>NC_136059.1:430333763-431592087 GCF_964261635.1 Lissotriton helveticus
GACAGCAAGGTCCCACCCACTCTGCTACATTCCCTGGGATTTTTGTTGCGCTGTTACAGTGGATTGGTTGCACATAGCATAAAGGATATAGACAGTTTTATGGTTGTTCAGTCTTAATCTCCTACTCGGTGCGAGACATCCCGTCATGGCGTGACCTTATCGGTTTGCTCTGTCCGTGTAAGCTCCCTGAGGTAGATTTGTTGTGAGTGTTTGTTTTGTGCATTTGAGGTAGAGTCATGTTGCATCCAGGTGTTACATAGCTTTTTCTTCTCCCAGATGTCTAGATGCTAGAGATTTCCTTTAGTTTTTGCTTCTTCTGGTTATTCTGCTACAAGGTCAGGTGAGGCCCTTCTCTTGCTTGTCTGTGATGTTGTTTCCATTTCCTGCAGATCTGGACCCCTTAGATACCTTGACAGTTCTGCTGGGTCTCCGAAGGTTTGTATGTTTCCTTTGTTGTTTATTCTGAATCTGGTGGGACCGGCGAAGGAAAAAGTGATATTTTCATTTCTTAACATGTCCCATTGAGCTAGGAACCTTTTCCTTATGTCCACTGTGCTTTTTGAACAGTCTTGTGTGAGGATGATTTTATTTCCATTCCACAGTAGATTGTGATTTTTCCTTGCTACTTCGAAGATGGCGTCTGTTTGGTGTGATCTGAGAGGTTTGCATATTATCGGTCTTGGGCTCGATCTGCTGTTTTGTCTGAATGCCGGGACTCTGTACGCTTTGTCTAGTTCGAATGGGTGATCGAACTTGAGGTTAGTTAGTTTGGGTATGAGGTTTTGTATTAGCAACACACAAGATCCGGCTTTTTCCTCTTCGCCTTCTGGCACACCCAGAATTCTTATGTTTCCTTTCCTGCTGCGATCTTCGAACTCTGCTGCTTGTTTGCGAAGCTCGGTTGTGGAGCATGCAATAGTGCCAATGTTCTTGTTCATGAGCTGCGACCTATCCTCTATGTTACTGACTCTTTGTTCGACGGCTGAGAGCGTGTTGTTTGCCGTGTGGATATCCACCCTGACCGCCGCTAGTTCAAGTTGGATCTCGTCCGTGGTCTTTTTCGTGCTTTTCGCCAAATCGTGGACTTCAGCAAGTTTTTTGAGTAAGCTGTCTAATGTGCTGCTGATGTCCGTTTTCTGTTTGATGGGTGATTATAAGTGCCCTTCCGTCTTCGTTTTTTTGGTTGTTGGGAAAGTTTCCCCTCTCCGAAGGCCATGATTAATAGTCCCCTCCTTTTCTGCACAGGTTTGAGTCTCTTGTTGTTGTCCTTTTGCAGCATTTGCTTGTGATTTGTGATTTCTAGGAGGTAGTTTGTCGCTGTTTACTTCCTTCCTGGTCCAGAGGTCTGTCTGGTCATGGCTGCTTCGCCTGTTTGATTGTCTGTGTGCAGTTTCCTTCTTGTCCTTGTTTCCTGTTAATTCTCCACTCGTGGTTCGGTTTCTGCCTTTGGTTTTGGTGGTCTTGAACAGCTTCTGTGCTGTTTGTTGTCTTTCCCTGTTCCTGCCCCTTCTTACTTTACTGTCCCTCGGTGCTGTGTGTGTCAGCTTTCGCTCCTTCTCTCAGGTAGGATCTCGTCCTCCCCCTCGGTCTTGGTATGTTTCATCACCGTTGGATGGTTCATGCAATCTACTGCAGCTTCCACCGCGCCTGCAGGGTGGAAGCCACCCCACGTTGCTTTCCATTTCAGTTTTCGGTTTCGGTGCCCGCTTTCCGGTGGGGGCATTGGTGAGGCAAGACTCGCTTGTGGTGCTCGCCCTCCCCCTCGATCATATATCTTGCTTGTTGTCACATTGTTTGCAGGCTCTCGAAACCCTAGGTGCACCCTAAAAAAGGAATTCGCCACGGTCACCACAGCGCACTTCACAACAGACCTAGGCACACAACACGACAGAAGCCTCCTCGACCTCCTTCTAATGACAGCTGTTAAATCAGTACTAAACAAATGGAAAGACACCACCAAAGTCACATTCAAGGGATGGCTTAACTGGGTGACGTACCTCAGAGGAGCTGACAGCACAGCACTAAGACACACTCCCTGGAGAAACCCCAACAGAGAATTGTGGTCAACATGAGAAAAATTCCTAACCCCACACAAACCCCCATAGACTATATACATCCAAAACAAAGACAGTCAAACAAACCCTAGTTGGGCCTCAGCCGGGCCGCAGGTAGGTCACCGCAAACATCTGCCAGGCATATATATTTGTTTAATGTTATGTTATATGTACCAACAAACACATGCAACCAGATGCAAGTACCTATGCTGTTCAATGTTATATGTCATGGAAGCGTGAATCAAAGGGCTATAACTTGTAAACGAAAGATCACAGCCACCAGAGGAGCAGATAATTGCCAGAGCCGCTTAACCTTTGCCCGCACACTGTTATGTGTTATATGTCATTTTGTTTGGTACTCTGTAATCTGTAAATACCAATAAAAACATTTATAAAAAAAAATAACCTACTAGCAAGGGAGAGTGAAATATAGGTATATTTTAAATCTGTTTCCATTTAGCATTATAATATGCTTTATCCCTTTGTAATTTATGGAATAGTAACTATGTTGACAATCTTGTTTCTGATTAAATGTCTGCTTGTCTTAGCTATGATGCAACATGAGAACACGGCGTTAGAAATAAATATTTCAAACTTGCACGTGTCCCTTTTTACTCCCTGTTTTGGACTGGTATGAGTATATCACAAAAGAGTGTTCCTGTTTTCCACATTGCCTGAGGTAACCTAAGTCGCATGTTCTGGGTTGTCTAATCATTGGTATTTTGGAAGAGCCAATGTGACCCTGGTAGGGGATTTTGGGTACTAAGGTGAGTTTTGGAACACCCAAATTCACTGAGGTCCCAAGTCTCTGTGCACAGTTCTGTGTAGGAGCAGAATCCCTGCCACACCTTGCAATGATATGGAATTTATTTTTTTCAGGTTATGGAAATTAAACTAAAAAAAATAATTTCCAAAGGAAAGACATTTTCTCTTCTAATAAGTGGACCTTCAATGGGATCCAACCAAGCACCATAATTTTCTAACTTATATAAAGAATTGTATGAAGAAAAATATTGTTAAGAATATCACTGGTAAGGGTCATTTAAGAATCTACATTAGGTTCATTGAAGACTTTTGTCAGTATCGTCTGACATAAAATAATCATGGGTACAAAGAACAGCTAATTTAAAAAAATATCCCCTTCCACAATTTGTTTTATAGGCCACAAACCAAAAATCATATCGGATTTCTTGATGCATTTACTGTGTTCAAATAAGGAAAATGTCACATAAGCATTTACCAAAAACCTACACATCAAAATATTCTTCTGAATTTTGATAGCTTTATCCAGCTTCACAAATGAATGTACTGTCATATGACCAGATGCTTTTTTTTAAATAATGCATTCTACTGGGAATGTACTCAGGATGAGATGAGAACAACTGAAAAACAATTGAGAGTGAGTGAATAGCATACATATGTGAATGGATGTTAAAGTAAAGAATATTGATTGCATATTAAACAGTATTAAATACTGTTTTTACAATTATTAGATCTATGTCATAGCAAAGGAGAGAACAAGTAGTTCAGTGTATCTTAACTGGATCAAAAAGAGTAGAAATGTTTCCCTGTTCACTGTATATAAATTCAACTTACATTCTTAAGGATGGACATTCCTTGAAGTTCTTTATTTCGGCCACAGGCCATAAAAGATTTCATAATAATACATCATTCATGAAATAATCTAAAATGCATCCAGCCATATGTTACATAATCTCAGTAAAAAGGGTCAAACGATACCAGTAAAACAATTTTAATCAATGTAAAATACTTATGATACATTAAAAGGATACATTTCTAGTTATTTACACAGTCCAAAGTGGTGTCCGTGGTCAATCTTCAATGCATCAAAGGTTTAAACTTCCTTAGGTTTAACTGTCTTCCTTATTAATCCCACTATTAACAGATATCTAGATAACGCAAATATTACTTGTGGTAAGGTGCTTGTTGTTAATACCCTCAGTGCCTTTTAGTGCTGTCTGAATCCCATTGAATTACATAGTGGTCGGATCCATTTGCTCCTTGCTCTATCATACGCCGGACAGAAAAACAGAATATGTGTGTGCTATGTTTTCTTTATTATCTACAGACTTTAAAGTGTATGTAGTACATAAAGTGCAAGAGCGATCTTCCTTGCCATCCAGTTTGGAATATGGCTCTTTATCTGTGGTATGTAAGTATAGGATTCTTGCTAAGTGCGGTTGTACATGGTCAAGGAAATCCTCGTAATTCAGGCTTCGCTTGATACAGAGGAATTCAGTGGTTAGTCTTTCTAGTCGGGGATCACAATGAAGTGCGTTTCATATGTGTTGCCAATAGTTTCCCTTCAGGGTGCCTTTACAGCTTGGTGTTAGACTCCGTGGGTTAGTCCAATATGATTCAAGACCTAGCTCTATGAGACATTTACGGACAAATCTTAACCATGGGAAGGTAAGACATGTATCAATGGCTAATAATTTGGGGACACTGTCTCTGTATACTTATAATTCCGGCGTTATCCATAGCTGTATCCAGTTGAGCAAAGGTTGCAGGGTTGCGAGATGCCCTATATGCTTTGTATTTAGGTTGTGAAACATTTGGACAAGCGGTGTTGATTGAGGTAGCCCCAATAGTCTACTCACAAATGTATCCTCCCCGGTTGTCAGTTATTTGATGTCAATTGTACCCCAGATCTCTGATCCATACAATGCTGCTGCCTGGACCTTACATTTGTATATCTCAAGGGCTGTTG
This sequence comes from Lissotriton helveticus, assembly GCF_964261635.1. Taxonomy (NCBI): domain Eukaryota; kingdom Metazoa; phylum Chordata; class Amphibia; order Caudata; family Salamandridae; genus Lissotriton; species Lissotriton helveticus. Next base: position 430,338,549 of record NC_136059.1, read on the forward strand.
TTATAGATTTACTTGTAGTTGAGCTGTACTTCTTGAGGATTGCCCCTGACCCTTGGGCTGACAGTAGAAATGAGTGGCTGACTTGTTGTTTCCATGCTAGTTTGGTGTCTAATAATATACACAAATAGGTGAAATTTGTGGCATATTCTATTCTCTCCTTGTTCAGCACAAGGTTCTTCTCAAACCCATTTTGTGAGTTTATGGCCATGTACTTGGTTTTTATTTCCAGGCCCTTTTCTATACAATATCTATTAAAACCATTCAGCACATTTTGTAGCCCCTTTATAGTCTGTGATATTGTAGTGTAGTTACTATATTCCCAATGGGCTCTGCGCATTGGAATAATATACACTATAGATTTGACATAGGACTGAGGTCAGTATGTATCTAATGAGTATATTAAACTTAATTGTAACTCAGAGGTCACTAGAAACTTTCTCGAATAAACAAGAAGGGATTAGTCTCTGACAACCGCATAAACATGACAACTTTGTTTCCCCTAGAACTGGAACAATATCTTCAAAGTCATGGAAACAATAGATAACTATTTCACTCAGTCAATCTTGCATGCTTCGTTTCTACAGAGTTGCACAGAAATAGTGAGACGGGCGTTTCAATGAAAGGATTTATTGAACAGTCTTATTTTTCATGCAAGAGATATGTACGGCTACAATCGTTAGACAGAATGCGAGGTATAATGCGTACAGCGTGAACAGTACTATAAAATAATACCGTGATAGCATTGTCTGTTCCTAAGACATATATAAAAATACATACATAAATAACACAATCAATCAATCAATCACTCAATCAAAACATTTATAGAGCGCGCTACTCACCCGTGAGGGTCTCAAGGCGCTGAAGGGAGGGGGGGTGCTGCTACTGCTCAAATAGCCAGGTCTTGAGGTGCCTCCTGAAGGTGAGATGGTCCTGGATCAGTCGTAGGTGTGCGGGGAGGGAGTTCCATTACTTGGCGGCCAGGTAGGAGAACGATATTCCTCCAGATGTGGCTCTGCGGGTCTGTGGTATGATGGCGAGGGCGAGGCTGGTGGAGCAGAGCCGGCAGGTGGGAGTGTAGAACGTGAGGCGGTTGTTGAAGTATTCGGGGCCCATGTCGCGGAGAGCTTTGTGTGCGTGGGTGAGGAGCCTGAATGTGATCCTCTTGTTGACGAGGAGCCAGTGCAGGTCTCTCAGGTGGGCGGATATGTGGCTATGGCGAGGGAAGTCGAGGATGAGTCGTGCGGAGGCGTTCTGTATGTGTTGTAGTCGTTTCTGGAGTTTGGCGGTGGTTCCTGCGTATAGAGCGTTTCCGTAGTCCAGTCGGCTAGTGACGAGGGCCTGGGTGACCGTCTTTCTGGTTTCGGTGGGGATCCACCAGAATATTTTTCGGAACATGCGCAGGGTGTTGAAGCATGATGACGAGACGGCGTTGACTTGCTTGGTCATCGTGAGGGTGGAGTCCAGGATGAATCCCAGGTTGCGTGCGTGGTCCGAAGGTGTTGGTGCAGAGCCCAGTGCTGAGGGCCACCAGGAGATGGAGATGATGTTGATGTTGTGTTTGCGTGCGATGGCGGCGAGGGGGCTTATGTAGATATTGAAGAGCGTAGGGCTGAGCGAGGATCCTTGGGGTATGCCGCAGATGATTTTGGTGGATTCTGAGCGGAAGGGAGGGAGGCGGACTCTCAGGGTTCTGTCGGAGAGGAAGAGGTGATCCACTCCAGGGCCTTTCCTTGGATCCCAGTGTTGAAGGATGTGATGGCATACGGTGTCGAAGGCTGCCGAGAGGTCCAGGAGGATGAGGGCGGTTCTCTCTCCCTTGTCCATCAGGGTCCTGATGTCGTTGGTGGCTGCGATGAGGGCGGTCTCGGTGCTGTGGTTGGCTCGAAAACCGGACTGGGAAGGGTCGAGCGAGTTGTTTGTCTCGAGAAAAGCAGTCAGCTGTTTATTGACGATCTTCTCGATGACCTTGGCCGGAAAGGGAAGAAGAGAGATGTGGCAGAAGTTCTTGAGGTCTTTGGGGTCTACTGTGGGTTTCTTCAGAAGGGCGTTGATTTCTGCGTGCTTACAGCTCTCGGGGAAGGTGGCTGACGCGAACGAGATGTTTATGACGTTACGGAGATGGGGTGCGATGATGGTGTCGGCTTTGTTGAAGATATGATGGGGGCATGGGTCCAAGGGGGAGCAGGAGTGGATGGAGTTCATGACGTTGGTGGTTTCTTCAGTGCTGCTGGGGGTCCAGGCACTGAGGGTGGTGGTGTGGGTCATTGGTTCGGTGACTGGAGGCGGAGTCTGGGGTCCGAAGCTGTCGTGTATATCTGCGATCTTTCAGTGGAGGAACGTGGCGAGGGAGTTGCAGAGTTCTTGCAATGTCGTTGTTGCTGGTGCTGGGGTTGTAGAGTTCTTTGACGATGTTGAAGAGTTCCTTGCTTTTGTGGGTGTTGTTGTCTAGTCGCTCTTTGAATTATGTCCTTTTGGTGGTGCGGATCAGCTGGTGGTGTTTGCAGGTGGCGGTCTTGAGGGCTGTCATGTTTTCTGTAGTTTGTTCGTGGCGGCAGGTTTTTTCGAGGATTCAGCAGTACTTCTTTGACTCTTTGAGGGCGTCTGTGAACCATGGAGTTTTCCTGTAGCCGGTCATGCCTGGGGGGTTCTTCAGAGGTGCGAGGTCCTCGGCGCAGTTGGTGATCCACTGTGCGAGGTTGTGGGCCGTGTCGTTGGTTTCAGCGGTGTTTGTTGGTGGGTTCTGGCTCAGCGATGAGAGGAGCTGGTCTGTGGTGATTTTGCTCCAGTGTCTGCGGGGGATTTGTTGCGTGCGGTGGTGGGAGAAACGGGGAGAGAGGGGCACAGGGCACAGAAAACGAAGCAAAAACAAGATCAGGGCACAGAGGAAAAACGGGGAGAGAGGGGCACCTGGCACAGAAAACGAAGGAAAAACAAGATCTGGGCACAGAGGAAAAACGGGGAGAGAGGGGCACAGGGCACAGAAAACGAATCAAAAACACGATCAGGGCACAGAGGAGAAACGGGAAGAGAGGGGCACAGGCAACAGGGCACAGAAAACAAAGCAAAAATAAGATCAGGGCACAGAGGAAAAACAGGGAGAGAGGGGCACAGGGCACAGAAAACAAAGCAAAAACAAGATCAGGGCACAGAAGAAAAACGGGGAGAGAGGGGCACAGGGCACAGAAAACGAAGCAAAAACAAGATCAGGGCACAGAGGAAAACGGGGAGGGAGGGGCACGGGGCACAAACCGAGGCAAAACGAGATCAGGAGCACAAAGGACTTACTAGCACCACAGGAGGACCATGCGGCGGCGGGGGGGCGACCTACCTGCTAGCAGGGTCAGAGGTCGCTCCCTTCAGAGCTGCGCGGCCTCCATAAGAAGGGCTGTGGGAGGGAGGAGCAGCTGGGAGGCGGGAGCGGGGTGGCGAATGGGGACAGCGGGGGCGGGGCCGCAGGGAAGCAGCGGCGGGAGAAGGTGGTGCGGAGGGAGGTGGGGGAGGGGGGCACAGGGCACAGAAAACGAAGCAAAAACAAGATCAGGGCACAGAGGAAAAATGGGGAGAGAGGGGCACAGGGCACAGAAAACAAAGTAAAAACAAGATCAGGGCACAGAGGAAAACGGGGAGAGAGGGGCACAGGGCACAACACGAGGCAAAACGAGATCAGGAGCACAAAGGACTTACTAGCGCCACAGGAGGACCGTGCGGCGGCTGGGGGACGACCTACCTGCTGGCAGGGTCAGAGGTCGCTTAAATACTCAACTGGTAGTTCTAAAATAACCCTACCCCAATGTACCTAACCTAGGTCTAGTACAAGGGAAGAAGTAGGCGCTGTCTTTTAGTTATAGTTTAGTTCTGCCAAAAATTGCCAAAGTTTTCTCTAGGTTCTAATCAGATCCATACCTCAGAATGAGAGAGGTTGGTCGCTCTTTCCCTGGACTCAATCTCCCAACACCCCGCAAGGGGAGTCAGAAACACTGGAGCTGGATTCTCAGCATGAGGATGACAGCTTCTAGTCAGTGCATCAGCTGGAGAGTTGGCTTCCTTCGTCACTTGCGGTAGCGAGCTGCGTCAGGTAAGTAGGTAGTCAAACATCACCGAACCACACCGTGCTTTGGAATAGCAAGTGAAGGTATATTTATACATTGAAGGTGTTTAGGAATGCCTGTATTGACGTAAAAGGCAGGCATATGAACATCATGAATGAACCCCTAAGGAATAGATGTTCATGCATAATATTGAGTTCTTAGAGAAATCAATATCCATGCAAGGGGAAGTCCCTAACGGCTTAGGAGTTTGGTTTTCCAAGAAATCGTTGTGACCTAGATGAACGGATGGAACTAGCCATGCCTATATTTGGGTAGCATAGGCTATGCCTAAATAAGGACTGGATTTCTATGCCTATATAAGGGCAATGTGAATTGTAAATATATAAGGGCACAAATTGAGAAAATTCATACGGAATCTAAAATCGAACACAACACTATCATGATGGTATCGTCTGCAAAAAGCAGCACTGATACCAAGTTCCCATTTAGCTTTGTGGAGTCATTTGCTCGATCTTGTAAGTGGTTTACCACATCATTGATATATAGTGAGAACTGGGTAGGAGCAACCTTGTCTCACTCCTCTTTCTATCGGGATTGGCTTTGTGAGTTCACCATTCGTACCCCAGTGGACTTTTGCATAGTTTCTATTGTGTAACCTTTTTAGCTGCATAACCAGGTTAACGGGAGCTCCTTGTTTTTTATGTGAATCCCATAGTAAGCTTCTGGGTATGAGGTCAAAAGCTGCCCTCACATCAACAGATGCCATGTAAATGTGCCCCTTTCTGATCTTAACATATTTGCAAATAATGCTCAAGACTTGGTCTATTGTACAATGCGGGATCTGAATCCTGCCTGGTATGGGGACAGTATGCTATTGGTCTCTATCCAATCATCACGCCTATTCAGTAGCTGCCTGGCATCCATTTTTTGGCCTGTTGTTTTCAGGTTTGAGTTTCCTGCCCTTTTTGTGGATAGGGACAATTTCAGCCCCTTTCCACGTTCCCACTACTGGAGCACCAGCTGATATTGCATTGCTAAAAGCATTAACATATGGGACCCATACCTTTTTCTCATATTTGAATAAGTCACCAGGAAGTCTATCTAATCCCAGTGCTTTTCCCAGTTTGATTGAATCTATAGCGATCTCAGTATTTTGGCTGTGAGAAGACGTTCAGCCCGCTGTCTCCTTCTGTGTTAACAGGCCATCTGTCTCCACTGATGTCTGCAATGGGCAGAACACTGGAGTGTAGATCAGTCCCAAGCACCGAGTCCAAACAGTGCTCTGTTCCATATACCTGGTCCTTCCCCCACATGCTATAATTTTCCAGAACTCTGCTGAGTTGTTAGTTTTTGCTACCTCCAGAAGAGCAAGCCAACTATTTCCCTCCAAATTCCTCTTGGTGGTAGCCAATACTTTCCATTGAGCATCCCTGGAGCTCCTTACTGAGTCGGCATTTCCCTGTTCTATTGATTCAAGTAGAACTGTCTTGGATCTTCTACATCCGGTCGGGTCCCATGGGTGTGCCTTTAGTCCCGTCTCAGGTTTGGGTTTCGTCAGTGTGCATAGATGTTACAGGCAAATCACTTGTCTCTAAGTGTGCACCCACTACTTCAACAAAAGTATTATAAATACTAGTCATGTGCTTTATACTACCTGTGATCTTAGGCCACCTGATAGATCTTCAGATATTCCCTATTATGGGATACACATTCTGCATAATCAATCAATCAATCAATCATAGTACTTGTAGAGTGCGCTACTTACCTGTGAGGGTCTCAAGGCGCTAGGGGGGTGCTGCTACTGCTCGAAGAGCCAGGTTTTGAGGAGTCTTCTGAAGATGAGCAGGTCTTGGGTCTGCCGTAGGTGAGTAGGGAGGGTTTTCCAAGTCTTGGTGGCGAGGAAGGAGAAGGATCTGTCCCCAGAGGGTGATCATTGTATGCGGGGGACTGTGGCGAGGGCGAGGCTGGCGGTTGGGGGTGTGGAAGCTGAGTCTGCTGTTCAGGTAGGCTGGTCCGGTGTTGTGGAGAGCTTTGTGTGCGTGGGTGAGGAGTTTGAAGGTGATCCTCTTGTTGATGGGGAGCCAGTGTAAGTCTCTCAGGTGGGGGTGATGTGGCTGCGGTGAGGGATGTTGAGGATCAGTCGGGCGGAGTCGTTTTGGATGCGTTGTAGAATTTGTAGGTGTTTGGCTTTGAATCCTGCGTACAGTGCGTTGCCGTAGTCCAGCCTGTTGCTGACGAGGGCTTGGGTCACCGTTTTTCTAGTTTCGGTCAGGATCCATTTGTAGATCCTGTGGAGCATGCGGAGGGTGTTGTAGCAGGAGGAGGAGACGGCATTGACCTGCTTTGACATGGAGAGGGAGGAGTCGAGTATGAATCCTAGGGTGCGTGCGTGGTCCGTGGGTGTTGGTGCTGGTCCCAGTGTGGTCGACCACCAGGAGTCATCCCAGGCAGAGGGGGTGGGGCCGAGGATGAGGACCTCCGTCTCGTCCGAGTTCAGTTTCAGACAACTGTTCCTCATCCAATCGGCGACAGCCTTCATACCCTCGTGGAGGCCGGTTTGGGTGGTGTGCCGGTCCTTAGTGAGGGAGAGGATGAGCTGGGTGTCGTCGGCGTAGGAGATGATGTTTAGGTTGTGCTGGCGGGCCACTTGTGCGAGGGGGGCCAGGTAGACGTTGAACAGGGTCAGGCTGAGGAATGATCCCTGGGGTACGCCGCAGATGATGTCAGTGGCTACGGATCTGAATGGAGGGAGGCAGACTCTCTGGGTTCTGCCGGAGAGGAAGGATGTGGTCCAGTTCAGGGCCTTCTCCTGGATTCCGGTCTCCTGGAGGCGTGTCTTTAGTGTGCGGTGGCAGACCGTATTGAAGGCAGCCGACAGGTCCAGGAGGATGAGGGCTGATGTTTTGCCGTCGTCAAGTTGGCGTCTGATGTCGTCTGTGGCGGCGATGAGGGCAGTCTCGGTGCTGTGGTTTCGTCTGAATCCGGACTGGGAGGGGTCTAAGATGTTGTTGTCCTCGAGGTCGCGGGCCAGTTGCACGTTGACGATTTTCTCGATGACCTTCGCCAGAAAGGGAAGCAGGGAGATGGGCCAGAAGATCTTGAGGTCCTTGGGGTCCGCCTTAGGCTTCTTGAGGAGGGCGTTGATTTCGGCGTGCTTCCAGCTTTCCGGGAAGGTTGCTGTCTTGAAGGAATGTTGATGATTTTCCGAAGTTGGGGTGCTTTGTTGAATACGTGGAAGGGCAGGGGTCTGAGGGAGATCCTGAGTGTATGGAGTTCATGACCTTACGTGTCTCGTCGTCGTTGACGTTGGCCCAAGAGGTCAGGCGGTTGGTGCAGGTGGGGTATGAGGGGGGGTGGGGTCTGCCGTAGTCGGGGCAAATGCTGTGTTGAAGCTGCCGTGGATGTCGGCGATCTTGCGGTGGAAGAAGTTGGCTAGTGAGTTGCACAGAACTTGTGAGGGCTGGATGTCATTGGTGTTGGAGCTGGGGCTGGAGAGTTCCTTCACGATGTTGAAGAGCTCTTTGCTGTCATGTGCGTTGTTGTCCAGGCGGGTTTTGAAGGAAGATCTATTGGCTATTCTAATGAGGTGGTGGTGTCTGCGGATGGCATTCTTGTGGGCTGTGTGGCTGTCAGGGGTGCATTTGTGAAGCCATTTCTTCTCTAGTTTCCGGCATGTCCGTTTGGAGGCCTGGAGCTCTTCGGTAAACCAGGTGGCTTTCTTGCTGGCGTGGTGGTTCGGGGGTATCTTGAGCGGGGCGAGGGTTTTGGCGCAGTCGTCGATCCACTGTTTGAAGTTGAGGGCGGCGGAGTCTGGGTCGGTAGGGTCGCTGGGAGGGTTCTGGGCGAGGGTGGCGGTCAGCTGGTCTTTGGTGATTTTGCTCCAGCAGCGGTGGGGCAGTTGTTGGGGGCGGTGGTGTGTGGTTGGTTTCTTGAAGGTGAAATGGATGCAGCGGTGGTCGGTCCAGTGGGGTTCGGTGGTGTGGTTGAATGCGACGTGGGAGCTTGTGGAGAAGATGGGGTCAAGCATGTGGCCGGCGAATTGGGTGGGTGCGGTGACAAGTTGTTTGAGGCCAAGGTTGGCGAGGTTGTTGATCAGTGTGGTGGAGTTGGTGTTGTTGTTCCCAAGGTGGAAGATAAGGTCCCCAAGGAGGATGTAGTCCGTGGAGGCGATACCGATTCTGTAGAAGAGTGTTCCTCTGAGGGTGGTGTTTGGGTCGGTGTGGATCCGGAAGCGCAGGTGTTCGGTGGTGTTGAGGGTGTTGTCTGCATGGGTGTAGAACTTGAGGGTGGCCTTGTGGACGATGGCTATTCCTCCTCCGATTCCATTGTTGCGATCCCTGTGGGTGATCTTGTAGCCGTCCGGGATGGCTATGGCGATGTCCGGTGGCGAGGAGTTGTTCCACCAGGTCTCGGTCAGGAAGGCAACGTCTGGGGCGTTTTTTTTCGAGCAGGTCCCAGTGCTCGACGGCGTGTTTGCGTGCGGAGCGGGTGTTAAGGAGAATGCAGCTGAGGTGGTTTGGTCAAGTCCTCGGAGGTTTGGTGGTTATGTTGCAGGTGAAATTGCAGGTGTGGCAGGAGAATGGTCCATGTGTCTGTTTGGGTGCGGCCTGGAAGCAGCAGTGGTCTCGGCCGGCGTTGAGTGTGAGGAGAGTGCTGGTGTCGTATCGGAGTCTGGCGGCGTGGCCTGTGCGGGGTCCAGGGGTTCTGGCAATGGGCGTGGTCCAGGCGTGGATGGGTTGTCCTCTGGCGCGCGCCAGCGGTGTGGCCGCGCATCGGCTGCCATTTAAGGCGTGTGGGAGGGAGGAGCAACTGGGAGGCAGGAGCGGGGCAGCGAGTGGGTTACAGAAGGCAAAGGGGCGGCGCCACAGGGGAGCAGCGGCGGGAGAGGGGATAACGGCGAGGGATACAGAAGGCAAAGGGGAGAAACTGGAGGACAGGGGCACAAAAATGGCCAGATAAGAGCAGCGATACAGAAACTGAGCAGTACAAAAAATGCAGCCTCAAAATACAAGTAAGGCAGACAACGAGGCATCATAGCTGCTAGCACAGCACTGCAGTGGCGAACTTACAAGGCAGGAGGCAACAGGGGGAGAGTCACAGGCACAACTGGTGGAGCTGTGCGGTGTGGGGAGCGACCTGGCCTGCAGGCAGGGTCATGGGTCTCTCCCACCACCGCGCAGCGGCCGACATTTAAGGCGATGTGGGAGGGAGGAGCAGCTGGGAGGCGGGAGCAGGGGGCAGCGAATGGGTTACAGAAGGCAAAGGGGGCGGGCCGCAGGGGAGCAGCGGCAGGAGCAGGGATAAAGGCAAGGGATACAGAAGTCAAAAGGGGGGAACTGGAGGACAGGGGCACAAAAATAGGCAGTTAAGGGCAGCGATACAGAAACGGAGCAGTACAGAAAATGCAGCCATAAAATACAAGTAAGGCAGACAACGAGTCAGCATAGCTGCTAGCACAGAACTGCAGTGGCGAACTTACAAGGCAGGAGGCAACAGGGGGAGAGTCACGGGCACAACTGGTGGAGCTGTGCAGTGTGGGGAGCGACCTGGCCTGCAGGCAGGGTCAGGGTCATACAGATATTTGGTTTGTGTTCCCTTACGAATGGATCTATTACTTTCAAGCACAGCGGTCAGTGGTCACTGTCATCCATCATCTCTATTTTGAAGCTCACAATTCTGCTCCAGCTGTGGATGATATGCATTATATATTTGATTCTCGACTGTACTACCGCGCTTGAAAGTACTAAGAGAGGCAGTTTCGTCCCCATTCTTGAGTACCCTTCCGTTGCATGCCCTTAGACGATGTTCGACAGCAAGCTGTACTATCTGTAGTGCTGCGTTACTGCAAGGTTTAGATGGCTCAGCCACTAGTTGAGGGATGCCTAAGGCAGTGTCCTCTTCTTCTGTGGCATTTTCTAATCAGTTTAGTGGCTCATAGGCACAGTTGAAGTCCTCACATACAATTGCGGTGTCACTAGAGTCTACAAGATTCAGGGAGGTACCTACAGCCTGATTCATGAAGCGAAATAGCGCCCGCAATGGCTGCGAAAACGCAATTGCGGGTGCAAAACACGGAATCGGCATTCAAGTACGAAATAGCGAAATCGCTAAAAAATAATAGCGATCGGAATAGCGATTACGCTGTAATAGTCGCAGACTCCGGGAAGTCGAGCAATAGCGATACGGAAATAGCGACCAACCACGGAATCTGCGAAATCAATAGCGAAACGCAATATTGTCTCAATCGGCATTCATGAAAGAAATACATTAGCGAAAAAGCGCTAAATCGCACGTTTGCGCGGCGCAATTTAAGGACAACTCAAAGCAGGTGGTAACCATAAAAGCCATGATTAACCAAAATTTGAAAAACTGTTAGCCAATCACCAACAGGTCCAGGCCTGACCAATCACACATAAGGACATTCAGCAGCAGCATTAGGCGTTCCACAATGCCTGGGATGTACATGGTGGTGAGGCGGCGAAGGCTACAGCGAGCAGCACGGAGGAGACGCATGAGGCAGGCAAGGATTTACCGGCAGCGGGTCACCTTGCTGGGCCAAACCAGAGAACAGATTTATGCAAAATACAGGCTGAATGGGGAAATGATCACCTGGCTGATACAAGAACTCGACCCCATCATGCAGCACCCAACAAGGCGAAACAATTCTGTGCCCACACATGTGCAGGTATTGTGCAGCCTGCACCTCCTGGCCTCCGGCAGTTTCCAGGGCATAGTAGCCGCTGCTGGGGGGATATCCCAGCCCACCATGTCACGCTGCCTCCACACTTTTGTTGACGCCATGCTCAGCCAGCTCCACCGGCACATCACATTTCCCACGAGCCAACAGGAATTGGACCTGACAAAACTACAATTTTATAATGTTGCCCATTTTCCCCATGTCCTCGGCTGCATAGACTGTACCCACGTCGCCATCTGCCCACCAGCTGGCACGGAGTATATGTACCGCAACAGGAAGTCCTACCACTCCCTCAACATACAGATGGTCTGCAATGCCAAGACCATCATCACTGACATTGTGGCCCAGTACCCAGGGAGTACCCATGACTCCTTTATCTTCAGGCACAGCGGACTCCACACACGACTGATCAGGGGAGAGTTTGGGGAAGGACACCTACTTGGTAAGTACACTTTGTCGACAATGTCACATTGCTATGAAGTAACTGCGCTGCACAGGCAATCAACATCTGCTCCTCTCATTCAGGTGACAGTGGCTACGCCCTACGGGAATACCTCCTGACCCCTTACCTCAACCCTGCCACACCTCAGCAACGCCGCTACAATGTTGCGCACATCCGGACAAGGAACTGTATTGAAAGGACATTTGGCCTGCTCAAGAGCAGGTTCCGTATACTGCACAAGAGAGGTGGGGCCATGTATTACAGTCCTGCAGCGTGCTGCCGCATTGTGGCTGTCTGTGCAATGCTTCATAACATTGCAACCAAGCGCCGGATACCAGTTGACATATCAGGCAGTGAATCTGAGGGGGACGACCGGCCACCAGCACATGCGCACCATGCACGCGGGGAGAACCCAGCTGAAGGCCACAGACGTCGCAACCACATCACAGCTAACAATTTCTAGCCCACCCCCCTCCCCCACCCCACATATCACAATTGCATGCAAAATGTAATGATTACACAAGGCGAATGTGTGCAGCAAAATAAATGTATTTGTTTGATTCACAAGAAAAAAGGGTCATGGTAACAACTATTTACAAAATGCAGTATTCCTGCATACTGCATGAGACGGTTCATGGCAGGCTTAGCTTCAGCCTGCGCCTGTGTCCCTGACACAATGTCATTGGCGCCTCCGGCGCACAATTCCCAGGCGCCTGTGAGGCTCTTCCTCATCCTGGGCAGCTGTACCAGGCGTAGCCCTGGTGCTGCGCCTAGGTGGGGGGGCCTGCGTGGCAGAGTGGCTGCTGACACTCGAGGCACCCTCACTCGCATCGTCTCCCCCCACAATGGCCGGTAGCACAGGTGCATGCAGTGCGGTGACGGCGGTGGTCAAGTGCTCCAGCACCCGGGTAATGTCCTCGCAGCACTGGACCAGTTGGTGCTGCTGGGTCAACGAGCGCCGCGCCAGCTGGGTGGTGGCAATTGCTGACACATAATTGGAGCAACTATAGGTGGACAGCCGGCTCAGCAGCTGGTGGTGGCGCCTGCTTGCAACACTGCGGTGCTTCACCAGCGCTGCAGTATTGTCCTCCATAGCCGCCGTCATGCGGTCCATGACCGCCGTCATGCGGTCCATCCGCTCGCCGACTCCCGCCACATTGCGGCCAATCTTATGCAGCTGGAGCTGGATGGCTCCTTGCTGCTGCGACTGGCGCTGGTGTATTCGGAGCATGCGCCGCTCCACGCTCATGCAGGCATGGAGATGCCCATTGCCCCTCCTGCTGTTGGGCGGCTGTGTAGCGGATGTGGCTGGCCCAGATCTTGTTGGACGTGCTGCAGGTGTTGTAGCAGCTGGTGTTGCAGGTGCGGCAGGCACTGGAGGCACATTGGTGGGGTGCCTGGCTCTGGCAGCCGGTGTGCCTGCAGATGTTGCAGCAGGTAAGGCGGGGGCCTGGCCTTGGTAGCCGGTGGGCCTGCAGATGTTGCAGCAGGTAAGGCGGGGGGCCTGACCTTGGCAGCCGGTGGGCCTGCAGATGTTGCAGCAGGTAAGGCGGGGGGCCTGGCCTTGGCAGCCGGTGGGCCTGCAGATGTTGCAGCAGGTAAGGCGGGGGCCTGGCCTTGGCAGCCGGTGGGCCTGCAGATGTTGCAGCAGGTAAGGTGGGGGGCCTGGCTGCTGGTGTTGGCGCTGCCGCAGGGGCTGGTGGCTGGGTATCAGGTAGGGATTCCTCCTCCTGGGCCTCCTCATCAATCAGCAGCCTCTCGCTGTCACTGCTATCACCCGCACCTGTGAGGGTAAGTGGATACTCATTAGGTGCATGTGACTGTCAGACGTGCAGATGTTACATGCATGCTGGGTGTCATTCCCTGGGTGGCTGTGTATTTGCGCACTTTGGTACCTTTCTGGCCGCATTGTGGTACTACTACATTGTGGACATACTACGTCTCCCACAATGCTTCAGGGCATTTCCTGATGCACAACATAGGCATGACTAAGGGCCAATGAGTGAGCCTATTTGGTCAGGGGCGGTCATAGGGGACAGGGTCGCAGTCGCATGCCACTTACCTTGGGTGTCTTGGGTGGGGCGGGAGGAGTCCAGAGGGGTCACGCCAACACACGCCTCCCTCTCCAAGGTGTCCTCTACCTGGTCCTCCAGGGGGGTGTTGGGTGGGACAGTCGGTCCACCACCTCCGGTGCCTGATGCCTCACCAAGGCGCTCCGCCACCCTCTCCTTGGCACGCCCTCGGAGGTCGTACCACCGCTTTTTCAGCTCCTCCAGAGACCTGTCCGCAACGCCCACAGAGTTGACGCTGGAGGCAATCCCCACCCAGATCCTCCGCTTCTCCTGCTCTGGGACCCTCCGGGAGTTGGCACCAAACAGCTGGTCGTGGTTGGCCACCACCCCTTCTATAAGGTTCTCCAGCTCCTGCTCGGAGAATTTCAGTTTGTGCTTGCGGCCAGCGCTGTTGCTGGGGCCTGGCTGAGGTTCGTCGGACATGGCGGTCGCTATTTCGGCGGGGTCGGGAGTCGCTAACGGCAGCTTTCCGTCGTGAACACTCGACTGATAGCGTCACTGTGGTGTTTGGGGGTGGGATTTGGCTGCTTCCTGGTTGTGATGTCATCACGGTGCTCGGAATGCGTCTTCCCGTTTTCCAGATCCCGCGAGATTGCGACTCGCATTCCCGATCGCACGGGATTGCGAGTCGCTATCCCGTGCGATCGGGATTGCGAGTCGCAATCCCGTGCGATCGGGATTGCGAGTCGCAATCCCGATCGCAGGTAGCCGGAAATAGCGATTTTTCTGCGTTTTTTGTAGGTCGCTAACGGCTTTAGCGCCCGCGTGCGAGTCGCTATTTTTTCCCCGAAAAGTACATGAATGCCGTTTTGCGTTTCCTCAATAGCGAGTCGCTATTAATCGCTATTAGGGACACGCAAAACGGCCCGTACATGAATCAGGCTGCTAGTGTGTTAATACTCTCCAAATTTAACGTTTGCCAAATCGGCCTATTATAGATATTGAACAAATACAGTTTTTCATTGTTTTCCTCTAGATACATTGCGAGGAGGTCTGGTGAATCTGTAATAAAATTCATAGATCGCATCCCCAGTGTTAATTTAGTCCATATTACAAGGCCCCCCGATGGTCTCCCACTCTGCGTGGGAGTTGCATTCTTGTAAAATGTTTTGTAACCTAACTTATGTGGCGGTATAAGTATCCATGTCTCCTGAAAAAGACAGATGTCAAGTTTGTTTATGTAGCTATGCCAGTCAGGGTCTACAAGCTTTTGCTTTAGGCCAGCTACGTTCCAGGATACTATAGTTATACTTGTTTGCCCTACTGCAGTCGTTTTTAGTGTTGGAATATTAAAATCTATAGTAGAATACGCGCCCTCGCGTCCTGGGGTTTCCTCCAGCTCATTTAGATAATTTAAGTCGCTGGCAACACTCTTTGTGCTTGTAACAGATTGGGGACCAATGTCATGTGATCTAGGCACTATTCGTTGGAGTTCTCTACTCAGCCTAGTTTCATTCTGAATTGGGGGCGAAGGCTGCGATCTGGTGTATTGCTGGATTCCCTCCAGAAGCCAATCGTTATGTTCTAGATTAGAAATACTAGATCTTCTATCTTGCAGTAATAGCGACTGGGCATATCTGTTGTGGATACACCGTTTAAATTCGATCGACGAAGAGTAAGGGGAACAAGTATGAACTTCCAGGTTAACTAGTTTGTCGACCAATTCTGGTCCTATTAATGTCAACTCTATGTAATCTACTGGTTGTCCTGCTAATATATACCTACGCGCCCTGATAATATCCTCGCGGATTATTGAGCGGCAGCCCCTGACATGGCAGATCCAATGGATTGCTTTATTAATCAAAGGGCCAGATGCATCAAAGGGTTTTCCCCATTCTGTGTCTATGGGAAAATGTGTTGATGCATATGGCCCAAAGTGTCTTTCTTCTCTGGCTCTTGCCTTGTGCCCAGCCAATGGGGGTGGCCCTGCCCTGCCTGCCGTTGATGAGCGCAGACGGGCCAGGCCCGCTGGCACACGTCCACTGCTGCGGGAGCCCCCTCATCCTTTTAAAGCTTTTCCTGGCACTCAGAAAGTGCTGTGTTGGCCGAGGCAAGAGCCGCGATGGAGGGCAGTAAATGTAATCGCCCTGGTGTGCTGCAACAAAGTGGTGGTGCTGCAGTAGGCGTCCTGTGCTGCGTGAGCAACCTTGTCCTTTTAAAGTGCTTCCTGGCACGCAGAAAGTGCGGTGGAGGGCCAAAACCGGCCCCGGCAAAGTGCTCGGCCGGCCCCCGGGGGGAGGTCTGAGCTCTTTGCGGGGGCGGTTTTCGGCCGATTTTTTTGCAGGGCCGATTTTGCAGCTATGCTGCATAAACAGCTCTGTTACAAAACCGGCCCCAGGAGCCAAAAACCGGCCCCCACCCTTGCGGCGCACCGGGTGATTGCCCGGTGCCCGCAACGGCCAGTCCGGGCCTGGGTAGATGTAGTCCCCCTGGGTGTGCGGCAACAAAGTGGTAGTGCTGCAATGGGCATATAACTCAAGTGTACTCAGGAAGAATAATCAGTTTGAAAAAAATACCACATGTAGTACACAATATTTATGGGATACTGTGTCTTAGTAAACTGTTTTATGAAGAGATTACTGAGGCTATGGCCGCAATCTAGATACAGCGTCCATCTGCATTAAAGCAGATGTGTTCGACGGTGTCACAAAAGGGCATGGCCACACTAAAGTGAGGGCAATCACGAATTAAAGACAGTCGATGAGACCACAAACGAAATGCCTGTGACATTTGACACTGGAATTTATCAACCACATACTTAATCCCCTACCCACACATCCACTAAAATTAGTAGTGACTCTTGAACCCAAATGAATGCTCAAGTGTATACTGAGGGCACAGGGCTAGCAACTAATTGCTGAATAATCCATCATGCCCCTTCACTCTGTCAATAGAGGTTGGAATATAAAAGACCATTTTTTTTCTTAAAACTCTGCCAATAATAAAAACATAAACAGACGGCAAAAGACGAATAAACAAGTATTTAATAATTTTACTTGTGCAACTAAAACCGTAACTAAAACAAAATAATATATAATACTTGAGTAAGCACAACAGTGCACTACAATTGAATTTTCAAACACAAATCATGGATCTTTAATCTGGCGTCGCGCCCTACTTTCGGCTGTAGTTGTGTATGTTTTAGGTTGCTAATTGATCCTAAGGATCTCTCGTGCAGTAATATACTCTCCATTCTTCCTCCGATGTGTGTTAGACATTGGCAAACAAATAGTAAATACTAATCTGCTGGGAGTTTTGGAACCTTCAGGATACAAGACGCAAGAAAGAAACGAATTTCGGACGTCTAGTCAACATCTTACATTTACAAAAGAAGTGACAAGTAATTGCAGCCATCCCGCGAGGAGCTCAGTTTCGGTAATTATGTTCTTCCGTTTCAAAGAACAATA
Source organism: Lissotriton helveticus (assembly GCF_964261635.1). Taxonomy (NCBI): domain Eukaryota; kingdom Metazoa; phylum Chordata; class Amphibia; order Caudata; family Salamandridae; genus Lissotriton; species Lissotriton helveticus. The sequence continues at coordinate 430,355,216 of NC_136059.1, forward strand.
GAGGTTTCACATGTATAATGTAAGAAAATTGCACGCAGGATCTGATAATAATGCCGAACGCACGCTGATGACATTGTGTGAAGCGCAGAAGACGTAGTGACACAATTACGACGAGGCAATGCTGCGTGGTGTCCAATGCCGCTCAAAAACGATGACAACAAAAGCAGAAGAAATATGGAGGATTTAAGGCGCACTAGGGGTTGGGGAAGTCGAAGTTAATATAAGCAATACAATATTTATATAATAGTTTATGATCTGTTGCCATTAAATACACAAAGATAGCATTATATGTATAATACACAGTAGAAATGCTTAAGTATTTTATACATTAGCCCGCGCGTTGCTCCCCAATGGATGGAGGATGGAGACAAAGATGGCCGAGGATCTCTTGCACTCAGCAGTGGCCCTTCCATATGGGCTGAGGCCCCCCTTTTCCCGGCAAGTAGAGTGTCTGTCAGGCTAAACAAAGGAAAGGTCCGCATAGGCCAGCAGAGGGAGTACCTGCAGGGCGGTGACGTGGGGAGGGGGAGGGGCAGGGTGGGGAGTAGTAATTTATGGATTACGGAGTTTTACAGGTAAGTAAACATTTAAATAAATAAAACGAATTTCGTTGCCTGCACTGCATAGCATTTTGGGATGCAGTGCACTCAACAAAATTCATTTTATTTATTTAAATTTTTTCTTACCTGGGAAGCTCCGTAATCCATACATTACTACCACCCACCCTGCTCCTCCCCCTCCCCACGTCACCGCCCTACAGGTACTCCCACTGCCGGCCGCGGCTGGGAAAGGTCAGCCTGACAGACACTCTTTACGTTCGGGTCAGACAGCCAGGAGCTGTACATGTTCAAAATAGGCAGGCTCCATGCTGCCTGAGCTGAACTTTGCTGGACTGAGGATTTCAGAGCCCTGCGGGCCTAAGCTCCTCAGCCTGGCAAAAGTGCCCAGAGGCACTACACCTCAATGATGAGGGGGGAAGTCACTGATTGCCTGGGGGCTTTAGTTTTAAGCCCTGAAGTCCCCAGGGCTGGGTTTCAGTTTGTGACAACTTGTCATAGAGTAGGGTGGGGTCAGCAGTTTCACTCCATTGGGGTGCTTCCCACCGACTCCATCCCACTCTGTGATGAGTGTGAGACAGCTGCCTTCCATCATTGCTGACCTAAGAGAAGGCTGCAGTCCCTACCCTCCTGGGTCCTCTGAGGTCTTTTTCTCCAGGAGCTGTGCAGCAGGTAAGATTTATGTTCTTGGATGTTTGGTGCATATGTGCATGTAAAAAGGTATGAATATCTTGTGAGTGAGCGTGTGTGTGAATGCATGGGTGTGAGTGAGTGTTTATGTGTGGCCCCCCACTCCTCTCCCTGGTAAAAATACTTGCTGCCACTGATTTTACTCCTAAAGCTGACCTACTTTTCTTCCTGCCATTGCTCCAGATAAGGCTGAAATGAATGCTGAACCAGAAGAGTTACTGTTAGATGACATCTTGCTCCAGTCGAGATGGAAATCCAATTTGTCAATGTGGTGGGACACTAGCAGAGGTCTGTCTGCTTTCCACACACTATGGTGTACCCAAGCACATAGAGATAGTGTCAGTGGTGCACGTCTTCTACAGTACATTCCCTTTGTCTGAAAAGAAAACATGGAGTGGACAGGACTAAGAGAGGAGTGTGATGCAGCATCCTACAAATTATTCGGGCCACACCCTAAACTTTGTGGCACACCAGAGGTGAACAGGTAGGGAGAGCAATCAGAGGAGAATATCGCGCTCTGGTCTCTGGGGATTTGCTTTAAGGCCCTGCGTAAAGAATCATTGGCTGCTCTACATGCTTTGTCATACCACGATTTGGCATGGCGACGTGGCTGGGCACTGGCTCTAGAAAGCATCTCTTCTATCCTTGATAAAAGATTTGAGAAATTAGTTAAAATGAGAGCCGGGTTGCAAGGTATGAGGTTACAGCTGCTCACCAGGGCAGTACTGTTGCATACTACCTGAGACATAATGCTCTTCATTGTTTCTGTTTGTTTTTCATTTTTATGCCTGCTACTTCCAGCGTTTCCCCTGTTCCTGCCACTGCTGCCCTGGCCTGCCCCTCTTCCCGCGCCCGTTCTCCCGCCTCCCAGCTGAGCCTCTCTCCCCTCCCCTACATAATGCAGACTGCTGCGGCGGAGTGCTCATAAGACCTTGACTTCGATCATGGGCCTGCACTCTCCCCCGCAGCTCTTGCTCACTGTCGCTGCCTGTGGAGCCCCCGGCCCTGGGCGTTTGAGGCTGCTGCCTCCAAGGTTTTGTAATCGTGCGCTTCTGATTTATGTGAGATTACTGTTACTTAGTTTTCTTCTTGTGTCCGCTATTCCAGCATCTGCTTAGTTTTGTCTAGTCTGTGTTATTTCTATTTGGCTCTCTTTTTTGTGCCCGCTACTTCCAGCGTTTCCCCCGTTCCCACCACTGCTACCCCGGCCTCACCCCTCTTTCCACACCCGTTCGTACGCCTCCCAGCTGAGCATTTCTCCCCTCCCCCACATAATGCAGACCGCTGTGTGGTCACGCAGCAGATGAGTGCAGCGGGCACGTGGCTGGCACCGTGAAAGTCTCTCAGTGGCACAATTCCACCATAACTGCACTTACACGTCCAGTTCCACCCTTGTGACGACTACGCTTTTTTAATGACTACAGTCCGAGTTTTCTACCTCTCGTGTCCTATGACTGTAGTTTGGTTTTCGTCCTGGCAACTCCCACAGTGAACCACTATGCAGTGTCACACAACGTACAGTCACCAATTACCACATGTGTTGTGAGAGCTTATTCATTTATAAATGTGTATATGCTTTTTTTCCCCCTCTCTCCCCCCTAGGCAATAGAGGCTTTCATCTAATAGGCATTTATATAATGTCCTGATGATGGTCCCCATGACTCTTTAGTGGGATCGAAACGCTGTCGACCTCCTTACACACCTTACGCAAAAAACGTATCTCATATGTTACATGTTTGTGAAGGTGTCAGTTTGAAATTTCTGTGCATTTGTATTACTTCAGAAAACTGCAGCTTTTGCCTTAAAAGCCCTGCTTTGTCTTGTGTTTCCCTCACTGTATTGATCTGGATGTGTTTGGGTAGAGGCTTGTGCCCCACTACTCTGATCTGTTGAAGGAATCTTTTTTTGTGTATCTTTTTGATTGAAGTAAAGACCAAGACCTCTGTCCGGCTGGACATGTCATTCTGAATATAGAATCGATTGTGTCTATATTTATTGTTCTAAGTGTATTACTCTTTGCATGGGACCACTGTTGTTTTGAAAAAGTTTACTCCCCGAGGCCCCCTGCTGATTTACCCGGGGTCCCCTTGTTGACTTTAATATAATTTGCGCAATCGCTGGATTGCAAGGGCTCTTAGTTTAGCCTTCTACTTCGTCTAGTGGGCTCTCCCCTCCCTTCCCACATACCTCTCAGGTTGATACTCACGTTCACTCCTTATCCCTACCTTCTCTACCTATGTCTGACTCGCCCCTCTATACTCAGTTGAATATATCAAAAAGATTTGTGAAGGTCCATCCCTGTTCACAGACCAGGAAGAATATACTACAGCTACTAGCTCCAACCTCTCTGATGACTTAGAGAAACAGAAAAAGAAATATGTCCGATTAGAACTAATGACCTTAATGCTTACTGAATATTTGAAATCTAACACTATCCCACTAGGTCTACAGGTCAGGAATATTCCTGGGATATTTACTGACAATCCCAAATATATCACTGGATTTAGCCGTATAGGTACTACGTGTTCAAGACACTGGCTAGTCCTTGGTACTGAAACGGCCACAGAGGAACTAAAGAAACTGGGAGAAATTATCAAAGATCTGGAGAAGCAGATAAATGACAATAATACAGTTCCAGAGGCAAAAAAACTTTTAGAAAAGGTTGATAAAACAGTGCAGGAATTTCATCGAATAGAACAAAATAAAAAATCCAATAAAGTGAAAAAAGACATTAAATCATTTACCCCTGAAAGAACTTACCCTTACCTTCACAAAGATTTGTATACCAACCACAACTTTAATCACCACCAACCAAATCCCAGACCTTGGGGCCGTTTCAATAAAAGAAACACTGTGGTAGGATTCACAGACTCCTCAGCTGAATCTTCGGGCAATTCAGATTCCGGTGAGGGTTCTAGCAACACGACACGAAACCAGAATACTCATTTTTTAGCGAGGGGCAACTCAGAACACCCAAGGAGAGGCGGCGGCAAACAACGCTCAAGATGGCACAATCCCCCAGGGGAGCGACAAACCAGACACAAATTCTACCAGTGGTAACGGAAAGTGAGAACCTGAACATGACCATCCTCTTATTTAATCTTTCTGGCCATATTCTTTCTAGCCAGGAAATCTCCATCTTAAGTAAAGGCTTGTCATTTGTCCCAACCACTTACCCCAACTTCCTCGACCTCCAGTCTGAATTACTTGGGTTCTTTCGAAAAATCCGACTCCGAGCATTCTTTGAACTCAACCCTTCTGAACCCAAAAATGCCATTACACCATTCAGACCACCATCCACTTTCTCTCCCATGTCCAACATGATTCCAAAGGAAATCATCACCTTTGAAAAAGTGATTCTCAAAGAAACCTCTGGTTCGGCTAAATCACACATGTTCATCCCTTACAATATTTCCTTGGAAGAGAAACTGGCCATCACCTCCCTTAAAGACAATATTAGCCTCGTAATCAAACCAGCTGACAAGGGGGGTGGGATAGTGTTACAAAATATTGATAGCTACAAAACTGAGCTTCTACGCCAGGTCTCTAACACAGATCACTATTGCAGACTTCCTACTAATCCTACTAAAGCTTTACAGACCCTCATTAAGCAACCTACTACAGACGCATTTGAAAGAGGTTACCTGAGTAAACACGAACTGAGTTTTCTAAACGTCACCAACCCTCGAACTCCGGTGATCTACACACTCCCGAAGATCCACAAAAGACTGGATAGTCCCCCAGGCAGACCCATCGTGTCTGGCTGTGGTTCAGTGCTTGAACCACTAGGACACTATGTCAATTTCTTTCTCAAAGACTTTGTACCTACTACTGCATGCTTCATCAGAGACAGTATGCACATGATAAACTTAATTGAGAACCACCTGTTCAACCCTGAGACTGAGACTCTATGTACTTTGGACATAGAGTCGCTTTATACTAACATACCACAGAGGGAATCACTTCTGGTCATGGAAAGTATACTTGATACCAGACCATGTGCACACATAGTACCCACCTTATTTATTGTACAACTACTTAAAGTTTGTTTGACTCAGAGCTTCTTCATCTTTGATAATCAGTATTATCAGCAAGTTCGTGGTACATCCATGGGTGCAATTTTTGCTCCCACTCTAGCCATCCTGTATATGGATTGGCTGGAATGCAACACCATTCTTACAGATACAAACCCGTTCCATCAAGGGTTGGATACATGGAAACGGTACATAGACAATATTTTCCTTATCTGGGTTGGTGAAGATGACGTCCTCCCAGCACTCCTCCATTGGCTAAATAATAACTGTAATGGCCTTACTTTTACTCTGATGCATAGCAAGACTGAAGTCCTTTTTCTGGACCGCTGCATCAAACATGAAGAAGGATTACTTTTACGTCTCTATTCCGCAAACCCACGGAAAGAAATACGCTATTGAGTTATGGCAGCTGTCACTCCAGGGCCCTGAGGGACAGTCTGCCCTACTCCCAATTCTTGAGACTGAGAAGAAACTGCTTCCGAAAGGGGACTATTTCACTGAGGCCAACACACTGTCAGCCAAACTTAGATCCAGAGGCTACCCTCGCCGTCTAATAAAAAATGCAATGAAACGGGCGTGGTACTGTCCCCGAGAGGCCTTACTAGAACCCAAACCCAAGAAATCCACCGAAAAAATGGTGTGTGTCACAACTTTCTCTGCCATCTCCAATCAGATCAAGAAAACCATAAAGAAAAATTGGCACATCCTAAACTCCGGGGTATTTGAATGGGAGTCTCCTCTTCAGTTTCAAAAAAAGTAAAAACTTGAAAGACCAACTCGTGAGGGCGTCCTTACCTATTACCACCCTTGCGAATACCACACTTAATGACCACTGGTCATTACCGCCCCTGAGGGTTCACTCCAAATGTGGCTCATGTGTAGTGTGCGAATACTCTATTGACTGTAAGGAATTTGTGTTTAAGGATGTAAAAAACGTTCTTAAGACCTTCACTAACTGTAACAGTTGCAACGTTGTTTATGCTATTTTTTGTCCCTGCGATTTGATTTACGTGGGACAGACCAAACAAAAAATCAAACTCCGGATTTCCCAACACCGAAGCCGGATCAGATGCAAAACGGCAAATGCCCCTCTCGTTGAACATTTTCTAGACAAAGGAGACCGCGAAAATTAAGTCCGGTGGACAGTCATAAGCCAAGTGATCATACCTCCGAGAGGTGGAGACCTCACTCGGATACTCAATAAAGAGGAACTTAAATGGATACTCAAAACGGACAGCCTAAACTCAGGACTCAATCTGCAGGAGGATTGGACTATCCTGATCTAGGAACTTATGGTCTCCCTTTAGACCAGGATCCGCTCAAACCTAGACTTTCAATATATCTAAAGAAATTTTGTTTCTATGCAATTTCAGCTATGGCCAGCCAGCTGTAGTAATTTCACCTTGCCTATAATTTTTATTGTAATTTCACAAAACGTTAAGTTGGTTTTTATGTCACTTTCACTTCACAAGGTGCACTCCTCTCATCGTTTCTAGTCTTTCCCCCTCATTACCTTTCCATTTCAATCTCCTCGATTATATTCACCACTCCGAAATGGCTGCCAAAGCCATCTTCTATTCCCATGCCCTTACCTAGTGGAGCAGGCATTGTCCCCTCTCTATTTTCATGCCAGAGCTCCCACAACCTATCGGTCATTTCTGGCCCTTTTAATACCTGCTGCTTCCAGGCCAAGCAGAACCCGCATTGCATGGAAGGGAACTCCAGCCGACTAACCCGGTAAGTCCAGCCCTGTAGCTCCGCTCCCGAACCTAACTCTCCCCCTAACGGGCTCGATGGTTTTTCTTATCACTCCTTTTCCCCCACCTCCAGGCATTTCCCAAGTCGCGTTCTGACACACGAGTCAACGCGCATCCACCACAACCCATAATCAGGTAAGATTGAATTGCTTGCATGGCCTCCTTTGGGCATTCCTAGGCAATTTCGATTCCCTCGGCACCTTGAATTTCTATTTATCTCTTCTGCCTTTAGGTTTTAACTTGCCCGCCTTACCAAGGCCGATACCGCGACCCCTGCTTCTATCCTGAGTATACCGGGGTAGCCCCCTCGGTAAGCGGTTTTCTTTCTTTCTCTGAACTTCTGTGGTCACTGCGCCGCCATCACTTTTATCCCAATATGCACAGTTTGATCGTATATCACTATTCCTCCATTAGCTCTATCTGAGTGAATTCACTATGCCGTCATCACCTTTTGTTTAAATGTACAGTCCGATTCCATTACTTGTATCTATTACTGCAACTCGTTTTTTACACACTGCGCCGCAATCACTTTGTCTTGCCCTTGCCGGTTCACCTCTTAGTAATAAGGCTACACTGTCCTCCTCAATTGCCTCTAGTCTGTACATTGAAACACACTGTTCCTTTTAATTTTAGTTTCCTTGACCGCCTGACACGCATGTATTGACACCTTGATGATAGTCCCTCAGTGGCACAATTCCACCATAACTGCACTTACACGTCCAGTTACTACAGACCGAGTTTTCTACCTCTAGTGTCCTATGACTGTAGTTTGGTTTTCATCCTGGCAACTCCCACAGTGAACCACTATGCAGTGTCACACAACGTACAGTCACCAATTACCACATGTGTTGTGAGAGCTTATTCATTTATAAATGTGTATATGCTTTTTCCCCCCTCTCTCCCCCCTAGGCAATAGAGGCTTTCATCTAATAGGCATTTATATAATGTCCTGATGATGGTCCCCATGACTCTTTAGTGGGACCGAAACGCCGTCGACCTCCTTACACACCTTACGCAAAAAACGTATCTCATATGTTGCATGTTTGTGAAGGTGTCAGTTTGAAATTTCTGTGCATTTGTATTACTTCAGAAAACTGCAGCTTTTGCCTTAAAAGCCCTGCTTTGTCTTGTGTTTCCCTCACTGTATTGATCTGGATGTGTTTGGGTATAGGCTTGTGCCCCACTACTCTGATCTGTTGAAGGAATCTTTTTTCGTGTATCTTTTTGATTGAAGTAAAGACCAAGACCTCTGTCCGGGTGGACATGTCATACTGAATATAGAATCTATTGTGTCTATATTTATTGTTCTAAGTGTATTACTCTTTGCATGGGACCACTGTTGTTTTGAAAAAATGGCACGCCGAAGGAGCACCTAAGGCAAGCTCGTCTGTGCCCGTCCGCACCGGGACTGCACCCAGTGCCAGAACCCCTGGCCCCCGCGAGTACCACAACACCCAACGATGCTACGACGCCGACTTCCTCCACAGAATCAACACTGGCTGATCGTCAAACTGCTTCCAGGCCAGCCCGTCACTCACCCACAGACCCTTCACCTGCTGTAACTGCAGCTTCACCAGCCGCTGAGCACCCGCACACCCCACCCCACCCTCCAGAGCAGAACACAACCATCCCAGATGCATACAACTCAACACCCACTCAGTCCACAAGCACACCATCGAACTCTGGGACCTACGCGTCACACCCCGGATGTCGCCTTCTTAACAGAGACTTGGATGAACCCCTCCACGGCACCCGACATCGCCACAGCCATCCCAGATGGATACAAGATCACCAGAAGGGACCGCACCAACAAACCAGGAGGAGGAATTGCCATCGTCTACAGAAGTACCCTCAGAGTCTCGACCTGCACGACAGACACCTCCAGCACCGCCGAACACCTACACTTTCAGATCCACACCAACCCCAACACCACTCTCAGAGGAACACTCGTCCACAGACCCCCAGCCACAGTTCATCGACGCATCTCCAACAACGTCAACATGCATGCCCTTGCATCTTCAGACTACATTCTCCTCAGTGACCTGAATTTCCACCTCGAGAACACCGACGACAGCAACTCCGCCGCTCTGCTTGATAACCGCGCCAACCTTGGACTCAAACAGCTCATCACTAAGTATGGGCAAATTTTGCGGATCTGCGGTCCACAAAATTTGAGCGAAATCCCAGAGAAATCCGCGAACTCGTGGATTTTTTGCGATTTGCACTCTACTCAACTGGTGTACTCTACTGGCTAATCAGTAAGTTCTACCTCGTTGGGTAAATGTATAGTGCTTTTCCTACACTGCAGCTGCGTAAAGGGCCAGAAGATTTGTCTCCACTGACCATGTGTGCCTGTAACTTTGCCACCGTGCCAAAAGGCGCCGAGGTCCCTTGAGTGAGCTGTCCATCATAGTTGGGAAAGGGCGGGAAGACGTTTTATACCGCTAGTGTATGGTGTGGGGCTTCTATGCGTGTCAACATGCCTCTTGTGTATAAAGGGTCAGAGAGCAAGCAGGGCAGCAGGTCAGGAGAAAGCAGTCTCCTGGTCACAGGTACAACACGGGGATTGCGCTCGAGAAACTCATGGATGCAAAGACCTCCCTCAAGTATTACAGCTAATTTTCGACGGCAGATGTGGGGTTAAAGCACACTTGCCCAGCCTCGACCATGCTCACTAATGTTTTGGGCTGTTTAAAACGTTACTGAATTTGAGCTTCAACTCCGGGACCTCCTTTATTTATATCTGTAAGTGCTTCCTGTTGAGGTTTAATTTTTGGCCCACAGGAAGCACTTACAGAGTTAAGGCAGGTGCCCGAGTTGAAGCTAACTTTGTAACCATTTTAGAATGGCGCCGGCAAGCTGCCAGAGTTGAAGTTGCAACTTCAACTCTCGCAGCTTGCCGGCGCCATTCTAAAATGGTTACAAAGTTAGCTTCAACTCGAGCACCTGCCTTAACTGTAAGTGCTTCCTGTGGGGCAAAAAAAAAATCCACCCGCAAGCGGATTTGTGGATTTTTTGGCAATTTTGCGAGATTCGCGGATCGCGAAATTGCTGAAAATCCGCAAATTCCGTGAGCGGAACGGATTTTTGGCCCACACTTACTCATCGCGACACCTACCCACACCACCGGTTACACCCTCGACCCCATCAGCTCAGCCAGCAACCACGTCACCTTCAGTCACACCACCGAACTCCCCTGGACTGACCATCGCTGCGTCCTCTTCACCTTCAAGAAACCTGCCATCACCACAACCCGATAAGGATCCCCTACGGCAGCAGCAACAAGGTCACGGAAGACCAGCTCATCCCCACCCTCGCTCGAGACCCACCAACAAGCACCACTCATCCGAGCCACAAAAAGGACCTCCTTCAAGGAACGTATCAACAACAACGCGCACAACAGCAAAGAGCTCTTCAACATCGTGAAGGAGCTCTCCAACCCTAGATCCAACTCCTACGACATCCAGCCATGGCAAGACCTCCGCGACTCCCTAGCCACCTTCTTTCACCACAAGATCGCAGACATCCATGACAGCTTCAACATCCAGACCTTCCCAACAGCAGCCAACACTGCAGAAACAACAACCCCAGCCTCACCAACCACCTGCTCTCCTGGACCCACGTCAACGGCGAGGATACTATCAAGACCATGAACACCATCCACTCTGGCTCACCAACCGACCCCTGCCCTCACCACATCTTCAACAAAGTAAGACCCATCATCGCCCCCCAACTTTGGAAGATCATCAATAGCTCCTTTGAGGCCGCCACCTTCCCATAAAACTGGAAGCACGCTGAGATCAACGACCTACTCAAGAATCCCACAGCGGACCCAAAGAACCTCAAGAACGTCCGGCCCATCTCCCTCCTCCCATTCCCGGCGAAAGTCATTGAAAAGTTTATCAACAAGCAACTAACCCACTTTCTCGAGGAGAACAACATCCTGGACCAGTCCTAATCCGGCTTCCACAGCAACCGCAGCACCAAAACCACCCTCATCAACATCAGGACCATACTGGACAAAGGCAAAACTGTGGACCTCATACTCCCGGACCACTCGGCCGCCTTTGACACCATCTGCCACCACATCCTACGCACACGCCTACACAACGCACGACAATGCGACCAAACCCTTGACTGGATCACCTCCTTCCTCACCAACAGAACCTAGAGGGTCCGCCTCCCACCTTTCCATTCCTAAGCCACCAAGACCATCTGCGACGTACTCCAAGGATCATCTCTCAGTCCTACCCTCTTCAACATCTACATGGCTTCACTCGCCAATATCGTCGGCTCACACAATCTCAACATCGTCTCCTACACCAACGACACTCAACGGATCCTCTCCCTCACCAAAACCTCTGCTACTGCCAAAACCAACCTCCACAAAGGAATGAAGCCAGCTGGATGCAAACCATCTGCCTGAAACTCAGCTCGTACAAGACAGAAGTAATCATCCTTGGCTCCACCCCCTCAGCCTCGGACATCTCTTAGTCGCCAGCCGCACTGGGCACCGCACCCACACCCACCGACCACGCACACAACCTGGGAGTCATTCTGGACTCATCGTTCTCAATGACCCTGCAAGTCAACGCCATCTCCTCCTCCTGCTTCTACACCCTGGGCATGCTACGCAAGACCTACAGATGGATCCTCACCAAAACAAGAAGGACTGTCACCCAGGCCCTGGTCAGCAGCAGGCTGGACTACGGCAATGCCCTCTATGCATGAACCACGGTCAAACTCTAGAAGAAGCTCCAACGCATACAGAACACTTCCGCATGCCTCATCCATGACATACCCCGCCACAGCCACATCACTGCCCACCTGAGAGACCTGCACTGGCTCCCCGTTAACAAGAGGATCATCTTCAAGCTCCTCATGCATGCCCACAGAGAACTACACAACACCTGACCAGCATACCTCAACAAACGTCTCACCTTCTACACACCAAATTGCCAGCTGCGCTCTGTCGACCTCACCCTTGCTGCCGTCCCACGCATCCACAGGACCTCCAGTGGCAGATCCTTCTCCTACCTCACGGCCAAGATGTGGATCATCCTCCCCACACAGCTGCGACAGACCCACGACCTGCTGACACTCAGGAGACTTCTCAAGACCTGGCTGTTCAAGCACTAGCTGCATCCCCCACCCCACTCAGTGCCTTGAGACCCTCACGGGTGATTAGTGCGCTCTACAAATTATTGATTGATTGATTGATTGATTGATTCAGGTTCGCAGATCGCCATACCAACCTACTCACTGTATCCTTACTAGATAGAACCTGGGGGGCATAGACTAAAACTTATGATCTGCATGTGGCAACAGTATCTGTGCAGTAATGGGGTTGTGGTTGCTATACATCTGGGTAATGAGCTCACAGTAATTAATAATCAGAGATATGCTCCAAGAAGTAAAGATGTATTCTATGGTGCTCCCAGCAACCCGCCCTATGAAAGTTGGAATATGTCAATCAGTAAAGTTAGGGACATTGTTGGCCAGACCCCCTCAGCCAGGAGGGAAAATAAAATCCACCCCCTAGTATCCATCACATTACAGTCAATTTCATTAGCAATTTGATCAAAGGTGATTGGAGATAGAGAGAACGGGTGCCCCATTTGGCATTCGAATCCCCAGCCAGCATCAACTTAAGTGGCCATTCCGCCTGGGCCTCTTTCTCCACAAGCATGTCAATCGATACAAAGAGACCTTGAAAATTGCAATTGCCCTTACATGAAAAATTGTTGTTGTAGAGGTTTACCAGGTAGATATTATCAATTTAATTCCAGCTAAGGCAAAATGCCTGCACCTCCCTCTGCTCCGGAAAAAGTGGTAGAACAGCCAATATTGACTTTCTCTAGGCAGTCAGTCTACGTGTATCTCTGCCCAATGTGGATGGAATCACAGGCAAACTAAAGCACGTAATCCATTGAATACTATTTCATTTACCTCCCTGGTTTCCTGCATAAAAACTATACCAACGTTGGCAATAAATGATTGCCATTCTTCAATCAAGATTTTTTAGGCTAAACCTGCAAGGTTCCAGCTTAAAAAAAGTTACACGTGCATTATCTATTGGACCTTCGACCGTGGAAGTGCTCATGCCAGGCCCTTTGGGAAGATGATTTAGTGTAGGATTGCTGGTCAAATGGGCAACAGAGGAAGGACCATCAAGTACCCCACCCTTACCCAAGGCTCTTTGCGGAGATGATTCAGTACAGGTTTGGTAATCAATTGGGAAACAGAGATGGAACTGTCAGGTGCCCCACCCTTATCCAGTGCGCCGGAGCCACCATGTTTCTCACTAAACCATTAATCGATGTCCTCCATCTCAACCAAGACTGAGAATCTATTGTTCAGGGGTACCATCACTTGTGGGGGTAGTCCAGGCAAAACACTCTATTGTACGATCGAACCTTCAAGATTACAGAATGGGTTAACAAGATGCCGATAAAAAATGTCAAGTGTCAATATATTCCCAGAGTCAAATACCAGCCTGCAACCACATGACAGAAAACCCACAGGGATTGTTTAGTCGCAGTAAAACTCCACCCTTGACACCCACTTGCTTGGTAGTCATCCTTGAAGGGATAATTTTATCATGCGGAGGGCATGAGACCTTAATTCACCAGGGTGACGGAGTGAAGTACTCTGTTGCCCTGAGTACTCTGTTGCCCTGAGAGAGTCCCCACCTCCCAAATTCTGTGATGTTGTCAGACCTTTTAGACAGCTTTGTCAGGAACTGCTATCGCATCAGTGCAGTGTAGGTTTGATGGACAGCTCTGTCAACATGAGGAACCCGCATGGCAAACTTACAATGATTTATTTTTATTTTCGAAAACAAAAATCCAAATGTTTTTTTCAAAGGGGGCATTTTTTAATTTTCACTGCCTTTACTGCCAGATTTTACCTGGCTGTGACAGACAGTGAAAACTGGCCAGGCATTCGGCCACTCTAAGTCAGGTGGGTGGGGCATGGTAAAATCTCAGATGGCTCTTACTTTGTTGGGCCATTGGATTATGACTATTCTGTTTCTGCTATTGGAATTATGAATGTCCATCCAAATCTAAATGAGGCAGATGGACTGTCAGTTTGGCAACAGTGTACCTTCCTCACCAAACTATAACTCAGACCCCAAGTCCTTGATCAGGGGTTTAAGCTGTGCAAAGAGCTAGTGGAGATGGAGGTACACCAGAAAAGTGTCAAACCAGACAGCTACCTCGAAATGAATAGGCATAAAGGAGTTTCGGTGGATTCTATTCTATTGATGAATACTCTCTCACCAGTATGTAAAAGACCCTCTTAAAATCTAAAAATGTGCTACATTAAGAGTTGGCATATAAAGGACTTACTAAAATTGAAAGTGCAGGCAGAGCAGTGGAAGAAAAGATTAAAGGACTGCCTAGGACAGTAAATGACGTAGAGCATGAACAGAAGATGGCAGCACAAAAGACACTGAAGAACCAGGCATCAGGGGTGAAAGACACCTTGAAAGATCCCTTTACATTTAGATCCTGTGTAACTAAAGAAGTTTTCATGCAAGCGTGCATATTAAGGAGATGGAGTTGCTTACACAGTTTCCTGCATATACATAGATGAGAGAGATGACTGATGCTCTGAAGGACTCTTTGAGAGAACAGGCAGTGAATATACAAATCAGCAATGACAATGCCACCATTCTGGTTGGGATAGGGGTTGTTACCCAGAAGGTGGCAGAATTGGGGAAAAGGATCCCACAGCAGTTCTGAAAATAGAGGTGATGCAGTTGAGCAATTCTATGCTCTTGATATTTTTCAATATGAAACCTAACATATTGTGCCGAGAAATGGAGCTACTGGCACTCAAGAAATAAATCATAGCAAAGGAACTCAGGAAATCAATGAGATTGATGGTAAGTCTCATGCAAGACCTCAGACGTAAATACTCATTGTTTCACAACATGAGCCTTTCAAGGCCTTTTGGATAATCTTGGTTGAAAATAGGCATATCTTAGCACTACAAGAACATTCATTATGGTGGTCTTGGGCTGTGTTGCGATCCACTCTTCAGAAAGCTGATTCAAAAGATTAGTCTTTGGTGTTGATACTGAAGAGTGGATTTACTAACATTTTGCACTGGTGTCGCCTCTCAAAAGTGATGCATTATGCCACAAAATGTTTATTTGGGATTTGTTTTCGAATGCAGACCTTTGTTTGTGCTAGAAAGTAGCCTTAAAATAACAAAAAGTAACTCTTGAGCTGCTTGGCATGACTTTGCATAAGGCTATGTCCCATGGGTGGTAGACAGGTGTTCCAATGCAACCATCCATGCTTTTTGATGCAAAGCCCTATCTACTAATATTTGTAAACAGGGCCTTTATTCAAAATATAACACCTATTTGAGGCCGGTGTTAAAAAACTGAAATGTTTTCAACTGCAAATGATTCTGACTTTGCATGTGCTGCACCAGAGAGCACACATTAAAACTTGTAAACATTTGAAAATTGTCTAGGAATGGTATTTTGTACTGTATGGATACCCTTCTGGTGCAAAACTGTTTCAAATGGGACCTAGCCATTTAGTATGGCAGAATATTTTTGTTATAGATCACCCTGTTTTGGCATATTTATTGTGGCTGAGACCCCCTCCCTGAGTCTCACTCAAAGTAATTTTATGGCAAATTGGACTGTGCATGTTTACTCCCAGTGTCCACCATTTAGGATAAGGCCACTGCAACACAGCTAGGGTAGGGGATACTGGACTGGTCACACGTGAATATGTGTGCTCATGAGTTCAGGCTACACGTGAGACACTACAGTTTTGCACAGCCTGGTACCTGCACAAAGGTATTCTGCCTGTGGTAGTTTTAAACTGCACATTGAACCTGATTCAACCTGTCAAAATACTCCTTTTACAGACCTAAACCTTCCTCTTAAATATTAATAAGTCATCCATATGCCTGCCTTATTTCCCAGAAAGGCAATGTGCACATTCATAAGAGTAGGGCAGGTAAAAATTAATGTTGAAAATGTCCTTATGGTAAAATATGCCCAAGAACAATTTTCAATGGAGCAAGGCTGGCTTCTGCCACATGGAATCACTGGGCTACATTTTTTATTTAATAAATGTGTGTTGCTAGACCTAAAAACATTCTCCTGACACTCTTTTCAATTGGAATTTAAAATCCACCTTAGTAGTAAGGTTTTATTTTAAATTATTATTTTGGAAATGGGATTTTTAGTATCCAGGGCTGGTGGTGGGTCTCCCACTGGAAAATGCGGATTGGAGCCAGATAGCGCACTAAAAGACCTGCGTATAGA
This sequence comes from Lissotriton helveticus, assembly GCF_964261635.1. Taxonomy (NCBI): domain Eukaryota; kingdom Metazoa; phylum Chordata; class Amphibia; order Caudata; family Salamandridae; genus Lissotriton; species Lissotriton helveticus. The sequence continues at coordinate 430,371,552 of NC_136059.1, forward strand.
GGTAAAGTGAGTCTTCCTGACTAGATAGCTGGGGATGTGTTGGCCTCTGGACTGATTAAACATCAAAGGGGCTTTCCCCAGCACACACAAACAAACCTTACAGTAGTATTTTGTGTCACTAGCCAGGCTGGAGCCAAACCAAGAAAAGAGGGCAGAACTGAACTCAACCAATTTTAGGGTCAGACAAAAGGCTGTCCCCACCCACAGGCTAGACTGGGCATAAATGTGGCATCCTCTGAAAATGCTGGAAAACAAGACTTTGAACCTGGATTGCAACAAGGGCAACACCAATGATGGCTGGCAGGATGAGCCCCCTGATGCCCTAAAAGAATGAGGAGTCTGTCTGCAACTGACCCCAAAACTACTTGGTCTCTCCAGGGCCACTGATTAAGGGCCCCCTTACTAGCAGAAGGAGGGGAGGGGAGTGCAAGTGTCGTATCAGGCCTCAGCCAGACCCGCTAGGGCAAGGGGTTCGCCATTCTCTGCACGAAGTCCTCAGACTAATTGAAAGAAGTTGGCACAGTAACTGGAAATAGAAAACGTAACATTTATTACACCTCATGAGGTGGTGCTACAGTTCAAACAGTACCCTTCGGTATTGCAAGAAGTAGCACCACGAGCTAAGAAAGCATGGTTTATTTATACCCGCACAGGGGCTCAAAAGAAGACCGTACAAAGCACAAGAGCACATTTTATGTACATATAAGGTAATATCGAGAGGCACAATCGATCAGTGGGAGGAGCTAACAGTTTTGGGGGTTTGACAAACACATTCCTATCTGGAACTAATCACTACCAGACGTGAACCCTAACGGTCAGCGGCAAAGTAGGGGATGCTAAATATAGCTTGTTGCTGGGAAGATTCAAGCACCATGAACAGGAAGATAGGACAACGCACATGGTCGGCACGAGGCAGCATGTAGCAAACAAAATGGCTGCGTTGAATACAAAATGGAGTCCGCTAAATGTCCAGATAACGGCTAGAACTAAGTCTTTTGCTAATGCTCAATCTAATCGCTGTCAAATTACAACACAAGGAACAAGGCCATGGAGAAAGTTGGTGTAGGGAGCCAGTGAAGCGAGCTCCTGGACGAGTGCACCCTTTTTGATGCCAGATGGCCTGCTGAAACTGCTCCTGGTGTTTGGAGCAAAGGAGCACAAGACCATGAAGACCATTCATTTGGACCTGAGTTGTGCACACTGGCACAACTAAATATTGATTCATTTAAACATGCCCAGATGGGCCAGTGAGTGCATGAGTCTCTGCCACAGCTCCTTGAAACTTCCACCCAGAAGGGCCTAAAACCGAATGATTATGCCATACATGTTATTGCCTTGGGAAGAGTTGTGTATGGGGCCCCCACCCAAACTCACACGGCTTCCCTGGGGCCTCCAACTCCCTGGGGGCTAACACAAGAATTCCAAGGCCCAAGACCCCATCCTCGAGCCCTTAAGTGGAGACAGTGGCTGTGGGAGCATGCTCTCCCAACAATGACTATGGATTTGCCCCTAATTATTTATTTATAAAGTTTGTATAGCGCAAACAAGGCCCAAAAGGGTATCAGTGCGCTTCAAAGTTGAGGTAGGTAGGATATCAAAGTGGGAAAATCTCAGTCATTGGAAATAGGTTCAAGACAAGAGCATGACAACAACATGATTCAGAGCATTTCAATTCAAAACAGCTTTATTCGGTTAGGACATAAAACCATAAAAGCACAATTTATAACACATGACAATTTAAAATTGATAAAAATCGACATACATGTTAAAAGGGCATACAGTTACAAGTTTCCATTATTCCTCCTCCGTTACATCAGTTCTCTTAATGTAAACATTAAACACATTGTAGCTTTACATATTAAGAGTTAAGAGTAACACCGGAGCTTCACAAAGTGCAGTTAAAAGTGCATAGATTATAACATGACTCCAGATGTAGAAAATAGACTCATAGCAGCATAGCATGGTTATGATTATGAGGGATCGAATCACATGGGCTTTGAAAGGTGTAGGATCTAAAGTGCACGGTGCATCATCAATAAAACTTCCCTAAACATTAAACACATTGCAGATTCTGATAATTAGGGTTAAGAGTAACACCGGAGCTTCACAAAGTGTGGTTTAAATTGCATAGATTATAACATAACTCTAGATGTAAATAATAGACTCATAGCAGATTAGCATGGTTATGATTACGAGGGATCAAATCACATGGGCTTTAGAAGGTACAAAATCTAAAGTGCACAATGCAGGATCAATAAAATTTCCCTAAACAAAATAATGGGGAAAATTAACGTTAGAACAGCATACTCTTTCTAGCCTTAATTGCACTTAGAATTAATGTAGCGGTATAAAAACAAATATCAGGTCCTTTAAGTGCAAAAAGTAGGGTCATAGCAGCGTTAATGGCATTGGTTTCATACTTCTTAAACAAAGGTTTGAGATAAACAATCCTAAAAGGCAGAAACAGATCACAAAGAAACAGAAAGTGTAAAGCGCTCTGTTTTGTAATCCCATCACAGGGACAGGGGGAAACGGGCTACTGATTCATCATAGGGAACGCAACCAGGTGATGCACAAGGCCTAGCCTCAATCTTGTAAGTACATTACGACGGGAAGATCTTGTAACAAATGAAATATAGGCTTGAAAACCCATTGTATCAATGTATAGATGGTAAAACTGATACATGGTTTGTACCGTTACTGAGAACCTCCTGCATGCATTCTTGTGGAACAGGAAAGTGCTCTTTAACTCCTGTTTTGGCATAGCTAAGGTTTCATTTCGCATACCCAATATAGGTTGGTCAAAAATGTCCCCGTAAGTTTCAGTTAAATAGTTAAGCCAGGGTATCTTCAAGTAATTTTCCACGCGTAGGCAATCAGTTATAATGGACTTGGTAAAAATAGTCTCCTCTTTTAGCCATAATGATCTCCATAGCTGAAGCAGTCTCAATGCTATTAAATCCCTCAAATAGTTTAGACAAACCTGGCAATGGATAAGTTCAGAGGAGGCTGAGGCCGGAAGGCATAAAAGTTTCTTTAAAAAGGAGTTCTCTTCCACCTGTATGTCGTGACAAGATACGTGACCCCAAAGCGCAGCCCCAAAGAGTGCAACGGACGTGCATCTTGCTTTATAGATCTCAATCATATCTTTAATACGGCGGTCCCCAGATTAGTAGCAAATTTAAAAACACCGTATATGCTCTTTCTCAATTTCGCCCAAACCTGAGATGTTTCATAATTCCATTTCCCATCCGAAGAAAAGGAAATACCCAAATAACAAAAGTTATCCACATTTTGTATTTTGTTTCCCTCGATAAAAAAAGGTTTCAGGCATTTAATTTTTGGGCCGCATACCATTGTAAAGGTTTATGTTTTGTTTATCAGCAACTCCCTCTTATTAATAAAAGCTGCAAACCCGTCAATTAACTTCTGAAGGCCATCCAGTGCTCTGGATAAAAGCACGGCATCGTCCCGTAAAAGAGAACCGACACTTGCTTGCCCTCCACTATTGGGGAGTCCCCCTGTATCGTCTTAAGTGTAGCATCAACCTCATTATTAAACAAAGTAAAAAGTAGGGGGGCTAAAACACAACCTTGACGGATACCGTGTTTTACATTAAAATTAGGGGTACATTCACACTTCTGGCCATAGCGAACTTTAGTTGTTAAGTTTTCGTATAACCTGGCCAGGAAATAAATAATAGGTTTTGGTGCCCCGAGGTTAAGTAAACAGGCCATAGAACTCCATGATCTACCAAATCAAATGCGCTACTTAAATCCACAAAACATATAAAAAGCCGACCCTGTTTAATTTTAGTATACTTTCCAATTAAAAGCTCCAAATTAATACACTGTTCCAACGTACCTAACCCTTTTCTAAAACCATATTGTACCTGTGCAATGATATCATTATCCAAAACCTAATCGTCCAATCTTAACAATTGGACTCTACTCATTATTTTTACTCAGGAGTCTAGTAATGAGATCGGACGGTAGTTTTTTGCTTCAGATTTGTCACCTTTTTAGTAGATGGGAATAATAACAGATTCCCCCCATGAAGACGGACAACACTCAGTAGCAGCAGTGTTAAAAACTCCAGTTAGTATGGGTTCCCACAATTCCGGTAGGGATTTGTATACATCAATGGGTACACCATCAGCCTCTGGTGCTTTCCCCCCTTTGCTATTTCCTATACCTATTAGGACTTCATCCAGAGTTATATCAAGCGGGATAATAGGCCAGTAGTGTTGGATATTTAAATCTACCAAGGATGTACGGCTGGGATTAAAAATACTGGAAAATAGACCACCCATTCCTCTCTACTCACAAAAGTTAAAAGTTCTGGGACAGATTCAATTTAAAGTCATTTAGAATTCACTGTATCCGAAAAAAGCTTTTTTGTTTCAAGTTTCAGCAGCGAGTGCAAGGTTGACCCACGCCTCATGTTGAAGCTCTTTCTTCCTTCGTTTTAGGTTAAGATTATATTCTACTCTGAGCGCATGGACTGCTGTACTATCCCTTGGTTTATTCGTTAGGGCTATTTTCAAGCGATTCAAAGAAATAGTAAAAGAGTGGGCAAACCAACCCCTGGCCTGTATTTGTTTCCTGGATCACGTCACAGTCAATAATTTAGAAATGCATGCATTGATCTGAAAAAGCTGGAAAACAAGACTTTGAACCTGGATTGCAACAGGGGCAACACCAATAATGGCTGGCAGGATGAGCCCCCTGATGCCCTAATAGAATGAGGAGTCTGCCTGCAACTGACCCCAAGACTACTTGGTCTCTCCAGGGCCAATGATGAAGGGCCCCCTTACTAGCAGAAGGAGGGGAGGGGAGTGCAAGGAACAAGGCCATGGAGAAAGTTGGTGTAGGGAGCCAGTGGAGCGAGCTCCTGGACGAGTGCACCCTTTTTGATGCCAGATGGCCTGATGAAACTGCTCCTGGTGTCTAGAGCAAAGGAGCACAAGACGATGAAGACCAGTTGTTTGGACCTGAGTTGTGCACACTTGCACAACTAAATATTGATTCATTTAAACATGCCCACATGGGCCAGTGAGTGCATGAGTCTCTGCCACAGCTCCTTGAAACTTCCACCCAGAAGGGCCTAAAACCCAATGATGATGCCATACATGTTATTGCCCTGGGAAGGGTCGTGCATGGAGCCCCCCACCCAGACTCACACGGCTTCCCTGGGGCCTCCAACTCCCTGGGGGCTGACACAAGAATTCCAAGGCCAGAGACCCCATCCTCGAGCCCTTAAGTGGAGACAGCGGCTGTGGGAGCATGCCCTCCCAACAATGACAATTGATTTGCCCTTAATTATTTATTTATAAAGTTTTGTATAGCGCAAACAAGACCCAGGAGGGTATCAGAGTGATTCACAGTTGAGGGAGGTAGGATATCAAAGTGGGAAAAGCTCAATCATTGGAAATAGGTTCAAGACAAGAGCATGACAACAACATGATTCAGAGCATGTAAAAACAAGACCTGACAGATCCAATAATAGTGAAGAGTAGGCAATGTACACAGTACCAGTAAGATCATAGCCTTCCAACACTATTAATCACCGGTTTACACAAATGTAAAAGTCAATGATCAGTTAATTGGGAGAGAGCCATTTCATAAATAACATACAAAGTTGTGCAGTGGGCTGTTCACACTGTTAAACCTAGAAGTATAAATGTGTAATGGACAGTCATAGCATTGGAGAAGAGAGCAGTATTGAAGCAACAGAACCAGGGCTTTAGGGCAGGAACTTAAGCATTAGGATGTTTCCCCTTCTTTTTTGGAGGAAGTGGTGGATGGGATTTGGTGAACTTCCGGTGAAAGGGAATTCCAAATCTTCAGGGCCATGCCTGAGAATGCTGTGTTACTCGCTCTCTTTTTTGTGGAGCAGTAAGTTTACACTTCGAGACGGATGCCCCTCCCCCCCTGATAATTCAAATTCTTGAGCCAGATAGATGGGGGTCTTGAAGTGCAGTGCTTTGTGAGTCAAGCGAGCGATCTTTAGTTGTATTCTAGATTCATAAGGTAACCAGCTTAGGGATTTTAAGGCTGAGGATATGTGATCATTTCTTTTTGTACCAGTAATCAATCTGACTGTGGCATTAACCCGTTCGATGCGTTGGACGGCCGCCGGCTGTCTGACTTCATGGTGGGCGTTTGCGGAGGACGGCCGGTGGTTGTCCAAACCACGCCCACTCATTTTTCTACAGCACCACGACGGAATTTACACCGTGGTCAATGGGTTAGGGGAAGCCGTAAGTGGAACCAAGCCTTGTCTGGGGAGACCGCAAAGCGTGAAACTACTGTAGTCCGGCCTTGGCAATACTAAAGCTTGAACATCCCATTTGAAATCTTCATGTGGGAGGAATGGTTTGAGGTTCCTTTGTTGCTTTGTCTGATGTTTCGCACCCTTGGTTGCATTGCTAATATGTTTCTGTATGTTCATTTGCCTGTCTAGGGTGATTCCTAGAGATTTAGCAGAATCGATAATGTGGGGGGGGGCAGTGGAAGGCTGAAAGATGATGCAACCAGAGGGCAATCTTGGGGGCATGGTTAGGAGGAGCAATGAGAAGGAATTCTGTTTTGGAGGTGTTGAGCATGAGGTAGTTTTCAGTCAGCCAGTTTTAGGTGTTCATCAAGATGGTGTTGAGTGAACTGAAGAATTCCGGCGAGGAAACATTCAAATAAAGTTGGGTGTCATCTGTGTACATGTGAAAGAGAATGTTCACTGAGTTCAGGGCTTTAGCGCAAGGTTCCAGGAATTGATTGAAGAGTATGGGTGAAAGGGCAGACCTTTGTGGAACCCCCATCAAGAGTGTGAACTGCTGAAATAGGGATTGATTCACTTTGACTCTTTGAGATCTGTTGTGGAGAAAGGAAGAGAACCATTGCAAAGCCACACCTGATACACCCAGCCTATGTTCTAGTGTGGAAAGTAATTTGCAGTGGTTATCAGTGTTGAAGGCACAAGATAGTTCAAGGAGAATAAGGAAGCAGGATTCATTTTGGTCTAGCACCTTTAAAATGTCATCCAAGATGTGAGTGAGTGCAAATTCTGTGCTGTGGTCTCCGAAAGCCTGATTGATGTTGCTCCAACAGTTGGAATTTCTCAATGTGAGCACTGAGTTGGGATTGCACACACTTTTCTAAACGTTTCGTCAGCACGGGGATGTTGGAGATAGAACTGAAGTTATTCAGATCAGGACTCTCTGTGTTTGTTTTTTTAGAATGGGGGATACTTCCGCTTCTTTTAGGCAGTCAGGTATCATGGCTTGTAGTAGTGAATCATTAACATTCTTTGCCCAAATGGGTAGAATGGCCTTTTTTATTTCTTTGAATATGGGAGAGTCATTGAAGTGGTTGGAAGGTTTGATCGCAAAAAGAGTGTTGTAGATGTCATTTTCAATGAGTGGTGGAAAGGTGTGCCAAGATGCATTGTTCTCGGGACTAATACTAGGTGGGACTGGCAGCTCCTGGTACTTAGGTGGAGCAGTGCATCCAGAATTTGGAAGAAGAGCCCTTTTTAATTCTTGGTCTATATTGATGCTTGACATTTTTTCAACAAAGAAGGCGGCCAATTCATCACAAGTAGGAGTGTCTTCACCAGGGTCAGTGCGGATGGGTGCTGTGATCAATTGTTGATTAACAATTTCGAAAAGTTTCTTGGGGCTATTTATGGATTGATTAAGTTGAGATCTGAAGAAGTCGACTTTAGCACTCTTGATTTTCTTGTTGTACGAGCTCCTGATAGCTGTAGGGAAGTTTAGGTGTTCGGTCGGTGGTGTAGATCTCCAAGCTCTTTCCGCTGACCTTAGGTTACGGAAATTAAATTGAGATCTGAAGAAGTCAGCTTTAGCACTCTTGATTTTCTTGTTGTATGAGCTCCTGATAGATCTAAGGAAGTTTAGGTGTTCGGTCGATGGTACAGATCTCCAAGATCTTTCCGCTGACCTTAGGTTACGGCCTTCTGAGTTTAGGTTGTTGTTGAACCGCGGTTTGGAGATTTTGGAGAAGGCATTTTTTTGTTGTAAAGGGGCTATATCGTCCATGATATATAGAGGTATTATATAAATCCATGAGGACATGAACATCTTTCATTTCTGACTGAGGTGACCAGGTATTTGAACAGCAGATTGCTAGCTCTTTAGTGTTAATATTTCTAAGGTTGCTTTTCCATTGCTTCGTTTTCTTGGGTTGAACGCCCTTCGCTGACACCTCCCTCTTAATAAAGAAGAAGATGCAATAGTGGTCGGACCAGTCATAAGGGATAATGGAGTCCAGTGTTATGGTGTTACTTTTGAATATGATGAGATTCTCCCTTGCCCCCTGTTCCTGGAGGGAGCCAAAGGTACACCTCCAGTCGCCACCATGCCTGCATGGAGCAGGAAGGGAGAAAGCTACTGGTGTGGCACCCAGGAGTGCCAGCCGGGCCTGTGGATGGATGGGGCAGTCAGGAATAAGCTCCCTATGCTGCCTAGCAGGGTGTTCAGTGGGCTCAGACACACAGGAATTAAGAAATAACAAAATAAAAACAAGTATGTGGTGCAATGCTGCACACCTGAGAAACACAGTGGCCTGAATGGCTAATAAAATATACATTTTGTTTTGGTTGTGAGAACCCCATAAATACTAAGATATCATATCCCTTATGCACTGTGTGCTGTCTAGAATGAATGCAGGCCTGTTGTGCCATTTGTAAGGGTGCCTGTGTTATGGGCAGGATTGTTTTTGAGCCGGACATATTTTCTTCCTGCATAAAAACAATACAAAAACACATTTTCCTATTTCAATGCATGATGCAGAATATATGTGTTACATCGTACTTTAATATTTTATACCTTTAAATGCTATTTCCTGTACATATTTATCCTTAAACATCCCTGGGTGATCCGTTGCTATGATACATGGATACTATGTTCCCTGCAATAGAGGTTATTTGGATTTTGATCTGGACCTTGCTTGTACTGTGCTGCTCTTCAAACAACTTGCAGCTTGTTATATTACAATATTTTCTTGGGATCCTTTATCACAATTTTGGCAACGAGGAGCAACTGGCCCGCTACCCTTGCAGCACAGGAGCGACTAATAACCAAGAATCCACGTTTTCTCCATTTTCTTCCATTTCGTTTGGATACTGGAGAACATCTTCAACAGGACTTTCTACTTTGTTTTAATTTCTCTGTTGGCACGTCATCACAACCACAGGTAAATTTAAAAAAAATTGTTTTACCTTGTGGTTGGGCCTGGACTCTTTTCTGTATGTTTGCCGCGCGAGATCCTTCTCACACCGTGATTGTTGTTCAAACCTGTGGCTCCCTGGATACCAAACGTCCTTCTTCTTCCTTTTGTCATTCTGATGTTTGCACAGCTGACGCGCTACGCTCAGTGCTCTTTTAAACGTGAACGTCAAGTGCAACGTCTTCACGCAACGTCGCATGTTTTCACGTTGTACATTTGTTATTCTTCAGGAATGGAGCTTAGTCTGACATCGGCAAGTTCTCGAAGTGAAGTTTAAAATAATTGACTTCACCAACGCTACTTATTACAAAAAAAACATCCGTCTTACTTTTAGTAAGTGCTGTTTATTTTTCTGACTGATTATTTATATTATTTTTGTGAATAAATTGCACTAGAGCCCAAGGAACACTTCTTCACTATTTTTAGGTGCGTGTGTTAATTTTAAAAGGATGGAGTTTGAGCCACCTTCCAAGTTTCTTCAAAACAAGGGAGAGCCTCCAATACCTTGGACTAGATGGAAGGAGGCATTTTTTACATATTTAAAAGCCATTGATGGGGAAAGGAAAGACTTTCTGCTGAAAGAAAATAAATATTCTACTGCCCTCATTAAGGTCTGAAGGTCGGGTTATCTTCAGGACACTTCCTCAAACTGATGGTAGTGGTGATAGGAATGTGTTCGAGGATGCCATGGTCCGGATTGTAGCCAGATTTAAACCTACCTGCAGTGTCGCTTTGAATAGATTCAAATTCTATACAGGAGCTCAACAAGATACAGAGTCCTTTGATGACTTTCTCACTGCATTACAGCATCTTTCTGTTAAGTGTAACTTTGGTCCCATCACTGATGAGATGATCAGAGATCAGATCATTGTTCCAAGAACAACTGTGGATTATGGGGACGCGTGTTTGAGGGATGTCATCACCAAGTCGAAAGCTATGGAGCAATCTGAAAGATGGATGAGATCTTTGGATAAAGAATCCAAAGAGTCTAAGGCGAAAGTTGAGGAAGTATGGGCTGTAAAAACTGAGTCATTTCGTGGCACAGCGCCAAGTGCTCAAAGTAACTTTAAAAGAAATGACAAAGACTTTCACTGTTTCAGATGTGGTAGCGCGAATCATGGTGCCTCTTCTTCCAGGTGTCCTGCTTTGGGGTAAGAGTGCAAGAAGTGTGGACGTCTTAGGCATTTCGCCCATGTATGTAAAAATCTGTATGTGGGCAATAGTAACAAAGGGAAAATATCATTTTTAAGTGAGCATTGTTATGATGAATGTATGAGCCAAGACAACAGGGGTATTGTTTTCTCTATCACTGGTTATGAATGCCAAGGAGACGTTGATTTTTCTGATTGGACACAATTGCAGATTTTCAAACTGTTGTCAATCTGGAATTCCCTCTAATCCGTGGGTGGATGCACAGATATGTTACTGTTCACCCTTGGAATGCCAACAAGTTTGAAATGCGATTGGTAAGTTTATTCTTTAAACCCATTAGATCAAGTGAAATCTCTCAGGGGCATATTACCAAGCAATAGCGATAATTATCGCTATTGCTTGGTTAGAGACAAAAATTTACCGCAAAGCTGAGGCGATTTTTATCGCTTATCGCAAATGCGATAAAAATCGTCGCAATGCATGAATATCGCTGAAAAGTCAGCGATATTCATGCATTATCGAGCTAATGCTCTTAGCCATGTTATCCACCTCCCATTGGATAACATGGCTAAGAACTACTCAGGGCAGGTGTTAGCTTTTGGAGATATTCGCGCTTAGCGCGAATATCTCCATAAGTTGGTAATAGGAGATAGCGATGTTAGCGACTGTTTCCAGACGCTAACATCTTGGCACGCCCACTTTGCATGTCATTAGTGATAAATATCACTGACATGCAAAGTGGGGCCCAAGATGGTCGCTATCTCCTACTAGCTGTCGCTAACTGGTGTTAGCGACAGCTAGGTAAGAGGGAGATAATTTTATCTCCGCTTTCTTGGCTTTTAAAGCCAAAAAAGCGGAGATAAACCCCCTTGATAATATGCCCCTCAATCTTCCTTTTTCTTGTATTGTGCAACAGAACATATTTAATTATGGTGTTAACAGAAGAATCCATGATCAAGATTTTAGATACAGTGTGGCAAAGAAACCTTTACCTTTTTCCTGTAAATAGAAAGTGTGACTTCAGCTTAAAAAAACTAGCCTCCGATGAAATGTAAATGATGCCTACCTAATTTGTGTACATTTCATGATACACTTATTAAACACATGGAGACTTTACATGTGCTTGTAAACATCACTCAAAAGACACACAATGGATGGGTATAATGCAGAACAGAGTGATGTCATTTGAGATGTCATCAGTGATGTCATCAGTGATGTCACTGACCATGTTATTAGTGATGTAATATGTGAAGTCAGTAGCAGTGCATTGCTAGAACGTGAGTTATATGAGCTCAGGTAACTATAACTGTTGAATTTCTCTAGTTTTGTACAAATGAAATGTCAGCATAACTATAAGGTCCCCGCAGCCTTTGTTTTTTTCAGGGAATTTCCAAGGTTTTTTAAATGCTCTTTTTTAACTATAACGTCCCTGTAACCTTGGGTTTTTACCTTTTTGTAAGGTTTAAAAAAAAATCTATTTCTTCAGTGTAAGGTCCTTTTTTTGAGTGAACCTCTATGATTTTTGTTCTTTCTATAACTGGATATTGTGTATTATATTTATATTATATACCACTCATTTTTGGATTTCATATGTATTTATCAGAAAGTGCATTATTAACTGGTTTCATTTTTAACAATTTTGTAAGTTGGCACAACATTGTTGCATTCACTGTGGAGAATCTATCATCATTAAATGTATTTCACAAACTGAAAAATACACTTCAAGACATGTTTTAAATAAAGTTTAAGTCTAAATATGTTATAAAGTATGGTCTTAACTTTTCTTTCTGTGACCAATTTAGAAGAATGCCACCATTCCCCCCAAAAATTATATTTGCTACTACCAACGTCATCGCTGTGACGTCGGTAGTCGCGCAGAGCGAGTGCTTTGTACAAACTTGCAAAACGTCTATATAGACATATTCTCCAGTATATTTAACAGTAGAGCTTTATTAGTGTTCTTTTGAATCTCATATTGTTGTAGTGAGTTTCCAGAATAATCATCTTCAAACACTATTTTTTGTTTCTGCGAAGAAAACAGAAGTTGCGATGATGTCGGAAATTGCGGATAGCAAGTGTTTTTCAACAGCTCTGAAACATATGTAGACATATTGTGAACAAGTTTACTATAATTGTTGACTAACATAGTATTGAAAGTTCTGCTTTTCTTTCCATTTTTAAAGAAAACTACTTTAAACTTGTATTTTGCATTTCCGCTTCACCGCAACTATTTCAGTCACTCCGAGTATCACATAACTGGGAAAGCAAGGAATATCATTGGATAATTTACAAAATTCAATAGGAAGTACATACCCACACCTCCTTCCTTAATCTTCTTTTATAGGCCTTCATTCTGCACCGTTCTTATATGATTTGCACATTTTCAGTGCATTTTTTTTCAATTCCTGCTGTCCCAGTTGCCATTTTTGTTATAATAAAAAATTCGTTTTTTTTTTAAACTTTGCAAAATCACAAAAAAAGTAAACTAAAAAGGTTCCTGTTGGAACTGCCTTTTACAGTTGAAAATAGATAAAGTATGTATATATGTTGGAAAGAATGTATGACTGGTGTATGTGATGAGTGAATGAGTGCATAAATGGTGCATGGATGTTACAGTGAGTAAAGCAGTGGTTCCTGAGTGAATCTATGCGTGCATAACTAGTACCTGAGTGAAAGGATGAGTAGAAAGGTAGTAATTGGGAGATTGGATGGTTACTAGCCTTACCTCACGAGTCAAATGGAAATGCTTGATGAAAGGATTTCAATGGTTTTGCATTTGACTTGTGAGGGACATCTAGTAACGACTAGTGGAGCTGCAGCTTGATGTAAGAATAATATCAAGGCTCTGCATTTGACTCGTGAGGGACATCTAGTAACGACTAGGTGAACTGCAGCTCTTTATAGAATTATTTTGATATTGGATACTATAATATTCACTGCCCACTGCTAATCTCGTCCCATAATGCTTTGCAGGGCCTTTGTTTGGGATTGTTTTTTTGCCAATAACTGTGCTTGGTGTGGTCCTAAGAGAACTTAGGACTAAAGTTCAACAAAATGTGCTTTTTGTTTATAATCCTTGTGTTCAAGGCATCTGCTTGGTCCTCCCCCTAGGTTAGGGGGCACCCCAAAATCATCAGCTCTCTCATTGCCTAGTGAATTAATTGTAAAACTTCACTCTTGTGAATTGGTTATATGCTTTTAAGCATGTAAAATTGATTTTTCAAAGAATCTGAGGATATATTTGATTTAGCTGCTATGCTATGTGATTAAGCACAGTTTTGGTATTGTACTATGTGCAATTTGTGAAGTGCGAATTAGTGCAAACTTTGCTTGCTCCATTAGTGTAGTGTAGTATTATGCCCAGGGTTAGTAGTGCCTAGTTTATTGGTAGTATTCATAGAAAATGCCTGAGTGAATGGATGAGTGCATGGGTACTGCTTGGGTGTTTGGCTGAGTGCATGGATAGTGCCTGAGTAAATGGATGAGCGCATGCATGGTCCCTGAGTGAATGGATGAGTCCTAGGGTGGTGCCTTGGTGATCAGATATGTGCATGGGTAGTGCCTAAGTGAATGGTGGAGTGCATGGATACTGCCTGAGTGAATGGATGTGTGCATGGCTAGGGCCTGAGTGATTGTATGAGTGCAAGGATAGTTCCTGGGTGATTGCATGATTGCATGTGTAGTGCCTGGGTGATTGGATGAGTCCATGGGTACTGCCTGGGTGATTGGATGAGTACATAAGTAGTGGGTGTGTGAGTGGATGAGTGCATGGGTAGTGTCTCAATAAATTGGTGAGTGCCTGGGTAAATACATCAGTCCATGGGTAGTGCCTGGGTGAATGGATGAGTAGGAGGGTAATACCGGGGTGATTGAATCTGTGTATGGGAGATACCTGGGTAATTAGATGAGTGCATGGGTAGTGTATGAGTAAATGGATGAGTGCATATGCATAGGTACTGCATGAGTGAATGGATGAGTGCAAGGGTAGTACCTGGGTGATTGGATGAGTTCATGTGTATCACCTGAATGAATGGATGAGTGCAAGGGTAATTTCTGGGTAATTGTGTGAGTGCATGGGTAGTGTCTGAGTGATTGGAAGAATGTAGGAGTAGTGCCTGGGTGATTGGATGAATGGGTGGGTACTGCCTGGGTGATTGGAAGAGTGCATGAGTAGTGCCTGGGTGAGTGGATGAGTACATTGGTAGTGCCTGAATCAATGGATGAGTACAAGGGTAGTGTTTGGGTGATTGAATGAGTGCATGAATAGTGCCTAGGTTATTGGGAAAGTTCATCGATAGTGCCTGTGTGAATAGATATGTTCATGGGTAGTGGTGGGGTGATTGAATTCGTGGATGGGTAGTGCCTGGTTGATTGTATGAGTATGTGGTTAGCACATAGGTGATTAGATGAGTGTAAGAGTAGCACCTGGGTGATTGGATAAGTGCAAGGGTAGTGCTTGGGTCATTGCATGAGTACAACAGTTGTTCGTTGGTGATTGGGTGAGTGCATGGATAGTGTCTGGCTGATTGGGTGAGTGTATGGGTACTGCCTGGGTGAATGGATGAGTCCATGAGAAGTGCTGAGAGATTAGATGAATTCAAGTATAGTACCCGAGTGATTGGAAGGCTGCTTAGGTAGTGACTGGATGATTGGACAAGTGCAACTGTGGTGCCTGGGAGATGAGATGAGTACATGAGTAGTAACGCAATTAATCCATTACTAGATGTGTGATTGGACACACGTAATATATCTCGACCTTCAACCACTGTGAAAAAATAGAAACAGACAAAAATGTATTAGAATTTCTTTCAGAACATTAGGCAACCAAACAACATACTTTATTTGTTTACCAAAACTTTAATTCAACGTACGGACATGTTTTAATGTTTTTTCTTGTTTTCAGTTTTCATACAGGGCTTTGTATGAAGACTCAACATGAAACAGTGGGAAAAAACAATCAATGAATTGTGAAGAAGCCCAATTTGCAGAGTAGATCATTGCAACTATGTCATACTGTTCACTGCACTCACTACAAGTTTTTCAATACTGTCCTGCAGATAGGTTACTACCTTAATGAAAGCAACTATATGTTAAAACTGTTTCTGGTGTTTTTATATCTGGTACAAAATGTCCAACAATTATGAATCAATCTTCATTTTTGCATATCCTTTTGAAAACATCATCCCTGTTAGGTCAAATGATTTCTAAAATGTTGTTAGTTCATGTATGAAAAACAGAGCTCCTAGTACTACATAGAAGTTGCTGTAGCAGAAACATAAGGGGACTTTTCACATGCAATTTAAGGCTACTGGTATTATAGTACCTCCATTTGCTTTTATCTGTAGAAACATACCGTAGTCCTCAAATGTTTTATAAATTCCTTTCCTGCAGTTAAATTAATTTCTAACAGCTTGCTGTAGAAAATACCCCTAATAGGCCGAATAATGCCTCAGAAACACATAATCAATATAAATGTCAACACAATGCCACATTTTCTTATCTAAGATTCTCCTTAGAACTTCAGTTCTAGAAATAGTAGATATGAGTTTGGTAGCATTTAATCATTGTCACCTGTATGACATTGCACTCTGTCCAGCTTGTTAGACATCTTAAATATATTGGGCCTCATTTATGAGGCCTTGCGTGAGTTTTGTGCTTCCGATGCGTCACTTTTTATGATGCATCGGCGGCGTAAAACATGCCTCCTGATGTGCACTATTTACAAAGTGACGCATCTAAGCAGATGCGTCACTTTGTAAACCCCTGCGTTACATTATACCTGCGTCAGGTTTAATGTATGCAGAGGGGGCGTTCACCCGCAAAAAGCCTCGTAATAGTGACGCAGTGAAATCTATGAGATTTCACTGCGTCACTTTTAGGATGCTGTTGCGTCAAAATCTTGGACGCAAGCCCTTTCACATGGGGCTTTCCCCATGTGAAAGGAAGCATTGCTGGAGTTGCGTCACTTTTGTGACACACTCCAGCAATGCGTCACTTTTGCGCCTACAGATACGTCAGAAATACTGACGTATCTGTAACTCCTTGCGACATGATGCGTCATATTATAAATATGACGCATAAATCATGTCGCAGGGAGAGCGCAGTGAAAAGTGACGCATTGCTGTTTTCACGCAACGATGCGTCACTTTTCATAAATGAGGCCCATTGTGTAGTGTCCAGAGGTTATATTTACGCCTACATGAAATTTGATTGCTATAGTTGTGAAAATCCTTTTTGATATGGAAATTTGTACAGCTTTAAAAATTTTAATTTCAGTTCCTAATTTAGTACGATCAACTCTTATTTGCAGTTTGGACAGTTCATATCTTCATGGGCGTTTGTAGTTAAATCTTCAAATGGCACAGCTTTACAATCTGGTAATGTCAAGTAGAGGAATTGTTCTGAATTGATTTCAGTGTTAGAGGTAAATTCACGCTCTTCACAGTTATCGGTCCATTTATAAGTTAAACCAAATATTTGATTGATATTCACATCTTTTTCATCTAATAGTCCTAGCATTACCATTAGAAATTTTTGAGAACCCTGCTGAAGATTTTGAGAGAACACTGCTGATCCATTACAGTCATCACTGAGTTTTTTTTTCCAGTAGCGGAATGTATTATACTTCTATCACTTCTCAATTCTTCACGTAAACTACACAGTTATGAAGACATTCCTTTATCTAACTTTTCTTTAATAGAATTTGTAAAATGAGGCAAATTATATAGTTAATTTAATACTACATTCGCATAAGAGTTCATGCCAGATTTATTATCAACGTGATAGCCTTGTATGTCCCCATTGTTGATTTTCTTTTTGTTCATATTTCTGTTCATATCTGATAGACTGTTTTGATATTTGACACAGTATTGCTTTTTGAACCACATGATACTGGCCAAAATGAAGAGCATTTTGAGCTCTTACCGGTTATACTCTGTTACACAGATCACATCAGCACTTACTTTCTTATCATCAAAATCATCAAAAAATATACCAGACAAGGTTCTCATTCTCTACAAAGCAACATATGACATGCCCTCTTTGAATACACTACTACCAATATTAATAAGACCTGCATCAACGCTTAAACCTTACCATTTGTGAATAGTTACTGCATTTGCTAAAGACACTGGTAACTGCTTTTGCTGGACATACAAGCCTTTCACAAATAGGAAAAGTATAACTAATCTATCAATTTGCTTATCGTCAGCATTATCTTCACATTTTATGTCTAAGTATTCCACATCATTTCTGTTTGGATAATTACAGAATTTCATAACTTTACACATTGCACCGTTCACTAACACTTCTTCAACATATAAATTACAACGTCAGATTACACTACACATTTTACAGTTACGTAACTTATTCTAATCCTTCAGTTTTCAACACATACTTTTCTAAACTATCGAGTTTCGATTGCAGTTTTTCTGTTAGTAGCACTGTAACTCCTTGATGTTCCATTTTATCATTTGCTCAATTCAATTCAATTTTTTTTCAATTCAAAAACTTTATTCGATCATTTGTTGACAATAATCATAAAAGTACATATAAACATAATACAATAAAATACATTTTAAAATGTGATTGATTTATAAATACTCATGTGACAAAGGACATATTTTTCCTCAAGTGTACCGACTTTAAAATAAATACAGCTGTGAAGAAACAAATATCCTGTGAATCAAGCGCAAATAAAAGCCTCATGGCAGATTTGATAGTGGATACATTATATCTTTTAAAAAGTGGTTTCAGATAGGTTTTACGAAGATAAAGATAAAACGGGCATATCAATAAAAAAGTGCTCCGGGCTTTGCTTTGAAGTCCCATCGCATGGGCAAGGGGCAATAGTGTGAGACTTAATGTGCGGGCATGCTACAAGCGTATGAACGGTCCCCATCCGCAATCTTGTCAATATATATTGGTGAGAGCGAATGGTAACCGCTTTAAGATATCCTGCAAAACCCGGTTCCAACATGTTATACTTGTCATAAAAAACATGTGTAGGGTACTGAGAAATGGCAACATTACGCTTTAAGATCCTGGCCCTCATAAAGACTTGTTTAAGTTCTTTCTTAGGGATGTCTATAACTCTAGAGGGATTATCACAAACATGCAGTTTGAAGACATCCTTAAATACACTAATAATGTAATTAAGCCAGGGGATACGGGAACACTTGTCCATATGGAGACAGTCTAAAATAATCTTTCTTGTGAACCCTGTCTGCTCCTTGAACCAAATGGATCTCCACACCAGAAGTGGTTTTAGGCTTATTAGATCGGAAAGATATTCCAGACCAACCTCCTGGTGGATCAGGTTGGTTGAAGCGGAGGGTGGTAAGCAGAGAAGCTTTTTCAAAAATTTATTTTCCTCCACCTGAAGCATATTGTGGTTACAGTGGCCCCATACCCCTGAACCATAGAGGGCCAAGGCTACACATTTATGACGATATAAATACAACATGTCGGGTATGCGCCTGGATCCTAACTTGGAAGCAAACTTAAAAATGCCAAAAGCACACTTGCCCATTTTAGCTCTTACATTGGTCACTTCAGACGCCCATATGCCCCTACTATTAAAAGTAATACCTAGATAGCAAAATGTATCCACCACTTGTATTATTTGATCCATAACTGTAAAGGGTCTTACATTTTTGACTTTCTTGCCACAAGCCATAATAAAAGTTTTTGAATTGTTGATCTTTAATTTCCTCCCATTAATAAAATCTACAAATTTATCTATGAGTCTCTGCAGCCCGACAGGGGTTCTGGAAAGTAAGACCGTGTCGTCAGCATAAAGCAATACTGGGATAGGTATACCGTCAACAGTCGGTGCATCAGCACTGATATCACGTAGTTCAGACTCAATGGAGTTGATAAAAAGGGAGAAAAGAAGAGGGGCAAGGACGCATCCCTGCCTAATACCAGAGCCTACAGGGATATTAGGAGAACACTCACCCAGTTGCCCATAACGTATCTTTGCTGATAGCTTCCTATACAATTGTGCCAGGAAATAAATGATTTCCCGTGGGGCGCCCATATCCAGCAAAGTTGACCACAGAAGACCATGGTCAACCAAATCGAAGGCGCTGGAAAGGTCCGCGAAACAAAGAAACAGTGAGCCTTGCTTAGCGCGTGTATATTTGCCTATAATGAGGTCCAGGTTTATGCACTGTTCTATTGTGCCTAACCCCTTGCGGAATCCAAACTGGGAGTCCGCAAGGATACCCTTTTCTTCAACCCAGTCCTCCAAACGGCTCAATAACACCCTGCTCATGATTTTAAGGGAGGCAGTAAGGAGTGAGATAGGGCGATCATTTTTTGCCTCTCCTCTCTCTCCTTTTTTATAGATGGGGATGATGATGGACTCCCCCCAGACCTGTGGGGCCGAGGTCGTTGCTACTGCATTAAATACCTTGGTCAGTAATGGACTCCAAAGGGATACCTCGGCTTTATAAAGGTCCACGGGTACCCCGTCGGGGCCCGGTGCCTTCCCCCCCTTACTACACCGAATGGCCAAGTCCACCTCGGTAACTGTAATATTAAGGGGTAAGGGGGTGTCAACCACAACGTCCCTATCGCTCCTTGCATCTAATCCATCGGGGTTAAAGATGCTAGAAAAATGGGCCACCCACTGCTCCTCGCTCACCTGGGCAGACAATACCGGGGATTCATCCTTCTGGAGGAATGGACTATTGACCGTGGCCCAGAATAACTTGGTATCCCTAAGATCCACGGCCTTAGTCAGGTTGTCCCAGGCCTCTTCCCTTAGTTCTTGTTTCCTGGCCTTCAGGTGAAATGTATAGTCCCTCCTTAGGGCCCTAACTGCTTCCCTATCCCTGGGTTTACAATTGAGAGCAGCTTTTAATTTTTTTAGGGATTTAGTACATTCCCTATTGAACCACCCGCAGGTTGTCCCAGTGCCTTTTGGCTTTGTACCAGTTAGGATTTTAGCAATATTTAGGTCTCGCCTGTCGATGCGCATGCGCATCGAGCAAGCGAGACTATAGGGGCTCATCGACTCTTTATCTAACTTGCAAGGAATCGTGGCGATTCCTTGCAGTGCCCGTGACTTTTAAGCTCAATGCGCATGTGCATTGAGCTTAAAAGCGCGTGCACAGCCGCCCGCATTCCTCCGACACCTTTGAAGTGAAGCTTAGCTTCACTTCAAAGGCCCGGCTTCTTCACACCCACATGCCGCTCTGCCCCGCTCCGCCCCCTCCCCTGAGTCATCCTGCCTGCCCAGACTTCTCCTCCCCCCTACTTACATCCCGCTTTCACTTGTTTTTTTGTTCAGGTACGTCTAACATAAGCTCAGCTTCTACCGAAGCCTTTCGATCTCAGCTTATCACCGGCCTTAGTATTGCACGTTTGGCAGCTTTTTATTATTAGGTTTTTTTTTGCCTTATCGGCCCTCGTTTGTACGGAGTTTTGTGCCCCCCCCCCACCCCCACACACACACATGCCATGTCTACCGTTGTCTAACTTGGACCGGTATTCTTTCTTAAAATACCTTGTACATCCGGTGTCTTGCTTATCATAGGAGGCGCCCCATGCACTGTCTTAAGACTTCCTCTTATCCCACAGGCCGGGAGGCTTACACCACTAGTAGGGCCCTCTTTCTTTGGCCCACCAGCGCGCTACAATATACCGCGCACACATCTAGTTTCCTTACAGCGCACGATCTGTGCCTCCTTATGCGCCCAGTTTTCGATAATCGCCATTGCACTACTGCGCGCCGCCTCCCCTGCGTATTATAGCTTACGAAGTTTACTCAAATCACAGGGCTTTGCCCTTCTATTATGTGCTTATTATGATCGGTTTGAACATACAGGGCTTTCTCTCACTGTATTTTTCATACGCAAAACTCTGCTTTCCTGAATGTGCGTAGTTATCGTTTTTCGTATCCCACTGTTTGTGTGCCACCCCGCCCCCCTTGTTTTCCTATTATGGCAGTTAAAATTAGTTTTAAATCACAGGGCGTTGCTCTTCTATTATATGCCGGTTTCTTTCGTTACAATTGATTTTACATACGGGGCTTTCACTCTTTGTGTAGTCCGGCACACCACTTTACCCTTCACTTTTTGCTCCCTCTCCCATATTCCTCTTGCTCCACGTGCTTTTTCGGCATCCAAACCTCACGCGCCCCACCCCCTCCCTTATCCCACTTCCTGCTTGTTTTAACAAGATGATAACTACAGCCTTTGGAAAGGGCTCCGAGCTATAATGCGACTCCGGCTTCAGATCAACGTGTTTCTCTCTGTCTCGTGAAGTGTGGAACCCTTGCACAGTGGCTCGTACTGACATGCATATTATAGCTATTGTTAACATGTGGTAATGAGGGTTTCAAGAGTGCTAAGAAGAGAGGTCACTGCACAGGGAATGACAGTGTGAAACACACGAGCATCCAGCCAAGCACATGATAATGGGGGGTACGTTTATTGTATCTTTTCTACTTTTTTTATGTTTCTCTCTCTTGGTATTTCAC
Source organism: Lissotriton helveticus (assembly GCF_964261635.1). NCBI lineage: Eukaryota > Metazoa > Chordata > Amphibia > Caudata > Salamandridae > Lissotriton > Lissotriton helveticus. The sequence goes on from NC_136059.1 coordinate 430,393,437, forward strand.
TCCCCTTTTGACTTCTTCACTCGAATTTCTCGATTTTATCTCATTGTCTTTCTTTCCTTTCCTCTGGCCCTCTTCTCTCTCCTTCTCTTTTTTCCAGAAAAACAAGCATTTGCAATGCAATAGGTCTCGCATTTGCGAGAGTATAACCCATTGGCATTGTAAATGACAATGCCTTTTATTTATGTTTTCAAAAGCAACACATAAATAAAAGGCATTGCCATTTACAATGCCAATAGCTCAAAGTCTAATAACTGCGAGACCTATTGCATTGCAAATGCTTGTTTTATTGATGGTATCAAAGCTAACTAATATACCGGCACTATCTATATCAGACTCAAGACAATACTCTACCTCATCTAGACAAGCTGACACTATGGTACTTAATAGACGTTCCTCATTGTGCCTACCCCATTTAATTCTAGGGCCGTTGGGTCTGTGTGGAATAACGTCTAACACTGTACCATGCGACGCCTTTATCTTGTCCCCCCACAAGGATAGATACATTGTTAAGCAATTGTGGTCGCTAAGGGCTAAGTCTACTATTTGGGGGGTGGTACACAAAGCGGTAATACTGGTGGAAACAATGAGGTAATCAATAACCGTCGCACAGTTCCTACCTATAAAGGTTGGTACCGGATTTCCCTCTTTGTCTTTCCCCGGTAACATAATACATAAGTCCAATTTAAGCATGAGGGTATTGAGAGAATCGCCATAGGCCGAGTGTAGAAAATGGGCCTGATCTTCCCCGTCCTCCCCACCATAGCCACATACCCTCCTGCCAACAAAAGGACACATATGAATGTTGAAATCACCTCCCCACAGAATTTCAAACGGTACCCTACTTCGACCACACAACTTTTCAACCTCCATATCAAGTTCATCAACTATAACATTATTTGAATGATTGAAGACGTTGTTATAATGATTAATTACTAGAACATTTCGCCCATCCCTATGTTGTAACCATAACAGCTGCGAATGCAAGCCAACAGTAAGGTGAGTTTTCACTCGCACCGGCAGCCCCACAGACAACAGTATCACCAAACCTCCACTAGCTCTACCCCTATTAGAGGGCTGGGCAGGGCAATTGTAGGCAACATAGCCATCAAGGCGGACATCTTCAGTTGCCCAGGTCTCCTGGAGACATAAGATATCAAATTGGGTTACAAATTCTAGCCACCCTAAACGTTCCGCCTTGTTGTTCCACCCAGCAATATTCCAGCTCCCCAACTTAATCCCTCCCACTGGAGATCTTAGGGCCTCAATGGGCGGGGGGCCCGTGTAGGGGGGGCTACGTCCCTAATCAGGGGGTCATCCGGTAGCCGGGGGGTAATACCACTCGCCGGCGAGACCATAGGTGTTGTGATGACATCTTCCAAAATGAGGGGGTCCAGGTTGTGTTGAGGCTGCCCAATACTCCCTTTATTGCAGCTGATGGTACAAGCAGCATTAGACCCAGTAAACAGATTATCCTTGATAAATCCTCTCTCCACCATACCTCTGTCCTCATCCCCCCCCCCACCGTCTCCACATGTTCCCTCACCCACCTCCCCAGTGTCCTGCTGGCTTCAATCACACTCCTCCAAGCCGCTAAACAGGTCAAACCTATTGGTGGTCTCCAAGGGCGTAAACGGTTTAAGATGGTCCATTCTCCTATAAGAGGAGGAATTATGCCTTGGGGCCACAATATTCCACCCATATGGGTCTGCTGCCGCTACAGGATAGTGACCTGTTAATGGATACACATTGTTATACACGGGTGGATAGTATGGATTAGAATACATTTGCCTGGGTAAAGGTGGTGGAGGGGCTGGCGGAAATGGGTAGAGGGGGGGGAACACCACTGGACGTGGATAGAAGTATGTGAGTGGGCGAGGGGTGAAATGGTTACTATCTTGATCAGGGGACCAGTTAAGTATAAAGTGGACAGCATTCTGGTCTCTAAAATTTATGACCACCACGTCGCCCTCTACATCCTTGGGTCTTCCTCCCAGCCAGGGGAGGCGACGAACATGGACAATATCGCCGTTGATGTTATTTGGAATGGGTCTATACATGCTCAACCAATGCGTTATTTTATTCTTTAGTTGTGCAAAACACCTCTAGTTCTGGCACCCCGGTAAGGACTACCACGAAAGGCACTGCTTCCGGTGGAAGTTCTGGCAGGGGGGCCTTACTATGGTTCCCCCGTATAGGCCTCCCAACCCCCCTATCCCTCTTCTGATCCCCTGGGGCTTGTCCTATACTCCTCGTCAGCCCACTAGCAGGTACAGCAGGAGGCAGTGTAGGTTTACTTTTTGGCAATACAGAGGTAGCTTTAGATATAATTTCTCTAGGGGTATGTGATATGACCATAGTCTGGGCAGGGGCAGATGTAGGGATTACAACAGGGGTACTTGAAGGGGTTGGTAAGAGGGTAGTTTGTAAAACAGAATTAGAAAGAACCTTAGTGGTAGCTGACTTGTTACCCATATCCCGTTCTATCTTCCCTAGCCTATCATCCATTTTATTAAGTCTTTCTACAATAGCAAGAGTGTATGTCCTTATTATACACTCTATACTATCCAGTAAGGCATGGCTTCGGGATTCCTGTGGTACCACACCCGCAGATGAATTATCAGAGCTGGCCTCCACTACTCTGGGCGTGGGGCTTATATGTATAGGTGATATTACCATAGTTCCCTGTGCCGGTGCTGATGCCCGCTCTCCCCCTATTTTAATATTAGCTTTAATCCCAAAATCAGCATGATTTAATTTGCGCTTCGGTAAATCGGCCTTTTTCCGCCTTTTTTTATTTGGTGGGGGGCCATAAGTTTTAGTAGGCATGACTTTTTTGGCCCTACTCCTAGCGGATTTACTTTGCCTCTGGGTAGGGGTTATCAGTGCCTCAGTTACAATTGTGGCCTTAGTTCCATTGGGATTAATAAAATCAGTAGGGGCATTCACAGTATCCTGGGACCCAGTAACGTTTATGGGCGTACGCTCTCTAAATATTAATGGAACGTTATCCTGGGAAAAAGTACAATCATTCTCTGTTAAAATCCCCTCCAAAGTAGAGATGATCAATAAGGGTGAGTCTGGTAGTGTCCTATTTTTCATGCTTTCCACCGAGCATCGGCGCTCAGCCCGTCGTTCCGCTAGAGTAGAAATACTGGGGGTGTCCATAACAGTTTTCTTAAAGTAGTTGTCTAATGACCCATTTATCAAGCTCACTGGCTTATCTTGAGCGACAAGTTCCGGAGTTAGGGCTTCAATAGACATTTTAAGCAGCGGAATAATACCCCAGTTGGCTTAGTCTGATAATCCTACCCGGGTCAATGTTCGGCCAGAAGTTCTGGCCCGGCCCAGCCTTTTCCGGCCTCGGAGGGCCCGCTCTTTGCCCGGTCTTCGCCCCGGACGCTCCCGCACGCTACCGCGCAGCGGTGTCTCCAAGCTATAATATGGGACTAGGGCGGGGGGCGTGGCCGGCAGGGAGAGCGGCCGCAGGTGTGAGACGCAGGGACTCCTGGGCAATGGAGTCCCTGCTAGGCTGCTCGCAGCCCTGCCGGTGGGAAAGAAGTCAGGAAAGTTCAGGACCCTTTAGCAAAGCCCCACACAGTCTAAGGGCGCAGCGGTGACACTCGATCCCGGCAAGATCCAATGACGGCAATCAGGGTTAGGAGGTAGAGCCTCCACAGAGTTCTCCGGCAATCCAATGGACAAAGGTTCTGAGTATACGCTGGAATCGATGAAGGAAGTGGAGTTGGAAAAATAAAGAGACCGATGCCAATCCACCTGTCCCTTTCATGGCTATTGAACTCACTCATTTGCTCTAATTTCAACGATCTCTACTTTTTCCAGTTGCAATAATTGTTCATTGAATTTACTACACATCTCAAGAGTTGGCATGAAACAAACAATAGACTTTTCCTTAAAAAAGTTATACATTACTTCTGCAGCTGAAACATTACTTGGAAACAGATTTTTGATGTGGCGGTTTTCTAATAGTGTCTTTCCCTCTTTTTTGAGAACTCCCACTCTTATGTCCTATAGAATATTTCTAAAATGCATGTCTGATGCTTGGCGTACATTTTTCATTAACTCCTTGTATTGAAAGTTTTCACAGATGTTTACATTTCCAATATTTCATTGTGAATTTCTTGTTTCATTATGTAGTAGTTTCTTGAATACAGGTTGTCCTTTTACAGGAGTTAGTTGTAGCAGGTCTCCAAAGACTATTACGTTTTTTCCTTCAAAAAGTACATTTTAGTCAGTTTTTAATATTTGCTGCATTCTTAAATGTATAAAAGCTAGCATTATGGGGCAGATTTATGAAGGCCTTGCGCCGCCTGTGCGTCACTTTTTCCCATGTTAAACATGACGCACCGGCGGCGCAAGGCCTTCATAAATCTGCCCCTATGTGCAGCTAAGACTGTTGGTTTAGTGACTACACATGACGAAATGTAACTTGTCAGTATTTTAATTGAGATGATTTTTCCAGTTCCAGTGTGACCACTTATGTACAATAGAACTGATTTATGTGTACACCATGCTCACTTTTTTTCTCATGTAGAAATTCATGTTCAACTTTACCTTTTCACAAATGTCTTTCTGATCTGTAGTCAATTGCTGTATAAGTAGTTCTAGATCGATAGTTTCCTTTCTTACTTGCTGCATTGCATTCTCCACCTTATTCATAGCTATTGGAGCTTCATTTTCAATGATTGGCTGTCCAAGAAGATCTTGACTTCCAGGTGCTGAACTTTAACTCTCTGAGAACTCTCTTTTGCTATCTCAGCTGCAATTGTTTCTTCTTGTTCAATCTTATCTCTCTACATTTGAATATACATTGGAAACACAGAGCAATCAATGCTGTCTTTCACAGGATTGAATGTGTGTTTATAACTTACTTTCAGTTCGCCATGGCTTAAACAATTGTAACAAGGCTAAATAAATCATCATTTTTTGTCCATTTTGGCAACTTAGCTGTTGATGGTTGACTACATTTCCTTTGTTATGTCTCAGCAAACATCCTTGACATCCAGCCACAACAAATGTACCTTCATCTATGTTTTCACTGACGTTGCTTCTGAAAGTATATTATTGAAGTATTTCATAAAGACACATCATTCCCAGATGATGACTTCCTCTCGGATAGTACGTATCCAGCCTGCTATTCTTCAGAATATCTGTTCTGTGTTGCTCAAATTCTGAAAGATACTGAATTTCAAGAAAATACTTAAGTACTCTGTTATGAGTATTAATAATCATGGATTCATTGAAGGAGATATAACTGCAACCTTCACAAGAAAAGGCAACTCCAGCTCATCAATCTTAGACTATATGGTGTGCAGTCAAGATCTGTTTGGCAGAGTAACAAAACTAAGTACTACATTTAAACAGGGAAGCAATCATGCAATATTAAAGCTTGAAACTGGAATATCATTGCAAATTATCTCTCCCGGGTCCATTATGCACTTACATAGTACTGTACTTGTGAATCAGGTCCAAGGGCAATTAATATGGTCATCTACCATTCTTAATAAAATCAATTATGAAATTGTCAATGCACAAGTATTACAATTCATCTATTCTTTGGTTCCAATAGCAAATTTTGAATTAGTATTCAATAACAAATTGCAAGTTCTGCAGGTGTCATTAAAACATTGGGACTCTCCAGTGATAATTCATACAAGAAAGAACCCAGATAAAAGAGCTATTGAATTAAAGAAAATAATTTGTCTGCAATCTTTAGATTTTTCAATGATAAGAGATCAAGAAATTAAATACCCAAAAACAATTCAGACAAGGGAAACATAAAAAAATCCAGAAAACAAAATTGGTTTGAAATTCAATCTGCAGCCAAGCAAAATAATAATCAAGCATACTTGAGCTTAATAGCCAAACAAACAGGTACTAAGAAATCTCTGCAAGCTTCACCAGTTCCCCAGAATGAATGGGAATTATATGTAGGCAATATATATAATTTAAATTCTAGTCATGAAAAATTGAGTCAAGCACCAAGTAAACAAGGAAAATATTCAAGATCATGTTTCCCCTGCAGCTCACCAAATAGAGCATCATATAAAGATTGCAAGATCGTCTGTTGCAATGGGCCTGGACCAAATCCCAATAAAGGTACTTCAAAATAATCCTGAGCAATGGAGTAAGTTTTTAGCAATAGTTAAGATTTTTGCGGCAAGTGTCCTGTATCATCTTAAAGATTGGCCCTTTTCTACAGGAGTGATCCCTTTTAATCAAGCTGGGTTCCAACAAAAACATTCAGTAATGGACAACATAGCAGTGTTACAGACAGATATTGATAAATATGTGGTATTAAAATTGCAGGTCTTTTATGCCGCCTTCGTCGATTTTACGATGGTATTCAACAGAGTGGACAGACCGATACTTTGGCACAAGCTTAGAAGTCAGGGAATTCTGGAAACTCTTCTACATTTAATTATCTCACATCATTCAGAAACTTGGGGGCATATTATCAAGGACCGGTGCTAAAATTATCGCTGTTTTATCGGCAGGAAGCTGCCGATAAAACAGTGATAAAGGGCTTGATAATACACCCTAATTAATTCCCATAGAAGCCCATGTTCTGGTGTTAACATGGGCTTCTATGGGAATTAACAAGAGTGTATTATCAAGCCCATTATCGCCGTTTTAGGAAAAAACTGCAATAATTTTAACACCGGTCCTTGATAATATGCCCCAAGGTGCCAAGTACAAATGGGAAAAGAAAAGTGCCTTACTCACCCCATAGCCACACCAAACAGTCTTAGGCAAGGTTTCCAGCTGGCTCCCGTTCTCTTCTCGTTCTACCTCAGTGAACTCCCGGTTCATTTTCTGCAGGTTGTTCCCTCCGAAGATATAATCGTGTAAAATTCACATAATGATGTATGCTGATGATGTGGTAATACTCGATCTTACTCAATCCGGACTACAAAGGAATCTAGAAGTGCTTACCAGATATACAAAATAAGTTTGGGGGGTTCTAAACATAACAAAAAACGAAAGTAGTGCCATTCAGATGAAAAAATCATTATACAAAATGTAATTGGACATTGGGGGGAGAATCGCTAGAAGTGGTAAAATAATATCCTTATTTGGGGTGAAAATTCACTCAATCATTACAAAACTCCCCTCACCTGCAGCACTTGAGTCGTAAAGCAGATGTTCAAATGGGGGCGCTCCAAGGTTTATTTTCCTCTTCCGGGCAAAGGCACTTCTTTTCTTTATTACAGGTCTATAGTTCTAAGATTCCACCTATTTTATCGTATGCTCTGGAATATATTCCAATTAGCCAGTGGCATCAAATCCAAACTAAAGAAGAGAAAATTATTCGTAAATTGATTAAGGTCCACCAAACTGCCCCTGCACAAGCACTGAGCCTTGATTTTGCTCAATTCAGCTCCTTTGCCAGAGCTATCACCAATATCATAAGATGGGCCTATAATCTTTTACAGGCAGATCAAGGCACCTTAAGATCTTTACTAAAAATTTAGATATTTGAACTTGAATCAATAAAGCACTTTCTTTGCCAAAATCTGATTATTGCTTATAAATTATCAATCTTTACAACTGCACTTTTGAGATCATGGACTCTAGCGCAACTGAGGCTTTTCCTAAAACATCTAACGCCGAGGATTAGTGTCAATCTGGACATTAAACACTGCTTCAAATTGCATCATTATGAACACTACGCAGAATTAATTGAATATAAACAGGTACAACATTATATCCATTTTTCTTTAAGGCATGTAATCCGGCAATGTGTAATTTTATTGCGGCTCAGGATGCTCCCTTTTAAATCATTGACTTTTAAATGGACCCATAAAGAAAATGATACCAGTATATGCGATCTTTGCAATGGAGGAGTGCAAGATTTGAAGCATGTTTTGTTGGTACGCCTGAACTCAATATTGGTTGAGGCCAGAAGGCGCTATATAAAAGTAGTTCAATTTAGATACAATAGTGTATCTGTGCGGAGTTTGATCTCACTTTTTAAATCTCCACCAGATTAATTTGTGTGTCATAACTTGTTTAAATTTTTTAAAACTTTTCTAAACTTGGATTGAAAGTTTTTTGTATATTGTTTTATAACAAATGTTTAACTCGAAATTTGTTTTTCTCAGTAGAGAACTAAATCAAATAAATTAAACTTGTAAATTTGAAACTTGAGTATTAGCAAGCCCTAAACTCACCCATAGAACTCCTCTAGATTTAGAAAACAAACTAGCTGAGCCTAATAGGTCTACACAATCATAGAAGCCTGTCTCTCTGTGAGTAATTATTTTCAAACTAAAATTGTACAATCTCTTTATATGAATCTTTTCTGCTGAAATCTCCTCTGGCTTTGTTACATAAGATGTAATGTGCCGAGCAACAGCAATTGAGTTGTCTGCAAAAAACTGCACTTCCATGTTTGGATTCCACATCTTCAGAATCATAGGGTTGTAGTCATTAATGTACTTGGAGGCCTCTGTTCTTCTTAGGTTTTATGTATTTTTCAGTTATTTCCTTGTAAAGGTATGTTTGACTGCAGACAAAAAAATGTTGACTCTTCCTTGTGAGATAACAGGTCGTGGGAATATGAAATGACATCTTGTATAAAATTTCCCTTTTGCTCTGTATTTTGGCTGACTATATTTTCTGAATCTATGATTTTGGAATCATAGAACTTGCTCTCCTAATATGTTGTCACTGCTCTCCTTTGGGATATAGGAAGTTCCATACTGCTCAATAAAAGAAAACACCAACTCATCAATGTCTGCTCCAAACTTTGGGGCATGTTTTACCAACAACAGCATGTGAATATAAGGAGCACCTACTCTTTACCCCAGAATAAGCAAATCACTTCACCAAGAGGAGGTTTTGTCTTGTTCAATATGAAACCCATCATAGCTTGAAATCTGTGATTGAAAGATTTGCAAACATTTTCAGGGTCTAGTGAGCACAGTTCTACTGGAGCCTTCAGATGAATGTCTTTTATATTTGAATTTGCCTTATGGAAGTATTCTAGCAGGTCATCCCATGGATATTCAACACAACTCTGCATCAGGGGCCACGTAGGTGCTCCAAAGTTCCTCAACATGCACTTCAGTTCACCATGATGTTGATACCAATATTCGTTTGTCCCACGCTGACATACCATTGGGTTTATTAAATTGAATTCCAAGTGCTCATATTTTTCTTGATCTTGCTCCAAACGTTCTCGCTGATATATTATACAAATTCACTCTGTTTTTAGAATATGATTCACAACATTTGAGAAGCCAAACAAGTCACTCTCAAATAATAGGTGAAATATATATGGAATAGAATACACTGACAAATCTAGGATCTTCTAAATAGTCTACTACATCTATACTCAGCTGCAGGTATTTGCACAGGGCGCACGGCATTCCTGCCACCTACTCCAGTAGGAAAAATATGTAGGAAACACTGAGCTTCTAAACTTTCTTCCTCACACTTAATGGAGCTTCTTTTGCTTCCTTCATTTGAAACTGCTAAATTGCATCACCAATAGCCTCTTTTGAATGCAAAGGGTGGATGCTATAATGTTAATACATTTCTACGGTTCTGGAAAATATCCACCTTCTTAATCTGGCCTGTTGATGAACATGTCTGATCCTCCATATGTGTGATATCTTGCAGGCTTTCCACATTTCTAAAGTAAACATTATTTTGAACCAGATATAAAGTTGAATTTCTATCTTTGGTAACATCTACTAACTCCTGCCATCGTTTCTTGTTCTTGGTAGGCACACCATTTACAGGGACTACAAGTCCCTCTTCTAAATCTCAATCTACCCCTACCATTTCAATCTTTTTCTTGACATCTAATGGCAAATACATGACTCTGCATTTTAGACATTTTTGCAGCTCTGTTGGAGGTAAATTGCCTGTCTTTGGCTCCATAACTTACTATAGCCAAAAATGGATATATATCACTTGGATGAGAATGGACTCTTGAACATTTAAACCTTGAAGTGCTTCTGGAATGGGAACCAGTTCTAACTTGTTATGCACAGCTCTAGCAGGCATTTTATTATCCTCTAATGTATTGTAGTAGTACTTTCATATAACGTGTCGTGTGAACAAATCAAATCATTCTTCTACAAATAAGTACAGTGCAAACGTTTGCCAGTTATCACTATTCTCTAATTCACTTTTTAAATATAAGTCATATTTGATTCTTGCGGTAACCGCAAACACAACAGTGATGGACAGAATGTGGATCAATGTCACACATTCACCCCAGTCCAAAGATCTGGGCCCAAATCCATCGTTTTTCCACTCCACACCACCCTGGGTTAGACAATGGCGATATGCAAATCAGCGCTGACCCTGTGCCCCATGGGAACAGTCCAGTCCGAACTACAAAAGCCATGTCCTTCCCAGAACGGAATCAAGCATCCGAGGACCGGCCCGGTTTCGAGGTAACACCTCTCATTAGCCCGGCTAGCTTGACTCCAGTGGTGTGGAGTGCCTGGGACTCACGTCTGAGCATCCCCAGTACACTTAGAGCGGTAATCGCAAACACAACAGTGATGGACAGAATTTATTTATTTATTTATTTTTGAATTTTATAGAGCGCACGGCTACCCCCGAGGGGGTGTCCCGGCGCTAACAACTAATGAGCCCTGAGAAGGAGGAGAGGATCAAGAAGAGAACAGCCAAGTCTTTAGTTTGCGGCGAAAGATGGATTCAGTGGGGACAAATCTTAGCTCCAGGGGGAGGTTGTTCCACAGTCTAGCTGCTGCTACTCCAAAAGCTCTACCGCCTACTCTAGAAAGGCGGAAGCGTGGGACAACCAAGAGACGTAAACTATTGGATCGTAAAGATCTCACAGAGTGTGATAGAACAAGACGTTTTTTCAGATAGCCTGGGCCAAGATTGTTCAAGGCTCGAAAAGCAAGAATCAGTATCTTAAAGTGGATCCGTTTAGTAATAGGGAGCCAATGCAGTTGTTTACGATAAGGTGCTACAGATTGTCGAAACGGAATATTGCCAATCAATCTGGCAGCGGCATTCTGCACGATTTGCAGACGTTCAGTCTGGTATAGCGGGGCACCTACATAGAGACTGTTCGCATAGTCTAAATGAGACGTGATCAGAGACTGAACCACCGTTCTACGAGCATTCAGTGGGAGGTAAGGCAAAATCTTTTTGATCATACCCAATTTCGCAAAACAGGCAGATGTAGTCTTAGTAATGTGGGGAGCACAAGAGAGGGTATTGTCAAACAGGAAGCCCAGGTTGCGAACTGTAATAGCTGGTATCGGGGGGGGGTCAAGGACCGCTGGCCACCACAGGCTGGATGGAATAGGAGTTTTCTGATTAAAAAACATCACCTCCGTTTTATCAGTATTAAGCCTGAGGTGGTTGGTGGTCATCCAATTGCAGATGTTATTTAAACACTGACGAAAGTTGGCAAAAGAGGTGTCAGAGTGATCCCTAAAAGAAAACATCAGCTGGGTATCATCAGCATAGGAGATCACTCTGACTCCCCAGGATTCCACCACCTTGGCCAGAGGGGCAAGATACACATTAAATAATAAAGGGCTCAGGGCCGAGCCCTGGGGGACACCACAAAGAAGAGGTTTCTCAGTCGAAGTAAAAGGCTTCAGAAAGACCCTCTGAGAACGATCCTTCAAAAAGGACCTGATCCAGGTCAACACAGTGCCTCCTATGCCCAACTGGCACAGGCGGTCCAATAAGATTGTGTGGGAAACCGTATCAAAGGCGGCGGATAGGTCGAGGAGGACCAACATGGCCTCCTCGCCCCTATCCACACACTCTCTGACAGTTTCGGAGACTTCAAGGAGAGCTGTCTCCGTACTGAAGCCTGCTCTGAATCCCGACTGAGAATCATGGAGAAGCAGATTAGTCTCCAGAAAATCAGCCAATTGCAGTTGAACTGCTTTCTCCAAGATCTTAGCTGACTGGGGGAGAAGGGAAATGGGCCGATAGTTTGAGAAGAGGCTAGGATCTGAATTCGCCTTTTTAAGGATCGGGACCAACAAGGCCTCCTTCCATATGGAGGGGAACTGGCCTGAACCCAGAGAACAATTCCAGATATCAAGGAGGGGCTTAATCAGTATAGGGGCAAGAATACCCATCATAGTAGCTGGAATCAGATCAAGAGGAGAGCCAGATTTGCACTGTGTAATTAATCTCTGAGAAGACTCAACAGTCATCTCCTCAAAAGATTCGAGGAGACGGATGTCCCCATCTGTCTCACTAGGGACTGGAGAGTTACCCTCCGCGGGGAAGGAGGACCTAATAGTCACGATCTTCTCCTGAAAGTATTCGGAGAGACCATTACACAGTACCTGGCTGGCCGGGATCTGAGAAGATAAAGCCGCAGGATGCGAAAAGTCCTTCACAATTTTAAAAAGGGATTTGGAGGAATTACTAGATTTCTCGATTTGGAGGGCAAAAAAATCTCTCATAGTTGACCGTTTTAAGGAGAGAAACTTTCTCAGAGCGAGTTTATAAACAACTTTAGCCTCTGGATCATAGTTTTTTCGCCATAGACGTTCAAGTTTTTTACAACGGCTCTTCTCCTCCCTAAGCGTCTGGGAGAACCAGGGTGATGAAGGACGAGATCTAGCAGACGTGATGGATTGGAGGGGCGCAATGGTATCTATGGCGCTCAGCAAGGTTGCATTGAATTCGGACACCCTTTCATCAACAGTGTTACAGGACGAGGGTGCCTGGCAATTAGGCAAAAGAGGACTCAGGGTGGCACAGGTTACTTTATGCCATTTTCTCCTGACCTCCTTATTGAGTACAGTAGGTAAGGGCGCCAAGATAAGGGGAAGATCAAACGGCACGAGATAGTGGTCCGACCAGGTAAGAGGGAGGGGTGGATGAAGCAGGATGTCCAGGTGCCCTGAAAAGACCAAATCCAAAGTATGGCCTGCTTTATGCGTAGGGCCCTGAACTAGTTGAGGGAGATTTAGACCCCTCAGGGCATCCAGAAACTGGTTGGCCGAAGAACACAAAGGATCATCCACGTGTAAATTGAAGTCGCCAAGTACAATAAAGTTCGAGTGTTTAAGGGACAGGTCAGCAATCAAATGGACAAGCGACATAAGAGAGCCAGACGAGGCAGTAGGTGGATTGTATACTAAAATCCCAGCTAAGATAACAGCCGCGGAATCTGCCAGAGTAAAGTGCATGGCTTCAATTTTGCCAATATTACCAAGTTTGGAAGTCGTCAATTTAAAATTAGCCTTAGCAATAATAGCAATACCCCCGCCCATTTGGCCACCCTCACGATGACAACCTTTGAAGAGGTAATCAGGAGGCGTGGCCAAAAGAATATCGGGGTTCGAGGAATCCTTCAGCCACGTCTCAGTGAGAAACAGTACATCCCAAGCATCAGCAGTAAGGGATGACCAGATCTCACCAGCAAGGCGTGGCAGGGAACGACAGTTAAGCAGCGCAGTTTTAAGCGTAGGGGCTAGAGTATGACGCTTACTTATATTACAGTTTTGGGTAAAACGTTTCCTTGCTGGTCGCAGATTAAAAGCACATAATGTGGATCAATGTCACACATTCACCCCAGTCCAAAGATCTGGGCCCAAATCCATCGTTTTTCCACTCCACACCACCCTGGGTTAGACAATGGCGATATGCAAATCAGCGCTGACCCTGTGCCCCATGGGAACAGTCCAGTCCGAACTACAAAAGCCATGTCCTTCCCAGAACGGAATCAAGCATCCGAGGACCGGCCCGGTTTCGAGGTAACACCTCTCATCAGCCCGGCTAGCTTGACTCCAGTGGTGTGGAGTGCCTGGGACTCACGTCTGAGCATCCCCAGTACACTTAGAGCGGTAACCGCAAACACAACAGTGATGGACAGAATGTGGATCAATGTCACACATTCACCCCAGTCCAAAGATCTGGGCCCAAATCCATCGTTTTTCCACTACACACCACCCTGGGTTAGACAATGGCGATATGCAAATCAGCGCTGACCCTGTGCCCCATGGGAACAGTCCAGTCCGAACTACAAAAGCCATGTCCTTCCCAGAACGGAATCACTGTTGTGTTTGCAATTACCGCTCTAAGTGTACTGGGTATGCTCAGACGTGAGTCCCAGGTACTCCACACCACTGGAGTCAAGCTAGCCGGGCTGATGAGAGGTGTTACCTCGAAACCGGGCCGGTCCTCGGATGCTTGATTCCGTTCTGGGAAGGACATGGCTTTTGTAGTTCGGACTGGACTGTTCCCATGGGGCACAGGGTCAGCGCTGATTTGCATATCGCCATTGTCTAACCCAGGGTGGTGTGGAGTGGAAAAACGATGGATTTGGGCCCAGATCTTTGGACTGGGGTGAATGTGTGACATTGATCCACATTCTGTCCATCACTGTTGTGTTTGCAATTACCGCTCTAAGTGTACTGGGTATGCTCAGACGTGAGTCCCAGGCACTCCACACCACTGGAGTCAAGCTAGCCGGGCTGATGAGAGGTGTTACCTCGAAACCGGGCCGGTCCTCGGATGCTTGATTCCGTTCTGGGAAGGACATGGCTTTTGTAGTTCGGACTGGACTGTTCCCATGGGGCACAGGGTCAGCGCTGATTTGCATATCGCCATTGTCTAACCCAGGGTGGTGTGGAGTGGAAAAACGATGGATTTGGGCACAGATCTTTGGACTGGGGTGAATGTGTGACATTGATCCACATTCTGTCCATCACTGTTGTGTTTGCAATTACCGCTCTAAGTGTACTGGGTATGCTCAGACGTGAGTCCCAGGCACTCCACACCACTGGAGTCAAGCTAGCCGGGCTGATGAGAGGTGTTACCTCAAAACCGGGCCGGTCCTCGGATGCTTGATTCCGTTCTGGGAAGGACATGGCTTTTGTAGTTCGGACTGGACTGTTCCCATGGGGCACAGGGTCAGCGCTGATTTGCATATCGCCATTGTCTAACCCAGGGTGGTGTGGAGTGGAAAAACGATGGATTTGGGCCCAGATCTTTGGACTGGGGTGAATGTGTGACATTGATCCACATTCTGTCCATCACTGTTGTGTTTGCAATTACCGCTCTAAGTGTACTGGGTATGCTCAGACGTGAGTCCCAGGCACTCCACACCACTGGAGTCAAGCTAGCCGGGCTGATGAGAGGTGTTACCTCGAAACCAGGCCGGTCCTCGGATGCTTGATTCCGTTCTGGGAAGGACATGGCTTTTGTAGTTCGGACTGGACTGTTCCCATGGGGCACAGGGTCAGCGCTGATTTGCATATCGCCATTGTCTAACCCAGGGTGGTGTGGAGTGGAAAAACGATGGATTTGGGCCCAGATCTTTGGACTGGGGTGAATGTGTGACATTGATCCACATTCTGTCCATCACTGTTGTGTTTGCAATTACCGCTCTAAGTGTACTGGGTATGCTCAGACGTGAGTCCCAGGCACTCCACACCACTGGAGTCAAGCTAGCCGGGCTGATGAGAGGTGTTACCTCAAAACCGGGCCGGTCCTCGGATGCTTGATTCCGTTCTGGGAAGGACATGGATTTTGTAGTTTGGACTGGACTGTTCCCATGGGGCACAGGGTCAGCGCTGATTTGCATATCGCCATTGTCTAACCCAGGGTGGTGTGGAGTGGAAAAACGATGGATTTGGGCCCAGATCTTTGGACTGGGGTGAATGTGTGACATTGATCCACATTCTGTCCATCACTGTTGTGTTTGCAATTACCGCTCTAAGTGTACTGGGTATGCTCAGACGTGAGTCCCAGGCACTCCACACCACTGGAGTCAAGCTAGCCGGGCTGATGAGAGGTGTTACCTCGAAACCGGGCCGGTCCTCGGATGCTTGATTCCGTTCTGGGAAAGACATGGCTTTTGTAGTTCGGACTGGACTGTTCCCATGGGGCACAGGGTCAGCGCTGATTTGCATATCGCCATTGTCTAACCCAGGGTGGTGTGGAGTGGAAAAACGATGGATTTGGGCCCAGATCTTTGGACTGGGGTGAATGTGTGACATTGATCCACATTCTGTCCATCACTGTTGTGTTTGCATATTTGATTCTTGCAGCATATGCAAACACACTCTGGTTTCTTAGCACATTCTATCTAAAATGTTGTAATCTCTTCTTCGAAACTATCAACTGTAGTACCAGTGTCCTGTTCTACAACTCCTCCTGTTATCAAATCTTCAATTTCCCACCAGTCATGTTGTGGACCAAAAAAACACAACTGCACATCATCACAAACCTTTTCTACCTCTGCCACACTACCATGCAAATGTGCCCTAATCATTTCTCCTAAACATAAAGCAGGAGTTTTCACATAGTGCAGCCTACTAACTAAAGTTTGCATTGTTGAGAGGTGTACAGCTAATATTCCTAAAATGATGAAAAGTGCTTTGGCATACTTTCTTTGATAAACAATCTAATGAGTGTCCATGCAAATGTGTATGCTTTCTCAGCTTGCAAGGATCCAAACCTTGTAAAGTACTTATTTTCTATTTTGAACTTCACCTTGGAAATATACGTAGGAATTTCCTTACTATATCAATGGATTGCTGCATAGTACTACAAACACTACTTTAATTCCATTTGTATAAAGGGACCTGACTACGCCTCGCTTGTACCTCTTCTGCAATAACTTCTTCTATATTCCTAGGTACTATCACCCCTTTTGCTATAGGACTGCCATTTTTTATTTCATAATATTGTCCACTTTCATCAATATTATGAACTAATCGGTTATTCTGGAGATAGCTTCCTTCATTAAAGAAAGGCTCTGTACTAGAAGTATGTATACATTCTCCACTAAAAACTGTACAAAATGTACTTCTATTCACTAATCTTTTCTTCTGGTTCTGTCTCTTCATGCACAACAGTGTTTTGTCAAGAGTTTTCATTCTATTTAGAATCCAAATGAAAAGCTTTGTCTTCAAAGAAAATGCCTTATCAACTACTCTCTCAATTCGTTCTTTCTGGTTCAGGGCATCTTCATGCTTTTTCAAAGTTCAAAGTAGATTTGCAACCACTCTACTACGAGACATTCTTGCTATGATTTCCTTAAACTGCTTCTGTCTCATGCTTAACGTGCATCTGTGTCTTTACAATCTTTTCTGTTCTCGCAATGTACAGTTTGTCAATTTCTATTATTTCCCATAGGCATAATTTAATTTTCTTTATTTTCTAATCTTTGTAAATGTGTGCATATACGTTTAAGAAATTTCTTTGGCCTCTTACTAGTAGCTCTTTATTCTTTCCCCACTTTTTCTACATTTTGACCCTTTTGTAAATATTTTCATAAAACATACTGTATTTGTTTCTGTTGCTTTTTCATCCGATCTTTAGTAGGCATTGCAACTGTGTGTAGTTATGTAGATATTGATCTGTAAAAAAACAAGCATGGTTTAATTCTTAAGCTAGCCAATCTTCCAACTACTTCACAACTGACTTTCACATAATAAAAAAAACAGTTTTCATGTTATGTTGCAGTTTTAAATCTACAGATGAACCTACATATATTACTACATGCACTTATTTCAATATAACAAACTCAGTGCAAAACAGGAAACTTTATTTATTAGTTACCTTTTAACATTTCAGCACCCTCTCATACAACACAGCTACAGCATATCTCACGTTTCACTTATACATGGTGAAAGAAGAGTTTATCCCTTCTGTAGTAAATTTTAAAATTAACATCAAGGCAAGGAGGCATATTTACAAGCCGCATGCACTTTCCAGAGCATCACATTTTTTGACACACGGGCGCCGTAATGTGGTGCTCCATATATACAAAGCCACGTAAAGTCATTCAGTGTAGCTTTTGAGGGCTTTATGAATACAAGCGCTTTTCAGGCAACACTTTACATGGAATAAGCATGCCATGGGTGTTGCTATGGGTGTGCCACATATTCAAACTTACAGCAATTTGTAAACCTGGGAATGTGTCCGAATCTTCACCTCCCCAGAGGTGTACAGAGATGCAATGAGGAGAAATACTTTTCTTTCTCATCTTTTTTTCCTGTTTCTATGTGTGCAGCATTCTGCAGCACACATTCAAAGAGGAAAATACATCTCATAATTGATTTTCTACAGCACAGTGTCCCTTCCTGCACAAAAACAATCTTCCCTGCTGCACAGGCACCCTTGCACAATGGTGTCATGGTGCCTACGTTAGCGCAAGGCAGCCAGTTGTGCGCCAGCACAGTAGACACCATGAGGATCTATCCTATTGTTCTAAATATGAAGCATCCCTGTGCTTTGAAAGTAATGCAGCATGGCTCATCCAAATGGCTTGCGGCTTCGCACTGCATTACTTTCTTGTAAAGTTACCCCAAGTGTACAAGTAAATACAGTGTCTCAACACTATAAATACAAAAACACAACATAAGAGCTATATGATGCCTCTCTACCACTGTGTTAGTGGTCTATTTACTTTCTCAGTACTGTTCTACTTAAATGTATCAGACTATACTTTTTGGAAACAGTGCATATAACAATCTGCTTTTTAATCTATATCAAAGCATATACCTCACTAATTCTTCCAACTACATGCAAATAGTATGTCATATATTGCATATAAAATTCACCAGATGGTTCTAAAAAATTAGATATTCCTCAGTAAAACTTGTAAAAACATGTGTTTGTGGTTGAATACATGAATACTTCCTGGATTGAATTGGTGCATTTATAGTACCTAAGCCATTCTTTGAGGATCAGAACTCTATGGGTAGTTCCATATCTGCATAGTTACTGCCTGCATGTTTGCATGAGTATATCACTACTATCTGAGTGTTTGGATGAGTGCATGAGTAGGACCTGAATGATTAGATAAGTACATCACTAAAGTCTCAATAATTCAATTCATGCATAGATAGTGGTTGGTTGATTAAATGAGTGCAACTTTAGTACCCGGATGAATGCAGGAGTGCATCAATAGCATTTAGGTGATTTATAGAGTACATGGATAGTGCATACATGATTGTTTAAGTCCATGCATAGCACCTAGCAGATTGAATGTCTACATGGCTGCGGCCCATGTCTTTTTGGTTCAGGGAACAGGTAGTGCCTGGGTGTTTAGATAACTACATGGGTTGTGCCTGGATAATTGAATAAGTTCATCAGTAGTGCCTGGGTGATTACATGAGTGCATGACTAGTTTCTGAGTGATTGCATGACTCCATTGTTTAGCCTTGAGAGATTGGATGAAAGTAAGTGTACTGCTGGGGTGATGGTATTAGTGCCAGAGTATTCCCTTGGTAAATAAATGAGTGCATAGCTACTGTATGGATAACAGGTTTACTAAAATGGTACTCTCTATATAATTAGATGAGTGCATGAGTAGTACATGAGTGTTTGCATGAGTTCATGCATGTGCCTCATTTCAATTGCTGCATGGATTGTAAGTAGGTGTTTAGATGACTGCATAGATACTGCCACGTGTTACAATGACTGCATAGTTACAGCCTTGTTAATTGAATAAGTAAATGGTTAGAGTCTGGGTGATTAGATGCATGTATAGGTAGTGCCTCCATAGTTCAATGAGTACATAATTTCTGCCTGCCTGATTCGAAGAGCACATGTATATTGTCTAGGGAATTGAATAACTCCATGGACGCTCAATTACTGATTTGATGACTGCCTCACAAATGGTTCGGTGATTGCATGAGTACCTGAATACTGCCTGACTGACTGTGAAAGTACCTTCATTACTGTTAGATACATAACAGTTGTGACTATATATCTGGCTCATTGGTTATCTCCTTCTGTCAGCATCAAACTACCTGTTTGACTGTATATATGCTTTTCTAGTGAGCTACGTGTGAGTGAAGTCTGGATATCATACTTGGTATATAATTGCATACATGGCTCTCTAGGAGCATACATTGCTTTGTCACTGACCATGCACATGCATCAGTCCGTTGCTAAATGGAAAACAACATTTTAAAGTGTTTCAAAGCACAAAACCTTTTGTGAATGGTATTGCTACATCTTTTCTCAAAAATGTATTCTGCTTCTAAAACATATATTCAACATTTCCCAAACAAAAGTTACACTCCAAATGAAGGTAGCACAATAACTCTTGAGGCATTCTACACTATTGATCCTTCTGAAATTTATACAAACTATGTTTAAATAAATAAAGGAAAAACACCACCCTCACCCAATATTTTACATTTTCATCAGCCTTACTGACCATAGATCACCATATAAACATATATGCAATATCCTAATAGATGTACACCTTTAAGCCATCTTTCCAAAAACATATACCTCTCTGCGTCTTTAAGCAAACTCAACAGTTCCACTGTATATATAGCTATTTTTAACCACACAAACCTCTCGCTATCTAAGTATATGATAACCAATCATATAAATTCAAAACCACATTGAGAAACAATTCCCAATATATACATAACAAGTATTACTTCTTTCTAATTCGTATCCAGGCAGACAAATTTTTCTCATCTTTTGTTTGTAACTACACTACTCCTGTTTAATAATGTTACTAAAAGTACTACAACTCCCAGAATGCAAATGACAGATGTATCTCTTCTGCACATGTTATTAGGGGCATATCATCAAGGCGGCGCTATGAAGTTATCGCTGCTTTTGCTTCCGTTTTTGGGCGGAAAGCGGCAATAATTTAATCGCCTTATCAGCAAAGACACGCTATCGCATGTTTTGCTGATTTAGTGCCCGTTACAACATCACCCAGCTTTGCATCCCTAATGAGATGCAAAGTGGGCGTAACACAGGTTATTTCCAGGAAACTGTCGCTAGGTCACATTACTCCTATTATCAACCAGCACGCTAACATGTGCAGCAATGATAAAAGGAGCGCTCATTGCAGGTTTCTTTACACCTGCTTTTTCTTTGACTAAATAATGTTAGCCAAAGGGTGGTAGATTATATGGCTGAGACCACCCAGCCCTGTCCCTGTGCGTTTATTGCTGGATTTACAGCGATAATTGAACCTTTTTGAAACTTTTGCTGGTTTGTTTATCACAGTCGAGATAAGCGTTGCTGATAGCACGCTATCTCGGTAATATGAACCAGCGATAGCTGGCGATAATTATCCTATCACTAAGTGCGCTTAGCGATAATTATCGCCGGTTGTTGCTGATATGCCCCTTAGACATCTAAAACATTCTTAGTTCCCCATTGCAACTTGTCACAATACTATGCTATTATTTTTCAATAAAGTACGCACTATAATAAAGAGGCACTCATTTATTTATCCCAAAAGGTTAGCCACTAACCTCTAAAACACATACCTTCTGATAGATGCAATGCATCTGATATATGTTTTCACATCACTGTGATACTCTTTTTTATCAAACTCCCATATACATCTTCATTTATAATGTAATTTTTTATAAAGGATTAAACAGTTATGTACATACCAGTGAATTCAGTTTGTAGATTATATTGCAGTTTTAGCTCTTCATGGCTAGTTTTGATGCTGTTAAGGTTTGTAAAAACTAAGCACAAGAATGGTACATCACTCTCCTACAAAGCAACCATGAAATGGCAACCTCTTAACTTTTCACTCTGTGATCATGAGGAAGTCAAAAAATGAAATTGTGTCTTTCATTTTAGACTGCACTTTCTCCACCAGTGAAGGGTTAGTATGTGTTAACCCTTGCCCTCCCTTTCAAAAAGAGATTCCTATCTATGTGTGTTTGTAATATATTCACGATCATCAAAGAGAAATCTCAAACAAACCCAGGAGTTTAAACTTATATCTAGCTTCATTAAAAAAAAAGATATATATTATACAACAGTTTATGACATAGTCCTGATTTGAAAAATAAAGTTTGCCATTACTTACATTGTATCGAACAACAGGAGAGGAAGGTAACAAAGAAACCACTCCTACTCCTCTCGAGCTAAATATAAAGATCAACAAAGGAGTGTCTCAATAAAGTAAAGAGAGCAAGCATGTAACCATATTCACAGAGTAGTGAATGAAACCACTTTTGGTTTTTCTGAAGGCCCTCACTCACCAACCTGGTTGGTGACATGCTTCATCATCGGGCCCCGCCAGGAGTGGCCGAATGCCACCCTAGTGTGCTGCAACGCCAGATTATTGCGGAGCTGGTTCAGTGAGTGGTGAAATGTGATGAAAGTGAATTTAAAAATGCCCTATTATGTCAAAAAAAGATTCTTTATTAATGTTGCCAATTGAACATGGATAAAAACAAAAGTGTGGGATAAAAGATCAAATTATAAGTCAATATTTATCCCTAGAATGTTTCTGCCATGAATGAACAGTTTGTCAGGCTTTCGTCAGGACCAGTATAGTGTATAGAGAACCCCGGCGGTATGGGCGCGCTAAGGCCCACCCTAACCTCGGGTTGCTAGTGTTAAAATTACTAAAAAGATGCCCTCAAGTTTGGAGAGAAACCGAGTTTATTCAAAAACAAGGGAGAACAGACAAACATATAAAAAGACAGAGAGAAAAAGAAGAACAGCATGGTTAATTCAATATGTCCGGATTCAATGTCCTTTAGAAGGTAAAATGCTCAAGTGCTCAGCGAAGTGCTCTGGAGGCTCTAACAAGAGATACAAGTGTCGATATTGGTGTACTCCTGCTCCTATTTAATTTAAGGATCCCATAACAGTTCACAGGATCTCAAAGACCTCATCAGTACAAGTGATAGGAGTGCTAAAGATAATGAATACAAATCGTGGGCAAAACAGTGATTATCAATGCCCGTTAATAAAATACTCGTTTAAAACTACTGACTAATGCGTGGACTACACAAAATGCCGGTTCAAAATGGTGCTGTAACGGGCAAAATACAAAGATAATAAAGGTACACGTTTCTTACAAAAGGTGCGAGCACTACGTGCACCAAGGGTCTCGGGAGGGGGGGGTGATGGCAACTTGGCACACCCTATGAGGCAAAAAACACAACAGAAGGAAATAACATTAATAAGTATCCCCGAGAGAGTACTTATCTGCTGCGTGTATCCAGCACCACTTACGCACTTTTTGCCAAGCACCCGTTCGGAACCTGGATGTAACCTCTCTGACCGGACCCGAAAGTGTATCCGCAGTAAAGAGAGCGGAGTTAATAAAGCTTACGAAAAGTGGAACGCCGGTATGCTGATGGAGCTTGAGGTGGGCATGGCAAAGTGTGTAGTGCAACCTAGGTCTGCTGCAAAAAAACACCAGATTGGATGGAAAGGTAAACAGAGCAACAAAAGCTGCACACGTCACTAGCCGGGCCGCCGCTCAGTGCAGCTAGAGAGGTGCATCTTACAGAGCCACTCGTAGGCCTGTATCAAGTATGAGTTTAAAAACGCCAAAATCATTGGTAGACCGAGCTTTGCCATAGGGACGGATGTACGCTGGACTAAGTAACTGCCCAGGTATCGAACAGTCCTAAAGAAGTCCGAATATAAGCAGACCTTATAAGCTTAGAAGTAGTGCCACATTTAAAAATGACAATCGACCTAAGAGGTGTCGAGTATTCAGAGGCAAGGTCTAGAGACTAGGTAAAATAGCAAACAAAAATATATAACAAGAGGAGAGTCAGTGGGTAGTACCGCAAATGTATAAATTAGCACAGGTCGCTCATTACACTTCAAGTAGAGTACCCAGTAAGGGCTGTTGACCAGGCTGTGCCATAACGTAAGAATACAAGCTCATCACAGGCCCTTAAAGAAAGGGGTATAGAGTTTTATAAATATTGTTAGTTTTAGGTGGCAGTATTTAAAACCCAGGAAGACAAATAGACGGTGTTAAGATGAATCATAAATCACAGTCAAGAGGCTAGCGAGAAAGGGTACTTCGCAGCCATAATTTTTCTATCCTTTCTATCTCTCACCCAATCATTCAGGAGTGGCCAGAAACAAGTATGGACAAAGCAAGTCAGTTTTGCAAGAGCAGTTGCCCATGGAACATTATCATTCAAGCCATGTATATTCGTACCAAGGCGACCGACCCATCTTTGCTCTTATTCGAATAGGGTATGCTGTGTGTTTTGTTAACCTGCTCAATCACAGTCCACCGCATATCGTTTGGGGTATGGTTATGTTGCAGAAAATGTTCACTCAGTTTGGTTGTCACCCGTCCACTCCTAATATTACTCCGATGTTCACAGATGCGTAGTTTTACTTTTTGGGTGGTCATACCAACGTACCGCAACCCACATGGGCAAGTAATTAAATAGACCATGTTAGATGAGTTACAGTTTGTATGAACTTTTTGTGTCAACACTTATTGGATAATGGCCTGTTACCTTAGGTAGACCCCAAGCGTCCGTCACTGAATATGCTAAAGAGGCTGCAAAAAAGGGAGGTATTGACAGGGACTTGTATTTGCCAAATGTGTAGATCACTTGGTTTTGCCAGAGAGGGTTAAAGTTTTACCAGTTTTACCAGTTTTACCAGTTGCTGGCTTAGGTTACATCCATTCTGGATTCCCAAGCTGCTACTTCACTTGGGCGTGTGTTGATCAAAGTATCCCTGAGGCTACGACCTCTCTTGAATTCAACTCAGCATTCTCCTAACTACTATAGCTCCTTCACTTCAAAAAGCTTAAGTATGGATTGTGGGCCACAGCTATATCAAATATGCTAAAGAGGCTGCAAAAAAGGGAGGTATTGACAGGGACTTGTATTTGCCCAATGTGTAGATTACTTGGTTTGGCCAGAGAGAGTTAAAGTTTTACCAGTTGCTGGCTTTGGTTACATCCATTCTGGATTCCTAAGCTGCTCCTTCACTTGGGCGTGTGTTGACCAAAGTATCCCTGAGGCTACGACCTCTCTTGAATTCAACTCAGCCTTCTCCTAACTACTATAGCTCCTTCACTTCAAAAAGCTTAAAGTATGGATTGTGGGCCACAGCTAAATCAAATATGCTAAAGAGGCTGCGAAAAAGGGAGGTATTGACAGGGACTTGTATTTGCCAAATGTGTAGATTACTTGGTTTGGCCAGAGAGGGTTAAAGTTTTACCAGTTGCTGTCTTTGGTTACATCCATTCTGGATTCCTAAGCTGCTACTTCACTTGGGCGTATGTTGACCAAAGTATCCCTGCGGCTACGACCTCTCTTGAAGGAGAATAAAGGTTTGTCCCAGCTCCTGTTGTTACTGCTGATAATGCGCCAGTGATTGTTAATTGATTTTTCACAGCATTAGATGCTGTGCTGAAGGTGGTGACACATGTTAGAGGTACTCCAGTTGCTTCTTTTGGACTGGCTTCCAGAAGTACTTCCCTGGGTTGGTTTCTTGCTCCTTTGTAACCCTTGGTAAGTATCATATCTGGGTAGCCACGCTCCTTAAGTTTGGTTGTCAGATCCGTCGCCTGTTGTCTGAAATCCCCCAGTTGGCTACAATTGCACCTTAAGCGCAAAAATTGGCCATACGGGAGGTTCTCTCGCAAAGCCCTTGGGTGAAAGCTACTGAACTCCAAAAGATTATTCCTGGCAGTTGGCTTGTAATATGTTTTTGTGGAAAATTGTCCATTTAGTTTAGAAATCACTACGTCCAGGAAGACAACTTCCTGTCTGTCAACCGTGTGGGTGAACTTTAGGTTAAGATCAAGAGTATTGATCCAGAGGAGAAATGCCCGTAGTGACTCTTCTGTACCTTGCCAAACTATCAAGACATCATCTATATATCTCTTCCATAAGCCTATGGAAGAGATAAATGGGTTACTGGCATACTGGATGTACTTATGTTCAAAATCGTGAACATAAAGGCCCGCCACGCTTGGGGCAAAAGTACTGCCTATAGAGGTTCCGTTGGACTTGAGGAACAATTTGCCCTTAAATTCAAAAAAGTTTTGCTTGAGGGCCAGGTTAGCACATTTCAGGATAAACTCCTTCGGTGTGTTGTACTCCCAAATAGTGGCATCCAGAGCTTCACTCGGGACTTGGATGGTATTGTCCTGAGGAATGCTCGTGTAAAGACTCTCAATGTCTAGAGTCAGCAATATAGTTGCATCCATGTCGCATTGTAAGTTATGTAGGAGGTTCAGTAGAGATTTCGTGTCCTTCAGATAAGTAGGAGTTTGCTGGACAATGGGTTTTAAGAAATGGTCACAAAAATGAGACAAAGGTTCCAGAAGGGAGCCAATGCCGGAGACAATGGGACGACCAGGCAGGGGTGTCTTGCCTTTGTGTATTTTTGGCAGTATATAAAAATATGGTACAGTGTCATCACCCTCCGTCAGGAAATCCGCCTCAAGTTTAAAAATATGTCCATTCTCTGCTGCGTCCAGTACCAGATTTTTGACACTGTTCCTCAAGTCTACTGATGGATCGATTGTCAATGGTTTGTAATTATTTGTACGTATTTGGATAATGTCCCTACCAATACAAGTAAGGATATTTCTTGTAAAAATCTCGAAATAGTGACACAACTAAAAACACCCACAACTAGAAGTAACTCTCCATAGGGACAATGTATTAATTGTATGCATTCTTTTTTTTAGAAAGAAGAACTAAATTGGTTTTTAACTCTGTCCGTCCTGAGGAAGGTGCTATAATTGTAACCAACGCACCGAAACGCGTCGACAATGGGACTTTTTAAATGTATATGAAATGTATTTGTTCATTATTTAATTTGTGATTTTGAAATTATATGATTTTACAGTATTAATGAGTGACTCTGAGGTAGATACCGTAATACGGAATAGTTAGACAGTTTGTGCAATATTGTACCAGAGCACCCAAGTGTATATTGAATGCAATTTTGAACATAGTTTTATTAAATATAAAAAAAAAATTCTATGAAAATAAATTTTGAGAGAGCAAAAAACTTATTCTAGTGTGGAGCAATAATATTTTTCCAGTGTCACAGCTGTAAATCAAAGGTTAATGATTTGTATGTGTAGGCCCCATGGTCACCAACTGAAAGAATAATTACACAGAAAGGAATTTCTTGTTGATAATCTTGTAATTATTTGTGTCACGCAAAAGTCATAGGCATTCCAGCTTGTAGTCAGAAGTATTCTGAATAACCACTGCTCCGCCTTTGTCTGCGGGTTTGATGGTGATAGCAGTGTTGTTCTTTAATCGATCTAGAGCCTGGAACTCAATTGCACTCAAGTTCTTAAAGGTGGATGGTTCTTCCAGTTGTTCGATTTCGATGAACAATGCCTGCTCAAAGGCAGTGATCTCTGCTGGCACAGTATGAGGTGGTGGGGTAAAAGACAATTTTACTCTGAGGGTAGTGTCCCCTACAGTGTAAAGAAAATCAAAGAACCCTGCCCCACCAATATTGATATGGTCCTTCTAAAGGATCCTTAGATTCAAAACTCGGGTGATACTTTGACAATATCAAAGCCATACGCACATATATTTTATTCAATTTGTTTTATTTATATTTCATTTTAGAAAAGATAGGTTTTCAACATGATATGTATATATAAAAAGGTGTGTCCTTTCTGCATTTGAAATGATTCATTTTGGACACTGGACACATCTAAAGAAGGTTAAAACAAATAAATACACAGTAGGTGTTTATAGTGGTCCCACACACTCAACGTACATCAACCTCACTAGACATTCATACTATCTCCACTAATCTACAAAATTCATTCATTCAAACATGTATACAGTAATATATCAAAGGTACATCAATGCCTTGAAACGCAAAACAAATGGAAAATAGTTGTGTCACTGAACGGAAGAAGCGGGGCAGGTTAGAAATGAAGGTGGTCATCAAAGTTAGGTGTTATACTGCCACAAGCTTGAAATACGCCAACGCGCGTTTCAGTGTAGGGCCAATTTATGGCCACACCTTCATCAGGGCGAAGAGGTAGCGTAGAGATGGGGACAACAACACTGTAGATACAAAATTTTAAATACATTGTGATTCATAAAAAAGACAAAATCTCTCAACCTAGTTTGTTCAACAATGTGTCATTATCACCTTGTCACTTATTTTAGTACATATATAATCACAGTGCGTATATGGCTTTGATAGCTCAAGTCACTCCACAGATAATAAGAACTTCGCAGAAATCTGAGAAGTTAGAGACAACAACCAATGGTCGAGGAGAAAAGGGGAACAAAAGGGATTTTTACAAAGACTAGCACATAGACCGTTTAGCCACGTAACCATAGTTGGTTCATCAGAAGCCTCGCTATTTCACCATTAGAACCTGCTGTTGATGAGGTACAAACTACCACTGGGGGCATCATCGTTCACGACCCATCTGGTCGGTTTGAGAGTTCATGGGGGGGGCAGTGGGGTGGTCAATTGGGGAGAGTCTCCCAAGGGGGGACATAAGCGTGGGGAATGTTCAGTCTCCTTTTAACAGTAGGGCTAACTAATCCCTTTCTCTGTGTTTGTGGCATTTCAAGTTAAATCACAGGACAACAGGGAATCTCTCACCACTTACCCGAATCATGTGTAGATGTTCGCCACAATAGGGGAAGATAAAAATGACCGCGACTATAGTCCTATAGCACCCTTATTTTCTCATTCCCACTTAGGAAAACAATAGCGCCTTTCATTCATCCTAGGACACATGGAACAACATAATAAAGAAACAATAAGACAAACAGCTAGGGAAAGGAAAGAAAAAGAGCAAACACATTTCTTTTATATATATATATATAAACAATAACTGCTAGCTATTTTTTAGGGTCTATTGTTGTATCCACACTCACTCCTATTATCTTCAGAGGAGCTAGCGTCAGATGTTTTCGCGTTCCTTTTCTTTATAAATAAAGACGCCTTAGAAGATTAGGGGATACTGCCGGAGAAAGTTAGGGTGTCTTCATCTGTGGGGTAGAGTGATGGAGCATCTAGCAAAGGAAAACACAGAGGTTTGGAAGTTTTATAAGTATGTTTTTGATGTATCTAGTGGAAAGTTCAACATTCCTTTCCAGTCTGGACCTAGATTTACAAGGCACTAGAAGAGACTAAGTGCAGTTCACTCCTCTCCCTTAAGATTTCAATATTAAGAGGAAATGGATGCGGGTCATTTCTCCCTTTCTTGTTTAAACATACAGTAGATCTAATGGCAGATCATTCCTCCCCTTAGAGATTCGAATTTTTTATAACCTACGGAGGTATGGTCAAGTACATACACTGGTCCCATTCTAGAGGTTGCCCGTCCTGTTTTACAAAAAGCTAACTAGCTGGCCAAGTAAGCTATAAGTTCTACTTTAGTCCGTCTGATGTCCCGCTTGATTTCAAATCGGTTGTGTACTGTTTAGGACGAGGAGAGAGGTAGATCTCCAAGGTACAGCTTTTTGCCGACTTCAGGGAGGAACAAAGCAAAACGCGACCTTTCCTCAATCAATAGGGTTTAGATAAATGTGCAATCAGAAAATACAAGTCGCTGGAGAGTTTCAAACTTTGAAGCTCACAGTCTAGCGAGAGTAACAGCAAAGCGCTTACCTTCGAACACAGTGTCCCCTACACTCTGATTCTGTGAGTCTGTCTCCTTCCCTTCAAAGAATGCTCTCAGCTTCAACTTTCTAAAGAAATTGGAGAGCTCACAATGGAAGCGAAATGTATCCATTCTGGGTTTATCCAATATTGGGTGACAGATGTCAATTGTAGCATTTGTCATCTTACTTCACCTACAAAAACTCTAGACATTGAAACAAATAAATTGTGGACACAAAAAGCTCATAAAAACTGTAACTCATCTAACGTGGTCTATTTATGTGGGTTGTGGTACGTTGGTATGACCACCCGAAAAGTAAAACTACGCATCTGTGAACATCGGAGTAATATTAGGTGTGGCCGGGTGACAACCAAACTGAGTGAGCATTTTCTGCAACATAACCACACCCCAAACGATATGCAGTGGACTATGATTGAGCAGGTCAAAAATAAGAAAAAACACACAGCATACCCTATTCGAAAAAGAGCAAAGATGGGTCTATCGCCTTGGTACGAATATATGTGACTTGAATGATAATATTCCATTGGCAACTGCAATGCAAAACTGACTTGCTTTGTCCATACTTGTTTCTGGCCACTCCTGAATGATTGGGTGAGAGATAGAAAGGATAGAAAAGTTATGGCTGCGAAGTACCCTTTCTCGCTAGTCTCTTGACTGTGATTTATGGTTCATCTTAACCCCGTCTATTTGTCTTCCTAGGTTTTGAATACTGCCACCTAAAACTAACAATTTTTATAAAACTCTGATACCCCTTTCTTTAAGGGCTTGTGATGAGCTCGTAATCTTACGATATGGCACAGCCTGGTCAACATCCCTTACTGGGTACTCTACTTGAAGTGTAAAGAGCGACCTATGCTAATTTATACATTGGGGTACTACCCACTGACACTCCTCTTGTTATATATTTTTGTTTGCTATTTTACCTCGTCTCTAGACCTTGCCTCTGAATACTCGACACCTCTTAGGTCGATTGTAATTTTTAAATGTGGCCCTACTTCTAAGCTTATAAGCTCCGCTTATATTCGGACTTCTTTAGGACTTCGAACGCTCTGCTGTTCGATACCCGGGCAGTTACTTAGTCCGGCGTACATCCGTCCCTATGGCAACGCTCAGTCTACCAATGATTTTGGTGGTTTCAAACTCGTACTTGATACAGGCCTGCGAGTGGCTCTGTAAGATGCACCTCTCTGGCTGCACTGAGCGACGGCCCTGCTAGTGACGTGTGCAGCTTTTGTTTCTCTGTTTACCTTTCCATCCAATCTGG
Source organism: Lissotriton helveticus (assembly GCF_964261635.1). Taxonomy (NCBI): domain Eukaryota; kingdom Metazoa; phylum Chordata; class Amphibia; order Caudata; family Salamandridae; genus Lissotriton; species Lissotriton helveticus. The sequence continues at coordinate 430,424,057 of NC_136059.1, forward strand.
TGTTTATTTGCAGCAGACCTTGGTTGCACTACACGCTTTGCCACGCCCACCTCAAGCTCCACGAGCATACCGGTGTTCCACTCTTCGTAAGCTTTATTAACTCAGCTCTTTTTACTGCAGTTACATTTTTGGGTCCGGTCAGAGAGGTTACGTCCAGGTTCTGAACGGGTGCTTGGCAAAAAGGGCATAAGTGGTGCAGGATACACGCACCAGATAAGTACTCTCTCGGGGATACTTATTAATGTTATTTCCTTCTGTTGTGTTTTTTGCCTCATAGGGTGTGCCAAGTTGCCATCACCCCCCCTCCCGAGACCCTTGGTGCACGTAGTGCTCGCACCTTTTGTAAGAAACGTGTACCTTTATTATCTTTGTATTTTGCCCGTTACAGCACCATTTTGAACCGGCATTTTGTGTAGTCCACGTATTAGTCAGTAGTTTTAAACAAGTATTTTATTAACGGGCATTGATAATCACTGCTTTGCCCACGATTTGTATTCATTATCTTTAGCACTCATATCACTTGTACTGATGAGGTCTTTGAGATCCTGTGAACTGTTATTGGATCTTTAAATTAAATAGGAGCAGGAGTACACCAATATCGACACTTGTATCTCTTGTTTGAGCCTGCAGAGTACTTCGCTGAGCACTTGAGTATGTCACTTTCTAAAGGACATTCAATCCGGACATATTGAATTAACCATGCGGTTCTTCTTTTTTTCTGCCTTTTTATATGTTTTTCTGTCCTCCCTTGTTTAGAATAAACTCGGTTTCTCTCCAAACTTGATTGAATCTTTTTAGTGTTTTTTGACACTTTTAACACTAGAAACCCGAGGTTAGCGAGGGCCTTAGCGTGCCCATACCGCCGGGGTTCTCTATACGCTATACTGGTCCTGACGAAAGCCTGACAAACTGTTCATTCATGGCAGAAACATGTTGACCAACACTCTAGGGATAAATATTGACTTATAATTTTGTCTTTTTTCCCACACTTTTGTTTTTATCCATGTTCAATTGGCAAAATTAATAAATAATCTTTTTTTGATACAATTGGGCATTTTTAAATTCACTTTCCTCACATTTCACCACTCACTGAAGCAGCTCCGCATTAATCTGGCGTTGCAGCACACTAGGGTGACATTCGGCCACTCCTGGTGGGGCCCCATGATGAAGCACGTCACCAACCATGTTGGTGAGTGAGGGCCTTTAGAAACACCAAAAGTGGTTTCATTCACTACTCTGTGAATATGGTTACATGCTTGCTCTCTTTACTTTATTGAGACACTCTTTTGTTGATCATTACTTAAATTGTGTCATCACTCCTCAGTTTTTGGAAACATATTCTGTCTTTTTAACACCCTTCCCCCTTAGCTCAGTGAACCTAACAACCCAGTGGAACAAGTAGGTCAACAAGTTCACAACACATGCTAGAAGGACCATGCTACTTCCAAATGAGATACAGCAGGTGTGGTTTACTCCACAGATTCAAAGCATATCAATGTCTGTATTACATTTCTTCTTTTAAACAACAGTCAATAATAAGATTTCTTTCTGAGGTATCCAACACAATACCTAATTTTATTCACGTTCATGCTGACAGCATCCAATGAAATATATATATATATTTGAAAACACCTCTATTTTAACTTTGGAAAACTCTCTCATTCAACTCAGCCTTCTCTTAACTACTATAGCTCCTTCACTTCAAAAAGCTTAAAGTATGGATTGTGGGCCACAGCTATATCAAATATGCTAAAGAGGCTGCAAAAAAGGGAGGTATTGACAGGGACTTGTATTTGCCAAATGTGTAGATTACTTGGTTTGGCCAGAGAGGGTTAAGGTTTTACCAGTTGCTGGCTTTGGTTACATCCATTCTGGATTCCCAAGCTGCTCACCTCATGATTTTGCACTGTGGGGGAAATGACTTAGGAACATTGACTGGGGTAGGGCTGCATATCCTAATGAAAGAAACCTTAGCAGAACTGATGTTGCTTTTTCCTAACACTGAAATGGGAGTGGTAAAATCAATTCTGTCCACAGATTGACAAAGCCATGAAACATGTTAAAAAAACTGTGTCTGCATTCTTCAGAGACCATCGCATGGGCTGTATCTACAACAGTAATCTGCGTTTTAACATGCATGGAATCAATAGAAATGATGGAGTGCACTTTACAGATGCAGACAACCGGGTGTTTCTAAGTAACCTGAAACTCTGCATCCGGTCTTATGTTTTTCTAGAGAGTTTCTATCAAACCATCTCTAAAACCTTTGTTATCTTTTCGTGGTGATGCCGGAGGTGATGATGACATCGGTAATCGCGATGCCCACGGACACGTCGTGAAAGCAGAAAACGAAAGAGACATTCAATGTCCAACAACACATCCAAAAATTATAATTATATAATTAATTCCAACCATACCCGTAGATAACTCACTATATAAATAACCCTATTATCAAAATCTCCATCTCTATAACAATAGTTATTAATGGTTCACTGATATATTTTTTATATTTTTATATTTTCCCCAATATTCGCGACAATATTGATAGTCGCAATGTCCCCCCGAGGGTACTCAAATGGTGCTGGCAGTGGCGGTGTCGTCTCAAATATCGCACAAAATTGAAGAAATCAATTTTGGACACATAACTTGTGTCAATAACACCCCCATTTCTCAACCATGAGGCCAGAATATCTCCACCCTGACCCCTTATGTAGGCTTACACACAAGCCTTAAGCCCCGGGAACCATTCCCAATCAATAAAAGGGTGGCTGCAACTTTCTGTTCTGGTTCTATCCAGCCAATCAGAGCATTTCCTTTGGCGTGTGCATTCAAGATTCATTGCAAAACATCTGCAAAATATCAAAGGCCAGAGATATTACTATAATATTTGGCTTAAATTTTGCAAAAACTACTGAATGGATTTATACCAAATAAGCAAAAGGCACTTCCTTGAACCAACATTTACCTCCATGCCAAATTGGGTATAAGTCTGTTCAGCGGTTCGGGCTGTAGGTGTGGTTAAAGGTTCCCATGGGAATTAACATTACAAATGCAATCTTATTTCATGCCCTAGATTCTCAGACCACACTGCACAGATCACTTCCAAACTCTCCATGACGACCAGAACCTACCTTGACATTTTTTAGGGGAAACTTTTATGAAGATTGGTCAAACAACGCAAAAGTTATAGCCTAGTCAAACAATGTTTTTCCTATGGAAACTAGTTCCTAACTATAACTACCTACTGGCTACCGTATCTGGGTACCTATATTATGCTTTATTATCTATTTTACCCGGTGGTGGTCACATTATTTGTGATGCTGACAACTTTGGCACCATTTGTCAAATCTCTACAAAACTTTCCAAAAGAGTACTCTGTTGGGCCTATCATGTTCATGTATGGTTTCAGGGTGATCCGTCAAACAGGGGCTGAGAAAAAAGGGCGGTCCCAAAATGCAAAATCCCCAAGCATATTCAATAGACGTATTTATGAGATGGTACAGCTAAAAAACTGCTGAATGGAATTACACCAAATTTGGCAGGAAGCTAGATCTTGGTACGCAGAAGGTGATTTTTGTGATTTGGTGTTAATTCGCACAGTAGTCTTTGAGAATTTAAAGTTCAAAACAATTATTTATTTGTTTAAGAGGTTTGATATAGCGCTGGCTTCACCCTTAGGTATCAGAGCGCTTTACATTGGAAAGACGATTGTACATGGGTTACAAAACAAATAGAAACGAAATGAAACATTAAGATGTGGTAGACTTAAATTACAAAATAAATAATATATCTTGATTATGATACAAAGTGAAAGGATGAAGCTATTTACAAAGCAATATATGAATGAAATAATTACAAATTATTCAACAGTAAAAAGGAATTAGAATCATTTTTGTCGATAAGGAAGGGTTAAGCGAGTGTGGAAGTAGGGGTGTCAGATTGTTAGCAGAGGGGTGACACGAGGGGGACACAAGAAGTGAGGATGAGTATGGTGGGGGTGAGTGGATGTTGGTAGAATGCAGGAGAGGTGGGAGAAAGGGGGAAGGTAGGAGATGCCAAAAGGAAGATATTGGACGGCAAGTATGGAAATAAAATGATTCTGGACCCCATTATTTGTTGAACAGGTGCAATTTAAGGTCTTTTTTTAAACTGACGTATGAAGGGTTAAGTCGTAGGACTTTAGGGAGGGCATTCCAGATGCTGGGTGCCTTACTAGAGAAGGAGCGAGATTGCGCAGCTTCCTTTTTTAGCAGTGGGGGGACGAGGAGGATAGAGTTAGTTCTCATTGATCGTGCACTGCCCGCTTTTTTGAGTTTCTTTGAAAGGTAGAGCGGGGTCTTTTGATGGAGGGCTTTGTGTGTAATGCAGGCTAATTTATAGGAGGATCTGCCTTCAATAGGAAGTCATTCATGGGTCTTTAGAGCAGGTGAGATGTGGTCAGAACGTTTGCTGTCAGTTGCAATACTAGCCACTAGGTTTAAAACATATTTGAGGGGGGTTAGTTGAGCTTTGGGAGAACCGGAGAGAAAGGCATTACCATAGGCGATTTTCAAGAGGACTAGGGATTGTACAACTGATTTGAAATCTTTCGCTGGAATGAAGGGTTTGAATTTTTTGAGATGTTGGAGCATAAAAAGTGCACCTTTTGCTGAGTTTTTTACATGGGAGTTGGGCGTAAACTTACTGTCGAGGGTGATGCCGAGGGATTTTACCGATTCGGAGAGGGAGAGTGGACAGTTTAGGGCATTAAGGTCAGTGATCCATGTATGATGGGGAGAGGGTTGTTTTTAGGAGAGAAAAGAATGATTTCAGTTTTATTAGGATTAAGTGTGAGATGATTGGAATAGAACCAGGTTTGGATATTGGTCAATTGTATATCTGGAGCACTCTAATTGGCTCAGGGATCTTTATTTCCCTTGGGTCAATCTGCTCTCTGATGGGCAGCCACCAACATCAGGAAAATGTTGCTTCCTGCCATTACAGGACTCAAGCACTTTGTCCCCTGTTCTGAAGTAGTAAATGAATTCCCTGACCGTAGGCTCCATGGGTGGAGACTCAGACAGACCCCCGGGGATAAAACAAATACTTATTCAGCTGGGTTTGCAGCCATCCAATGGGAATCCCGCAGGATCAGAAAACATGCCAGACCAAGGCAAGTTTCATTATTTAAGGGAAGGGTTGCTGACATCACTGAGGACATCTCAAATTACATAATTAATGACATCACTGATTATATCATCCAAGGTCTTTGCACACATTGCTCCGTAATCATAGCATGGCATTAGAGGCCTGAAAGTTAGTACAAAATAGCTCAGTATTATCTGAAACATCATTAATACCATCAAAGGAACAACTCCTGTAGGTGTAGAAAGCATGTGCAATGTGCAACAGTGATTATAAACCATACATTTCATGGGTAGCCTACTTCACATTAACAACCAACCACAGATATATGGAAAACCCTTACTGAACACAGTGTTCAATCTCTATACAGCTGTTCAGAGTAAAACAAGTTTCTCCAGATACTCAACATCTGTCCAAAACGAATGCCCTACTACGGACATCCCTTATCTGTATCAAACCACTCACAGTCACTGAACCTACATTGAGAAATGAAGCTGATTTGAGTAGAAAAATTAGTACTGTAAATAGTGTTTACTTTATGGGGTTTACTCTTAACCACACTGTTTGCAAACAGTGAAAATATCATGATAAATACAAGATATAGAATTAAAAAGTCACTACTATGAACAGTGTGCATTCTATGTAAAACATGTCCAAAGAGAGACTACTCACTTAAAACAACCAAGGTCTGAAGATGCTGAAAATCGCACTACCCGCAGCCTTCATACTGCGGTGAAAACTTTACAAGTAGCCCATCTTTTGAAGCAAAACAAGCACATCTACATGGATTAGTACCTAGTGCACACAGTCTTATATGTTATGTAGAAATTGTCTTGCTACGACAATTCTGTCTAAAAACTATAGGCTACGTCCAATACTTATAATCTGCTATGTAGAATCTTTGAGCTGTTTGAAACTTTTTCTGCAGATTTACTCTTCAATATAAAGATTTATAACATTCAATACCTCTACACACCTAAGATGCATTAGGATTACATACGTTTTGTAAACACTTAAGCACATTAGCTGGACACATGCTGTACAAAGTAAGGGAGAGAAAATATGTGGTAGTTACCCACTACTGTGTCAAGTGTAAAACAAGCTAACACATTCATTGGATGATGTAATCAGTAATTGTCATCAATAATTTAATTTGAGTCATTTGAGCTACTTTGTCAGCTTTAAAACAAGTTAACACATTCATTGGATGATGTCATCAGTGATGTCATCAAGGATGTCATTTGAGATGTTATGAGTGATGTCATATGTGACATCAAAGAACATGTCATGAGTTATGCAATATGTGAGGTAACTGGAAGTGCATGGGGTGGCGCAAGTTATGGTGAGCTCTGCTAACCATAACTGATGAATTTCTGTTAATTTTTTCAAAATGGTAACGTATTGACTGACATATTCACCTAATTAAAACGTCACTTTAACCTTGGGTTTTTCCAGTGGATTTCTAGTTTTTTTAATGTAAAGTAAAATATAATAACGATTTGCTAACACTAACACCACTTTAACACTGTTTTTGTTCAGTGAATTTCAAGGTTTAAAAAAAAATCACATCTTATTATTACACCTAACTGTAACGCCACTTTAAACTTTGTTTCTTTCAGTAAATTTATATGAATACTAGAGTATGGAAAGGGCCTTATGTCTTTTCTGATCTCTCCCTTGCAGGTCAAGTGAGTTTAGCAAGGTATAGAAAACAGTTACTATTGTCACTAAGACATCTCTCTTGGATAGCATGTGTGCATGGTTGTTTGTTTGGAGGGACTCCTCTCTCCGCTGAGACCTCTCTTTTGGATTACAAGTAAGCATACTAGAGTGTGGAGAGGGACTGACCTCTCTGCTCATACCTCTTTCTTAGATATTTGTTGTACGTAGCAGGGTTTCAAAAGGGACTGGCTTCTCCTCTGAGACCTCTCTATTGGATGGCAAGTGTGTGTACTAGAGTGCAAAGAATGAATGGCCTCTCCACCAATACCTCTTTCTTGAATGACAGGTGTATGTAGTAAAGTATGGAGAGGGACTGAACTCTCCACTGTGTTTTCTCTCTTGCAAGTGAGCATAGTATGGTGTTCAAAACAACTGGAATCTCAGCTATTACCTCTCACTGGGATAACAGGTGTACGTAGTAAGATTTGGAGATGGACTTACCTCTCCATTGACAGGTATGCTCAGAGTGTACATAGTAAGGTATGAAGAGGGACTGGCCTCTCCACTTAAACCTCTCTCTCTGAAGACGGTTATGCATAGTAGGGTGTGAGGAATGACTGGCCTCTCCCTCGAAACTTTCTCTGTTGGATAACGAGTGTGTGTACTAGAGTATGGAGATGGAATGACCTCTCCACTATTTCTCTTTTGTATAATAACTGTGTGTACTAAAGTGTTAAGATGACAGCTATCTTTTGGGTGATGGGTGTAAGTACTAGGGTCTGTGGAGGGAATGCACTGTCCACTAACATCCTGTCACAGGGAGATCCGGGTCCAAATTTTCAAGCCTACTTAGGCCCTGGGGACCCAATCCTCCAGGCCTGTAAAATAAATTATTAGGGTGAGTGCCACATGATTCCCTACCTGAGAATGTAATGGCCCTGGGGACCTCATCCACCAAGGTGAGCTCACTTGCTGTGTCCCATTGAGACCACTCCTGGGATTATTATCTGATTATATTTAGCCCCAGGAGGTTAGGTCCCCGGGCCTATTAGGGTTTGGGGAGGGCAGCTTCCACCCTTTCTAATTGAATTTTGCCTGGGGGGATTGGGTCCCCGGGGTCTATTGAAGCTCAGGGAGGAGACTGCATGTTCCACTCCCCTTAGATTTTGTCCATGGGAAATGGGGTATTTGGAACCTATGACTGCCTAGGGAGGGTCATTGCATGGTCCCCCTCCCCTTCCTAATAAAAGAAAGCCTTGGGGATGGGATGCCTGAGGGCCTAATACGCCTCAGGACAGGGGCTGGCTTGCCACTCCCCTTTATAATGTCATGCAGCCCTGGGGGATGGGTTTTCTGGCACCTAATAAGGTTTGGGGAGAGGGGCCATGCAGCTCCCTTACCCTTTATTATATTATTATATTTAGGGGAGGTGACCATGGTACCTTTTAATGATTTGGGAGGGTAGGCAATTTGCCCCTCTACTTTTAATGGAACTGGCCCCCGAAGATGGGCCCCTGTGGCCAATTAAGGCTGGGGGATTTGGACTGCACTGTGCATATCGTGGGGTTAGCAGCTTGATGGGAGTTTTGCCACAGGGCCAGGGGGCAGACCGTGCCCTGTGGCCAACACCCTACTGTGCATTTCCAAAGGCTATGCACTGCTGGAGGTTTGGCCATAGGACCAGGCCTTAAACTAAGCCCGGTGGCCAACCACCTGCCACACACTTCCAAAGGCCATGCACAGCACAGGGCTGACTGCCTGTGGGGTGTATTCTGTAGGGCTTTATGTGTGGTAATAAAATGTTACTTTCCATAAAAATATTCACTAATTAACTGGAACAAATTAAAGGTTAAAGTAATTTATAGTTAGGTGTGATCTGTTGTTTCACCCGGCCCAACCCCCGCTTGATTATATAATTTGTGATGTTATCAGTGGTGTCATAAATTATGTCATAGAACATGTCATGAGTGTTGTAATATATGAGGTCGTAAACAGTGCATGGCAGTGGCACAAGTATAGTTAGCCCTGCTTATGAATGTTGTTTTTTTTAGTTTAAAACTTTATTCTTGTCACTGACATATTCACCTAACTATAACGTTACTTTAACCTTTGTTTTTCCCAGTGAATATATAACTATTTCTATATCAAAATCTATGTCAATATCTATATCTATCTATATATCTATATCTATATCTATCTATCTATCTATGTATCTAACTATCTATCTATCTATCTATCTATCTACATATATATTACCTAGGAATTTTTCTCTATGGGATTTTTGAAAATTCTATGTCTAATAACTTTGGCGTTTGTGGACGGAATTGGCTGAAATTTTCAGGAAAATGGAACATTCTGTTTCCGAGCAGCCCCTGAAAATTTGGGGGGGTTCGTCAAGGGGGGCCGAGAAAAAAGGGGGTCCCAAAACGTGTTTTTAACATTGAGTTTTCCATAGGGCGGTTGGCCTCACTTTTAGCCCGAACGGCTGAATGGATTTGCACGAAAATTGGCAAAATTGTAGGGACTGGTTGCCCGATGTGCCTTTGCTAGGTCTCAATATATGTGCTCCAGTGGATTTTGAGAAATTAACGTTCAAAAAAAGATATATCTCTGTAACAGCGGACCGGGCAGCGCTCCAGTTCGCGTACTTTTCGCGTTACGGAGCTTTGTGAAGCGAAGCTGATTGGTTCTCCGGCGTCTGTAAACATTCCAAACAGTCCGTAGCGGCCGCCATCTTGTCTCTCGGTAGGATCGAGAGACAAGAGGAGGCCAAAGCGAAGGGGCAAATGACCGTAAGGGGGCATAGTAGATCCTCCCTGACCCCCTAGGTTTGATGTGGAGGTTTTAAAAGGGCCCCGCGGGGCAAAAAAAAAAAAATATAATAATAATCGAACGGCTGAATGGATTTGCACGAAACTTGGCAAAATATTAGGGACTGGTAGCCCGATGTGCCTTTGCTAGGTCTCAATATATGTGCTCCAGTGGATTTTGAGAAATTAACGTTCAAAAAAAGATATATATCTGTAACAGCGCTCCGCTTCGCGTACTTTTCGCGTTATGGAGCTTTGCGAAGCTGATTGGTTCTACGGCGTCTGTAAACATTCCAAACAGTCCGTAGCGGCCGCCATCTTGTCTCTCGGTAGGATCGAGAGACAAGAGGAGGCCAAAGCGAAGGGGCAAATGACCATAAGGGGGCATAGTAGATCCTCCCTGACCTCTTAGGTTTGATGTACCATTTTGCCAAGTTTGGTGTAATTCCGTTCAGCCATTCAGGCTGTAGACGTATCTAAATGTCCTATGGAAAATTGCATTGGGAAAACACATTTGAAAGTGTTGAAATTTAGAACCAATTAAAATGTTACTTTGGTTTTGTATTTGTGTGTGATGAAAGTTAATTGGTTATGTATATATCTAAAATGAGAGGAAACAACAGCCATTTTGTGATACTACTGTCTGAGGTACATTTGTGAGGAATTTTTGGTGCTCAATTTCTGGTGTTTGGTTTACACAGAACTAACACTTCTCCTACTTTTAAAAAGGTGAGTTGTTGATTTGTAAGGGGAACTATGTTGTACACTTTAAGATAATTTGAAAAATGTTTTCTGTTATTTATTTACAGTCCTTCTGTTATACTAAATACTTGATAAAGTTAGTTTTATATTATGTATTACTAAAAACGATAAATGAAAGTGATTATTTTTTTCTGCAATTTACAGCAAGCAATTTCAAAATAAAATGGCTCACAATGAAGAGACCGTGGCAATTTCTTTTGAATTATCCACTACATTTATTGAAATTGACAGCACCAATAATGAAGTATTCTCACAAGGAGGAGATGACTTGAATGATTTTTTGGATCAATCTCTTGATGGCGAATTTATCGAATGTTTGGAGACCATAGAGTTACAAGAATCATCATTTCAGACTTTTCATGAGGAGATTCCTGATGAGATGATTGAAGAGGAAATTCCTGATGAGGACATGTTACTAGTTCTTTCAAATTTTGAAAATTCAGAAGAATAAATGTATATTTAGAAATCAAAAATTGGTTGAGACATTATTCATTTTTATTTTTAATTTATGAGGTTGTAGCGAAGTGATTGTAGTATAAAATGAAACTTATAGTATAGAGTGCAACATTTTTATGTTACATGGTAAGTTTACTCATATTTACTTCCCTTCTCCCACTATATTATCTCCAATGTGTATTTGACATCTCTTCTTCATCTCCGGCCTCCTTTCTCTCACTGTCTGTCTCTCATGCATCTTATCGCTGCCATTTTGTGTAATTATAGAAGAGAGTAAAATAAAATAGTTCGGAACGTGAAAAGGGGGCAAAGTAGAGTACCCCTCCCCCACCTAGGCCTTCTCAGGCGGTCCCAAAAGGATCAGTTTCTGTTTTCCTGAGAGATTATGGTATGAGTTCCATATACCACAATAACTTGCATTACAACATGCAAGATATCTATCTCCTATTACCAACTTTTGGAGATATTCGCGCCAAGCGCGAATATCTCCAAAAACTAACACCTGCCCTGAGCAGTTCTTAGCCATGTTATCCAATGGGAGGTGGATAACATGGCTAAGAGCATTAGCTCGGTAATGCATGAATATCGCTGACTTTTTAGCGATATTCATGCATTGCGGCCGTTTTTTATCGCATTTGCAATAAACCTTGATAATAGCAAGGTTTATCTGCGATAATTTCTGACGATGCTTAGCGGTAAAAAATTCGTTGCTAAGCATCGTTAGCGATAAATATCGCTTAACTTTGGTAATATGCACCAACGTCTGTTAACGTTCGATTCGAAGGAAATGAGGAAGTGTTGAAAAACATTGTCTGCGCCATCTTGCCTTTTTTGAAATGCCACACTTTTGTCGTGCACGGCAGCCATTTTAGATGCCTTGACCAGACCCACTCTCTGCACGCTGTTGATCCGTAGTATGGCTCCCCACCCTCGCAAGCATCTTCCCCAGGCACTGGTCACCCCCGCTCTCTGTCTTATGCATCGGCAATAAACCTCCCCCCATCTGCGCTGCTCTTCCCTGAGAATCACACTCTGTGCCCGCCCGACACCTCCCTTTCGCCCTATTCACTACCGCACCCTCTGACACTCCTCTTCCTCTGTGTCCGATTGTCCAGGCTATCAGCTAGCCCTGCAGATGTAGTTTATGGCCCCAGCTGTAAAGAATCACCCCTCTTCAAAGGAGTTATAGTAGCTCAAGGCCCACACCCGATGAGATCCGTCAAACCACACGCGTTCCTACTATCTGAAAACCATCCTGTATTGTGATTGGGGAGAGGACCGAGCCTGAAGCGGAAGATTCCAGGGATGACTCTTTGTACATCAAAGTTTTTACAATTATGTGTCACATTAAAAATATATAGCACTCCAACAAAGTAGTAGGAATATAAAACTTTAATAACTTATAAATATATACAACAAAACAAAAACAGTAAAAACATTTAAACAATGAAGAGACCGTGGCAATTTCTTTTGAATTATCCACTACATTTAATGAAATTATCTCTTGATGGCGAATTTATCGAATGTTTGGAGACCATAGAGTTACAAGAATCATCATTGCAGAGTTTTCATGAGGAGATTCCTGATGAGATGATTGAAGAGGAAATTCCTGATGAGGACATGTTACTAGTTCTTTCAAATTATGAAAATTCAGAAGATGTTGCCTGGGGGTGGGTCGTCAGTAGCGGTCTGTTGTGCGAATAGTTCCAAGGCAGCAGAACGCGCTGAAATCTAGATGGCACGAAGGTGATGTCTAGTAAGTTGCCGCCCAGCAAATAACGGGGTGGGGCGCCGCGGGGGGGGGGGGGGGAGGCAGTCCAAAGTTCCGTTAAAAGGGCAAAGGAAAGGATCAGTGGTTTGAACCATCAGTCAAAAAGGGGAGGGGGTGCAACAATTTTTCCTACCGGGTCACACCGTGCTTTCACCGGAACTGAGGTCTGCAGGATTCTAGTCATTCAAACTGAGGCTGGCGCCAGCATGGGAGCGCCGACGTCCCGCGGCTACAGGTTCGTCACTCCACGGGCGATCATGGCAGTCTTTCCCCATCGGGGGTGTCTGCGGGGGTCGGGGACTCCCGCGGCTCCTCTAGAATCTTCAAGGTCGTGGAGGACTACGGTGGTGGAGTCAACCAGTGACCGGGCCATTTCTTTATGCTGGGCCCGCTCCTGCCAGGTCGACCGCCATTTTGAGAGTTCGGTAGCTACTGGCGATCGCGGGGTCAAATGAGATGTCATCAGTGATGTCATCAGTGATGTCACTGACCATGTCATGAATGATGTAATATGTGACATCATCAGCAGTGGATTGCGGGTGCGCGATATATAGTTAGTGCAACTAACTATATATGGAATTTCAATGGTTTTGTGTGAGTAAAATAAGGTTTTTTAAATGCTAATTCCTAACGATATATGGTCTATAACCTATGGTTTTTTCAGTGAATTTTCAAGGTTTTGTAAATGCTAATTCCTAACTATATATGGTCTATAACCTATGGTTTTTTCAGTGAATATATATATATATATATATATATATATATATATATATATATATATATATATATATATATATATATATATATATATATATATATATATGTATATATATATATATCTTTAGACTTGGGTGATGTTTGATGCACAATATATGATGATACCTGGGAAGATGATTTTCACCTAATTGTCATGGACATAACATCCCTACATATGACCATTGCCCACGAAGATGAGCTTAGAACACTGCACAATGTTTTGGGCACAAGATCCATCTATTTGCATCAGCACACACAGATGTTAACCCATCATCCGCGCCTGTTTTTTCACGGCAGTGTGGCCGTTTTAAAGAACGGGCGGGGCTGCGTCGGCCGTTGAACGTGCGCAGCACCAGCCAGGTAGTGCTCCAAACGTTCAACGGCCGACGGCAGCACTTAACGGGTTATTAGACATGGTACACTAGTAGCTACACAATAATTTCTTCATATTTGTTAAGGAGGTATACAGACAGATAAGAGGCACTGCCATGGGCATCTGCTTTACCCCCAGCTTTGCTCATTTGCATTTGTGCTAGTGGGATTAGCAGGTGCTCGACCCGGAGTGTGCCACAGAATGGTCTGAGAATATCGTCCGTTGGATGCGTAACATACACAACTATTTAATATTTTGAAGGGGGTCTTGACTAAAGCTTTCACAGAAAAACTGAATTATATCAGTATTAACTTATCCCAATAGGCTCTGCGCATTGGAATAATATCTTCAATAGTATAGACGTAGGACAGAGGTTAACTAGGTCTTCTACTGTCGATATTAGACTTAAAGTTTAATGTTTGCCAGCTAGCTCAGAGTTCACTAGAAACTTTCTCGAATAGACAAGGAGGAGTTTAACCTCCCTGGATAGACAAGAAGGGATTTAGTTTCTGACAACCATAGAACATGACAACTTTTCTCTCCCCTAATCAAGAGTGTATCTCTAGAGTCGTGTGAAAACAAAAGACAACTTATTTTACTCAGTTAGTTCAGTGCATTCTTAGTTTCACCAGATTGTAGAGAAAAGGAAGAGACAGGCGTGTTCAATAAAAAGATGTTATTTATTGATCAGTCTCTTTTCTCATACAAGAGAAATGAATCGCTATTATTGCAATACTTATAGTTAAGTAATGTGCATACAGTAATAACAGAATTATAAAATAATACTGTAAAAGCATTGATATGGTTTCTTAGCCATATGATACTTAAAATGGATAAAATAGATACATACATATATACATTGACTAATCGTACTCAACTGGTGCTTCTAACTATGCCTACCCCAATGTACCTGACCTAAGCCGAATACGTGGGCGGGAGTAGATAAGTAGCAGTTTAAGTTAAGTTTGTTTTGCCAAGGGTCTGCTTCAAGAATTCTCTGCAAGGGGTTATTCAGTTCAGTACCTGGGATTTAGAAGGCTGGAGGGCTGGTATCTCTATCTCAGGTCTTGATATCCCAGCTGCCTGCAAGGGCGGCTGGAAGCGCCGGAGCTGGAATTCTCGGCAGGAGAAAAGGCAGCGTCTCTCTCTCAGCGCGTCAGAAAGGAGGGGCAGCGTCTGTGGGCTTCGCTGTCAGCTGGGCTCCTCGGCAAGTCTCGCTGCTCCAATCTTGTCACCACCTCGTGTGTTTGCTTAAGGCAATGTCGGTATTATTTATACCTGAAAGGTGCCGAGATTGACGTAAGGATGGACATAAATACGTCAATAAGGATGTCATACGAACTGATCGTTCGCACATTCTTTACTGAAGTTCTCGGTTAAATCAAAACAATGGCTGCGGGGATTTCCCAGGTCGTGGTAGGTTTGATTTGTTTTGAGAACACCGTATGCCTATTAGGGGGCTGGAGAAATAGTGCTTGCCTAATGAGATGGCATGCGCTATGACCTAATCAGATAACGGGTTTCTGTGCCGTTGTATGGCTAATCAGATAACGGGTTTTTGTGCAGTGCCGGGCCGAAGACGGCTGTAATGCCAGAAACCGGTCCCCGGAAGCTTGTTTTCTTCCCAGTGTAAGAATTGGCTTTTGTAGTCTGGTCTGCCCTGTTCCCATGATGCACTGGGCCAGGGACAGACTAATTTGCATACAGCCAGGTTCTGAAACTGGGATGGTGCAATGAGCTAAAAAACGGTGTTGGATCTAGCCCTGATCTCTTGACTGGGTGAGAGTATTCTGCTTAATTCAGAGACTCTGTCCCTCACCACCCCTTGTTGTAAATATTTTTGTCCACCCTAAGCGTGGAAGGGCATACTCAGACATGAGTCCCTTGCTCATTGCACCATCAGGATTCAAGCAAGCCGGGCCGAAGACGGCTGTAATGCCAGAAACCGGTCCCCGGAAGCTTGTTTCCTTCCCAGTGTAAGAATTGGCTTTTGTAGTCTGGTCTGCCCTGTTCCCATGATGCACTGGGCCAGGGACAGACTAATTTGCATACAGCCAGGTTCTGAAACTGGGATGGTGCAATGAGCTAAAAAACGGTGTTGGATCTAGCCCTGATCTCTTGACTGGGTGAGAGTATTCTGCTTAATTCAGAGACTCTGTCCCTCACCACCCCTTGTTGTAAATATTTTTGTCCACCCTAAGCGTGGAAGGGCATACTCAGACATGAGTCCCTTGCTCATTGCACCATCAGGATTCAAGCAAGCCGGGCCGAAGACGGCTGTAATGCCAGAAACCGGTCCCCGGAAGCTTGTTTCCTTCCCAGTGTAAGAATTGGCTTTTGTAGTCTGGTCTGCCCTGTTCCCATGATGCACTGGGCCAGGGACAGACTAATTTGCATACAGCCAGGTTCTGAAACTGGGATGGTGCAATGAGCTAAAAAACGGTGTTGGATCTAGCCCTGATCTCTTGACTGGGTGAGAGTATTCTGCTTAATTCAGAGACTCTGTCCCTCACCACCCCTTGTTGTAAATATTTTTGTCCACCCTAAGCGTGGAAGGGCATACTCAGACATGAGTCCCTTGCTCATTGCACCATCAGGATTCAAGCAAGCCGGGACGAAGACGGCTGTAATGCCAGAAACCGGTCCCCGGAAGCTTGTTTCCTTCCCAGTGTAAGAATTGGCTTTTGTAGTCTGGTCTGCCCTGTTCCCATGATGCACTGGGCAAGGGACAGACTAATTTGCATACAGCCAGGTTCTGAAACTGGGATGGTGCAATGAGCTAAAAAACGGTGTTGGATCTAGCCCTGATCTCTTGACTGGGTGAGAGTATTCTGCTTAATTCAGAGACTCTGTCCCTCACCACCCCTTGTTGTAAATATGCCTAATGAGATGGCATGCGCTATGACCTAATCAGATAACGGGTTTCTGTGCCGTTGTATGGCTAATCAGATAACGGGTTTTTGTGCAGTTGAATGGCTGCTAGTTAATTATTAACCAGACAAGGGTCAGAAATAGGGGGATCGATACAGTACCCATAGTAAATACATCACACCCACTCCACGTAATCTATGTCCATATTTACAAATCTAGGCATAGTAAACAAAACTAGTAGTGCATGTGTATACCGAACCACCCCAAAATACAATCAAATGCATTTTGAAAATTGGAAATGCGAAATACACGAAAAGATGAGTATAGTTACTATATGCACTTCAAGCAGTATAATAATGCTAAATCTAAACGCATAATTTGAAATTAGTATGAACGAAATGCGGAAATTACACATGAAATGGCTCTTAATACAGAAGAAAAAATTCGAGACCATCCCATCACAAAATCATAAATACTTGTGAACATGCTAGAGGGTAGCTAATGTCTCTAGAGTAGCTAAAAATAGAAATGTTGTTCTCCAAGAATAGTTTTACTTTAAGCAGAAGATAAGTGTCCCAAAAAATCGTAAATATTTGGAAATGGAAGGGGAAAAAAATATTTCTCGCTCTCCGTAAAAACTGGTGAGAAAATTTCTTATTGCTTTATTTTCAAAGTTGAAGGCCAAATTCAGGGTGTAGGGAACGCCGTGTGCTAGTTTGCTCAAAGTCATTCTTTCTGCTCTGGTGAAAACATCATATTGTTGAGACTTTCGAAAAAACTGTCAACTGCTTCTTGCGAAAGTTCCACTAACTCGGAAACATTTTGTAACATGCATTCATGAGCATGATTGCCTTCATTGATGTTTCGATCAGCATAGCTGACAGAAGGTCGTACCTGATTGATGCTGCTTTCATCTTGTACTTCACTACTCTTCAATCGTAGTGGTGAAGTCTCCACGAATGCCATCATCAGGATTGGTAGCCGCTGGGGACAGTACAATGCATGAGCCGTTACCGGACCCAACAAAGTCTCTGCGTCCATTGGCACATCCGATTGTAGTGTCAGACAGGTGTCCAACACGCATTCTTCGCCGCACAGCAAGCACCTTAATACAGGCATAACACAACTTTGCCACATCGGTCTAAATGATGTTCAGGTCTCTAAGCCGGGCTATTCCAAGGACTTTAGTTATGCGGTCCCTGTAGCGTATGGCTAGGATTGTTTCTTCCATTGTCGCTGGTGTCTTGTCTGTGACGTGGTTTGTCATAGCGAAGTAACAGGATCAAAAATAGGATGCCTGCCACTAGTCCCAAAAGGAGAGGAAGTCCGCCAAAGATGGAATGGACAAAATCAGGAAAAATACCCAGGATGGCTTTGAATGGGGTTAAAGCTCCCGAAAACACTGTCTTAAATACACTCGAGATTCCACTTGTATCAGAAATATTTAAGATTTCGCTCAGTATTTCTGCGAAATGTATGGGGGAATTGGTTGATAACAGTGAATGAATCTCAGCAGTTGTCCTTGCAACTTGGAGATCATACGTTTCTTTTGATGACGTTAACTGGGTTGGCGTCTGTAGGAGCACAGTCTTCATTCTGCTTAAAGTATCAATTTGAATAGAAGAAATTTTCAAACTGGGCCATAACCTTGCCTCCCTGTCTCGAGCATCGTTTGGGAACAATACCCGTTCACAGCACATGACCTTCGTAGTTACGGTTATGAGATAAGGTTTTCCGGGCAGCAGACTGCAACATCTGCGATCTACAATTAGAATGTAACTCCCGTTCGAGAGTCTCTTAAAGAATGGTTTTATTTGTGTTGCAGGTGTGCCTAGCTGGTGACATGAAAGGTTATTTGTAGTCCCTTCACAGGCTCCATGCAAATTAATACCCTGACACAGAAGTGTACCGCTTAGCGACCTTGCACAATTATTGCCACTAAGAAACACATTCTGGCCTTTATTACTAACACATGTGTGTGTATAGGGCACGTTCCATGTTGACTTAATGTACCCTTTACCCAACCTTTCATACTGGCCTGCCTGTATATATTTTTGGCAGTATTGAAACTGGAAAGTTGTTATCGGAATATTTATTATCCCATGTATTATCCATTCAATGACAGGTCGTTCTGACATTGTCAATGGTAATCTCTCAAGTTTTTCAATTCTCAGAATTGTATAGTCAGCACCCTTCTGTGCCAAACTGATTTGTTTATCAGTAAGGTTAAAGATATTAAATAGTGACGTTGTGTTGATTAAACGCCAAGGCACATAGCCTGAACGCAGATTTTGTAACGTCCAGCCAAGTTGTACAATAGAACGCAATTGGGACTGACCGTGTTGTAACATCAGTAATTCTTGCTCTATTATATCGATTGCTGAAGATACAATACTGTCCAGTGAATATATTCTGGAGGACAGAGTGATTAACCCATTGTCCACGACAGAAAGTGATTTTTCCAAATTAATATGGTCAATTTCCCGTATTTTTTCGGCTGTCTCAATTTGAGTTACTTTCCAGGCTTCATTGTAAGCTGCATATATAGAGGCCGCTATGAAACGTTTTTGACGCTGTTTGCGTGGTCCCATAATGAAATTACGCAAGTCAGCACCTTCTTGAAGTAAAGTTAGGTGTTGCTTAATTTCTGCCAGTGTGGATGTTTGTAGCCATTGAAGGCAGAGCTTGCCCACACTGTAAGTAGTTACTATCCCTGGATGTTGTCTTTGGGAATATCTAGGGTCTGGCCTGGTCAATTTGAACCCCTGTATTTTGTTCAGGAATCTGTCTTGACAGTTATTTGTGTCTGTGGGCCAGATCAACCATTTTTCGAATCAGGATGTGTTCTGTTTTGATTTAAAATATGGTTCACGTCTATCTCAACATCTATAGAGCTATTACTGTTCGTTGTTGGCTTTGGAATAGACGGTTTGTTTAAGTCTTTGATTTTGGCTAAGCCAAGACAGGTAGTTTGTTGAATAGTGTCCTTCAAAAATATAATTTGTTCTGGGATCATGCAGGCTCTGAACAATGATTCTATACCTTGTACTTGCCAATCTTTCGTACCCCAAACAGTTTTTGTTTCAATGTTATTGTTCCAGAAATCAAAACCAAATGTATTCATTTGCTCAAAAAATTAATCTGAATATATCAATTTCGTGTTTGTAAGCATGGTCTTCATACCTGTCTTATTTGACAATTTGAAATAAAATGTTTCTGCATTACTTGTGTTAAACCCTGAAAAATATGAATATTTATCATAAAATGTTTTAGAACTACCCTTTGGAGGAGTAGCACAATGTTCCCATTGGTTATAATTTAAAACATTTCTAGGTTGTGCAGATTTATGGAGATAATGGTTACCATAGTGGTTGTAGCAGAACATTTGATCATAATTAGACGAACCCTGCAAATAATCATGTTCTGTAAATTTAGCAGACATTACTAGGTCAGACATCATATCATTAATACTTTCAAAGTCCCAATCATCAGCAAATGTGCTTGGTTTTACAAAGTCACTTAACGAGATCTTAAATTGATGTGGATACTTCAGGATTTCAACCGGGCCATAGATTTCATAATCAGTATTGTCCCATGCTACACCGCCTGGTATAGGATTGGCTGTGAAGTTTACTAAAGAAAGTTCTCTTTTCTTGATGTGTGAAGATGTGTGTGGTTTAAGGACCAAGTTGATTTTCTGGCTTGCTGTGTCCATTTTAGCATATTTTCCCTCAATGAAATGTCCCAAGCATAGTACCATGATGAGCCAAAGTATGAGGACAAATGCACCAAATGTCACCCAAATTTCAATCCATGGAGAAGTTAGATAGGTTCCCTTTAGTTGATGAAAAAGTTCCTTTGCTTTGTCTTTAAAAGTTTTTGTTGATGGCTGTACTTCCGGTTCACTTGGATCTTCAGAAAAATCATCGAAGTTGATGAAGTAGCCAGATGCCGTTCTGTCAAGTGTTCCAATTGCTTCTGGATTACTTTTTGCTTTTTGATTTTGCTTTGTTTCATTAGAAAACCCTGTAATTACATCATTGTAGGTCGGTGTTTCTTGATGAAAAGCTTTTATTTGGGTTTTAAGAGGTTTAAGTTCCATTGCTTCATTGCATAGTCCTTGTTGTTTCACTGTAGATTTTTCAAATGTGATCAGTCTTTCAGTTTGAACCTCTGTTGATGTAGCAAACTTTGGTGTTCTGCTACTTCTTGGGAGTCCACTTGGCCTACTATTTGTTATCGGCCACATGATTGTGGTTTAACCAGGTCGATGGATATGACTCGGTTCTCCTTTTTACCAGCAAGGGGCGGTAGTACTACTGATCTTGTCCCGTTGATAGACAAGACAGGAACTGCTTTTCTGTAAGAAGGCCCAAATTCCTTCTTTACCGCGATCTTCTCTCTGACCAGATCCCCGACTTTTGGGATCCAGACAGGCCTTGCTGGGACAGGTGGTTTTTCTTCAGTGGTTGTTGGCTGCTGTTTCAACTTTATGTTGCTCAGGTCTTTTCTTGTTTCATTTAAGTCCTGTAAAATAGCCAAGCGATCTTTGATATCAAAGCATTTTTCTTTAACCACTGAAGTCTGACTATCTAAGTCCTGGATTAACATTCTAGTCCCAAACAATAGTTCGTACGGACTGAGCCCTTTCAGAGAATTTCTTGGCAGGTTATTTAGACTACGTTGGACACTTATTAAATGTTTGACCCACCCAGCTCCTGAACCTAATACCTTTGCTGTTATAGATTGCTTTATGTCACGGTTTTTTCTTTCTACGATTCCGTTTCCCTCAGGATGAAATGGACAAGAGTACCGCAATGCAATGCCCATGCTGGTCATGGCCTCCCTATAAGCTCGAGAGCTAAAAGCAGCACCCTGGTCAGAATGTAGCATGCCAATTGCGTATGTGCCGATAAAGACTCGCAAATCTTTTATAACAGTACTGGCGTCAGCCGATCGCTGGGGCCACATCCATATGAATCTCGTGCATGAATCCACTGCGACCAAGATATATTTATAGTTACCATCCCTTTGTAAGGGACCACAGTGGTCCAGGTAAACACAGGCTAATGGTTTATCTGAGATTAGAAGGGGCGTCTGTGCTGGTCGTTTCACTGTTGATACTTTCATTCTTTGACATATTTCACATTCTAGAACATAGTTCCTTGTCTGTCTTCTCATTTGTGGCCACCAGTATCTCTGTTTTAGTAATGATACTGTGGCTGAAATGCCAGCATGTACAGAAGCAAGCCCTTCGTGTGCCGCTATGATGAGTCCTAACCTATGTTCCATGTTTGGAATTGCCCTATCCCCCACTCCAGGGATTCGAGCAAACGGAACATTATTTGCATCAGTTATGTATGAGTACTTTACTGGAAAGCCCTTCGGGAGTGTTTCTATCGCATCTTTTACTGTAGCGCTGACAGCCTGTAATATTTCACTGTCTATTTTTGTTTTTGACCGAGTGATGGCAGCTACGGAAGCCGTTTGCACAGCTGCCTTCGCGGCCTCATCAGCCAATGAATTCCCTGCAACGTGAACGCCATCACGTTGATGACTCAGTGTATGTATCACGTGAGTCTTTTGTAGTTCCTTTTGCAAAAGAACTACTTGTTCCCAAAGCATTTTATGCTTGATTGTGTTACCTTTTGCGTCTTTAAAACCATTCAGAACCCAGATCTGCAAGTATTCATTGTAAGATTGGACGCAGTAATATGAATCGCACACTATGAGTGTGGGGAATTCTCGATCGGTATTTTCAAGCGCCATCTTAAATGCTAGTACTTCAGCTCGCTGAGCTGTACAGTCTCCTAGAGATTGCGTTTTAGTGACCACTGGTTTACATTTACCTTCGTGCCAGCGACCTTTAACAATCGCGCACGCAGCACTGTAAGCTTGCTTACCCCCCACTGCGGGTTGTGCTGATCCGTCTGTATATATTATACAGCCGTAGTGTTCTAGAGGCAGAATTTCGGTCGGCGGAGGACATTCAAATTCATATTGGAGAAACTCTTGTGTTTTTAAGTTGGGATCAAATTCGTATGCCACGTCTGTTGCAGCAAGAGAATTAGCCCATTGTATCCATCTCGGATGGAGTGCTTTAGCATTCGGAATGCTTGCCTTTGTTACCGCCTCCAGGGCTGGTATCGGTGTCACGATGATTATTCGTTTACCTTGTGCTAGGGCTCGTTCTTTTGCTACTGCAGTCTGTGCCGCGGTTAGAATTTTTTCCGTTGGGCTAAATTTCATTTCAGCTTTTGTGTACAAGTATGATTTGTATGCAATTGGTACCTTCTCTCCTTCATTAGAGGTCAGGTATGTGAATCCGCATCTTCCTGGGATGACTCGAATCACAAGGTTGCGTGTGTTATCACGTGTTTGTAATTTTGTTTTAACTAACATATCTGTTTGTAAAGATCTCAAAATTTCTGTGTGTTTTTGAGTCCAATTGATTCTTTTAAAATCTGGTTTTATAAGATCATAGAGAGGTTTAACTCTCTCTGCATAATTTATAATGTAAGTTCTTCCGAAATTTAGGAAACCTAGAATTGATTGTAAGTTTTTTAGTGTTCTAGGTGCTTGGATTACAGCACATTTCTCTAGGAAATTGTCAGCCAGGCTTTTACCTTCACTTGATAGTTCATATCCTAAAAACAGGACAGTTAGATGGGCAATTCTTGACTTTTTAAAGTTGAATTTGTAACCCTCTGCTGCGAACCCAAGTATTATGGTGTTCACTCTCTTCAAGTGAGTATCCAAGTCATCATCTGTTAGATAGATGTCATCGACATAAGATAATGCCTCATCATCATATATTTGTAGTAACTCTGTTACTCTTGCTGAGAATAATCCTGGGCTGTTCTTGAACCCCTGGGGCAAACCACAGAATTTTTTTGGCGCGCCATTTATTGAGAACGCGGTCAAATATCTGCTCTCTGGTGCTATATTTTGACAGAAGAATCCATTAGAGATGTCTAATGTTGTTTTGTATTTTTTGCGCACTATGTTATTCATTAGTGCAGCACTATGCGAATTTTGTACTGCAAAAGTTTTGCAACATGAGTTCAAGTGTCTGTAGTCCAAAACAAGACGATATGAATTGTCTGGTTTGGAGACAGGAAACAAAGGATTATTCATTTGTGAGGTGCAAGTTTCAATCACCCCCTGGTATTCAAGTTGATCTAGGATCTCTTTTACCCGTTTCCTAGCTTCTTGCTTAATTGGGTACTGCCTCTGTGCAGTAGGTTGTGATTTTAACTGGATTTTGTGAGGAGGAAAGTCCTCATCCCATCCCACATGGTTTTTATATAATGCAGGAGCTTGGTCTACTGCCCACTTTCTTGAAGTGTATATTTTTTATGGATTGGAATATGATTTGAGAAGGCAGGCATAATTATTTCTTCGCCATGAGGGCACTCCCTGACAAACTCTGGTGGCCAGTCTCTTTCAGCTAGAAGGATGTCATAGCCCTTGGAGAGATTATCCCAAAAGAGACCCCTTATTTTCCTAGTCTTATCCCCCTCTATACGCAATGTTATTTCATATATTTTATGAGGTTTGCTAACTCTGGTATCTGCAGTTTCCACCTGAATGTATTCATTTGTGTCCACTGTCTCCAGATGATTCATAAGGATCTTTTGCCAGCTATGCTCACTTCTGCTGCGCTGTCTAGCATTGTCTGAGCCCATTCTCCGTTTTTCAGCTGTGTCCTCAGTATTCTCGGCATGGTTGATTACTTTAATACTGGCTACCTTCTTTTTTGGAAACTGTAATTTTTTATTTTGATGAGCAGGTTCCTTGCCTTTGGACTTGACGTGCTCTTCCCTGTGTTCTGACCGTCCTCATCTTTCCGATTTCTGCAAGGAAGTCTGAAAAGATTGAGAGGGACGTGTATCAATATCTTGATATCTATCAGGTTTCTTCAGATTATCCCTATTTCTAAGGTTGTATTTTTTCTCAGAGGGCTCCCTCTGGGGAGACTTGTGTCCTTGGTCCGGAGATCTTTCTCTCCGCCGAGGAGACCTTCCTCTGGACTGGAATCTTTTTTCTTTGGGAGTGAATTGTTTATTTCCATCCCAGCTCTTTTTTTGAGTGTTTAGATTATTTTTAATAAACACCTTTTCAGGTTTTTCTATTAGTTGGGGTTTCACTGGTTTCCCACCCAAACTATCTCTTCCTAGTTCTTCATAGGATTTTTCTATGATTCTGGCAATTTCAAATGGTTGGTCTGCTATATCTGTCTCTTTCAACCTCTGGCGGATCGCCACATTTGCTGCTTCTCCCTTTATATTGGCTAATAATATTGCGGAGACCTGCTTGAAGTCTTTTAGTAATTTCATACCAAGAGTTAAAGCAGGTTCTGGACCGTATTCATCTTGAATTTGTTTTAGCACATCTGGTATTACTGACATGGATGGAACACCATGTGTTTTTGTGTAAATGGAAGCAAAGACTGTACCCCAAGTGTCACAGTCCTCCACATGTGGTGCGATTCCAATTGGAAGACAGATAGTCAGAATCCTGTGTTTCTCATCCGGGGTGGTATCTGGAAATACCGCCTCTATTTGAGTGATTTTTTGTGCTAACCAGAATGGAATTTGTTCCCGTTTTGCGGGTACTTTACCTAGACAGGACTGTATGTTCTGTGCTGTAATTTTATTTGTGTTCCCCTGATGAGGGATCAGCTGTGGAATTTTAATAGCTGGTTGGACTGTTGAAGTCCGCATTACATATTGGACTAATTGTCTATGTATTTTAATTAATTGTTTTAGCTGTGCTAAAAGTTCTGGTGCAGACATTTCTTCAATGTCTGGATGTGGTGTGTATCCGGATAGGACCGGCCACGTTGCTCCTGGTCTACCTAGTGGACCGAGCCTGGTGATGTGATTATTATGTTTTAGGGCGCCATTAAACCAGAGCAGGTGCTCTTGGTATTTGAGTGGTATTTCCACCTCCTCGAAAGGAGTGTACTCATTAGGAGGTTCCTCTATTTTGTAATAGTGGAAGTCCTTTGTTACAGCGTTTGCTGCTGAAAAGTTTATCCATGAATAGAATACCTCTGTCTGCCGATATTCGTGTGATTTTTGCTCAAGACCCTGGCAGAGGCGCACCTGCTGATGCATACTTCATGGACCATAATGCTTTGGGGTAACACGTTGGTAGGACAAGCAGTGTGCGACCAATTGGACTTTCTTTTATATTCAGGCTCCCTTGAGCTGGTGGGGCTGACGAGCCCGGGTTACGCATCTGCGTGCCACGAGCGGTACCGGACCTGAGAAGATTTTTTGGCAGCCTACGCAGCAACCCTACATACATGCCTATTCCCTGCTGACGAGAGGTAACAACCTCGAAACACGTGTCCAGGGATGGCCAACGCGACAGTGATTTTTGCTCAAGACCCTGGCAGAGGCGCACCCGCTGATGCATACTTCATGGACCACAATGCTTTGGGGCAACACGCTGATAGGACAAGCAGTGTGCGACCAATTGGACTTTTTTTTTAACTGGTGGTTAGCAGCCTGGAAATGGTCACGCCTGAGATGTGGCTTAAGGAAAACACAGGGTTTTTGCACTGTCACAAGAGCAAGGCTTGCAAACTCAGTGTCAACACGAAAGAGTACACTTCATATTTACTCATACCACACTTCAGATTCGTAAATCTTTCAATTGTAGGAGTGATTCTGTGATATATGTGCTAGAGAGCACATGTCCTAAAATCTATGTTGACAGCACTATTCTCAAAGTCCATGTGAGAATTTTGCAACACATTAGGGCTATTAATGGAGCAGATAATACCAACCCTGTTGCTCGCCATATTAATGAAACAAACAAATGGCTATGCTGCAGAATTAACCCCTTTTAATTGATTCAGTGCCCAAAAATATCAAGGGCGGAAATAAAAAACTCCAGTTAATGGAACTAGAGTCCAGATACATAATAGCCTTGAACAGCAAGATACCTGTAGGACTTATGAGGATTTACATGTGCTGGTATGAAGTATTGAGTACAAAGGCTTCCTCTCCTCAATTTAGCTACCTGTAAACATGTAACAAGTGTATACTTTTTGTTTTTATTTTCTTTACTTGCATTTTGTTTCCATTGCACAATTCACTGAGGTTTAAAAGTGTGGATAATGTGAGAGCCAATTTACATTGTGAATCACAGATGTGTGGTGTGGGCTTTAATTTTTTGCAAACTACAGCAATCTGATTTGGATAGAGGTAGAAGGCATTTGTTTGCACATGTATCAGCAGCCAAAGAAATTTGAGTGACAACTCACGGGACGTTTGGGGTCTTTATAAATATGTTTATAATATATATTTTGTGTGTTATATTTTTCAGGTGCTGTGTTAGGGTATATAAGTGTGATGACTGGTGATTACCCACTTGGGTTTTGAATTTATTCAACTTATATTTGATATGGAACACCCTTTTCCAAGCATGAATTGTGCAATATGTCCATGTTAGGAATGGACACCAACCCCATAGAGAATACTCCAGACTCATCTTCTTTACTGTGGTTTCCATGCTCCTTCTTTTATCACAAATGATGACGCTCCTGGAAGGAAGAGAGAGACAGGGTTAATTAAATGAAAATAAACTCTCCTTACCCTGCACAGGATGTAGGTGGAACTGCAAGGAGTTGGAACTAATTCGGGTGCTGAAACAGCGGTGAAACAGACTCCACCCAACCACAGGGGGAGAGCAAAGAAAGTGTAAGGCGGATTCGGGGAACAAAGAAGACACTGAGAGTACAGAGTCGGGAGAAGCGCGGTTGGACACCGAAGCAGAGCAAACTGAAGGAGCCTGCCGGCAAGGTGCAGATGACATACACATCAAGGCACAGGAGAGTTCGAGTGAGAAAGGAGATGCTTACATGTTGCCGCAACTCAGGAGATTTGTGGCATTCATGGTAGATGCTCCCGATGGGGATGCAAATTAAAGGTAAAGGTTGTGTGGTACGAGAGACGGGTTAAATATTGTGGGATGGAAAGTATATCGAATTCTGTGTCATCATATCTAAGAGGTTCTTCGTTAAGTCTCTGAGTGCTGTATTATTTGCCTAATATGCCTTCAATACATCCCACCCAGAGAGATAGAGAGAAGGGGGAGATGGAATCAAAACTAGTCTTGACTATGGGTGGGCGGAATTTGCGTAATCGCGTTACGCAAATCTCTGCGAAACTGTAAAAATCTCCGTGAACACGTAGAAATTCCACGAAAACGTGAAATTTCTTGTTCGCAATGCTTTTTTCCTTTTCGCAATTGCTGTTTGCGTGCTCAGGGGGAAGTCGCCGAACACAGAATTTTGGGCAATTTCGCGTTCTGCGGGGAGCACAAAATTACACAAATTCCACAAATTCCACGAGCGGAACGGAATTTACCACCTTGGCCTAGTCTTGACTGATAAATGTAAACAAGTCAGACACAGCATAGGACAAACATTGTGCATGTTATATCCTTAGTAATCCTTGAATAAAAGTCTGGTTACTACATTTAAACCAATTCTGCTTTGTTTAAGCCCCGAGAGGGGGATATTTATTGAAGTTTTTTTTTATTTATGTACATTTTGGTTTTCTTTGGAAACCTATTATTTTCCTTTTCTCTCACACTTCTTCTTATCTTTGCGAGTCAGAGGCAAAAAACAACAGATCTACAAAGACAGCCCTGTTAGGATATCTTACCCTGAGTCACCAGTATAAAGCCTAGGTTTCTCAATCCCACTTGGGTGTGGTAAAGGATTATATACTAAGTACAACCCTACCATACACTCATATTTACCACTACATTCTTCATTTCCATAGCCTCTGGGGTAACACCCACCTAGAAAAAGAAGAAGACAACCTAGAGAAAGAGAAAAGGGAAAGAATTGAACACCAGGTGAAGAAGACCTCGATTCTTGTTAATAATAACTGTTTGTACTCAATAAAAGTACGCCAAGATTGACGAACCCATTCAGCCTTCTCGCTTCTTTTTCCGCCATCTCTCCCACAGTAAAGTATATAATTTGCGATACTTCCATTTACTAACCCATTTTTCTATTTATTTTTCCTGTATGCTTGACTTGAAAGCATGTTCATAATGCATATATGCTGATGTGATATTAGAACAGAATAATGTAGAAAGCAGAGGATTGGAAAATGAACCGTAAGCTATACACGTTTCAATACACTCCTTGTAAATTTATTTTGGCTTGAAATTGGGACACTCTTCACTGTATTTTCATTTTCGTTCTATTTTTACTTCTGTGTTTATTTAACAAATTTAAAGCATGGCAACTGTGAAGAGATCCTAAGATATGAAAGCAGCATATTTTCCATGCCATTGCTGCCTTATATGTGACACGTAAGATTATGTAAATGAATTCACTAATTGCATCTATGTATGTGAAAGCATTGCATTGCAGGGGTGTAAAGCATAGTTAACTCAGGTAACTATAGCTGGTGAATTTCTATGGTTTTGTACAAGTGAAATCTGAGCCTAACTATAAAATGCCTGTAACCTCTGGTCTTCTCTGTGAATTTCAAAGATTTTTCAAATTGCATTTCTAAAATATTATGTCTTTCTAATGTTTACTTTTTAGTTAAGTTGCAGTGTTTCTTTTTAATGCTAAGTGTATTGCCCATTCATTTTTATTTTTTTAATAATTACTTTTTTTACTAATAAACTTTTTATACATTTTAAAATATAAAAATCACATATCCACTTAATTTAAAGTAAGTAAGCATTTTTAATGTAATTAAACAACTTTAAAAAACAAATGGAGGTACTGCGGTATGGTACCTTTGTGGGTCTGGAAATATAGATGGGCTGCTACTCTACGGTTTTTACACCTGATCACTTGATCGGAACTAATCTGAGTTCAAATCCTCAGATTCAGCAAAAAAAATTGAAATTACTATGCATATGTACACCCATCCATTGTCATTAATAACATCATTTTGAACATATTTACAAATATATATAAACTACCTTTTGTTTTTTTAATAAAAAATATACCCATTTTACCAGTTTCATGAATCCATGAATTTATGGGGCCAAATTCGTGATTTCATGCAGAAACACACCCAAACCTTGCCTTCTGGTTGGATACATTAGGACCCCACCCCTCTGCATTAAAAACACATCCTGAGGCAGCAATTTCTCCAGTGAAGTCTCTAGAAGCAGAATTGAGGAGCAGCACCGCTGTGTTTTTAGACAATGGCTGGAGCATCTGTCCAAGATGAGGATCCGCAGAAAATAAAGTGATGTGTGGAAGCACTTTACTATACGTTCTGTGGAAAGGAAGGTATCAGCAAAATATGTCAAGTGCATCATTTGTGGCAAGCAGTTTTCCGGAGGCACTGCAAAGAAATATTTGCATGGGACGAGTTCTATGTGGAAGCACTTAAAACAAGGAGCAGCGCTCCTCTTCTTTCAAACCTATTGCCCCTGTACTGGACATTTACAAAGCGAGAGGAGTAAGTGCAGCACTATACGGGGCAGAACTCTGGGGTGCAAATAAGATCGATCTCCTTTCCTTCCTCAGAGCACTGCAACGTTACCTTTGCAGTTGGACATGGGTTGCCGCCCAATTGGAGACCAGGCCCGCCTTCGCCCATTACTTTTATGGGCACGTCTTTGGAGGGTTCCCGAACTCGCTCGTTATGCAGAGGGGCTCTCAGAGGTGCTGTCGATGCCGGGCTGGTCTAAAGTGGGTGGCTTAGTAATGTCAAATTCCTGCATTAAGACATGGGCTTAGGGGACGCATGGTCTTCCAGAAGTGCCCCTCCGAAAGCTGCCCTTAAGACCATTTATTGGCAGTGGGTAGACAACAATCTAAATTCCAACCCTAAGGAATATAGAACAACTATGGAGTTCCTTAAGATTAAGGATTCGCCCCAACACGACCCTTACCTGGATTTGATCTCAAAGCCCCTTGATAGAGCCCTGTATTTTAGATTTAGGGTGGGCCTGCTCCCCCTGAGAGAATTGACGGCCCGTTGGAAAATCCCGGGGCAGACTGTCCCTTTTTGTATATTTTGCACATCTAGAGTTGAGACTGTTGCCCATTTTTTATTCCAATGCCCGGCCTACAAATCCCCAAGATCTAGGTGGCTAAAACCACTATGTAGGGGGCTGGCGACAAGACACCATATAGTCGCTCTGCGAATTTTAATGTCAGATACCTGTCCATTGATTGTATGTGGTATGGCTAAATATCTAGGCTGGGCGTGGTCAATTAGACTTAAACGGCTAAAAATATTGTTTAATTGTGGTCTTGTATTAGGACCTTTTTTATCCTATTTATTGGAAAAATATTTTATCCCAACTGTTAAGCCAATGGTTATTAATGTATTTGTTTTTTGTCTACTGTTTTGTAATGCTTTTAAGATATCTCTTTTTATCGAAATAAAGCTAATTGACTGACTGACATTTAAAACAATTCATCAGAGTATCTATAACCAGATTATGAGAGAAAAAAGCTGGTGCAATAGGGCAGTCAAACTCTACAGCAGTCTTGGGAGAAACATATGTAGCTGCAATACCAGCAGCCTGTGAGGAACTGAGTGACAAGGTTATTCACTGCGCAAAATGACACTTGCTTGTCCCTGTAAAAATGTCTTCTGTGGATGTGTTCTTGGATAAAATGAAGAAGCATTACTGTTAGTTTTTCAAATATTTTGCAGCCAAAGACCACATAATGTTTTTAGAAGAGTGAAGCCATTTGTTTCATTGCATTTCGTCATCCTTACACTTTTTCCCACATTGTTCACTTTTTGTTGAAAAAAGAAGAAAACAATTCAAAACTTTTAAAAAACGATTCAAGAAAAAAACCTGTTCTTTTTTGAACCACCATCTACTCATGCAGTGTCCGTGACTGTATCAGTGTGAAAGTGGCTGTATTAGTATGTGCTTGAGCGTCTGCCGGGGTGTGTTAATGTATGCATTAGTGAGTGCCTGGGTGTTGTAGTAAATGCTTGGGGTGGACGGAATTTGGGAACTTGCCTTAGGCTCGCAGAGATTTTGCTGCACCCGCTGTGTCTTTGTGGTCAATGTGTCGTGCTTTATTTATTTATTTTTCACATTTTCTTAAACTTTTTTTATCTCGCTTCTCACACACGCCACCTCGATAGAAGCAGCAGGCCCCTCCGTGTGCAAAGGCAGGTAAGGGAGACAGAGAGCTCGGCCTGCCCTGGGAAATCCAGTAGGGAGAATAATGAGCGAATAACGGACCTGCAGCCTCGTCGGCCGTACCATGGATGGACAGGGCCAAGCGGCTGTGTGAGAACTGAGAAGCTGGCGCCTGTCAGTGAAAGCCCCTACCGCCACTCGCCCTTTTTCCATGCGGTGTTAGGGTCAGCCCTGTGGCTCTCACGCCAAGGGGTGCGGGAGGACCTACAAGTAAGTGGCTGGGACCTTACCATACGTGAGTAAAGGGAAGGGCTGTCGCCCTTGATGTGTGCCTGTCACTCGTGTACCCCTCCCCCAGTGAAGGAGAAGCAAACATGATACCGCATAAATGCATAGAAAATAGCACCCCGTGAGCATGAGGAGTGCGTTTTTGCAAGGGGTGGGGGCACCTATGGTGTGATCGTGTTTAGCGGTGGGGTCTCTTCATTGGGGTGAGACACGCAGCTGTGATCCTCTAATTTTGAGGGAGAGACACTTATCTCGGTAGCGACTTTGTCTGCAGGGTGGAGGGAGTCGACTGTTTGGGTAGGGCTCAGGAAGAAGGAGTATGATGAACCCCTGTCTTGGGGGTGGTCTCTGTGCTAGGGGAAGGGATTCATGTGAAGTACATAGCTCCTGCTTAGGAAGACCTCTTTTTTTAGACACTATGTGCTGGTGAGTGGGAGCAGAGTTATCTGGGTATTTCTTAATCCTGGGTGGATATATGTGTGTGTGTGGAGGGTGGGCATGGGGATCCCTAGCCTGTGTTTTATGCCCACGCCCTTGCCGCAGTGCCTCTTGTAAGCTTCGTGGTAATGGTCCATTCTGCGTTCTGCACCTGCTGCTGTCACGTTAGTGGGTTACAACAGGAGGGCGTGGCTGGCGGAGCACCGTATATCTGGCGCTTTAATACATGCATACCTGTGCCGGTGACTGGGTGAGGTGAGGTCCATTGTTCATCGCTTCCTGGGCTTCAAGATAAGGGTGGTGCCTCCTTTTCTATTGTGCTTCAGTGGCAGCCACAGAAGGAGCGAGGGTTCTGCCTGCTTTTCTACCAGTACACAATTCTGAATTTTTATTTATTTGCTTGTTAGTGGTGTTCAGTGCACTCCATTGGTTGGGAGAGGTTTCAAGCAGGACTTCCTTGACACTGAGCCCCTCCTGCGGAAATGGCCTTGATTCCCCCTCCCCCTAATCAGTGCATCTCCTCCCCCCATTACATTCGTGCTCCTGCAAGTGCTTCTTGGTGAGTTTTAAAAATACCTCATGCCCCCCGAATTCCGTTTGGCTGCGGATCGCAGGAGTTTTGACAATTTCGCATTCTGCACAGAATGTGAAAATGCCAACATTTCGCAAGTTCCGCGAGTGGAACGGAATTTGCCGCCCACCCCTAATACATCAGAATGTGCCTCGGTGTGTTAGCCTATGCACCAGTTTTGCATGAGTGTGTTATTGGACGCATTACAGTTTGGCTGACTGCGTCAGTGTCTCAATTTCTGTATGCCTGAGGTAGTGAGTATCTGTATTGGTATGTCCCACCAGTGTGTCAGTGTATGCTTCAGTGTATGCCTGGGTCTGTTATTGGAGGTATTAGTGTTTGCTGGATGTGTCAGTGTCTGCATTGCTGTATGCCTGGGTGTGGCTCTGTATGCAATGGTATGTCCCTGGGTCTGTCAATGTATGTGTTAGTGCATGTCAAGTGTGTTATCAGATGCATCAATGTTTGGGTGGCTGTGCAAGTGCTTGCATTGCTGTATGCCTGGGCAAGTCAGTGTCTGTATTGCTGTGTCCCTGGGCCTGTTAGTCTATGCATCAGTGTATGGCTGGGTGTCTCATTGGATGCATTAGTGTTTGACTGGGTGTGTCAGTGTCTGCTTTGCTGTAAGCCTGTGTGTGTTAGTGTCTGTATTAAAATGTCCCTGGTTGTGTCAGTGTCTGCATCGGTGTGTCCCTAGGGGTGTTATTGAATGTAATAGTGAGTGCCTGGGTGTATTAGTGTATGCATCAGTATGTGCATCAGTGTGTTAGCATATGCATCAGGGTGTACCTGAGAGTGTTATTGGATGCATTAATGTTTGGCTGGCTGTGTCGGTGTCTGCATTGCTGTATTACTGGGTGTGTCATTGTCTACATTTGGAAAGTCTCTGAGTGTATCAGTGTATGCACACGTGTATGCCTAGTGTTTGGATGGGTGAGTTGTGTCTGCATTGCTGTATGGTTGGGTGTGTCAGTTTCTGCATTGGTAAGTTGCCGGGTGTGTCCGTGTGTGCATCAGAGTGTGCCTGAGTGTGTTATTGGATACATTACTGTTTGACTGGGTGTGTCAGTGTCTGCTTTGCTGTATGCCTGTGTGTATTAGTGTCTGTATTAAAATGTCCCTGGGTGTGTCAGTGTGTGCATCAATGTGTGTCTAGGTATTTTATTGAATGTAATAGTGAGGCCCTGGGCGTGTCAGTGTATGTATCAGTGTATGCCTGGGTGTCTTATTGGATGCATTAGTGTTTGGATTGCTGAATCGGTGTCTGTATTGCTGTATCCCTGGCTGTTTCAGTGTATGCACGAGTGTGTGCGTGAATATCTTATTGGATGTATTAATGTTTGGCTGGATGTGTCGATGTCTGTATTGTTGTATGCATGGGTGTGACAAGGTCTGCATTGGTAAGTCTCTGGGTGTGTCAGTGTGTGCATCAGACTGTGCCTATGTGTGTTATTGGATACATTACTGTCTGGCTGGGTGTATCAGTGTCTGAATTGCTGTATGCCTGGGTGTGTGAGTGTCTGCATTGGTAAGTCCCTGGGTGTGTCAGTGTGTTCCTGGTTTGTGCTTGGGTGTGGTATTGGATACATTAGTGTTTGGCTTACTGTGTCAGTGTCTGCATTGCTGTATGCTTGGTTGTGTGAGTGTCTGGATTGGTAAATTCCTGGGCATGTCAGTGTATGCCTGGGTGTGGTATTGGATGTATTAGTGTTTGGCTGGATGTGTCAGAGGCTGGATAAGTGTAGAGTTGGGTGGTAGTGACTGTATTGATGTGTGTCAGTGGCTCTATCAGTGTAAGCTTATGTCTGTTAGTACATCTATCTGTATGTACATGGGTATGTGAGTTGCTGTACTGATGTGTGCCTAAGTATGTTAGTAACTGTAGCAATCTGTCCTTGGGTGTACATCTTCAAAATATACTCCTCTAGAAAAAGTCTGCAAGAACTATTTAGTAAAGTACCTTGCACAAATAGATGGTGCCATTGATCTGTGTAGAAAGAACAAAATAGAAAAATTCATTAGTTTTATAATCAATGGAAATATAAAAGTAACTTTATAATTCTAATAAATAACTAGACGTTTCTCATACTGTGAAGGTACGCATTTATATAAATAAGAATGTAATTTTTCCTTTTTCACTGTTTTCAGCTTCTTTTTAAGAATACATTATATTGAACAATGGAGAAATAACAATCATAAAGATTGTAGAACAAACCCCAAATATTCACACTATCTCACTGCAATTAAGGAACACTGTGGATTGCACTCACTACAAATAAACATAACACAACTTATTTAATAATCATTAACCATTATATGCTATTCACAAATATTGTTTTCTACACAATCACTTCAAACACATGCATTTATATCTCTACAACAGAACAAAAAAGTGATGCTTGGAAGCACGTTACCATACCTTTTGAGGAAAAAAGGTGACAGTAAATATGTGCAGTGCAATATTTGCAGCATACTGTTACCCAGCAGCACTGCCAAGAAGTATTCAATGGGGCAACACTTAAAAGCAATTCGTGAAAGGCGTGCAACTGAATGATACACCAAAAACGAAGTGCAGCAGAATACACCACCACTAGAGCACCCTTGCGAGAATGTTCATCAGCTGCAGTCATCAGAATACCAGCAGCCTGTGAATATTTGAGTGTGATGATTCCTCAATGTGCAAAATGCTACGTTTGCTGCTGTAAACATATACTATGTGGCTCCATTTTCCCTACCACTGTGCCTGTGTGAGTGACTGTAAAGTTGTGTGAGTACAAGTATGGGTGTGTTTGTGACCCTTACATTAACTTAATAATACAAGTATATTTTTTGACATATAACAATTCAAATTAAATACAAAAATTAACAAACAAACACAACAAAACTTATGTAACGATTTACAAATAAAGAAACACAGTGAAATTTGAACTTTTACAACACAAAGTAGCACCATAGAAAAAAAGAGATGGCTCCTAGAAATGCAGAGGAAGAATAGGTGACGCAGTACAAGGGAGGCGTTGAAATGCTCCTGTATATAAATGGAAGTGTAGTAGTATTTGTACCATTAGCCAGGATTAAATTGCTACAGTAGGTCCCCACCCATGTACTTGCAGTGCTGCTGTTATTTACTTTGCTTCTGCAAATATTGGGACAAATTAGCACTGGTATCGTCGTCATATTGAGCTTAAGAACATGTTGTGAAATTTAGGAACACTAGCTTGGTTTCTGACATTGAGCTGTGCAGAATATCCATGGGATCACTTACATTACTTTTGGGAGGTTCCTACAAATCTGCAGGATCTGTGCATTGTTTGGACAACATAAGCTAAGGGATTGGTGTCTACACTGATTCCGGACACCCCCGCAGGATATTTCGGCCTGAATACCAGCTTGCTCGCAGTGCCACTATAAACCCATGACCCTTACCAAGGAGCGAATAGTTTCTGGCAACCACTGAACATGTCAACTCTGTATTCCTTCAGGGATCATGGAAACAGTTCAATATTTTTTGCTCAGTTACTCATGCTCACATAGCCTCAGAGAGTTACACAGAATAAACGTTGTGGACGTTTTCAATAAGTATTTATTGAACCAGCATCATTCTAGTATAAAATATATTTGCTTAAAAAATTACTAGACAGAAACAAATGTAAAAGATTACAAGCACCAACAGAGTAAATAAAAGGTAGAGTTCTACCATAGTGCTAAAATAATGAATAAATGCAGGCATATAAACATTACAGTAACCCAGCATACTCCTATGATGCTAACCCTACCTAAGTGTACCCAGCATGTATATGGGTGTTAAGCCAATATTCCCCTTGGAAAAAACCAACCCCATTACTTGATCAGAGAGAATGAAGGACCATGTCTAGGTCTTGAGTTGGACACCCTGCAAGGGATGTCAGACTGCTGAGTGCTGGAGCTTCTGCATGCAGGACCTCAGTGTCAACATGGAAGAGTCTCCTCTCCTTATCTAGCAAAGGTGAGGTTCTTTTATACTAAAGAACTAGCCTCTGGGTTCTACCACAATTGATATGTTGTGAATATGACTATGTAAATGAGCCTAAAATCAATAATTACAATTATGCAAAGTAGGCTTGTCGCTTGAGGATGAATAGCGATGACGTCATGTGCAAGGGATTAAGATATGGTACTAGGAATCCTTATGAATAGTAAATGAGGGAAGTGCCAAGGAACCCAATCAATATTTTATTCAGCACATAACTGGGTAAAAGCTCATTGCTAGAACCGTTATGTAGAGCAAGGTCGGACAAATGAAGGTGAAATATCACAGTACTACCTGAGCCTAGGTTAGGGTACACAATATCACTTTCTGAGAGAAGCAAACACTAACATTAAAGGTGTCATCTACTGAGCTTCTGAAATGGCTTAAAGGCACAGTTGTGTGTTTTCCTCTAGATATGAAACACTATATTAAAACTGTGGGTGTAGAGACAGATTTGGAAGAACAACTTGTTTTTCTACTGTATGGTGTGCCCACGAAAAACAATAAAGTCTGACAGGAACTAGTGGATGTAAATAAGTTAAAGAAAGTTCCATTATATCTTAAACACAGTAATATGTAATGTAAAGATGTGGATGTTCTCTAACATGGAAGTTGCATGATGGAAGAAATGTAGCCTACAAGTGGACACTTTGGAAAAGTTGAAAGAAGGAGGTCTGAAGAAATATATCGGCATTACAGTATCCACCTACTACCTTCAAAAGGTTTTATGAGAATGTCATTGAACTGTATCAGACGAAACAAGCTAATATAACTGCAATAATTGTCTGAAGAAAAAGTTCCTCAAGTTGCTTCTTCTCAGTCCTCTTTGAAAAAAATAAAAAATCTTAAAAACAACAGTCATTTTAACATACATTTCAAAACTCCCACACAAAATTCTCCCAGTAGTAGTCACACAGTTTCTGACTAATACTGAATTTCAACCTGTACTCCTCTAGGGCTAATTCATATTTGCTGAGACGGACCTCCTTTATAGTGGGATACCTCAACCTCTTCCCCTTCTCTAGAGCCATGGCTTAACAACATGCTCCACCACTTCTGAAATGTAGGGCTGCATCATGTTTAAAAGACTAAGGGGCAGATTTATGAAGGCCTTGCGCCACCGGTGCGTCACTTTTTCCCATGTTAAAAGTGACGCACCGGCGGCGCAAGGCCTTCATAAATCTGCCCCTAAGCTTCAGCCCTGCATTTCTCCCTGTGCTGGTGTTCAGTTTAGCAGCTTAGCACCAATGCAGGCATCCTTGCACCATTGTGCAAGGGTGCAGGGAAGATTGTTTATGTACAAGAAGGTCCCCCTTCCTGCACATGAACAATCTTGAATTGCCGTTTTGTAACTTCTATGTGTGCTGCTTAATGCAGCAAACACAGAAGTTACAAAATGTCATTTTTAAAAAACGATTGTTTATGTGCAGCTAGGGGACCCTTCCTGTACATAAACAATCATTGGCCTTTTGCTATTTTCATTTGTGCTGTACAAAGCAGCACACATGAAAACAGCAAAAGCGAGGAGAAATTAAACATTTCTCCTCGTTGCGCCAGGGAAAGACCAGGTTTTCCTTGGTCTTAATTCTGGTGCTGCCTACTATTTACAAATCCTGTGTAAATGAAGCGTCAGAATCAATGGGTGATGCAGTCGAACGGCAACAGCAATACTCATTGCCCACCCCTTTCACGCTAAATACAGGGTGAAAGGGGGCCTTATTTACAAGGCAGCGTTAAGCGGCTTAACACTGCCTTGTATAAGGTGAAGCCCCTATCGCCACAAGAACATCCTAAAAAGTGACGTTCACATGGTGATAGAGGCTTGTACATATGCACCTAAGTCTCTGACTATATGAACTCTTTCTTCTGCACTGGATACAGTAGTAGTGCTCACATCTTTTCAGCTAGAGTCTAACACTGATTTGGCCTTGAAGTGCACCTCCTTTACACAGGCAGCATGACCCTTTTTGACTCCAACATTCTCTTACCCTCATGTTTTCTCTCATCTGCACCCTTCTGGTCCAGCTGTAGCCTCATGTCACACTTAATATGTATGTCCTTGAGGTCCTCAGGGGACTGGTTTGGGAGGAGACAGTACTTCCTGCACAATATCCAATAGAGACGTTTGTCTCCGGGGATCTCCACTGTCCTCTGGAGACGTTACCCACTCATTTCCCTACACTGTTCCCTCCTTCTGAAACCCTCTACCCTTTGGGGCCCTGATTCTGAGGACAACTACAATCATGGTTCTACCTTTTCAAGAGTGCTGCAGTAGTCCTCTTCAAACTCTTCTTGTGGTGAAGATTGCATATGTGAATATGTGAATGATTGTACGGTTGTGTGAGTGTTGCAGTCACACTCTGGCTAAATGAATGGTGGGCATATAGTGTTTTTGTGGGAGTGTAACTGGATATGTAAGTGCCTGCTTGACTCTGTGAGTATATGGAAATTGCATAATATTCAATTACATGCTGAAAACAAATTCATTCATACTGGCTTAATAAAGTTGCAATACTTTTAGTATACCGATTTCTATTTCTCCAGCCCTGCTCACTGTATTTTCAATTAATGTTCTCACATAAGTTCCCTTCTATTTTCCCTTCTGGTATAGTTTCTAGAAGGTACACATTTTCTTTCAGCTTATATACATTCATAATTAACCCTGGGCGTAGTTCGCGAAGTAGCGCTACACGTAGCTACGCGAAGTGCACTTTGCACTGCGCGAGCTACGCGTAGCAATACGCGAACTGCGTAGTGCGCTGTTCGTGATGATTGCACAGTGCCGGATGCTTGTCCACACTGTGCAATCATTGAAAACGGCATCTTGCACAGTACGAGCTGTCTTTTACTGCGGCTCAAGGAGATTTTTACTCGAGCAGCAGCTTTCTGAATGCGGACTGGTAGTTTCTCATCTCGAGCGGTCTCGCAATGAGAAACCTGACCTCCCCACGTTGAGAATCTCGCCTGGAGGTTTGTTCTCCATGCTCGCGATCGGCAACTTGATGTTGCTGATCGCGAACGAGGAAAATGTCTCGCCGGGATGTCATTTTGCTTGCTCGCTTTCGCCAACTTGACGTTGAGGATCGCGAGCAAACAAAAAATGACCGCTGCACTACGCTACGTTACTTGTGTTTGCACTGTGCTACGTGCAATTGGTGTAGTGTGAAGTAGCACAAACTTCTCAAACTACACAAGCGTAGCATAGTGCTTTGCCCAGGGTTACTCATAATGTTTTATCTAAATATACTTTATATACTACAACCAAAATAATAGAACTGTAAAGCTCTTTGTTATTCTTCCAGTTTTATTTCTATCTCTGATCACATCAATTTTCATTTTAAATGTCCAGTCAGACCTCCTGCTAACCACCTTGTTTCTCAGAAGTAAAGCAGGTACAATGGCTATCCCCACACCATGTCCTCTTACTTTTGCTGCTCTAGTTACCAAAGGATGGTATTCCTTTCATCAATATTTTTTGTTATACCTCTTTAAAATGGTCATACCTCCTG
This sequence comes from Lissotriton helveticus, assembly GCF_964261635.1. Lineage (NCBI taxonomy): Eukaryota > Metazoa > Chordata > Amphibia > Caudata > Salamandridae > Lissotriton > Lissotriton helveticus. The sequence continues at coordinate 430,464,571 of NC_136059.1, forward strand.
CAAAGAAACCCGGTTTGGTTGGGTCTTTCTGTGAATCCTCCTCGATACCCAGCTCGGACCCAACATATAACTCCATGATACGGTTCATGGATTTTACACAGGGTCCCTGTTGAGCCCCACGTCTGCTCGGCAGGTTTACCAAGTGACCCAAAAAAAACTTTTCTGTGAGGTTGTGGCCAGCCAATAAGGGCCTTGCTATGGCACGTGGAGCCACGGATGCACTGTGGGTAGATCTGCAGAAGGTCTCCTCCCCTAGCTTTGGTTAATATCTCTAAAACTACTAAACGGATTTACACTAAATAACAAAAGCAAACTTTCTGGGCCAAGAGCTAGCTTTATGCCAAAGTTGGTGTAATTCTATTCAGTGGTTTGGGCTGCGGCCATGTCTAACATTTCTATGGGCATTACCATTGAGATAACGTTTTTTGGGACCCCACCCTTTTTCTCAGCCCCCGATTGACTGATCACCCCGATATTTTCCAGATAGCTGCTGACGCAAGCTTACAATGTTTTCAGGAAATTTGGTGAAGATTCGTCAAGCTATAGCTACGTCAAAAATGTTTTTCATATGGAAGCTTCCATACGAAAAGCATCCTAATGTCCTAAATATAACTACCTTCTGCTGGTGTATCTAGGGTTGCGACTAATTCATGACTAATTCACGATGAATCGCAAATGCATGTACTAACAGAAATGCTTTGGCTGGTCACAATCTGTGTAGAAAGTGGTGGCTTCCATTATATGTAATGAGACAAGGTTCCAGGGAGTTCAATCATAGGATTAGAAGATATATAAGTGATCAGGGTAGAGGTACCCTGACCCCATGGGTGTGATAAAGGGATCTCTGTGGGACCCTTTATGTGTACAGCACATCAAAAAACTTTGTTTTCCACATGCGATATTCGCAAATTCGTTGCCACACTCAGTGCGGCCACTCGCATAATGTTTTGACAAATTTGAGAATATCACCCAAAAAAGTCTATCACATTGGGCTTCTTTCCAACAGTGCAAGAGGGGGTCATGAAAAAAAGACCATTTAGAAGTTGGTTAAGCAAAGTAAAATATGAAATGGATTGTTTGATTTGCTGTCTTCACCAGTTTTAATGAGAGCAAAGTTGCAAAGGTAGCAATTAATTGTTGTTATACATAAGTGTGCTGTATAATTCTTATGCTTAGTTTTGCATTCATACTGGGCGTACAGAGTACTATTTTTATTCCACAATTTTGTAAATGTAATACTAACTTATCTTTGCGTTCTTTTTCAACAGTGCTTGGAGTGGTACATCTTTAGATGTTTCAATAAACTTGTTGTGCCACATGAGTATTTGTAAGACATACCCTTGCAGACAGTTTGGTGACATAAAGAGCATCACTTTCTTTTGTGTGGGGGGATGGTGAAAAACGGCTATGCAATTGATTGCCACTTTGCTGCTGGTTGTTCCTCCAAAGAAAGGTGTTCAAGAGGGTTTGACAACTGATCTTCACTACCACCAGATGCCATTTATCAGAAAATAATGAAAAAGGCATCACAATGTAATTTACAAAAGAAAGAGAGCAGGTGCTCAAATGAGAAAAGTTTTTTTTTACAATCATGCTGGTTGTTTTTTTCCCCACTGTTCAAGGGTGAAACCTTATACATTGATTATGGTGTACAAATATAAAAGCTGAAACAGTAAAAAATGGAAAATGAAATGGTTTTACTATAATGTGAAATACTGTTACAGCATAAGAAATGTCTAGTGGTTGGTTAATAGTATGAACATATGCATTACAGATGCTATATGTTTGTGTTGGATTTTGTAAAAAGTAATACTAACTTATATGTATGCTCTTTGGGCCCGATTCACAGAACTAACTTAAGACAAAATCCTAAACTTACTACTTTTGGTATTCACAGAAGTTAGGATTTTGTCTTAAGTTTGTCTTAAGACAGACTTAAGACAAAATCCTAACTTAAGTCTGTCTTAAGTCTGTCTTAAGTCTGTCTTAAGACAAAATCCTAACTTCTGTGAATACCAAAAGTAGTAAGTTTAGAATTTTGTCTTAAGTTAGTTCTGTGAATCGGGCCCTTTGTGTTTTTAAAGAGATGAATAGCACCATTTATTGGAGTTAAGTAATTTCCTCATGACTTCTTTCTGTAAAATTCTACAAACCAACATTGTCAAGGTATACACCAAGGTACTGTGTTATGGAGCCATTGAGGCATCCAGTCACACACTGATAGAGCCACTCATATGCTCAGACACCCACCCATTCAGCAACTCACATACTCACTCACTCACCAACACAATCAGTAATACACCAAGTAAGTTACAAATACATATATTACCACATGTATTCACTTACCCATGCAGGTATTCACACACCCACTCACAGACAAATACAGCCACTGACAAACCCACTCACTGACCCATACAGTTAATACAGGCCCACTCACTCAGCCAGACACTAACACGACTACTAACTCAATCATACAGCTAGTAATACACTTACCTATATAGCCACTTGCACACCAAGTCACTGCCCACACAGCTACTAACGCACACACTCCCTCAACCATATAGCCTGTCACATACCCACTCACTCAGCCATACATTCACTGACACACAAACTCACTCACCTGGACGCGCTGAGGCTTGCCTTCCTGGCAGTGACTTTTTAAACTTCTTTGCCTTTTAATTGGTTTGTTCGAGCTGATTACTAGCTGTCAGATTTCGTTTTTACTCACCCTATCCTGCTGCACTATTCTCCTCTAGACTCCCCGTTCCACCGCGAGCAGAGCTCGATTGAGGTGGAGAGCGCCTATTGGGCGAGACACTTGCTGGTGATTTTTCACACTTCCGGTTGGAGGAGGTGAGCGGTCTAGCGCTCGTACCTTCCTTCCTTCAAAACCCAATGCAGGGGACAACGCGCAGCGTACGCGCCGGTGGTGTGCCAAAGGCAAGCCCGTCTGCGCCCGTCCGCGCCCGACCGGGACCAGGGGCCATTCCCCCTGCCCAATGCTACTCAATCTACGCCTACTCTACAGAGGAGCTTCTATCCCTGCGTGGCCAGGAGCCCATTGCCAAGCATCTCATAACTACTCTTGAGCGCAATGGATCATTGCAACACACATATCACTCCTTGCCTCGAAAGGGCCTCACCACCGCCACGCCCCACTCCAATTTTGACACACCTCAGGCAATCCCTTCCTCTAACTGTCATGGCGCCGGGCAGGACTATCTGTCTATTTGGAACTTGAACACCCGCTCGTTGGTTAAACACCAAGTGGAGATTTTTTACCTCTTAGAAACAGTCAAACCAGCTATGCCTTTGCTACCCGAAACGTGGCTCACACCAGAGTCTACTCCTGATATCCTGGCCGCCATCCCCGATGGTTACTACATCCTCCAGGCTAACCGGCCCCAGGGGGAAGCTGGGGCTGGAGTTGCTGCCATTATCTCCCACTCCTATAAAGTCAACTCTATCACTATGCCCCCCATTCCATCGGTTGATTACTTACTTTTTAAAGTTGAGTCGGACATCATCTCACTCACACTTGCCCTTTTCTATCGCCCTCCCGGACAGTCGCCGGGCTTCCTTCAGCCATTTGGTAGTATGTTGGCTGAGTTGGCGATTAACCACGCCAAAATCCTCATATTAGGGGATTTTAATTACTGGCTCAATGCCCTGTATGAAAGTGCCCCCTCTAGGGAATTCACGGATTTGTTAACTGGTCTCAATTTTCTTCAGCATGTCGATGTTGCTACCCATGTCAAGGGTCACACATTGGATCAGCTCTGGTCTTTAAATCAGGATGTTCTAAATTTACAGATCTCCCCATGTGCTTGGTCGGATCATTTCTCCATCTCCTTTTCCTTACCTATAAGTGCGGCCACGAAACTTTGCCCTTCTGATCCTCCCTTGATCCAAAATTGGGGCCGAGTAGATATCCCCTCCCTCTGTCACTTTCTGGCCACTACAACTCCGATCTCTCTCGGTCCATCTGGCTCTTTACTGCCTGTCCATGCCCAGGCCGAAAATATTCACACCTGGCTTGCTGAAGCCCGGGACACCTTTGCTCCCCTGAAACAACTTAAGAATAAACGCCCCCACGATGCTCAGCTGTGGTTCTTCAAGGACCTGAAGGATATGAAGCTTGCTCTTCGACAGACTGAGCGCAAGTGGAGATCGGATTACTGCTCTCTTAGGAAACTCACCTTTCTTGCTGCTCTGAAAGATTTAAAATCAGCTATCCTTGGTGCCAAAACTAAGCATTTTTCGGATAAAATTCTTAATTCTTCCAACAAATCGAAAGATATTTTCTCCATGGTCGATAACTTGCCAAAACTGACCGCATCACCATTATGCCTTCCTCATCTCAGTCTCTTTGCGACTCCCTTAACAATTATTTTGTGGAGAAGTTAGCATCCCGAAACCTGACCCGAGTTTTAATCCAGGCTGTATCCTGGCCAATCCCTCTTCATTCCTGAATTTCCCTCTGATTTCAGAAGAAATGTTTCTCTCACTCCTCAGCAAAGTCCGATCTGGTTCACCTGTGGACAGCTGTCCCGCTCACATTACTCGTAAGATCTTCCTTAATCTCCCTGATGCACCTCTTTTTTTGCTTAACAACTCTCTCTGCTTGGGGGTGGTCCCTAACTCATTCAAATCAGCAGTTGTTGCGCCCATTATCAAAAAACCTGGGGTGGACCCGGCGGTCCTTAGCAACTTTCGCCCAATATCTTTGCTCCCTTTCCCAGGCAAACTCTTAGAGGCCCATGTTTCCAACTGCCTTGGCTCTTTTGTAGAAAGTTCTCAGTTCCTAGACTCACATCAGGCTGGATTTAGACCCCAGCATTCCACCGAATCTATTGTCGTGTCAGTCCACGACGAACTTAGAAAGGGGGCTGACCAAACATCTCTCAGGCCCTGGTGCTCCTGGATTTGTCGGTGGCGTTCAACACCGTCGATCACTCCATTCTTCTCGAACGGGTCGAGAGCGCCGGCATCCGGGGAACCCCGCTTAGATGGCTAGCTTCATTTTTACAAGATCGTAAGCAAGCGGTTTGTCTCGCTACCTTCATGTCTGAAGCCAAGGGCCTCACCTGTGGGATTCCTCAGGGCTCTTCCCTTTCCCCGCTGCTATTTAATCTTTACATCCTTCCCCTCATCTCCGAACTGCGGAAAAGGCCGGTGGTCATCTTCAATTACGCGGATGACCTCCAGCTCATCTTTAATATAGACTCCTCTCTCTCCTCCATTGAGAACGTTCAGTCGACCATGACGTACATCAGCAGTTGGATGAACGCTAACCAGCTCAAGCTAAACCCGGATAAGACTGAGCTGGTTCTCACTGGGCCCCCGGGTAACCCCTGGAGCTCTAACTTCTGGCCGTACTAGTGCACCTTGCCCGGTTAACTCGGTTAAGAGCTTAGGAGTCACCATCAGTAAGGATCTATCCATGAGACCTCAAGTTAAATCCGTGATGTCGGCATGCTTTTTCCATCTTCGCCACATCAGAAAAATCAGTAGATTCCTCACCCATGAAGCCCTAGTCCAAGTTTCGCTGGGTTTAGTAATTTCTCGAATCGACTACGTAAACTCACTGTATATTGGTATCCCTGCCTACCAATCCCATCAACTCCAACTCATCCAAAATCAAGCAGCCAGACTGATCTTTGGACAACTTAGGCCTAACTCTGCTAAGCACCTTCTGAAGAGACTGCACTGGCTCCTGGTAGTCCAGCGCAGCCTCTTCAAGGTGGGCTGCTTGATTTACCAGGCCCTCTCCCATCAATGTCCGGCCTTCATTGCTTCTTGCCTTCACCGCTACATTCCCTCCCGAGTCCTCCGCTCCTCAGGCTCTAATTTACTGTCTGCCTGCTCTTTCAAGCGCAAAAAGTTTGGGGGACTAAGATTCGCCTTGCAAGCTCCTCGTCTTTGGAATGCCCACCCCTCTGATCTTTGTCTCATCCCCTCCTACCACTCATTTAGGAGAGCTTTGAAGACTTGGTTATTTGCCCAAGCCTATAATTAACGTCTCTCCCTTGCAGTCTTGTCACCTGCGTGTCCTGAAAGCGCCAAGAAACCATTGGTGAACGTGTGCTGTATAAGTCTCTTTATCATATCCTATCATATCATACAGTCATTGACACACCCACTCGCTCAGCCATATAGTTACTTACACAGACACTCCCTCACCTTTACAGACACTAGCACCTCCTCTTACCCACAGCCACTCACTCACCTATCCTGGTACTACCACAGGCACTCATTCACCTATACAGCCACTCACACACCCAGTCACACACTTATAAAATCACTGATACACCCACTCACTCACCCATACTGCCACTAACATACACACTTACTCAATTCAATTTGAAAGCCTTATTCGATTTTAAGATAAAAAATCATAAAATCACATTTTACCACATGATATTATAAACAATTCTACATTAGAAGAAGGTAATTAAAATGTACTGACAACAACTTGAATTAATAGCCCTTCTATAAATAGCATATTGTTGAAGAGTTCATATAGCAATAGATTACCTATATTTAATTACACTTTTTAAATATAAAGCTATGGACCTAGTAAAACTTTCATTCTCTAGAAATTGTAATGTTTAAAATGCAGGGTGAATTTGTCTGAGGCCAAGTAGCCTTAAAATTGTTAATATCCACCTTCTTTTTCTTGGTATAGAATAAAATTTACATAATAAAAGAATATGCATTGTTGTTTGCAAAGACTTGTCATCACATGGGCACCTGTTCATGGAGCTAGACCTGTCATTTATCTAGGGAAAACTGGTTAGCCTGTGAAAGATCGCCAGTCGAAAGTGAAACAGAACCAGCCTATCAAAACACCCTGAAATAATTTTAAGATACAGCTGAATACTGTAAGTTGTTAATATTCTTTGATCCTCCAGTACCATTGGCTTTTGTGTTTCAGTCGAGAATCTTTTTTACTCAAGGAGCGTAGCACATCTTACTCAATAATACTGCCTTTCACACAACCATTCACTTATTCGCAAATAGAATAACTGACACGTCCACTCACCCACCCATACTGCTACTGACATACCGACTCACCAGCCATACAGCCACTAACACACCCCTTCACTTATCATTACAGCTACTAACAAGCTTTCACAATTACACAGCCACTCACACACCCACTCACTTACACACCCAGACAGTCATTCATATACCCATTCAGTCACCTATACAGCTACTCACACATGCACCCACACAATTGTACAGTTTGCAATACACACTCTCTCACTCACCCATACAGTCACTGGCAGACCCACTCACTCATCCATATTCATTGACAAATGCAGTCAGTTGCCTGTACAGCTACTAAATCACCCATTCACACACCCATACGGTCACTGACACAACCACATACAGCGACTAACACACACAGTCATGCACCTATACAAACATTCATAGGATCACTCACTCACCCATACAGCCACTCACACAATCAATCAATCAAAATTTCTTTATTCGGTTATTAAAACTCAATAACCATAAAAGATCAGATAAAATCACAATCAATTAACAAATTCATCATAAGCACCATTATTACGTTGTCACATGAACATGAAAAATTACTACATAAGTCAAGTGACAGTTCAAGAATGATATCATATAGAATACATCATATTTAGGCTACCATGGATTTCCGGAATTTAAAAGCATTTTTTTAAAACTAGGAAATAAATACGATGGTTAAAATGTTATCCAATTTCTGTACAGCTGGGCCGCAGCGGTTAACTTCCATAGTCTTTCATAGGGGAATGATCCATCTTCGTCTAGGTATACTATAGAATTTACAGAAGAATAGGATGTGCATATCTGATTGATCTGAAAAGTCATCGCAGGGGCATTTAATCAGTTTTTTAGACCAATCCTTCATATCCGGGAAACTATATAGCCAAAATAATAAATTAAACCTAAAACGGACTAACAAAAACCTCTCGTATTCGCTCATCTGAAGTTTAAAGTACCGCTGCACTTTATTAGAAATAACCGTCTGGGCATGTGCTACTACTGTTAGCTTTTTTATTTCGGTTTGTGCTCTAAGTTCATGTAAAAATGCCATACACTTCTCTTTTAGAGCTTTCCTTGAAATATTACGTAGCGAGGTTGGATCATAAAAATAATTTACAGTTCCCAAATCAGAGAAAAATTTCTTTAGATATGCCAACCAATCCATCTTGCCATTCCTTTCTAGGCCTAACACATTGTTTAAAATCAGGCGATTCAAACCGCATTCATCCGTAGTCCAGACTCTGTGCCATAACAAAATCGAGGCAGTTCTTATAATATCCACTAGATATGGTTCCCCCATTTCTACGTGACAAGCAAACGTAGAGACACTAGTTGGAACCGCCAAGAGATACTTCATAAAACGGTTTCTATCACCTGTAGACATGTCACATTCGCGTGTCCCCATAAACCTGCTCCATATGTCACTACTGACCAACAAGTGGCTTTATAAACGGTTAACATTTCCCCTATGGGCTTCCTGCCCATTTTGTGGCTAAAATTATTTAATGCCGCTATGGCTTTACAATACAACAGTTTACGTTTTTTAATTGCAGTAATCCAATTACCATTGCATTTGAACAAAACTCCTAAATAGGAAAAAGTTGGAGTGGTAAAAGTTTTAGAACAATTTATCTTTAAATTTAGGCCAGCCTTAAAATTTGAAAATGAAGTAACCAGAACTTGCATGGCCAATGGGTTACGTGCCATCAGGACAGCATCATCTGCATACAGTAATGCGGGTAAAGATCTTTCTCCTGCCATAGGCAGGTCCCTGCCTTCCTTCAGGAGGGTTTTCTCCAGATCATTAATGTACAGTGTGAAGAAGAATGGGGCCAGTACGCAACCCTGTCGTACGCCCCTCGGTATATTAAAAGGTTCCGTGCATTCCCCATTTTTCCCAAACCTGATTCTTGCAGATGCACCCTGATATAATTCCCTTAGGAAGTGAATAATAGATATGTCTACCCCCATTTTGTTCAAAACCAACCAGAGCTTGCTATGTGATACGCAATTGAATGCGGAGGTTAGATCTATAAAAGTTAAAAATAGTCGACCCTCTTTTACCTTTGTATATTTGTCAACTAGCATGTATAGATTCAAACACTGATCAACTGTACTGAGCCCTTTCCGGAACCCGTATTGCACATCACTAATTATGTGGTTTTCATCTGCCCATAATTGGGGCCTGTTTAAGATGACCCTCCCAAACACTTTAATAGTACTATCCAAAAGTGAAATAGGGCGATAACACTGGCAACTGAGTCTGTCCCCCTTTTTAAATATGGGGACAATCAATGATTCACGCCATGATGGAAGAGGGCCATTCTTAAAAGTATAGTTAAAAACTCTGGCCAATATCGGGGCCCATAAGTCAATGTTTTTCTTAAATAGGTCTACTGGGACCCCGTCAGGTCCAGGTGCCTTACCCCCCATGCTAATCTTTATGCTAGCGCTGACTTCTTCTGCAGTAAATGTCAGGGTGTTCTTAAACCGGTGTTCATCTCCATTTATAATTTTAGGATCCGGGAGATGATCTCCCTCCTGTTCCCTAGCATATAATTCTCCGAAGTGCTTAACCCACTCCGCTGCAGATATTGCTACCTCTATTGTGGCAGTATTGTTATAGCTTGTGAAGGGGGAATTTACAGCTTTCCAGAATGCTACTGTGTCACGACTTAATGAGGCCTCACACAGAGCATCCCAGGTTTCCTGCTTAATAATATCTTTCCTATTTCTTAGCGCCCGTTTATAATTATATAAACATTCCTTAATTAGCATCCTATCTTTGAGCGGGGCATGTAGTGCATGTTTTAAATTTGAGTATGCTTTAGTACATACAGAATCAAACCACCGTACTCTTGACTCTTTAGGGCCTTTAGTTTTAACCCAAAGAAGGTTTTTGATTTAAGAGATTATAACCAGATAATTATTTATAACAATGCCATCATCGACGTTCGCATCTGCACAGGCCTCAAACTGTGGCAAAGTACTCTTCACTAATTTATTAAGGAAGTCTTCTGGGACTATGATTGACCATTTTAGAGCATAGCCATTATTCCTAGTCATTGAGATGTTAGCCATTCGTACTTCGGGCGCTCCTATCTGACGTAGAGTACTATGTGCACTCTGAAGTACAATTCTCAAAGGGAAATGGTCACTAAGTGAGTTATTGAGCATACTAAAAGACTGACCATACCCCCATGTCTTGCAGTCATAATTATGTAATCTATCGTAGTTGTGGCACCTCTGCCACTGAAGTGGGGACAAATGGACAATTCAAACTAGATACGTTATTTACAAAGCCCATGTCTAAACCAAACATAATATCATTAAGATGGTCTCCACTCTTGGTATGATCAAAGTGAGAAAAAACAATATCTTTGTCGAACATGACACCACATGTACCTATTTCGGCTCTTGTGCATAATGAACAGTTAAAATCTCCTGCCCAGATGACGCAGACCTCTCTAGATCTTTGTGTTGCAATGGCTTTCATATTCCTTTTTAAACATTTAAAAACTTTATCTATATCATCCGACTGGATATTATTATAAAAGTTTACTAATACCAAGCAAAGCCCGGAATCAATGGTAATCCTAAGAATCTGATGATACCTATCACTAAACACAAAATCAATTTTAACATATGACAACATATTTGATATGTATGTGCACAATCCACATTTTGCCCTTCCATGAGAAGAAGAAATAGCTGGGGAAAAATAAGTCCTGAAACCATTAACATGATCTAGGTCTGTAGTCCAGTTTTCCTGTAGACACACGACCTCCTGACTATTAACCAGGCTAATCCAGTTCTCATTGCCCAATTTGGATCTTAGGCCAGCTATATTCCAGCTCACAAGTGTCAATATATCCTTTTTATTTGTGCTTGCCAGCGAGCCCGGTATAGCTTCAGACCCCACCTTATTTCCACGTGATATGTCTTTAACACAAATGTTAGATACCCCAGGCCTTTTAACAGGGAGCTCCTTCGTAGTACGGTCTATGAGGCCTTTTTTATACTTGCACTCTATCCCTTCTAAGATTATTCTAGATACAACACCTACGCCTGTTGGGGCTGTTGTTCTTCCATAATCTTTGTGTAATTTGACTCCGTAGAGTCAGTCAATGTCCTCCATCCTATACAGTGCAGAGAAAGGATTAAATGTTGGGACGTTGAACCTGGTCCCTTGTCTGTCCCAGTCCTCAATTTGCCGATAGGGGTTTAATCTAGATATCTTTTGTCTCATTTGAGGATAGAAGTCAGACAAGTCTCGAGTTTGAATCCCCTTCGTTTCTCCAAAAGGGTTCCACCCACAAATGTGTCTTACAGCAAGTCTAGTCCTAAAATTTACGATTATACAATCCCCTGGTAGATCTTTATGTGTACGCCCAACCCAATCTACTCTACGGACATGTACGATTTCCTCATGTACATGACCTGGTAAAGGTCTATGTGTACTTAACCAATGTAAGACCTTATTTTTTAGCATTACATAAGATTCCACCCTATCAGTCTGTAGCTCTGGGACACCAGTCAGTATCACGGTATATGGCATTGACTCAGGGGGTAAATCTATGTTAGGCTGTCTCACCTTTCGAGTAGCAATATTCTTAGTTACATTATCTCTGGTAGGATTTTTCCCTGATTTATCCATTAGAACATCTCCACCCACTGTTCTGCTAGTAGTTTTATTGGGTACCTGGGCTTTATTAACAGTAGCTTCAAGTTGTTGTATTGGCTGCTTTCCACCCTGAGTTTCTATTGCAGTCGTTTTATGGGAGATTTTAGAAACGCTGCTAGCTGTGGGGAGTGTTACAGCTGATCTTATGACTTCCTTCTCCATACCCTTTCTATTAAGTTGTTTCAGTATTTCGGAATTACCCAGTACCAAGTTTTCAAGGTTCTCCATTTTTTCTGCCAGAACTTTAGTTCTTTCCAGCAATGGAAGAATTAGGGATCTCAATGTGTGCTCCAGGTAAGTCATAAACCCTACAGGATTTGGAGGTAACGTGTCTGCATCAACCACCACGCTCTCACCGCTACTCTGGGTCTCAGGAAGGCTTAAATGACCCTTACCTGCTGCCTCACCCTGTTCTTGCGCATGCGCAATAGAGACCGATTTTTTGCCGTTTACCAGCGCCTTTCCCCTTCCCGCCTCGTGGATTTTTCTTTTTATTCGTTCTTTTCTATTTAAGTTTCTGTCCTCTTTTACTTTGGGGGGATTCTCATTTTGTAATCCTACAGATATGTTGGAATTTGTCATCAAGGCAACATCTGAGCCCTCTAAGTTTGTAAGATCAATATTCAAATATAGGGGACTCTAGCGGAAGATGGGGCGATAATAATGTTGGTGTCAATGATAGTGTAGTAGCCCTAGGGGAAGAAACTGATGATATGGTTGTTTTTGGCAAGGTACATTGATTATCTGTAGGCCTGGGAAACTCAGCAAAAGAATCTATAAGAATGGAATCCGAGGTATTTGGTAGTGTTACAGAGATATTAGAAACTAGTGCAGGTAAACACATATTAGGGGGTAATGAAAGCCGTCTCTCAGTTCTCTCAATGGCGGTGACGACCACCCCAATCGTCTTTTGCAACATTTTATCTATTGCAGTCAGGGTTGGTAGAGGAGTGGTAGTACATTTTTTCATCCTAGAATTAGAACGTGTAGTCATAGGAGTGTTCTTACCCAATTTCCCAAAAATGTTCGGTAATAGAAGACGATTATGTTAGCACCCTCGATGAAATCGCTCCTATTTAGGTGCTGCTACTCTGCAGCAGGGAGTGAAAGGGATGCCACAGAGGGCCCGCCCTTTGCCCGGGCTTAGCCCGGCGTCCCGCCCTGCGGGGCTGACACTGTTTTTATGCGCCTCCTGGCGCGGTTTCCTGGAGCGCGGGCCACATGGGGTGATGGTAATTGTATTCCCCTGTCCCGCTCTCCACTCGGCGGCCACACTTGAGTGATGTCAGAAACGAGTGAGGCAGCGGGAGGCAGGCAGGTAACTCCGGCGGCTTCGTAGCAAGTACACAAGGCTGCGCGACGAGCAGGAAATAGGCTGCAAGTCCAAAATCTGTTGGCACAAGGATCGGCAAAGGTTCCCCACTCACACACCTATTCACACATCTGTACAATCACTCACACAAACAGTCACTCACCCACACAGCCACTGATCCACCTACTCACATACCCATAGAAACTCAGTCATTCACAAACCCATGCACCCACTGTCATACCCACTCACTCACCCACATACCCACTCACTGAAATACTTACACATCCACTTACTCATTCATGTACCCTCTTACTCACTAACACAAAAACTCAGTCATTCATACACTTATAGAGACACACACATATAGCTAATTTTTTTAAAACCAAGAAAAGTTGTTCTAATGACATTCTTTATTTTATGTTAATTTTTCAGATGTATTTTTAGTTTTTTAATATTTTTTATTTTTCTGTTTTTCACAAAAAATTAAGTGGCAACTGGAACAAATATTAATAGAAAAAATCAAAACGGGGTCACGTGCAAAATTAACATTTGTGGTTCTTAGCTGTGTCTAGATCTGCATCAACTGGTTGTTTCTACACCTTTAGTACTATATCACAAATCAAACAAAATGAGCCTATTCTTCAGGGCACCAGAGAATTCTCTGGGAGACGCTGCTCAACTTCTGCAGGAATAGACTTCCCTGGAGTAATCGGTGTTGCACCTGACATTGATGCATCTTCTCCAGCATGCTCTTTCTGAGCTGTGATCAGTGCTTGTTATGGTATATTTCCAGATGAGTCAACAAAATGGTTGTGCTGAAAGAGTATTTTTTAATGCACCCCCTGAACAGGCTCTTCTTGCATAATGTGCAAATCACATGCTTTGCCATTGTCTTCTTTTCCCCAGAGGGAATTGTAAAAAATTCCAAGGCGATGGACTGCTGATTCACTGATGGATTCTCATCAGATGCCTTGTGATCCTCAGGGTGTGCCTCCTGCTCTCTACTGCCACCAGATGCCATTTTATTTTTAACATTTTCCTTATCAATTGCATAATGATTTTTGGGTTTAAATCTTTGTATTTAAATTTTACAGATCAGGGCCCCCAAGTGGGGGGGATACATCAAACATGCATCAATTAGGTCACACAGTGAGGGGTTACATAAAATACACAATTAAGATCATATGCAACGTGTAGATGTCCCCCCTGTCCAGCAATTTTACAATCAATCGTCCGCGGAAATGCAGGCTCGGGATTCAATTGCATCGTGGTGTGACGTTTTAGGGCTTGCCACTAAAGATGCGTGCTGGTGGGGGTAGGTGCGAGTGTCGTCCCCGTGCGTGTTGAGGTAACCCTGTATCAGAATGGCAGTTACCGTGAGTGAAGTGTGCGTCGGTGTCCAACTACTGACTGAAGAACTAGGTGTATAGCTGTGGGAAAAACTTTTCCTAGATCCATGGGCAGGGGGGAAACTCGCAGCGGGCTGGCTATGACTGATGGACGTGGCGGGCAGAGGGTACTAGGGTCTGTGGACCAGGGGGTTGGGGTCGCGAGGAAGCTAAGGGAGTGGTCTGCCAGGGGTGGTAGGCCGCGGGTCTGCGAGGGAGCAATGCTCATCCTGTCTCATCTGGTTGGCATCCGGCAATTGATTAGGGGGGTTGGGGTGTTGTGGGGAAGCATGGGTGTGAGGCAGGGAAGTCCCTGCCATGTCCTCCGGGGTTGTGTCCTGTCGAAACTGTAGGAGCAGCTGTGCCCATTCCAGGGAAATGGGGTGCTTGCGCGTCCCTTTCACTTCCTCTTCACACAGAATGTCCTCTTCTGCTGCTCCCCCCTTGCTCACCGCTCCTACCCAGGCTGCCTCCGGGGAGCCCGATGGGGCTCTCCAGTGCATAGCGATAGAACGCTTCGCCAGAAGTAGGGCGAGGGACGCAGATCGCCATTGCAATGTTTTGGATTTCTTCCGTCTGTATGTCCCTAGGGCACAGACTTCCCAGGAATCAATGTGCGGTAAGCCTACTAGGGTGCAGAGTGTTTGGTGGACAGTGGCCCAGTATCCTTGCAGAGAGGGGCAGTCCCAGAAAATGTGCCGGACGTTCGCCTCCGGCAATGCGCAACGTTGGCAGTTAAATTGCGTGGCCGGGTAGTACCGGTGGAGCTTGTCCAGCGTGAGATAGGCGCTGTGGAGGACGTTAAATTGTATGTTTTTGAACTGTGCGTTCGTGGATACTTTCTTTGTGTATTCCAGGGCGCGTGTCCATTCCGTGTCATGGAACATTCCTCGCGGGAGGTCATACCACTCGACCAGTTGTTCATAGGTACGTAATTGCCCTTCGTGGAACAACGCATCCATCTCTGTCACGTCGTGGTCGGTCCAAATTTGTAGGGCTCTAGTAGTGTAATATTTGTCTCCATGGGGGAGACCCACCAGGGGCAGTAGTGGGGAATAGAGTGGTCGGCCTTTAGACATTCGATCAATATGCATCATACATTTGCGCGCAATGGAGACTTGAATCGGGTGGGTACGGGACGGCTTAGTCCCGGGTAAGAGCCTCCTTCTGATGGCCGGAAGTGGTATTCTACCGGTCTCCGCAATTGTTTCCCCGACATGTCTCTCTGCCGTCCATTGGGAGAGCCACTGAAGTTGTGCGGCAGGGAATAGGATTCTAAGGATGGGGCTCCCAAACCTCCATCTGCGGTGGACAGATATAGCGTGTGCAAGGCCACTCTGCGCCGGCCGGTACCCCATATTAGCGTGGTGAGCAGGGTGTCCAGTTCTCAGAAAAATGACCGAGGTGGGATCACCGGAAGATTGGCGAAGTGGTAGAGCAGTCTGGGCACCATTAACATTTTCGCTATGACTACCCGGCCAATGGGTGCCAGGGGCAGCGTCCTCCAGAAGGCCACCGCCGACCGTAAACCCGCTAACACCTTACTGTGATTGCCTTCATATAAATCCTGCGGAGAGTGATAGAGTCGTACTCCCAAGTATCTGGGGGCAACCCCGCTCCAACGCAGGACCTGGGTGCCTAGTAACACCTTGTGTGGTGCCAGGTGGGGGCCAAGCAGGTAAACGATTGATTTCCCCCAATTGACCGTGAGGCCTGAAATGGCTCCAAAAGCCTGCAGAGTCTCCCATATTGATGTGAGGTCTCCCGTCATGTCATGGACATAAATCAATAGATCGTCCACGTACAAGGATACGCATGCGTCGCACCCGCGATCGGGATCCCCCAGGCCTCTCCCTCCAGTCGCAACCGCGTGGCCAATGGTTCAACCGCTAAGGCGAACAGGAGGGGGGAGAGTTGGCACCCCTGTCTGGTCCCTCTCTCCACAGGGAACGGAGCGGAGATTAGTTTGCCGACTCTCACTCTGGAGGTGAGTCCCCTGTATAAGAGTTGCGTATAAGCAAATAAGACCCAGCCGATATCCAGTGCCCGGAGGACCGCAAACAAATGGGGCCATAGCAAGGTGTCAAATGCCTTCTCTAGGTCGAAGAACAGGCACTCTGAGCGGGGGAATCTGTTCCATGTACTGTCCTGGATATGGAAGAGCCATCTCAGATTGTGGGATGTGTTATGTCTGGGCACGAAACCACATTGATCGGGGTGGACAAGGGCGACAATCGAATACCTCTTCGCGGCCGTATGCATATCTCTGACGTTTAACGTCACAATTTTGAGGTCCGTGTTCGGTAATCTGGATGCCATGGGTCAGGTACATGGTATGTGGACCCCATGTGAAGCCCCCATCCTCCCCACTGGAGTCTGCCCCTGGCCCTCTAGCGCCTCCCCCGCCCGGGGATGTGTGCCGTGATCCTGATTAGTCAAGCCCGCCCATCTCATAGTGTCCAGGAAAGGAATGTCAAAAAGGGGGATAAACTATAACTCTGGTGAACGTTCCCAACTAGGGGGGCCTATTGCTCGGGGCAGTACGTCCAAACAATTTTGCATAAGAGTTCTTTAGTTCGTAGTTGCGGGGTAGTGGCCGACTGCCTTCCTCATCGCTGCTGGCTCCACGATCAAAGCAGTGTCGTTGTGGAAGTGGACCCTCAGGCGTCCCACGCCGAGCGATTCTTTGGTGTAGAGTCGAGGTAGTGGGGCAAGGCGCCACGATCATCTGAAGGGCCGTCGACGGACCCATCCCGCTCGATAGCCGTCTGGGTCGCGGAAGGTGCATCACAGGATGCAGTTCAAACCAGGCCACTTCGTCAAGCGGCCGCCGTGGTTGTGTCACAGTCACATCAGCAGGTCCGCAGTTTGGGGAGACACTATTGGGGGTGTCTGGGACCCCTCGCGGGAGGCCGGGGCGTCGCTGGCATCGTCTTTCGAGCTGAACAGATGGGGCTCTCTGTCCATATCCGATCCTCCCTCCACCGACCCGATCGCTGACACTGCTTGGATCGCTCTCCTGCGCTCCGCGATGATCTGGGTGAGGGCTGGGGAGCTGCTTCCCGTGTGGGTAGATCTGGCACTGAGCTGTGTTAGAGTAACTTTGCGGCCTTATCGTCTTGGTTGGCACCTCGGTTGACTGTTTTGTGCTCCCGGTGTCGCCGGGCGGCGAGAGACATGCTGTTCCACCCAGGCATCCGCTTCCTTCGGATCTGTGCAGAAGAGCGTGACTCCATCATGGATGATCTTGAGTTTGGCCGGGAACAAGATTGCATATTGGATATTCTTCTGTTAGAGTGTTCGTTTTATCGATTGGAAGGTGGCCCTTTGTTGCTGCACAGCCCGGGAATATTCAGGGAATAGCATCACTTGCTTGTCTTCCACTTGTAGTCGCCCGTGTGCTCTGGCCGCTCTGAGAATGGCGTCCCTGTCTCGGAAGTGCAGGAGTTTCAACAGGAACGGTCGCGGAGGTAGGCCCGGTTTGGGTTTGCGCGCCGGGACTCGGTGCGCTCGTTCAATAGAGAAGTAGGAAGTCAGGTCTGTGGCCGGTGTAAAGGTCCCGATCCAGTCCATGATGTATTGTATGGGGTCGGCCCCTTCCGCTCCTTCGGGCAGATTCATGATGCGGTTGTTGCTCCTCTGGGAGCGTCCCTCCAAATCATCCGTCTTGTATTCCAGGGCCTTCATCCGGGACTGGAGGTCCACAATGTCATGGTGATGTTGCTGTACTTGCGGGGTGAGTGTATGCATCGTCTTTTCTCCCTGAGCGACCTTGTCTGATAGCTTTCTATGATCATCGTGGAGAAGATTGAGATCCGTAGCTAGAGTGTCGAATGTGTTCTCCATTACCACTCGGGATTGTTCTCTGGCTGCGAGTACCTGATCCAATTTTCTGGACGTGGAGTCCACGTTATATTGGCTATCTCGCAGTGTTGTTGGAGTTGGCATCTGGGGCGGTATCTTCTGGTGGCCTGCGCCCTGTGCGGTTCCCGCTGTTTGGCGGCCCATAGTGGGAGTTAGAGTTTTCTGTGTGGGTCCGCGCAAACGATGGCTGGCGGGAAGGACTCTCTCAGAGCTGTCAGGGGGCCGCAGGTGCGTTCTCGGCGAGTGCGACACTGGTGGGCTTCGCCGTAGCTTGCATCAGCAAGAGGGGGGTTGTCCCCACACCGGCTCCCCAGTCCTATGGCCGTTGGGGTGCACGTCGCCTTCAGTCGGTCGATCCCCGACCACACGTGTCCCTTCACGTGTTAGTGGTCCATGGGTATCAGCGGGTGGGAGGTGGGGGATGGTCGAGCGCCGTGGATGTGTGGTGGGTTATCCCCAGCATGGTAACAAGGTCCGTCTCACCGGATTGCGGAGCCCCGAGGCGGCAAGCAGGCCGGGGTAGGGACATTGCAGTGATGGGTTGTCCCCGGTGTATTCGTGGAGGTCGCCAACTCGCCATCAGCACATCAAGGCAGCAAAGTGCCGCGCAGCACCCCGAGTAGTGCTGGGCCTCAGCCCTGTCTGACTCCATCTCTCACGGGGGGGTCGCTGATGTGGCCTGGTGCCTCGCCGAGCCCTGCGGGGTCACTGAAGGAGGGGGAGGTTGTCAGCAGGCGCCGGTCCGTCTCACCCCCTCCGGAAGGTGGGGCTGTGTGGAGGTCGGGGAAGCGAAGAGCCTCGTCGGGGGCCTCTCAAGGAGGGTGGGTGGTCGCACTCACCCCTCTAGGGCAGCCAGAAGTGTTTCCTCCGTCACCGGGCTCCCGCCCCACTCCTTGATGCTGTCAAGCGTGGCCGGGGTCTCTGCAGTGGCGGTCGGGTCCGGCGGGGGCAGGCCCCCCTTGGTAGCGTGGACTGCACGGGCCGTCTACGGTGCATCATCCCTGTAGCTGTCTGCTGTGTTCGGCATCATGTCGTGGGAACCGCCTCCTCACCTGGGGGCACAACGGATGCGCGGCACTGGGGACCACCACCAATCCCGTGTCCCTCGGAGCCAGCAGTGCCCGGGAGCCGTCGCTCTACCCGGCGGCCACCATCTTGTCAGGCCGCACCCGGGGAGCAACGGCGGATCACCGCGGGCCGCTCAGGGACCGCACACGGAGGTTTCAAGCAGCTCAGGATAGTCCCGGGTGGCTCCGATCATCGGCGCTGCCCCTGCGGCCCCCATGCTGGATGCGGGAACGCCGTGAAGTGCCGTGGATGTGGGCCGGCAGCCGGAGCTCTTCGAGGATCGGTTCACCATCTTAGGCGGCTTAGCCACGCTCCCCTAAATTGCAATATGATATGCTATTATTGGAATTAGTAGGTCCTGCAAGAAACACATCCAATCTGAGCACTGCACTTGTGAAGAAAACAAAACTGGGTGGAGACTTCCTTTCTAGAATAATAAAAAGTGTCCTGCCCAATGAAATCTCTTTATTTATAGTTATGTGATATTTGTGAATGCTGACATCTCTGTGAATGCCGACGAAGTCAAGAAAATGGCAAATGGAAAACAAAAGGTGTTATAAAAATTTCCTTTTACATGGTATATCAGTGACCTACTGATCTCAAACATTAATTACAATATGTATATATATATATATATTTTAAGGTTCACAGTTTACCCAAGGTACAGGGTGCACTCACAGACAGCGCGTTCAAGTTCTGGGGGAGAACCAAGGCACCACTTGCATCAGCAGAGCCTGACGCGTTTCAGGAATCCTCCCTTTATCAAAGGCTTTTCTGCTCCAAAATGCTCGCCAAACATGCAGACACCAGTCTTTTGTCCCTTTCTTTAATCATCACATCCAATCTCAGGTGAGTATCAGCGTTGAATTATGGGACTGGTAGTCTGTTCCAAATAATACCCCAGTGGGCTGGATGGCGAACCTTAAGGAAAATAAAACAACAGTCAAAGTGAGCCTTTCTTGTAACTCCTCCTTTCAAAGTAACGCCAGAATGTTCCAAGGCGCCGATCCAAGGACCAGCAGTGGAACCGCCAAACAGTTCGCGGCGGTGCACCCTCGGCCGGATCGGCCGCATATTTTAAGGTTCACAGTTTACCCAAGGTACAGGGTGCACTCACAGACAGCGCGTTCAAGTTCTGGGGGAGAACCAAGGCACCACTTGCATCAGCAGAGCCTGACGCGTTTCAGGAATCCTCCCTTTATCAAAGGCTTTTCTGCTCCAAAATGCTCGCCAAACATGCAGACACCAGTCTTTTGTCCCTTTCTTTAATCATCACATCCAATCTCAGGTGAGTATCAGCGTTGAATTATGGGACTGGTAGTCTGTTCCAAATAATACCCCAGTGGGCTGGATGGCGAACCTTAAGGAAAATAAAACAACAGTCAAAGTGAGCCTTTCTTGTAACTCCTCCTTTCAAAGTAACGCCAGAATGTTCCAAGGCGCCGATCCAAGGACCAGCAGTGGAACCGCCAAACAGTTCGCGGCGGTGCACCCTCGGCCGGGTCGACCGCATATTTTAAGGTTCACAGTTTACCCAAGGTACAGGGTGCACTCACAGACAGCGCGTTCAAGTTCTGGGGGAGAACCAAGGCACCACTTGCATCAGCAGAGCCTGACGCGTTTCAGGAATCCTCCCTTTATCAAAGGCTTTTCTGCTCCAAAATGCTCGCCAAACATGCAGACACCAGTCTTTTGTCCCTTTCTTTAATCATCACATCCAATCTCAGGTGAGTATCAGTGTTGAATTATGGGACTGGTAGTCTGTTCCAAATAATACCCCAGTGGGCTGGATGGC
This sequence comes from Lissotriton helveticus, assembly GCF_964261635.1. Taxonomy (NCBI): domain Eukaryota; kingdom Metazoa; phylum Chordata; class Amphibia; order Caudata; family Salamandridae; genus Lissotriton; species Lissotriton helveticus. Next base: position 430,485,726 of record NC_136059.1, read on the forward strand.
GAACCTTAAGGAAAATAAAACAACAGTCAAAGTGAGCCTTTCTTGTAACTCCTCCTTTCAAAGTAACGCCAGAATGTTCCAAGGCGCCGATCCAAGGACCAGCAGTGGAACCGCCAAACAGTTCGCGGCGGTGCACCCTCGGCCGGGTCGGCCGCATATTTTAAGGTTCACAGTTTACCCAAGGTACAGGGTGCACTCACAGACAGCGCGTTCAAGTTCTGGGGGAGAACCAAGGCACCACTTGCATCAGCAGAGCCTGACGCGTTTCAGGAATCCTCCCTTTATCAAAGGCTTTTCTGCTCCAAAATGCTCGCCAAACATGCAGACACCAGTCTTTTGTCCCTTTCTTTAATCATCACATCCAATCTCAGGTGAGTATCAGCGTTGAATTATGGGACTGGTAGTCTGTTCCAAATAATACCCCAGTGGGCTGGATGGCGATCCTTAAGGAAAATAAAACAACAGTCAAAGTGAGCCTTTCTTGTAACTCCTCCTTTCAAAGTAACGCCAGAATGTTCCAAGGCGCCGATCCAAGGACCAGCAGTGGAACCGCCAAACAGTTCGCGGCGGTGCACCCTCGGCCGGGTCGGCCGCATATTTTATGGTTCACAGTTTACCCAAGGTACAGGGTGCACTCACAGACAGCGCGTTCAAGTTCTGGGGGAGAACCAAGGCACCACTTGCATCAGCAGAGCCTGACGCGTTTCAGGAATCCTCCCTTTATCAAAGGCTTTTCTGCTCCAAAATGCTCGCCAAACATGCAGACACCAGTCTTTTGTCCCTTTCTTTAATCATCACATCCAATCTCAGGTGAGTATCAGCGTTGAATTATGGGACTGGTAGTCTGTTCCAAATAATACCCCAGTGGGCTGGATGGCGAACCTTAAGGAAAATAAAACAACAGTCAAAGTGAGCCTTTCTTGTAACTCCTACTTTCAAAGTAACGCCAGAATGTTCCAAGGCGCCGATCCAAGGACCAGCAGTGGAACCGCCAAACAGTTCGCGGCGGTGCACCCTCGGCCGGGTCGGCCGCATATTTTAAGGTTCACAGTTTACCCAAGGTACAGGGTGCACTCACAGACAGCGCGTTCAAGTTCTGGGGGAGAACCAAGGCACCACTTGCATCAGCAGAGCCTGACGCGTTTCAGGAATCCTCCCTTTATCAAAGGCTTTTCTGCTCCAAAATGCTCGCCAAACATGCAGACACCAGTCTTTTGTCCCTTTCTTTAATCATCACATCCAATCTCAGGTGAGTATCAGCGTTGAATTATGGGACTGGTAGTCTGTTCCAAATAATACCCCAGTGGGCTGGATGGCGAACCTTAAGGAAAATAAAACAACAGTCAAAGTGAGCCTTTCTTGTAACTCCTCCTTTCAAAGTAACGCCAGAATGTTCCAAGGCGCCGATCCAAGGACCAGCAGTGGAACCGCCAAACAGTTCGCGGCGGTGCACCCTCGGCCGGGTCGGCCGCATATTTTAAGGTTCACAGTTTACCCAAGGTACAGGGTGCACTCACAGACAGCGCGTTCAAGTTCTGGGGGAGAACCAAGGCACCACTTGCATCAGCAGAGCCTGACGCGTTTCAGGAATCCTCCCTTTATCAAAGGCTTTTCTGCTCCAAAATGCTCGCCAAACATGCAGACACCAGTCTTTTGTCCCTTTCTTTAATCATCACATCCAATCTCAGGTGAGTATCAGCGTTGAATTATGGGACTGGTAGTCTGTTCCAAATAATACCCCAGTGGGCTGGATGGCGAACCTTAAGGAAAATAAAACAACAGTCAAAGTGAGCCTTTCTTGTAACTCCTCCTTTCAAAGTAACGCCAGAATGTTCCAAGGCGCCGATCCAAGGACCAGCAGTGGAACCGCCAAACAGTTCGCGGCGGTGCACCCTCGGCCGGGTCGGCCGCATATTTTAAGGTTCACAGTTTACCCAAGGTACAGGGTGCACTCACAGACAGCGCGTTCAAGTTCTGGGGGAGAACCAAGGCACCACTTGCATCAGCAGAGCCTGACGCGTTTCAGGAATCCTCCCTTTATCAAAGGCTTTTCTGCTCCAAAATGCTCGCCAAACATGCAGACACCAGTCTTTTGTCCCTTTCTTTAATCATCACATCCAATCTCAGGTGAGTATCAGCGTTGAATTATGGGACTGGTAGTCTGTTCCAAATAATACCCCAGTGGGCTGGATGGCGAACCTTAAGGAAAATAAAACAACAGTCAAAGTGAGCCTTTCTTGTAACTCCTCCTTTCAAAGTAACGCCAGAATGTTCCAAGGCGCCGATCCAAGGACCAGCAGTGGAACCGCCAAACAGTTCGCGGCGGTGCACCTTTGGCCGGGTCGGCCGCATATTTTAAGGTTCACAGTTTACCCAAGGTACAGGGTGCACTCACAGACAGCGCGTTCAAGTTCTGGGGGAGAACCAAGGCACCACTTGCATCAGCAGAGCCTGACGCGTTTCAGGAATCCTCCCTTTATCAAAGGCTTTTCTGCTCCAAAATGCTCGCCAAACATGCAGACACCAGTCTTTTGTCCCTTTCTTTAATCATCACATCCAATCTCAGGTGAGTATCAGCGTTGAATTATGGGACTGGTAGTCTGTTCCAAATAATACCCCAGTGGGCTGGATGGCGAACCTTAAGGAAAATAAAACAACAGTCAAAGTGAGCCTTTCTTGTAACTCCTCCTTTCAAAGTAACGCCAGAATGTTCCAAGGCGCCGATCCAAGGACCAGCAGTGGAACCGCCAAACAGTTCGCGGCGGTGCACCCTCGGCCGGGTCGGCCGCATATTTTAAGGTTCACAGTTTACCCAAGGTACAGGGTGCACTCACAGACAGCGCGTTCAAGTTCTGGGGGAGAACCAAGGCACCACTTGCATCAGCAGAGCCTGACGCGTTTCAGGAATCCTCCCTTTATCAAAGGCTTTTCTGCTCCAAAATGCTCGCCAAACATGCAGACACCAGTCTTTTGTCCCTTTCTTTAATCATCACATCCAATCTCAGGTGAGTATCAGCGTTGAATTATGGGACTGGTAGTCTGTTCCAAATAATACTCCAGTGGGCTGGATGGCGAACCTTAAGGAAAATAAAACAACAGTCAAAGTGAGCCTTTCTTGTAACTCCTCCTTTCAAAGTAACGCCAGAATGTTCCAAGGCGCCGATCCAAGGACCAGCAGTGGAACCGCCAAACAGTTCGCGGCGGTGCACCCTCGGCCGGGTCGGCCGCATATTTTAAGGTTCACAGTTTACCCAAGGTACAGGGTGCACTCACAGACAGCGCGTTCAAGTTCTGGGGGAGAACCAAGGCACCACTTGCATCAGCAGAGCCTGACGCGTTTCAGGAATCCTCCCTTTATCAAAGGCTTTTCTGCTCCAAAATGCTCGCCAAACATGCAGACACCAGTCTTTTGTCCCTTTCTTTAATCATCACATCCAATCTCAGGTGAGTATCAGCGTTGAATTATGGGACTGGTAGTCTGTTCCAAATATATATAGATATATATTTTGCTAACACTTTCTAAAATTTACGCACTTTTCGCGAATATTCGTGATATCAGAAAATACACAGTGCAACTATTTGCAACTTATTTGCTAATATGAAAACAATGTAAAAAAAGAAAATAAAAACCTTCTAGGCATATTTGTTTCTTGATACCAAAGAAAATGATGCTGGTATCTTAATTGCCAAGAAATTCAGGACCTCTCTACCAAACAAGCAATTACTTGATTCATATAGGGTGGAGAAAGTACACTTGTTTGGTGGAGAGTCACCTCTTTTTAGTATCACTGTCTTCTCTATAGCAGGATTCATGTTGTCAGATTTCTGGATGAAGGCACACGAGGAACAATAAGATTTCCAAAATGCAGAAAAGGTTATAGGAGACATTTCCTATCTATAGTGTAGAATATGCAACTTGCATTTAACAAAAGAAATAGCACTTACTAATTAACCAGTATAAATTACTCCAGCTAGGGGGACATTTTGTGCACAACTCTGTACTCTTGTTGTATAAAAGGACAGGAGATGTTCCTTACTAACCCTGATCATAGAAATTAAACTTGAATGGGAAGCACTTACAAATATAAATATAGCAGGTGCCCCAGATGAAGCACCGCTTCTGTAAAGGACGAATGATCCTGACTTCCTGGGCTTGAAAAAAGCAGAGCAGGAATGTTTTATCTGCAATTTCGTTGATCTCTTGGAGCACAATCTGTAGTGATTGTGACAAATGGGTTCATTCTTGTCCTTACCTTGTCATGATGAAAGAGAGCCTACCTAAGGCCGCACAGCATTTTCCCCACCAATTTTGGTGATGAGTTCTTGATGCCGAGGAATATCAGGACATCTCCAAAAAAGAAAGAAGAACTTAATTCATATAGTTAAGAGGAAATACACTTGTTTTTCAAAAATCACACACCGACAAAGGAGTAAGCTTTTGCCATCCAGCTTGGGTTTATTTGCCCTTCGCTTGACGCATTTCGGCACACCTGCTTTGTTCACATGGGCAGTCAATAAAATCAAAACGTTTTTTAACAGAGAGTTTTGGGTCACATGATCAGCTTCAAAGTTGATATGGAAGACAGACTGTCTATTTCACAAAGTGAAGATACAATGTAACACAGACGACTAAAATTGTTTTTATCCTTCAATGATTAAGACATAATTCTATGGAATCAACACAAAGAATACATCATTTTAAACACATTGAAACAATTGATGGATGTCTCAAATTGTTAATATAATCCCAAAATCAATTTATGCATTACTATTCATGCATAACTAAAAACAGGTTAAAACCCAAATTGGTCTCCTTTGATAATTTCTCATAGAAAACATATTATATTTTTTGATTCTTTGGATTTCTTCACCACTACTTTATCAACCAATGTCCATATTAATAATTAGATCCTCTGTGTTACTAAAAGTCTATGTTTCATTTTTGTTGTTTGCAGACAAATATTTGTTTGCAATCTCGTAAAGTATACCGGGCAAGTGCCCCATGGCTGGAGTCCAATTTCATCTCATTCGTTTAACACTGACATCAATCACCTTCCATCATAGGCTATCATGTTTTCAGCTAAATAGATCAAAAAAATTATTTTTAGAGCAGAGAAAAGACATTGTATGGATTTTTCATAAGAGGGCACATTAATAAATATTAACTATAAAATTGATTCAAACCTCCTTGTGCAAATATCGCAAAAATTAAATAAAGTGTAAGTGCTTCACAGTACTCATGATATAATGTGCAATATATAGCCAATAAGGTGCAAATGCTTCACAGTACTCTTAAACATTTGATCACAATTTCATGTGCAAATATCGCAATGTAAATAAGTAAAGTGAAAGTGCTTCACAGTACTACAGAATATGCAACATGTAATAAAAAGTACAAATGTTTTTAATACTACTTATGAATCTTTTTGCTGTTGTCTTTCTAAAACATAATCTTAATGCTTGCCACTGACTCCAGATATTAAAACATTTTTTAAATAAAATATATTGTCTTGTCTTTTTCCCTCCTCTGACAGTCAAAATCAAAAAAATATTTAAAATCATTGAAATGGAATATCTCACTACACCAAATGTACATGTAAATCCTCCTCAACATTTAATCCATGGGGGCTCTTAGTATTGAACAGGAGTATATACTTTGACTCTAATTTCTGCAATTTTCTTTCCCTGTCACCGCCTCTAAAGTTTTTAGGAACTTGATCTATCACAAAATAGACAAGTTCACTGGTATTTCCTTTATGCACATCATTAATATGACGTGCTACCACATAGTTTTTATCATTATTTTGTATTGCCCTTAAATGCTGTAAACGGACATGAACCATATGCATCGTACTGCCAATGTACATTTTTGGACATGAACACCTGAGGATATAGACAACAAATTCACATTTACATAGAAGTGGATTTCTTATTTTCCAAGGGCTACTCAATAGGGGTGAAAATACTTGTTGTTCATTTTTTCCATGCCAACATGCCTTGCACTTAGAGCATTTATGGAAGCCGGGGCTCACTTTCAACCATCCTCCTCCTTTCTTGGACTCCGGATTTGTCTTGAATAGGTCATTCCTCATTGATTTTGCTCTGTGAAATGTTATCATTGGTCTTCGTGATACTTGCCCTTACAATATAGTATCTTGCTTCACTAGGTACCAATGTCTACACAGACTGTCTCTTACTCTTACCTGGTAAGCATTGTACCCAGTGATCATCCGAATCTGATCCTGAGTTTGTTTTTTCTTATCTCTAGTCTTTTCTATATCAGGTCTCAACAAATCATCTCTCTTTATAGTGTCTATCTTTTTCTTTGCATGTTTTAGTGTTTCATACCTGTATCCTCGCTGTAAAAATTAAGCATGGGCGTAAAATCTGTTCCGCTCGCGGATTTTACGGATTTTCGGCAAATTCGCAAACCGCGAACTCTCGCAAACTTGACAAAAATTCATAAATCCGTGCGAAGCGGATTTTTTGCTTGGTCGCACTTGCCAACTAGAATACTATACAATTTCACGGGAGTAAACACTTGCGAACACGTAGATGCGGCGGGCAGCGACAATCTCGCAATTGCGAGATTGCAAAATTTGCAATTTCGCACAAGAAATCCACCAGCAGGCAGCATAAACCTTGAAAATTATGATTTTTATCAGAATAACTCCTCAGGTTAACATTTGCCTGCACTTTTTTTTTGCAAGGAGTCCATTTTGGGGGGTGGGAGGAAGGAAGTGCCCCACAGTCTCCAACTTCCTGTTCCTGTCCAGCAGGCTCTTCCCAGTGCTTTCTTCATGTGCTGGTCACTTTGATTTGGATCTTGACCTGGAAGGATTACTTTTTGTGGATGCTGCTGGATATTTGGATTTTTGCAAAACTGAAAGCAGTCAGCAGGTGCAAAAGTTCAATCTTATCATTAGTAACCATTCCCTGTAGTGCTTCCTGAGCGGCCCCTTCAGAGTTCAGTTGCCTACTTGCAACTATTCTATGACCCTGCTCTGACCCTCACCGCAGGCTCAGAGAATAGCTACAAGTATACAACAAAGGTCCTGTTAAAAAAATTACACTGCAACAGAAAGCAATTACAGATAAGGAATCAGGTGCCAGCCTGGAAGTTCAAATTCAGTGACACATTAATCAGACCCTAATTCATTCATGTCAGTTGAGGCAGGGCAGGTGTGCTTTTCCCCCCATAATCTACAGTGATGAACTAGAGGGTGGCATGGGTGAGCCAGAGGGTGGCATGGGTGAGCCAGAGGGTGGCAGTGGTGAAACAGAGGGTGGCAGTGGTGATACAGAGGGTGCTGTGATGAACCAGACGTAGAAACAACATGGTCGCGACCGTTGCTACCCAACAAGTAAGTTCGTGTTTGCGAACTGGTAAAAAACCCTTGCGAAATGGCAGAAATACTTGCGAACACAAAAAAAAAGGAATCCGCAAAATTCGCGAGAGTTTGCGGATTTTGCGGATTGCTAATCCGTAAATACGCAATTTCGCGATTGCCAATTCGCAAAATCCGCCCATGCTTAGTAAAAATCTTTCTGTTTGAGCATTCTGAGCTTCTCCCAAAGCACCAACTTCACTACAATTGCTCATTTTTAATCTTGGTGGGTGAAAGTTTGTCGCGTGCAAAATTGTATTGCCCGCTGTCGGCTTTCTGTATGCACGTGTCTGAATAACTCCATTTGAAATGTACACTTCAAGATCCAGGTATGTCACACTTGTCTCACTGATGTGTACAGTAAATTTCATATTAAGATTGTTCACGTTAATGTTGTTTATGAACATCTGCGCTGACTCCTTGGAACCTTCCCCAAGTTAAAAAGATCATCGATAAATCTGATCCATTTGACAATGTGGTCTGTCCAGTCCCTCTCATAATCGACTCTGAGCACCTGCTCCTCCCACCAGCCCATATTCAAATTAGCATACCTGGGGGCGAAGAAGGTACTCATCGCCGTGCCTTGCAGTTGTTTAAAGGTATCCCCTCCAAATAGAAATTGATTGTTAGTGAGGCACAATCTACCCATCTCGATCAACATCTTAGTGTGTTGATATAAGTTGATTGGCCTCCTATTCAGAAAGTACCTGATTGTTCCCAATCCATCTTCATGGGCAATGCTTGCATACAATCTTACAACATCTAATGTAATTAAAAGGTAAGAATCTTCCCATTATACATTAGAAATGTGATTAAAAAAATCTCCGGAGTCCTGAATATAGGCAGGTAACGCTCATACATGTATTTGTAAAAATTAGTCTAAGTACCTAGAAGTTAGTTCAAGTAAACTGCCAATGGCAGAAATTATAGGCCGCCCTGGAGGTTTGTCTTTGTGCTTATGGATTTTCAGTATTAAATAAAGTGTTGACAGTACCGGATTCTCGACCTTTATAAAAGAATATTCAGATTGACTTATTAGACCTAGCCCTCGCCATCTTGCTAGGTCCTTCACAAATGTATGTTTTATTCCTTAAAGGTTACTTTGAAGGACCATCTGATAGCAATCTTTATCTTAAAGATGTGTCATTGCTTCACAATTGTATGCTTCTAAGGGCCAAAGGACAAGGTTTCCACCCTTGTCCGCCTGCCTTACCAGTATGTCATGTCTACTCTGTATCTTTATTATCACAGGCTTATATTTCTTCTCAAAGACTGTTTTCTTCGTAAGGAACTCCTTACTGGACATTATAGGTAGCTTTTTCAGATCTTTTTTCACAAGGTCAGAGAACATATCCATGGCGTCTTTTGGTGTAATAGATGTGAATGTTGATTTTGATCTAAATTCAGTGGTTGATCCATCAAACACATCCATGCAAAATAAATCATCAGCTTGGCTGATAGAACCCACCAGATTAGACCCATCGCTCTCTCTAATCAACTGCTGACACTCAAACAGTACCTCCATATCACCAGATTTCCCAGTTCCTCACTCATCGTCATAGTTCCTTCATTTCAATTGGTACATTTCATGCTAAAAAACTTTTTGAGCTTCAATTTCCGTATATATTTGAAGAAATCAATACATGGTTGCCTATAATTGAAATTAGTGCGCTTGCAGTATGACAATCCCAAGGATAAGATTCTTGTTTCATCCTCACTTAAAACCAAATTTGTTAGGTTTATGACAGTTATTAATGCTACTGCTTCTTCCAACCCCTGTGCTGGTAAAATTCCTTCTTCCCTGACCGCAATTCCATGCCCACCCCGTCGTTTTTTTTCATTTCAGTAATTTTCTCTTCTTTGGTTTTGAGAGTTCAGTCTTATGCTTTGAGTCCGGTCCTGGTATAAAAACCGAACTCTTCAATTATGAAGGGTGGATTAATCGTATTCAAAACATGTGTGGTTCCATCTTCTGAGGCAGTTTCAATATCAGAACTCACTATAGAACTGGCTTCAGATGTATCTCCTCGTTCTGCCTTTACAGTGCTGCTTGCCACTTGTTTCCCAATGGCACCACTAGCTTTAGAAAGCCTCTGTTTGCGGATATATTCAAAGCGACGAGCAAATCTGTATATTTGCCCTCATATATAGTCTAGCCGGTCCCGCTGAAATGTATTTGCTTTTCTTTCTGTTATTGTTTGTTCATATTTGGTCAAATGGACACTCAGATCTGATTGGAACTTGTTCATTGCATCTTCACCCAGGCATTTCTTGAGATCTGTTTCTAGTGTAACAATTTCTGCCAGTATTTGTGTCGGTCTTTTGAGGCATATTTAATTAATATCTTCATCATATTTTCGGAAATGCATGCATTGTTCGCTGCCCATTCCCCAAGCATTTACGGATCTGGATTCTCATATGTGGGGACCATCAGTACAAGCAAACCTCGGGGAATCCTCCCGACATCGAGGTATTTGCCCACCACTTGGAGATTTCATTGCGACGTAACTTTTCAAGTTTTTGTTTAAGCAATTGCGCATCACTTTCAGATTCCTTACCTGTAGAGTCCACACCACGTTTTAGATCATCCGCTGTTGCACCCTTTTCACAGAATACAGCGTTTGCAGTTACTTCCCGATTTCTCATTAAGGTATCCATTTCAATTAATCTCAATTACAGGGGCGACTGCTATCCACATCAATTTATGCTTAGAAAAACCTCTTGCTTGCTTAGCGAACTCCGCCAGGCTCTATTAATCCCAGACTCCTCTCCCCGCTGCCTCTAGATCATAGACCATTACCTCCGTGTCAGATTCCTTTGGCGTTCGGATTCCGTTGGAGCTTGCAGCCAGCAGTCTCGTCACTCGGCACACTGGTCAGAATCCTCCAAACGGCGCAGGGGGGCTTTCTCGAAGTGTTATACATATTCATGTTGTCTAAGAACCACAGATGAAAGTGTAACCTATCCTGCATATGGTGTTCAATCTGTATACACCTGGCCAGGGAAAGCCAGGTTCCTTCTGATAGTGAAACCCTGTCACATAATATAACTAATGCCCTACTATGGACAGTGTTTACCTGTATCAAACCCCTGGCAGTCACTGAACCTACATTGAGAAAACTAGTTGATATAAGTTCAAAACTGGGTACTGTAACAGTGTTCACTCTATGGAGAGAGTTTAATCTGAATCTCATGAGAAATATAACACAGAGTATTAAAAAGTAGCTAGTAAGAACAGTGTACACTCTATACAAAACTTGTCAAAGAGCAACTATTTTTTTTAAAAAACACAGTCTGGAGGAGCTAAATATCTTTCTAGCTGCAGCTTTCATACTGTGGTGAAAACTTTAATGATAGCCCATCTTCTGATGCAAAACACACACATGTACATAGGTTAGAACCTGGTCCACAATGTCTTCAATGTTAAGTAGAAATTGTCATAGTGAGATGGTTCTGTCTAGTAACTTAAGGCTGCTTACTATTCTTATTATGTATCATGTAGAATCTTTGCCCTTGCTGGAAACTTTTTCTGAAGTACCACATACCATGTGTGGAATATCATAAACACAAGTCATCAGCTGTCACCGACACACATAATTACTCTTCAATACAAAGATTATTACATGTACATTACCTCTACACACCTATGGTGCATTAGAAATGCACGCGTTTTGTGAACCCTTACACCAATTAGCTGGACACAATCTGTACAAAATTAGGTAGAAAAGTAATATGGTATTTACCTGCTACTATGTAAACTATAAAATAAACTAACACACTTTTTGGATGATGTCATCAGTTATGTCATATTTGAGGTCATAAGCAGTGCATGGCAGGGGTGCAAGTTATAGTTAGCTCTGCCAACTACAATTGGTGAATTTCTGTGGGGTTTTTCAAGTTCACATTTTTAATGTTGTCACTGACAAATTCCCCTAACTATAACTGTGCTTTAACTTTTGATTTTTTCAGTGAATGGATTATTACATTTGTACATTAACACTTTTGAACTTTCACACTGTACAAACATAACAAATATCAGTCATAGTTTCTAATTGAACTAAGTACTGTAATACTTTCTTACATAATGTATTGTATGCTTTACATTACCTTAGGGCTTAGTAACATAACCCAAAGATTCAATTATTATACCTCGCTGTGTTTGTATATAGTAACTGTAAAAATGTTTTAATATCAACATACATTTGTATATTATTAAAGGTGTTTTATTCATGCTGTAAAAATTCCTTTTGTAATGGTGAAATTAATGCATCTACTTATGGCGAGTTACTGTTAATTAACTGTTAATAGTAACAGTGTATTATATTTCAGAAGTAATGGACTTTAATTGCACTGTTTGTGCTATATTAGCAGGCCAATTTTTTACCAACCAGCATGATACTTTTTGAAGTAAAAAATGTCAATCGGAAGCAAATTGCAGATGCGTCACTTTTCACATCAAGTACCTTGGATGCCTCGCGCACACAATCAAAAAGGGTCGCAGGGAAGGTGATGCATCAGGTCCTTACACTCAGGCAATGTGACCCGTCAGTTCCTTGTTCCGGAGGAGGTGATGCATTGGTTCCTTACTACTGCACAGGGGAGGTGAAGTGTAGATTCCTCACCAGAGAGGAGGTGATGCGTCGGTTTCTTGTTGTGTGGGGAGGTGATGTGTCAGTTTCTTACTGCGTACCCAAATGATGCATCAGACTTGGCACCTCGATGTGATGCGCCAATCCAGGATAATGCATGAGTTCTTGTAGCTAAACAGCAGAGCTTGTGTTGGAATAGTTGTGGTGATCTTGGACTTTGGAGATCAGTGCACTCGATGTGGCGAGCTGCTGTTTCTCAAGCTGAGGGCTGGTGCTGCGGCGATTTCTTCGGTGATGCATTGGAAACAGGTGCGGATGCATAATGCTTCTCAAAGTTGCATTACTTTTGCAGCTCCAAGAGGCAAACAGCATCCAGAGATCCAAAACAACAGCAGGCACGTCTTAGCGAGTCAGAACTCCCATCATGAAAGTTCAGGGGAGCTGGTGGGGAAGTATTTGTGTCTCTGAGACTTCAAAACAGGAGGCAAGCTCTTCTTCGAACCCATGGAGATCCCGAGCAGGGGACACAGCAAACAGCAAAGTCCTTTTTCACTTTCCTTGGCAGAAAGTAGCCACTGCAGGCCAACCCCAGACAGCAAATAGTTCAGTGGCAGTATTCCTCCTCAGTTTCTTCAGCTTTTCTCCTTGGCAAAGGTTCCTCTTGATTTCCCAGAAGTGATCTAAAATTCTGGGGTCTGGTCCCTTCTTTTTATACAGTAAATTACTCTGTTCTCTCCTGGCCCAGGACCCTGAGCCCAGTACAAACCAGTTCAGGGGGGCACTTTCCAAGTGCAAAACAACTTCCATTGTCAGTGTGAGCCCTGGCTCCAGACACAACACAGGGGGTGGGGCCATCATTTTTTGAAGGCAGGCACAGCCCAATTCAGGTGTGAGAGCACTCCTCCCACCACTCCAAATGCAGACCAGCCCTATTCAGCCTAGAGCTGACTCATCCAGACTCTCAGGAGCCACTGCACATCCCCAGCCCCTGTCACTCCAAAGCCAGACAGTCAATACACATCCTAGCAGAGGCACACTGGATGGCTAAGCAAGAAAAAAACCTACTTTCAAAATGCAGTATTTTCAAACACAGAATATAAAAATCACCCTCACTAAAAGATGCATTTTAACATTCTAAGTTCAGGCATACTAAACTTTATTTTCCTAACTGGTTCCCAGGGGTAGTTATGCTTAAAGGTTGTATAAGCAAACTCCCAATTCTAACCTATGGGAACAGGTAGTCTTGCAGTAGTGAAAAACAAAATTGTCAGTATTTCACTATCAGGACATGCCACACACATCAGGCCATGTCCTACCGTTCCCATACACTGCACCCTGCCCACAGGGGTACCTCGGGCCTACCTTAGGGATGTCCAACATGTAAGAAAAGGGAAGGTTAGGGCCTGGCAAGTGAGTGCACTTGCCAGGTCGACATGACAGTACTAGACTGCAATGGCAGGCCTAAGACCTTGTTGCAATGCTGCTTGTGTGGGTGGCACAGTCTGTGCTGCAAGGCCACTGGCAGCATTTGATTTAGAGGCCCTACGCACACACAGTGCACTGTACTAGGGACAGGCACGTAAATCAAATATGCCAATCATGGAATCACCAATCCATAAACACAATATACAGGGAGAGCATATGCACTTTAGCACTGATCAGCAGTGGTGAAGTGCCCAGAGTCATAAAGCAAACAACAAAAACAGGTCAGAAACAGGAGGCTACAAAGCAAAAAAGTCTGGGGATAAACCAGCTGGACAAGCCAGGTCTAACATAGACTAATTAGAAGATAATTTAAATTGAATTTTAATTTTATAAAATATATTTTACCAAATTCTTTGCAAATTTCAGATTTTTTACATTTATTTTAGCATGTCATTATTCAGTAATACCATCTTGGGATGATAGGGCTTGTTAACTTTCCTCCCTCTTTGAGAGTCCTGCACTGGTTGTGCTGTTCCACTGAGCAGTGCAAGTTCCCAGGAGCCGTGAAAGAGCTTGCTGTCGCCAGCTCAAGAGCGCAGCTGCTATAAAGCTTAGCACAATTTATTTTGAATCACCGATAATATGCACTTTTTTGCTTTGGTCAGGTGCTGGAAACGATTACAACTCTTTCTGTGTTTCCAGTTCTCAGGTAAGTGAAATCCATGATGTCATCTCCCTCTGTCAGCGTACCTTTTTCCCAAAACCAGATTGTGCGGCTGAAAGTGAGTGTTGTCTTGGGAGGCAAGCAGCAAACAAGGGGCCTTGGCTGGGGAAATGCAAAGTATACAGCAGTGTGTTTTACAGAAAGCAGCTGGACACTCTGCACATTCACACAGGCTAATGACTCGAATGCAACACTCATGAGGTACCACTGCACATGGACGGAACTTGCTATGAAAAGATTGTTGCAACAAGAGTCTGGGGTCTGCACAGAGTAGTCAGAGAACAAGTATGTCAGAATCAATCTCATAATAATTTGTATACACCACTCCTTTCTACGCTCGGTCATTGTGAAAATGTATTATTCTGTTAGTAAGACTAACAATTAATGGAACTAAATGGTGTGTTGTAACCTGACAAGAGTGATGTTGTGATATTACACCGTGGTGACGTTACACCGTGAAATAATCTGCCCAAAAATAACCCACTGGCAAAATCGTTACTGGTACTGTCACTTGCAGAACAGCAGAAAGAGCCCTGGTCCCTACACATAACAGTCCTGGTGGTGCCCACTTGCAATTACCACCACAAATGATGCACTTGTCTAAACATTGTAAGGGTTATTTATGTGCCCTAGCGTCATCTTTGCACTGCCAGTGCATCTCTTTTGTGTCGCACCAGCGGCATAAAAAATGTGCCTTGTTGTACCATATTTACAAAGTGACGCATCTAGGCAGATGAGTCACATTGTAAACCCCTGCTCCACATTATACCTGCACCAGGTATAATGAATGCCAGGTATAATGTAACGCAACAAATGGTCGTAGAAGTGATTTCACTGCACCACTTCTAGAACGCAAATGCGTCAATATCTTACGCCTGCCTCATGGCAGGTGTAAGAATGAAGCAGGCACATTTCACATGGAACTTGCCCATGTGTAATAACCCATTGCTAGAGTGGCATCACTTTTGTGACACACTCCAGCAATGCATCATTTTTGCGCCTACAGATAAGTCAGAAATACTGACGTATCTGTAACTCCTTGCGACATGATGTGTCATACTGTAAATATGATGCATCTTTGGTGTCGCAAGGAGGGCGCAATGAAATGCGTCACTTTTCATAAATGAGGCCATGTGTGACTAAATACGTGAGCCGTCTGCCTTCTCCTAAAGCTTAAAGTTTGGTTGAGTGATTTGTGTCAAAAAGTAGGAAATGCTACCACTTTATGCCTGCATTGAAAAAGAACGTCCTCTGAATGTGGTGAGATTATATTTGTGACCATTAGGAAAGTCATGTTTCAGTTGTGAACATCTCGAGTGTGAACCTACTGCACACACTGGAAACGGATATATCTGGTTTGAGCTGGAGGAGGCAAACACAATGCAGAACATTTTAACTAAAGTGCATTGAAAGACTGCAACCCTGTGCACGTCTTCTCACTAGAGACAATCTTCTTGACTGCTGCCAAGGGCGTAACAAACACACCACAACCCCCACGGTGGGGGGGCCCTAGTCCTCTGTACGTAAAGGGGGGCCCCTTCAGCTCATCGGTAAAGAGCTGTGAGATGCTTAAAGCAGCTGCAGTGTGCAGCCTACTCTGAGCTCTCCGGGTTGACCCAGGACTGAAGAGAAACAAAGTAACAAGTTACAAAGTTTCTCTTCAGTCAGAGCCACAATCCAGGCCCGAAAAAAGGATTGGGGTGGGGGCTCCAGAGAGAGCATTCACAACAGGGCACTGCTCCTCTGAGGCAGCACAGAGCTGACTTCGGCCGGAGAAAAATTGCAGCTCCAGAAACAGGATCTGCTGGGACACATTGGAAGGTAAACAAGCATTTGCAATATATTGGTTTGCATTATATGCATTTGCATAAATGCAAGTCATATATGGTTTGGATTGGAATTGTGAGTTGTGGAATTGTGTTGCGTGCATTGGATATGTGTAGTGAAATATTGTGGCATGCTGCGTAGTGTAATTATGTGGTATTGAGTGGAGTGTGATTGTGTGTCATGCAGTGGGATTGTGTGTCTTGAAGTAGGATTTTGTGTTTTTGAGTGGGATTATCTGGAATGGTATTTTGTGTTGTGGAGTGGTATGTAGTGGAGTTTAGTTATGTGGTGTGCTGTTAAATATTGTAGCATGATGTGGAATTTTGTGCTGTAGACTGGATGCATGTGGTGTGTTGTGCATTTGTGTTGTTAGTTTAAATTATGTAGTTTGTTGTGAATTATGTGGTATGGAATGGAAATGTGTAGAGGTGAATTGTGTGACGTGAAAGTTGCGGAGTTGAGTGAAATTATGTTGAGTGGTATTATGAGGCATGGAGTGAAGTGTAGCTATGTGGAATATTACTACGTGGCATAGACTGGATTTATGTGGAGTGTATTTATGCAATCTGGAGTAGAGCATAAATATGTGGAGGTAAATTATGTGGTGTTGAGTGGTATTATGTGGAGTGTAATTATGCTGTGTGATAAATTGTGGGCATGAATTGTGGAATTTTGTGACGTGTGGAATTATGTGGCATGGTTTGGTTATAATTGTGTGGAGTAGAATTATGCAGCATGTTGCAGAGTTGTATTTTGTGGAGGGTAAATATGTGTTTTGGAGTTGAGTGTAAATATGTTGTGTGAAGTGTAATTATATAGGTTGAAGTGGAATTAAGTGTAGTTGAGTTGTGTGGAGTGTAATTATGTGGTTTTGAGTGGTATTAGGTTGTGTGTGAATGTTATTATGTGATGTGGAATTCTATGGTACTGAGTGAAGTGGAAATATGTGTTTTTTAATTTTTAGGATTGTAATTAAGTTGTATGGAATATTGTAGGGTTACATTATTTACAGTTGAATTGTATGGCATGGAATTATAAGCAGGGACGTAACACAGGCCCCCGCAGCCCCCATGCTCCAGGGGCCCCCTCACTCAGCAAAGCAAGCATGCTCCTTGGATAATGAATTAAATGGTGCTCCCGGCCATGGTGCGCAGGCATGGCCTCCTCATTAATTAAATGGTACGCGCACGGCCAGGGGCATAACACAGGCCCCCGCAGACACCAGCAAGCTTCTTCATGAATTAAATGGTCTGGCCCCTTAATTAAGTAAATTGTGCGCATGTCCGCCGGGCCCCGGGCGGGCCTCTGAGGCTCTTTATTAGTTATGGTGCACAGCGCTCAGATGTCTCTGCGTCTGCGCAAGTACGTGTCTTCAGTTTGGGGCATAAGGTGGGGCTGGTGACCATACCATTGTCATGCACATTGCCTGGAAGCGCAATTAAAAGTGGGCATGAGCGTGATGAGTGCAGTGAGGCATCCCACCAAGGACCCAGCCAGAGTGACTACTGAGAAAGACTGTAACCGTGCAGACCCCCCGGCCATAATGTAATTATTACTAGCCCCTGCCTGGCTAGCCTTGCCCTTGCCCTCTTCTGCTGCCCGCTTGAGCCTGCCACTGAAGCTGCAGTCCAGGCCTCAGGTGAGTCTGTCTGAGCTGAGGCAGGAGTGGTCCGTGGTGGCGAGGAATCTCAGTGGGTGGGTGAAGTGGGATGAGATCAAATTTTGGATCAGGGAGGTCATCATGGTGGGGCCCGGCCGGGAAATCGGGAATAAAAGTAAAGCCTAATATGTAGGCCGGCGCAGGGCGTAATTGATCCCCGCAGAGGTAAATTGCTAGACGCTTGCCCTGGTTGCAGAAACCTCTCTAAAAGGCTGGCTTTGGGGGATGTCACTACACATACTATCTGTAGGCAGGGGAGGGAATACACAGACTGTCAGCTGTAACACAGGTAGTCCCTAGGCCTGGAACAGAGCCATAACACTCCATTGATGGAAAAGGAAAATCATTAAGGAAACTCCCCTGTGGGTAAGTACCTTCTTAGAAAAGGGACACATTGAAAGGATTTAGAAGATGGCATCTCTATTGAATTTCCAAAGTAGGGGACCCAACACAGGGCAGTGGAGCACAAAGACACTTGAGCACATGCAAAGGAATATAAATACATACAGCTAAAACTATGTCCTGATGTTGTGCCCATAATATGGGCTGAATTGTTGGAATATAGTCTGTGGGAACGTGGGGTTCTAGTGGAACGTTTGTTTAAGGGACAATTTCTGTAGTTTACAAGGCTCAGAATAACAACATGTCTGGCTGCCTCCAAAGGCTTACAACCTCATGGAAAAGAGATCTGGGCCTGGGATACGGCCCTCTTGCCCATTAATTTGAACAGTTTCACTCATATTGTGGATCAGCCCACAGAAAAGCATACTTAGAGCAGGACAATCGGTCAGTAGTCTTTATCCATGGCTCTGTTGAAAGCTTCATTTACATTTCTAAATGCCAGTCATCATGACTGACTGCAGTTTTAATCTTTACTTCTCTGACTTCGCTCACTTTTGCTTAAGGGGCTTTTGAGGGGATGCTGAGCAGCTCCCTTGATGGTGAGGGGTTAATGGGCCCTCACCCCTGAGAAACAGCTGAATTTGCAAGGAAGAAAAGTTGACTTTTTCCAAATGATTTGGGTGTAGTGCTATACATATCAACTGGAGAACTCTCAGGAAGAGTGAGAAAATTGTCCTCTGACACCACTAAGCATAATTTTAGGTACCAAACGATGTGAACTTGGCTAGAGCGAGACTTGCTCGTTGCTTCTTTGGGCCTTATGAAAGAGAAGTCAATCACGATGCTGCTGTCACCAGCATTACAGCAGTGTTGTGATTGATCCGAGCGGCCTGGTTTGCAGCTCAGACAATAACCAGGCACCCCCCGCGAATAGCGGTGGGGCGCCCTTAGTCACTCAAAAGTGAAGGAACCAAAAAGAGGGAGTCCCTTGTCGGTTTCCGGATAAGAAAAGGATCGCTGACACCCCTTGACATCATCAGGGGGCGCCCAGAGACTTATAAGGCATCACAAGAGGGGAGACCGGCTCTTTTTCTCTCCACCTCACACCAGCCTGAAGTGGGTGGAGAAATGCTAGTGTGCATGCCTGTTGTGCTGAGCCTATGACGGCAAGCCAAACCGTCTGTCGCACTTGTGGTGCAGTAACCACTCCTCCTCCCTCTGACGACAGCCAAGCCCCGCCCTAACCTGTCTTTGTACTAAAAAGAAAATGATAATAACATTGCTTTGCTCAGAGAGCAGTGGGACGACGCTTCTCCGCCTTAACGGAGGAGCCGCCGCTGAGGGTTAGAAGAAACAGAAGATGGAGAGGTTTCCCAGCAACCCCCATGGATGGTAGAGGAAAGTTCACCGAGGTGTGGCAGAAGGAGGGGGTTCAATTAAAAAATATCTGAGTGGAGACAACTCCCTTATCAGTGAAATTACAGAACTACTTTGTGATGTTGTCATTCTGTATAACTGGTTATCTTTGCACATTTTGGAAAAAGAATAATAAATACAATTTGCAAATAAAAACAATATCACTGGAGGGATGAGAAGACGAAAGGAAAACGAGGAATAGGAGAAATGGAAATAAAGCAGGGAAGAGAACAGAGAGGAACAAATCAGCATGTTTTTACCTTGGTTGCTGACATAGTGCTTTGCCGCTTCCCCACCTTAGTCCGCTTTAATTTTCGAAGAAAGGAAGGAAAACCAAAGAGAGGGAGGAATTTAGAGAAATGGAAGGAAGCAACGCAATGGCAAATTCTGCTGCTTGATTACACGGCTCTGGGTCTCATTAAAGAGCGGAGAGCAACAGACGAGAGGTGGAGGGGTCATGAAAGGGGAGAGGGCCCTACAGAGGGAAGAGGACTGCATCGCAGCTCGAAGAAGGAATAATGAAGCTTGACCATCTTATTGGTTTGTAGCATTCATGCACCCAAAGGTCACCTCACAATGCTCATCTCTGGATGATGAATTAGTAGACATTTTAAAACTAAAACTGAAGAAAATGATGAGGACAGCTAGGGATTGGGGGTACATTTCCCAAATAAAAGGCAGAAGTGTCCTCTATCAGGATAAAAAAGTGTTGGGCTTGGATAAGACCCGTGGCAACTGGGCTTTGTTAGAATGGCATTCAGTGCTTAATTTGAGCCGGTGGGGGCACTGTCAATTATTTTTGGGGACCGGTACCGTTCTAAGCGCAAGAGAGGAAAAACGCAAAGAACAGAAAGCAGCCAACTGCAAGAGAGAGAAAATGGGCAGGGAGTGCATAAAAGACTGTTGGCCTTGGTATTTGGTGCACCCATGTTTAATTGCACAGCCGCCAGCTTCTGAGCAGAGCTTCGGGCACTGGCACTCTTGCGTTCACAAATTAAGCACTGAATTGATGAACCAATTTTTGTATATCAGAAACACATGATTATCTGTCTATCAGAGCATGTAAACTGAAGAATAAAAGTGATAGATATATAGATAGCGGTTTTGGGTCCCTCCTTCAGCTATTGGTTTTTGAAGGTGTCATTCACATTTTTGTTCGGCACACAGGAAAGCATACATACAATATGATAATGGGTCATCCCCGTTCAGTCATTACTTTGTTGGAAATGTAATTCACATTTTGTGATATGTTATGTTATGTTATACAAAATTTGTATAGTGCACATTCATCAAAAAGGTTCTCTGGCGCTATCAGTCACCATGAATGATTGCATTTTTAATCTAAAATTCTCTAGGTCCACTTGCTTCTGGTCTATGAAACTACCAACCTGTGAGGCATAGGAGAGCACGCTGACCATCTCCCCCAGGGGCAATAGACTAAGGGGCTGGTGCATTTAAACCCCTCCGCAGCAACGGTAGGGCTGGGAGGAGGACAGCCTGCTGCCCAGCACCTTGTGCCTCCTGTGGAAGGTGGTTTCTTCTGAGCAGCCTCCATCCCGGCTTCCAGTGTTTCTCCTTTTTTCAGAACTGTAGCTCCAGTTGCTGCTCGGACTGTCCTAAGGCTGAAAACCAGTGCTTAATTTGAGCCGATGGTTTCAGCACCAGCACTAATGACAGTCCAGCACATGGTGGCATTGTCTTCAAATGTTGAGATGATCACAACAGTGTTTAATAAGTCAATGTACATTAAAATGAATACTATGTTATTATATATTTGGGGGCCTGCAATAGTTTGAATTGTCACTTGTGTAGGAGCGCAATGATTAGTAGTTGTGTTTGTGTTTTCATTGGCAGTGCTGACAGGGGCAATGGGTGGTGCAGACTGCAGTGACCTCATAAGACTGGACTTGGCACATACTTTTTTTTAATTACAATTTAAGCCATGCTGGAAACATCGGTTGAGGTAGAGAGGAGACCAGCAGCCAGTAGTGGCTCCTGGAAGGAGTGCTGCGGGGCTGTGGGGCAGGGTGGGGGAAGGGCAGGGGGGGATATTAAACTCCGGCATACGTCCGATTGGAGTTAGGTAAAGAAATAAAACAAATTAAATTGTGCGTTCAGCAATGTATTTGGTGTTGCAACTGGTGCAATTTCTTTCTTTCTTTCTTTACCTAACTCCGATCGGCCATATTCCGGCGTTTACTAGCCCCTCCCCCACCCCACAGCACTCCCACAAAAGAGCCACTACTGCCAGCAGTGGAGAGATAAGCTGGAGGCACAGGTAGGTGAGTGTGGAGCAGAAAGAGAGGCAGCCCTGCGCCGGCAGCTTCAGTAGCAGTCTCAGCTCCCTACAGTCTGTATCCTCCGCTCCCACCATGGCAAGTTCTGCTGCTGAGCTGTGAGCACCTGTAGACCCTGCCGCACTCGGTGAACCTCTCGCCCAAAACACCACATGTTGGCCAGGTTCTGCAGCCGTCCCTTCCCGGGTACACGCTGTGGGGTGTGAAACATCCTCTTTACTTTCTCTTCTTCACTCTATACGAATGCACAAAAATACACACTATAGTAAGGTAGAACAAAGGTAGACTGTGCAATGAAGAACTCAAAACTACCTTAAAGTGCTGAAGGCTGTTTTAATGTAACAGGTTAACCCAACACCCTACAGCATATGTCTTACAGCCTGACATTCACCTTAATCATACAATTAATTGGATCTACCATTCTCACCGTTAATCCTTCAGAAGAAGCAGAGACCAGCCAAACAAACATCACCACATTCCACACATTCCTAAGGTCAACTGTTATAGTCCATTGTTGCGCCCTTTCTGTTTAACCTTCCCAGTCACTGATCACAACCCAACCACAGCGAGCTAGAACTGACTGTTCTGCCACCATCCCAACCATCACTTAGTCCTCCTGCCTGTCTTTCCTGCCCCGCCAGCCAGAAAAACCTAAACAGGTCGATCTAAAACCCTCCCCCCCAGTTCTCCCCTCAATAACCAACATGTTATTCAAACTAGTGGCTTAACAAAAGCCCACACAGCCCCCGCAGATGGTCGCAGTGCGGGGAGGGGGGCTACCGAGCTCCTGGGCCCCCCTCCGGCACTGGCAGGCCCCTGGCCAGTAAGCTTCAGACTGGGTCCGGAGCGTGGGGCCCCATGCATGCATTTTACAGGGGGGCCCCATCAAGCTTTGTTACACCACTGACTGCTGGATGCTCGCCTCAAAAGAGACTCACCACAATGCCTCAGGAAAGCCGCAATAAAGGACATTGGATAATTGAGTGGGGCACTTACTGCAGCACATACTGGTAATCTGTGGTCCTTCCGTGATAGCAGTTGACCTATGGGGTTGATCCCGTTAAAATGAAGCAAAAAAACATAATGCTGAATTAATGTGTAGCTTAATAGAAGCCTCTACATAAAACCCCTGATTTGTTACTGTGGTATTTGGCAGACACTTCAGTTGACTGATGTTTGGGAAGAGCTCTCCCTTTGGAGCAAAACGATGTCGTTTCCTTTTGGTAACAGTGGTAGGTGGAGTTCATACAATCCTAGGTAAAACAAAAAAAATGTAGTGCTTATATAGCGCACGTATCACCCCCAAAGGGGTCTCAAGGCGCTGTACACATACCGCTGTGGAAACCTTCCTGGCCTTTCCCTGTGAAGTGCCCACTCCTGGGCACCCCCAAGATGAGGCCAGGCATCCTAGCACTGTTGGGGCCGTTGTGGAGATTAAGCAAGCTATTGCCCATAGTTGCAGAGTGGGATCCATGATTAGAATAAGCACAGAGGTGAGAATTATCAGGTTTGGGGAAATTGAGCCCAAGACCAACTGAGGCGTGAATTGAACCCTGGTCCGGGCCATACCTCTACATCAGGGTCTGCCGCTCTAACCATTGAGCCACACTTCTCCACTAGGTGTAACACAGAGAGGTGTTCCAGTTTTACACATTTTTGTGAAGCTTGAGAGAACTGAATATTGATGTTGTTGTCTTCTTCCTAGGACAAGTGCGTGACTTAATAAGTCAAATAAATGATTTTAGATGGATGGTGAAAAGCACGGGGGACAAGGTTTACTTCTGTGGAACACCAAAATCAGAAATACAGGGTTCAGGAAAAAAAGTCCTGACTTTACCCCTTGCCACCTTTTAGTTAAAGCTACCGACACTATAAAGGTGTTTAATGAATCCCCCAACATGATGGACAAATACTTCAGAAGATTGACATGATTCACAATGTCAGAGGCTATAGAGAAATCCAGCATCACAAAAAGTGTGTTGTTTCAGTCCTCTCAAGAGGACGCAAACCAGACTAGCTAGGTGACAGAATGTAAATAAAGACAGCAAAATACTGCAGTTGTACAACTAACATATTTTGCCGTATTTTAGCCAGCACGATTTGGATAGGGATTAACTGGGAGTTAGCTGGGTCTGGAAAAATCAGTTTTCAGTGGCGACCAGAGTTTGTCTGATGTTTTGTCTTTTTTCTGCAAGGTAACCATTGAACTTGTCACACAAATCTTTAGATTAGGTGACCTGTAAGACACCAGTAGAGTCCATTGTGGAAGAGAAAAGGATCTATCCAAGGAGGCAGGGTGGTTAGAGACCTTGTTGATTGGTTCTAGGAGGCCTTTTGGCTGACAACATAACTTTTTGTATAATTTAGAAATGAGTTGATATTTTTTTAACAAATGAGATTCTTATTTTCCCCATGTTTCTATTATTTAATTGCGATTCTATTGATGCTTTACTTCAGGAACGTCAAATGTGGAGGGAACCATGTGTGGCGCCGCGGCCAGGGCGACTGACACTGGAATCTGGGGACCACGGTTCGATCCCCGGCTCCGGCGGCAGGTTAGCCCAGCACCATGTGACTCTGGGCAATAGCTCGCTTAATCTTCCCGACGGCTCCCAGCGCCTAGAGACCTTTACGGGTGATTGTGCTTTACAAATGTGTACTTTACTTTTACTTTATGTAAATATGTCCACTGTTCACTCTGTGTTGGTATCATCACGCATGATTTCAAAGCTATAATTTATTTATGATTAAATACTGTGGGCCCTCATTTACAAAATGTATTTCTCCTTGTTGCGCCACTCCAATGCCTCGCCCGGGGAGCCGTAGGATTCTGATGCATTCCCAGCTTTACAAACGTTTAAAAATCGGGGAATCTGTCAGGTTCCGTGGATGTTGATTGTGACCACCCACCACAACACCCATGGAACTCCCCTTTCAAACAGGGTAATGCTTTCAAGAGGCCCATATTTACAAGGCCATGAAAAGTCACAAATGGTGACTTTCCGTGGCCTTGTAAATATAGGCAGGCCCACTGCACCGCCTGTGCGTCAAACAAAGTGACACACCCGCAGCCCAATGGCCTTGCAATTAGGCCCTGTGTTTACTTGCCTTGCAGTGTAGTCAGTTTTGTGGGTGGGGAAATGAGTGTTTGCAAATTAGAGGATATAATACATATTATTTCCATCAGAGATGCATTTTTGGTTTGCTTTTTATCATAATATGCAGAAGAAAATGCTTGTAAAATTATCAGCTCAAAGCAGTATGCCATTATAATGGTGAATCCGTTGCGCTCTTTTTTAGGGTGGAAATCACCCCCTCCTGCACACAATATTTTGAAACTGATCCTGAAGGTTCCCAATATGTGATACATGTTTTCCCCTTTAATAATTTTAATGATGGTTTTAAAAGGAATTGAACAGCTATTGCAGAGTTTACAATTTTTAAAGAATCATGCACATAGGTAGCTTACGAATACAATCCTAAGAGGGCTAAGAAACACCCTGGCCCAAATTTACAAAGTTGTCATCTCACGCAGCATAGCCTATTAACCAAAGTTACTGCACTGCGTGAGAGGGAGAGAGCAGATCAGAGCCATATTTACTAAGCTATGGCACTATCTTACTCGCTCTTTAGTTCTGGCTCACAATTACGCTGCCTAACAATATGCACACACCTTTGCACCATAATGCAAAGGTGTCTACACCAAGTCTAGCATAGGTTATATACCAGAAGGGTAACCTTCCAGTACAAAATACTCTGAAAATTTACTAACATTTTGTGTCGGGTTTCAGTCACAAAACTAATAAAAACAGTGCAAAATGTTTATTTGGGATTTACTTCCAAGCCTAACCCATGTTTACCACTGGAAAGTTGACTAAAAGTAATTCAAAATAGCACTTTCCGCTGCTTTGCATAACTTTACATCAAGGGAGAGTTCCATGGGTGGTGCATGGGTCTTCCCATGCAACTACTCATGGTTTATGATGCAAAACACTATCTAATTACAATACTAGAAAGGGTTTTGCACCAATAAATAACATATCTGTGAAGCAGGCTCAAAAAGGAGAAATGCTGTATTTCTCCTAACTTTTCAGACTTTGCATGGGCACTATACAACACACATGCAAAGTTGGAAACGTTTTAAAGCTTCTGTAGGCAGAATGTTTTGAATTCTTTGTATGTGTGGAAAATAAGTTTGTAATGTTTTCATGGGCAGGAGCACAACTCTCCATTTGCTTTTGGTAATACTTCTCTCCAGTTCCCACCCTCTCCCAGCATTGTGATTTTGTTTGAGTTCAAACTCTGGGCATCAGCTAGCTGGTCTAAAGACAGAAGTGTTTTGTCTTCCAGAGTTGGTTATACCTGGGGCATAACTACAGGTTGTGAAAGATGCATAGAGTCCGGGCAAGTGCTGGTGGTTACGCCTTGTTCCTAAGCACCTGATTTACTGTTGCTGTATCAACATTTTAAGGTACATTATGTTCAATTACATCGTCTTCCTGTGTTGACTTAAGCTCATTAGTGATATGAAAAGGTGCTTTTTTTGGGTTTCTTTTTTCCTGCTACTGCAACCTGCTTGGAAAACGGTTGCTCGTAATGCATGTCTTGTTCTGTTAGTGTATCAGCTACGCAAAGGCCTTTTCTGATTCAGTGATGCATTCGGATACACTAAAGATTTATATTGACAAAATGTTAAATACTCTCTAAAAGCTGACAGAATCTGACCTCTGGACTACAATACCATCTTGCACAGAATTCAACAAGCTGCCCTTAGAGGGGTCACAACATCAGCCCTTCAATGCCGAGGGGAATGAAGGTAACTGATCACACACTGGCAGTTTAAAAGCTTGCTAGACCCCTCACAATGCAGCTAACAAGAATAATATATAGTTCGCGTTATCATGGCATTTATCTCTGTGAAATACGTATTGTTTTCAGTATCATTATCACCGCAAAAAACTTTCAAAAAATGCACCCGTGTCTAAACAATATTTTTGGCCTAGGGTGAACCCAGCCAAATTTCATGAAAATTATGAGTTATATTTTGATTTTTGGACTGTAAAAACAGTGGACCTTATTGTAGAACTTTTCAGAAGAAGCATTCTTCCCGGGCATCTTGACGAAAATTATAACTTTAGACTTCATAAAATTGCAAAAATGTATTTCATTTGCTCATTTCAGTTTTTTGTGAGATTTCCCAGCTTAAAAATAAAGGAAAGGTTTCCATCGCTATATTAGCAAAATGAGTTAAAATAAACTTCTACGGATGAATCTCTTATTTCCCTGAAAAAATAAACCTGCTTCAAGTTATCTGTCAGTATATTTCTCGAGAAACCCTACCGTTGTGGATTTTTCCTTTCACATTTCTCTTAAAATTAATTTTGCAAATTGCCTCAGTTTTCAATATTTTTCACACAATTTCATTCAGACTATAGACACCGTGAATCAATTTCACACATAGTTATTCTTATTTTGATACTTCACGTGTTGCTGTCAGAAAAGTACTGCCCTTCAAGTTTATTCACAGATATATTATGTAAAGGTTACTTTCATTTATAGACATGTATACCGGTGATTTAGACTCCTAACACGTCTAAGATGATCATCAAACAGAGAGAAACTCATCATAGTGAGACATGGCAAGTGCTGTTTTCCACTCTTTTCCCTTTGGCGCTCAGATACAATGTCATATAACAGTCCTAAATCAGGGTCAACAGAAATAGAAATGTATTGACAAAGGTCTCTTTTTAAACATAAGACAAATCAACGGGTTTATTTTTTTCTATGGTGCTATAGAATTTACTCTAGTGCACATATTTAATATGGAGGATTTGAAACCTACTAATAGTTGATGTTTAACAAATGCCGTATCATCTATTTCTATGACAATAAAAAACGTTACGAAAGTGAGGGGATGTGTGTTTCTAAAGCACTTTTAGAAAATGTTATAATAAAAGACTGATTGCGGCTATCACTGAAAATAAATTAGCACCAATTGCCTTTATTCTAGAATTAATTAATCCCTTAAGCCACAACAAGCACATAAACTACACACGGTCCAAAATATATTACAAAATCCTTATGAAAGCACTTGGCTAGCTAAAAATACATGCTGTATAATAAAGAGCAATAATTTCGAGGAAAGCCCATGATTCACTTTTTTTATACAGATAAAGCAATCAATGCAATAAAAAGCATAAATATTACCCTTAAGGTGCATACGGCTCTAAATTCAATACACTTCACCAACAAAGATAACCTATGTGAAGTATGAAAAGTACACATTTCAGTGAAACGACAAACATTACTTACACATCATCCTTGGTTAAAAATGTATTGACACAAACAATCTCTGTATCAAAGCGTATTGAGACGCAAAATAAAAATAAAAAGTTACACATTGGATTACAAAAACCTGAAGTGTAAAACAAAGCCTCTAAATCTATAAAATGTGCAAAGAAAAACAAAATAAAATAATAAAAGGTCTTGCTCCAGTTATGAACCTGTACCAGTATTAGAAGGGCTGCTTTGTGGATATTAGACACCTTATGGGATCCAGAGAGTGGAATTAGGGAAGTTCCTTAAAGTATATCAAATCTGTTTTCAGTTGTGAGTGGAATACCAGCTTCCGACTAGCCCAACAGCTCGTCACCATGCTGTGCGTTGAGGTCACCTCAGATTAATTAGTTTTGAGTTAGACTACCTAACACATCTCTCAAATCCCTGTCAAACCGTGATAGGACAGCACATTGATGACTCGATATTTCTCCCCGTCTGGATTCTCGTGGACCTAGGCTTCCATTGCTCATAACACCAACCCACTTTCAAATCTAATATTATTCAGACAAAAATGGAACTGAAGTGTTTTTTACTCGTTCCAGCGGGCATAAAGGTCATAATTGTACTTTTTGGAAATATTAAAAACTTAAAAGAGAAAATGTGTCTGATAATGGCACTTTTTGTTCACGCCACTTAGCTCACGTTATTTGAGCATAGAAGAAAAAAAGAACAGTGAAACTAGGATTGATAGAAGCATTGGCTTTAATAGAGGTCATATCTTCGTCTCGAAAAATAATGGATGGATTGAATACTCTGGCGTCAAATGCACACCCGCTAAACACTTTTGCCAACTGAGGTCGTCCCTGTAAATTCACCTGTTTGTCCACTCCTCTGCACGTGTTTCCAATGTGAAGCAGTTGTATTGCTTCATTGAAACCCTGATGAAGTCACATAGAATTCAAAGTAGAGCACAATAGTGGTTGATTAAGGGTATCAACTGTTTCTTTTAAACTAGAAATACTTTTGTGTGGTTCAACATCCAGGAAGACAGCACAACAGGCAATACGATAAAATATTGCAATTCAATGCCAGACGTTCAATCCAAGTAAGGATACTTTTATCAACATAATCGCTTTCCAAGGGCATTTAGTATATATTCAGGGGAACATTTGAAGGAATTATGGGGCATATTAACAAGGGCAGTATTGCCGCTTTAGCTTTCTGCCGCTACAGAGGTGATATTGTAATCGCCCTATTTACAAGGTGGTTCTAACAAGCATTATCGAATGTTAGCACCCGTTTTCCCGATGCCTCGCTTTGCATCTCTAATGAGATGCAAAGTGGGCGTCACTGGGCAGTACTCCTTGTAAATTATCACTGATGTGCACATGGCGATATTTACAAGGAGGCCTAGGCATTTTTGCAGATGCTAGTTTTTGATAAAAACCGCGGTTTTCGCCAAAAACTAACGTCTGCAAAAATGCTGACTTACCTATATTTTACATTGGAAGTGGATTTTGCTGATACGCCCACAGGGTCGTCTGAGCAAGGTAATCGCCGTTTTCCATGGAACATCGCTGGAAAACCAGTGATGTTCCATGGAAAACATCGCTATCGCTGGAATAATTATCACCATTGTGTTATGCGTTGTTAATTCGGCGCTAGCATGGCGATAATTTCCAGTGATAGCCGACGATAACAATTCTCACACTAAGAGTGGCCAGCGATAAAATTGATAATATGCTCCTATGTTCTTGCCCTTCTTCACGGCCCATATTCGTTGGTTTGCTGGTTACCAGTATAGAGCTGTAATGCTTGCTTATATCTTTTTATCTGCATTATGAATCGTTTTCATTAGGAATAGCAGCTCCCGGAGAGGAAATCGTCCCTTCCTCCAATGGTGGACCTTTTAGACCTGTCTCGGGCTCGAGATAGGCTCGTTTCTATATGAGAGTATTTCTAAAACTTCCTCAATGAGGACATTCTATTTTTACATCGTGTTCCCCCGGATATATAAAGTCAAGGACTGACTGCTTTTCAGATACCTTTCTGGATATTATTTGAGACTCTCATGTCGAAGACTCTTTGGTATTTCCTTCTTTCTATCTTCAGAGACGTCAAACAAGGTTTTTTTTCTTGTGTGCACACCTTCCAGAAGTGATACTCCAGATGAAGACAGTGTTTCTGTCAAAGCGCGTTGAGTCAGCTTTACGCCCACTTCAAAGACCTTAAAGACTTATCCTATCCATCAATCTATCATCTTTTGGTTGAATATTATTAAATATCGTATATCATTCGCATCATACATATATGTAAAGTCAGTTGATGTATGTCTTAGTGTGTATGGTTTGGTATGAAAGCAATAAGAATATTGTGCACCTGTTAAAGTCTCTGTATGGTATGAACGTTACTTTTTTTTATTGTGAATATGTTTTTTTTTCAATGCAATTTATATTTAAAAAAAATTGAATTTACTAATGAATGAATAAACACTTTTGTATTGTTCTATACCCATAAATGTCACTATTGTTCTTCCCTTTATCATGATATAAGGGTTGTGTTATTTTGAAGTAGTCCTAGAATGTTTACATGACTTGCCCTTCTTGGAGACAGACAATCTCACACTTTTACAAAGTGAGAAGGACCTCATCAGCCACTAGTTCAATATTGAAATTCTGCCTGATTAATTCCTGATCTATCAGATTAACAGTGAATCTTGGAACAGTGCTTAAAGCCTGTATATCAATTGTTGCACAGGATTGGGATTGTATGATGAAGGAGAGCTCACCTTTGTTGTGTATTTCTTCTTGCCTTTATACGCTGTATAATTCACCTCACACTTTCACAAATAGCAAAAGAAGAGATGAAGTGGGCAAATTAAGCACAAACATCACGCTTTAGAAGACCAAGCAGTTTAGCTAAATAATGGGACTGAAATTCTTATTAGACATATACTTTAAAGAGCTTTTTGGGACGCAGGGTCCCCACTTGTGCATAAAACATATTACGCGTTGAGACTCTACAGACTCTCATTGGGAGAAATCATTTAAAGAATGGTGTTTCACTAGTGGTACAATTTTAATATGAGTAGACCAGAAACAGACTCTGTCCTAGCATGATACCTACCAGAAGTATTGAACTACAAGACATGTGTGTGGCACATTAAATGGACAATGCAAAGGAATACAAGCTGTCAACATATGACCATGTGCGTTGGCTCAAAGAATCCACTATTTTGAAAAGACTATGGGGCATATTATGAAAGGCAAGTGATAATTATCGCTGGCTGCTCTTAGCCTGAGAATTGTTATCGCCGGCTATCGCTGGAAATTGTCGTCATGCTAGCGCTGTATTAACATCGCGTAGTGGTATGGTGATTATTATTCCAGCAATAGTGAAGGCTGTCCGGGCCCAGGGGCCAGTCCCCATGCCCGTTTTATTACTTATTCACCGGACATGTTGAAGACAATGCACTCTACTCACTTGTGCCTCGCGCCAAAAGCTCGGCTCCCCATTTTGGCTCAGGAAATCTTTATTAAACGTAGCTCCTTCCCTGAAATTCAGGCTCTCACTATTCCCAAGATTAGTACCCAGAGGCAGGCCATTAGTGAGGAGGTGCCCATATCGGTATATTACCTCAACACCCGCTCTCTTGTAAAACATCAACTGGATATTTTTCTTCTCCTGCTCTCTGACAAACCAAATATCTTGCTACTGACCAAAACC
Organism: Lissotriton helveticus; assembly: GCF_964261635.1. Taxonomy (NCBI): domain Eukaryota; kingdom Metazoa; phylum Chordata; class Amphibia; order Caudata; family Salamandridae; genus Lissotriton; species Lissotriton helveticus. The sequence continues at coordinate 430,517,399 of NC_136059.1, forward strand.
TGGCTCACTGATGATTCTGCGCCAGATATCCTGGCGGCACTTCCCCCCAACTATTATATTATTCATGCCAATCGACCACCTGGCAAAGCTGGGGAGGGTTGCAGCCATCATTCATACAGACTATAGGTTTTGCTCCCTGACTTGTCTTCCTCTCAAGAAGATGGCCATAAAACTTGAATCAGCTAACAACTCTTTTGTCTGTGTTCATTTATACAGACCACCGTATCAGATGTCGCACTTCCCCTCATCACTCAGCGAACAGATGGCTAAACTCGTGATTGATCATGCCAAGGTCCTCCTAGTGGGTGACTTTAATTACTGGTATAATGATCCCAATGAAAGGCCACAATCAGCTCAGATATCTGATCTCCTCAGTAACCTAAACTTCTCTCCACATGTTTCATCGCCCACACATCTGAAAGGGCGGGTCCTCGACCAAGTTTGGTCTAATGGCCTGTCTATCTCCACTCTTACAATTACGCCCTGCATCTGGCTTCATCACCACTTGCTACAATTTACCTTGGTATTACCGTCTACTAAGAAAACCAATATGGTCAAAGGTGGCCTTGCAAGGAAATGGAACTCTATTAACAAGGAAGAATTCTTTGATACACTATCTAACACAGTGCCACGCCCTTGCAGCAATGTTAATATCATGGAAAGGAAGGTATCGGAATGGCTATATAATGCCAGTAATAAGCATGCACCTTTAAAAAAAGTCAAACTCGCCCGTCGGGCGGATGCACAGAGATGGTTCTCCAATGAACTCAAAACTCAGAAGTTAGCCTTGCACCATGCGGAGAGAGAGTGGCATCTAAAGTACTCTCCTGAAAAAAAACTATTGTATATCATTACCCGAAAGGACTACAAGAAGAGTATTCTCTCTGCCAAAGCTGCTTACTTCTCCAAAATTGCAACAAAAACTCCAAAGAAATTTTTACTATAATCGATGAATTAGCTAACACTGAGCAAATTCTTTTGAAAGCTGCACCCTCCCAAGAACTGTGCAATTCATTAAGTGATTATTTCATCGACAAAATTAGGACCATTAAGGCCAGTATTTCCAACCACCCATTCACCCTTGATCCTTTTGTTCTGAATAGGAACAACCATACTTTGAGATTCTTTCCTACTATTAGCAAGGAGTCTCTCCAAGATCTCCTCGTTAAAATTAAATCAGGCTTCCTTTCCGACTGTGTACACCTTAGTGTCATCCGTGCAACATAAATGACGAAAAAATGTGAGTGAGAGCGAGAAAACACCTCACGGGCGCACCACCATCGGGAACCTGGCTGGTACTCACCAGGGTTGCCCTGTTCTCATCATCGGTGTTTTCAAGCTCAGAAAGGAAAGGAGAAAGTGTCCAAAACACAAAGAAAGATTTGTGTAAATAGAATATGCAGTGGAAAAGGAAGATCAAAGAACTAGTGATCTACAAAGAATCCAACAACGTGTAAAAACACAACATGTAAAAACACAAAACACACGTCAACACAAATAAATCACTTTATTATTTTGCTTGTGTTGGGTGTGAGGATCTAAAAATAGTAAGTGAGGTCACTACCTATCCAACCACCACTACTATTGTACTTGCCGACATGTTTCATTGCCATATAGACATTCAGGCAATTTCTTCAGGGCGTCATAAATTTTAGTGCCACTGCATACTGACCATATTAGTCTGCACAACCTTTAACGGCCATTTCACTCGTACCGGCCGCTGGATAGCTATTTAATGAACCTGTAATTACAGTGTTCATAGAGGGATTTCCCCGTAGATTTACAGTATGGTGGAAAGCCTCTGCCGTGCGTGCGCCCGTGAGGTGTTTTCTCGCTCTCACTCACATTTTTTTGTCATTTATGTTGCACGGATGACACTAAGGTGTATGAGTGTTTATGTCTCACAACTGATCTAATTTTTGGAACGGGCGTTTTGTTAAAAGAGGCACCATCCAGGGCTATACCAACTACCCTAACTAACTAAAAATAAGGGAGTTGTTTGATGCAATATTGTTGCAGAAATTGGTATACCCATGAATATAAGGATAGATCTTTATGTGCCTAAACAGGTCTAGGTCTTGTTTTTGTATGTGATATGATGAGTGGAGGGCGACCTATGACTAGCTTTACCCTCTAAGCTCCTGTGTTTTGAACATTCCCAGGTGTGACTTAAGGTCTGCTCACCGCTCTCTTCTCTCTACGCCGATGTTTAAACTGGCCCACCATGGAGGCCGCAGATTTGCCACTCTTGCCCCCAAACTGTGGAACTCCTTTCCGTGGGAAATTCGCTCCTGCACAGATCTCCTGCAATTTAGGAAATACCTGAAAACCTGGCTATTTGCTCAAAGCTAGATCCTATGTCCCTACTTGACTGCATTCGGAGCCTTTTAGCGCCATGAAGCCACCCGGCGTACGTGCGCTCTATAAATTTATATTAATATTAACATTAACATTAACATCGCTGGTTTTCCAGCAATGTTCCATGGAAAACAGCGATAACCTTGCTGATACGACCCTGTGGTCGTATCAGCATAATCCACCTCCAATGTAAAATATAGGTTAGTCAGCATTTTTGCAGATGTTAGTTTTTGGCGAAAACAGCGGTTAACTAACTAACGTCTGCAAAAATGCCTGGGCCTTCTTGCAAATATCGCGATGTGCACATCAGCAATAATTTACAAGGACTACTGCCCAGTGACACCCACTTTGCTTCTCATTAGAGATGCAAAGCGAGGCATCGGCAAAACGGGTGCTAACATGCGATAATGCATGTTAGCACCACCTTGTAAATAGGGCAATTAAAATATCACTGCTTTAGCGGCAAAAAATGCTGCTAAAGCGGCAATACTGCCCTTGTTAATCTGCCCCTATCTTGTATGTAGAATAGGTCCTGGCAAAATATTCATTACACTGTCCAAAGTCATGAATTTCACATTATGTGAAATTCATGAGCTTTCACAAAATTACAAAATACGAATTTTACATTTTTGATTTTACCTGACACGCATCTTGCTTTAAAAGTCTCATGAGACACCAGCAAGCGACGGGTTGGCACAGAAACTGCTTTACAAAGAGACATGTTTTACTAGAATCAGCCTCCTTTTGTTACATCACAAGATTTTTTAACCGGAGGTGCACTCGGATAAAGAAAAATTGACATGAGAATTTTCATGAAATTTCATGTCATTTTGTGATTTTAAAAAATTATGCGATTCCACCCATGATTAATACAGGATGATTAGTGTGCACAAAGAAACCACCAACAAAGAAACAATCATACAGAGTTATGCCCTATTCTCAATAAACTGTGATTGTGGCCAAATCAAGTACTCTCCCCAGTGACTTAAAAAACAAAACAAATTCCCAAACAAACATGTAAACTCCGATATACAGCCGAACAAAGTTATTACATAAATAAAACCAATTACATTGCACGCACTGAAACCCAATCGGTGGTGCAGCGCGCGCAACGTTATTTGTTTTATTTATTTATGTACTTAACACGGTTCAGCCGTATGCTGAAGTTTACTTAGGGTGACCAACTGTCATAAGTACAAATTCAAGATGGTTAGTGTAAAAATTCAGGACAAAGGGTCAAGATTCAGGACAAATATTCAAGACAGAAGGTCAAAATTCAGGAAACAAAATTCCAGAGTTTTAAAGGCACATCAGAGGAGGTTGCTCAATAGTATATAAGTACACTAATAGACAACCAACATAAGTACATGTCAAAATAAGTTCAAATTATGTTGCGACATTTGTGTTCACTGTTTTCTCTGTATGCATGCAGCTTTGAGCAACTGTGCCAGTATTGTTGTGGTATTTCATATGACTGATAGAAGCAGCTTGAGTCCCACCTCACCCTCTCCACTCTGCTAACTCCACGACTAAGATACAACTTCCAGTTCAATCACTTATTGGACGGGATGTTACAAAGCTCCAGTTTTTGTAGTCACTGTTGTTTTGTTTTAGAGCACTGCTGCAATTTCTGAGTTGTTGCATTGATGTTGCTAAAATGCACCTTTGCATTGCAACATTTTACAGTGTGACTGTTTAGTATATGCCGCCGGGTGGTGATTTTTGGCACTGCTGATATGAAGTGCCAGGGAGCCCTTGCACTTGTCAGATCTGCTGAGATGCCCAAGTTGCACCATCAGGGACGCGAGTTCAGACATCTTGTTAGTGCTCATATGTACTGCTGTTGTGTGGTAAGAGTGTAAATGGAATTCGTATACTAAGCATCTGTTTTTGCACCTCTCTTTTATTTCTATCTCTTCCAGGTATCAGCACAGTTGTTGCTGATGTTGTGGAGCATATTATAGGCTTGATAGTCTGACACTGGCGGGGCAGGAGGGGGGAGTATGAGGAGAGAGGGTGTCCATGTATGCTTTGGCTGTCATGGTGCCCTTTGAGGTTATCCTGTCACTGCACAGAGAGGCCCAATATCATTCAGTATTTGATAATTAGGCCGACATACAGAATGATATTGGGCCGATAGCAGTCAGTGCCAGGTCAGGGAGGGGCTGCTGCAGGCCATTGAATTCACAGCAGGAGCACGAACTGGCCCCTGCAGTGAGAGTTACAGAACTCTCAGACTGCTTTCAGGAGGCAGCTCGTGCCTATCAGCTAGATTCATCATAGTCCCGTTTTGCGAGTCCTTAATAGCGATTATTAAGGAATCGCTATTAAGGACTTGCAAAACGGGATTCATGTAGGAATAGCAAAAAATATTGCGATTCCTACATCATCCTTATTTGCGATTAGCAAATTGCTAATCGCAAATAAGGAATAACTCCCCATTCATTCCTATGGGCCTACAGCCCCATAGGAATGAATGGGGAGTTATTCCTTATTTGCGATTAGCAATTTGCTAATCGCAAATAAGAATGCGATTTCAAGGGTTCCAGGGGTGTCCAAAGGACACCCTGTAGCACCCCTGAAATGGAAATGTAGCCTGATGTTGCGCACACACATGTCCAAAGGACATGTGTGTGTGTAACATACCACTTAGAAAAATGCACTAAAGTGCATTCTTCTAAGTTTTCGCTATTTACCATGAAGTCAGACTTTTACCACGAAGTCAGACTTCGTGGTAAATAGCGGCCGGAAATTGCGAATTCACATATTTCAAAAGTTTCATGAATTGCATTTAAGGAATCTCAAATAGAAATTCCTTAAATGCAATTCCTCGCAAATGTGCGATTTCGCAAATAGCGATTTTTTCATTTGGGATGATGAATCCCAAATGCAAAAATTGCGCTCGCAAAGGGCCAGATTCTGAGAATCTGGCCCTTTGTGAGCCGATTTTTCGTTCATGAATCTAGCTGTATGTCTGGAATTAGGGACAAAAGGCGTCCGTTAAAGAACGTCTCTCGGACAACGGACAAGAGGCCCAAATAACGGGCAGTCTGTGAAATTTACGAGTGGTTGGTCACCCTAAGTTTACTATCCCCCACCCTCCCCCTGTCCCTCCCCCGCCCGCAGCACTCCCTCGAGGAGCCGCACTGATAACAACTGCACTGCAGGAATCAGTGCAGCAATAAAGCACATTTTGGTATTCTTTCCATTGCTCCAACCATATATATAGTTCTTTATCAATGTCCAGATTACGCTCAGGTTTAGAGACAGGAAGTGCATGCCAGAGAAGATAATGCAACCACTACCTGTTTGACCAGAACGACCGTATCCATCCATTAGTAACAAATAACAAGTTTGGAAATCTTCAAAATGCTGTAATTGAAGGGTTTATTAAAGTAAGGTTATTCAAGATCCATAACCTGGTCTTAACAGGAATAGTACTGTAAAAAATGTTGATCGACTTACATTAAAAATAATTAAACAGCACTGCCTCTAAAATCAACTTTGACAGGACTGATGCTACAACAAAAATGACTCACTGGGCATCAGGATATTTTTTCAGCACAGATAAATTGTGAAGATGTAATGGTTTTGTTGCAGACAAGTGTCTGAAATCTAGTGGCCACTGAAGCACTTCTGCTGGATGACGAGGAAACATAGCAACCAGCAGGGCTGCCTACTTAATAAAAGCACGCGGTCTAATAACAATGATACATGGAAAAAAACAAATTTTTCTCATGTGCAAAAAGTTACAGAGCACAAAAATAAACTTAAAATATAGAGGGGGGGGATGTGGCTGTTCGTCTCTTTAAGCAGTTTCCAGTCTTCACGTTTTAAGGTCACTAGCGGTGTCCCAATGAAGCCCAGGTTTTCAAACCCCTCCACAATTACTAAAGCACGTGCGTGGGAGCTCTTAGCATAAAGGCTGGCACAGTATGTCCCGTTAACTCTGCTTCACAAATCTCTGTCCTCACATATCAAAACACAGAAAGTGAAAACAAAGGAATGGTTGACACACCGAACATACACAAGAGCTGCTCTATTTAAAAGGCATACACACATGAACTTCATTTGGGAGTAGTAAGGGGTCGCTGTGACATCTAGCTTGCTCCCTGCCACTCCTGGCACTTCCTTTGCGACCACGGACTTCAGAGGAGGCAAAGTTCTGTCCCCTCTGTTGTTCTGCAGTTGTTTGGTATACCTTTATGCTTATTACAAGATTAACATGTTGTCATGCTTTTCCATTTGTACTTAGGAACCGGGCAGGAGCACTGCGGCACAAAGTGGAGTCAGGTACATTTTCTGATTAACAGAATGGTCACCCTCCAGACATTGGGCCTCATTTATGAAAAGTGACGCATCGCTGCGTGAAAACAGCAATGCGTCACTTTTCACTGCGCCCTCCTTGCGACACCAATGATGCGTCATATTTACAGTATGACGCATCATGTCGCAAGGAGTTACAGATATGTCAGTATTTCTGACGTATCTGTAAGGCGCAAAAGTGACGAATTGCTGGAAAAGTGATGCAACTCCAGTAATGTATCTGTATGGCGCAAAAGTGACGAATTGCTGGAAAAGTGATGCAACTCCAGTAATGTGTCCTTTCACATGGGGCAAGCCCCATGTGAAAGGGCCTGCGTCAGTCTTACGCCTGCTGTGAGGCAGGCGTAATATTTTGATGCATTTGCATCCTAGAAGTGGCGCAGTAAAATCTTATAGATCAATCTTGCGTCAATACGCCCCCCTTGCATATATTATACCTGGCGCAGGTATAATGTGGCGCAGGGGTTTACAAAGTGATGCATCTACCTAGATGCGTCACTTTGTAAATATGGCGCAACAAGGCGCATTTTTTACGCCACTGGTGCGTCACAAAAAGTGATTCACCGGCGGCGTAAACCTGACGCACGGCCTCATAAATGAGGCCCATGGAATGTTACATTTGAGCACTAGCACTGTCCTATAGGGTTGGAGTGCACAGCATCACCACGTGCCCCTAAAGATGTATTTCTGAAGAGCATCAGGGAGCCCATTGAGGTAGAAAGCAAATAGAGAGGACAGAGGGAAGGAAAAACAAGACACGACAGAGAAAACACATGCATTCATATTGAATAATATGTAGAAAAAGAAAAAGTCCCCCAAGTATACAGTGGAGGCATCCAGCCCATCCAATTAAGGCAGTGTGAGACTGAAATGCTCCTGTGCTGAACGGGCGCAGCAATATGGTAAAAAAATCCAGTGAATCCAGAGCAGGGAAGTGAGATAGATAATAAAGCCATCAAATTAAGAGCAAGAACTGATCTAAAGCCCCCAAACTATGTAATTGTAATGTACTCGAAACAATAGGCTTGCCAACATACAGCTAAAGCTGTTGTGAGCAGGGACCCAAAAAAGATTCACAGGACAATTATTGTTGGCCAAGGAAGAACATAATATCAAAGGCAGCACCTCGAATTATCATTCCCAAGTATTAAATGCCCTGCATGGGAGGTGTGGCATTTGTGGCACATGCTCCCAACCTCTGGAGCATCACCTGATCCAAAGAGAGAAACTCACTGCCAAGTTCAAATTTGGGAGCGCAAACCATGCCCCCCTCCCAACCGTCTTGTAAAAGAGAAAGCTCTATGTACAGCTTCATGTCATGGACCGGAGCCATAGTTAAGAAGGTTCAGAATGATAAAGCTTTAGTGCAATTAGCAAAACCGGTTCTGGTGTTCATTACAAATAGAGTTTCAACTTTATCAATCTACTTTTCTCTATGACCCAAACATGCCTACCTGCAGATTTAAATTTGCAGTAGCAATTTGCAGGGACCAGATAGAAAAGCACCTCATATCTTCATGCACATCACTGAGTCTTCCATGGAGCTCACACTATAATCATCAAGACAGTCTAGTGCACTAGTGGGTCACCCTAATAGCAACATTGCGCTATACAAATTCCATTCATATTTTAACACACCAAGGGGCATATTCTCAAGGACTTATCGCCGAGTTAGCTGCACTTTATCGCAGCCCAAATGGCAATAGCATTATCACCCTATTTACAAGCAGGTGCCAACAGCCAATATCGCCAGTTTTCCTGCGATAGCAGCCGCAAACAACATCACCACAGATGACACTGGCAACTAATGCTAATGAGATGCAGACTAGGCATTCCCGTGTAAAAAGCTGCAACAACACCACTTCGCAACTTTCTCAACGACCTGCCAGATCTGCGTTAAGATCACAAAACCTGCAATAAGGCGCGTTAACAGCATGGAATTAACACCTGCTCGTCCCTGGTATTGAGTCGGACGATAACCTGCACCAGAAATGAGAGCTCAGCCCACAGCCACACCAGAACAACAACAGATGCCATGGAGCTACTGATCAGGCAGCGTGGACACCCAAGAGGGCCACAACACGCACTGCCACCACCCCCAGCCCCCCCCCCCCGGCCCTACACCAGGGCCCCCTCCCCCGGACAAAGATATTTTACATCAACTTTACGAAATCATGAACAAAACAATTTGCCTGATGTCAATACAAATGTAACTCAAAACAACTATTTGAAAGAGTCCTGGCCGGTATTCTCCGGACAATCTGTAAGTCACAGCCTGCAAGACAAAATTCAAGATAAGGAGGTGTGTCATGCGCTCATCAAAGGACAGAGAGAGAGAGAAAGAGAGGGCGAGAGAGAGAGTGAAAGGAAGAGAGAGAGAGAGAGAGAGAAAGAGAGAGAGAGACAGTGAAAGGAAGAGAGATAGAAAGAGAGAGACAGTGAACGGAAGAGAGTGAGAGAGAGAGGAAGAGAAAGAGAGAGAATGAGAGAGATAGGGAGAGAAAGAGAGAGAGGGAGAGAGAGAAAGAGAGAGACAGTGAAAGGAAGAAGAAGAGAGAAATTGAGAGAAAGAGAGAGAGAGGGAGAGAGAGAAAGAAATCAACAGTGGAAGGAAGAGAGGGAGAGAGAAATAGAGAGAGAGAAAGAAGCATTTACAAGGAGCGCAAGGCCGTTCGGGTTCTTGGCTCATACATGCCAACTGTTGTGTGTGTATCGCTATTAATGCACCATAAGCCTAAGGCCTAGCCTTATGCAGCATGAAAGCCACATCACATTTCTAGAATGCAAGCAGTAGTCAGACTAACATCAGGGATGAAAGCTCCTCTGTATAAATACGTAAAGCAAAAGGACATCTGCACCTCCGACCTTGGTCTTGCATGTGGCAGGCACCCCCTGAGAGAGATACCATAGCAGATGATGATGACTCCCACACTACGCACAGCGCTAATGAAAGACCAATATATCCACACCCTACACATAGAAGCCCTTGCTTGAGGTACACTTGCATGGAATGCCCTTGACACTTACGTACACAACAACCCATACTTCCAAACATTGCACACACATACGACTCATTGCTCCTAGCTGTGGCATATCATCCACATTACTGATGCAGGTCACAAGAGTGCCTGTTCTACGAGAGCCACCAACACAATGGCAGTACATCCCAAGCACATGCACAACCCCTGTCATGTGGAACTGTACCGTGAATGTATGCTGCATTTGTTGGGGGCACTGCCACTGGCAGTGTGGCGTATCTGTTACCGTCTGAGCTTCCGTCATGCGTACTTCACCTGCGTCCAACCCTGGTTCCACTGTCGATCATGCATGTTCGAGTGGCCCATGAATGTCTGCCTACCCAACACAACGGTAGTTGAACTGGATTAAGACTTGTGTGTGCGCCCATGACCAGGAGTGTAGCCGTGAAACACGTTCATGGGATGCCTTGATATTTGGCGTATGTGCTGGCAGTTGGGCATGGGAGATTGCACAAGTCCTCGTGTGCAGTGACCACATCGAAGCACTCTTCTAGTGTGCTCTGTTGCGGATTGGTGAAACGGCATGGACGGAGCACATCTGTCTGGACCAGTTAATGGACCAGTTAATGGATTAGCTCGCCATCATGTTCGTTGAAGTCGACAACAATGTACTCTTGGAATTGATTGCCCAGGAAGCTGCGCTCGGATTAATGGAAGAGTAACTGCGTTACTGCAGCCGCAACTGATAGTAACCCAGAGCAGAGGCACCAACAACTTGTTGCATCTTGGAGAAATGGTCACATATCCCACCACAACAGTCGACATGTCTGCATTTGCCTGGACTCAGAATGCATGTGCATGCAACTACACGTGTTGCCACACCTGTGCAAGGTGAGGCAGTTCCATTGTCGGAGCTGCACCGCATCATTTGGCAACGCTTCTAAATCTGACATACTGCTGGAGGGAGAGTACACACATGGTAATGTAGTACTACATGCTGTTGAACCCTTCCCCTGCTCACTGTCAGAGACAGCGCAGTCCGGTGGTACAGCGCTATGCAGATCCCATGGGCTGTGACTCGTGTCCCCTGACAAGGGGCAATGAGTATACACCAAACATCACATGACTCATCCAGCAAGGCTAGGTGGGCTGAGACTATTGCCATCTGTAATGATTGGTGTTCATTTTTGCCTCCCCATTTCCTGCACCTCTACATGTACCTATGCTGCCTGTTAGTGTCTGAAGCATTGGTCCCCATGTTGTGGCCTTTGTCTTGCCAGTGCTGACATGCACATGCTAATAAAGTCTATTCAACTTCACTAGTGTTCAACTGTAGTGAGTGTTGATTAGAATGACAAATTGTGTGCCTCAATGAGCATTTTCCGTACATAGGGAGGGGTTGACTGACGCATTTCACTTTGGGGTAAGTCCCTATTGTCAGCTCCACCTTTGAGAGCCAGACATTGTTGTTGGGATAGTTGCTGGTAGACCTGTGATGTTACGTGTCTTCAGCAGTGTGAGAATGGTGCCCAACTTCTTGCCAGGTGGATCAATGTGATCCATTAAAACAGGCTGTGTCCACACAGTTGAGTGTGAGTAGGTATAGGAAGAGATGTTCTGTTGTCACATGTGATGGGGGACACTACTTTAGGCCTGCTACTGAATTTGACATTTGACATTTGGGGGGGTTGGGAGATTGTTGTTCATGAGCAATGAAGCCACAGCTAGTTCACACCTTCACAGTCATCTAATTGGTCATGTGGGTCAGGGTCAAACATTCACAACATTGATGTCATTTTCCAGAGTGAACCTTTTTGTGCAATAAATGTCCCTACATTCATCCATACTTTCATACTTGATTGAACATAGATATGACACATTTGTGTGATTTGGAATGTTTTATTCACATTCTGTGGAGTGTCAGAGCTGGAGCAGTACATGCAACCCCATATTAAACGGTTGCCCAGTGGAGGGCAATGACAAGTTTATCGGAAGAGGAAGAGTTGAGTCCGCAGCCTGATTGCTGTGTCATTGGTAACTAGAGCAGATATGGCAGTCCATGTTGGGGTCCAGGTGAATGTCGCAGGGTGTCTCGGAGGACAGTGGAAGGTGCTGTTCCAGGGCATGATGCAGAGGGCTGAACCAAGCAGAAACAGGCCATATTATGGGGATGAATGCTACAACCTCCTTTCTCACACAGAGTCATTACCATCCACATCTTAGTCCTCTGATATGTCTTCTGGGTCAGGTGTGCCAGGTGTGTCTGGCAGTGTTATGGCTGCATCACTGTGTGCAACTGACATATCAGAGGGCGCAAGTGGTATGGCTGCAGCACTGTGTGCCATTGACACATCAGGGGGCAGAGGTGGTATGGCTGCATCACTGTGTGCCACTGACACTTCAGGGACGGAGGTGTTTTGGCTGCGTCACTGTGTGCCCCTGACACATCAGGGGCGGAGATGTGTGTGTTGAAGTTCCTGCAGCAGTCATCTGGGACAGGCTCTATAGCAGCAATGGCAATATGAGGATCTGCAGGGCATGGAAGAACCCAGCTACATCTCGCTGGTGTTCAGCCATATGGCAGCCATCCTTCTAGCCTGCATCCGCTCCATGTTCTCCATTGCCCTCCTTATCTGTGCCAACTCTGTGCTGCCATCGCTGGAGCCTGTCTGACAAAACAGTTCTTGTGTCCGAGAAATGGCTCCAGAGAGGTCAGCCAAGGATTGTTGTAGAGCATGGAACGGACTGTGGGTGTCAGTTAGGGAGTGTAATTGGTCCCCGATGTGACTTAGACACCTACGTATGGCATCTAATTTTGCTGCCATGAGGTCAAAACCCACCCGCACCTGTTCAGCCAGCTCCCTCTGGCAGTCTAACACACAGCTTTGGAAGGCCATGTGTTTTTCCATGAGGTGATGGGAGCCAGCCATGGTGGTTGGTGCTTTGTGCTGTGTGGTCTGTGAAGGGGGTGGGGGTGGGGTCAAATCGATGCAGCTGGACTGTCCTACTCCTGGAGGGGGGGTGCGGTGGCTGTCTACGAGCCATTGGAGGGTGTTGGAGCAGATGGCCGGGGAGTCCTCTTCATCATCACTGAAGAGATGTCTGATCTGCTCTGAAGGAGGTGTTGATTGTCCCTCTGCAATGTAAAAGGGAGATGCAGGTTAACAGTGTGTTCATTGTATGTTGACGCATTGTACATGTTTACATACAGACTGCATGACAATGTACATTGTGATTGTTTTGGGGGAGCTGGCTATTTGATGGAAGACAGTGGACATTTTGACTACATGACTGATGTGAGGTTGTACTCACAAGCTGCACCAGTTGTGTCCTGTGTTCTGTAGTGAAAATGTTGCACTTTGTACCACATTGCCATCAATGTTATTGTGCTGTGATTGCTATGTGTGTGTGTGTGCATATGGCTGGGTCCAAACTGGGGTGGTGTGGTGAGCAAAATAATATTGGATTAAATCTAGATCCTTGTGACTGGGGGTGAATGCTTGCATTGTCCAGCATTACGTCAATCAATTGTTTCTTTTGGATATGTTGCCTGACGTGGGAAGGGAATGCCCAGATGTGATGCCCTGAAACCGGTCATAGTATGCTTGTTTCTTGTCCTGGGAGGACCTGGCTTGGCAGGTTGGGCTGGACTGTTCCCATAAGGAACAGGGTCAAGACTGATTTGCATATGGCTGGGTCCAAACTGAGGTGGTGTGGTGAATAAAAGAATGATGGATTAAACCCAGATCCTTGTGACTGGGGGTGAATGTTTGCATTGTCCAGCATTCCGTCCATCAATTGTTTCTTTTGCATGTATTGTGGAAGGGTCGCCCCTGCAGCTCTGATTTAGCGGTCCCTTATCCCTTTGAGGCAGTGTGCCTTTGACTTGTGTGCATTGTCCAGCATTCATCCATCAATTGTTTCTTTTGCATATGTTGCCCTAAGTGGAAAGGGTATGCCCAGACGTGGGTCCCATGCTCACTACACCACTGCATTAAAGCTAGCCTGGCAAATGAAGGGTGATGCCCGGAAACCGGTCCCAGGATGCTTGTTTCTGGTCCAGGGAGGACCTGGCTTGGCAGTTGGGCTGTACTAATCCCATAAAGAACAGGGCCAAGACTGATTTGCATATGGCTGGGTCCAAACTGGGGTGGTGTGGTGAGTAAAAGAATGATGGATTAAACCCAGATCCTTGTGACTGGGGGTGAATGTTTCCATTGTCCAGCATTCCGTCCATCAATTGTTTCTTTTGCATGTATTGTGGAAGGGTCGCCCCTGCAGCTCTGATTTAGCGGTCCCTTATCCCTTTGAGGCAGTGTGCCTTTGACTTGTGTGCTTTTACGGTGCTGAGATGTTGGCAACTTGGGTCATTTGTGCTCTTGGATGGTTTTTGTACTCTTGTGCCTTGTTTGTCTGTAGATGTGTTGGTGACGCCAGGGGTTGTATGTGCACGTGGATGTGTCAGAGTGTGACCTGCTCCTTTGAGGATGTGAGCCACACTGGGCCACCTCAGTGTCGTGTTGTGCACCATGTCATGTATTTTGACTGCAGCCATGCTATTGGTCATGCAGTGTCACTTGCATTGTCAGTGTGGCTCACAGAGCCGTTTCTTTGCTGGATTCAGCACATGTGCATGGGTAGGTTGTGAGATTGGTGATAGGGAGGGGGCCCTTTGTGTACAAAGTGGACGGAGGCCTACTTGGTGTTTCTATCTGTGCTGAAGTGTGCCAAGGGATTCAGGGACATGTTCACAATCATTGTGGGTGTACAGTGTGCTACACATAAATGTGCAAGTGTGCCATTGTTCCCATCTCCCCCGTCCCCCCAGTCCCTGGTTGTTACTCACCCTGTTGCTGTTGGGTCAGGTCATACCGAGCTGTGTCCGGTCCCTCAACTCCTTGCACCATCTCCACACTGATTGATGTGGCCACCATTTCCTCCAGCTCATTCAGCTCCTCCTGTGGCACAGGACTCCCACCTTCAGTCACCGTTGCTGCCTTCCGGTTGGAAGCGAGTTTCTGCTTGGTTTGGCTTTTCACATCTTGTCAGCGCCTGCCAATGACACAGTGGAGGTGACGAACAGTTGTTGGTAGTGTTCTATCACCTCTGTGATGATGATCCGGTTTTCCTGCGGACTGAACCCCGTCTTCCTCTTCCTCTTCTCCTTGCCCTTCCCCAACCACGGGGTTCCTGGCTGGTACTCCGTGGGGCTTGTGGGGTTCGAGTTGTCCTCTGCACTAAGTCCCGATGCATCCATGGTGTTACGCAGTTTATTTTGGTTTTGGTGTATTTTTTTGTTCCTTTTAGAGTGCATTTTCCCACATGACGCGTGGGAATTGCCAGCCTGTTGCTGGTTATCGCTGATCTTTGTATTGCGATTTAGGACATCAACTCTTTTTTCGCATTAGTGGTTTGCAATTTTTAGGCGTCGCGTTACTTTTAACACGGTCATTTGACACGGTATCGTAAAACTATTGCATGGTACCGCCATGTTGAGAATACAACATTAACACAGCGTTATTTTCCAGCGATAGACTGCGATGTGAAAAGTTGTGTTAGCTAATTTTGCGATAATTATCACATGTTCTTGAGAATATCCCCCCATATGTCTAGCAGTGGTCCCACAATCCACTTTGCTATTTATATTGGTCTAATATGTAATGACGTTGCTTTATTTCATATTAACAAAGCTGCAAAATATCAGAAAATGTTTTGTGCTGTTCATTCCAGCAGTGCAAATTTTCTAACATGTCCCAATGAGTTAATAATACTAACAGGTAAACAACATATTAGCAGATTTTACTTTAATGTGCTTTACTTAAAAATGATGAGACTGATGAAAATGGTTATTGACATCTAACGTTTGAGCAAAATATCATCATGTGAACAGGTAGGAGGAGAGCAAGAGGAATTTCAATAACGCGTAGCCATTAAAAATGGTATGTAGGTGTGGTGTAGGCTTATTGCAAAGCATACTACATTGCAATTAATTTCCCCACCTCTTTGCATTATAGTATTAGACAACAGGGGAGAGGCAGGTGAGGAAAAAAAAAGCAGACATAGGCAGACCCGACAGTGACCCTCCACCCCATAGAAAAACAAAAGCTGGGAGATATGGGTGGACTCCCTAAAAAAAAGAGAAAATAAACGCACCAGAAAATGATGACATAACACTGGAATGACAAAGGAAACATCTGGTTTGTTGCCCCCCACCTATCCTTGTGCCATGTCATTCTACGTGTCACTCTTCCCCAAACAGAAAGAGAGAAAGGGAAGAGCCTCTATCGAAAAAACGGTTTGAAGGCACCCATCACACATTAGTATGGATTATTTGGATTGGACTCCCACGGCATCTAAGGTAAACTCTCAGCATCATCTGTTCGCTGCCTTGCGTTTTCTAAGCACCATAGAGTGTAAACACAAGAAACATATTGACGTTTTTAGAAAATGAATGATGGCAAACATATTAGTTTGATCTATTTTGAATGGTTCTAGGACTTTTCATCAATAGAGCACGCTAGTAAAAAAGATGTTGTTAAATTTCTGGGCATTTCCTATTATGTGTTTTTGACATCAATATGAAATGTTCAATCTAGTAGCCTTGCCTATAACTAAGCTCATTAGTGAATTGAAATCTCTCCTTTTACATGGTCACCCTAATTATTTGTGGAGTGATGCTGCTTTTTGTTGTTGTTCAGGTGCACTGGGACACTTCTAAGTAGGCCCCAGTGCATGTGTTCTGACCTCCTAAACCATGTCGAAATTGGATAACCCTAATTAGTCTATTGAACTTTCCTGTAAGGCTATAATATATGGTGTTCCAAAATAAACCCATGGAAATTTGGAACGTGAAATGTTACCTATGTAGACCAGTACCACTGAACCATTCATTAAAAGATAAACATGACCCTAGGCCTACCACTGTGGTGCAAGGGTGTCTCCGTTGTTGGCAGGATTTTTTTGTGCATGGAGTGACCCTTCCTGCACAAAAACAATCCATGGGGGCCTTTTCCTCTTTTTATGTGTGCTTCAGAATGCGGCACACACAGAAAGAGAAGGAAACAAGGAGAAATAAAGATATTCCTCCTTGTTACGCCTCCCTTGGAGAGGCATACAATTTTGATGCATTCACAGGTTTACAGATCCCACTGCAACACACATGGAATGCCCCCATGATGCAGTGTAAGGCAATGCAGCGATTTGCAAAGCATTGCCCTGCAGCATATCGACGAGGGCATGTAAAGCCACGCAAAGTTGTCTTTGTGTGGCCTCGTAGATATGGGTCTGCATTCATGCTCCGCGAGTGTCAAACAAAGTTATGCACCAGCTACCCAAGGGGCTTGTAAATAAGCGCAAAAGTCTCTTTGAGAGCTAGCGCATGCGCTGACCAGGGTAAATGTGTTCTCTGATCGGATGATTGGGCAAACCCAATGAAGGTGCACATCATATTAAAAAGGGAGTGCAAACCCGATCATTTAATACGCCTCCAAAGTTTTTCGTTCTGCAACCTATTAAAACGTCTCTGTTCAAATTGCTAAATCTGCTATTAGTTTCAGATCGAGTATATTTGCTCAAAATCGCTGACTACACAGGGGGGCAGATTTACAAGCCCCTTGCGACACTTTTACTCCGCCGTTGCGTCACTTTTGTGACGGCGTAAACCATGCGCCACGTTGCGCCTTATTTACAACGCGACGCATCTTGGCAGCTTGAAGCAAGCGTAAGGAGTGAGATACCATGTTGAGTATGGGCAGCCCCTGTGCATTGCAGGAGTTGCGACGCTCTTGCGACACGACTCCTGCAATGCGCCGCCCGTGCGCCTCAAGATACGTCACGCATCTGCCCCTCCTTGCACCATGGTGCGCCGCATTGTAAATGCGACGCATCTGTGGTGGCGCAAGGGGGGGATTACATGACGCATCTGTTCTGGCGCATCCCTGCTGATTTGCAGAGATGCTCCAGAAGACGTAAATATGCCCCAGAGATTGCAACTATGCAGCGGTGTGATCAGTTATACGTGCTTGCTATTGTATTAAAGGCAAAAAACACATCTTGCTCATACGTTTTCAGCAACTCACACAAAGTTATTTTGAAAGAACAGAGAAAAGGTTGAACCTGAAGTAATTGTAAACATGCAAACGTGATTCACCAAACAAGGGAAGTACAATCTGGTCACTTACAAGACTTAGAGGCTCTGATTTAAAAAAAAATATCTAATTAAAAATAAAGATAAAACACTAGAAACGTGTATTTGACATACTAAAGCTTCCGCATCTTAAATAAAAAAACGATTTTTTTTTAACTCATAACAGCAATTGCTCTGGAACCATACATAAACTGAAACATTAAAAATATACTCCATGCCGAAAACTACAGAACAATAGAACATTGCAATAATCCAGTTTCAATATGTTTATTTTCCGTCAGTGTCTCACATAATATGAATATGAATAAGGGGTCTTTATGACGTTCTCATCGAAAGAGCATTTTGTTCATAGTTCAAAATCTCATAGAATTCGAGTATTACAATTTTAAAATACACCCCTATTTTAATGTACTCAGCAGAATGAGCTAAAGCTATATTTTATGGAAACATTTTTTTTCTACTTTCTGCTACTGAATAATATATATATTTTTTTATATTTGGTCATAGAGAGTTCGTGCCGGGTGGGGAAGAGACCGCAGGTAGCTAGCTAGCTGCCTCGGAAACATTGCAGGACCAATCTAATTCGTGCGAGAATGTACGAATGCCTTAAAATAGGACTTTGCTGCCCTCTTTTGGAAAGACATGGATGGAAGAAATAAAGAAATGTTATGATGAATTTCATGTAAATTTTATGTAACTGTTAGATACATCACCGTTTGTAGACAACATAGCTGGAACTAAAATGTATTTAACATGCAGACTTATGCATTAGATTATTTTTCTCTAATCAGTGCATCAAAATATGTTTATCGAAAACAATACGGGGCAGATTTATGTCGGACTTGCGCCACGTTTACGCCGCCGTTGCGTGACGCAACGGCGCGGAAACGTGGCGCATCCCTGCGACCTATTTACAACGTGACGCATCTAGGCAGATGCGTCACGTTGTAAAGCCCTGCGCCACATGAAACCTGCGTCAGGTTTCATGTGGGCGTTCTGTCGCAGGGTGGGCGTTCCCTCGTAGGAAAGCCCCGTAAAACTGACGCAGTGAAATCTACAAGATTTCACTGAGTCAGTTTTACGACGCTGCTGGGTCAAATCCTTACGCCTGCTTGAAGCAGGCGTAAGGAGTGACGTACCACGTTATGTATGGGTGGCCTCTGTACATTGCAGGAGTTGCGTCGCACTTGCGACGCTACTCCAGCAATGCGCCGCCCGTACACCACAAGATGCGTCACGCATCTGCCCTTCCTTGCACCATGGTGCGCCGCATTGTAAATGCGGCGCATCTGTGGTGCCGCAAGGAGGGAATTGCGTGACGCATCAGTTCTGGCGCATCCCTGCTGATTTGCAGAGATGCGCCAGAACTCATAAATCTGCCCCTACATCTATACAAAGCCAATTCAATAAAATAATTCGGGGTTTCGTGTAAGTACCCATGAAGTATATTTTCAGTAAGCGAAACCTAAATGGATATTGTTATATGAGTGCCTGCGATGGTGTAAAGTGGGGAAACAACCAACGTGGAAAAGGACGACGATTCTCAAAGTACGCAACAAATGAATCTACCTATTGAGTAATGAATGAAGCCTGTTTCTGCAGTCTGAGCAGCCCAAAATGTAACAGCGGCCGTGTTGATGGCATTATTTAAAAATCAAAGCCATTAGGTAGAATAACATGGAAGAAACTAAAGTGAAAAAAAGAAAATATGTGATTGCCATTTGGAAAAATAAGGAAGAAGGGGGCATATCACCAACAACTAGCAATAATTATCGCTATGTTGGCTTAGCGGCAATATTTTTATCGCCGTGCTGCGGCGATTTTTATCGCTTAGGAGCCTTGCAATTATCAAGGTTTATCTCCTAAGCGATAAACATCGGCCGAAATGCATGAATATCGCTGAAAAGTCAGCGATATTCATGCATTATCTCCCGGTTGGACTATGCTAGTTCACTTCTTCTGGGAGCAAACCAAGCTGAGATTCTTCGTTTACAACGGGTACAGAATGCAGCGGCGAGGGCGGTGGTCGGTTTGCCTCGGACCTGTCCTACCTCTAATACTCTTCGGTCCTTACACTGGCTACCGATTAAAAGTAGAATTCACTTTAAAGCCCTTAGCCTGGCTTTTAAAATTTTAAAAAGGTCGGCACCTGAGATACTTAACAATCTTGTATCTCCCTACGTTCCAACTCGCCCACTCAGATCTCTCGGTCAATCCCTTGCGGTTGTCCCACGGTTCAGACTCAGCCGGATGGGCGGACGTTCCTTTCGAGTGAGAGCTGCGACTCTCTGGAATGCTCTTCCTTTAGAAATCCGCCTCTTAGATGATCTATTAGCATTTCGTAGGGCTCTGAAAACCTTTTTGTTTTAAAAATTCCTGTTTCTTCCTTTCCTTCTGGTTTTAGTGTTGTGTTATGTCCACCTTTCCCTGCGCCAGGACGCTCCTTCGCTGGAGCATCTGTGCGCACTAAAAATGACAATAACATAACATAACATAACATAACATTACCGAGCTAATGCTCTTAGCCATGTTATCCACCTACCATTGGATAACATGGTCAAGAACTGCTCAGGGGCAGGTGTTAGCTTTTGGAGATATTCGCGCTTAGCGCGAATATCTCCAAAAGTTGGTAATAGGAGATAGCGATGTTAGCGACTGTTTCCAGTCGCTAACATCTTGGCACGCCCACTTTGCATGTCATTAGTGATAAATTTCACTGACATGCATAGCGGGGCCCATGATGGTCGCTATCTCCTACTAGCTGTCGCTAACTGGTGTTAGCGACAGCTAGGTAACAGGGAGATAATTTTATCTCCGCTTTCTTGGCTTTTAAAGCCAAAAAAGCGGAGATAAACCCCCTAGATAATATGCCCCAAGATTCATTAAACATTGTAAACCTGTCTTTGCAAATTATTTATGATTCTAGCACTGTAGGTTTCAGAAGGGGTGCGAGCTAATAAATACCATGTGAAGCAAAATGGTAAAACCTAGCATTAAGTCCGTAGGGGCATATCAGCAACATCCGGCGATAATTATCACTAAGCGCACATAGCGCTAGGATAATTATCGCCGGCTATCGCTGATTCATATCTCCGAGATAGCGTACTATCAGCAATGCTCATCTCGATTGCGATAAATAAACCAGCGAGAGTTGCAAAAACGTGCGATTATCGCTGGAACTCCAGCGATAAACGCACAGGGACAGGGGTTAACTTGTTTATAGGGCTGGGTGGTCTTAGCACTATAATCCAGCACCCATTGGCTAACATTGTTTAGTCAAAGGAAAATCAGGCGTAAAGAAACCTGCGATGAGCCTCCTTTTATCATCGCTGCACAGGTTAGCGTGCAGGTTAATAATAGGAGTAATGTCGCTTAGCGACATTTTCCTGGAAATACCTCAGTGTTATGCCCACTTTACATCTCATTAGGGATGCAAAGCTGGGCGTTGTTGGACCGGGTGCTAAGTCAGCAAAACACGCGATAGTGTGTCTTTGCTGATAAGGCGATGAAATTACCGCAGCTTTTTGCACGAAAATAGATGCAAAAGCGACGATAATTTCATAAGGCCGCCTTGATGATATGCCCCGTAGTGACCAGTTACAATTAAAGGGTGTATAATGCTGAAAATAAACCTCTTGTTTCTTGAGGGGTAGGGTTCGGGATGTGTTTACAATTAAGAGTAGTGATTGTGATACAGTAAAACTGGGATTTAGGGTAGAATTAAGCTAGTCTTGTTGCCAAAGATTTTCTACATTTGAGCATCCTTTATAAGGTCTTCTTTATCATTATCAATGCAACCCAGAACTCGGTATTTTATAATGACTATCGAACCTTTTCTTCCTGAATGTTTTCTTTTTTGATTCTCCACCATCCACTTGTCCCATTTAAATCTCATGTCTGATATAAAAAAAGAAACGGGCAAATACACGTCCCACATTTAGTAGTATGTAAACTAGTACTGCAGTAACACTACCACCAGTCTACAAAATACCATTGACCAACCTTTGTGCTGATACCTCCACCTCTGCCATGCCTATCTTCCTTTGCAAGGAGGTCGCTACCGCTGTGCACAGATCTCCACACATGTAGTTGTACATTTTTGAAGTAAATGTGAGTGTATCCTGGGGGACTGCCCCAGAGAATACCTTCTTTTAGATTGGAGGGGTTTAAGAAAATTTAAGAAGGAGTTGAAGGAGGGACATGCTAATACACATACCAACAAAAGAGTAAGGTCATTGAAATTAAGAAAATGGACTATTAAAATTACTATAGATATAATATGGACAAAATCAGGTTCAAATGTACCCCAGCCAAGCGTTGGAGCCACACAAGGTCACTCGTAGGTACTGCAAAACACTCCCACAGAAAACAATGGAGGCTCCAAATAACAATAGGCAAACATAGAAAAATAATGGAAAAGGTTTTTTCATTTCAATTCAAATTTGATTAAATTTGATTTAGACCTCGAGTGAGGTGAACAAATACATAATTAAACAGTAACAAAACACTTATGTAATTAAGACAAAAACATTTTTAAAAAACTTAATAAAAAATTATATAGATGATAACAAGTAAATCAATCAGGCGGAGATTTACAAAATTCAAATAAACTTTTTGCAGAGCTAAGATTATGTCTAAAACATATAGGGCCTCATTTATGAGTTTTTGCCGTAGGGGATCCCTACGGCAAAAGAAAAGGACAGGAATGCACCGTATTTATAAGATACGGCGCATTCCTGTCCCTTTCCCCTGCGCTGGCGCACTATGGGTAGCCGTGCACCAACGCAGGCCCCTTTGCACCATGGTGCAAGGGTGCCTGCATTGCGGGGATGATTATTTTTGTACAGGAAGGGAAACCTTTCCGTACGAAAATAATCACAATGGGCATTTCCTCTTTCTATGTGTGCTGCAGAATGCAGCACACATGGAAAAAGGAAAAATGAAGGAGAAATGAAGATTTTCTCGCCGTTGCGCCTCCCATACACCTCCCCTGGGGAGGCGTAAGCTTTTGGCACTGCGTCAGTTTTACGATTTCTCATAAATCTGGGGTAGTGTCAAAAGGCCATGGTTGTTGCTGGGAACGCCCCCACCAACACCCATTGCACGCCCCTTTAACGCAGAACACTGCGTTACAGGGACTGATATTTATCATGCAGCATTAAGCCCAAAAAAGTAGCTTAGTGCTGCCTGATAAATATCACGCAGGCTTCTGCGCCACGGAACGTCACAAAAAGTGACGTTCCGATGGTGCAAGGGGCCTCATAAATGAGGCCCATAGGCTTTGTATGCCGGTGCCGGGCCTCTCCTAGAGTCGAATTTGGACAGACTAATAAGACTAATAACACATGTAAGAAATCCTGCCATCCTCCATTATATAAATCACAAATTTCTGTGGAACTATCCAGTTCATCCCAATTAAAAGTCAGGGTCTTTAAGGGTAGTATCCCCATCCTCATTAAAATTATGGTACACCAACCCCTATGCTCTAATGAAAGATGTATGTATCATTGTGGAGTTTTATGTTGTTGACTGTCTGCGAGGTATGCGAAGTGTTTTACCCAAGAACAGTGGTCTACATCTGACTCATAACTTATTCTTAAGGTCAGGTTCTTTAGACAGAGCTTCAAATGTGTCAAAGTCATAGATTTCAAAAGTGCAATTTTGCAACCTGACCAGTTTAGTGCAATAGTTAAGTTCCTATTAAAAGTATAATGAGATGCCTAGTCTCTAAAAGTCTTCAGTTTCAAAATATGCAGTCCCTTGGTCTGCGTGTAAGGTTTTAGATTTTTCAATGATTTTGTTAATAGTTAAATTTATTTTTTCTTTGTAAGCAAATATCACAACAAGGGTTACAATGCTGGCATCACACCTGCTCATGAAAGGGTGCGGGAATGATGATGCAGGACTCCACCATACTTCAACAGGTGAAACTCCTTACAGTACCAATCCATCACACACAGGCTGACCACATAAAAACAATGACTTGACACACCAAGCAACTTTCTTTTCCTTCACTATGTTGGTGAATGTGGGAATTGGTCATTGTCAAATACCTCTTCTCAACTAATGCAGACTGGGAGAAGAAACAAAATTCACCTATAGCCTTCTCCCAGGCTACCCCTGTCCTTGTCAGAATGCCATGTAAACACAACAGGACTTCCCAAATTACCACATAGAAGCCAGGGCTATACAAATAAAAAAAACACAAATGGCTTAAAGTGGTATAATTTAAAAATTAAATCAACATGTTTAGTGAAATCAATTGATAATCACGCAACTAAATCAGTCAATAGTATTTTAATTGATATCTTTTGGCAATGACCCTCTCTGAAGAGTCACCCCAACATTTTGCCTTCCTCCTCCTATTTTATGGCTTTCCTTTTGTTGGCTTTATGACTCTGAGCACTTTACAACTACTGATCAATGGTGAACTGCAAGTGCTTCTCCCCTAAACACCTAAACATGGAAACATTGGTGTATACACAATTGGCATATTTAGTTTACTTGTAAGTCTTGTGTAAACTGATTTGCCATATACCCAGAGCCTGTAACTAAATACTACCAGTGGACCTGTAGCTCTTATTGTGCCACCCACACAAGTAGCCTTTCAAACTTGTCTCAAACTTGCCATTGCATGCCCTGTGTGTGCAGTTTACTGCCACTTCTATTTGCCATTCAAACTGCAAGCCTTAAACTCTCCTTTTATTACACAGAAGTCACCACCAACGTAGGCCCTGAGTGGTCCTAAGGGCAGGGTGCTGTGTAAATAAAAGCCAGAAATGTACTTTTAAGATTTGCATGACCTGGTAGTGACAAACACACAAATTCAATACTGTGAGGCCTACTCCTATCATAGGCTAACATTGTGAATTCCTTAAAACCTCTTTAAGCTGTAATTGCTGATGAGAAAACAATAGCTGCATCTGGTTTCTATTCTGTGGAATGCTAATGATAAATCTACTTTACTGGTGAAGTTGAGTTTAACATTACTTTTTTAGAAATACCACTTTTAGAAGGTGAATATTTCTCTGCTCTTACTGCTCTGTGTGCCTGCAGCCTGACTCCAATACACATCTGGTGTGGGTTAAAGCTACACTTTGTGCATTCCCTCTAGACAGCCACAAACACAGGAGGAATGTATGCAACACAGAACTCATCTGCATTCATCTGCATTCATATAACTGTTCCTGGCAGGAAGAGGTAGGGGGAACTGACAATTACACTTGAATAGGCAGTGTTCTGTTTCCACACAAAGTGCTAATTACCCCTACTGATAGCACAAAGCCAGGGCTGGTAAGAAAGGGCTTGTGTGCACTTCAAAAACCCTTCTTTGAAGTCACCCCCACTACAAAGGCACAACTGGGCGAATCAGTATGCTCTATTTTATTCTGAGTTGGCTTCTAGGGACTCGAGAGAGAGTTCTTCAAAGGGAATCCCTTGAACAAAACAGTGTATGGCCCCCCTACCCGAGTCCCTAAGAGACCCTGGGACCCTATGCCATGGGGTATGTGTTTTTTAAATTGGGTCTGGATTCTCAGATTCCCTGTGCATTCACACTGGGCAACGCTGACTGCTGCAGTGGATCTGTGGATCAAACAAGTGAAAAATAAAACATTTGTCGACAACTTATTGCCCAAATGGGTTCCCTTTTTTGAAAAAGAGATCTATACACCGGGTTATGTGTGTGTTTTATCTAGAATGCGTCACAAATTGTTTTATAGATTGATTGACAACATGGTGAAGAAATGTATGAAAATCTATTTTATTATCTTTTTCATAAATATTTGATGATTTTTTTTCCTCCTTTTCTTTCCCTCCTCTTTTTTTAACTCATATACATTTTATACATATCCATCAAATTCAATACAGATATCCACAATAAATTCTATAGCATCCTATTTACAATGATAAATGCATTTGCTAATTTTAGCACACAAATGGGGATTGTTTGTTGTTGACAAATACAAAACCAGTTCCTATCAACGCGTTTTGGCGTGTGGCCTTCCTCCGGAGTTCTGTATTTTCATGTATTTTTGAGTACTATAAGGCTCTCTATGTTTTGGTTAATGAGGACGTGAGCGAAGTCTTCAGTTGTGTGTGCACCGCTCTGCAGAGTTGATTATGTTTGGAGCGTCTAAGAATCACGGTATAATCCGATCTGTGGCTGTGGGTCCCGGAGTTATTCTTGAACCTATTAAAATCTGTTAGAGGGTATAGTAGCGGCTCAAAGGTATGTTTTGCTCTCAGAAAGTTAGATGAAGACTCGTGATGTGTGGTTCCGTAATGTTACCCAGTGATGCCTCGTCGCTCTAAGCGTTCATCATGGAACACTCTTCAGGCGTGTGCTGGGCGAATATCTTTGTGTATTTTCACTGCAACAACGATAAACACTTAATAGAAGGTGGCAAAGGTATCTGCCCTGTTCGTCAGTGCTGGTTGGCAGCTTGAATTTGATTGCGCCGGAAATGCGTCATACGGATCCTGCGCTTCTCGATGTAGGAAGACGTCCGTCTCATCAAGGTCCTTGATGAGACGGACGTCTCTTCCAGCACTGACGAACAGGGCAGATACCTTTGCCACCTTCTATTAAGTGTTTATCGTTGTTGCAGTGTTGGAAATACTTGTTTTACTCAGAATATAAATCTTTATCCTCACACAGCTGAGGAAGTATTGCCAATTTACAGAAAATGTGCCCTCATTTTAGCTTCTGGAAAAACTTCCATAACATTCATGGGAAAATCATGAGAGAAAACAGTTTTCTCTCAATCGTGGTTCAGCAAATCCAAGCCAAGGATCAGCAATTTTCACTGGGTAAAGTCTCGTTAGAAGAAACCACAATTCCTCAAAGTATTATGATGCTACCAACAATGATTTATATTGTGGCTAAAATCTGTTATCACTGGTTTTCCTTTTTGGAACCCTCAAAACTCACTACAATGCATTGCCAATGGGGACCATGACCTCAGTCCTGTAATGGCTGCCTTTTATATCCTAAGTTTGAGTTAAATGGTTGCACTCTTAATTATGGTAGGCATTAGAACCTTGAGAATGAATGCTATGCTATGAAGGCATACAGAAAGGAGATGGATGGGTTGCTGCTAATGGCTGGCAGCACTGGGGAGTTTATGCTGAATAAATACTATTTTAGTAGATTCAATGACTCTTGACTTTCTCATTCTAAAAAGAGATCATAACATTTTGGTGATGATCTTTAAAACCTCTTAGAAAGGATCCCAGAATTAAAAATGCATCGCATTCTATATATATCAAGACTTCACAGGTTGTCAAATTTGCAGTGTACATCATCGCTGGTCACAACATAATAGAGTAATTTCAGCTTTTTATATAATGTACTGTAATTTAAATGGTATTTCCTTCCCTTAAGAGACTGTATATGTAGTTTGCCGCATCAGTTGGGCAACGTGATCTCTTCTTTTTATGACACTTGGGATGGATCTACTGTGTATTGCATGAAGCAAAAATCCATTCTTTGCCGGCCAATCAATTTTAAAACAACACCTACGTCCTCAAATCCAGGGTAAACTACATATCATGCTAAAAATAATGTGAGCCTCTTAACAAATTTGTTATCAATTGAAGCACTACCCATGAGACCACTCGAGTCAGAACACTAACAGCTGGCTTTGCAGTATCTCTCTTTTGGCACAAGGGTGACACACTTGCTGCAGATGCTGGGCTGTGCAAGAATGAAGAATAGTCTAAATGTTGCATTGGGAGTGGCGATCCAATATCACATGGAGTATTGACCAAATTCTAGGAGCTTGTGCTTGTAGCCCTTTGGTACGGTAATCAGGCTAACACATAAGGAGACAAACCGGAAACGCAGCTTCATGGATATAATCCCATGGAAGTTTAGCATTGAGGAATTTGAATGTTGAGCACCAGAAACCTGACCTCCCCGCGTTGAGAATCTCTCCGGTTTCTTTGCCACGCTCGCGATCGTCAACTTGATGTTGCTGATCGCGAACGAGGAAAAAGTCTTGCTGGGATGTCATTTTGACGTTGAGGACCGCGAGCAAGCAAAAAATTACCGCTGCACTACGCTACACGTGTTTGCACTATGCTACATGCAGTTCGTGAAGTGCGAAGTAGCGCAAACTTCGCAAACTACCCGAGTGTAGCGTAGTGCTTTGCCCAGGGCTAGTGTTTTCTGCACTCCGCGAGCTCCGCGGAGTGCAGACTGCAGAAAACTCAGCAAACTCCGCAAATGGAGTGGAGTTCACCGTCTAGGCATAATCATGTAGCGTGCCTGAGGGTGAAGCTTCTTGAGTTGATTTTACTGACGCTTAAGTAGGTTTTCTGCTGGGGGCATGGCTTAGCTGAGCAGAAAATGGCCGCTTGTTAACAGAGCTCTGCCAGCAGGGCTCTCTATCCTACACTATTCTAATACTAGTGGAGTCACTGTGCCCCCAGACGGATCTGAGCAGCAATCCCTACGCTGTGCTGCACAGATCAAGCCTGCCCAGGAGCTCCAGGGATGCCCGTAGCGTGAGTTATGACTGGTGCAGCACTTTACCCCAGACGAGCGTGGACGAGCTGGCCCTCTGCGACTACAGACCGGCGCTGCTGGTTTCTCCTCAAGCCACTCCTATTTGATAGCCATCCCCTGGCTGAGATATACATGTACTGGCCTGCGTAGTGTCTGAGATGAACGTGGAACTACGCCGAGAGCTGCTGTCGTGGGGGGCCGTGTAGCACTGAAGCAGCGGCCCGGGCCTACCTGCCTGAGGCCCGTTGCTGTGGCAACGCAACATTTCGCTGTGGAGTCAAGGCCAGCCTAGTGGACCTGAGCTACGAACTGCTCCAATGTCCCGGCGTGTAAAATAACCTACCATAGGAGACTGCGGAGCAGACTACACTGGAAGCTGCAGCTGCAAACCAGCGCACAAATCTTAACTCTATTGACACTAAGCTTGATGGTCTTACGTCCAGGTTAGACTCAGTAAAATGCCAAGTGGATGTGCACGAATCCAGGGTCGATGCTTTAGATAATTGTGCAACAGAAGCCAACGAATCCCAAATGGAGTCCAAGCAACACTTCCTTAATATGGAAAAATTCATGTCTGTTATACAAGCGAAGAATGAAGACTTGGAAATGTGCTCTAGGTGCAACAACCTCTGCACAGCTGGAATACCAGAAACCACAGCTATTCCTAAAATGGAGCCATACTTTGAAGCGCTCCTACGCCATCTGTGACCTTCGGTTCTATCAGCTGTGTTCGTGGTGGAGAGAGCACACAGAACATTGTGCCCCAGACCACCGGTTGGTGGCATGCCTAGACCCATCATCGCACGTCTCCTGAATTACCACAACAGGGACTCCATTTTAAAGGCAGTCAGGGAACACGGCCCTATTAACCACCAGGGCAATATTATTTCTATCTTTCCTGATTTCACCCCCCTGGTCTAGGCCACGCACAAGGATATCCTTCCCACCAAATGCCTTTTGCAGTGAGGAGAGATCCCGTACACATTGCTGTATCCGGCCAAGCTCAAGATCTCGTACGACTGACAGGCCCACTTCTTCACTGACACCAAATCAGCTTTAAAGTATGCCAAACATATTTGCACAGGACAACGTTTGCCTCGCTTGTCACAAACTGCTGCACAGGAAGCAGGCCTCAGCGAAAATGGCTTATGGAGGGAAAATGCCACCATGGAGCGATGCACCCCACCCCCCTGTCCGTGTTGACTCTTTTGCCTTATTCTTTCACTTTGCACTTGGGCACTGTGATATGGTACACCCATTTCTTCAGCTCATTTATCTATCCTGTATATGCACTCTGCACCTATTCATCCCGGCCACCCTGCCAAACCTACAGGGGTGTTTGCCGGCAACTCATGCCCCCACAGGGAGAACTCCCATGAATTTAATTGTCTGTTTTGTTTATGGTATTGCTGGGGTGGGGGAGGGGGGATTTTCACAACCTGATTAGGGGTTGGTGTGGGAGGGGGGCAGGTACTGGGGTGTTATATGTTTACTGTTAAGATTGCTTCTACCACTAGGACACTGCGCATATACCCTTCACTGCGCGCAAGTATAAGCCTCACAGTGTTCTATACTGCATATTGCATCCTGCATCCCACATGCGGACACCACACCCAAACACTTATAGCTGTGCAACTGGAGGGGTCTAAGCTACACCTCCCACATTACCACACATACTCAATTACGAACACCACATGCATCACATGGAACATACTGGGCCTCAACAATCATCGGAAGGCTAGGCTGGATCATGCCTACTTGGCAAGGCATAAGATTGACATCTGTTTCTTGCAAGAGACACACCTTCAAAAAGCCAATGACTCTAAACTCCACCATAGCTACTGGGGTGAGATACACTCTGCTGCATATTCGAACTAGGCTAGGGAGACAGCAATCCTGATCAGGCGCAATGTAGGTTGGGTCACAACAGGCTTGACTATTTAGCCAAAAGGTCGGTTCGTCATACTGAAAGGCACCTTGCACACTACACCCGTAACCTTGGCTGCTGTATACAGCCCCAACACTGATGACCAAGCCCTATTTGAGACCATCTGATCTAAAATCACATTATTGGGAGAGGAGTTGGTTATATGGGGCGGCGACTTTGACATTGTATTACAAGATTCCTTAGACGGGGTGGGAGGAGCTCGTGAACTGCACCCCAAAGCAAACAGTGCTCGCACAGCTATATCCAGGGAGATGACCTCATAGATATCTGGCGCACTTGGCAGCCACATACCAGAGAAGCCACTTGCATCACTGCCTTGCTGGTTCAGACTGGATTACTGGCTGTTATCCAAAAATGTAGCCAACTGGACCATGGCCATTAACACTTTCCACACACCTTGTCTGATCATGCCCCAGTGCTGTTAACTTGGACTGCACCGCAGTCACTACCATGTGCTTTTAGCTGGTGCCTGCCACCACATGCCTTATCCGACGTGGCCATCAAAGAGGAGGTGCTCGAGGAAATCCTTCAATACTTTGATCTCAATGAAAAGTCAGTAGATTCACCCTCAACATTATGGGAAGCTTTTGATGTTGTTATTCGGGGAACGTTTATCGCTGAACAATCTAGGGTCTTAAAATCTATTGGGTCCACCTTGGAGAGGCTGGAAGGGGAGATACATCAAACAGAACTATTAAACTACAACACAGGTATTCCTGCACATTTAGCCACTGTCAGGGAAAAATTGTCAGAGTATGACGCGGAGGCAGTTCGTGAGACACTTCCTGGGGAAAAATGCCTGTGCCCACAGATATGGGGAGGGAGATTGTGCGGGGCAGGGCC
This sequence comes from Lissotriton helveticus, assembly GCF_964261635.1. NCBI lineage: Eukaryota > Metazoa > Chordata > Amphibia > Caudata > Salamandridae > Lissotriton > Lissotriton helveticus. The sequence continues at coordinate 430,548,508 of NC_136059.1, forward strand.
TTAGCTTGCCCACTTAGACCCCACCATGCTTCCTCATACATAGATGAACTACTAGATGCGGACTCCAACTCGGTCCCCGGCCAATCTGCTATCTTATGTGGGATTAAGGAGTTCTATACAAACCTCTACACAGCCACGCAGCCCAGCTCCAACTCTGTGCTACAGGAAGACTTAGACTCCATAGAGTTGGTTTGGCTGATCAATGATCATCGGGCTTACCTTGACGAACCCTTCTCAGTAGAAGACATTACACAAGTAATTGGAAGCCTACCGGGTGACAGGCACCTGGCCTTTATGGGCTACCACCATCCTTTTATAAAAGATATGCTGCAGATTTAGCACCTCACCTCTTGGCAGTTTATCAGGAGTCTCTGGACAGTGGCTCCCTTCCCCCTACTATGCATGAGGCAGTAATAATAACTATTCTTAAACCGGATAAACAAGTGAATATGTGTGATTCCTATCACCATTTGTCTCTGATAAATGTTGATGCAAAGATACTCGCTAAGTTGATTGCAGACAGATTGCAACCTCCTCTCCCGACTGTTGGCAGACCGGATCAATTGGGCACCATCTCACATAATTTACATAATTGTTTGTCTGTTCTGCACCAAACATTTTGTCGATAATGGTTTAGCGTTGCCACGAGATCGCCCTGAGTGTGACCATCTTTTTAAGATTTGACCTGTCATTGATCACTTTGTAGATCGATTTTCTGAGATCTATGCTCCAGAGAAAGAAATAGCCGTGGATGAGTCTTTGGTCTTGTTCAAGGGCCTCTTGGTTTTTAGGCAATACATTCCTAGTAAGAGGGCACGCTATGGAATTAAGCTGTATATGTTGTGTGACAGTAGTACTGGATATGTCTCTAATTTTAGGGTGTACACCGGTAAGGAATCCAGGATTAACCCCCCTAGTTGCCCGTCCATTTTTAGAGTGACTGAGAAAATTGTGTGGGAACTTGGTAGAGGACTTTTTAACAAAGGTCACCTTTATATGTAGATAACTTGTACACTGGTGCGCGGTTGTTCAGGAAATTGGCCAAGGTGGACTCTGTTGCTTGTGGCACAATCCACTCTAACTGCAAAGGTTTCCCTAAAGAACTAGTTTGTCAAAAGCTTGTGTGGGGACAATGCAATGCGTTGTGAGAAACTTCTAGCTGTGAAGTTTTCAGACCAGAGAGATGTCTACATGCTGACTACCATCCATGATGAAAGCACTTCACCTGTGACTGTTTGAGTTCAGGTTGCTGAAGCTCGCAAACCTGTGTGCATTTTAGACTACAATAGGCACATGCCTGGTTTTGACAGAGTAGACCAGAGGTTGGATCCTTACGCTGCTCTTCGTAGGCTTACATTTGGGATAAGAAGTTGGCTATCCATCTTTTCCCCTTGGCGACCTTTAATGGTTTTGTTGTATTCAAGAATTCTTGTCCTGAGTCAAAGATGACTTTTGCTAAGTTTCAGGAGTCTGTAATAGGCAGCCTAGTTTTAGTGGAACAGGCAAGTGTTCCTAGAGTTGGATTGGTGGAGGATGTGGCTAGATTGGAAGAGTGGGCTAGTTGGCCAAATTGCCCTCCAGACTCAGGCACGAACAACTATTAGAGATTTACAAATGTTTAAAACAACTTAAGCATTGAACGTAGAACTTTTCAGTCTATTATTTCAATTTATTTTAAACGAAAAAGATTTATGTCAATTGAAAATAATCAATTTGATAATTTCACATAATCAGAAACAACAACTTCACAGTGATATTAATTAAACATGGAAAAAATATATACAGTTTGTTGATATGAATTTCTTTCTTTTTTTAGATAATGCAGATGTTGAGGGCCCAATGCATTTCGGGACTTTTCATTGCCCCTTCGTCAGGGGCAACACTGTAATGCAAACAAATATTCAAACATGAACAACAAACTTAAAGAGCACATAGGGCAATCTATAAATTCAGCAATACTTCATTGTGATTAAATATAGAATAATTATCATCATCAGATGAACAGTTTTATGGTATAAGTCCAGCAGTGTTATAAAAACAAGTAGTGATGACAGCGTGTAAAGAAACCATCACCTCTGTGAAAAAGTACACAACTCCTACACAAAATACACTTACTCGGAAAAAAACACAAAAGGGAACCTTCCAGTTGTGTTGCTTACTAGTTCACTTCTCTGTTCAGAAAAACATATCAAATCAGCACGCTAATACCAAGAACATATACGACTACATATGCAGTATTTACTGAATAAATCAACTTACTATTCGGGCTGTGCTGTCGAAATTGCCCCACCTATATATAAACAACGCAATGCAAACAATGAGAATTTAATTCCTCTTGCAGTCACATTAAATATATAATACCACTACATTACACGGACATACCGTATTAAATAGTTCTCCTCCAGGAAATAAGTTTGAATCAGTAACGCGTTTCCATGAGGCCCAAAACCTATTGATGCGACATCAAAATTACCTATCACAAACCAACCTAGTGGCATATTATCAAGGGGCCAGGTTAAAATTATCGCTGCTTTAGTGTCCGTTTTACGGTGAAAAGCTGCAATAATTGTATTGCATTATTTACAAAGACACTCTAGTGCGTGATTCCTTGACTTAGCTTCTGTTTTTCACATGCCTCGCCTCGCATCGATAATGAGATGCAATGTAGGAGAAGCTGTGAAAACAAAAAGGAAAAATATCGCGAAGGCAACAACAAGGCGTAGTGATAATTTAAATTGCATGAACTCTGCCTTAACTCAGGAATTTAACGTCTATTAAAAAAACTGTTTTTCTTTGACTTTATTATTAGCTTGTATTTGGGCCTGATGTAATCTTGCTGCATTCCATCTTGCAATCCTGCGACTGCGCAGAAGAGCTAAAGAGTCCACAAGTCATGGCATTGGACATGTGCCAGTGACTGTCTTGCCTGAAGATGCGCCTGGGAAATTCACCCTTCGACCTCTTGAGAGGAAGCTAAATTGAACATTTTACATGTTATTGAAACATCCATTGTCGGGTGGAATGAAACGTGCATGGGAAAATAAAATAATGGGAGGGAACATTAATTTGAATATATGAATCAAGTTACCTCATAACTGGTATGGTGTGATGACCTCTGCTCGTCTTTGACCAATCAAATTGAGGGAATATACAAACTTGCAACATTGGAGGGTGGTACACTGCCCTGGAAAATGGTATATATAAGGCAGGCTTAGCTAGGTAGATTGTCTGACTTGTCCGAATAGCTGACCTGTCATTGACCCAACGCACTCAATAGGCGATCAAGAGCAGAGGTGCTGGCGGGGCACTCTGTCAGAAGATTCGATAACCCAATCGGGGTTCTGGGATGAGTTTGATAACCCAATCGGGCTTCTGGGAAGGAGTTCGATAACCCAATTGGGGTCCGACTGTTAGCTGCAGAGAGGGTTACTTGCGACGCTGGCGTTGCACTTTAGCTGTGGGTGCCGGTCCTGACCTGCGGTGGTCCTGTCCTGATCCAATTTGGTCCGTACTTGTCCTCATTCTGGTCTGCACCTGTCCTGTCCTATTGGCACCTGAACTATCCGGGGTCCTGTTCTTTATCCCAGCCCATGGCCAGGGTTGGTCTTCACACCATTCTAGGTAATTATAAATCAATGTGGGTATGTCATTGTATTGTTTCCCTTTTCTTTCCCTTCCTATGTTTCAATGCTTAACGAAAGTCTCGTAATATTTTCACATCATCTTGCTTTGATTATTCTCTTCCTAATTGAACAAGCTTTAATTGGATTGGTATGGACTCTAACATTTAAGAATTTACATAGAATAAAGTGTTTAAACTTTTCCAGAGTTTGTGGTTATTTAATGAATGCAAATGTTTATTACTGCCTAATATTCTAACACCTTTGATCCCTTAGAACTCTAGGTACCGGTGACTAGGATTAGTAAGTCAATGGTATAGGTCCTAAAAGGTTAATTAAATCCTGATTAAGCGTAGGTTTACCTGTTCAAAGTGTGTATGTTTTATGGGCCGAGGTGAGCATGGTAAAATGAGCAGGTGAATCCGCGCTCTATCAGTATTCTTTTGGTAGCAGAGTAGTGGTTAGGGTTTAGTTAAGATAGGTAGTTAGTAGCGTATTGATTATTTTGAATTTGCATTGATTTTATGTATTAACCAAAACCCGTTTGTAGTGTTCTATGTTTGTTTGGAATCCCTGGGGGCAGAATAGCGGGTGGTAAATGGAAGCCACTTTGCAGTGAGGTCACTTGCCTAAGGAAGAAAGTGCATGGTTAGGTAAAACTGGAAGCACTGATTGGGGATTTTCTGTATAAATTAGTGAATAAATGATAACAAAGGAATTCGCTGGTGAAACTTTGGCCTTATATTACCTAGAAAGGGTAAGCCCGAAGTTTTAACAGGTTCTCTAATGTTTGTATGAAGAGTAGGCGGAAGGGATCTACTCGCAGTGTATGAAGAGTAAGCGGAAGGGATTTACTCGCAGTGAGAGAAATTATTCTTTCCTTTGAATTTAGTCACTTAGGCACAGTGGCAAATGTTTCTATGTTGTTAATTAATGACTATTGCATTTAAAAGTGAAAAGAAATAAGTTCCTGTATTACCTTGCAAAGGAGGGAGTCAGTTGCGGTGCTGTGCTGACGTCACCTTGAGCCTTGCTGGTATTGGTTGAGACAGTGGGTGTGTAGCTGTGGTAATAATTATGAAGGAGGGGAGAGTGTGGGAGTGTGGGAACTTGCCCCATGAGAAAAGCAGCGCAATTATTGGTCAAAATTTAATTGAATTCTAAATACTGATTGGTTCTTGAAAATAAGAAATACGCTGGTATTGTTGAAGTATTTAGTAAACAATTGAGTGTAGCTGCACATTAAAATTCTTAGTATATGTGGCATTTAGATCCCACAGTTATAGGAAATAGACCCGATAGGAGGTACTTAGGATTTGCGCAAGAACAATACATAAGTGGAAGACCTCATTTCATGTACAAAGGAGAGAGAAAAAAGTCGCTATTTAAGAAAATTAAGAATTTCTTTAAGAAGGATAAAATGATTAACACAAAAGAAGGGATTATTATTCCACCACCGAATACGCCCACATCATATATGATGGTAGAACGGGGCTACCACACTTGTGTGTGGTTAGAGAATTGGATGGAGTACACTAAAGATGATGGTGTTTTGGCATTTCCAGAACATGGTACTTTTAATTGTAGAATGTTGTACACACATGAGTGAAATAGATCCCAGACCTAGATTAACTCAGTACGAAGCATTAGAAGAATGGGAAACTGAGGCTTTTGAGCAAGATAGACCCTGAAGTGACAGAAATTGGAGTTAACTATATCCCCTATTTCCAAAAGTGACAAGAGATAAGCAAATGAAGAAATGGAGACAGTCTATGTTATTGGAAGGATTATATCCTGTACTGACTTTAGAAGAATCTTCAGGAAGCAAGTGCACAGAGAAAAGGAAAAATTTAATGACTAGTGGTGATTCAGATGATGACTATTTGGAGGATTTATTAATGAGAAATCCACCTCCTTACCATGAGGAAGCAAATAGAATTGATCAATAGTGCCCCGTTCTTAACACCACCTTTAGTTCCACAAATGGTACATGAACCATCGCTAGAAAAAGTCCTACAGGAACGGGAAAGAGAGGCAATAAATACACAGAGAAATTAATTAATTCAGAAAATGTCCCAATTAAATACAAGTCCTGAAGCCTTGACTCTACGGGTAACTATAGGTCCTGTTGTTCCCTTGTACGGGGATAAACAAACCTGTCCTAAAACTCCTGTTCTGACCACACCTGTAGTACAGTCTAGAAAAGAAACTTTGATCATTGATGACAAAGCAAGTGAGTGCTAATCAGTAGTATTCCTAATGGATTTACCTATAAGAGAACCCGGAAACAGTTTAAACAGGAAAAACACTCCCGGAAGCAATAGAAAAGTAAGAATGGAAACAACCTCAGGTACAAGAAGTGCTACTGTAGTGTCCCCAGAAGAAATAGAAAGGTGGTCTCGAGAAATAGAAAAGCCAAAATCACAGCCAAAAGCATTGGATATTTTCAAATTAAGAGTAGAATTGGAAGAATTGCTTGCTGGAAATGTGGGGTTAGATAGATTAAATACATTCAGTGAAGACAAATTGTTGTTTAAATGTCAAAGTATTACACGAACTACAAAAAAATTCCATGACAATTTAATGAATTTAGCTTTGGAAATTGGAATTGATATTGGAAAATCTGAAGTTTTTCAGAAACCTTACTACGCTGAATTTTCTGCCAAAGATTTCGAAAACATGAATGTGTCAGGACATAAATTGCAAATAAAAGAGCTTCTGTCACTGTTGCAGAAGTGGGGTGATTTAGATAAATTGAAAGCTAGATGGGCAAAGAAAAAGGAGGAAGCCCAGGCGAAAAATACTGCAAATGAATATTTATTAAAAGAACCAGAAAAGTTAGAAAGGTTGTTTCCAATGAGAGAAGTGCCAGGAGGAGGTTATGTGCATGTTCCATGGTCCCGACAGGATATTTTATCATTTACGAATGATTTCCCAAAACTCAGAGATAAACCTGTAGAGTGGTACAGACAAGTCGAAAGATTTGTAAAAGTCTCAAAGATATTGTTGAAAGATTTTGAGGGGTTGTGTAATATTGTAGCTCCCGCAGATTTATGGACAGAATGTAAAATTATATTGATTGGCCTAATGATGAGTACCCAAGCAACCCAAAGACAGGAGCACCATCAGATGACGTGATGAAAAAATACCATCAAGTCACAACCTTCCTGAAAGGGAAAGTACCCCCAAAAGAAACGGATTGGACCAGAATAGATAGAACTACCCAAAATAAGGATGAATCAGTACATGCATATTATGAACGCTTTTTACAGGTATTCAAGCAGTACAGTGGGTTGGAACCCATTGATACGAAAGACATGACACATTTTATTTATCGGTTTGTGTCACGGTTAAAGCCAGTAATTTCACAAATGATTAAAGATCATAAAATCTGCTGGCAGGGCAAGCCTGTTGATGAAATACTCAAGTATGCAAAATATTGTGGGGATGAAATTGACAATAAGCGAAAGAATTTAGAAGAAAAGGTAATGTGGGCACATGTAAAATTGTCAGAGCGACAGGATCTCCAGTTAAATCAATTGAAAAATAATCAGAATCAAGGAAATGGAAATGGGGGTAAACCAAGAGGAAGAATGAACAGAGAGGAGGCAAAGAAAAAGTTTCCTTGTCATGGGTGCGGAAAAATGGAGGATTGAAGAAACAAGTGTAAGGCTGTGCTGAGTAATAATGTGCAAAATGATCCTTTGAATCCACAGACGCAGAATGGGGTGTCAAGGAAACCACAGCAAAAGGTAATACAGAACCAGTTACCACTTGCACCTATAATCTAAGTTGGGAAGGTTCAAGATGGTCTATCTTGACCAAACCCTCAGCACAGCAAATAATTGTATTCTGTCTTATCACTTTTTATCACTTTTTTAAATCATAAACTCAACATAAAATTCATAGTTAGTTTTTCATTCAATGTTTGTATTCAATACAGTACAATAACACACATTGACATATTTTACACATATGTATTCAACATGAATTTCTTGGAAGTAATCTTTGTGCACATCGTGAAATTTTCCTTTTTCATAACATAGTACAAAAAATGTTTTTCATCATAATAAATGCAAAATCAGAACAGTGGTCGAAATCTATCAATGATAGTATGGTCTCTTCTTCAGGGGCTACAATGGCTAAAGAAAATTAACAGAGCTGTATGAATATCATTGTTTGATAATCCCAATGTAATCATTTATTTATATATTAAACTGCAATTGAGCAAGGCATCTTACAAGAAATCATGAGCAGTCCCTGTATTTCACCTATAATTGACATAAAGAAACGAAGCGGAAAATATAGGGTCGTACAAAACCACCGCAAGGTTAATCTAATCGTCGTCCCTTGTTGTCCAGTTGTGCCAAATCCTGCAGTGATTCTGTATCAGATACTGTGGGGAGCCGGATGGTTCACGCTAATTGATTTGTATCATGCATTTTTCTCCATACCATTACATCCAAATAGTAAATTTCTTTTCTTGTTCAAATTCGACAACCATGTTTACATTTGGAATCGTGTCCCTGAGGGGTACACAGAAAGTCCATCGATCTTCAATCAGATATTGAAAAAATTTCTTGAATCTATGGTCTTGCCCGGACAGTCTGTCCTGGTGCAGTATATAGACGACTTGTTGGTGGCGTCTAAAACTCGAACTGACAGTGTTGTTGATACCATTGCATTGCTGAATCCTTTGGCTGAAGGAGGGCATAAAGTGTCACCTGAAAAATTCAAATTTTGCACCACATCAGTAAAATATCTGGCGCACCAGATAGAGAGAGGTGTCAGACGAGTTACCTCTAAAAGAATTAAAATAATCAGAAACATGAATCTACCTCAAACACAGAAAGAAATCAGAATGTTTCTTGGAGTTGTAGGTTACTGTAGGCAATGGATTGTGGTATTTGCAGTCCTAGATAAACCTCTTATACAAATGACAACAAAGAGAGCAAAGGACCCAGTAGTGTGGGATGATGAAAGCATGACTGCCTTCTTGAAGCTGCGAGACTGTTCAGCTCCAGTCTTAGGGGTGCCTGATTATTCAAAGGAATTTGCATTGTTTTGTGATGCACAACTCAATTGTGCATTGTCTGTTCTGACCCAAACTCATGGTTTAATGATACGTCCTGTGGCATATTTTTCATTCACTCTAGATCCATCTGCATTGCCAGGATGTCTGAAAGCGGTAGCTGCAACCTGCATGAGTCTTGAGCAAAGTGAATACATCAATATGGGATACCCTGTAACAGTGTATGTCCCACATTCAGTGTTGATTCTTTTAACCAGAACACATACTCAGTATTTAACTCCTAGTCGGCTGACTAAGTATAAGCGAATCATTCTAGGTGCAGGGAATGTGACAGTTGCCAGATGCACCGTCTTAAATCCAGCCACACTGTTACCTGATTCACACTTTGAAGAGGTGAAAGAGGAAGTTGAGCATGATTGCATTGACCTCACAGAATACAGTACTAAGCCGCGTCCAGACATAAAAGAAGAGCCATTATTAAATTCAGAATATGAACTATTTGTGGATGGCTTATGCATGAGACATGAGGAAGGAGGATTAAGTGCTGCATATGCTGTGTGTACTTTGTGGGGTCCAGTTGAAGCATTATATTTACCTGGAGTCACGTCTGCACAAGTAGCTGAATTAGTTGCATTGACAAGAGCCTGCACATTTGGGAAAAATTGGAAAGTGACCATATACACTGATTGTCAGTATGGTTACAGAGTTGTGCATGACTTTGGCTTACTTTGGATGCAAAGGGAGTTTTCTCACTTCTTCGGGTACTCCTATTAAAAATGGACATTATGTAAAAGATTTGCTGGAAGCAATTCAATTGCCCAAAGAAGTGGCTATGGTCAAGTGTGCTGCTCACCAATCTGGAAATGACAAAGTGACAGCAGGTAACTGATATGCTGACCAACTAGCCCAGCACTGTGCCAAACATAAGATGGCAATTAATAAGAAAATTGATGCATATGGAAACAGCTGCCAACGTATGTTGCTTGAAAGTGAAAACATGGGAAGAATTGAGAGATTTGCAAAATGAGGCAGAAATAAAAGAAAAAGAAGTGTGGGAGAAAATAGGATGTCGGAGAAGGGCTGAGGATGGTGGTATTGTTTACTTTGATGGGAGACTTGTGTTACCAGATTCTATGCTTACTCCTATGGTTAGGATGTATCATGTTAGTTCACACATAGGTAGGGACGTGATGATTAGGCTGTTTAGACAGAGTTGGTTCAATGCGAAATTCAGGAACGTAGCAGAGAGTCTTTGCCAGAGGGGTATAACATGCCAACGAATTAATCCTGGTAAGAGAACTGTAGTGTTGCCAGGAAAGATTGGAAAGGCAGAAGGTCCTTTCATATGACTCCAGATTGATTTCATTCAGTTACCCTCTTGCTGAGGACTGAAGTACGTCCTTGTCATTGTCTGCCTGTTCTCAAAATGGGACTCGGCGGCCATCTAGGGAAACATACCAAACTCACACATTTCTGGAAACTAGACACCCAGGGGGAGTCCAGTGAGATATGGCCTGCGTGAGTCCCCCAATATTCCTCTACCCAGAATCCCCTGCAAACCTCAAATTTTCCTGAAAGAATCACTTTTTTCTCAAATTTCCGTGTGGGAAAGTTGTTGGAATCTGCGTGGATCCACAAATTCCCTCCCACCTAGTGTTCCCCCAGGTCTCCCGATAAAAATGGTACCTCACTTGCATGGGTGGGTCAAGAACCCGCAACAGCATTCTCCTTAACACCATCGCTGCTATTGCTATTTTTCCCCTGTGCTAGCCCATAATAGAAATGGGTGTGGTCATGACGAGCTGAGCATGGAAGGGGTTAATGTCCTGTTTAAAATGATACCTCACTTGTGTGGCTGTCCAATGCAGAATCGGTTAAAAAAAAAATTGGAATTAAACTTTTTATTATTTTTTCACATCAACCAAAGACCGGTACATGCACAAAAGAGTCGCTGTAGGAAATAACCCATCCAATACAGACATGTATTTTTACATAATGCCATTCACCCCATGGCAAAATGGGGGTCCATATGAAAAATAATCATTATACATTTCCTGGGCATACAGAAAGATCAAATGATACAACGGGTGTAAGCAAACAGTGATCAGGGAGCAGGGGAAGGAGAGACCTAGGACATTACCCCTAAGGGGGAGAAGCCAGCACCTCTGCCCGTCAACCGGGCCATCAGCGCTTGTCTGTCCCTCCGGAGTTCCACCCTTGGGGAGATGCAGATGTCCCCTCTACCTATTCTATTTCCCCCACTTCTGGTACCACTTTTTGGGGCATCCTCTACTCTTGAATACTGATTTTTCAGCCACCATGACTGTATCCATGACCTTTGCCCAGTTGGCCAGTCGCAGAACTGTGGCCAACCCCCAATATTGTGCAATATTCCGCATCGCTATCATGAAACTCATAGAGGCTCATGTCTGTTCAACCTGCGTGAGATCGGACGCCCCATATATTAAGTAGGCATAATTGGGGTGACAGCTCAAGGGATTTACAACCCGCTCTCACAAGTTGGCAGGCAATGTTCACCCAGTAGCCCTGTATGTGTGGGCAGTCCCATAAAATGTGAAAAAAGTACCCTCCTTATTGTAATGTCCGAGGCAGAGTGGATCGGGGCATCTACCCAGCCAGAACAGGAGTTTGGCATCAAAATAAGCGCGATGAAGGATCTTGAGTTGGAGCAGGCGCAAGCGCATAGAGATGGCCACTACTCTGGGTGAGGCTAGAGCGTCCCGAAACATGTCATCCTCCATTTCACCCAGGTCTCTCTCCCACCCCTCCCTAAACTTCAACATCGGGTCAGGGCGACTGTTGACCAACTTCTTGTAGGTGAGCGAGATGCCTTACTGTCCATGGGATCAAACAACAGGCGATCCTCCAGTGGGGACAAATCGGGGAGAGACTGTCTTTGGGCAGGGCTGAAGATACTGCGTCTGTAATTTGTAAGTACTCAGAAGGAGCCAGTTGATATTCAGCTTGCGCCTCCGGGGACGATGCCAATCTCCCCTTGACCCAGATATCTCTGATTGTGGAGATTCTGATCAAATCCCACTTGTCGAACCCCAGACAAGCACTGAGGTGACCTAAAATATCGGGCTCCCACAGGGGAGAAGCCTTCATCAGGCGCCAGCGCCATCCTAATTATGTGGTGACTTCATGCTAGACCTCAACCGTGCATGCCATGGGGCCTGTCAAATTAAGTTTGCGGGGATTGGTGTATAGTGCTCTGTTGTAACCGCCCCGTCCCAGGAGGCAGTGATTCGTGCGAAAATTAGGCTCAACTCGAGGCGCAAACACCCACCCGTTGACCACTATCAATTGGGACGCCTGGTAATACTGTCTAAGATCCGATAAAGCGATGCCCCCATCGTACCAACCCATGGTAAGTTTGGTCATTGCGCTGCCTGCTGTGCAACCTTCCCATAGCAGTCCACGCAATGTGCCATCGATCTACAAAAAGTAAGAATCTGGGATCGGGATAGGTGTGTTCTGCAGTGCATAGAGAAAGCGCGGGAGAGCTAGCCTCTTGAAAAGGGACGCACGGCCGAGAAGAGTTAACGGGAGAGAGCGCCAATGTACAAGGTCTGATTTGTAGCGCTGAAGAGGTCCGAGTAAGTTAAATTCAAAAAAAAGATCAGGGTAAGGATTAACGAAAATGCCCAGATATCGAAAACCACGAGATGCCACTGGGATATTAAAAGCCCTAGTATTCACTGGGGGGAACCCCATAGCGCATACATCTGGAACTAAGACAAATGTATCTGATATACAGAGTGAGAGCCGAATATTTGAAAGATGTCGCAGCGACCGTTCAGGGGAGGTCAGATACAAGAAGATATCATCGGCTTACAGGGAGATACAGTCTTTGTGAGATTCCGTTCACTTAAATCCCCGTATCCCCGGACCACCCCGTACCCACACCGCCAAGAGTTTACCCGTTCATTCCCCCTGCTCATAAATCCTGTGTCAAGAGGCTAGTGAATGTGCCGTCCCCTCTTCAAGGCGAAGCTGTTGATAGTCCTGTCTCTTGAGTGTCAGACTATGGTGTAGAGTGAGGTCCAGATCTCGGCAGACCGACTCCTCCAAACTCAAGACCTCGGCCTCCAATTCCGATACCGTCTGAGTGATAAGGCCCTGCCTTTAATGACCGCCCGAAGGCCCCCACAGCGCCCCTGCAGAGTCGACTGAACTAACATTTTCTGCGAAATAAAATTCAGCATCCTTGCGGAGGGTATCTCTGATGTGTGGAATTTTCAGCGCCCAGGGATGGACAGAAATAGAGCAAGGGCATCCCCCAGTGTGAGAGCCCAGAGTCGCGAGGACGGGGAAGTAGTCGGAGATACCACGAGCCAGGCAACCGGACCTTGTGAAAAGCCGATCATCCTGGGCATGAGTGAATAAATATTCTATCCTCGACTGACTACAGTGCACCCCGGATTGGAACGTGAAGCGAGTGTATGATGGATTGAACCAACGCTAGATATCCACCACCCCCAGAGCATTCGCAAATTCGGACAGTTGTGAACCTCTTGACGGATCCCCTCGGGGAGGGAGGCGGTCCAGAGAACCGTCCATCCTGAGATTGAAGTCCCCACCCAGCACCATCACCCTGAGTGGCAGGGTCCCTATGTCGTGGAGCGTCAATCGCTGCAGTCTGGGAGGAGCACAAACGGAGACAGCATTGACAACACGCCATTCCCAGCTGTCTGAGACCGCAGCATACCTGCCCAGGGGGTCAGTCTAAGAGTTGTGAATAATGTAGGGGTAGCCGTTTCGAAGTAAAATCCCCACCCCCCTGGAGCCTGAAGTGAAGCCAGAGTGAAACACCATTCTGTACCCTTTCCTATTCAGGGCGCCACTGGAGTTTCCAGTCAGGTGTGTTTCCTGCAATGACACCAGGTCAAGCTTGTTACGCTTAGCGTACTGCAATACAATGCCTCTCTTGATTTTATCGCCCAATCCATTAACATTCCAAGTGGACAAAATAAGTGTCAGACCACCAGTCATCATGTCCAGCTAGTGAGAACAAAGTAATGTTGGATAGTCAAACATGGTTGTGCAAAGCCGAGACGGGAGCCCCATGTGCCAATGGCGAGAACTGTTCATCTAGAGTCACTGCGTTCCTCAAGGAGAAAAACATATACAGACCAATTATTCTGCCCCTCCCGCAGCTTCCAGCAAGTAGTATACTTGTAAAGCGCACAGCTGCCCCAGCAACGGGGCGTCCCAGCGCTGTATAACTCTGGGGAACCCGTCCTGGCTTTCCCTGTGGGATGGTCCCTTGCTGGGAGTCCCCAAGGTGGAGCCAGGCATCCCCGGAATTGGTGGGGCCGTTGTGGAGATTAGGCAAGCTAATGCCCAGAGTTGCCGAGTGGAACCCCTGATTAGAGTAAGCACCGAAGCGAGAATTATCGAGTCCGCTGACCAAGGTCCACAACCCTGCCGCGTCCGGAATTGAACCCTGGTCCCAGGCTGACTTCTGCTCTCAGGCCTGCCGCCTCTAACCAGTGAGCCACGCTACTCCACAAGTCTGTCTGTGGTGACCCACCACCGACAACGGGGTATCATCGTCTGTCCTAGCACCCCAGGTGTGGTGGGATCGGCGGCTCGCCGTTCGCCATCCCTCCAGCCAGTCCCAGGTCTCCTCTGGAGTAGTAAAGAACCAGTCCCAGGTCTCCTCTGGAGTAGTAAAGAACCAGGATCTCCCCTCTGCTTCCAACCTCAACTTGGTGGGAACATCATCGCATACTTCAAGTCCTTATCACAGAGCGCCTTCTTAACTTCCAGGAAACTTTGCCTTTGCTGTTGCACCTTCATGGTGAAGTCTGGAAAAAAAGTGATGCAACTATTCTGGAATTCCACTGGCGGGGCGAAGGGGGCACTTTGCAGGATGACATCCCGGTCACGGAAATTAAAGATTTGTGCGAGGAGTGGTCGTGGGGAGCTCCAGGCTTCGGGCGGCCCCATGTCACTCGGAGCGCTCGTTTCACCGTGAAAAAGTTGAAGAGCCTGCGTGGCTTAAGGTGGTTAGTGATCAAGTCCTCCACGAAGAGGTCCGCAGATGGCCCCTCCGCACATTCCGGCATCCCAATTATACAGACGTTGTTGCACCTGGAGTGCCCTTCATGATTGTCCAGCTGAGCCTCCAGCTTTGTGGTTTGCAGGTCCTCCACCTTCTTTTGGAGCTCAGATGTATCTTCCACCGGGGAGGTTGCCTTAATTTCAACATCCTTTAATCAGGAGTTCATGGTGCACATATCCTCCCTCATGAGCAACACCTCAGTGAAGAACGTGTCGATCTGCAACTCAAAGGACGTACGGACGGTAGTAGTGACATCAAGAATGTCTTGAAATGTTGGGTCTTTCTTCTTTCCGCCGGGCTTGGGATTGTCGGACGTGGTTGTCCCTTCTTTCGGGCTCGAGCTGGGACCCCCGTCCCAGGCGAATTTCAAGAGTTTGGTCTGGAGGGCTGCCCTTGAGCCGCGACCCGCCACCATAGGAAAAGCAGAACGTCACCACTGATCTCCCTGATAGTGGATGCAGAGCACAAGTGCAATGGCTAAGAATGAGGTCTCTGGTAGCGTCCCCAGGCACCAGACAGTCAGCGAGGAGGTGGACTGGTTCCGTTAATGACGCTTTGCGGCAACCTTGCAGCCCCGGTGCGCGGGCACTCCAGCTTCTGGATCGCCCACTGTAGATATCATGGCCATAAACGCCAGGAGAAACACAGGGAGGACAACGTTAGTCCCACATAAGCCAATCAATGGTGGCCAACAGGCAGAGGTGTGCCAATAGCAGCATTCAGGTGTGCCAGGCCACCACACGGTTTCACCGGGCAGTCATGGGGATCCTCACCGCGGTTCTACTCACGCTGCAGTCTCGCGGGCGACCACAGGCTGATATCAGCCATCCAGCATTGGCCACAGCCCGACCGGCATGGGCATATACGGCGGACTTGAAGCTATACCGCCAGCCACGATCATGGGTCCGCACCTGCACAGATTTCACAGGGCTGCGCAAGGCCCTCCAGGAGATATGGAGCGCGACCTAATTTGCACCGTGCTCCCAGCTGGCTCGGGGCAGAGCACCCACCTCGCTCCACTCTGTATCCGGTGATGACTACTGCATAAGGGTTCAACACCGGCACCCCCGCCGATCACGCCGAGATGCTCCGACAGGTTCAACACCGGCAACCCCGCCGATCCCGCCGATATGCTCCAACAGGTTCTCCAGTGTTTCGATCACCGCCGCACCCGATCTTCAGCGGCACACACACTGCCTCGCAAGAATCACCGCGAGCAGCAGCAGTGATACGGGACCGCCCACCGGTTCCAGTGGGCACATTTTCGCTGGTTCCTCGTCCTCCAGTGGCGCCAAGGGAGTCTGCCGATGCCAGTGCTCTCAGCTCGCCAGTCACACGACCGCGCACACGGCACAGTCTGGCCCAATGTCGCAGGTCATGGATCCGAGTTTCCGCAGCCCCGTCCGGACTACAACTGGAAGCAATTGTTCGTTCTGCCCTTCTGGAGAGTTATTTTGGCAGTTCAGCGGCAATGTGGAGATTCAGGAGTGGATATTTTGATCGGATGTAGGCTCGGTCGATGGAGCCGATAGATTAGGCGGCCATCTTTGTGCTTGGCTTGGCCACGCCCCTCTAAAAACATTTTATTTTTATTTTAGCACTTAGAATTCTTGGTGCTGTAACGTTATTCTCTATGTTTTGGGCTCTTCCCAGTCACAGGCCCTTGCCCCACCCACACGAGTGAGGTATATGCTGTGGAGTAGGACATTTGTGCCGGCACAGTGATTCCACACAAAAATATGTGGAAAATGTGTTTTTTTCGGCTAAATTTGAGGTTTGCCTGGCATTCTGGGTAGGAAAACGTTGGAGGATCCACGCAAGCTATACCTCATTGGTCTCCACCGGGTGTCTATTTTTGAGAAATGTTTGGGTTTGGTACTTTCTCAAGATGGCCGCCGAGCTTGCGGACAAAATTCCAGGTGCCCCCCCGAAAACAGGTAGTTTTGCTATAGGTAATTTTGAATTCTCCACAGTACGATTTGGGCCATTTCCTGTTGCAGCCACTATGCCTACCCACACAAGTGAGGTACCATTTTTATCAGGGGACCTGGAGGAATTCTGGGTGGGAGGACATTTGTGGGTCGACGCAGATTCCAGAACTTTCCCACACAGAAATTTGGGGGAAAAGCAATATTTTCAGCGGAATTTGAGGTTTGCAGTTGATTCTGGGTAGGAGAATGTTGGGGGACCCATGCAAGCCATACCTCGCTGGACTCCGCTGGCTATTTAGTTTCCAGAAATGTATTGGTTTGGTAGGTTTCCCTAAACGGCCGCAGAACCTCGAGACAAAAACTCATGGAACCCCCCTTGCGAACCAAGTTGGTTTGTGATAGGTCATTTTGATGTCGCCTCAAAAGGTTTTGGGCCCTTGCCTGTCGCGGGTCCTTGACCCACCCACACAAGTGAGGTACCATTTTTAACAGGAGATCTGGGGGAATGCTGGTGGGAGGAAATTTGTGGATCCACGCAGATTCCAGAACTTTCTCACACAGAAATTTGAGAAAAAAATTATTTTTTTCAGCAGAATTTGAGATTTGCAATTGATTCTGGGTAGGATAATTTTGAGGGACCCATGCAAGATATACCTCACTGGACTCCTCCGGGTGTCTAGTTTCTAGAAATGTGTAGGTTTGATAGGTTTCCCTAGATGGCCGCCGAGTCCCAGGCCAAAAACTCATCGGACCCCCCCTTGCAAAACCAGGTTGGTTCCCCGCAGATTCCAAAACTTTCCTACACAGAAATGTGAGAAAAAGTTTTTGTTTTTTTACAATTCTTTAGGTTTGCAAGGGATTCTGAGTAACAGAACCTAGTGAGAGGCAGTCAAGTCACCCCATCCTGGATTCCCCTGGGTGTTTAGTTTTAAAAAATGTATAGGTTTGCTAGATTTCCTGAGATGCCAGTAGAGCTAGGGTTCAAAAACGACAACTAGGAACTTTGAAAAAAAAGGGTAATTTTTCACTGTAAAATTGTGGCGTGTCCACGTTGCGTTTTGCACCGTTTCCTGTTGCGGGCACTAGATCTAACCACACAAGTGAGGTACCATTTTTCTCAGAAAACTTTGGGAAAAGCGGGGTGGGTGGAAATTTGTGGATCCACACAGATTCTAGAACTTTCCATCACAGAAAAGTGAGAAAAAAGTGTTTTTTTGACAATTTATTAGGTTTGCAAGGGATTTTGGGTAACAGAACCCGGTGAGAGGCAGTTAAGTCACCCCATCCTGGATTTCCATGAGTGTCTAGTTTCCAAAAATATATAGGTTTGCTAGGTTTCCATGGGTGTCAGCAGAGCTAGGGTTCAAAAACTATAGCTAGGCACTTTGCCAAAAAAGGGTCATTTTTCAAAGTGAAATTGTGGTGTGTCCACAATGCGTTTTGCGCCGGTTACTGTCGCGGGCACTAGGCCTACCCACACAAGTGAGGTACCGTTTTTCTCTGAAGACTTTGGGGAACGCGGTGTGGGAGGAAAATGTGTTTCTTTCACAATTTTTTAGGTTTGCAAGGGATTCTGGGTAACAGAACCTGGTGAGAAGCAGTCAAGTCACCCCATCCTGGATTTCCCTGGGAATCTAGTTTTCAAAAATATATAGGGTTGCTAGGTATCCCTAGGTGCTGGCAGAGCTAGGGTTAAAAAACTACAGCTAAGCACTTTGCAAAAAAAGGGTAATTTTTCATTGTGAAAATGTGCTGTGTTCACGTTGCGTTTTCAGAAGTTTCCTGTCATTGGCACTATGCCTACCCACACAAGAGAGGTACCATTTTTATTGGGAGACTTAGGGTAATTAAGATTTGTAAATCAACTGTTATTACCTATTGACTTTTGATGCATTTCTGCCTTCCAAATGAAAGACAATGTGTAAAAAAGAAGTCATTTTGAAAAATACTGATACATCTCATGCTAGTATGAGTATTCCCAATTTGGGAAATGTGCAAATATCTACTGCTTCTAAACTCTATATTTTGCTCCCATTTCAGCAATTCATAGGTGTCTTTCCTACCGATTTTTCCATGTATACATTTTCCCAGAATAATTGCTGTATACCCTGTACATAGTTAAAAACCATTGCAAGTCACTGCTCAGTTTTTGGCTCTGGGTTCGTTGGAGTTCTTGGTGAACCTACAAGTCCTATATATCCCCACAACCAATGAGGTCCAGCAGATGTAAAGGTATATTGCTTTCAAAGAGCTGTCATAATTAGAAGAAGTTACAGGTGAAAACTTTGACATAAAAGACTGTTTTTTTTCAACTAATTTTTAATTTTTCCTATATTTAAGTGTTAGTTTCTATAAACTTGAAGGATCTACACACAGGACCCCTGGCTTAATTCAGTTGTTTGTCTACTTTTCAAAAATGTATAGCTTTCCAGGATCCATTATTGCTTTCATACCCAAGTCTACCATTAACTGGAAGGAGGTTTAAAGCACAAAAAATAGCAAAAATAGGCGATGTCCCAGAAAAATGCCAAAACCGTGTACAACATTTTGGTTTTCTGACAAAAGTCTGTCATTCCCTAAAAGCTGGGAGAATTTTGACTTCAGCCCCACAAACCCTTTTTTGATACCATTTGCAGGAGAAAAACCCAGACGCTTTCATTTACAGCACTTTTTTCCCATTTTTCCCCCAAAAAACAAAATTTAGCTGTATTTTGGCTAATTTCTGTGTCCCCTGCAAGGGAATCTATAAACCCTGGGTACCTTTAGAATCCCCAGGATGTTAGAAGAGAAGGACGCACATTTGGCAGGGATACATTATGTGGTCAACAAGTTACAGGGTCCTAAGCGCAAACTGCCCAAATAGCCAAAAAAAGGCTTAGCACAGGGGAGAGGGGGGGTTGGGGGGGGGTCAGGGGAAGGCCTAGCAGCGATGGGGTTGAAACCTCTGTTGACTACTCGAGGGATTAGTTTGGACTCCTTATAGATTACGAGATGGTTAGCAATTACGGAGGAATTCAATTTTGTGTTAGAATTTGTTGAGGGCAAAAATCAATGTTTTTTTCAGATAGCTTATCAAGAATAAAGGTTCTTAATGCATATAAACAAGGTAATGGCATAAAGAGAAATTTGGAACATGAATGGGTAACTAATGTAACAAATGTGTACCTGAGTACCCTATCAGAGGGTGAGGGGACATGAGCATAAAATAAGGATGAAGAGCAATTGGGTGCAATCAAGATGGCTCAGTTTCAGTTGCGGCCCATGGAGGGAGTTCTGTGGGGCGGAAAGGCGGGCAGGAGAGGGGCAGGGTGGGATATAGTAAACACCGGAATATGGTTGATTGAAGGTAAGTAAACAATTAAATAAATAAAATGAATTTTGTTGTGCGCCCTATATCGCAAAATGCGATGCAGCGTGCGCTACGAAATTCCGGTGTTTCGGTGTTTACTACCTCCTACCCTGCCCCTCCCCCACCCTGCCTTTCCACCCCACAGAACTCCATCCACAGGTCGCAACTGCTCAGTTTCCTCAAAGGTTTTGAAAGATATCATTGTGTAATAGATGAATTAGGTGAAGGCAACTGGGGATAGGCAGCAAATGGAGCTCTCCCAAACATATGAGAAGCAAATTATTTGGATTGACCTATCAGTGTCAGATGGGATGTAGTAGAAGCAAGACTAGGTTAAGATAAATATTTTGTTTGCCAGGTATAGATAGAGAGATTGAAGCACAAGTCATTGAGTGTTGTTTATGTGTGTATAGAGTAATATAGTGCAAACAATAAATGCCCAACCCCTACAACCTGTGGAAAATTTCTATGAGGTCTTGGGCAAGGGTTGCAATCGATATAATTGGCTCAATAGACAGGCTTGGAATGATACATACTGAATATTACATTTAGGAAGGTAATATAATTACTAGAAATACATTTTATGAGTGAGAGCAATCCCGAGGATTTGATGTCACAAAATGGTACCCAGATGGGCTCCAGTGTGAGACAGAGAAATATTTGGCAGACCACGAGATTGTACATAAGAAAACTGTGGTCTATGATTCTAAAGCCAATGGTTTTGTATAAAGGATTAACTGCGCCATTAAAGAGAGTGGGTAGTTGGATAGGGTGAATGGTAGGTCGGTGATTAAAAATGTGAATCAGAATGTGTGGTCATATATAACAACTGTTCACGATATCACCAAAATTAGCGGGGGAAAGAAATTTGTCAAAGTAAAAGAGGTAACAGTATGGAACAAGCATTTGCAATGCAATAGGTCTCGCATTCGTGAGAGTTTAAGCTATTGGCATTGTAAATGACAATGCCCTTTATTTATCTGTTTTGATAATTAACACGTAAATAAAAGGCATTGTCATTTACAATGTCAAAAGCTCAAACTCTTGTAAGACATTCAGAAATACATAACTGAATGTTGTATTATGTTAAGACTTTCACATTTGCGCTCAAATATCCCAACAACTCTCACACGACAGCGCCCCACACGCCCAATGCGTTCCAATTCAAGTGATGAAAAGACTGCACAAAACATGCAAATGCAAAACAAAGAAAGAATGTTACAACTCCCATCAACACGTTATTGTTTAATAGCATAGAAACAAGACAGGCAACATTCAGTGACAGACATGCATGTTAACCATTGCATGTTTTCAACCCCAGAGCGCTGTGATCAACAGTGCAACCTCTACTCAAACTATAGTCCCAGGAAGGATGAAAGTCGGAGTTAGCCCTCCTATGATTTGAGCCCATGCCACACAAGGAGCACACGTCACCAACAGGTGCCCAACTCACTGAGCCATCCTGCCAGCTAGGAGAATGCCAGCAGGTCCGAAGTAGAGTGTCTCCAAGCCCCACCAGCCTTTCAGTAGCACCACCAATCTCCCAGGCAGGGTTGTAGTGTTGCAGCAAGAGACTTGGCGCCCCCCGACTGACCTACATTAAACACCCCGGACTTCAGAGGCACCCGCCTCTCAGCACTTCTACACACTCGAGCGACCGGGGTGTGGGACGAAGAAAAGAGTAAACAGGAGTTAAAAAACGTTCCACTAAAGTGCAAACTCTGGAAGCGTGCACACCCCAATCACGTACAACAATAAGTCAACACTTGGCAGCGGTCCTGTATGACTTCATGACCTCGGGTTGGGGAGTGGCTGAAGTGGCCGAGAAGTTTGTTTTGATAAAAATGGAGCGGTGAGGGATGCAGCAGGAGAAGGAGCCAGAAAACAGAGTTAAATTATACAAATAAACAAAGTTTGTGCAGTTAAAGTATGCCAGACACGCTACATTACTTTAAGACATTAAAAAAATTAGCATCAGCAACGAGGGCAGACACGAGCAGAAAAAAAAGCTAAACTGCAGGTAAGGGAATCTCATAAAACTAAAAGCAAACTGCGGATGAAAAATGTTGTGATTACCAACACCCCCAAAGTTTCATGCAAGGAAGCCCTTTGAAATAAATCTCTGCCCTGGTGAACGAGGCAGGAAGACAGGCAAACACGGAGGAGTCGTGGAGCCACTTCCTTTGGGCGGGACTTCCGTCTTCTGAAGTCCCGCGCACGCGCCCACGGAGTACCTGAGAGCGGGGCTCCCATGCCCGAGGGAGAGCCCCGGCTACCGAAGTCCCGAATGGCGGTAAGTGGGGCTTAGTTCTAGGCGGGAGGGGGGTGCGCTTGTGTGTGTGTGTG
The DNA here is from genome assembly GCF_964261635.1 of Lissotriton helveticus. Classification (NCBI taxonomy): domain Eukaryota; kingdom Metazoa; phylum Chordata; class Amphibia; order Caudata; family Salamandridae; genus Lissotriton; species Lissotriton helveticus. Next base: position 430,570,877 of record NC_136059.1, read on the forward strand.
TGTGTGTATGTGTGCGATGGCGGCGGCGGCGGCGGGGGTCTTTGTATGTGTGCGTGCGTGTGTGTAGGTGCGCTGGTGTGTGTGTGGGGGGGTCTCTGTGTGTGCGTGTAGGTGCGCTAGTGTGTGTGTAGGTGCGGCGGCGACGGGGGGTGTGTGTGTGCCTGTGTATGCGTGTGGCTGTGTATGCGTGTGGCTGTGATGTGCGCATGCGTGAGTGTGGGTGCGCGTGCACGCAGTGTAATCCAGCCGAAGAGAAGCACGTGGCAGTTCTTTGTCCTTCATTCCCCCGAGTCAGCTAGCTATAAGTCTCCACCTGGACGCATCCTTTGGATGCGAATTCCAGGCTCGACCTAAAAAAGATAAAACTGTGGTGTGTGAAAGCGAAGGTGGGATTAAAGGAAAACGAGGCACAATGAAACCATAAAAGAAAAGGAAGTCACTGATAATAAAACTGTCATGAATAAAAATAAAACAGAAAAGAAGGTCTTTAAATGTGTACCTCCAATATTTAAAGAATCTGGGCATATTTACAATAAGTGACGCATCCTTGCATATCAGCAGGGATGCGCCACTTATTATGCGCCATGCCTCCGCCACAATGGATGCGCCGCATTTACAATGCGGCGCACCATGAAGCAATGCCGTAAAAGTGGTGCATTGCTGGAGTTGCGTCGCAAGTGCGACGCAGCTCCAGCAAGGCTCTAGGGTGCCCTATCCTTCAAATGCTGCGTCAATCCTTACGCCTGCTTCAAGCAGGCGAGGGGTTTTAAAGCAGCATTGGCCTAAAAGTGACTGAGTGAAATCTTGTAGATTTCACTCAGCCACTTTTAGGAGGCGTCCTGCACAGGAACGCCGCCCCCTGCGCAGGAACGCATCCTTATGGCGCAGGGCTTTACAACGGGACACATCTCCCAGATGCATCACGTTGTTAATACCCCGCACCATGGCGCATCTTTTGCGCCGCTGCTGCGTCACAAAAGTGACGCAACGGCGGCGCAAAGGAGGCACAAGTGGCTTGTAAATCTGCCGCTCTGTGCTGGGGAAACTGAGTCTTGTTCAATATGGAAACCTTAGGTTAGTGTTTAGTTTAGTAATCTGTTCAAAATGTTGTCCATAGATGCATGTAATACATATAGCTGCTGTTGTACATTTGGCTATGCAGCATTTCCAAAACAAGAGAATGTGTTATATCATGAGTTTAAGTAAAATAATAGATCTCCTAAATATGTCCGGCATGGGAACCTTGGGGAAGAATGTTATGGTATGATAAAGATAGCAGTTGGATAGGATGCTGTTGATGTTTGGCATCACTAGGGAGTTTATGCTGAGTACATCCTACGTTCATCATTTCAATGTTTGGACTTCATCATTCTAAGAGCAGAATGCAGCACCACCACAACATGTTGTCCATGTTGTGGCCAATCAATAGGGTTTCCCTTTGGCACCTGCCCCCATGCCCCTAGGATGGATGGATGGGTAGATAGATAGATAGATGGATAGATAGATAGATAGATAGATAGATAGATAGATAGATAGATAGATAGATAGATAGATAGATAGATAGATAGATAGATAGATAGATAGATAGATAGATAGATAGATAGATAGATAGATAGATAGATAGATAGATAGATAGATAGATAGATAGATAGATAGATAGATAGATAGATAGATAGATAGATAGATGGCGATAGATAGATAGATAGATGGATAGATAGATAGAAAGATAGATAGATAGATAGATAGATAGATAGATAGATAGATAGATAGATAGATAGATAGATAGATAGATAGATAGATAGATAGATAGATAGATAGATAGATAGATAGATAGATAGATTATATGTAAATATGAGCCAAATACGTTGTTTAAGTAAACAACTAATCGGGTTGGTGTGGAGAATTGTGTAGCTCTCCAGCTATACTTAAAGGTGAGGGAGTAAACAAACAAAGGATTTGAAACATGCATTATAGATACAGAATAAACGACTGATGGAAACTCTTCTGCTTTAAAAATAGAGCAGAAAAGGAATATATATATAACAGGATGCACACAGTAAAACTCCAAATTGGGTGGAGTGCACAGTGATGTAAGTAGAACACTAGGCCTTTTTGTTTTGCCACATGAAGATATATTCATGGCTAGCATTGTGCCACTAAAGTTCACAGCCACTGTTATAATTTGATATGTTATTTTCCCCTGAAAGTTTGTTTCAGACCTTAAAATGGAAACCTGGCCATGCAGCTGCTTCAGGGCATCAATATTTTCTGTGCAGCTCTGGATAGCCTTTTCTGTTTACAGGAGCTTGTTCTCCTTCCATAGATAACAATCAGTGATCTCTAATGCGGAACCAAAACATTTGGGAAATTCCTTTTGCTACAGACCTTATCCGATTTACTGGATTTTCATTGCCCAAAGAAAAGTTTGCCTGGGGGCATATCACTTAATTTACCTTTCATATTCAGAATTTACATGCAATTAATTGCTCCAGGAACAGACAGCGTTCTATGGAATTGTGCAATCTGCTATTGTTACAATGCTACTGCTGAGACATTATAAAGAACTAGTTTAAGGTTCTGTACCAGAACTACACTTAAATTACAGATTGTCCTGGGTGATAAACAGAGGCATCCTAGCCTTAATTGCTTATAATTATCCCGCCTCCCACTCTGCCATACGGCGTAATTATAGATCTTGCCAAAGGTTGTGAGTGATTTAAAGGCAGTACAAAAATACTCCTGCTACACAGTGTCTGTTTCACACTCGTTTCTTTATACTTCTGCTTGGCACAGTACCATCTGAACTCAACTGAAATCCCCCTCCAGGTAGAATGCTGTATTTCAAAAATAGGAAAGTGATGTTTCCTCGGAAGTCTAAAGGGTACAATTTTCTTTGAAGTGTGTCCATGCTTTCACTTTGAGACATGAGTACATGCCATTGTTGACTTGGCCCTTTTGGCAAGTTCATCCCGAAACTTTTTGCGTTCTCCTAGCCTGTTTCTGTAATCTGGTGTTGGTGATTTTAGGCCTCTGCGCACTTTAGCACTGTGGTCCAGTGTATAGTGTGTGCGCTCTCTGTGTATGTGTGGTGAGAGGTGCCTGCCCTCCCATAGGAATGCATGGGGGATATGTGTGTCCATGGTAATTCCTGATATGAGAGGAGTGCTGGGGCGAGTTTGGTATGCGCGAACTCGTGAGAATAAATGCTGCGCAATAGTGTGCGCAGATTATTGTGACTGGTGGAGAAGTGCCACTTTTAGAAGTTGGCATTTCTGTGTACTGTGTGTCTGCCTGCCTGATGTGAATTGCATATCTGGCTTGTGATTGACAGGTGCTGGATGATGTGGGTGGCTCCAGAAGCCAGGATGGGTCTGCCCATGGTGAATAGGGAGATCTGCATGTAGATGGGAGGGAGGAGTTGCACCTGGGACCTGAATAGGACTGTGCCTTCCCTCCATAATGCAGGATCCACCCCCTGTTGTGCATCTGAGCACCTAGCCCCCACCTGACAATGGAGAGAGGAGCTGAGCACAACAAAGTGCTCCAAGGCTCCCCTCAAACCAGTTGCGTCTGGTTTCCCTCAGCCCTGTGCTGTGACAAAAAGGGTTTGTCTAATATAAATATAGGGGTTGTGTCCCCATAAATTTGTTCAGTTCTCTTTTGGATCCTGTTAGAGGGGGCTTGCTGCTGGCGGGACCCAGGAGGGAGCGCCATGGGAGCTGCCTCCAAACTGGAGCGCCCTGTGTGCCGGCCCCTGGGCCCTACATTGCCCACCTGATGCCTCCAGGACTTCTTGGACCTTTTTGGTTGTTTTTCCTTTGCCAAGGCTTGATACAGCCTGCCAGAGCCCTGGCAGTGCTTTGGAGATTTTCCTAGAAGAGGGAGAGCCTGGAGGCTGAGCAGCCCAGCGCTGCAGCCCTGGCTGAGGGAATCCCCCTCATAGGGATTGCCCCTCCTCGTGAGCCTTGCGAGTACCCACCCCTCCTATTTTGTTTTATTTGTATGCAGGTGCCCACCCTGCGTCTTTGCGTGCCCTTTTAATTGTTCTCGGGGAGGCCCACCCCGCTGTACACATTGGATGCTGAGGGAGCCCACCCCTCATTTGCCGCCGCCGAGATTGCCACTGCAGTCCAGCCGCGGCCGCCCCGGAAGTCAGGCAAGTCTACCTGTGACGTGGGCGGGGCCGCGGCAGGACCCGAAGAAGGAGACGGCAGCTTGGAGCTTCGCTAGCTCCACACTGGAAGTCCCGGTACCAAGGAGGGGCACCGGGTGAAGTAGGGCGCCTAAGGAGGCGGGGTTCCCATAGCTGGAGAGAGCCCCGCAAGCGCCGCAGCCCTGGAAGGTCAAGACGGAGGGGGCTCGAGGCATATTGCCGGTGCCTGCCCTGCCACATGATGAAATGGCGCCGGACCTGAGGACAGGAGTGGAGTCCCCAGAGAGCAGCCCGGTAAGTTCAGAAGGGCTGGGGGGTTCCGTAGACGCGGCCCTGTAACTGAAGCGGTGCAGAGTGCTCCCACCAGGGAGCGGGCCACTCCAACGATGGGGGAATTATGATTATTTTCTCAAAGGCCCAGAGGGGCCCATGCTTTTCCCCATGGTGGGAGTCTGAGTGGTCCCGACAGGAGAGCAGGACGCTCCAACGTTGGGTACAATTGTTTTCAGAGCCTGTGCGTGGCTCCAACGCTGGGGGCAGTTTCTGTTTGTGCACAAGGGACCCCAGAGTCTGAGGGGCATTTTGAGGCACAGGGTCGGTGCCTGGGCGGGCCTGCAAGAGAGCGGGCCACCCCAACGAGGGTGGCATATCTTGCGAGCCCAGAGAGGCCTCCTCGGGCACAGTGGTGCCAGGGCCCTTTCCCTGATCCACAGCTGTGCTTTACCAGCGCGGGCAGCTGCAACGTTCTTGCATAGTTATGGAGAGAGTTCCTGAGAGGGACAGCAGTGGCCCAGAGGTGCCAGGCCATGCCCGATTTACAGCTGCACAGCAATTAGTGCCAGTTGCATCGTTTACCCGCACAGTTCTTTTGGGGTCTTGTGAAGTCAGGAGTGAGATGCACTCCTTTGCCCCACACTTTCCCAGCTGCCCAGCAAGTAGTGGGCAGCTGCTATGTTTAGGTTTGCGCAGTGACGCACCCTTGACTTTCGCTTCCTAGGCAGCAGCCCTGACTTTGTGGACATAGGGCAGTTGAGCCCCCTTTTTGGATGGCCAGCTGGCCAGGGGGACGGTTGGATTAATAGGGCACCAGGCCTCATGTGATTTATGTGCTAAATGTGATTTTGGGGCTAGGAAATGTAATTCATGTAGTATGTTTTACGCACCTTGTTTTATGCCTCTAAACTGTGGTTTATGAATATGAGGTTGTTTTGCATATTATGGTTATGCTAGTGAGATTATGTTTCACTCTGTGATTTATGCCCCTAAGGTGAGTTATACTTAGGAGGTTAGGGTCTAATATGTGTACACTTGTGAGAGATAGCATAATGTATTTATGCTGGTGTGGGCTGGCGCAGAATGTAATCTGCGCCTGATGTGATACTGTGCATAATGTAGTTTATGTCCCAGACTGATGCTAAGTACAGTGATTACCAGTGTTTACTGGTTGTAACGTTTATGATCTGTTTTACTTTTACCAAGTTTGCTTTGTCATGGTTCTGATAGTGGTCCATGTGGCTCTGTCAGGTGTAAATAATTCCCTTGTAAATATTGCCCAGTGCCAGTTGGCACAGTGTATATTATGTGTTTACTATTCTAATGTGTTTTGAGAATACAAAGGCTATTTTTGGTATAACCTTGTGTGGAGTTCATTTTGTAGTATGCCTGGGATGTTGTTGCTGTGTGCGTGCGCAAATGCTTTACACATGGCCTCTGGGATAAGCCTGACTGCTCGTGCCAAGCTACCAAGGGGGTGAGCAGGGGTTATCTTTGGCGTGTAACTCCCCAGCCCTGACTAGAGTGGTGGTCTTTGCCTGGCTTTGGCGCAAGCCGACGCCAACCAGAGATCCCATTTCTAAAAGCCATCCTTAACAAAAATGTCCCCCATTCGATAGGAGCTAACATACAAAATGTTGACTCTCTTATCCATAGTAAATGTGAGCTCATTCAGGACTGGGCATTACAAGGGTATACATCTCATAGCAGGGGATTTTTTTTTGCTTTGGAGATTATACATTTCAGATGAAAAAAACTGAATTTTCATCTATATATGACCAAGAATGCTTGTGTGCGAGTAAGTAAAGCAGATTTGCAATGCTGGTGAGGTCACATAATCTGAGCTCTTTTACAAATTTTAACTCAACTACTCACCCCACATACCTCCATTTTTATTTCACATAAGGAGGAAGGAACACGTTAGTCCCTTCCCCTAATTCCTAACAAACAAGGCTTCACTGGCCATTTGGTCACCCGGGCATTCCCAGGATGGCTGTAAGGATGATCTCAGGGTCGGCTGGGCTGTCTTAAGAAAGCCTCGAATATGCATAGTCCATATATTTGAAAAAATGTTGTCTAATATCCACAAATTAGTAAGGGAGGGCATAATATTGTCTTGTGCAGGTGAAATTGGCGGAATTTTGGTGACTTCACATTACTCTTGTAAGGAAGAGTTTCGGCCAAATTCCGCCAACCGCCATGTGGCAGAATGTTTTTTGTGCATGTATCAAAAAAATATTTTGGTCAGCACAAGCGAGATTTGGCGTCCCCTATGGGGAATTTTGGTTACAAATTGGACATCAAGCGAGATTTTACCAATGCGGATGATCACGACCGTTCATGATCAGAAGGCTGCTGCTCGAACACAAGCAAAATCAACTTGAGTATCTGCGCCCTCTTGCTCGCCACGTCATGCTGTTCAGGCTGTTTTTCAGCACAGAAAGTTCTCCTGGTGATAAATAATAGAACAAGAAGTGCAAATTGCCTATTTCCGCCCATTTCGGAACTGCGCAGAATCTCTGAGTTTATCTCTTTTTTTTAACTCCACAAAATTCCGCTGAGTCAGATACAGCGAGTTCCACCAACCCCTACACATTTGCTCATTTTTCTTTTTAGAAACTTGACCCAAACTCACAGGCGAGGGTCAGGCAGAACTCCTACAAATTACCATGTGGAGCTGATTTGAACATTTTTTTCAGCTCTGGTTGGCACATCTATGGATTTTAAGAATTAAACCAACCTGTTTTCTTTTGACTTTAATGACATTCTGTAATAAAGAGACAAAATGTACTTCTATTCAAGATACCAGAACTTCAAAGACGTACTGAACAGTCTTTCTTCAGACCAGAGATGATTACCCATAACATCTCTGCTAGAAGTTCAAAAGAAAGGAGGAAACTATCCCTAGAGATGTGCTAAAGAATCAATTCAAGACAATTTGAAGCCTTTTCCTTTTTTTGCATATCTATATTGATTTTGTATTTTTTAACAAATGAGTAAAACATTTGTCAATGGGTAAGTTGTACTGGGTTGGCACACGGCCATGGTCTTATCACACAGCAGATCTTCGATGTGTAATAAATGTGGCCCAGAGAGGCTGAAACTAAAAAAGAAACCGTGCACTTAGTTAGCTTCCTTCGGGCATATTATCAAGCAGCAGCAATAATTATCTCTGGCCGCGCTTATTGTGTAATTTTTTATTGCCGGCTATCGCTGGAATTTATCGCCATGCTAGCTCTGTATTAACAACGCATAGCACAATGGTGATAACTATTCCAGCGATAGCGGTGTTTACCATGGAACATCGCTGGTTTTCCAGCCATGTTCCATGCAAAACAGCAATAACCTTGCTGATACGACCCTGTGGTCATAGCAGCATAATCCACCCCAATGATAAGTATACGTAAATCAGCATTTTAGCAGACGTTAGTTTTTGGCAAAAAACATGGTTTTCACAAAAAACTAACGTCTGCTAAAATGCGTGGGCCTCCTTGTAAATATTGCGATGTGCACATCAGCGATAATTTACAATAGAGATGCAAAGCGAGGCGTCGGGAAAACGGTGCTAACATGCGCTAATGCATGTTAGCACCCACTTGTAAATAGGGCGATAGTTTGATCTCTGCTTTTTTGGCTTTTAAAGCCACAAAAGCAGGGATAAGGCCGTTGTTGATATGCCCCTTTGTATTTTCAGTGATCTACCAATCGAGCGTTCTGACCAGGGCCAGGAGAGAGCAGGACAATCCCCAAAGGCCTCGGGCTTATATCGGCCTAAAGGTGCTGGCCAGTGAGTGGTGGTGTGTTTTCACCTGGGTGGGCTCCATGACTGCTCAGGATCCAGGTCCTCATCTAGGCACCCCAGAATGTAGTTACGGTGGCATGCAGTATTTCCATATTGTCCCTATTATTTAACTGCCCTTAATTCCTAAATTCTATCAAATCACCTCATACTGTCCTATGTGTTAGGGACTACCCCATGGACGTAATTTAGGGGTCACGAGGGGTCACTGCTGTGACTCCCTGGCTTGACCTTTTCTACCCCTGGAGCTGCTTTTGCGACCCCTGACCTCAGAGGAGCAAAATCAGTGCTTGTAACAGAGGAGCAGCTCTTCCTAATGGACTCTGGTTGAAGCTCCACTTGCCTGTTTTCCATCCATTTTTTATTATACAAATAGTGAATAAGATTATTCACTATTAGTGTAATAAAAAATGTAGTACATTAGCTGCAATATGACTCTGTCTGGAAGCTAAAGTAAGTAAAAATGCAATCAAATGTATGTTGTATGCATGCTTGTGGGAGAGAGTGTGTTTATTTGCGCAGGAGTGTGTAAATGTGTTAGTATGTGTGAGCATGTGTCTGAGTCAAAGTAAAGGTCAAATGGTGCGCGATGTCACTTCCGCCACCCCAGGCATTTTGTTGAACTTATGTCCATGGGCTACCCCACCTTTCAAAGTTGCCCCTGTGCATGGAGGCCAGCTCTGTGTCAGCCAACTATGATACCAATTCGGCCCAGTGCAGTACCTTCCAAGCCATGGCTATACAATGTTTGGTTAATACTACTGCCAGTAATTTTGTTGCCATTTTCTTTTTTTGGGGGGGGTTATGGAAAATCCAGTATTGCCTCCCTGTCTAGGGTGTTTTCTAAGCGAGATGTCACTTTGACCCAGAACTCCAGCACTACCGTGCAAGTAAACACCAAGTGGATGAAGATTGCATCAGGCATATGGCTCGTCGGGCAGTGTCCGTCTGCTGTGGGATGTATTAGGACTATGCTCTTGGGCATAAAGTATGCTCTATGCAGGAAAAAAAAAATGTTGTCATTTAAAGCCTGCGTTTCTGGATGCCACACTAGTATATTGTGTTGCCCACTCCCAATCCCTGTCTGTGAGGTCCATCCCTAGGTCTTGGATCTACCTTGCTAGCAATAAGCTGAGATCCCCATCCAGGTCCTCCTGCATGGCTCTATACAGTCTCGTAATTACATTTTTCACCATGCCAATTTTCAGCATAGGCTGGGGGGTATGTGTGTGGCCAGGTTTCGATGATAGTGCACCCTCATTGCTTGTGTACCACTCCAATCCATGCCTTATATGGAAGGGAGAGCCCCATATATACTCCTGACCTCATGGAACATATTCAGTCTACCCACATAATATATGTTGGTCACTTCCACTATTCTGTGTGACTACCAGGTTTGTTTGCCATGGTCTCTACTTTTCAGCAGCACTCCAATAGGGAAATTGGGGGAGTAGTGGACACTTCATTTGTATTTCTGGGTACAAGTGTCCCAAAGCTGCAGCAATGAAGATAGGAGCAGTGGAGTTCCCACTGCCTGCCTCCGCCTGCCTGTCAGGAATACCTCGAGGACCGCATCCATCCACCTCATACCCATTTTGTCTCATGTGGAGGATCCTCTACTAATCCCTGTGTGATCCCCTGCAGCTGACCGGCCATCTGGTAATAAGTGAAGTTGGGGACTCCTAGACAACCCCAGGAAGTCGACAGCTGGGCTTTCACAAAGAATACTGTCTGCCTCACGCACCCCAGATCAACTGCAGTAGCAATGAACACAATTATTTAAAGTGACAGGGGAGTAATACATTGGGGAGGTTTACGGAAAAGTAAAGCACCATGGTGTTGAGTCCTCCCCAGCCTGGGTACATACAAAGGATCACATCACACACAGAGCTTGACATACACATCATTATTTCTCAGCTTGTAACTGTTAAATGAACATTCTACATCATGAATCTTATCACCCACATCCAAGCACTTACGTCACTGTCCTGCAGAGTCTGTCAGGGACCAAAAGGGTCCAGTCATCTCTAACACACAAGACGCTACATCTACCCCCTTTGTTAAATAAATAGTACAAATAATACTTATATACATCACAACTCTTCAATGAGTCATTTTGGTGCTCGAATCAATCACCCAGATCTTGTCATGTGAGGGTGCGGAGATACAGGAGGAGTGTCAATGACTGACACTGGTGACAGAGACATTGGGCTCTCTGGACTCTCAGGTGGACACGTCTCACTTTTGACATCTGGAGCGTGCAAATGTCAAGGCAGGTGCTTGGAATGCAAAACATCTCCTGTAATTGATGTTCCAGGACAGTGAGCAGTCACCATGTGTCCTTTACTATTCACAACCCTCACCTGGTTAACATCAAAAGGAGCATTAGACTTGCATTTTTGTTTCTGCCTGACAATGACTTTGTATCCTCTTTTAACCACGGTGATTTGAGCACAGCAGCATCTGTCCACATCGGTCTTTATTTTACGTTTCTGAGACTAATCAGTAGTGCAAAGATTATCAATGTCAATAGATCTCTCATTAGTCCATTCAGGAAACTTGGTTTCTATGGTTTTCCAAAACATTAAGGTAGCATGGCTTTTACCCATGGTAGAATGGGGATTTTGCCTTTATGCATGAAGCGTAGACTGAAGAACTGATTTGAGTTCAAGCTTTTCGAGCAGAGTACACTGAACGGCCTCCTTTAGGGTGCTCATTATTCTCTTGACAACATCATTTAATTGTGGCCAAAAAGATGTGCTTTTCTGATGGTTGACTTTTAGATGAGTGAGAAAATCTTTAAAATCATGACTATTAAAAGGCAAACCATTGCCTGATTTAAAAATTGAAGGAACACCACATGCTGCAAAAATACTTTCTAATTTCTCAATAACTCTGTCATGAGTAGTTGACGACAGATCTTCCACAGGGGAAAAACGGGAATATTCATCAGCAATCACTAGTAGATGATGTCCATTGTCAAGGGGTCCAACGAATTCAATTACACTCTTCTCCCATGCATTCTTTAGAAGACCAGACATGTTCAACGAATGTGGGGTTGTCTTGGATGACGCGCAGTTGCATAAATGAAAAGTCCTTAACTCTTTTTCAACTCTTTCATCAAAAAGAGGAAACCAAACTTGGTCCTGTAGAGCTTGTTTAGTAGCAACAACTCCACAATGTCCTTCAATGACTTGTTGTCCCAGACTCTCGGGTATGACAATTCTCGACCCTCATAAGATGATGCCTTCTGGATTACCTGAAAGTTCTTCCTACACTTTTTTGATTTTCTGCTATTTTAGGTCATCATGAAGGGGTCGCGTATGTTTTCACCACAATTTATGTGTAATAATGTCCTTGAGTATGAGCAAATCTCTGTCAGTGCTCATGGCAGCAATGATTTCCTCCACTCATATGGCAGCAGGTGTACTGGTTTTCATGATGAAGTCAATAAAAGCATGAGCCGCTTTAAAAATAGTGCCATGATACAGTATTGGTACATGTGAGAGGTAGTCAGCAGGGTTTTGATCTTTTCCTGGACGATCAAAATCATATATTCATACTCCTACAATTGCAACCTCCACCTCTCAATTGGGGGGGCATCTTGGCTAAAAATGGTGAGCAATGCTTGGTGGTTGTTGACAACTGTGAAATTCTTTCCATACAGGGACACATAAAAATGCTCACAAACCCACATCACAGCAAGGCTTTCTTTTTCAGGTTGCGAATATGCACTTTCCATCAATGAAAAACTTTGGCTGGCATAGACCATAATGTGTCTTGGGGCATCAGGATGTCAAGTATGTTGGGGTAGAATGGCACCAATCCCCACTGAGCTTGCATCAACAACAACCACCGCATGAAATTTCAGATCAATTTATGTTATTTCAGAGGCGTTCTAAATTGCATGCTTGATTTTCTTGAAGATTTATTCACATTCATGTGTCCATCGAAATAGAACATTTCACGTTTTTTAAGTCTCTCAATGGGGCACTTACAGTGGCAAAGTCACGCATATACCTTGAACAGTAACCGGCAGTACCAAGGAATGATCGCGGAAAAGTTACATCTTGTTGGGGAGATGTGAAGGACAAGGCGTGTACTTCATTTGGATCCGTAGTCATTCCCCATCAGAAAAGCTATGACCAAACAACTTGAGTTTGGTTTTATGAAATGTACACTTTGCCGCATTTAAAGTAAGACCTGCATTGGCAAATATATGACACACTTGTGTAATACCTTTATCATGTTTCTTTTGTGCGGCCCCAAAAATAGTATGTCATCACTGTAATTGAAAGTATTTGTGACTGGCTGTATTATGCCATGAATGACATCCTGAAAGAGTCCTGCAGTTGTTGACACTCCGAAATGTAGCCTTTTATATCAACATAAACCAACATGAGTTGAAAAGGTAGTAATGCACCTGAAATTTTCTTCCAGTTCAAGTTGGTGATACACTTTGTTCAAAACAAGGCAGCAAACAACTTTACCCCCATTCAGCTGTGTTATTATTTCAGCAATGTGCAGACTTTGAAGTTGTTCTCTTTCAATTGCCTTGTTCTCCTGGTGCATATCAACACAAATGCTCACAATTTCTTCACTGTTCTTTTTCAGCACTACCATGGCGTCAGACCATTGGATCACTCAACAATGCTGTGCTTTATTAGTGTCTCAAAGTTTTTCTCAACAGACTCTTGTAAATGAAATGTAATTCGACGATGTCAGCAGCAGTACTGAAACTGAGTATTATATGCACTCAACGAAGTACCTTGCGGGACATTAATTGGTGCTAGTACTTTTGTCTTTTAATGCTTCACAGTTGCTATGAATAAACCTTGACTTTGCAGTGGTGTTGAAGCAGTCCACATATACACTTTGGTTTTTGACTGGGTTAAACCAAACACTGGAGGAATTTAATTATACTCTTCCACTGGCATAATGTTTATTGACTCACCACTGTCAATGATGAAAAGTATGGAGCACTCATTCACCTACTTTGTGCTTTTGGGACAGTGTCCAAATGAAGTTCGCACATTCACCTGTTGACCTAGTTTCAGTTGGCATTTTGCCTTGCAAGAAGTTAATCCCGCATGCGCATGCCATCCCACATTCAATATTGCCACTTGACCTTGTGGGCATGGTTGTACTGTCTCTGTTTTCTTGATGTGACACACTTGATCTTCCCTCCATTTTGTTTTCTCGAAGTGATGCACTTGATCTTTCCCTCATCGTGCAAACCGTCACAAAATGTTTCGGTTCCCACAGTCTTTGCATATCTGTGCAATGGTGGGACACTTGCCTTCATGGGGAAAGGAAAATCCACATTGGAAACATAACTTCTTTTTCTTTGGAGACATTGCTTTAAGGCCTTCTCTCTTGCATTTTGACTTACTTTTCGTATTTGGCACTGATTCAATGTGTGCTATTCCAGCCTCCATGTTAGCTGCTTGTCTATCAGCTCTTTCTTCCACTCTGGCAGCCATGAGTACTCTCTCTAAACTGAATGTGTTTTCCAGCATTCATCGACTGAAGGAATTAGACGAACAACCATCTATTACTCTGAGATGCATGGCCTCTTCATCATTGAACTAGTAGAACTTGCAATGCTTGATGAGCGAATAAAGTATTTCCACAAAGTCATCCACGGTTTTACGATCTTTCCGACTTTCTTGCTTAAAAATGTACCCTTCATAGTCGACATTTGGCTTTGGATTGAACTTGGTGTTGAGCACAAACTTGGTTTCACAGTACATTACTTCACCACAGGGTGGTATTTTATTTATCACTTATTTTACTCCTTCACCCGCTAAATTATTCAGATGTTTAATGATATGTTTGTAATTCACTTCTTCCAGCGCATCAATGAAATCGTCGAAAGTTTTAATCAAGACTGTCCATCTATCGACAATATTCTGCTTATGGCAGTATCAAAGGAAGGCAGTGGTTTTAGAAATGTGGCAGCATCATAATCTATGGAACTTTCTGATGTTGTGAGCAGAGCTCACTCCGGCAGCGTCGGTTGCACACTTGGACCATAACCTACGTGAAGTACTAGCAGCGTGCTAACATTTGGGTCATTGCGCCCACTGTCTCGTTGAGAGACGTTGTCTTCTTCTTTGGTGGTGAGTAACAGCTTTGTTACTTGCACAGGTAAATCACCATTCTTACCTCATTGCATTGTAGCTGGTTTCCACAGCCTTTAGCATTTCATTATGTTAGAAATGTTTTCTGCTTTTAGTGCTTCCTTGCACTTGGTGATTACTGACTTTACTGCTTCTCTGTACTTTTTCTGTATTACTTATGGCTCTGTGTCGCGTTGCTATGCAGGACCACTTATCTTCACTTTAACGGCAGATATCTATCCAACAACAAACAGACTTTCTATATTTCCTTCACTTTTTTCGCAAGCTTTGCACTAGCTACAGTGGCACTTTGACTCCACATATGCCAACCATCAAGTTTCACTTCAACTGAGGTGCATGTGGTACCCATGGGCAGTTTCCTGGACCATGGCAAACTCTCTGGGAGAGCACTCTCGGTTCTTTGGGTTGCGGGGTTTACGTAGTTTTCTGTCTTGTCGCCAGTTGTAGCGTCCTCCGCAGCCCAGATACAAGCAACAGCTCACACCACACCACACACAGAGCTTGGTATTATGTGGCTTTAGTCCTTAGTGTGTAACTGCTAAGTGAACATTCTACATCATGAATGCTATCATCCAAACCAAAGCACTTACATCACTGTTCTAAAGAGTCCACCAGGGACCAAAAGGGTCTCGTCATCTCTAACGTACAAGACACTACACATGGTATCATTTTGGTGAGCGCCACCATCCCCATAGTGGCCAGTGGCTATTTCAACCAGAAGACCACCTGCCACTGGAGGCCCACCATTGAACCATCAACACTAGCATCAACTATGTCTTATTTATCATGGTACACTTAGATCTTCAAGGAGTGGAACGTAAACAGTTGTCAGTGGATCACTGGTGATCCGAGTGGGTCCAGCAGAATCATGGCCTGGGATGGCATGGGGAACAGGCATGTCATGCTCCAGTTTGGTTAGAAGCCGGACACACCACCAAACTCCTTCATACTGGCTATGTGAAATGTAGCTCTCTGGTTCTGTCCCGCAGATTTATCAGGACATCATCTGCCTACAGCAAAATAACATGTGTACTGCCCTATATAATGAACCCAACATTCTGCCTGTCCCTGCAGAAATGGGTCGCTAGAGGTTCCATTCCCAGAGCGAATACCAGGGGGGGCAGTGGGCACCCCTAAACTTCCTTGTGCTCCTGGGTATTGCAAGTGGGGCAGATACGGCCCTTCTGGTTTTTACTCTCACCATCAGGTCAGTATAGAATATTTTGATCCATTGTATCAATCTGTCACTCAGCCCCACTGCCTAGAGAACACGGAACAGGGAGGCCCAACTGATGGTGTAAAATGCTTTCCTGTTATCCATCAACAATATGGTCAGTTCTGGGGCATCTATGTCAGTTGATGCGAAAATATGTAGGACCTGTCTAATGTTGGGGGACGTGCTCCTGCTGGGAACAAAATCACTCTTCTCAGTGTGGCCCAGATCAGGCAGCACTTCCATGATGTGGACAGCGTCAGCAGCAAGACAAGTAGGGGCGTGCTCAAGGAAATTCTGAACTCCTCCATCACCTCAGCCTCTTTCCAAAAGGACTTGAAACACCCAGAAGTGAGGCCCCTCCTGAAGAAGCCCTCCACCGAACCAGAAGACCTGAAGAACTACCATCCCATCTTCTTGCTCCCCTATCCAGCAAAGATTCTTTAGAAGGCAATCAACCAGCAACTCACAAACCACATGGAACACAACAAGCTCTTGGACCCCTCTCAGTCCAGATCCCTAGCAAACCACAGCACTGAAACTGTCCTGATCGAAGTCACGGATGACATCAAACCCCTCCTGGACTGCAGTGAAACAGCAGCCCTCATCCTCCTGGACTTGTCAGCAGCACTCAACACTGTCTCCCATCACACCTTGATCAACGGACTACACCGCATTGGAATCCAGGAAGATTGCCCCAACTGGATCACCTCAAACCTCACTGAAAGAACCCAGAGAATCCATCTCCCATTGTTCATCGCAAAACCCACGAAGATCATATGCGGCCTACCCCAAGGATTTTCCCTCAGCCCCACCCTCTTAGACAAAACCGTCAGATTGCGCAGACTTAACATCATCTCCTACGGCGACAAAACCCAGCTCATCCTCTCGCTGTCAGAAGACCCCTCCTGCACCAACTTCCAGGTGTATGATGAATGTCACTGAATGGATAAAGGCCAACTGTCTCAAGCTCAAGTCCCATCTTTGGGAACAACACCTCACCATGGAATGACGCATGGTAGCCTACAAAACTCTGCCCATCCCCCGCCCAACAGAACACACCTGCAACCTCAGCATCATCTTGGACAGCAAGCTTTCCATGAAGAAACAGGTAAAGGCAGTCCCATCTGCATGCTTCCACACCCTATGCATGCTCTGAGAGTTCAGGTGGCTCCCAGTCAACACCAGAAGGATCGTCACTCCCCCATCATCAGAAGGCTTGACTACGGGAAAAAACTCTGTGTAGGATTCACAGCAGACCTCCTAAAGAGACTGAAGACCATACAAAACTCTGTGGCCAGACTCATCCTTAACCTCCTCAGACAAAACTACATCACACTTCACCTCAAGAAGCTTCACAGCCTCCCAATCCAGAAGAGATGCAAGTTCAAGATGCTGACCAGTGCATTAAAGCCCTGCACAATGAGGGACCAGCATTTATCAACAAACACATGACCTTCCACCAACCAACCAGACATCTATGATCCGCCGCCATCTTCCTTAGAGACACTACCTTGAATCAGTTGAGGCAACATTGGAGGACACTCCTTCTCGCACCTGTCGGCCAGTACTTGGAACAGCCTTTCTCTACATCTCAGGAGCACCCCATCTCTCCAACAATTCAGGAAACGTTTCAAGACCTTCAACTGAACAGATCACCACAAAGCAAATAGCAACTCTAGTGTCTCAACACCCTCATGGGCGATTTGCCATGCTTTACAAATCCTTGTTTGATTATTTTGCTTATGATCTTGTAATCGATATTCAACATCAATAGTGGCCTAAATGAACTACGCCACGCTAGGGGAGAGGTACCATCACCGCTTCTCTCTAATAGAGGGCCTGAAATCGAGGTATGGAAGTAGTTGAGAAGATTTTATAACATTCCGATGGAAACCCATCAAACTCCAGGCACCTGTCAGTGGCAAGTGAGAAACCTTTGCAACGCAACTTTTACAACGCACTACCATTACAATGAAACTTTTACAACGCAACATCCATTACATCGCATGCCATTACAACGCAACCATTACAACGCATGACACTACAACGCATGCCACTACAACGCATGTCATTACAACGCATACCATTACAACGCATAACATTACAACGCATAGTACCCTTACACTTTCCAACACTTACCCTACTGTTGCACCCCCCTCGAGTTAGAATATTAATTTTTACCCCTACACTATCTAACACTTACCCCACTGTTGTACCCTCCTGGAGTTAGAATAGTAATTTTTACCCCTATACTATCCAACACTTACCCTACTGTTGCACACCCCTGGAGTTAGAATAGTAATTTTTAACCCTACACTATCCAATACTTACCATACATGCAATGTAATGTTATGCGTTGTAATGGTATGCGTTGTAAAGGTAGTATGCGTTTTAATGGAATGCGTTGTAAAGGTAGTTTAAAAAAAATTGTTGTAATGGCATGCGTTGTAATGGAATGCATTGTAATGGATGTTGCGTTGTAAAAAATGCATTGTAAAGGTATGCATTGTAAAAGTACGCGTTGTAACGTCATACATCCGTGGCAAGCACCCCAATTGTGGCTCATATCTCTTGTGGTGTCAGCATGCTATTTAGCTCCTCACTTTGCCCATGTGTCAGTCTCAGGAGGTCCATATGGTACAACTAAGTGTTATTCAGGTGTAGAGGACCTCCTGCCCTCATGCTCATTTTTGGGCTTGTCTGAAGCCCGGAGGAGAATTTGTGGAATTATGTATTGATGCTTGTTTGGGAGTGTATAGCTTGGCTATGGGAATCCATTATTTGAGGGATAGGGTCACTTGTAGCATCCCTTTTTATCAACCAAGCCATAAAATGGCATGGACAGTCACCTTTCACATGCTTGGACATAATTTATGCTTTATAGTCATGGCATTGCAGGTGCTGCATTAGTTTTGTGTGATGTTCACACATTTGGGTCTGGCGTGCTCTGTCTGCAGTTGAGAGACAAGTGGTCTAGTGGGTTTAATTGGTACACTGTGGTTGTCAAGTAGCTGTCAGTGGTTTCGGACCACGTGAGAGAGCTTAATGCAGTCAATGTATAACAGCACCTTAAAGGCATTCCATTCAGTCAGCCTTTAGTTCACGATGCTCTAGTTGTCCAGAAAATACCTAGTGATGCTTTCTTCCCATGTATTCCTGAAGCTAGGGTCCTCGAGGGTAGTTGGCTGGAAGCACAATACTAAGATGGATTCTCTGGCATGCCTCTATGTTGGGCGGAGCAGGTTATCATCCGAGTACATTCTACCCAGATGTTCTGTGTGCGAGACCTGGAGAGCAAGCGCAGCTCTGCAGTATATCTTGTGTAGCCCCTCACAGAGATCATGCGCTGGAGCGTACAAAGTTTATTTGTGAAGAATAGGGTATGCGTTGCACCAGGCATCCATAAGCCCCCAGTACCTACACCGAGCAGCCAGTTCCCTTGAAATTCTGTGTCATTGTGCCACCCCCAGAGGAGGGTGGGGTCTGTCCTGGGCCACGTCCTCCACTCCATTAAAATTGCCTCCCACCTTTTAAGTTTCAGTGCCTCTTCCATGGGTAAGGTGCATGTCCTGTAGAAGCGTTATGTCTATTCCTTTCCTGCACATATTGTTGTAGTTCTATCTAGGACCCTAAATTCGATAGTCCTGATTTATGCCCTTATGTGGTTATAATCAATAATATCCTTATAAAGGCATAATAATCATATCCATATTTAGTCATAGCTCATGCTGTCCAAATTAAGCAAGGCTACTAAGCATGGGCGTAAAATCCGTTCCGCTCGCGGATTTTGCGTATTTTCGGCAAATTCGCAATTCGCGAACTCTCGCGAATTTGTAGAAAATCCGTGAATTCGCTCGCGGCGGATTTTTTGCTTGGTGATACAATATTGCGGCGCGCGGCGTGGTGCACGGCGTTCACTTTCCGTCATTAAGCGTTTGCCGAGTTGTTTTTCTCGATCATATTTTGCTAGTGCTGCGCCATTTTGGATCTTGCTGCGGGATCCCGCGGGAGTTTGGCGCCCGCGAATACGTAATCGCGGCTTGCCACCTTGCAGAGCACGCCTCGCGAGAGTTCGCAATTGCGAACACGTAGTTGCGGCGGACAGGAACGATCTCGCACTCGCGAAATAGAGATTTTGCAATTCTGCACAAGAAATCCACCAGCAAACAGCATAAACCTTCAGAAAATGATGATTTGTATCAGAATCACTCCTCAGGTTGACATTTGCATGCACTTTGTTTTTGCAAGGAGTCCATTTTTTGGGGGGGGGAGGGAGGAAGTGCCCCACAGTCTCCAACTTCCTGTTCCTGTCCAGCAGGCTCCTCCCAGTGCTTTCTTCATGTGCTGGTCACTTTCATTTGGACCTTGACCAGGAAGGATTACTTTTTGTGGGTGCTGCTGGATATTTGGATTTGAGGCCTTTTTGACTTTCTTTGGATCACTTTTGGATTAGAAATCAACTTTCACAAGTAAGTTTGTTTGGGGCATTACAGTTGCTGCAACTTCAATTTTGGAACTTTTTCAGAACATTAAATAAAATATATTGTGGGCAGCCACAGTATCCAGTAGGACCAGGGTTGGTTATGGGTGCATGATGCAACTGTTTTGTTGAATTTAAACACCATTGAGGCCATGGATGGGCTGGGATTGTGCTGATTTTTGTGTTTTTTGTCGTTTTTTGGGGGCTGCTGGTGGGGCCCTTTGCCCAGGGGTGGTGAATGTTGCATTGGCCTAGTCTTTCTGTGGGGTGTCTTCTTGAATTTAAACATCATTGAGGCCATGGATGGGCTGGGATTGTGCTGATTTTTGTGGTTTTTGTCGTTTTTTGGGGCTGCTGGTGTGGCCTTTTGCCCAGGGGTAGTGGTGCATGGACTGAGTGTGCCTGTGGGGTCTCACTCTCTTTAATGTAAACATCCTGGATGGCATTGGATTGTGGTGATTTTTGGGTGTTTTTCGGTTTTTTGGGGGTGTACTGTTGATGTGGACTAGCCATGTGGGTTGTGGTGGTGGCCATCTTGAGTGCTGGTACAGGCAAAATGTGCTTGGGGTGCAAGGGGCCATTTTGAAGAGAGGCAGTGTCTGAGGCCTGCACTTATTTTGCCTACTTTTCATCCATTATGCCCAGGGGTAGTGAGTGGTGCATGGGCCTAGTCTTTCGGTGGGGTGTCTTCTTGAATTTAAACACCATTTAGGCCATGGATGGGCTGGTGGGATTGTGCTGAATTTTGTGGTTTTTTGTCGTTTTTTGGGGCTGCTGGTGGGGCCCTTTGCTCAGGGGTGGTGAGTGTTGCATGGGCCTAGTCTTTCTGTGGGGTATCTTCTTGAATTTAAACATCATTGAGGCCATGGATGGGCTGGGATTGTGCTGAATTTTGTGTTTTTTGTCAATTTTTTGGGGCTGCTGGTGTGGCCTTTTGCCCAGGGGTAGTGGTGCATGGACTGAGTGTGCCTGTGGGGTCTCACTCTCTTTATTGTAAACATTCTGGATGGCATTGGATTGTGGTGATTTTTGGGTGTTTTTCGTTTTTTTTGGGGTGTACTGTTGATGTGGACTGGCCATGTGGGTGGTGGTGGTGGTGGCCATCTTGAGTGCTGGTACAGACAACATGTGCTTGGGGTGCAAGGGGCCATTTTGAAGAGAGGCAGTGTCTGAGGCCTGCACTTATTTTGCCTACTTTTCATCCATTATGCCCAGGGGTAGTGAGTGCTGCATGGGCCTAGTCTTTCGGTGGGGTGTCTTCTTGTATTTAAACATCATTGAGGCCATGGATGGGCTGGGATTGTGCTGAATTTTGTGTTTTTTGTCGTTTTTTTGGGGCTGCTGGTGTGGCCTTTTGCCCAGGGGTAGTGGTGCATGGACTGAGTGTGCCTGTGGGGTCTCACTCTCTTTAATGTAAACATCCTGGATGGCATTGGATTGTGGTGATTTTTGGGTGTTTTTTGTTTTTTTTGGGGTGTACTGTTGATGTGGACTGGCCATGTGGGTGGTGGTGGTGGCCATCTTGAGTGCTTGTACAGGCAACATGTGCTTGGGGTGCAAGGGGCCATTTTGAAGAGAGGCAGTGTCTGAGGCCTGCACTTATTTTGCCTACTTTTCATCCATTATGCCCAGGGGTAGTGAGTGGTGCATGGGCCTAGTCTTTCGGTGGGGTGTCTTCTTGAATGTAAACACCATTGAGGCCATGGATGGGCTGGGATTGCGCTGAATTTTGTGGTTTTTGTCGTTTTTTGGGGCTGCTGGTGGGGCCCTTTGCCCAAGGGTGGTGAGTGTTGCATGGGCCTAGTCTTTCTGTGGGGTGTCTTGAATGTAAACATCATGGATGGCATGGGATTGTGCTGATTTTTCTGTGTTTTTCGATTTTTTGGGTTGTACAACTGAACTGATGTTCCTCTGTCTTCCATTGCTTTTAGGTGCACAAGACTCAAGAGAACCACCAGTGCCAGGAAGAAGTCCTGCAGCGGTGTGTGTGTGCAGCATAACGTCACGCAACTCTGCAACTCGTGCAACTGCTGCCTGCTGTTCTGACCTGCTCTGAAGAAGATGGCCCCCAAAAAAGTTACCCGTAGCTCCTCTAGCAAGAAAGTTGCCAGTAAGGAGCAGAAGAAGCAAGTTACCAAGGAGACTGGTGTGCCGGCCGCCCCTTTTTTTGGGAGTAAAAAAAAAAGTATGCCTGCAGCAGCAGCGGGATCTGCTGGGGACCAAGCTGGGAACAGCACCCCCGCTCCATTGGGCTCAGTGCCACCACCACCACGCCAACTTAAGTCCAAGCCCTTCACTGCTGCAGAGGCACTTAGTCTAGTTGTTCAATCACCATCGACCAGTGATGTTGGCTCATCCCAAGAAAGTAGCAGCAATGTCCCTCAATCAACACAGGTTGTTGTAACTCATCTGACGAGTGTTGAACAACCACAGCCGCAACAAAAACCACATGTGCAAGTACAAGCCCAAGTACATGTGGAAGGAGAGGCAGCGCAAGGAGATGCGCAAGCAGAGGTGCATGGAGGGTCACAAGTGCCCACAATAGTTGTTCCTCCCGAAGTAGGGGCACATCAGGAAATCGACAATCAAGGCGAGGTATCATTTGAGGAAGCCACTCCTCCTGATGATCATTCATTGTCTTCCACACCCCTAGCAAGGAAGAGATCAAGGGTGGTGTCTACATCTTCTTCAAGCACACCTCCTTCTGATGATACGGATCAAAATTGGGAACCAGCACCACTGCCGTCTGAGAGTGAGGCACACCATGATCTGACAAAGGTAGTTAAGCGTAAAAGGAAGCTCGTCCAAAGTCTCAGAGTTATGGAGTGTGATGAGGCTCAACAAGAAGTGGCGGATACTGCTGCTGATGAAGACTCTGACAACGACGACCCAGTCATCATAAAGGTCACTGCAGCCCCAGCGGGCATGCAGCAAACAGACATTTTGACCCTAGCCTGAAGAGCTGCTGAGCGTGATGATGATGATGTTGTCGACGAGGAGGCAGTGGAAACACCACAATCATTTGAGTTAAGTAGTACACCAACTCGTACCGCTTCCATATTTCTTTCTCGCAAGAAGGGACCTCCATCCACCTCGACCTTAATTAGTGGCGGTGAAAGTGCACAACGTACTAAAGTTCGGCAATCCACATCCTCCACTTCATCTGGCATTAGCAGCATGACCACCAACACCAGTATCGCCGCCTCCTCCGGCCCCCACAGACAATTCAAGTCCCCAGTTTGGGACTTCTTTACTGTTTGCCCAAAAAGGGAAAAGTTCGCCATTTGTAGCATTTGTAAGATTGCAGTTAGTCGTGGTAAGTTTGGTACCAACTATGGTACCGGAGGCCAGAGAGGTCATCTTAGGAGACAGCACGCTGTCCAATGGTTTGCGCACCTGAAGGAGATCAAGGAAGCCCGAATTGGAAGTCAAGAAAACGTTGATGTTTCATCTGATGATGACGAGGAGGAAGAAGACGTGTCAAACACTTCACTTACACCCAGTACCCCTGTCAGCAGCACACCCCATGTGAGGCACACTAAGAGTGTTGGAGCGAGTGAGACACCAATGCGAAAAAGTTCACCAGCGAGCAAAATTGGGTCAACAAAGTCATTATCATCCCGTAAATGCTTGGTCCAGGGCAACATTAGAACCATGTTTTGTTCAGACGCGCCATATGAACGCAACCACCCACTGACGCATCTGTATAACACTAAGCTGGCTAAAATGCTAGCTCTGGACCTTCTCCCTTTTTCTTTTGTAGAAGCGGTAGGTTTTCTAGAATTAGTGGCAGCGCTCTGCCCTAAATGGAAGGTTCCTAGCCGGTTCTATTTTGCCCGAGTTGCGGTTCCAGCACTACATGAACATGTGCTGGAGGTGATTGGGGCAGCTTTGCAGAAGAGTGCTGTTCACACTATACATCTGACAACAGACATGTGGACCAGTGGCGCAGGCGCTGATTACATGTGCATCACTGCACACTGGGTCTCTTTTTCAGGGGTTAAAGCAAAGCTAAACGCAGGTGTTGACCCGGACCAAGTTTTTAAAGCTGCTCGGAAACATGCAACACTAGCCATGTTTGGCTTGGAGAAACGTCACACAGCACGAAACATTTTGGACGAGTTTAACAAAAAGGTCTTTCACTGGCTGTCCCCAAAAAAACACCAGATTGGTTATGTTTCCACGGATAATGGCGCCAATGTAGTTAAGGCCATGGCGCTGGGTGACTATTTCAGAGTGCCGTGTTTGGCGCACTGTATCAACCTGGTAGTTCAAAAATTCTTGAGTGATAAAGACAGTCCACCGTGCGAGGTAATGGCCACCTGCCGAAAAATGTGCAACCATTTCAGCCATTCTTTTAAGGCCCGGAAGCATCTGAGGAGCCTGCTACATCAACGTCGAATGTCAGTGAAAGCACTCATCCAGGAGGTGTCAACACGTTGGAACTCAACCTTCTACATGCTTGAGCGTCTGTATGAGCAGTATACGGTACTCGATCACTATTTCTTAAAACAGGGTACAGCTCAGAAGGACCTGAGGATGGATGCGGCGCAATGGGACATAGTTAAAAGCATGACAGAAATGCTTCGTCCTTTTGAGGTCTTCACGCGTGCAGTCGGCAAGGAGGACTGTAATTTGGGAAAAGCTATCCCATTGTTGTGCATGCTGGAGCACCAACTGAAGGCGGTGTCTTCTGAGTTAGAAAAAGATGAAAAAAACAAAGACCCTTTTGTTTTGTCTGAGAAATTATTAGAGCGCCTACGTGGTGATGAACGTCTTAAAATGATCAACTCAGAACAGCATTACTTTGTGCTACTATTCTGGATCCACGCTACAAAAAGGCGCTGGCAGGCCAAGCATTCTTTCCTTTTGCTGATGAAGATGTTAAAAAGTACAAACTTTGGCTAGCCAGGTCAGCCAAGAGGTTTGAAAAAGAACGGCAGGATATTGAAGGAGAAGGCAGTACATCAGCATCAGCATCAGCAGGCCATCCCCAGTCAAAAGAATCCACTTCTGCACCTGTGGCTGTGGCACAAGTGACCTCTCAGCCGTTAAAGACACCGGCAACCGGATCATCTGCACCACACACAAGAGTAACATTGGCTGCTGAAGAGGATTGGCTATCTTGGCTTGGGTATGGTTCTCAAAAAAAGGTCACAGGCGCAGCAAAAAGTAAGCAAAGTGGAGGAACCGTTGAGGACCTTGAGTCGATGGTGCAGGACTATCTGAATGACTCAACAGAGGTCTTTCTTAATGATGAGCCATTGGAGTATTGGCATGGGAAAAAACAATTGTGGCCACAGCTCTCCAACCTGGCTATAAACTACTTGTCTTGCCCACTCGCAAATGTGTCTTCTGAACGTGTTTTCAGTGCTGCTGGTGGCATTGTAACTCCCAAACTGAGCCGCCTCTCGCCCAAAAATGTGGAGAGGTTAACAATGATAAAGATGAATCAGCACCTCATACCACCAGATTACAAAGTACGAGAAACCACGCCGCATGAAGACGAGGAGGACAGCAACGTAGATGAGGGAATTTGTTCTCTGTTTGGTGACACTGACCGCATCCTGCCTGAATTCGCAGAGTATGATGACGAACTCTTATTCTTATTCCCTGACACCGAGCCCTGAAAATGAGACAATGAATCAATAACTTTCTTTTTCATCCTTATTCACTTTTATTCCTGTGTGTCTGTCTTTCTTTGTTTTGCACAGTTAATTTAATTCAAACTTTAATCACCTAATGACAAAAACAAGCCCATCAGCAGAACTGTCTTCACTTGTTTGCTTATTGATTTGAAGGTGCCGCAGTGTACATTCCTCAGGTTCACAAGTTCAGAAGAACATGCTCCTCTATCCTCCTCCTCCAGACTCCTATTTCCCTCAAAGCAGAGGGCTGGATTACGCCCAATGAAGAAAGACTCAGCACTTGTGGGGGTGTTCTACTTCTTTGCGGGTGAGTTGAGGGCTCTGGGGCCATTGCTGTGAAGCTCTAATAACGGATAAATGTGGTTTGGACCAAATATGAGGCGGAAATTTCTTGCCGTTTTTGCTGACTTGCTTGCCTTTGAGGTGCTCTTTGGTGGGGTTCCGGGTGTTTGTGGGTGAGTTTTGGGGTCTGGGAGCACTGCTGCGACAGTCTAATCTAGATTGCATTTGCTTTTCAGGAAATCCGTGGTGGAAAACAGGAGTTATGATGATGACCTAGCTGCACAGCGCGTTTGGACCGAAGGCCGAGAGATATTGTAAGTATGAGATTTTGCTTTTTGGCTGTTTGGGGGTGTAGTCGCGTGCTTTTTTGCGGGTGGGTTGGCGGGTCTTGGGGCATTCCTGGGAAGGTCTAATACCGGATAGAAGTGGTTTGGACAAAATCCATGCAGAATTTTTTTTTGCTATTTCTTCTGACATCTTGCTCAATGTAGCGTTTTCGGGGGTCTGTTTGGGGGGCTTCCTGGTGTTTGTGGGTGGGTTTCGGGGTCTCTGTCGGAGCACTGCTGCGACAGTCTAATCTAGATTGCATTTGCTCTTCAGGAAATCCGTGGTGGAAAACAGGAGTTATGATGATGACCTAGCTGCACAGCGCGTTTGGACCGAAGGCCGAGAGATATTTTAAGTATGAGATTTTGCTTTTTGGCTGTTTGGGGGTGTAGTCGCGTGCTTTTCTGCGGGTGGGTTGGCGGGTCTTGGGGCATTCCTGGGAAGGTCTAATACCGGATAGAAGTGGTTTGGACAAAATCCATAAGGAAAAGCCTTTTGGCACTTTTTGTAACTTAGGGTTCGTTAGGGTTAGCCCTAGCAGCAGGATTGCATGTGTTTCGGGGTGTTCTAGATTTTTGCAAATGAGTTCTGGGGTCTTAGAGCACTCTTGGAGCGATGATGGCTATGGATACTTTTGCTTGCTTGCAAGTGGTTTGAATACAATCCACGTGGATAAGGGGGTATTTGGGCCTACTTTTACTTTCAAAGTACGTTTTGTCACCAGTTTTCTGCTAGGCCTCGTTTTTTGAGATCTGATTGGGGGTCTTCTACATTTTTTGCGACTGGCTTTAGTAAGGGTCTGGGTGGGAGCACTGCTGGGAAGGTCTAATTTTGTTCTAAAACACAGTTTACAGTACACCTAGCTTGAGGGGAAAGATCCGCTAAATTAATTTGGCCATACTTATTTATCCTTCAAAAGGTGACTCAGACAGAGTACGCACTTTCAAAAATATTGTACTGTCTATTAGGAAAATCAAAGTGTGACTTTTTGCACCACACAGCGTACATACCTTATATTTATTTATCAGTGGTATTGTAATAGCACTTACTGTTTTCCGTTCAATAATTACAGGCCGGGTTTCAGTCTGTGCAATGGGGAAAAAAGATGGAGTCAGGCTTCACATTAACGAGCCGCAATTCAACATCCGCCAGGCAGGCAGTGGACAGGGTGTCTTCTGTCAGTGGTCACCAACACTGATGGACGAAGCGTCAGCTGGAATGAAGGAGTGCCGCTAATAAGAGGAATTGTTTGCTCCATGCAACTTACTTACCAAATTCAACAGGACAACTCCAACAACATACAGATACAGTATCCATTGTTTTCTTCTATGAGTGTGACTGCATTTCTTGGATCTCTCTCTGCTTCTAAATTGATCCCTACAGCCATTCTATAGGTTTTACTTCGGCTAATTTTTAAACCTAATTTAATGTAAGAAGTGTTTCTCTTAGTGCAGAGATAGGCTAGTGAAAACGCTGCAGCCCTGTACTGTCGCATTCTAGTACTACTTACTTTTCAGTAACAATGCATGCAGGAGGGCATGCACTTCCTTTATGTCACTTAAAAGATTTGTGGTTAGCTTTAGTTTGTACCCAAAGATTTCTTTATCTTCAATTATTGTTTGTCCATGCTGTGCTTTTTTTTTCTTCTCTCAACAAAACCTACCCAAAAAGAAACCCCCATTGCCATCCATTTTCCAAACCCTAACCCTCTTCCCCCGGGCTGTGTGGTTTTGCTTGATGTGTGACTAAATGACATCAATAATTCCACACACTTGCTGGGGAGGATAAGGTCATAGCAACAGGCTGGTGAAGGAATCCGAGGATATATTCTAGAATTACTCAGCTTCAGTACTATTTCTTGTAGTAGTAGGAGCCAATGTCAAATAAATTCAACGCAAGTACTAGTTATACTTGCAATACTTTACCATTTGTTAGGCTACATTGTGGCACTGTTCTAGTGTACTGTCACCTGCTATATTCTCTATCGTACCGTAACCGTTGGAATGCTACAGTAAGGACAAACCAGGTTTCGTTTTCTTTTTTTCCATATGCATGCAACTGCCACTGTGTCACACCACTAGTACCACCGCAATGAGGACATTTCATCCGCCCAGGATTGCCAACCTTAATCCCCATTTCCCGTGGAGCCCGCCCTGGGCCTAGCCCTACTTTCAAACACAAATTACGGGTAAGATAAGCGTTTGGTGGGAGGTAGTATAATGGAGTATTAGGACTAGACGAGAGATTGACGGTAGTACTACTAAAGTCCTAGGACTCTTCAGGAAAACAAACTTACTGATAAACCCCCACCCACCAGACTCAAAAGCAGTAAAAAACAGGTATGGTCAGATAAAGTTTAAAAAAGTATATTTATGTAGCCCTAACAAAATAATCTCCCTCAAGACCCTCCCTAACCCCAACGATTGTCTTTCAAAAGTCCCAAAAAGAACCCAACTCCCAAATCCCACCCCCCAAAAGTCTCTAAAAAAAGGGCAAGGGACACTACACTACTGGAGGGTGCTGTTGAATTTAGCGGCCAGGGCATCATACTCCTTGCGGAGGGTGGCATGGTCGAAGCGGAGGCCCTCCACCAAGTTCTTGTAGCTATGGACCTCCTGCTCCAGGTAGGACACTCTGAGGGATAAGCGGCGTTGGCGTGCCTTGCAACTCCTGTGGGGGGCAGCTGATGTATTTGCTGCTCGGCGGTGGCGGTTGGCTTTGGTAGCCCGGCTCCATACCGCTGGAGCACTGCACTGGCTGGCAGCCCGAGGGGGCACGGAGGAGGATGCAGCTGTCCCAGTGGAGGATGTTGTGGTTCCACCGGTTGACTGCGTGTCCTTTTCCTCCAGGGCCACCAGCCGCCGATATTCGGCGACAGTGGCATCCAGCCTCCGTTTCCGGGCCATTCGAGCCTGCTCCCTCCGTGATGTCGATTTGGAAGGAGCAACTATATGAAGAAAGAAAGACATAGTCTGTAACCAATGCTCCTTAACATTAATAACACAAAGTGATTGAGCCGAAAGTTGTGTCACAGTACAAGTAGCAAATTGAAAGCACAGTACATAACTATTGAGGACAGTATCTATCTAACCTCCCACTTCTGCATCCTTGCTCTAACATTAGTGGGAGTTTAATGAACAAATTCTACGACCACTATGGACTTCCATTACAGTCGACTATGACAGTACACCAGTCTTATTCTTCTTCTTCTCTCTTGTTTAGGAAAATTGGTACGTTATCTTATGCAAGCCGGCAGAATGCCAGCGCAGTGAACTTGCACCCGAGAAAAACAGACGCACACCATGATGAGTGAGACAGACTTGCGTTACTGTACCGGTCCAGTACATCCAGGTGGTGAAGCTATTACTTTTCTATTACGGGTGGCACTGAGAATACTCAGTTACAAGGGCTACTGCTTAATTAATTTAGCTTTCACCCTACAGTGCAAATGAGTACTAGAAAAGTAAAATGAAGAAGCTAAATAATTTGATTATCTATCACTTCACAGGGGATGTATTTGATGACATGTGGGATGACTTTAGGTGCTTTGCTTATTATTGAGTGAACAGTGATACACCCACACATGAATGACGTACTACTACGAAACTAAAGTTATTAAGAGAGGTACGGAGTGTCCACCGTAATAACCGGATATATGCTGTGCTTGCAGTTGCAATACAAACTACTACTACTATTCATGGTAGTATTTGGACAAATTTACAACTTCTTTTCCTTGCCTTCCCTACACTGGAACGGACGTGCGGGTGCGGTGTTACATGCTCTTCAAGGTAACACTTAGTTCATCCAGTGCAGTGACCATCTACTCTCTCTAGATACACATATGCTATCTAAGAGTCAGATAATACCATGCTCCAGGCATCCATCCATTCAAAGTATATGCACACATACAGTTTCTGTTTCACCCACCCAGGCTGTTCTCCTTCCACCCATCCTTGCTTCATCATTGACCCAGCCATGCACCATACCATATTCTTTCCTTCCCATCCACCTCGGGGACCAAGCAAACACATATCATTCTTCTTTGCCAGCCATCATAAAATTTCTCGTCCTTCCACACTTACTTACACCCTTCTTTCGCTTTTCGTTCATCCCATCCATCAAGTTCATCTAAGATCTTATTGGGATTCTTCTCACCAAAAACTTCACAGCTAAGTCGAAGTACATTTAGAGGAGACTACTACCTGGTTGATTTATAATACACCCGTGCAGAAAGCACACTATGCAGTCTTCAATCTCAATAAGTAAGGAATATATCGCTTACCTCTTCCCGCCACCACCGTGTGAACCCTCACAGGAACGTCCGGCACTTGCACCGCCTCCTCCCCAGAGTCCTCCTCCAACACCACCACCTCCGCGCTGGCCCCGCCACCAGATGTTCCACCTACAAAGTACATTTAAGAATGTTAGAATACACCACTCACTACTATATAATATTTGGTCTAGGAGGAATAAAGAAATGTTAAAAAAACAAAATACAATGTAATAATTTGTAACTGTCTACTCTAAAGTAAAAATGTCCCTTTTTCCAGGGAAGGCTGTTGTCTTGCTGCACTTTTTGGCACAACTGATGAATGCTTGCTTTTTATTTTTAACACACACCACTTTTTCTCCTAACAGAAGCTTGACTTCTAAGAACACGATCAGGGTCAAGCTCAAGTTCAAACCAGGTGAGAGCTCAGCTCGACCACAAGAAATGTGTCCAATTAATCGTTAGCACTAAGCACTTTTCCATTTTCAGTTAAACGTTTACTTTTATGACAAAGTTGATTTTAATAAATGTGTTTACTTTTAATAAAGCTTTTAAACTTAAATAGACTCTGTGGTTTTTGGTCCTCCAGACTAGAGTGGATGAGCTAAAGGTTTTGGAATTTTTGCAAGCATGAGTGCCTCTGACACTTCTTGACTCTGACCATCGTGCTTGCAGATCAGTGAATACTCAAACTATCAATCCACCGACCACCACCACTATTTCTTCTTATAGCCATGTGTCTAAAGGAAGTACTGGACTTCAGTCTGTTGGGGCTGATTTAGAAGTCCCTTGCGGCTCATTTTCCTCCATTGTTGCATGACTTTTGTGACGCAGCGGCAGAACAAAAGAGGCGCCATGGTGCGGTGTATATAAAAAAAAAAATGACGCATATGGGAGATGCATCACGTTGTAAAGCCCTGCGCCATCAGGGGGCGTTCCGGCGCAAGGAAGGGTGTTCCTGCGCAGGAACGAATCCTAAAAGTGGCTGAGGGAAATCTACAAGATGTCAATCAGTCACTTTTAGGACAATGATGCGTGACTCAAACCCTGCGCCTGCTTGAAGCCGACGTACGGCTTGATGCAGCATTGGGGAGATAGGGCACCCCAGAGCATTGCTGGAGCTGCGCCATCGTTGGCACGCAACTCCAGCAATGCGCCGCCTTTACGGCACAGATGCGTAAGGCTTCTGTGACGTTTTGGGCCCATGGGTGGTGGTGGTGGCATGGCGCACAATTACTGCCGCATCCCTGCTACTTTGCAGGGATGCGCCGGTAATTGAAAATATGACCCTGGAGAAGTGTGGCTCAGGGGTTAGAGGCAGCAGACCCGGAAGCTGAGATCGGTCCTGGACCAGGGTTCAATTCCCCGCCTCGGCGGGTCTTGGGCTAAAAATTCCACGGACTCGATAATTCTTGCCCCGGTGCCTCCTCGACTCATGGGTTTACACTCTGCGACTCTGGGCAATAGCTTGCTTAATCTCCACAACGGCCCCTCGCGGCGGGATGCCTGACTTTCACCTTGTGGATACCCTGCTATCTCACAGGGGAATACCAGGAAGGGTTCCCTAAGCAAGCGCCGGGAAACCCACTGCGGGTAGCTGTGCGCTATATAGGCTCAACTACATTTACATTTACATTTACTCCGTACTCTTGTCCTGCGTTGGATAATCTAATCATCATTGGGGATCAATCATCGGTGACTTTGGGAGCTAAATGACTCTGCCACACTATCTAGTCAGTAAGGAGATTGGGGGTTCTTCAAAGTCTGATATCACTGAGGTATGTGGAAAGAAAGTCTACCTGCGCCTATTGTAATTGATAAACAATGCACTATTTAGTGTTCATAGTTCGGTTTGTGCAGATTTGTCTCTGCAACAGTAGTAGAATGGATTGTCCTCCTATCCAAACCAAAAGTAAAGTAGTATCTTATTCTTTCTTGGTGGTCATTCACCTTTTTATTGTTGGCAATTGTCAAAGCATAAACATTTAGAAGACTTGAAAAGACATTATGGACAATCCCAGAGGACTGCACTCAGTGCATAGAGCTATTGCTGACTAGAATGGGAGTTCAATGGAATTGCCAAATGTGCAATCTTAGTTAGCTACACAGACAGACTAATAAGAATAATCTAGTAATACCACAGGGAGTCATAGTCGAGGCAGGATAAGAATTTAGATCCAGTCTACAAGAAGATCAAAGACGATTTAGAAAAAATTGAACGAGGAACGCTAGGAAAAAATAGGTACTCTATATTGAAATAAAACTTACTGGGGCCAGCAAAGGAGCCCTCGCCTGCCAGATCCTGGCCTGCATCCTCCTGAACAGCACACTCCTCCTCCTGTGTCCTCTTGCCCTTGGGGGGAGCTGATGTACAACATGAAAGAAAGAAAGACCAGAAAACATGGATGATATTTGTCAACCAAATAAAAAATTTCAAAAGAACAATAACAAAATATTTTGGCGAAATAGCAAATAGATAGACAACTATTCCACTGGATATATTGACCAATCTCATGTGGTATACTACGTTATGCGTATTGCCTGATTTGCGGACCGTTGACTTTGAAAGTTCCTATGTAACTCACTAAACAGACTACTAAAAAGTATTGCCTAGGCCTGGCAGGCAGCAGTCCGCAGCACGCGAAGTGACAGACAAAGTCCATCGTGCTTGCAGATCAGTGAATACTCAAACTATCAATCCACCGACCACCACCACTATTTCTTCTTATAGCCATGTGTCTAAAGGAAGTACTGGACTTCAGTCTGTTGGGGCTGATTTTTAGAAGTCCCTTGCGGCTCATTTTCCTCCATTGTTGCGTGACTTTTGTGACGCAGCGGCAGAACAAAAGAGGCGCCATGGTGCGGCGTATATAAAAAAAAAAAAATGACGCATATGGGAGATGCATCACGTTGTAAAGCCCTGCGCCATCAGGGGGCGTTCCGGCGCAAGGAAGGGTGTTCCTGCGCAGGAACGAATCCTAAAAGTGGCTGAGGGAAATCTACAAGATGTCAATCAGTCACTTTTAGGACAATGATGCGTGACTTAAACCCTGCGCCTGCTTGAAGCCGACGTACGGCTTGATGCAGCATTGGGGAGATAGGGCACCCCAGAGCATTGCTGGAGCTGCGCCATCGTTGGCACGCAACTCCAGCAATACGCCGCCTTTACGGCACAGATGCGTAAGGCTTCTGTGACGTTTTGGGCCCATGGGTGGTGGTGGTGGCATGGCGCACAATTACTGCCGCATCCCTGCTACTTTGCAGGGATGCGCCGGTAATTGAAAATATGACCCTTAGTGTCTAGCATTACGCAGTTCTTTACACTACACTCATACATAATTTCTCAGGCCAATGAAATGAACACAAAATACAAAACAAATAAGCATAGTAGCAAGGCTACTGAGAAGGAGAGCAGTGCACCTGAAATGCATCGAAGATTTTGAAATATAATTTACCTACAATGTAATCGGCAGCATTATTGCTCTTGGTAAAGAACAAAGATTTGCAAATAACAGAGCCGGATAAAACAGAGTAGTAATGAAATAGCTAGAAATAGCTACTACTACTCACCAAGCCCGGGGACCTCTACGCCGAGCACGTCCAGCAAGTCGCGTTCCCGGTCCATGACATCCGTCCAGCGGTGGGTGGCCTGGTTATAGGTGCGCCGGACCCCAGAGAGTTTAAACATGGCCCGGCACACCTTCTCCCACCGCTTCCGGCGCTCCCGGATGCCGTAGCCGGTTGCGATATTGCCCCCTCCCAGGATGGTCTTGGGGAGGCGGCGCTGGACGTGGAATATTAGTGCGGCCACCTCCTCCGCACTAAAAATCTCCCGGGCTGTCACTGTCTCCCCCCTCAAACGCCCGCACGGGAGCCGGGCACGGGGTGCGGGACCCTTCCCCTTCTCAGGGTGCTTCCCGGCTCCCTTTACCATGGTCTGGGCAGAAATGAATTAAATAATAAAGAAGAAATAGAATAGGGAAGAAGAAAAGAAAAGAGTTTAAAAAAGTAGTTTAAAATTAACAAAAAGTAGCAGAAAACACATAAATATAGAGCTAGAAAAATAGAGGGATAGATAATAAGTAAAATAGATCAAAAAAACTTCAAACAAGCAAAGGATGGCAGAGATTCAGAGAGGATACAGAAAGCATGCCCAGAACCATAGCAATGAATGAGAAACAAGATGGCCGCGCCCGTTCCCGACCGCGTGGGTGAGTTCGCGCGAGATTTTCCTCGCGATCACGCGTGAAATTGTACTAGCGAGCCGCACACTTTGCGAGATTACACATAGCGGCCGGAAACGGAATTACGTCACGTAAACAAGATGGCCGCGCCCGTGTACGACCGCTAGGGTAACTTGGCAAACGTATTGCTACCAGCGCCTTGCGAACACGGAAAAAAACACGCGAACATACACTCCGCAAAAAAAAGTGTATTCGCACGAATTCGCGGCTTCCGAAATCGATCTCGCATGGATTCGCGCCCCGCAAATCGCGCGAATTTGCAGAAAAACGATTTTAGCAAAAATGAAAGCAATCAGCAGGTGCAAAAGTTCAAACTTAACATTAGTAACCATTCACTCTAGTGCTTCCTGAGGGGCCCCTCCAGAGTTCAGTTGCCTATTTGCAACTATTCTATGACCCTGCTATGACCCAAACAGCAGGCTCATAGAATAGCTACAAGTAGACCATAAAGGTCCTGTGAAAAAAAATTGCACTGCAACAGAAAGCAAATTACAGATAAGGAAGGAAGCAGGTGCCAGCCAGACTGGAAGTTTCAAAATTACTGACACATTAATCAACCCCAAATGAATTCATGGCAGTTGAAGAAGGGCAGGTGTGCTTGCTTTCACTGCAACAGAAAGCAAATTACAGATAAGGAAGGAAGCAGGTGCCAGCCAGACTGGAAGTTTCAAAATCACTGACACATTAATCAACCCCAAATTAATTCATGGCAGTTGAAGCAGGGCAGGTGTGCTTGCTTTTTTCACCCCCATAATCTACAGTGATAAACAAACCTAATGGGTGGCAGTGAGGATGTACCAGAGGGTGGCATGGGTGTACCAGAGGGTGGCAGTGGTGAAACAGAGGGTGCTGTGAACCTGTGGTGATAAACCAGACGTAGAAACAACATAGTCGCGGCCGTTGCGAGCCGAAAAGTAAGTTCGCAATTGCGAAATGGTCCACAAATCCTCGCGAACGCTCGGCAACACAAAAAACATAAAAATCCGCTAATCCGCGAGAGTTCGCGGATTTTGCGGATTGCGAATCCGTAAATTCGCAAATTCGCGTACGCCAGATCCGCTAGATCCGCCCATGCTTAAAGGCTACTTCCCAGGCTCCTAGCAAGTACAACGAGTTCTGTAAACAAACCAAACCTCCAGCAAACTGGGAATTCCCCACTGCTTTTGTTTTGATTTCGTCCTAGAACTCCTGTGAGCACTCTAAGAACGGCCAGTTCTTTTGACATCTTTATTGACGTCTTATGTCCCACCTTACGTCAAACCCGGCACCTTTCAGGTATAAATATACCAACGGTGCCTTAAGCAAACACACGGTGGTGGTTTTGGAGCAGAGCAGCTATCTACTTGCCCGAGAGCCCAGCTGATGAGAGAGCCCACGGACGCTGCCCCTCCTCTTTGATGCACTGAGAGAGACGCTGTCTTTTCTCCTGCCGAGAAATCCAGCTCCGCTGTTTCCAGATACCTTCGCGGGTTACTGGGATATCGAGTCCTGAGAGAGAGATACAAGACCTCCTGCTTTCTATTAACCCAGGTACGGAGCTGACTAAAACCTTAGAGAGAGTTCTTGAGTCAGATTCTTGGCAAAACCAACTTAACGTAAACTGCTACTTACTTACTCCTTCCCACGAATTAGGCTTAGGTCAGGTACACCGGGGTAGGCTTATTTAGAAGCACCAGTTGAGTACAATAGTCAATGTATATAAGTATGTATATATTTTATCTATTTTAAAGTATCTTATGGCTAAGAAACCATATCAATGCTTTTACAGTATTATTTCTTAATCCTCCTTTTACTGTACGCACTTTACTTTACTATGAGTATTGTAATTGTGACAATTAATTTCTCTTGCATGAGAAAGAAGACTACTCAATAAATAACATCTTTTATTGAAAACGCCCGTCTCTCTTTTCTCTGCACTCTGGTGAAACTAAGTATGCACACTTGACTGAGTGAAATAGCTGTCTATTGTTTTCACACGACTCTAGAGATACACCCTTATTCTGAGGGAGCAAAGTTGTCATGCTATATGGTTGTCAGAAGCTAATCCCTTCTTGTCTATCCAGGGAGGTTAAACTCCTCCTCGTTTATTCGAGAAAGTTTCTAGTGACCTCTGAGCTAGCTGGCAAAAACTTAAGTCTAGTATAGTCAGTAGAGACCTAGTCGACCTCAGTCCTACGTCTACACTGCTGAATATATTATTCCAATGCGCAGAGCCTATTGGGAATATAGGAACTACACTACATGGCGCCCAACGTTTGGTAAGGCGATAAATCTAACGCAAGATGTTAGAGTAACTCAGACGTGCTTTTTCACACAGAACCCTTTTCCCGTAAATACTCCAAAAGATGTCTGGAGTGGGTAAAAGGTTAAAATCCGCTGGAACTTAGTAGGAAGAGATTCCTATGTATAGTTTTTGGTTTAGTCAACGTTGAAGGATACAGTGTTCCAAAATATTGTGCATCTAATCTTTGTTTCCTTGAAACTTGATCTGCAACAAAAACCTTTCTGTCAGTAAAAATGTCAGAAAGTGAAGACGAAAGGGAGGCAGCTAGAATAGCAGCTCAACTCCTAGCGGATGACACAATTCTCCGAGACAATGACCCGAATGCTACACTCATTCCGGTCAACATAAGAAAAACTATAACTATTAAACTTATAGAAAACTGACTGACATCACGAGATTGTATAGTCATATTCGTGATAGAGGCCCATGAATATCGGCAGACAGAGGTATTCTATTCATGGATAAACTTTCCAGCAGCAAACGCTGTCACACACGACTTCCACTATTACAAAATAGAGGAACCTCCGGAAGAGTACACCCCTTTCGAGGAGATGGAAATCCCACTAAATTACCAAGAGCACCTGCTCTGGTTTAATGGCGCCCTAAAACATAACAATCACATCACAAGGCTCGGTCCACTAGGTAGACCAGGAGCAACGTGGCGGGTTCTAGCCAGCTACACACCACATCCAGACATTGAAAAAATGTCAGTACCAGAACTTTTAGCACAGCTAAAACAACTGGTTAAAATACATAGACAATTAGTCCAATATGTAATGCGGACTACAACAGTCCAACCAGCAATTAACATTCCACAGCTGACCCCTCATCTTGGGAACACAAACAAAATAACACCACAGAATATACAATCCTGTCTTGGTAAAACACCCGCAAAACGGGAACAAATACCATTCTGGTTAGCACAAAAAATAACTCAAATAAAGGCAGTATTTCCGGATACTACCCCTACTGAGAAACACAGAATTCTGACTATCTGTCTTCCAATGGGGATCGCACCACATGTGGAGGACTGTGACACTTGGGGCACAGTCTTTGCTTCCATATACACAAAAACACATGGTGTTCCGTCCATGGCGGTAATACCAGATGTACTAAGACAGATTCAAAATGAATACGGTCCAGAACCTGCCTTAACTCTGGGTATGAAATTACTGAAAGACTTCAAGCAGGTCTTGGCTATATTATTAGCCAACATAAAAGGAGAAGCAGCATCTGTGGCGATCCGCCAGAAATTGAAAGAAACAGATATAGCAGAACAGCCATTTGAACTTGCCAGAATCATAGAAAAATCCTATGAAGAACTAGGTAGAGATAGTTTGGGTGGGAAACCAGTAAAACATCAACTAACTGAAAATTCTGAAAAGATATTAATTAAAAATAATCTAAACACTCCAAAAAAGAACTGGGATGGAAATAAACAATCCACTCCCAAAGAAAAAAGATTCCAGTCCAGAGGAAGGTCTCCTCAGCAGAGAGAAAGATCTCCGGACCAAGGGCACAAGTCTCCCCAGAGGGAGCCCTCTGAGAAAAGATACAACCTTAGAAATAGGGATAATCTGAAAAAACCTGATAGATATCAAGATATTGATACACGTCCCTCTCGATCTTTTCAGACTTCCTCACAGAAATCGGAAAGAAGAGGATGGTCAGAACACAGGGAAGAGCACGTCAAGTCCAAAGACAAGGAACCTGCTCATCTAAATAAAAAATTACAATTTCCAAGAAAGAAGGTAGCCAGTATTAAAATAATTAAACATGCCGAAGATCCTGAGGACACAACTGAAAAACGGAGAGTGGGCCCAGACAATGCTAGACAGCGCAGCAGAAGTGACCATAGCTCGCAAGATCCTGATGAATCATCTGGAGACAGTGGAAACGAATGAATACATTCAGGTGGAAACTGCAGATACCAGAGTTAGCAAACCTCATAAAATATACGAAATAACATTACGTATAGAGGGAGATAAGACTAGGAAATTAAGGGGTCTATTTTGGGATAACCTTTCAAAAGGCTATGACATCCTTTTAGCTGAGAAAGACTGGCCACCAGAGTTTGTCAGGGAGTGCCCTCATGGCGAAGAAATGATTATGCCTGCCTTCTCAAATCATATTCCAATTCATAGAAAATATACATATGCAAGAAAATGGGCAGTAGCCCAAGCTCCTGCATTATACAAAAATCATGTAGGATGGGATGAGGACTCTCCTCCTCACAAAATCCAGTTAAAATGTCAACCCACTGCACAAAGGCAGTACCCAATTAAACAAGAAGCTAAAAAGCAAGTCAGGGAGATCTTAGATCAACTTGAATACCGGGGGGTGATTGAAACATGCACCTC
This sequence comes from Lissotriton helveticus, assembly GCF_964261635.1. NCBI lineage: Eukaryota > Metazoa > Chordata > Amphibia > Caudata > Salamandridae > Lissotriton > Lissotriton helveticus. The sequence goes on from NC_136059.1 coordinate 430,610,356, forward strand.
TCAAATGAACAATCCTTTGTTTCCTGTCTCCAAGCCAGATGATTCATATCGTCTAGTTTTGGACTACAGACACCTTAACTCATGTTGCAAAACATTTGCAGTACAAAACTCACACAGTGCAGCACTAATGAATAACATCGTGCGCAAAAAATACAAAACGACATTAGACTTCTCTAATGGATTCTTTTGTCAAAACATTGCACCTGAAAGCAGGTATTTGACCGCTTTCTCAATAATGGGGTCACAGTAAATTTCTGTTGACTCCCACAGGGATTCAAGAATAGCCCAGGATTATTCTCAGCAAGGGTAACAGAGTTACTACAAATGTATGATGATGAGGCATTATCATATGTCGATGACATCTATCTCACAGATGATGACTTGGACACTCACTTGAAAAGAGTAAACACCATAATACTTGGGTTTGCAGCTGAGGGTTACAAATTCAACTTTAAAAAGTCACGAATTGTCAATCTAACAGTCCTGTTTTTAGGATATGAATTATCAAGTGAAGGCAAGAGCCTAGCGGACAATTTCTTAGAGAAATGCGCTGTCCTCCAAGCACCAAAAACGCTGAAGAACTTACAATCAATACTAGGTTTTCTGAATTTCGGAAGAACATACATTCTAAATTATGCAGAGAGGGTTAAACTTCTCTATGAATTAATAAAACCTGATTTCAAACCAATCAATTGGACTCAAAAACACACAGAAATTTTGAGGTCATTGCAAGCAGACATGTTAGCTAAAACAAAATTACAAACACGCGAAAACATACGCAACCTTGTAATCCGAGTCATCCCAGGAAGATGCGGATTCACGTACCTGACCTCTAATGAGGGAGAAAAGGTACCAATAGCTTACAAATCACACTTGTACACACAAGCTGAAAAAACATTCAGTATTACAGAAAACATTGTAAATGCGGTTCAAACTGCTGTAGTAAAAGAAAGAGCCCAAGCACAAGGCAAAAGAATAACTGTTTTAACAGCAGAATCAGCCTTTGAGGCATTAACAAAACCACGCAATTTGACTACCGTGGCATTAGATCCAAAATGGATCGAATGGGAAAATCCTCTTGCTGCAGAAGACGTCAAATACTATTTTGACGCGGAAATGAAAAAATTCTAAAATATGAATTAGAATATCCTCTGCCAATCGAGATTCTGCCTCTACAACTTTACACCTGTGTAATATATACAGACGGATCAGCACAACCCACAGTTAGGGGTAAACACAATTACAGTGCTGCGTGCGCGGTTGTTAAATGCCGGTGGCACAAAGGAAAATTGAGACCATTGGTAACCATGACTCAATCTGTAAAAAATTGTTCGGATCAACGAACTGAACTGCTAGCTTTAAAAATGGCGCTTGATATTGCCGATCGCGAATTCCCGACACTAATAGTGTGCGATTCGCATTACTGCGTCAAATCTTACAATAATGACTTGCAGAACTGGGTTCAAAATGATTACAAAGATGACACAGGTGCCACAATAAAGCATAAAAAGCTTTGGGAACAAGTAGTTCTTTTGCAGAAAGAACTACAAAAGACTCACGTGATACATACACTGAGTCATCAGCGTGATGGCGTTCACGTTGCAGGGAATTCATTGGCTGACACAGCCACAGCGGAAGCAACTAATCCGGCTTCCGTAGCCACAAAAAAGCGGTCAGAAAAATACATAGACAGGGAAACCATGCTGGCGGTAAAAATTTCTTCAAAAAGCGACTGTGCAGCATTACCTGTGAACTATCCACTCAATTATACATACGTAATAGATGCAAACTCCGTTCCTTTTGCTCGAATCCCTGGAGTGGGGGATAGAGTGATTCCAAACACGAACAAGAGAATCTTCTTGATTCAAGAAGCACATATGGGATTAGGTCTAAGGCACCAGAAGATCAATGAATCTCTGAAAGAATTACAATCAGAATACTGGTGGCCGGGAATGAGCCTGCATAACTACAAATTTGCAAAGGGCTGTCAAAACTGCAACAGAGATCACAGTAGCGAAACCGGCCGGAGTATTGCCAGGACCCTTCTTTTAGCTGTTCTTTTTGAAAAACGCGCATTACTGCTAGTGTGTGTCTAGGCGCGCAGTGTGGCAACTTTTTAAAAATAATTTTTCGTTTTTACATTTTGTTTTAAAACTTAAAATTGTAACTGTGTATTTTAATCCCCACCTTTCTGCCCACATACCCGCAGTTAAAACGTGCCCCCACCGCTTTTAGAGCGGATTATAGTGCTCAATCAGTGCTGCTCGAGGCGCCCGGCCGCCATCTTGGGACTGCCATTGGATTCAGTGGGCCACCTGTCAGAGCGCTCTAGTGCTCTGCGTGACATCAGGTGAGCCTGTATTTAATGCTCACACCCTCCCGCGCAGCGGTGACGCGCAGCGGAAGCGCCTGACTCGCGCCTGAGTCAAGCCAGAGTCTGCCCGTCTGCGCCCGTCAGCGCTAAGGAGGCGCGAGAGGCGGGAGACTCTGATTATAGTAGGGTCGCCGCTCATCCGGACACCATGGCTCCAGGTATGTCACGTGACTTCCTACTATCATTTCAAGAGCCCCAAACATCCTGTAATTGTGCCACATCGCCCCCCAGCTGGCAGGTCCTTTCCTGCTATGCTCAGTGTCACAGGACCTTATCTCCTGAGCCGGCGCTGGAAACACCCATAGGAAACGTATTAATACGGGGCGGACTAATTAATGCTCGCTCTTTAGCGAAGAATGCCCAAAATATATGTGATCTTATTACAGAATCACACTTGGATTGGCTACTAATTACAGAAACATGGCTTAAGCCGTGGTGTAATCCGGACGTTGCCATTGCCCTTCCTCCTAACTTTCGTATTCTGCGGCAGGATAGACCTGACAAAAGAGGCGGAGGTCTTGCTATCATTTTTCGAAATACCTTCAAGTGTTCTATCCAAGAAATAAAGGACATAAAAGAGGCTGAAGCACTAGCCTTTTCACTGAAAATACACAACACCTTTGTTTTCTCTGGGGCTTTGATATATCGCCCACCAGGCCCCCCCGCTAAGTTCTTGGACTCAGTAGGGGACGTGTTGAGTGACCTAACACTTAGGTTCTCTAATTTCTCGCTGTTGGGTGATCTCAACATGCATCTTGAGTCCCCCAGTGCCCTAGGGGTGAATTGCTTCATGGACATAGTGGAAGTGTTGGGCCTTACCCTTAGAAACCGTGAACCCACCCACCAGGCAGGACACCTTTTAGACTGTGTCTGCTCAAATTATCAGAACCTGATGATCAAACCTTCTCGCCCCCAATTGTGGACAGACCATTACTTCATCCCTTTTAATATATCTGGAGTTTTGAAACCTAGTACAACTTTTACAAAAGGTAAAAATTGTCTCAACACTAACATTATTACAGACTGGAAGGCATTAGCCAACAGGTCTGATGTTATACAAAAACTTAATGACAGTACGCCAGTCATGACTGGCAATACCTTAACAGACAATCAAAATCTATGCAACTGGATTACTGGAGCGGGTTCTCTGCTAAAAACGTCTAGAAAGCAGAATTTGAATCCTAGAAAAAAGAATGCTCCATGGTTTTCGACAACTCTAAAACTCGAACTAGGTGATGTTAAAACTCTTGAACACAGGTGGCGTAGAAATTACGACATTGATGCTCGCAAGGTCTACATAACAGCAAGGCGGAAGTACCATATAGGTATCAAGATGGCAAAAAAAACCTACTATCTTCAGGCCATAGCTTTAGCAGGTCAGGAACAAAAGACCATATTTAAGATTGTTAAGGAATTCATGGACCCTTCAGCTCTATCGCAGGAAATTCCTCCCTCACAAGAGTTATGCAATGCGATATCCGACTACTTCGTGAATAAAATCCTTGACATTACTAATACCTTCCCACCAATACCTGCCACTACGTCGATGGTCGAAGTTACAGTGAACACGACATCTTCTTCCTGTTTTGATAACTTTGTGCCAGTATCCTTGGAGGAAACTGCTGCACTGATTTCAGCCAGTAAATCAGGATCCCCTTTCGATCCCTGCCCCCCTCCGGTGTTGCATCTTTTAATTGATATGGTGAACCCAATGATCAATCGGATCATTAACTCCTCTTTAGAGACGGCAACTATCCCTAACGAATGGAAACTTGCCGCTGTTAAGCCACTCCAAAAAAAAGCCATTGCCGATCCTACTACTCTTGCCAACCTACGCCCGATTTCCCTGTTACCCATCCTATCCAAACTGACTGAAAAGGTTGTCAATAACCAACTTACCAACTTCCTGGAGAAGAATAACGTTCTCCACCCTAATCAGTCAGGATTTCGGTCAGAACATTCTACCGAATCTGCCCTACTTTTTACCGCTGAAACATTAAGGGCAGCAATGGATCGGGGAAATAAGGCTGTCCTTATTCTATTAGACCTGTCGGCAGCCTTTGATACGGTTTCACACACCATCTTAGTGGACCGTATGGCTGCCGCAGGGATAGGAGGACAGGTTTTGGCATGGTGTAGGGACTTCCTTACCAACAGACGCCAAATAACAGTGCTTGGCCCATATCAATCTGAGGTAAAAGAAGTCAGGTCAGGGGTTCCTCAGGGCTCTAGTTTGAGCCCTGTCCTTTTCAATCTTTATATGGTGCCCCTGATGAAGCTGATTATGTCATTCAATATCAGCTCTATTTCATACGCTGACGATACCCAATTGATACTGGAGTTGGATAGGGAGCGGCCTGGTGCCGAGGAAGAGCTAAAGGACTGTCTCACAGCAATCTTTAAGTGGATGAACATCAACCATTTAAAATGCAACACCGGAAAAACTGAAATCCTTCCTGTAGGTAAGAATAATCTTTTTTCCCCAACAGCTTGCTGGCCTGCAGAGGCGGAAGTGCCCCCTAATACTATCATATCTGCCCGCAATTTAGGCATTAAATTTGACCACCAGTTGTCTTTTAAACCCCAGGCCGTGGCAGTAGCAGGTATGTGCTTTCAGATCATCAAAGCACTAAGGAAGTTTTTCGATCTTCTTCCGTTACCAGCGAGGAAAACTGTCGCAGTGGCCTTAATCAGCTCTAGGCTAGACTATTGCAATGGACTCTATGCTGGAGCAAATAAATCTGTTCTCCACAAATTGCAAATGGTCCAAAATGCGACAGCCCGTCTGGTACTGCGCCTGCCTCGTAGGTCATCGGCCTCTGCAGCCTTAAACACCCTTCATTGGCTGCCAATAGGAAAAAGAATTCTGTTCAAAATTCTTCTAATCACCTTTAGGGCTTTCCATCAACGTGGCCCAACCTATTTATATAATGGGTTTAAAAGACACCAACCAACCCGCTGTCTGAGATCTGCCCATCTGAATTTACTCACCCCTCCTCACTTTAAGCTGATGACAAAGGGTGGTAAATCCCTTTTTTCCCTAGGAACAAAGGCCTGGAATAAACTCCCTCCGCAACTGCGATTAATTTTCCAGGAAGCCCCATTCAGAAAAGCACTGAAAACCTGGATTTTTTCCCTGCCTGATTCCACCGTTAGAACCCTAGTGTAATGTGTGTGCAGAAAATTAGTGACATCTTTCTCCCTTCTCACAACTCTTCCATCTGAGTTGGTCGGGCGCCAAGATACTCCTTGGAGTGAAAGTTGCGCGGTAGAAATGTCCCTTACATTACATTACATCGGCACATACGCAATTGGCATGCTACATTCTGACCAGGGTCCTGCTTTTAGCTCTCGAGCTTATAAGGAGGCCATGACCAGCATGGGCATTGCGGTACTCTTGTCCCTTCCATCCTGAGGGAAATGGGATTGTGGAAAGAAAAAACCGGGACATAAGCAATCTATGATGGCGAGGGTATTAGGTGATGGGTGGGTCCAACATTTAACAAGTGTCCAACGTAGTCTTAATAATCTGCCAAGAAATTCTCTAAAAGGTTTCAGTCCGTACGAACTATTGTTCGGGACTAGAATGCATATTCAGGACCTCGATAGTCAGACTTCAGTGGTAGAAGAAAAATGCTTTGATATCAAAGATCGTTTGGCTATTTTACAGGACTTAAATGAAACAAGAAAAGACCTGAGCAACGTAAAGTTAAAACAGAAGCCAACAGCCACTGAAGAAAAACCACCTGTCCCAGCAAGGCCTGTCTGGATTCCAAAGATTGGGGATCTAGTCAGAGAGAAGATCGCGGTGAAGAAGGAATTTGGGCCTTCTTATAGAAAAGCAGTACCTGTCTTAGCTGTCAGCGGAACAAGATCAGTTGTACTACCGCCCCTTGCTGGTAAAAAGGAGAACCGAGTTGTATCCATCGACCTGGTAAAACCACAATCATGTGGCCAATAATAAGTAGTAGGCCCAGTGGACTCCCAAGAAGTAGAAGAGTACCAAAACTTGCTACAATACAAGAGGTTCAAACTGAGAGACTAATCATATTCGATAAACCTGCAGTGAATAAAAAAGGACTATGCAACAATGCCATGGAACTTGTGCCTCTTGAAACCCAAATAGCAACAGTTCGGCAAGAAACACCAGTCTACAACGATGTAGCCTCAGACTATGCTAATGAAACAAAGAAAAATCCAAAAGCAAATGAAAAATCGGAAGCAATTCCTACAATTGACAGAACTGCATCTGGCTACTTCATCAATTTCGATGAGGATCCAAGCGAGCCTGAAGAACAGCCAACAACAAAAACTTTTAAAGACAAAGTAACAGAACTCTTTCATCAACTCAAAGAGACCTATCTGATTTCTCCATGGATTAAATTTTGGATTGTGTTAGGTGTACTTTTCCTCCTGCTTTGGCTCATCATGCTTCTTTGTTTGGGAAAATTCATTGAGGGAAAATACAGTACAATGGACACAGCAAGTCAGAACATCAACTTGGTCCTAAAACATCACAAGTCATCTCACATCGAGAAAAGAGAACTATCATCAGTGAATGTCACAGCCAATCCAATACCCGATGGGGTAGCATGGGACAAAACAGATTACGAAATCTAGGGCCCGGTCGAGCTCTTGAAATATCCACATCAGTTCAAGGTTTCATTAAGTGACTTTGTAAAACCGAGTACATTCTCTGATGATTGGGACTTTGAAAGTATTAATGATATGATGTCAGATTTAGTAATGTCAGCAAAATTTACAGAACATGATTATTTACAGGGTTCATCAAATTATTAAGAAATGTATTGCTACAACCACTTTGCACATCACTATTTGCATAAATCTGCTCAACCTAGACATGTTTTTAATTATAATCAATGGGAACATTGTGCAACTCCACCGAAAGGTCGTTCAAAAACATTTTACGGGAAATTCCCATATTTTTCAGCATTTAACACAAGTGATGCAGAAACGTTTTATTTCAAAATGTTATGTTATGTTATGTTATGTTACAGCCACACTTTTTGAGCGCACGGCTACCCCAAAGGGTGTCCCGGCGCTTTAGCAAAGAGGCCTGAAAAAAACGCAGAAAACCCAGAGGCGGATACACTATAGAAGCACTGATTATACAGAAAAGAGGACGGTCTTCAACTCCCTCCTAAAGGCCAGAAGGTTATTAGCCTTACGTAGAGAAAGAGGGAGCTCATTCCAGAATCGAGCTGCCATATACTGAAAAGACCGACCTCCCATCCGCACTCGTTTGACCACAGGCACCTCCACTTTAGCCAAATCAGCTGATCTTAATTTCCTCCGTGGAACATAAAAAGCAATGCGCTTCCTGAGGTAATCTGGGCCAGTAGAGTGGAGGGCTTTAAACGCCAGCGTGAGAATTTTGAACCTGATTCTGCTGGGCATTGGAAGCCAATGCAACCTGACCCGCAGCAAGGAGGCGCTGACTCTCCTCGGTAGGCCAAAAATTGCTCTGGCCGCCGAGTTTTGGACAATTTGCAATCTGGACACAAGATATTTAGGCAGTCCTGCAAAAAGTGCGTTTGCATAGTCCAGACGCGATCCCACAAGCGCTTGAACAATGTTCTTACGGTATTGCAGGGAGAGCAGTGGGAGAAATTTCCTCAGCATCTTGAGGATGCCGAAGCATTTCCCAGCTAATCCCGTAATGTGTGGACGAAAAGAAAGATCGTCGTCAAACACAACTCCTAGATTTTTTACTTGGGAGGAAGGTTTCTCAGGTGGAGACATGTCCAGGGGCCACCACAACTTCCAGCCAGGGTCAGGGGCACAGCCAAAAAAAAGCAGCTCGGACTTATCCGAGTTGCATTTTAGGCTCTGTTGCTGAAACCACGCAAAGACTGCACTCAGACAGTCTTTAATTCTACCGCCGTCAAAAACCTCTCCCTTCCTGCAGGTGAACAGGAGCTGGGTGTCGTCAGCGTATGAAATGACCCGGGCTCCAAATGCCTCCGCGACCTTCGCCAAAGGGGCCATATAGATGTTAAAAATGGTGGGGCTCAAGATAGATCCTTGAGGCACCCCCACCTCTAGCGAAGGCATTTCCGCGGAGAATGTTAAATAAGACAGGAATGAAAACAATGCTGACTAATACTAAATTGATCTATTCGGAAACATTTTATGAAAAAATGATTACATTTGGTTTTGATTTCTGGAAAAACAACATTGAAACAAAAACCATCTGGGGTACCAAAGATTGGCAGGCCCAAGGTCTAGAAGCATTATTTAGAGCCTGCATGATCCCAGAACAAATAATATTCTTGAATGATACCATTCAACAGACAACCTGTCTTGGCCTAGCCAAGATAAAAGACTTAAACAAACCGTCTATTCCAAAGCCAACACCTGACAGTAATAGCACTACAGATGTTGAGATAGACGTATCCCATATTTTTTACCAAAACAGAACACATCCTGATTGGAAAAAATGGTTGATCTGGCCCACAAACACAAATAACTGTCAAAATAGATTCCTGAACAAAACACAGGGGTTAAAAATGACCAGGCGAGAACCAAGATACTCCCAGAGACTACATCCAGGGATAGTAACAACATACAGTGTAGGGAAACTTTGCCTCGCATGGCTACAGACATCCACACTGGCTGCAATTTAGCAACACTTGACTTTACTTAAAGAAGGTGCTGACTTGCGTGATTTCATAATGGGACCACGCAAACAGCGTCAAAAATGTTTCATAGCGGCCGGTATATACGCTACTTACAACGAAGCTTGGAAAGTGATGCAAATTAAAACAGCAGAAAAAATACGAGAAATTGATCGTATTAATTTGGAAAAATCATTTTCTGTTGTGAACAATGGGTTAATGACTCTGTCCTCCAGAATATATTCACTGGACAGTATTGTATCCTCTGCTATTGATATCATAGAGCAGGACTTACTAATGTTACAACACGGTCAGTCCCAATTACGTTCTATTGTACAGCTTGGCTGGACGTTGCAAAAACTGCGTTCAGGCTACGTGCCCTGGCGTTTAATCAACACAACGTCATTATTCTCTATCTTTAACCTTACTGATACACAAATCAGTTTGGCACAAAAAGGAACAGACTATACGATTCTGAGCATTGAAAAACTTGAGAGATTACCATTGACAATGTCAGAAAGACCTGTCATTGAATGGATAATACACGGGATAATTACAATTCCGATAACAACTTTCCAATTTAATTACTGCCAAGAGTATATACCAGCGGGCCAGTATGAAAGGTTGGGTAAAGGGTACATTAAGTCATCATGGAAATTACCTTATACACACACATGTTACAGTGAACAGAAACAGGATGTATTTCTTAGTGGTAAAAATTGTAAATAATCACTAAGCGGTATACTTCTGTGTCAAGGTATTAACTTGCATGGGGCCTGTGAGGGGACTTCAAATAACCTTTCATGTCACCAGCACGGCACACCTGCAACACAAATAGAGCCATTCTTTAGACGACTTTCTAATGGGAGTTGCATTCTAATAGTGGACCACAGCTGTTGTGGCATGGTGCCAGGAAAAGCCTATCTCGTGAGCGTGAGTTCCATGGTCACTTGCTGTATGCAAGTATTGTATCCAAACAGCACTCCAGATACAGAGGCAACAATTTGGCCTTCTTTGAATATCTCTTCTATTCGAATTGATACTTTAAGTAGAATAAAGTCTGTACTTTTGCAGACAACTGTACCCCTAACGTCATCAAAAGAAACGTATGATCTGCAAGTTACAAGGACAACGGCAGAGATACATACCCTTTTATCAACAAATTGCCCCGTGCATTTCGTAGAAATGCTAAGCCAAATTGTAAATATGTCAGATACCAGTGGTATCCCACATATATTTAAGACAATTTTTTCGGGACTGTTAACACTCTTCAAAACAGTTCTGGGCATTTTTCCTAATTTTGTCCATTCTGTCTTTGGCGGCCTACCACTTCTTTTGGGACTCGTAGCAGGAATTTTATTTTTGATCCTTCTGCTCCGATATGGCAAGCCAAGTCACAGACAAGACTCCGGCAACAATGGAAGAAACGATCCTAGCTATACGCTATTGGGACCGCATAACTAAAGTCCTTGGATTAGCCCGGCTAAGAGATCTGAATATGACCTGGTTTCTTTCATTCCCACCCATCTGGCAGAATTGCATCTTACCTGTGCTTCGATGTATGCTATGCGGAGAAGAATGCGTGTTGGACGTCTGTCTTACACTACCATCAGCAGTACCATTGGATACAGATACTTTGCTAAGTCCTGTAACGGCTCATGCATCATGTTGTCCCCAGCGGCTACCCATTCTGATGACGGCATTCGTTGAGACTTCACCACTACGATTCGGGGGTAGTGAAGTGCGAGATGAGAGCAACATCACCCAGGTACGACCTTCTGTGAGCATTGCTGATCCTGACATTGATGATAGCAATCATTCTCACGATTGCACTGTTGCGGCATTTTCAAACTTGGTCGAACTTTCACCTGAAGCCGTAGACCAATTTTTTGAGAGTCTGTCTGAAATGATGTTCTCCCCTGAACAGAAAGAATAACTTTTTTAAGCAGCGAGCACACAGCGTTCCCTGAACTCTGAATTCGGCCTTCAGCTTTGATAAACAAAAGCTACAGAAAATATTTGGAACTATTTTTTTCCCTGAAGCAAAATTATTTTTTTCCACTTCCAAAATATTTACCTTTTTCTGGCACATGTACTCTGCTTAAAGTAGAACTATTCTTAAAGAACAGAGCTTCTATTTTTAGGAACTCTAGAGACAATATATTACCTCAGCCTCTAGCATATGTACAAGAATTAGTATTATTATGTGATGGAATGGTCTCAACCTTCTTTTCTGTATTAAGAGCCATTTCATGTGTAAATTTTCGCAATTCGTTCAGCTGATATATGTATGCATTTTTTAACTGAATGATACCACTGCTTGAAAAACGTACAGTACCATTACTCGTTTTCGTGTATTACCTTATACCAGTTCAATATGCAACTTTATGTATTTTGGGGTGGGTTGGAAAACACATGCATCATTATATGTTTCATACTGCTTAGTTTTAAGTAATGAGGGACATTAGATCGTGGAGTGGGTGTTGTAGTTCTATCTAGGACCCTAAATTCGATAGTCCTGATTTATGCCCTTATGTGGTTATAATCAATAATATCCTTATAAAGGCATAAGAATCATATCCATATTTAGTCATAGCCCATGCTGTCCAAATTAAGCAAGGCTACTTCCCCAGGCTCTTAGCAAGTACAACGAGTTCTGTAAACAAACCAAACCTCCAGCAACCTGGGAATTCCCCACTGCTTTTGTTTTGATTTCATCCTAGAACTCCTGTGAGCACTCTAAGAACGGCCAGTTCTTAGTGACATCTTTATTGACGTCTTATGTCCCACCTTACGTCAAACCCTGCACCTTTCAGGTATAAATATACCAACGCTGCCTTAAGCAAACACACAGTGGTGGTTTTGGAGCAGAGCAGCTATCTGCTTGCCCGAGAGCCCAGCTGATGCGAGAGCCCACTGACGCTGCCCCTCCTCTTTGACGCACTGAGAGAGACACTGTATTTTCTCCTGCCGAGAAATCCAGCTCCGGTGTTTCCAGATACCTTCGCGGGTTACTGGGATATCGAGTCCTGAGAGAGAGATACAAGACCTCCTGCTTTCTATTAACCCAGGTAAGGAGCTGACTAAAACCTTAGAGAGAGTTCTTGAGTCAGATTCTTGGCAAAACCAACTTAACTTAAACTGCTACTTACTTACTCCTTTCCACGTATTAGGCTTAGGTCAGGTACACCGGGGTAGGCTTATTTAGAAGCACCAGTTGAGTACGTTAGTCAATGTATATAAGTATGTATATATTTGATCTATTTTAAAGTATCTTATGGCTAAGAAACCATATCAATGCTTTTACAGTATTATTTCTTAATCCTCCTTTTACTGTACGCACTTTACTTTACTATGAGTATTGCAATTGTGACAATTCATTTCTCTTGCATGAGAAAGAAGACTGCTCAATAAATAACATCTTTTATTGAAAACGCCCGTCTCTCTTTTCTCTGCACTCTGGTGAAACTAAGTATGCACACTTGACTGAGTGAAATAGCTGTCTATTGTTTTCACACGACTCTAGAGATACACTCTTATTCTGAGGGAGCAAAGCTGTCATGTTATATGGTTGTCAGAAGCTAATCCCTTCTTGTCTATCCAGGGAGGTTAAACTCCTCCTCGTTTATTCGAGAAAGTGTCTAGTGACCTCTGAGCTAGCTGGCAAAAACTTAAGTCTAATATAGTCAGTAGAGACCTAGTCGACCTCAGTCCTACGTCTACACTGCTGAATATTTCCAATGCGCAGAGCCTATTGGGAATATAGGAACTACGCTACAATATGTGTGGTGAAGTGTTAGCATTTCTGGAGCTTGTTTATGCCCCACACATTTCAGAACATTAAAGTGTATGCACCCAGCACACTGATGGCCTTGTCCCCAGCCATAACTATGGTTGTGAACAATGGCCATGTGCCCCTTCCATCAACAGCACAAGAAAATTGGAAAATGTTCACCAGTGGCAGTTGAATTTAACATATTAGGCGAACTTGAACCATAGCATCCAAAAACTACTTGCATACAAGGGACCGGACCCAAATTGCCCTGTCCAGATCTGGCACCAGCATAAGGCAGGCTAGCAATGGAGGGAAGGAAGGAGGGGCCATCTACTGCGTTCTGGAGTCACTGAAGATCCAGGCTAGCCTAGCATCATTGGCCAGGCTGATGAGCAGTGGAGGTAACCATATATAGACATGCTTTACATTGGGGCCGGCTACACTCCAGCGCCACCATGGTGCATATGTTAAGGATGGGGAGGGCTACATCTGCTGGTCCCGGTCCAGCAGTATTAGCTTCACAGTCCAATAGACCCCCCAGGCTAGAGTATCTACCATGTGCAGCATTGGGGTGGGTCACACAATCACTGATTTGACAGTTGCATCAGAATCAGTGCCCAGGTCATGGGGCTCCTCGTTTGTCTAAGCCCTGTGCAGCTGCCTCCGGGATGTCAGTTTGCCTGAAGCTTAGAGCAGAGCCCTCACATTCCCTCTCATCCTACTGCTCTGATCGTCTGCTGCCCTGGGCAACTGTAGCATTTGCGTCTCCGTTCCAAGGGCCCTAATGTGGTCCTCCCTACCCCACGGAGCATTCCTCAGTCACCCTGGATCTGGCCGTCTCTTCGGATGAGACCCTTTTGCCATACTGGGTGGAGAAGGAAGAATTGAGACCAACTCGGGTAGATCTGCCACCCCCTCTGAACCTAGCACCTGGTGAGGAGACTCGGTGAAGCCTGATCTCGGTGGGACTCGCAAGACGCATACTATCTGGCGAGGTCCTTGTGATTTAATCCGATCCACCATATGAAGAGCCTGCACCCCATTTTGAGATTTTCTCGATCCCACAGAAACCCACTGGGAAGCATAGTGCATTATTGAGTACCTCTACAGTACCTGACCCCCACGCAGTATTGGTCTATCGAAAACCTCAGAAGCCGGTGAGGACAAATCTTGCCTATGCTCAAGGTGGCGATCCACATTGACCAGGGTGACTCTATGACCCCCTAGAGGGATTTATAATTGACCCTCGTGCAGAATCCGGAGGGAAAGAACCCCCGTCCTGGACTCTCGTGATCTATATACGTATACATATATTCCTGACCTTCCTGTATTGACTCCTGTGTGTCCCCCTCCCTGACTGTACACCTCCGCCCTGAAGAAGGTGCGGCCTATCTTGGCCAACACCGAAACGCGCGTCGGCGCAATTTGTCTGGATGGCAACACCTTAGTCATTGTCAACTGCCTTGTATTTACCATCTCTGCCTCCAGAATTGTTTGCCGGCCCATGCAACCATAAGTCTACCTACTGTTGCAGGCACCGATGTACATGTATGAGAATATGTATGAGTGAATGAGGAAGTGAATGACTACTTGAATGATGTTGTATATATGAAATTCCCCGGTGTGTGTGGGAGTGTGAGGACTATCCTTGTGTGTCTTATCTATTTCCTAAATACATGTGGGATACCACTTTGTGTTCCTTTTCCCCCTTCTGCTTTTATATTAGACACCGATGATATATTTGCCAGAAACGTATCCAATGAGAAAAATATTTATATGAATTTTTTTTTTTTTATATAAAAATAAAATCATCATGTACTAAAAATAAGTTCTGGTAAATTCTTTGGCTCTGACCCTCATGTTCACCCCTTTTTGAAATATATGGATCCTGTAGGGGACCACTGATATCTATAACAGCAGGGTTGCTTTGTTCTTCTAATATGTACTAATCCCCTCCTTTCCTGCCCGCATCAAAAAATCCCGTTGGGGAACCCCCTTCTTCTATAGCATTCCTCAGTCAATCCCAGGCCGCTTCAGCCTCCTCAAAAATCGAATTGATGGGTGCCATTTGTGATCTTCAGGCATGCAGGAAATGGTAGCGCATAGGGCAAGCTGCACTCATGGAGTCTGCATTTCACTTCCAGGAATTATTGGTGACATTCTTCAAATGCTAACATGTACTTTGGAAACAGCGTCACTTTGGTACCTCCACCTGGAAGTGTCCCACCTTTGGCACCTCCTGCAGGATAAGAACGTGTTTGCTGAAGTTGAGCAGATGCATTAACAGTATTTGCGGTAAGGTGCCAGGAGCCAGAGGTCGTACAGGCACCCAATACACTCTCTCCACCACAAAGAGGGATAACAGATCATGGGGCTTCACTGTCTTCCATATCCAGCATTTCATGTAGGTCACGACTGTAGCATTATCTGTGAACTCTGGCAGCCCCATGACCTGGACATAGTTGCACCCTGATTGTCCTTTCAGGTCTTCAACATGACCCACTAGGAATTACACCCTATCCACCATGTCCCTCGTCTGTAATGCAGCTGACTTGGGGCCCAGGAACTCCAAGGATATGTCAGTATATTTCACCCTCTTGGACAGGCACTTATGTCCCTCACACAGAAGGTTGATGTTGAGCACACTGAGTACATTTTGGGTCCAAGCGTCTGCTGGGTCTGCGGGATCAGTATCAAAATGCCACGCAGCTTGGCCTGTATTATGTATCATTTTTTATTTTATTTTTGTAAATCTGTTTTTATTATTTGCAAAACAGCATAAGATACTCCAACATTCATAATTAACCTTGATACATTACATCAGATTATTGATCTTATTGCCCCATACTTCCCTTAGTGAGACCTATCAGTCCTATTGACCGATACTCCAATATTATTTACCCCACTGCACACATCCTACTGCTCTCATTCGTGCATCATCTTGAACATATTGTCGATTATGCAAGTACAATACGCAACACTGTTATCTGTATGCTTAACAATAAACCAACCCAATAAAACACCCTCTCCCCTCCCCCTGCCGCCAGTGTGCCCTTTTTCTGGTCTCTTGAATCTATAGCGTTATCAGTTCCTTTAGCATCCAGAACAAGTGGGGGACAATACCTTCCATTTGTGTATCATCTCCCAATATCCTTGTAATGCATCACTGGAATAGGCCGTGGCTACCATCACAGCACTTTTATCTATCAAGTTGATCCCTCTTGGGCCTCTCCGACAGAACTTGCCTCTGAGTCGGTGTTGGGCATCTGTAAGGCAAGTACTATGGTTTTCCATGCCCTCGCTGCCTCCACCGCCTTCTCATTATTAGCCCGTATAGCCTGTTGTAATCTAACTGTACTCTCACTCTTAGCCCATTTGAGTAACTCCGATTTCCACCTCTCTACCCTGGGCCCTCGTCTTGTCTTCCATTGCGCTGTGATCTCTCTTTTAGCCAATATGAGGCCTAGATCAAGAAACATACTTGTGATACGTAACTCCACAAAGCAAACCTCCTCCCAGTATGTTCCTAACTTCCCGCAGCTCTACATCATGTGGTGTAACTCCGCCCCCCCTAAGTTACAGCGTGGGCATTGGGCGGTATCTGTATGAAAATATTGATTAATCTTAGCCCGGGTTAAATAAGCCCTATGTAATATAAAGAAGAGTATTAATTGAAACCCAGCGTTTCTAGTACTCTTCCAGACCCTCCGAACCAGTTGCGCCCATGTCTTATCGGGTATTTCCTTCCCGAGATACGCTTCCCACTTTCTCTGTAATTCCTGCAATGGTTGCAGGCCGTCTGTGATCAGCCGCCTGTAGATACAAGTTACAGCCTTAAATGTCCCCGCAGCCATTATCACGTATTGACACATCATAGTGGTCCGCGGTTCTGACAGCCCTTCCATCCAATGACGTTGTATCGCTAAGACCAGGGCTGCATGCAACAAGTAGACCCCTTACGGAAGATCATAGCTATCTCGCAGCGCCTATAATGGTAATAACACCCCGTTCTCAAACAAATCTCCCGTCACTTAAACACCCATCGACTCCCAATCTGCTAGCGCCTACCAGTCCCACCCATGCAGGAGAGCAGTGCACATGCCCAAACTAATCTCCGAGGTGTACGGGTGAATAATCCCAGCTCCACACTGGCTCCGGGTCCAACACTGTCTCAACGTCCTTTCCCTTAGCAGTGAGTGAGACTGGAAGCAAGGGTTGCTGAAGTATTATAAATGATAGCACATGGCGCGGGAGCCACCTTCCCTCTGGGCCATCCAGGCCCCTAAACTCTCGAGCCACCGCCTGAGTGAGCCACTGCAATTGAGCAGCCAAGTAATAATGTTCGAAATCTGGCACTGCCGGGTCCCCATCTGCTCTCGGTTGCATCATTGTACTCAAGTCTACCCGCCTCCTACCGGTCCCCCATAAGAAACGACTACCATTGAACGAAGCTGCCGAAAGACTGCCCCCGGTATCCAAATTGGCAGCGTCCTAAAATAATATAGCAGACAGGGAAGCGCCACCATCTTTAGGAGGGCCACCCTGCCGGCTACTGAGAGTGGTAAAGCACTCCAAAAAGCCAGGCTACCACTCAGGGCTCGTAAAGCCCTGCCTACATTTCCTTCCAGCAAATCGGCAGGTGTGTGATAGATATTAGTTCCGAGATAGGGCGAGCACTCAGTAATTCCATTCTCTCTACTGTGGCAGGGTAGAGTTGATGTGGTTCGCCCAGTCACGGTATTAAAATGGCCTTGGCATAAGTTAGACCAGTAGATGCTCGCTACCTGGTTAGCAGAGCACAGCCCCCAGTTTCCGTCAGATATTGAGGGGGCGTATGTGGGCTGTCGCGATTGGCTGGTAGCCGGTCTGGATAGCTGTATTCCAGCTAAGCGGGGTGAAAAGGGTCGTGGGCCATCTAATCCATGGTTCACTGACCTTTTAACCCAGGCAAAAAGGGTTGTAAACAACTTGAACGTGCCTGGCACCGATCCTATGAGTCTTCCGCCAAAGCAGTGTATCGAAAGGCAGTCAAAGACTATCACAAACTCATCCGCAAAATGTGGGCAGAGTTTGCTGCCAATAAAATCATGGCCAGCTCTAACCTCACCAAGACTATTTTCACTTTGCTTAAGAACTTGAAGAGTGCAGGTATGACCAATCTTTCTCCCATAGCATCAAACCATCACTGCGAAGACTTAGCACTCCAATTTGTGAAGATAATGGAATTGATCTATCAGGGCTTCTCCATTGGGGCTGCCCCCACAGAGAATACTGTGCCGTCAGGGACTGACTTGAGGGTGGACAACTGTATGTCGGTTCTTCCTTTGCTGTCGCTGCAGGAGTTTGAGGCATTAAGTGCAAAAATTAAGTCGGGTTCGACAGCAGAGCCGATGTCGGCGACCCAATTTCATCAGCTTCTCCCACTCATTTCTCCTGTGGAGCTAGAATTGGTTAACCTGTCACTAAAATCGGCCTCCGTCCCAAGGGCGTGGAAGCATGCAACAGTGATCCCACTCTTAAAAAAGCTATCACATTACCATCCATACCATCTTTGACCCTTCCCAACATGGGTTTCGCCCCTGCCATAGCACCGAATCAGCTCTCCTTGCTGTTACGGAATCCATCCGAAGCCGGTTGGATGCAGGAGAGTCGGCGGCATTGGTCCTATTGGATCTTAGTGCCGTGTTTGATACGGTGTCACATGCAATCCTTCTTGAACGCCTTTGGACGATCGGAATCAGGGATGCTGTCCAGGAATGGATTTGTTTCTTCCTGGACGGGTGATCGTTCCAAGTGTCAGTACCTCCTTTTCACTCTAAGGAACATGCTTTATCTCAGGGGGTGCCGCAGGGCTCTATCCTGAACCCGCTTCAATTCAATCTCTATGTGGGACCTCTGGCGGAGGTGGCCAGAGGCAGGGAGTTATCCCTGGTGTCGTACGCCGATGACACTCAGTAGATGATCTCCTTCTCCAAAAACTGCCGGGCTAATCTGGAAAGCTTTAAAGTAGACCTGTCTGTTATCTCGGACTGCCTTCAATTAAATGCCAGTAAATCCGATATTCTTCTGTATGGGAAAGACCAGGAGCTGTGGTCGGAGCAATGGTGGCCTGACCATCTAAAACCCGCTCCATTACCGAAGTAGATGGTAAAGAACCTAGGAGTTTGGTTCGATACTGGTCTTACCTTCGAGAAACAGACAAGGGCCGTTGCTGCAGTCTGTTTTGGGCTTTTGAGAGGTCTAAGACCTTTGCTTGGTTTCTTCCCTCCTGGAGTGCGTCAAACCATCCTGCAAACCTCCATTCTTGCGAGGCTTGATTACGGTAATACGTTATATCTGGGCGCCAACAGAGCGAGTATTAAACGCCTCCAGAGGGTCCAGAATGCGGCAGCACGGATGCTAGTAGCGCTTCCTAGATCACAATCGGTGACTCATGTGCTCTTTAAGTTGCTCTGGTTGCCCATTGAAGCTCGCATTCACTTTAAGGTGCTGTGCTTCGCGTATAAAATCTTGATGCACCAAGCCCCGATTGGGCTATCGGGTCTATTGAAGCCCTATTTACGCGCGCTTTGAGATCCGCCAATTGCGGACTGGCTGCTGTCCTTCGAGTGAGGAAAGCTAGGGCGGGGGGCCGCTTGTTTGGCTTTTTGGCGGCCAAACCTTGGAACTCCCTCCCAGCCACTTTCCGAGGCATATCCAATCTTCTGACGTTCCGGAAGTCAGTAAAGACATGGTTGTTCCCCACCATCTAACAAAGGTCACCTGTTGTATTCCCCTGTGCTCCTCTGGTCTCTGGTTGCGCTGGGACGGCTCGTCGCTAAGGCAGCCATGCGCATTATAAATCCTGTATTAATAAATAAATCAGGTTCCCACTAAATTCCTGCCACCTGTACTGTGGCTGCCACCGATGGAATCACCGGGAAAAGACAAGTCTTGCCCCAATTCACTCCCAATCCTGAAATCTCACCAAACACCCAGAGCAGGTTTGTCGGCCCCTCCTCTGAATTGGCCAGGAAAATAAGTAGATCATCGGCATATAAAGATAAATGCTGCATGTCTCCGCACAACACTAGTCCCTGATAGTGTCGCCCCAGCCTGGCATGCGCAGCCAATGGCTCCAGGTCCAATGCAAACAGCAGTGGAGACAGTGGGCATCCCTGTTGTGTTCCCCAACCTACTGAACAGGAGGGGGAAACCACAATCCCCGTCCTATAAAGTAACTCTGTCCATCCCACAAATGTCTCCCCAAGGCCGCACGCATAACTCAAAACAGATAAGGCCACTCCAGGCTATCAAATGCCTTGTCTATGTCCACAGAGAGTACCGCAGCAGTGGGAGTATCCCCATGATACTCATCCTGTATGCGGAGGAGGCGTTGTATATAAGTGGCTGTATTCCGGGAAGGGATAAAACTCGCCTGGTCCCAGTGAATAAATTGCGCCATATAGGGGAGGAGCTGAGTCACCAGAATTTTGCTTAACATTTTGTAGTCGGATGTCAGCATAGACGACGGGCGGTAGGCCGTCCTGTCTAAAGATTCTTTCCCAGGTTTCTGAAGTGGGATTATGATAGCCTCCCATGTGGACCTGGAAGCCTTCCCAACGTCTGTGCCTCCTTTTAGACCGTCAACAGTTTAGGAGCTAGTAAATCGATATAGCTGGCGTAAAACTCTATAGGTAGGCCATCTGTGCCTGGCATTTTATTACGCACCATGGGTTTATTGGCACCCCGTATTTCCCCTAACCTAATCTCTTGCCCCAATAAATCTGCGTGTTCCTCCTCCAACTAGGGTAACTTTATATCAGCTTAAAGGTCCTCCAAGGCATTGTCAGTATTCCTCAACCTGCTCCTATATACGTCTCTATAATAGTCTAAAAACAATCCATTGATCCCTCGCTGGGTATAGACCAGAGTCCCCAATGAAGAATTCAACGCTAATATAGGCGTACCTCGAGGGGCCGGGTTGGCTAACCACGCCAGCAATGTGCCCGCCTTGTCCCGTTATATGTGCGCCTTTGCCAGGTAGGCTCTATGATCATAGCATCGCAATCTCTCTATCTGGATCGCCACCCCCTTCCTGGCCTCAGACATCTCCTTCGGTGCCCCTGGGTTCTCAGGTCGTGCCCTCTCCGCTCCTCTCAGTCGTTGTTATGCCGAGTCTACTTCCCGCAGCTGTGTCTTCCGTACACCCATCATCTTGGTAATGGACATACCCCTCACTTCTACCGTAAAAGCATCCCATTCCAATGCTAAGGTAGATGCTGTCCCCTCATTTTCAGAAAAGTATTGCGTAATCCCCGTTTCTCTTTCGGTGACAAAAACAGCATCCTCTAGTGCCTCAAGTTGCACGCCCCACATCTGTATCGCAGGTCCCTCTTGTGCCCAACTGATTGTCAGCAATAACGGATTATGATCTGATATCGTTCTCGTCAAGTATTCCCTATGTGTTACTTTCGCATGTACATCCGGTGAGCACAAAACGGCATCCAAACGCACATGTAGTTTGCGTAATGCCGAGAAGAAAGAATAGTCACGTTCTTCTAAATGCTGCATTCTCCACACGTCAATTAACCCCCACCTATCCTGCCAGTCCATTCTAATTTTAGATATTCTTGGTATTGGGGCTTCAGGCAGCGATGGATGCGACCTATCCATGTGAATATCAGTTATCAAATTGAAGTCTTCTCCCATTATCACAGGGCCAGTCAGGTACGGTGCCAATTTACCCGACAAATTACTGAAAAAGACCGCCTGATCTACATTAGGGGCATATATGCTACACAATGTAACATCCAATCCATTTAGCCACCCCCCCCCCCACCAGCACAAACCTCCCGTCCGGGTCAGCTAACTGGCGGGTGACCTGGAAGGGGACCCCAGCTCTAACCCATATTAATGTTCCCCTAGCAAAAGCGGAATACGTTGTATAATACACCTGCCACCGTCATCTGCGATGCAGTGCACTGCCCTCCCTTCGAGTAATATGGGTTTGATGCAGGAAGGCCATTTGTTTCCCCCTACGCACCAAGTAAGCATGGGGACCCTGTGGCGCTTCCCCATTGTATGCATCCCCCTCACATTCCATGTTATACATTTAAAATCAAGCAGTGTCCCCATATTGGTCGTCTGCCCCTTGGAACGTCTGTACTCTCTCCATGGACACACCGGTGGCCCCTATTTCCCCAAACAACAGTTGTAAAGTTCCCCAACAACCTCACCCCAGAACAGGTCCTAACAATCCAGCACCCATCAAAACACCCAACTAAGCTGCCTCCCAGTAGCTACCAGGGAGCCCTAGATACAACAGTAGGGGAGGTGCCTAAGGGCCTAGTGAATCTGAATTTGAGTATCTCAACCATCACACGCCGTACCCCACTCCCAGTAAGGCCACTGCCACTGTTGCAGCGCCCCAGATTAAGGAAGCCCCACCCTAAGGCCACTCCCCCTGCCCCCACCTACCCCGCTAACATCATCTCACTTTCCCCCACAATAATGAAAGGGAACATTATTAAGCAAGTGCACCCTCCAGTCCTCGGAAAAGTCTAACTGTACTACGAATCTGCGATCTCATCAGCTGTCCCAGGTGTAACACGAGGCTTTGTGCCACTCGCCGAATCCGTATATCCTCAGAGACTTTTCCTGGTGAGCCCTTCTCAGATCCTTCCACACCTTCAGGGAGCCCCACCACACTCACATTGTTCCTCCTGTTCCGCCCTTCAGCATCTTCTGCCCTCTTCTCTAGTGCTTGTAATCGATGATGCACGTCTCCCATCTGCACCTCAAGCGCCTTCTGTGCTGGGTCCAGAACTTCAAGAGCGGCCTCCATTTGTTCCACTTGATCCGCCAGTTTCACATAGTCTGTACGAAGGAGGCCCAACCCAATTGACACCTGTGCTATATCCTGTTGCAGGGCATCTCTGGGGTCCGTGATGGCATCTAGTATCACCTCCACTTGCTGCTGCATCATCCCCTCCGCTTGTAACTCCGGTGCTTCCTGCTTCCGGTGATCTGCTGCTTCGTCTTCTTGTTCTGGGGGTGCTCCCCCCTGCTTGCCCCATTGCTTCCCCATGGCCGTCCACTCTGCAGGTCGTTCGTCTCTGCCGGTGTGCTGACGTTTCCCCCCTCATCCTCTGTAAGGCACTCACCTAGTGCCTCATCGGTATCCGCTGCCCTGGTCCATGGTGCACCCGTCCACTTGTTCGGCAAGTGCCTGCACTCTTCTCTATGAAGGTACCGGAGCCGATGATCACGGTGAGCCCCTCCCTGACCCTAACGCTCCTGGTTTAGGGACTTATCTGCTTGCACAGCGCTGTCCGGCTGCAAGGAATTCACCGGGTTCCCAGCCCCCGCTCGCTGACCAAATCCACCAACAGGCTGTAGCCTCCGCTTTCCACCTTAAGTACTGCACTGGTGTTCTTCACACAGGTGCCAGTAGAAGGAGGTCTTTACCACCATGCCAATCGGGTGGGGGTCGGGGTTTGGGGCCATGTACATGCTACTGCTGCAGTTATTTTGCCCAGGTAGTAGGGCCAACCATCCTCCTCACTGCCCCGCGATCTCTGCTCTTGCAACTCCTCCGCCCATACCTATACTCAGCAATGGCAGTGTTCCCTGGTAATCCCACAGCCTCCTGCATCTATGTCCCGGGGTCTCCTCCTATTCCGCCACCATCGGGGTCAATCATCCTCCAGCCCTGCAAATCAAGGCTCCTCAGCAACCATCTTCGCCTCTAGTACCTGCTGGCGAAAGCGTGTAGAGCTACACTGTCCCCGATCGCACTATGCGTGCATCTCACAAAATGGCGGCTCGTTCCATCGGACAAGCCGTTTGCCGTCCCCTGAATCCTTTATTCCATGCAGGCAAGACGCAGACCAACAACTCCTGGTCCCGCTCTGCGTGGTGAGTCCGCGATCACTACTTCACTCCTCTGTTTCCCCAGCTGCTGCCCCAGTGTCTCTACTCGCTGAGGGGGAGGGTGGGGGGGTTCAGCCCGCTTCTTCAATCCCTGCTGCCCCAGTGATGCCACTCTCACCCACGTCACAGATCTGCGCCAGAAATGGAACTGCTAATATTCCGGTGCGTGGCTGCACGGTATTCCGTTCTGCCGTCCTACCGCTGCACTGTCACGCACCACTACAATTCAAGTATTTGTGTCCACTTTCGGGGCCATTTTAACGCCGCTCCGGTCAGACTCTCGCTCAGTCTTGGTCTCCGGATCCCAGCAGCATCTGTATTCCAGCCGAGGGCCAGCACAGGCACCCCCGGAGTGGCGCAGACCGGTCAAAGGTGATTTTTAGGAGCAATACAGGCTCCCTAAACAGAAGAAATGCCAGGGTCGGCGCGGAGCTCTCAGCTCATGCGACCGTCCACATCAGCTCCTAAGCCACGCCCTGCCTGCATAATGTATCATGTGATCCCCTTGTTAAGTGGCTCCCTTGTCACCTCCCCATTGTTTTCAGTTGAGTCTCCACTGGGGCAAGGGATGGTCCTTGTGACCCAAGGGTGTCCCATCCTGCTAGAATGTCAACAATCGGGTTGGAGGGTGCACGATTTTGGGTCTCTCCTCCTGAATGGGTGAATCCACAGGGACGCTGGACTCTCCAAGGCCCTCCTGATGCACTTCAGGGATGATGCACTGGCTAGAGGAAAGGCCCTAAGAAGATAAGGGGGGAAGCCACCCAAGCTGGGACAACCCCTGGCGGCGCACTCCAGGTTCAAATGATTCGCCATTGATTGGACGTTGTATGCAGAACCCGCATGTAAAATACTCAACAAGTATAGTTTCATAAAAGTGCACACAGTAAAGACATGTTGCAGTAATATAGCAGAAAAAGGCAAATTCACCACATCGGGTCCAATTCTTATGTGTAGCAAATTCAAGAATATAGTTATTCTATTTATTTTCATGTGATATTACTCCACAGGGATGTAGAAAATATTAGATCAGTGTAAATTTGTTTCCATGTGCCAGAAGTGGGCATTCAAGGGTGAGGGTTCACAAACATTTGCTCAGCCCATTGATGGATTTTGCAGGAGTACTCCTATGAACAAGAGACAGTCACAGTTTCCAAGTAGTATTACTGAAAACCTTGAAGAATTCCAGGAAATCATAAATGTACATGTTAGTATAGTTTTAAATCTATGACTACATTTTTGTATTTTTTTTTTTTTTTACTTAAGGCCAATGGTTTCCATTGTTAACAAATTCATAGCCCTATCCCAATGACTCATTGAATCTCCTGTTTTCTTTAGTATGATATTTACATTCATTATAGGGATAGTTTAGCCATTTTGGATCACAGGTATATATTCTTAATATTGTAAAATTCTTATTTCCATATGTCATGCGGAATGCATCTCACATAGAAAAAGGAAGTAATAAGGAGAAATAAAGTTATTCCCTTGTTATCTCTTCATGTGGGAGGTGCACCATTTCGTCGCAGTCCTAGGTTTACAGACCTTTGTAAATCTGGGACTGTGTCAAAATCCCTGGGTGGATGCAGGGGAATGCCATTGCTCCACCCTTGGAATGCCTCCCTGGCTCAAGGTAATGCAAGACAGTGCTATGCGCTGTATTGTGTTACTTTTCTTTTTACAAAGCCACGCAAGGTACCACAAATCTGCCATTGCTTGTTTTTGTAAATCTTTACTAATATTTTGCTTCGTGGCTGCACTAAAAAAGGTGCGCAGTTAAGATGCAAAGTTTAGTAAATCTACCCTCAGAAATATTACACTGCAACATATCGAATTGTATACATTGTTCTCACAACTCACTCAGAATAGAGCTAGATAACAATTGGCAATATATCTCAGGCTTCAACCCATGTTGATAGTGGCATTAGGTATCTGCCATTGCCAAATGTGCTCAGTTTCCACAGTATGTGCCCTTTTATATCATTCATTCAAAAGCTTCCTGCTTGTCTTGATGAATAACTCTCTGCTTCATCTGTTGATCGCCAGGAGCAGACTAGAGTTTATGCACTGTGAAACATGGATGTCATTTTGGCTTCATTGTAATATGTTTGCTATTGAAATTGCTCTGGATCTTGCTATGCATCAACCCAATTTTAAACTACTTCATACATTTCCTATTCCCGTTTAAAGATTAACTTTCTGAATATTATTATTTGTGTTGTTTTTTTCAAAAACTTTGGGGTATATTATCAAGGGGTTTATCTCCGCTTTTTTGGCTTTAAAAGCCAAGAAAGCGGAGATAAAATTATCTCCCTATTACCAAGCTGTCGCTAACACCAGTTAGTGACAGCTAATAGGAGATAGCGACCATCTTGGGCCCCGCTTTGCATGTCAGTGATATTTATCACTAATGACATGCAAAGTGGGCGTGCCAAGATGTTAGCGACTGGAAACAGTCGCTAACATCGCTATCTCCTATTACCAACTTTTGGAGATATTCGCGCTAAGCGCGAATATCTCCAAAAGCTAACACCTGCCCTGAGCAGTTCTTCACCATGTTATCCAATGGGAGGTGGATAACATGGCTAAGAGCATTTGCTCGATAATGCATGAATATCGCTGACTTTTCAGCGATATTCATGCATTGCGGCCGTTTTTTATCGCATTTGCGATAAACCTTGCTAATAGCAAGGTTTATCTGCGATAAAAATCGCCGATGTGCGGCGATAATTTTTGTCTCTAAACAAGTTAGAGACAAAAATTATCGCTAGTTGTTGGTAATATACCCTGTTAATGTAATAGTTACTTTTTTTCCAAAAACTATTTCCAAAATGTACCTGAGTAGAAACATGCTCATGGAAGTTCCTCTCACGTCCTAGAAAAAACCCTCATTCAATGGTAATTAACAGGGGTTGAATTCACATTTTACAACTGTTAATTCCAATCTCCTTTGTCCACTTTGCGCTCTACAATTTTCTGCTACACATCTTTCGAAGTCAGCTGTATACTACTATTCTATACTGAACTTATGGTGAACAATCATCATGTAGCCTCATTTCTATTGCTAAAAGTGCTTGGTGATGAGCTGTCTTAGTTAAGAAAAGCAGAAGTACAAATGGTGAAGCACTCTAATGTACATTAATAAAACATGGTGGTTTCTATCACTAAACCGTTGATTGTTAGTGCACGATTAAGATGAGAAGAGTCACTGTAGCTACCATTAAAAAAGAAAT
Organism: Lissotriton helveticus; assembly: GCF_964261635.1. Taxonomy (NCBI): domain Eukaryota; kingdom Metazoa; phylum Chordata; class Amphibia; order Caudata; family Salamandridae; genus Lissotriton; species Lissotriton helveticus. The sequence goes on from NC_136059.1 coordinate 430,637,290, forward strand.
CTGTTAAAACGTAAATTGTCATCTGTATGTGACGTTTGATGGATAATGAATGAGGCCAAGGAACCTGCTCTAAAGTGGAATACACTTTCTTTGTCACTAATCAATTGTGTCAATTTCATTATATCTGTAATGCTACGTATACGTAAGAAGACATCCCACAATGAGTGTGACCAGTGATATATTCAAATAAATACAGCAATGGTGTTTTTTTTTTCTTTTAGTATCCATAAGCATTACATTTAGAATTTGCCACACAGTGTTTCTATAGCTCAGCCACCTGACTATCTTGAGAACTTGAGCGTTTTAATTTCAATATTTTGATATTTGTTCTGCTATTTTCTTTCCTTCAGAATAAATGGTGTGCTTTACAGTTGCACGGAGTTAGAAGAGTAAAATACCTCATGATCTGTTGGCAGAGAAAGTAAAGAAAATCCCTTTTGTAAGTTTCCTTTGCAACTGCACACAATGAATTATGTTGGACTATCCCTCCGTGTCATGTCATGTCACATCACATCTAACGTGACATGACAGGAAGGAACAAGAGGGGGCATGGAGTCACTTAGCACTACTTGTCACGAACATGTAGAAGGCTGCAGTTTGAAGGGCAATTTCATAGGGTCAAGCATAGATTCTCATTGGAGCAGTCGTTTCTTCTGAGAAGAACTGCAGTTAGAGACGTCAGTCTCATTCCTTAAACAGTTATACAAAACTCCTCCAGGGCAGCTCCTTCAAAGAGGGGTGACATATGATTAGATAAGTGGAATTACTGCAGGGTACAACTGGTGAAGTGTATGAATTGGCGTTTTCTGGAAGGACATTGCATTTTCTACACGCGCATTACATCAGGACGATTGACCGTCTCGCATTTGCCCAGGCACTTTCAGAATGAGCACTCCACTGACTCACATGATTGCAGCCTTTTCAGGGCTCAGGGCAAGGTCTTCGGTCTCTTGAACATGGTGTGCAATGGTGCAATACTATCAACACTGCTGCTGCCTGAAGCCAGGCACTACACACATGTAGACATGAAGTTTTACGTTGCCTTTCAGACTGTTTCAGTCACTCACCATTCGCTTTGAGAATACATGAATGCAACAAATTAAGGGCCACATTTATGTACACTGTCATGCCGGTGCAGTGACACCAAAAGTGATGCAAACTTGTGCAAAGTGTAGAATCGGGATTTACTTTCAAGAATTAGTTCATAAGTCACCTATCATGCGCGTTGCACTAATTTGTAGCCTTTTGCACCACAGAGTCATCCCATGGTTAGTAATATGGAGTTCCTATGCAATCATTCATGGATTTTGACGCAAAGCCGTCTCTTCTACAAAGGTTTGTACACAAAATGTATGCATCTTCGAGGCAGGCATGAAGACTGAGAACATTATCCTTTTCTCCAATCTTTGATTCAACTTTGCATGTGTGCTGTACTATAGAGCACATATACAAACTCGAATTTTTTTGAATATCAACTGTGTCCGAGTGTAGTACTTTTGTACATTTTGGATACTTTTCCAGTACAAAACCTATTCAAGATAGCACTCTTGCATCCTTGCCTTATTGAGCAAATAGGAGTATGGCACAAACAACCATTAAGTGGTCCAGTACATATGGCGCTGTCCTGCTGACAGTCTTTCGCACAACTTTGATTGCTGTGATGGATGTATGACGTTACAACGCATACTTTTACAACGCCTACCTTTACATCGCAAGTTTTACAACGCATACCTTTACAACGCATAGTGCTTTTAGGCGCTGGATAGTGAATAGTTTAATTTACTATTCCAACTCCAGTCCCCGTGGATAGTAGGGAAGGTGTTGGATAGTACATTAAACCTATTCCCTATCCTAGAGCGCCCCCCAGCGCTATGCGTTGTAATAGTTTGCGTTGTAAAAGTTGCATCGTAAAGGCACTGCGTGGTAAAAGTTGCGTTGTAAAGGATGTTTACCGCTGTGATGCTTTGCATCATTTCCAGGTAAATCGGGCCCTTTGTCATTAGATTCATTCTATGATGCTATAGGAAATTAACCTCACCCGAAATGTTATCTATTGAGGTGTTAATGTGTACTCCAAGTATGTATGTGGTATAATCATTAAACCTCAGTTCTTCTAATTTCAGAAATATCATGATGTTGCATGAACTTTGACCCTGACTCCATCACAGAAAGTGAATCTTAACCAAAATTGGATCATGTACATTTATTTTAAAATTATTAAATATCAAGAGGAGAGCAAGAAAGTAAGAGCAGCTTGTTCCTTTCCCCTGTAGCAAATCTATATCAATCAAGAAGAACTGGCTGATACAGATATTTAAACCATTTGATTACTTGTTTGTGTGGGAAAAACTGATTGTTTTTTTAAAAGAACCCTCACCCACCAACCGAGTTGGTGGCATGCTTCATCATCGGGTTCCCACCCAAGGTGCCGAGTGAACCCTGGGTGTGCTGCGACGCCTGAATTACAGCAGAGCTGGTGTTTTTTTAGTGTCAAGTGAGGTAAAGTGAGTTGTGAATTAAAATTGCCTGTAGGTTCCGCGTCAATAAGGAAAATTATTTTATTATTTGGCCCTATAACAGGATTAACAGGAAGAGGGAGGATACTACTAGAGGCTTAAATATGACTCATGTATCCTGGGATAGGTCAGATCGGTCTACATGTTTCAGCCAGACATTTCCATATGCTGGCTTTCGTCAGGACCAAAACGTGAAAAAAAACTAAGGAAATGCCACAGTCCTATGTGAATCTAATGCCCACACGCTAAGGTGTGCATAGTGAGAGAAAACCAATTAATGTTCTTCTAATTAAAACATACACATGAGGAAAAACTTGCACCCATGTGTGCATCACACAGTGTCCGACTAGATCACATATATAGTGAAGACAGCCATACACCCATGTGTGCATCACGCTTTTTGACTAACAAACACTAGGCATGTTCAAAGTATTATGAACGGGTAGACCACATCACTTTGGCTAGTCCCCGTGGAGTTTGGGAAGAAGCTGTACAATTTGGTGTAACTAATGAAAAGTATGACTGTCGAAATTTAAAATCTACTCAAGTCGCTTTTCGTTATGGTGACATGGATCCCAGAAGGGGGCAGTGCCTTTAGTCACACTCTGCAAAAAAAAGAAAGAAAAGTAAAAAGGGAAAATTGGGGCTCGCTAGCAAAGAACCTGGTAGGTGACCTTCCAGTTATTTGAGACAGGTTAATTACTCGCTTAATCAAGGTCCACTTCCCGCCGTTATTACCTATTTTGGCCTTTAGCCTGGATGCCAAGGATGAGTAGGTGCTCAGCATCTCGGTATTTGAGTGGAAGCTAACTTGCGTAAATGCAGTAGTGTACCGGGCTGACGTCCTATGATGACATGAGGGAGCGTAACAGGCCTCATCAGTATGTGCAGTGTGTTCCCTGTCCAAGTATGGATATAGAAACAGTACTGTAGGGCTGCGATCCCCGAAGCAGGTGCAAAGAGGTCATGCTCCATGATGCAAACTACGTGCCATACGCAATTGAGCATGCATCATAAAAAGCCTGTTCATTAACTGACATGGTGGCAAAAAAGAATTACTTCATGTAAGAAGACAAATAAAAAGGAAAACAATGAGATAATATAAAAAGTAAATGCATTTGTATAGGTTTTGTGCACTTGAGTTGGTAATGATGGTTTTGAGTACAAAGGAAGCGATTTCCACAGGATGAAGTGGTTATCATGAGTAACAAGGATACTCAAGAAGGAACTGAGTAATTTTAGTTAAGGTAATTCCATGGGATGTTGTAGTTGAGTCCGTTCTTATGTGTGGAAAGGCGGTGGATCCAACGTTGTTCTTTAATCAGTAACAGATTTTCTGAAGTACTCAGGGTGTGCTCTATCTGTTGAATGACAACCCACTTCATATCGTTGGGAGTATGTCCTGATTTTAAAATGGTCGGTCATTATGGTTGTGTTGTGTTTGCAACATACATTGCTTCGATGTTCACATATTCTTACTTTCACATTTCTGCTGGTCATACCGATGTACCTTGACCCACAGGTACATGTGATCATATATACAATGTGTATTGAAGTTCAATTTGTATATTTTCTCAAAAACCAGGTCTTACCCGGTTTCAATTCCAGTGTTTTTGTAGTAATTGTGAGGTGACATACACTACAATTCCCACAGGGAAAATGTCCTGTGACACTGGGAAGAAAGACCCCATGCATTCAATACGAGGCCTCCTTACGATTTGGGTCAACTCTTGGATGCGTTGAGATGAGACGTTCTTTCAGGCTACTGGCTTTTTTAAAAGAGAAAAGAGGTTTCTCCCATTTCAATTCGCCAGTCTGCAGAATGTTCCAGTGTTTATTAATTATTTTCGTCATTTATTGGCAATAGTATTGTATGTTGTGACACAAGTTAATAATGTTGTTGTTCCGGTTCTTTGGTTGTCTTCCAGCAATGTGTCCCTGTTTTGATTATGTGCTCTTTTCTTGTAGTTCCTGATTATTCTTTCAGGATATCCTAGATTTCTCAATTTTTTGGAGAACTCCCTTGATGGTTCGTGGTAGTCTTCAATTTGGCTACAGTTCCTTCTGATACAGAGGAATTGGCCGTAGGGTAGATTTTCTCTCAAGGAGCGTGGGTGAAACCTACCGAATTTTAATAGTGTGTTCCTTGCTGAGGGCTTGTGGTAGGTAGCTGTTTTTATATGTCCTACTTCTGACGCAATGGTTACATCCAGGAAAGTTATTCTGTCCTTGCTAGATGAGCTTGTGAAAATCAGGTTCCGGTCACCTGATAAATGAGATTAAGGTATTTTCCTGGCCTTCCCACACCATCGGAATATCGTTGTTGAGAATTTGAGTTTTTTCGTAATCATAGACATATAGCCCTGCTACACTAGGGGCAAAAGTGCTGCCCATAGATCTTCCACTGACTTAGAGGAAGACCTCCCCTTCAAACTCGAAGACATTTTCTTTTAAGGCCAATGTTGCGGAGCGGATCACAAATTCTCTTGGAGTGTTGAAATCCCATGTTGTTTCATGAAGGGCTTTTTCAATGACTCCTAGGGTGTTGTCCTGAGGGAGGTTCATATATAGACTTTCTATGTCTAGACTGACCTGGATGTTGTTCAGTGGGTCAAATGTCATGCCTTTCAGTAAATTGAGCAAATGTTTAGTGTCCTTCAGGTAGGTTGTTGCCTTTTGTAGCAATGGATTGAGGAAGAAATCACAGAAATGTGCCAGGGGTTCTAAAGGTGAACCAATGCCTGACACAATCGGATGACCTGGGGGTGGTGTTTTGTTCTTATGAATCTTCAGCAGAGTATAAAAATATGGCACTTTTGATTTTTTTTGTGCAAAAGTAGTCAGCAAGTTGTTTAGAAATGAAGTTCATTGCTTCTTCCACTAGGTAGTGAATTTTCCTTTTTATTTCTTCAAATAGGTCCTCCTTCATTTTTCTGTAGTTTTTTTTGTCACTCAAAAGTCGCTTATATTCTATTGTGTAGTCGCTTTTGTTCTGGATCACCACACCTCCCCCTTTGACCTCTTGCTTAATGCTGATGGTGTCATACACTTGTAGTTTCCTTAGAGCGCTCCATTCTTCGCTTCTCAGGTTATAAAAAGTTTCATCCTCATCAGTTCCCTAGATGTCATTAAAGACCGCCTGTTCAAAGGCAATCAGTTTCACCGGTACTGATGTCAATGGTAGGCAAAAAGTGGATTCAAGTCTGAGCCCCGTGTCATTTTTATCTTCCTTGTTGTCATTAGGGACCTGGTTTTCAAAAAATGCCTTCAACTTGAGGTTTTTTTAAAATTCAGCCAGCTCACAGTGGAGTTTGACTTGTCCAGACGCGCTGTCAGTACAAAGCCATGTCCTTTGTTAAGAACACTCTCTTCTGCCAGTGTGAAAGTGACAGAGGATAAGTTGAAGAATAATCATTGTGTCTGACTAGATGTGTCTAGGTCCGTTGTCCGCTCTGACCTTGTTGGGCCTCTTTCGATTTGCTCCTTGTATTCGCCCCTATCGGGCCACAATCCTCTTCCCAGTGTACCTGCTGTCTGCCTCTTCTCTTTCCCCTTCCCCTTCTGCCTCTCCCTAACAAAGGCAGTCTTTGATTTAGGGATAAAAGCGTTGGGGGACCGAGTGGAACTGGGGGTTCCACCCAAAGAATGGGTGTGGAGGGGGTTGATTAAAATGGACTGGGAAACTTCTCTGGCCCTGATTGGGGAACGATTTCCATTGTTGGGGCCATTCTTGTAACTTATTCCTTCTTCGTTGTCTGGATTTGTTGCTGCCTGCACTGGATCTATTGCTAACTGATGTGTCATCCCCTGAGAAATCCGAATTTGTATCTTGTTTGTTGACTGGGATGTAGTCAGGGTCTGCATACAGGTATGTTTTATTGTAGGAAAACCTCTTCAAGTCCTTCTAGAATTTCGTGATTTTAGACTTAGTCAGGTATTCTTTGTACTCATTCATTTCTTTGTTGGTTTCCTCAAGTTTTTTCTTGAATGAGATAATGGTAATTTCGAATGGCATCTGATAATCATTTAGCTGTATTGATGATGAGGACAATCCAGTCCCTCGTTTAGTGCCATGCTATTTGTACCCAGTCCCTTCTGAAAGGAGGGTCCTCCAGGAAAATCCTGGGTGCGTTCATGACTATCAGCCCCTTTGGGCCTGTGTTTTCGCATAGATACTCCATCAGGATCACACCATGTAGGATCATCCTGATTCTGTTAGTTTCTGTTCTGTTAACTTTTCGCAGTCGGTTGTCTGTGAGATTGTTTGTGAGATAATAAAATCTGCAAGTACTGGTGGGCCTGAGAGTATTGTATTGATATCCTCATCAGAAAAAGTTAATCCAGGGTTCTCAGCCATGACACAAAAAGTGGAGTGCCAAAGGTGAAGGTATATAACGGCTCTCACAGCTGTGCACATCCTAGGTATTACATATCAAGAGGAGAGCAAGGAAATAAGAGCAGCTTGTTTCTTTCCCCTGTAGCAAATATTAAATAATCAATAAGTACAGGTTCATACAGATAATTAAACCATTCGATTACTCTTTTGTGTGGCAAAAACCAATTGGTTTTTTAAATAAACCCTCGCCCACCCACCATTTTTTTATTGCCGTGAAAGCTCCTGCACCTTCCTGCGCCAACCTGGCGCCTGCCAGCAGTCCGCTGCCCATCCCAGTAAGCCCAGCAGCAATAGATGAAGCTCCTGAAGTCGTGCCATGTTGGTGGTGCAGAAGTGCCACCCCTCACAATGGTGAGTGCCCAGCCAAGGGGAAGAGATGTTCAGCATGAAAAAAATGAATCATTACGCTAAAGTTTGCCAATCTGCACCACCTCAGAAACCCCCAAAAAAGAAACATAAAACCACATGGACATTGATGATGACGATGCCCTGGAAGGTATGGTGCATGCTATACATGCAGTGGAACTGAGCCAGACATTTATTCCTCATGGACCCAGATGGCAAGTTACAGTGGATGGCCAGCCACTCATAGCACTAGGTGACACTGGGGCCTTGATCCACCTACTTCCCCCTGGTTTTTAATTATTTATTTTATTTATGCGATTTTATATAGCACGGTCTTTACCCGAAGGTATCAGAGCGCTTCACAAAAGGAACAGTAATGATACATGAGGAGAAAAATTACAAGTGAACAAATTACAAAAGCAAACGTTAAGTTACATGAATCAAAAGTGACAATAGTGAGCAACCAAAATACATGAGGTAGCAATCAGTACCTTACTGAACGAAAAAGTGATATGTGTGCAGGTTACAAAAGCGTACAAAGTACAAGTAGAGGTATAAAACTGCAATAAATGGCAGACACTCCAGCACAAGAACAAACGTTACGTAGGCAATGGTGGCACTTGAGCAAGTATCTAAAGCAAACAAAAAGTGAGAGGTAGCATACAGTGTATTACAAGAGAAAAGTGACGTGTGCAAGTTACAAAAGGGTACCATACACAGTTACAAGGATAATACTGCAATAAATGGTAAACACTCAAACTGCCAGAACACACTGGGAAGGCACTTCCATAGTCATGGACAATAGAATTTTCAATAATGGGAGGTCTTCCTTCAAATGATAGCGAGGGCGTGAATTAGATTTGGAGGTGTCTTTGGAGGAGGAGAACTTTGAGGTCCATTTTGAAGGCCTGGGAGGAGGAGGTGGTCCGGAGCTGAGGCAGAAGTGAGTTCCAGATTCTCACTGCGTTGCCTGAAAAGGATTGGGCCATCGATCTTTCCAGTCCATGCCCACACCACCTGCCCTCCACCCCACACCCACCAGGATATACGCCTTTAACACCACAACCTGTCTCATTCACATTGGTCATTGGACATCAAGGCTAATCCACCAAATCATAGAGCTATGTCACCAAGGCTTGATCAGACATGCGCATCAGCTGCCGCACCTCTGAAAACCTCCAGCTCATCCATTTTGTTTTTGGAATCCATGTCAGTGCTGTAGACTCACTGCTTGGTGTGGTTGAGCCACTGTAAAAAGGGAGGGATTGTCTAAAAGATCGAGAGGTACAGTTTTGCCTCAACTAGTCCAGGCAGCCAGCTGCCCTATGCCACAGAAGGATGGCTTCCACCTTTATCCTAAAGTAGAGGTCGAACTTTGCAAGCTGGAAGCAGAAGACGTAATTGAAAAGGTGAAAGGGACAACCCCATGGGTCTCTCCTATAGTGGTTGCAAGCAAGCTTAAACAGTCAGGAGAGGTCAGGATATGTGTGAATATGCTCCTCCTCAACACCGCCATTAAATGAGAGAGGCATATAACTCTAACAGTCTACAACATTGTGGGAGAGCTATTGGAGTTCGGGTGGTTCTTAAAGATGGACCTGAGGTCTGGCTACCACCAAATCTTCTTGACACCAGCATCCCGTAATGCCTTCAGCACCACCATCGACCTCAGCTTATGGTGTTACAAATGCCTTAAATTGGTCATTTCCTGTGCAGCCAAAGTATTTCAAGACATTGTCATTGGCGTACTAGCTGGGCTTCATGTATTCTTGAATGTCAGTGACAACATGTTGGTGCATGACCCCATCATCAAAAAGCATCTCTGCAGGCTGCAAGCAGTGTTCCAGCACCTCCATGAAAGTCGTCTCAGCCTACCCCATGAAAAATGTGAGTTCCTCAAAGAAGACATCTTTTTCTTTGGCTATCGCTTTTCAGCGCAAGGTGACACTCCTACTTTTGTTTGGCCTAAGTAACTGAACTTTACATGGATGCCAGCCCTACTGGACTTGGAGCCGTCCTGTCCCAGAAACAACAGTACAGAGGGTGGGCTCCCATTGCCTCCGCTAGAAGGGCATTAACCCCTACCAAACAGTGGTGCTCCCACATCAAGAAGGAGGCAATTACAAACCATTGGGATGCTGCCAGTTCCATGTGTACCTGTACAGCCGCCTATTCCAGATCAACACTGACCACAATCTGCTCCTACCACTGCTCTGCAGGTCTGCGACAAAACCCCCCGCCTCGGATTGAGAAGTTAAAGGAGTACAGCTTCTCAGTGGAGTACCAGACAGAGTCTCACAATCCAGCACATTACGGCACGCATGGCCAGCCATCCGCCAAGAAGAACAAGAAGCAGCAGACATGGAAGAATATGTCCAGATCATCATGGAGTGATCTTGCTCTCTTCCTATCTCCCTGGCAGGTATCATGGAGGCAACCAGAATGGATGACTGCCTCCAGTACTCCGTCGCTGTGACCCAATCAGGCAAGTGGGTCACTGTACATGCTGTATTGACCATAAAAACAGCAGAAACCCCCACACCCTTCAATCACTGCACAATGTGAGGGATGAGCTCACAGTTACTGAAGAGGGGTGTCTCCTGAGGAGAAATCAGCTGGAAATACCCACCCATTTGACATGGTAGATCTCACTTACTGATCCCATAAAAGAATCATCAGAACTAAGAACAGACTACGTAGCAAGGTGAGTTCTGAGACCTGAACCAGCTACTTGACTGCACACACTGACTGAGCGAGCAGAAAGGATGTATGACGTTACAACGCAGGCTATTACAACGCCTGCCTTTACAACGTGGTTTTTACATCGCAATCCATTACAACGCATAGTGCTTTTGGGTTTTGGATAGTGAATAGTTTAATTTACTATTCCAACTCCAGTCCCCGTGGACACTAGGGAAGGTGTTGGATAGTAAATTCAAATTATCCCCTATCCTAGAGAGCCCCCCAGCGCAATGCGTTGTAATGGTTTGCGTTGTAATGGTAGTGCGTTGTAAAAGTTTCGTTGTAAAGGCTGTTTACCCAGCAGAAACCCAGACCCCTCTTCCTGTAATCAGTGAGCCCATCCCTGAAACCCAGTGGCACCACGCCAGTGTGGATTTTGGCAGCCTCTTAGATGGCAATCACCTGTTTGTCATAATCGATGATACTTCAAATACCCATCAGTTGAAATCGTACTAGCTACGTTTGCAGAAGAAATAATGCCAAGCTTGAGAAAGTCATGGCCACCCATGGCCTAATGAAGAAGTTATGGGCCCGATGTAGGTCAGTCGGTAACGGCCGAAAATCGGTATTTTCGGCCGTTACCGATCGGAATTGAGCCATCGGGATGTAGGAGGCCGAAATCCGACAAAATCGGTGATATTACCGATTCGGAAAGGCACCGAATCGGTAGAATTCCGAATCGGAAAAATAAGGAATCTGAAAAATCTCCGATTCGGTAGAATACCGAATCGGAGATTTTTCAGATTCCTTATTTTTTCCGATTCGGAATTCTACCGATTCGGTGATTTTACAGAATCGTTAACGTACCGATTCGGTATAATTACCGAATCGGTGATAATCCGATTAGTTGTGAAAAGCTGAAGATTGAGATGTAGGTAAGCACTGAAATACCGAATTTGCTTCAAATTCGGTATTTCAGATTCGGTAATTACCATGGATTGGAATCAGGTGGTAACCAGGTGCAACCTATAAAAAAGGACCCAAAATGCAGTTCTTCTTGCAACATGGCAGCTTTCTATGTCATAGCAAGACGGCTACGGCTACAGCAGGAAGGAGAGAGGGAATGGCAGAGAGAGGAGCAGGTCTATAGACAGAGGGTCACCCTGTCCATGCTCACTGATGCAGAGATCCTACAGAGGTACAGGCTGGACTCAGAGACCATCATAGACCTCATTAGGGACCTCCAACCCCTGTTGCAGCACCCCACCCCAAGGGCACACGCAATCCCTGTGCATGTGCAGGTGCTATTCTGCCTACACCTGCTGGCGTCTGGCAGATATCGAAGTGTAGTTGCTGTGGCAGGAGGGGTGACCCAGAGCAGCCTGTCAAGGTTCTTCCACAAGTTCCTTGACGCCATGATCCAGAGAATGGACCAGTACATTTCCTTCCCTGCAACCCATGCAGAACTGGTACAGACCAAAGCAGACTTCTACCAGATGGCAGGATTCCCCCACATCATTGGCTGCATAGACGGCACACACATTCCGATTTGCCCCCCTGCTGACACGGAATACGTATACCGCAATCGGAAGTCACGGCACACCATAAATGTCCAGGTGATTTGCAATGCCAAGTGTGTCATCACTGACCTCGTTGCGAAGTTTCCGGGGAGTACCCACGACTCCTATATCTTCCAGAATAGCAGAATTTATGCACGGCTGATGGCAGGGGAATTTGGTGAAGGATACCTCCTAGGTAAGACACAGTGTCAGACCCCCATAACCTAAATAGCAGTGTGAAGTACATGTATGCATGTGAGTAATGTCACCCCTTTTCCTTCTAGGCGACAGTGCATATGCCCTCTGCTCGTTCATTCTCAACCCCTACCAGAACCCCTCAACACCCAGCCAAAGGAGGTATAACCGTGCCCACAAAAGCACGAGGAATGTAGTGGAAAGGACCTTTTGGCATCTGGAAGAGCAGGTTCAGATGCCTGCACAAGAGCGGAGGTGCAAGGCAATATACCCCCATCACCTGCTGCAAGATAATTGCTGTCTGTGCAATGTTGCACAACCTTGCAGTCAGGAAAGGCACTGAGGTTGAGTTGTCCGACTACGATGACCCTGACGATGACAATGCTGTGCCACTACCACAACCTGCTGGAGTGTCTGCACCAAGTGACGGCAGATACAGGCGTGAGGAGATAACAGACAACTATTTCTGAGTGAGTACAGATGCACAGACAGGTCAATGTATGTTTTCAAAAAAGAAATTTAATAATGTTGCAACAACGTTACTGCACTGATGTGCAACAAAAGAAAAGGTAAACAAGATGTGGTTAAATGTCAATTGTCCGGGTTGCCTCACCCGCCCTGGCAGTCTTATTTCTTGCTGCGCTTAGCAGCCCCACTAGGATGTGGCTCACCCCTTTCTGTATGACCAGCAGCCTCAGCTGAGCGCCTGCTGCTCCGGCGCGGCTCAAACACTGCGCTGGCCGGGCTGCTGCGGCTGCTGCTGTCCCCAGCCTCGCCCAAGCCCAGGGCGGGATTAACAACTGTGTTCGAAATAAGTAGTATCTCCATGGCGGTGGTAATGCGGGCCATGCCCCTAGTCACCTCTGACATGTTCTGGGTGAGGCTGGCCTCCATGTTTGACCCACGTTGGCATAGCTGGGCGGTTGCAGCAGCAAGGCGGTTCATAGACCTATTCTGCACGCGGGCATCCCTGCGGCGACAGTGCTCATGTTCATCCATTTTATTGCAGAGCTGGGTGATGGCAGTGGTCATTCGCCCAATACCTGTTGCAATGTCCTTGTTGCTATCAACAAATGTTTTGAATCCCTGTGCCATCTCCCCCATCTGCATGTTGTGCCGCCGCAACTGGCGATGGCAGGCCAAGATTGATTTTGCCTGCATTCTCTGGATTCTGACCATACTGCCCTCCAGCCCTAGGAACACCCTGCCCTCCTGTGCTGGAAGTGGACTGCTGGATGCACGTGGCCTCCGGGGATTTCTGCTGCCCTGCTGTGTGTGCTGGGGTGACACAGGTGTTACAGGGTTTTGTGCTGGAGCCTGACCCGCTGCTCCCTCCATGAGGTTTAATGGAGCAACAATTATCCTCCTGGCAGGAGATGTGGCAGGTGCAGGGTGGCTCTGTGGTGGTGAGTCCTCCGGGGAGAACTGAAATGGGGGCGTCTGAGACAGAGACAGTCGGGGGGAGTGTGGAAATGTGAGGGAATGTCCAGTGTCTTCCTCATTGCCCAGGGCACTGCTGTTGTCCTCCTCCTATGTATGTCCACTGGTGCTTGGCACTGCCACCGCACTGGCTGATGGTGCTGGAGCTGGTGCTTGAGTAGCTGCTGCTCCCCCGCCTGATGGTGCCCCTAGGTATAAAGAAGCATTTGTCAACTGAGTGCTAATGTATTACAGTCACTACTATTAAAGCATTGCACATCTCATTACAAATACTTTGATGCAGTATTACAGTTCTTTTTATTATGCTTCTGCAGTGGCATTTTTGGGTACTTTTGCTGACTACATTTAGCATGATGCATTGCTCATGTCTGTTGCTAGCAGTACTGGGCTGGGGTTTGGCTGTGCATTGGGTCTAAAGGGGAGGTGTCTGGTATGGTGTGTCAAGTTGCGCATGCTTCTTACCTGTAGCTGTAGCTCGGGATGAGCTATCCAGGTCCCCAATTCCCACAACACTCGCGCTCTCAATGGTAGTCGCCACAAGTTCCTCCAGGTCAGTGAGGGGTGGCGCCCGGTTCTTGCCTCCACCAGTTAGTCCAGCCTGCTTGTGCAGCTCGGCCAGTTTCCTCTTTGTGAGGCTGCGGATCTCGTAGAACCTCTTTTTGAGGTCGTCCTGGCTCCTGTGGGTGACACCAACAGCGTTTACTCTTTCCCCAATTTCAATCCACAGCTTCCTCTTAGTGCTCTCTGGAACAGTGAGGGACAGCCTTCCATACAGCAGCCTGTGTACCCTCACCACCTCCGCCACCAACACTTGCAGCTCCATGGTGCTGAATTTGCTCTTCCGCTTGCGCTCTGCCTTCTGCCTCTCAGAGCTGCTTGCCATGTTTTACAGGGATCTGGATACTGCTACCACTGCTGCTCACTGTGGCTGCTCAGCTCAGGCTGCCTCTCCAGAAAGTTCTGATGAGTTGCACCTGCCTGGGTTGCCACACCCTGTGGGGGAGGGTGCTTCCACCTCATTGGCTGATGTCTTTGGTTTCAGTTTCCTTGCTCGACGAATCGGCATTTTCCGATTCGGTAAATACCGATTCGGATAATTCCGATTCGGCTACTACCGAATTGGAAAATACCGATTCGGAATTTATAATGCGTTCCTATTGGGCTTTTGGCCCATGGGTTGTATTGCTATTACCGATTCGATATTTACCGATTCGGTAGTGGCCGAATCGGTCGATACCGATTCGGTACTTGCCGAATCGGTACGTATCGACTCACGATACCGATTGCTACCGATTCGGTAATTTTCCGATTTTTTTTACCTACATATCATTTTCCGATTTTGAAATACCGATTCGGTACGATTCGGTATTTTAAAATCGGTAAATGCGTTTTACCTACATCGGGCCCTATATTCTATAAGACAGTGGTCCCTATAAATGGAAACAATGATCTGTGAAGACAATGATCATACACTTAATAGGTGAAATGATTTTTGTCCAGCCGGACAAGAAATTTATTTTCAATCAATTAAGGAGAATACTTTGAAAAAAATGGGAGAACCATTTAGTGTCAAGCGGGACACAGCCGTGACCCTTACAATACAGGACAAGACAACAAGGAACTGGTGGCCAAAAAGGCAAAGCAAAAGTTGCATCTGTATACTTTCAGTCAGTTGTTACTGATTTTAAATTCCATTACATCACACCACTGCAATTATTAATATTTCAGTCATATATTGCATTTGGGGGTTCAGAAGTCGACGACGTTTCGATGCCGTATTCTAATCTAGGGCATCATCATCAGGACAAGAAATGACAATTGTTGTCTAAACCATTAGTTACACTAAGCCTCTAGTCACAGTAATGAATGGTTTCTTCATGGGTACTACGTAATATGCGGCGTCTCAATGGACGGTAGTGTTGTCAGTACGTAGTTAAGGTGGCAGGATGGACATATGTCCGTTCAAATTAGGAAGGAGCGCCATCCATCCGTCGCCACTGCTGCCACGCTCTGCAAGGTGCACAAATTCAGCCATTGAGCCGTTCGTTATTCGAGCTACTACGCTCCTTCCTAATTTGAACGGACATATGTCCATCCTGCCACCTTAACTAGGTACTGACAACACTACCGTCCATTGAGACGCCGCATATTACGTAGTACCCATGAAGAAACCATTCATTACTGTGACTAGAGGCTTAGTGTAACTAATGGTTTAGACAACAATTGTCATTTCTTGTCCTGATGATGATGCCCTAGATTAGAATACGGCATCAAAACGTCGTCGACTTCTGAACCCCCAAATGCAATATATGACTGAAATATTAATAATTGCAGTGGTGTGCTGTAATGGAATTTAAAATCTGTAACAACTGACTGAAAGTATACAGATGCAACTTTTGCTTTGCCTTTTTGGCCACCAGTTCCTTGTTGTCTTGTCCTGTATTGTAAGGGTCACGGCTGTGTCCCGCTTGACACTAAATGGTTCTCCCATTTTTTTCAAAGTATTCTGCTTAATTGATTGAAAATAAATTTCTTGTCCGGCTGGACAAAAATCATTTCACCTATTAAGTGTATGATCATTGTCTTCACAGATCATTGTTTCCATTTATAGGGACCACTGTCCTATAGAATATAATACTGCCCAAGGTCCCTTTTGGCATACCTTTTGGGTTCCCTTGTGTTTGTGTAAAACTAATTAAGAAGTTAGACACAGACATTGCCCCCACCCCTTCAATAGCCAAGAGTTTGCCAGCAACTTGCTATCATAGAACACCAAACATCCCAGAGTCACACCAGGCCAATGGGGAGGCCGAACGGTTCATTCAAACCATTAACAAGGTCATTGGCATCACTCTGGTGGAACAGAAAGACAATGAAATAGTGAAATATACATTTCTGAATGACTAATGCCTAATACCTCACATTGCCACCAGGGTAGTTCCCAGCATTCTCTACATTGCCACCAGGGTAGTTCCCAGCATTCTCTGTTTTGGGAGAAGAGTGGGAGATGCAATACCACACCATCCTCAGTGGGAAAATGCCCTCTTCCCCAACAGCCTGGCCCAGTGCCGCAGACATATTCGAAACAATGCAGATGAGCTGCAGTCCCAAATGTCCAAGTCAGAGACCGGGTGCTCATATGAGACCGCTATCCTGGAAGCAAGTGTTGTCTGCCGTTCAAGTGCTTACCATGGTGATGTCAGTCATGCAGAACCATGACCAGATATGACAGATGAGGATGAGGAGTGTGAACCAGGGGAACCTCCCATCCCAACTCCAAAATCACCACAAGTCCTTTGCCAGGTCCCGGACCACAGGTGTAAGACCCCCCTGCAGCTGAGGCTTCGGGGCAAGGTCTGTCGCACTATAACCTCAGAAAGAACCCCACTCCATCTCGGCGGCTCCTGGACTATGTAATAGCCTGACTGAAAATATGAAATCTTGATGAGACCCTCCAAAAGAGCCACTTCAAGAGTTGAAGAAAAGGTTTATGTCTGTGTATCTAAAACATTTTCAGCTTTGTTTATTTCAGGTTAAGGAGGAATGTAATGTAGATGGTTTAGGGGTATCAACCTGACGCCCCTGCAGCATTTCATCTGTGTGGTTCTTCTCAAGGTACATTACCACAGGAGGATAAACGTAGACTCGGGTCAAGTACCAAAATGGGATGGTTGTGTATTTTTTCAGGGCCTCCTACCTAAAGACCATGCCACGTGCAGCACCAACTACACTAATGGCGCTACCTCGCAATCACACTGGGCCACTGCCAGTGCAGGCAACTTTACATCCCCAAACATGGTGATGTTCAAACACATTTCCCATTTCTTTTATGAAGCTCTTATCCATATATATTAAAAGCCTCTTTTTTTATTCTCAATACATAAAATTGTGCAAGCTACAATTCTTTTCATGGAAGTAATAATAACTAAGTGGACAAATGCCGTTAAGGCCAAAGTGGTGGAGTTACAGCACCAAGTGAGTGTCTGCACATTCCCATCTCATACTATGCTATCTTTGTCGAGGCCAAACTTCTTTGATTGCCCAACGGAGTAGGGCTGTTGAAGAATTGGCTATATATCTGCCTTCCCCAATTTAGATATGGAAACATACAGACATTTTTACGACCCATCACCGTCAGGAATACTCTGGCCATTGGAGACAGTAAAAACATAAAAGTCGGCCCCCGCCACAGGAGCTGACTTTCATGGCAATGGTGGAATTTTTTTATTTTCAATAAGAAAAGCACTTTTAGGATTTTCTTTTTGATAAAATAAAAATATTTGACGGGCGACTCCGTCATGTTGGTGGAGCCATGTATCAAACTTAGAAAAGCATTGCCAGAAGCCGCTGTGATGGCAGTTCCTGATAATACTTTAGAAATGACCGCCGCCTTGGGGATCAATTCGCACTTTGGCGGGTGGGGACTCCATCAGGCAAGCAGAATCATCTAGCCCATTGACAGAGTCAAGGGCATCTGCAAAGAAATAAAGTAGGCTCTATGTGAGATATGAGTTGGCTTTAATAAATCGACTCCCATTGTGTTAGACCTGGCATCCTTGGCGTGGTTTTCCCTGACTTTATGGCTCTACCTCCTGTATTTTTGACACTGTGCTGGGTTTCGTTTTTGCTGGTTTAGATGCTTTGGGCACTTTGCCACTGCTGATCAGTGCCAAAGTGCAAGTGCTCCCTGGTTAAATGGAAATTGTGATTGGTTATCCATGATTGGCATATTTGTTTTACCAGTAGGTCCCTAGTAAAGTGCACTGAGTGTGCCAGGGCTGCTGATTCAAATGCTACTAGTGGGCCACCTACAGGAGTAGCCCTAAGATGGTGTCTCTGGTCTGCCACCGCAGTGCCTGTTCGCAGTTTGTTAACTGCCATGTTGACCTGGCCGGTGTACACACTTGTCAGGCCTGACCCTTCCCTTTTTCTTACACATAGGATGCCTCTATGGTAGGCCCAAGGTACCCCCTTGGGCATGGTTCAGTGTATGTGAAAGGTTGCACATGTACTAGTGTGGGTAACATGT
Source organism: Lissotriton helveticus (assembly GCF_964261635.1). NCBI lineage: Eukaryota > Metazoa > Chordata > Amphibia > Caudata > Salamandridae > Lissotriton > Lissotriton helveticus. The sequence continues at coordinate 430,655,452 of NC_136059.1, forward strand.
CCTGATAGAGAAATACTGCCAATTTCTTTTTTCACTATTGAAAGGCTATCTTGCCAATTGGACAGAATGAGGAATGCTGTGTAACATGTGTACCTGCATATCTTCCCATAGCAGCAACATAGAAATTGGTATCTGGTATCCCTGAACTCAGAATTTAATAGTACTTCTTTTAGGAAGGATGGTTTTTAAATTCAGTGTTTGGAAATAGCACTTTTAGAAAGTGGCTATTTTCGTGTTCAACCTTTCTGTGTGCCTCTGCCGGCTTGTGAATTGACTGTCTGGTTTGTGAGTGACAGGGGCTGGGATGGCAACGGGAGACTGGGTGAGTCAGCACTAGGCTAAATAGACCTATCTGCATTTGGAGTGGCGAGAGGAGTAGCACCTGGGCCTAAATAGGGCTGTGCCTGCCTTCCAGTATGCTGGCTCCAACTGCTGCAGTGTTTCTGATGGCCCTGGCCCATACTCACAAAGGAAGAAAATGTGCACTGGCAGAGTGCACCCAGGACTGGTTTGGACTGGGTCCAGGACCCCTCACACATGAAGAACAAAGACTTTTGGGGTATAAGTATCAGAGATGAAACCCCTGAAAGTTAGGCAAGAAAACTTTGTAATCAAGAAGAAATCCCTGCCAAGGAGAACAGCTGAAGAAGACTCAGGAGGAGTGCTGCACTTGCTGTGTGTATGGAGCTGACCTGCAGTTGCTCTGTCTGCTAAGGAAGAGCAGTAAGAGACTCTCTGCTGTGTGCTGTGTCCCCCTACTTGAATAGGAAGTGTGCTGTGTGCTTCGTGCCTCTGACGAGAAACTGTCTCCAAGGTCCTGAGATGAGCTGGCCTTCTGTTAAAAGAATCTCAGGTATACAAAAGTGTCTCAACAGCGTGCAGCTCGCACTTCCTGGACCGTGCTCCACTTTCTAGCCTGCCTCTGGGTGTATGTGTGTGTCCCAGGACGTCGCTGGTGCCCGCCGGGAAGCCCGCCCTGCCTGAATATCTATCTGCTCGCAACATTGCCGAGAGTGCTGTGGGTTTCACCGCCGCTGGCCCGTGACCGGAGAGAAGCACTGAGGGCCAGTATTTCATCACCACCGGCCCTGATCTCAAAAAGTGCTATGTGCCTGCTTTTCACCGCCGCTGCTCGAGTCGAATGCAGGGGGCCGGGTTAGTGTAAGAAAGGAGCTGCGTCAGAGTTGGAGCGGAGACAGAGGGTTGCCTAAGAACCAGGGGGCATATTACCAACAACTAGCGATAATTATCGCTATGTTGGCTTAGCCGCAATATTTTTATCGCCGAGCTGCGGCGATTTTTATCACTTAGGAACCTTGCTATTATCAAGGTTTATCTCCTAAGCGATAAAAATCGGCCGAAATGCATGAATATCGCTGAAAAGTCAGCGATATTCATGCATTACCGAGCTAATGCTCTTAGCCATGTTATCCACCTACCATTGGATAACATGGCTAAGAACTGCTCAGGGGCAGGTGTTAGCTTTTGGAGATATTCGCGCATAGCGCGAATATCTCCAAAAGTTGGTAATAGGAGATAGCGATGTTAGCGACTGTTTCCAGTCGCTAACATCTTGGCACGCCCACTTTGCATGTCATTAGTGATAAATTTCACTGACATGCAAAGCGGGGCCCAAGATGGTTGCTATCTCCTACTAGCTGTCGCTAACTGGTGTTAGTGACAGCTAGGTAATAGGGAGATAATTTTATCTCCGCTTTCTTGGCTTTTAAAGCCAAAAAAGCAGAGATAAACCCTCTTGATAATATGCCCCCAGGGCTCCCTGGCATCTCAGCGTGTGTCACTAGCCTGGGGGTGGGTTGCGGCAAGAAGGGGGACGTCGCCGGCCGCATTTGGAACAGAACAGGATCAGCTGTCACGGGGGCTTGAGCTATGCTTCCCTCCTCTGTTTTAAACCTTTGGGGGCATATCGGTGATAAATCACTCCTCACGGAGCCCGCAGACAATCGAGAAAGTTGATTGTTAAAAAGAGGGATTGCACAGATATCAATGGAACTATGCTGAAGCTGATACAAACAGGACTGGGGATATTGCGGTTTTATAACAAGGAGAGATACGGCCCCTGCACACATTTTTCTTTTTTAACCCTGACATCAAGTTGTTGATCCCCCGAGATTGGCCTGAGAAAGGTACAGAGTCTACAAGAGGACATTTTTATTTCTAAGAAAAGATTACCTATGTATGTGAGATTTTTTGTTGTTATTGGTGTTGCCTAAATTCAGATAAAGATATTTATATTTTTTATAAATAAACCTGTGTAGTGTCCATTTGTGGTGTTTTACTGTGTTACTGTGGGTGTTGGTGCAAATACTTTACACATTGCCTTGGGGATAAGCCTGTCTGCTCGCGCCAAGCTACCAAAGGGGTTATCAACAGTGTGTTTCTCCCTTACCCAGACTAGAAGCAAAGGTCCCTATTTGGTCAAAGGTACCTACCTCTACCAACTAGAGACCCCCATTTCTAACACATGGAAGTAGGAAATAACTGTTATTCACAGTGCTACTCAATTTTAAAACTGTTCTGGCAGACACTATAAATAATACAAATACTGTTGACCTTATAATGGAGGTTTGGGACCTTCTGATTTTTGTATCGTTTGTGATTGCCCTAAGGTGGTTATTTATTGAGATGTGGTGTAATGCTTTGTGTTTGAGGTCTCTGGGAAGCCGAGACAGTTCAAACCTGAAACATATCTGCTTGGATTGATGCCCCGAACTAGTAAAAGCGGAACTGCCTGTAGGTTTGTGGATTTGGCCCAATTCCTGGCCAAAAATATGATCTTGACATTGAGCTTTGCAGGTCACAGGTGCAGACAGGTGCAAAAGCAGAAACCAACATACTAAAAATGGAATAAAATGAAATGAGGCCTCCAAGAATGGTACGAGCTTCTGTAAATATTGGGCAATACGAGTAATGATTAGGACTTTAGGAATTTTGTGCAATTTCTTTTTGTTTATGTGAAATGTTTGGAATATTATGCAAATTGCAAGCTGGGCATTTGACAGTTTTTCTGCAATGAAAGTGTGTAACTCTGGCACAAAAACACCCCGACCTTTTAGATGTGCAGCCAAAAAGTGACATTTAAACCCTGACAATTGCATAATGAAATATATTTGCACTAAGAGTACATTAACAGCTATTTCAGTTGTATAGTTAGCGTTTATGGGTTTTCATTACCATCTGTGGTAAAACATAGTTAATTCTATCTATCTCCTATTAAAATAAACGCAAGAAAAGATTCATAATAAGAACCTACAGCCTTGACATAGGATTGGTAACACAAATTCTATGGCTTTCTATGTGTATACACTACATAGCCGAGTTAAAAAATTAAATGTGTGATGATAAAGTGTTTATTTTCTGAGGAAGTAGTCTCTCATGCATTCTTATGGAGAATTAATATTATATTACACCCAAACAACCAATGGAAAACAAAATGAGACTAAAATTGTTTGTCGATCCCAGTTGTGGTTGACAATGTCTCAAGCCAATGGTTGAAGAATGATGAATAGAAGCTCCTGAGACATGGCATTTCACATCACTACATGTCAAACCTAAAACTGAAGGGCCTCCTTTACATGCCATTTTTGCTGCGCTGAGCTGCGTCATTTTGAAAGAACCGCGATGCGTCATATTAAAAACTATCAGAAGAATCTGTGTGCTTTCCCCTGCGCTGGCACACATTTGGCTTGCTAACGCCAATGCAGGCACATTTACTTCATGTTGCCAGTATGGGCAGGCACACGGCGCCACCGGTGAGTCACAAAAGGTGATGCAGCGGCAGTGCAGTGGCCTTGTAAATGAGGCCCTATAATGCACATTTTTTCATGACCAGTTGTGCTACAGGTAAATTGTAGATAAATATGTATTTTTGCTAAACGTCTGCCTTAAGAAGTAGCAGAATATAATATGGACTGCACCTGCATGGCGGTAATATATACTTAATAACCACAAATATGGTATCTTTTTGTAATTATCAGCATCTAACTCTTTATGTCTGCATGAGGTTGCCTACAAGAGCTAAAAGCTGTTGCTAAATTGGGCAAAGATGGCCTCCTTGCCTTAAGAGCATTTACATATCTTCCTCTCTCAGACTGTTGTGAAATTTAATGCAGGGTAGATTTAAGAAATTGACAAGCAGTCTAGTGCAGCACTGCACTGTGTGACAGGGAAAGGGCACGATTGCACCATATTTAAATCAATACTGCATATTCCTGCCTTTTCCCCTGCGCTGGAGCCCATTTGGCAGCCAATTGTCAATGTAGGCATCCTTGCACCATGGTGCAACGGTGCCTCCATCGCATGCAGGATTGTTTTCGATCAGGCACCTTATTGCAGCACACATAGAAAGAGGAAGTAATAAGGAGAGATACAGATACTTCTCCTCGTTATGCCTTTCCTGTGAAAGCGTATCTTTTTGGCACATTCCTAGCTTTATATAGGAATGCATCAAAATCCATGAGATTTGTGTGTGAACACCCACACAATGCCCATGAAATGCTTTCCCAGGGCAGAGTGAGTCAACACAGTGCAATGCTTTACTCCAGATTTATGGAAACACTCAGGGGCCAATTCCGATTTGGTAAAATCCAGTCCGAATCGGCGTACGGAGCGTTTTTCCCGTACGATTCGTACACAGAACCGTGCCTGTACGTACGATGTAGTAAGATGTGTACTCAATGCAGTTCTCCGTACGAATCGTACAAAAGACAGTACGATTCAGGAAACCGTACGGATTGCACTCGGAACACGCAGTACCCGATGTTCGTACGGATCGAGGCAGCTTTTTATGAACCAGAAAGTACGATTCGTCAGTACGACACTCCGTACGACTCTTTCTCTACGGGACTTTAAAACATCCGTAAAAGCACATTTCGACTCTAAACGCGTGCGTAATGGACACCCCCGGGTACGCGAGTGCACCCCATGATCGCAGGGGTACAGTGCGAACTGGTATGGTGCATCGGGGTACGGAGCATAGGGGTACTGTACATCGGGGTACGGTGCATGGGTCTACGTAGCGTAGGTGTACGGTGTGTAGGTGTACGGTGCGTAGGGGTGCAGAGCATAGGGGTAGGGTGCGTACCCCCATGATCGCAGGGGTACGGTACTTATGTGTATGTGTGGTTCTCCGTACGAATTGCTCATTCTCTGCTTTCTGTACAAATTGTGTTCTCGATCCCCGGTTCGGATCGTACTTGGCGGGTGGTACGGAATGTTTATGAATCGTACGGTTCACTGTGCGGCTTTATGTCGTACGGATTTAACCTCGTTTGTCATACGGTTTGCAGATATTCGTACGTATTCATTTCCTATGGATCGTACTACGTGATTCGTACGGTTTTGTACGATTCGTACGGAAACGGCTACGAAAACGGATCGTCGTACGGATTGCTTTCCCGAATCGGAGTCGACCCTTGAATGTCACACAAAGTGGCCTTGCATGGGTTCATAAATCTTACTTAAGATTTGCATTGTGCATGTACCATGTTGCATGGTGCAAATGCAACGCAAACCGGGTCTTAAATAGCCCCTATATGTAGAGCTGTATGTAATTATAAACGTGTGCATCAAAAGTATGTTGCCAGGGTACCACAGGTGTTTTACTCAATGCCTCATTTAAACAAGTCTAAATTAAAATATTAGAATATGCGCAATCCTTAGCGATGGTATACTTTATACAGCTATTCAAAGTCAGGTTCTGATGCATGTTATTCACGTGGCGCCATAGCTGACAATCCCAGACATCCACACATTCCTATTAAGATAATGAACAGAAATATCTAAATTAGGAACCAGAGGGAAATGATAGAGGGCATGACAACCGGACAATAGTTTAGAAATGCCACTAACAGCAGCTTCACATTGTCACAGACTCACCCCTTTTCGAAATCATTTGCAGGACAAGACTATTGGAACTTCATGTGATACAATAAATAATGAAATGCACATGGATTACTAGGTTTAGGAGACCTGTTATTAGTTCTACAATGATATGGGCCCACAGCCGAAAGATGCCTAGGAGAGAAAAGCAGCGCTGCAGAGATGGAATGGAGGCAGGATGTCAGTGGAGAAATATGGTAAGAAGATGCAGCAGTTATAAATTCTTTGAGATGAAGGGATATTCTATAATAAAAAAGGGATCCAAAGGGTTGTAATGTTATGACAGAATGTTCATTGCTTGTGATCTATATTCTCTTGTTCAACATGTGGGTTCCATTCTCCATCAGTTGCCTGTTGACCAGTGAAGGTGGCACCATGTACATGAGCCGTCATAATAAAGGCCTTCATCTAGTTACTCAGTATTCAACATGGTCACTTCATTTTGGTGATGGTTTGCCAGTTGTGCAGGTGTGAAAGGAACTCGCTCTGGAGGTGGTTGCTGTGAACCATTTCAGTCAAACAAGAGGACACAGCGTGGGTCAGTGTTTTGTGTGTTTGACATTTCCCTGAGAGCGTGGAGTTGCGGTGTGTGGCACGGCATAGAACTGACAATGCTTCACCTAGTTGTTGTTCTGTACTTTTGGAACCTAAGTATTTTGTAATACTTTTGTGAACTAACATCCGTTTTCAACACCGATGTGCCATATCAGCTACAGTTCTCAACCTGGACTTGGTGTCAAGTCATGTGTGAAGGAATGGCAATGGATAAGAATGCCTTAGTACTCCAATGAGCATGCTGTGGTTGTTATGTTGACGACTGCTGTGCCGCTCTCAGCTGGGGTCCACTACAATGCCCCCTTCCAAAGAGACTTACTTTGTGCTGCATGCATGCTGCATCTCTGCATGAACAGTGGTGCATCATCTGGGAATCATGTCCCTCTCGCATCATAGAGAGTCGAAACAGTCCACAGCGACTCATGTTCATGAGTGGTTAAGGCATCAGTTGAGCAGCATGGGACCTGATCTTTGAACTACGTGGGAATCTATAAGTTTTCTTCCATTAAGGGTGGTGTTTTCTAGCAACCAGTGTTCTCGTACCTGCGGGCGTCAGAAGGATGCAGATGTGGCTTTGAATCAGTGATCAACTGGGGAGTTTTTAAGCACTCTGGTGTTGATTTGGGCCTCGTCAGTAAGTAATCTTCTGCTCTGGAGGTTGGGTACACTTGTCTAGGGATTGTATTTATCTGTGGAGACGTAAAAATAATTTTAAGACTAAGGGGCACATTAGTATGCGGGTGGACAAAAGTGGGAAATGGGATCACCCGCTAAGGGTGCGGCGGTCACATACATCCCATTAGGATGCGCCCGCCACACTGGCAGGCGCATCCCGCAATGCCAAAAATACATGTTCTGCTTTTCAATGCACAACGTGACAGGCACCGCGCGGTACCATAGGTACCCCCCATGTGCACCACCCACCCCCCTGGAGTCCCTGGGGGCCCGTAACGGGCCCCCCAAGCAGACGCTGCATGCCATTGCTGCAATGGAAAGGTATTTCCAAAGCCACATTCTAATATGGCTGGCGGTGCCTTTCGACACCGCCACCATGTTGAACCCTTTTCCGCCCGGGCGACATGTCGACCAGGCGGAAAAGCGGCGCACGGTCTTTCCGTCCGCCACGGACCCCCCCCCAGCCATTGTAATATGGCGGGGGCTCATTTCTACAAGGATGGCGGGTGGATCGCCCCCGCCGGGCTGGCGGTGACTACCGCTGGCCCAGCGGGGGTGATCCGCCCGCCATCCTAATGGGGCCCTAAGTAGCAAACTTGTCAAAACAGCTAAGCTAGGGTTTACTGTGAAGAGACTTCCTACTTTACTTTTTTGTCAACCATTGTGACCTTGATTTTTGTTTTGCAACCAATTTATGTCACATTTTGTGATGTGCTGCTTATGATATTTTTGTGTGTGGGGTTCAAGTTTAAGGTAAAGTGATTGAGTTGGCTTTGATAACTCAGCTATCAGCATTTCTCAGTCAGCCATGAGATACATCCATAGAGTGAGAGGACTAGGTGGATTATTTTGATAAATACTTTAGATGGGTTAGAATTCTCCGCGAGCAGGAAGAGAACAATTTTATTGAGTCCCTTAGGGTAGGAGGGGAAACATATTTTCAAATATCTACCCAAAGTGGTTGAGCAAGCAGGATTTGCTATTAGCAATTTATATGTAGAAGCAAGATGAAGATTGGAGTTGAGGTTTGCCAAGAGCACAAATGTGTTTATGAGGAGGTACAAGTTCTACGCTCAGCCACAGATGGCAGGAGAGTCAATCGATGAATTTATAACACGGTTGAGGGAGCTTTCAGTCAAGTGCAAGTTGGGCGCTATAAAATATGAAATGATTAGGGATCGACTCATTGTGCAGTGCAAGTGCGGAAAGATGCTTGAATGAAAGTGGGTTGCTAAGGATCCCTCATTGAAGGATGCCATAGAAATTGTGAAGGTGGTAGAGGAGTCACAATACTGTATGAGGGAGCTGGAGAGCAAGGACGGGAAAGGTTTGGGGGATGTGTCTTTGGTGGAGGTGAGGTTGCAGTGAAGGCTAAGGCAATGACCAGGAGCGTACCTAAAGGTTCAGTGGGTAGTAAGTACTCCAGCAAAAACTGGTCCGGGTGTGGAAGTTGGTATCAAGCCTCTGATGCTAAGAATTGCTACACCATTGGGAAGGAGTGTAGGAGGTGCAGATGTAAAGGTAATTTTGCCCGTATGAGCAAGTATAAGGACAATAATTGGGGCAAAGTAGCAATGGTAACATAGGAGGTGTCAGGAGCGGGTGGTGACACACTCACGGATAGAGTGTTGTGTTTTTGCTGGAAGGTCTGCCAGGGTGAGAACTCTGGAAGATTTGGTAGACCCAAGGATGTATTCTCCATCAAAAACAGGATTATAGAGTTAATGGTAGATTAAGGGTCACTTTACAGTATCATTCCAAAGGCGAAGTTGTTGAGGGAGTGGCCAAATTTGAGGTTATTAACCCTGGTGGTAATCAGGGTGAACAGATTGACATCATTGGGCATATGCATACAAGGATAGGTGTGTAAGGGACAAGGTGTGTGTGGGGAGTCAGGTCCTCCCATTTGGGGGTGGTATCATCAAAACGACTTGCATATCATCATAAAGCCATGTGCATCTGCCCCAGTTATGGTAGTGGAAGAGGCAACACTTAAAGATATTTTGCAGAGTGGAAAGAAGGGCTTCAGAGTTGTGATGAGTCTATTAAAAGGCTATGTTCATGAAAATAAATGAAAGCAAGGTGCTGTTCCTATGCAGCACAAAGTCAGGAGGCTTCAAATTTTGGTGTGGGAGGAAGTTAAGAAGCTGTTGTGTTAAATTGTTGGGAGTGGCACCATCGAGCCCATTGAAACATCCAGTTGTCATCACTCTTAAGAAGGCTGGTAATCTGAAACTTTGTGTGTATCTGAGGGGGTTAAATCGGAACATTGTGACTGACAAATGTCCACTCCCAGGTATCAACAAACAACTTTTGCTGCTTAGGGGAGGGAGGTTCTTTTCCAAACTTGAACTTAGGCATGCATGCCACCAAAATCGCGAACATTATAAGTCCAAGCCATTGAGCGAGTTTATCACCATTAAAGACATGTATCAATTCACTCAGATGCTGTTTGGTTTGGCATCAGTGGCTAGTGTCTTCCAGAGGATGATGAGTAAAGTTTATAAGGGCTTGAAAAAAGTCATTTACTTTCTGGACCACTTTTTGCTTTTTGGAGACACTGTTGAGAATCACAATGTGTCCTTGAAAATGGAGTTAGACTGGCCTTCTGAGGGTGGTTTAAACTTGAGTTGGTAGAATTTTGAATGTTTGGTGAAACAGATTGAATAACTCGAACACACTTTGCCTGCAGAGACGGTCAAGTCCAAGAAGGATTTGCTGTCTGTAGTAAGGGCTGCACCTTTGCCTAGGGATAAGGAGCAGCTCCACTCCTTCCTAGGTTTGATTGAGTGAAAATTACATTAAGGAAGGGAGTGCGTTTTGTGTGGGGGAGTGAGCAGCAGTCTTGTTTTCAAAATGTTAAGGAGGTGTGTAAGAGCAATATTTTGGTGACTTTTGATATCAAACAAAAAACTATCATTAGGGTTGATACAAGTGCCACAGGCATTGGTGTGGTAGGTACCCTCCCAAAACATAGTTCCACAGGCAAGATGGTTGCCTTGCGTACTTTAACATCTACTGAGCAAAATTATGAAGTAATTGAGATGGAGACTCTGGCAGCTGCATGGGCATTGAGTATTTCTGAACGTATGTTTGAGGTTGTCACATTACGTTACACACTGATCATACACCCCTTTTAAGAATACTGTCACCGGAAGGCACTGGAAAGAGTTCTGAGAGATTAGCTCAGCAGGCCTCATGCCTACAGGAGTATGATTTTCGAATTGAACACATTGCAGGTTGGAAGAATATCCATTATCTTCCATTCATAGCTCTTGATTGGAGAGATGTGGATGAAGAAGGTATTATTTGTGATGAGTTTGAAAGGGCAGTGGCCAGTGTGGGTGATGTTATGTTATACAATGTTGTGGAGTAGTTGTGACTGAAACTGAGTGCATTTCTTTTTTTTTTTTTTTTTTTTTTTTAAACTTTGTTTATTGGTGTTTTCCAAAAACAGAGCAAAAAACGACAACACAAAGACGTGCAATGCAACGTTACAGTGACTGGAGAACAATATTCATGGCGTATCTTTTAACATACATAGCAGTTCTGACGGAGCAGAGCACAGTGGAACGTTCAGGGCTTCAATAGTACAATAGGACATGGGGATCACACAGTGAGCAGTGATAGGGTAATGACGGAATACAGAAGGGAGTAGAGGATAGGGGAGGCAGCAGTTCACAGATGGAGCAGATTATACATGCATCGTAAATGAGTATAATAACAGTAAGCAATATCGGAGCAATATGAGATCAAGGGGGAGCAGGCCTAACCAGTGGAACTCCATAGCAACAGTAGCGCATTCAATTCAACCTCAGTAAGTGATTGAAACACATTATGTCGGGGCGTCACTGCCAGCTCTATTGGTGTCTCTCCCAGGGCTATCATCTCGGGCCATCAGAGCCTGAAGGTAAGTAACCAGAGGTCCCCACATGTCTCTCGGTCTGCTACGCATTGGTAGTAAATCAGCGAAGGTCGCGTGCTGGTCCTGACTGTATGTCATGTCAGTAAGCCACTCCTTGAATTTCGGGGCCCTGCCACGACCCCATCTGCATGCTACGCGCCTCTTCGCCAGGAGCAGCGCAGTATCTACAATCTTCCTATACTGTGAGGGGATGTGCGGTGTATATCCCAGCAGCATGGTGAGCGGGTCTGGTGGTATGGCGGTCCCTATCATTGTTTCTAGGGCGGTGTGTACTTGTTGCCAGTAGGCCTGGATGGATGGGCAGTCCCAGGCAAGGTGCAAGAAGTCTGCATGGTCTGCGCGACAGCGGTCGCAACGGTCAGTGTCAGCTAAATGAAATCTATATTTTTTCACAGGGGTATAATACAATTGCTGTAAAAATTTATAATGAATTATCTTGAGTCTGCAGCTCGCTGACACTCTAGCCGTAAGAGTACAGCAGTATAACCATTGGTCATCAGTAACGTCCACCGCCAGTTCGGTAGCCCACCGTGTCCTCGCTGAGACCTCCGGTGACGGACCGCTCGTTCTAACTTTGCGATACATACCGGAGACCAGGTGCGAGCCATCCTGCGAGCTCAGTAGGAAGTGAAGTGGGGGCAGAACATCAGGTTCTGTAGGAAAGTCGGGAAGTATGGCGCGCATACCCTGTTGAAGTCGCAGGTAATAGAAAACCTCAAGTGGAGTGCGAGCATGTGTCTGAAAGAACTCGTCCGCAGTCTTAAAGCGCCCCGCTTTAAAGAGGTCACCCCAACAAGCAATCTTTAGTGCCACACAGAGTTTCTGGAACCCCTTCTCCTGCAGTAATGTGAGCCCAGGATGGTATGTCAAAGGTAGCAGAGGAGAGTATAATAATCTGAAGTCAAGTCTTTTTGCCAATCGGCACCACGCATCAATAGTGCATGTGACTGACGTATGAGGTGTCGTTATGGCCGAGGGCTGGCAGTGAAGGAGACCATTCAAGGGCAGGGGACTGGCTATCCAGTCTTCCACCGCCAATTGGGGCATGAAGGGCGTAGGGAGAAGCCAGTGATACGCATGGTGCGCCTGCGCACAGAGGTAGTAGAGTTCAAAATCTGGGAGGTCAAATCCCCCTTTATCATATGGTAATACCAACACGGACCATTTAAGTCGTGGACCCCTGCCTCCCCAAAAAAGGCGGCAAAGTTCCGACTTCAAGGATTTGAAAAAAAAGGCGCCTGGGTAAAAGGGGATATTGAGGAAAAAATAAAGGAAGCGCGGGAGCACCACCATTTTGACCAAAGAAGCTCGCCCTGCCATGGAAAGGGGAAGGGAGATCCAACGGTCCACAAGAGAAGTGAGTTTGGATACAGCGACGCCGTAGTTAGCGCGCAGGATCTCGTCTTTGTCACGGGATATCTGAATGCCCAGATATCGAAGTTCGGACCTACACCACTCGAGGGGGTAATCTAAGGGAAAGTCGTGTACGGCCTCAGTGAATGGAAAGAACTGGGATTTCGCCCAGTTAATCTGTACCCCCGATAGTCGTCCAAAGACCACAAAGTCTCTGAGCAGGGGATTTAAGTTCTGAGCCGGATCCTTAACAAACAGCGTTATATCATCCGCGTATAGTGACACATCAATCTGGCGTTGGAGACAACGAATCGCTCCTTCACCATGAAGCTGACGTAGACGGCATGCAAGAGGTTCAATTGCTATCGCGAGCAACAGGGGAGACAACGGGCATCCCTGTCGTGTACCCCTGGAGATGTCGAGTGGTGCAGAAAGACGACCATTAATCAAGACTCGTGCCGTGGGTTGCGTATATAGTAAATGGATCCAGGATATGAAAATAGTGGGGAAACCCATGCGGGTCAAGACAGAGAACAGATAAGGCCATTCTACTGAGTCGAACGCTTTTGTGGCGTCTAAGAAGATCGCAGCGACAGGGAGGTCCGGATGGACCGTGTGGAGTAGGGAGAAAAGTGTGCGTAGGTTATTTGACGTAGAGCGGCTCGGGACAAAGCCAGACTGATCCGGCAACACTATCCGGGTCATAAGGAGGGACAACCTGGTGGCTAGGATTTTGGCCAGTATTTTCACATCACAATTGAGGAGCGAAAGGGGGCGGTATGAGTCGCAGGATGCGGGGTGTTTGCCTGGTTTCAATAGGGAGGTGATGACGACTTCGCGCATGGATCCGGGAAGGATTCCGTCCGCAAGTGACTCTACAAAGACCTCCCTGAGGATCGGGGCCATGGTGTCTACATAGGTCTTGTAGAATTGCGCAGGTAGTCCGTCCAATCCAGGCGACTTCCCGTTTTGGAGTGACATAATCGCATCCCTAACTTCATCCAATTCAAAAGGGGCAGCAAGGAATTGTCTGTCAACATCACTAAGCCAACATAATGCTAAGTCTCCCAAAAAGTCATCATACTGTATGTCTGGGGTGGTGACCGTGGTGTATAGTGTGTGATAATGGGAGACGAATGCCGTCAATAAGTCCTCTGAATCCCTGACAGTGTGACCCTGGTTGTTGACCACTTCAAGGATGGTATTGTCAGCGCGCTGCGTCCCTGTTAATATGGCTAACGCCCTGCCAGGCCTGTCTCCCTCGCAGTATTTCCTCGCTTGCCAGTGTTTGCCCCTAAATCTAGTCTCCCTGTGTGCCTCTTCTTCATACTGCGTGAGCTTAGCCCTGAACGCTGCGTGTGCGGTTAAGGCATCACCCCCCACCATCTGTATCTCCAACATCCTCATCTCATCCTCCAGTTTCCGGATCGTGCGTTGTATGTCGCGCAACACCCCAAAACTCTTCGACATACAGTGGCCCCTTATAGTGACCTTGAAAGCCTCCCAGATAGTTTCTACAGAATCAACAGTTCCCTTGTTTCTTGGGAAAAAAGCAGTGATCTCTTCTCCCAGTTCGGCACGGAATACCTCGTCCAGCAACGCCGTTGACTGTAGGCGCCAGCGCGGCCTAGGGTGATCCCATCCCGGGACGATTAAAGTCAGCAGTACCGGACTGTGATCCGAGTACGATCTTGGAAGGTGTGTAACATTAGTTACTCCCGTTATCGCTTCTCTAGTCAGGAGAAAGTAATCAAGCCGTGCCCACGTCCCAGTCTGTGAGGCGAAGTGGGTACCCTCCATACAGTCAGGGTGTAGCTGACGCCAGGCATCGAAAAGGTTACCTTCAGAGAGCACACCCTTTATCGCCTCTCTAGATCTGGGTTTGTAGTGCGTCTCCCTATCTGCCCTATCCAAGTGAGGCTCCAACGCTATATTGAAATCTCCCCCCCCAGATGATGTGGCGAGACCCTATGTCCAGAATCTTACCCCATAGTGTGGTGAAAAAACATGGTACATCAAGGTTCGGGGCATAGCAGTTAACTAGGGTAATGGTGTCGCGGCCTAGTCGCCCCCATAGTAATACATAACGGCCCTCCACGTCCGCTAGTTCACCACACACCTGAAAGGGAACAGTACGTTTAATCAGGATAACTACTCCTCTCGCATACGAGGAATAGGAGGAAAATGACCGAGTGGCGGCCCATCTACTGCCAAAAGACAGGCGACCTCGGGGAGCTAAGTGTGTTTCCTGCAACATTGCAAGCTGCACCTGGTGGCGATCTAGATACGATATGACATTTCTGCATTTCTTAGCATCGTTGAGCCCTCGGACATTCCAAGACAAACATTTCAATTGTGCATCACATGTAGAGTTAGCCATGATCCCTATACATTCGGATACCAACAGTGTGCCACATCAAATACCAACGTTGCATCAGCTCATGCACTAACTCACAGAACGCCTTGTACATCCAGTCAACTGCTGTCATCAGCCACACAACTTCACCCACAACAAATCCCAACCCCCCTCCCACTACTGCATCCCAATCATGCCAGCAGCCACTCAGTCCCATGCCCACCCACCTCCCCCATCCCCAGAACTCCCGCAACCAGTAGTAAATGTCGGGGTACTCCCGTAGGGGGAACATCAGCAATAGCGCACAGCTATCCCCTCGCCCGTTAGCCTCTCATTCGGTACCGACCATGGTAGAGGCAGGGGTGGAGGGGGCAGTTCCTACATATTAAGTACTGCTGGTGGATTCAGGCAATGGCAACTCCCAATAAATGCAAGAATGCCTTCAGAAGCAGCAGATGTGGGACAGGTATAGCAATACGGCCTCAGGGCGGAGTCGATCAGGGACTATAGGGCATATCAATCATTATTGTCCGCCAGGGGCAACTCCTCATCCGAGTCCGCCAGTCCATCCCGTCTGCCTCTCTGTGCCCTGCGCTGTTGTCGCAAATATTCCTCAACTTTACTCGGGTCCGTGAAAAAGCGTTGCTTGCCCTGGTGTGTTACCCTCAATTTTGCTGGGTATAGCAGTGCATAATCCATCTGGGCCTCTCTCAGCTTCTTTTTGACGGCCAGGAATTTACGCCGTTCCTCCTGCACTAGAGGGGTAAAATCAGGATATAGGGAGAAAGCAACTCCATTGTAATGCAGGGTGCGTTTGGTCCTCGCAGCTCTCAAGGCCACATCACGGTCACGGTAATTTAATAGACGAGCAATAATCGGTCTAGGTGGCAGCCCGGGCTTCGGCACAGGAGCCAAGGATCTGTGAGCTCTCTCCACAATGAATTGAGGTGAGAAGGCGTCCTCTCCTATGGACGCCCGGAGGAGCGCCTCGATATAAATCTCCATTCGTCCAGTGTCCGTTGATTCCGGAATTCCCGTGACGCGAATGTTGTTGCGTCTACTACGGGCTTCCAATTCCTCATTCTTGGCTGCTATCACTCTCAGAAGACCATCCATTCGAGCAAGCTGGGAGGTGTGAGTAGCGGTGAGATCGTCGTTGTCCGAGATTCGCTGTTCTGTCGCGGTTATCCTCTCCTCGTGTTGGTCGACTTTGTGCACTAAGGCACCCAATCTGGACGACATCCTATCTACCTTCTCCACCACCGTAGCAAAGCCCTGGCGCATTTCCTGGAACAGGCCGTGCAGATCCAAGGTGGCCGTGGGAGACGATATTGCGGCCTGGTCCGTGCCGCTAGGTCCAGGGTCCACCGCCCCCGTTTTTGTTCCATTCTTGGAGCTTTCGAAGCTGAGCTTTGACTGTCGGTTCTCCGGGCGCACCACGGTGCCCCTGCGTCGCTCCTGGGCCATCTTCGCGGTATCTGGCCAGGCGAATAAGATTTGGTGCGTGATTAGGCAAAGTGACCCGTCTCTCTCCACTCAGTCCACACTTCGCACGTTACAGCCAAGGAGCGTCGGTCTCCACCAGGCCTCGCGGCCAGACGTTCACAGTGCCTGGGGTCGGACGACTACACGAGGGCCGCCAGTCCTGTAGAAGAAGCAAGGAGCAGGGACTGCCAAAGCACGCACCCGCCCCCCCACAGATCAGTTCTCTCAGGTGCTATCTCAGCTCTCCCCCTGGCTAACGGCAGCACATCGGGAACCCGGCACCATGAGCCTCCAAGTCAATCGGATGAGTGCGGGCAGGTGGGCAGTCTCACGCCGGGAGCCAGGCCCCAGTCAGTCGCGGTAGGGGCGTGATAGCACCACCACCACAGAGCGCCGGCCCCACCGCCACAGGCGAGCCGGTGCGCAATATAGCAGTCCGACCCCAATGACGGATCTCAGCAAAGCGGCCGGGTACTCACTGCGCCGCGGTGACAGTCTCTCAGCCGAGAAAGCAGCCCGCTCCTCTTCCGCCGTAATCCGCAGCCGCTTGTAGGGGGTGGATGAGTCTGTCGAGCGCCGCCGGCGCTGTCTCCCTCTCGGCCAGGTCCTTCACTGCTTCCCCGCTCAGGAAAGCAGCAGCTCCTGACCCCCGGCAAGGTCTGTCATCGAGCAGGGCAGGATCTGATGCCCCGCCCGTCCTGTGAGCCTCAGCTGTCTCCCTCGGCAAGGCCCCTGCCCTGGGCCTTCCTCCTCGTGGTCCGCACCGGCCTTGCGTACTCGCCTGCAGCCGAGGTCCCCGTCACTGTCGCTTCAGGGGCTACTCCGGTAAAACTTTCAGCGCCGGTAGCCGGTTAAAGAATTCTCCCAGCGATCTGAGATCAGGGTCGGGGGTCGCCGAGACTGCGCCCCGTCGATTCCGCCGAGGTAGGGAGAGCCAGCCCTCCAGCCAGAGAGGATTATTGCAGGATTAATGGTGTAGGAAACGGGAGCCGTTCAGTTAGGCGGCCATTCCGTTTGCGCGCCAAGCCACGCCCCCAACTGAGTGCATTTCTGACATGAAAAATTATGTGGTGCTGAACAAGGTCATCAGAATGAAAAAGAAAGTTGGCAGGAGAGAGAGTACTTTGACTGTCCCCTTGCGACCATTCGGCAAAGTTTTAGAGGAATTGTCAGTAACTGAGGACAAATTGGTTATGCGAGGTGACATGATTATACCCCCTGATGAGGTGCACAAGAGGCTGTTTGATATTGCACATTAGGGACATCTTGGGCAAAATGACACTAAAAAAAAGGCTCAGAAAGGAGTTTTGGTGGCCGGCAATTGACAATGATGTGGTTGAATGGGTCGAGAGGTGTGGTGATTGTAATGAGAGTGAGAAGAGGTTGAGGGTTGGAGTGCAATCTGACTTTAAGTAGTGTTAGTGATCCTGGGAGTACTTGGCACAGTGTGTGTATGGACTTCATTGGACCCTTGTCAGTCTTGAGACGGATTTAGAACGTTGCCATGGTGATGGTGAATGTATATTCAAGGTTGTTGCTTGTGATTTTTTTCTCCGAAATCACTACCAAAGCCACCATAGCATCTTTGCAAAATGTGATTAGAGAAAAGGGGTACTTAGTGGTTTTGATCACTGACACTGGTACACAACTCGCACCTGAAGAAATTAGAGTTTTTCTTTTGTCATGTAGAGTCAGTCACTCCCATACTGCTGTGTGCAATCCCCAGACAAATGGAATTGTTGAGAGAGCAAACCGCATGGTTAAGGGGGTTCTTCTGTTGGCCGAGGCCAGCAGCTTAAATGTGGAATCCACTGTTTTTGATCTCGCATGAGCCTATTGTACCATGGAGAACTGCAACAGGGGCGGTCCTTTTTTTTATATGATGAGAGGGAGGAAACCTGTTTTCAAACTTAAGCACTTGTGGATGCATGATCAGATTGAAGGGAGGTGTGTGGTTCCCAGCGGTGGTGCTTCAGGTGTGATTATTGATTCTAGAATTGTTCCTGGGGATTGAGTCAAGATCAAATTGGGCAGAAAAACAGAGGGTTTGAGTAAATTTCGATGTCCTAATGAGGGTAAGAGTGTGTTCAGCTGGCATGCCATGTTAACCAATGGATGAGCGTTGGAATTTAATAAGGGGAGTCAAGTATGCTTCATCTGGTTTTAGAAAGGGTAGAAAATGAGGATAAGTTTGTGTGAATGGTAGAAATTGATTTGCATTTTTAGATGAATTTATTGGACATATTCCAGTGCGCTTATTTATAAGTTTTAATTGTTTTATTGTATGCTTTTATGCTTGTTTTAAATTGAATCATGTATTGGAATGTGTGTTGTGTAAACGGCTTGAGTGCTGGATCATCTGCAAGCTACAGGTTTTGGGCTCGGTCATAGCCGAATTCCTAGATTCAGGAGGCCACCCTCATATCTACAAGATTTTACTCAGTGAGTGTTTATGTGAGGATGACACATAATGCTATGCATGTTTCCACTGTCCTATATAGAGGTCTGTTCTTATTTCTTTATGGAGAGAATTCATTTTTCCTTATTGTGCAACAAATTCATTTTCTGCTTGTTTCCTGGTTTATTTTCGCGCTTTTCTTTTCCTCATGCTTTGCATGTTTATGTGGGAACAGAAGGCAATGTGTTGTAATGTTATGACAGAATGTTCATTGCTCATGTTCTATGCGTGGGTTCCATTCACAAGCAGCTGCCTACCCACTGGTGAAGCGGGCACCATATCCTTGAGTCTATGCCTTAACAATAAAGGCCTTTACCTGGTTACTACGTGTCTCATTTATGAGGTTTTGCCGTAGAGAAGCGCAGCAGGCCTTCCTGCTGCACTCCCTACGGCAAATGAAAAGGACAGGAATGCGCCTTATCTATAGGATACAGCGCATTCCTCTCCTTTTCCCTTGCGCCGGCACACAATGGCTGCCTGTGCCTTGCGGGAAGATTATTTTTGTACAGGAAGGGACACCTTTCTGTACAAAAATAATCGCAAGAGGCTTTTTCTCTTTCTATGTTTGCTGCAGAATGCAGCCTACATAGAAAAAGGAAAACAAGGAGAAATAAATATATTTCTCCCTTTTGCTCCTACCAGGCATAAGCTTTTGGCACTGCCTTAGATTTACGATTTCTCGTAAATCTAGGGCAGTGTCAAAAGGCCATGGGTGTTGCTGGGAACACCCCCAGAAACACGGATTGCATGCCTCTTTAATGCAGATGCAGAACACTGCATTAAAGGGACTGATATTTATCAGGCAGCAGTACGCCGAAAAAAGTGGCTTAGTGCTGCCTGATAAATATCACGCAGGCTTCTGCGCTATGGAACGTCACAAAAAGTGACATTACGATGGCGCAAGGGGGCTCATAAATGAGTGTCCAACCTCATTTCTTCACAAAGCAACGCAGATCTAATGGGAGAACAGGAGAATGGGATGGGAGCAGGGTAAAGAGAAAATGATAAAGTGACGGGACGCATAGCCATGTGAAAATATGGAAACAACTAGGGATGTTGCCAGACACATATCCACGGCATAAGAAGGTCTTAATTGCTAGATCTGCTCCATATGCTGTGGAAGTGCTGTGTGCTATCTTTCATGCTAATTCCCATGTTCCCGACTTTCGCCGTCTCCTTGCCTGACCTCTTATGACCTTATTTGAAGCTCTAACCCCTGGATACCAATCAGAGTGTACTACATCCCATGTTCATATTCTACGTAGTTTGTTCCGGTTGTATGTCAATACAACGCGGTGTTTACACCGCACTACCATTATAACGCTGGTTTTACAACACAAGTCGTTACCACGACTTGTGCTGTAGGGTGCTGGACTTAGGAATAGTAAGATTTACTATTCCAACACCAGCCTACGTACAGTAGGGAAGGTGTTGGAATAGTAAATCTACTATTCCTTAGCCTAGTGCGCCCTCCAGCGCAAGTCGTGGTAACAACTTGCGTTGTAAAACCAGCGTTGTAATGGTGGTGCGGTGTAAACACTGCGTCGTAATGGATGTTCCCCGTTTGTTCCTATTCCTGAAACTCACTACTTAAAGTATGTAGTCCATCCTTATTTCCTAAGAATGATACGAAAGTTTGAAACTGATGATAAATTTTTCTAAAGAGCCTCGTTCATGTGTATGTAGTGTGTACAATGTGCTGACTCAAGTAATAGATAAACTTCCGTACACTCTTGGGGTAAGCTCAACGGAGCTCCTTCATTCACCATTTACACACATTGCACTAAGGCCAATGCAATTTAGCAGCAATGATTTTTCTGCTGTTTGGACTGAATTGTGCAATATTTCTTTTTTGTATCTATGGTTCTGTGCTAAATTATTTTGTCACTTGTCAAGCTACGTAAAAGTTGATCTTAAATTGAAGGTTGTGAATAGCAAAAAAATAGTAAACTTACACCTACACTTAGTGAATCAGGATCTTTGTGGCTGCAGCAACAACCTGATTCCAGACCTAGGGGCATATGTATCATCCGTTTTTTTTGTCGCAAACGCTGCGATTCGCAAAAAAAGCAGCATTTGCGACAAAAAATTCGGGAAATGTGATGTATGATTAAAATCGCATCGCAAAATTAAGGAATTACAAAATTTGTGATTCCTTAATTTAGCGTCAGCATTTAAGGAATCGCAAATTTGGATTCTTAAATGCTATGTATGAAGCACCCAAGTTGTGCGATTTCTCATTAAGAAATCACAAATTACCACCAACTTGGAGTTGGTGGTATTTTGCGATTTCTTTTACAAATGCACTTTTTGCCATTTGTGAAGGTGCCATGTGGGGCACATACATGACCTTAGAGCATGTATATGTGCCATATGCACACACATGTAAATTTCAGGGGTGCATCAGGGTGTCCTTATGACACCATTGCACCTTTGAAATTATTCTCAATTTGCGATTCTCAAATTGCGAATCGCAAAGTGAGAATAACTTCCCATTCATTCCTATGGGCCTCCTGCCCCATAGAAATGAATGGGAAAGTATTCCTTAAATGTGATTTTGCAATTAGCGAATCGCAATTAAGGAAGACTAAGAAATCGCTAAAAAATTGTGATTCTCTACACACATCCCTTTTTGCAATTCTCAAATAGCGATTCTCAAAAAATCGCTATTTGAGAATCGCAAACCAGGGATTTTCATACATATGCCCCCTAGTGAAAATATTGGAGATTGTTTGTTTTCCTTTGAAAGCATGTTTGGGAGTTTTGGCTGAACATGGAAAAGTATTTTAAGATTTAACTAATCTCTGGAAACAAATTTTGAAAGTTTGACATACTGATTCTCAATTACCTTGGAGGAGTATAGAACTATAATTTGTTGTACTTTGCTGAATCCTATTTTGCATGACTCTTCTCTTCAAAAAATATGTTGTAAAATTCAAGATGCACATATTGCGTTTATGGTGGTTGGTTTTAAGCGAAAAAGAATAATTAGTAACAGAACGTACTATATAATTCTGATTACATGTTTGCTATATCACATTACCACTAAAAGACCATCTTGAAGGTAAATTATCACCAGAGAGCATGCACTCTCTTAACGTGAAGGAAATTAGATTGGTTGGGGTCTGTCAGTTTCATGGTGGCAATTTTAGGAGCTTTCACCTTAATACTCAAACAGTGTTGTGGAGCTCTGTGAAGTATTCCGGGCTTAGTGAGCTTGATATTTGCCAAATATTACTGGCAGCTCTGCAACAAAATTATCTTTATGTGCTATTTTAGATTTGACCGTTTCCACTGTCACTTGTCTCAGCAATGTAATGCTTTATACAGCTACTAAAATTAGGCTGTATTTCATGGTTCATTGCACCCTCTGCCTTGTATTGCCTTCACAAGAATAAAGCCCTGTTTTAAAATAAATGTAACATAAGAGTTAATAGCCTGACAAAGGGTATTCTGAAGTAACTATAAACCTTGGTTCAAAAGCCCATAAAACCATAGCATACTTTGCACTGGTAGTGGTGCAATTTAATTGTAAATTAACGACTGTGGAAACTCCGCAGTCAGGGTGGAGGACTCCACACATAAAAAGATAGGCATGTTTCTTGTGTTGTACAGCTTGATTGCTGCATAAATACTTTACACATTGCCTCTCAGATAAGCCTGGCTGCTCTTATGCCAAGTTACTAGAGGGTTAGTTATAGGTTAATTTTGATACTTTTTTGGGGATTCATCATTACAAGGATTGTGGCTGCTGCTCTAGAAGGGCTCACACCCTCGAAACCAGCATCCCAATTTTTCACACTGGTACTCTGGTGACATTCAGTAGTTGTGGGTGTGCAGTGCCATCGAGTTATTTGTGTAATACAAAAAACAATCAAATTTGATTGCCCATGTCCGGAAAGCTACTAGGGGCAACTGCCCAGGGCACGCTGAAGTTCAGTTTTCTGGAGGAGGCCCAAATGGATGGGCATGGGCAGGAAGGGCTCAGCCCTGTCACCTGTTCAGCCTCAGGGTACCGACCCTGGGCTGAAAAGTCAATCTCAGGATACCACCCCAGGCCCGGTGGGAGTTAGAGTGGAAGTAGGGTGAATTACACCCAGGGTTGGCACCACCCACTGTGAGAAACCTCAGAGGTCTGACAACCTTTGATGACCCAGTGCCTGGTTACAACTGTAAGTGGCCCCTGTTGGTTACAGTTCTTATGAGCAGAGTTTTCCTTCAGTTCGGGTCATAAGTCTGATGTGAGGGGCAGAATGTGCCACATCACTTTGTTGACCATGGTGTTACTGTTTGCATCTGTAAGCAAGTAAAGGTTAGGGGCTTCACAGATGGGGTCCAAAGCTGAGGAGAAGGTTTCCCCATGGGTCAGTCCAGTGACTCAGGGGAGTACAGACAGAGGAACTTAATTGAGTTTAGAGGAGCATAGAACAGACTTGAGCCACTGCAGAAGAGACCTAATGTCCATATTCTATCAGCTAAGTAGAGAAGTCCATCAAGGATTGACATGGCTGGAGGGGATCATGTTGGGCTTGGCCCTCTCTGCAAAGTCACCTCCAACCCTTTTGCCTACACCCTTCCTGTTTTGCTGCATTAATTTTTGTTGACCT
Organism: Lissotriton helveticus; assembly: GCF_964261635.1. Lineage (NCBI taxonomy): Eukaryota > Metazoa > Chordata > Amphibia > Caudata > Salamandridae > Lissotriton > Lissotriton helveticus. The sequence goes on from NC_136059.1 coordinate 430,678,767, forward strand.
TAGTACTCCATTCACTTTGCTAACCAGTGCTAAAGGGCTTGTGCTCTCTCCCTTAAAATTGGTAAAATTGGGTAATACCTGAGTGGCTCATTTAATTGACTTGTAAGTCCCTAGTAAAGAGGTAATACATTTTTCCAGGGCCTCTAAATTAAATGCTAATGGTGGGCCTGCAACACAGATTGTGCCTCCCTCTTTAGTAGTCTGTCTAAACATGTATCAGGCCTGCCATTTCAGCATGTGTGCAGTTTTAAACTGCAATTTCGACCTGGCAAAATAAACCTTTTGCCTGACCTAAAACGTCCTTTCTTTTACTTACAAGTCACCCCTGTGGTAGAATCCATACAGCCTATAAGGGAGGGTGCATTTTATATTAAACGTTGGACATGTACTTTTAGGTTTTACATGTCTTGGGAGTGAAAAACTCAAATTCGTTTTTCAATGATGCAAGACCTACCTCTGCCATAGGATAACATTGGATTGCCTTATTACATTTAATAAGTGTTAACATTTGTTTGTTTTGCTCCAGAGCAGGTAGGAATGTCATGTTTATTCTCGGAGGGATTGTAATTTAAAATCCTCTTTTAAGTCACATTCTGAAAATGCCACTTTTAGAAAGTTTGCATTTTCTTGTCCCAACTATTTTGCACCTGCAGCCTGTTTCTTGGGTCACATGACTAGGTGTAGCCCCAGACATCCACACAATAGAGAGTCTGGGTGTTGGCAGGATGGGACAATCTGACTTGATCAGAGTGGCTGAGCTGTCACCTGTCACATGTGCACTTCAAAGACACTGCCTCAGCTCACTTACAAAATATTTTACACAAACCTATTGGGCCTGCAGACAGACTGGGACCAAAGCAGGGATGCAGGAAATTTCAGACAATTCTGTAGGGGTAAGTGTCATCCCTAGGGTGGTCTTTCCCCCAACCTTTTGCCTTTTTGCCTACAGTTTTTCCTGCTTCTTTTTGTTGGCTTAGGACTCTGAGCACTTTACCACTGATAACCAGTGATAAAGAGTATGTGCTTCTCCCCTAAATTTGTGCATGACTGATTGCCATATTTGTTGTACTGGTAAGTCCCTTGTAAAGTAGTATACCATATATCCAGGGCCTGTACTTCAAATGCTACTTGTGGGATAAAGCACGGATTGTGGAACCCACAGTAGTAGCCTTTCAAACCTGTCTCAGGCTTCCCATTGTAGTGCCTATGTGTGCAGATTACTGCCACTTCAATATGGCATTTAAAACTACATGCCAACCCTTAAACACCACTTTTATTACTTATACGTTACCCCAAGGGTGGGCCCTAAATTACCCTATGTGCAAGGTGCTATATAAGTAAAAGGTAGGGCATGTGCCTTTATGTTTTGAATGTCCTGGTAGCGACAAACAGCCTATTTCTTTGTTCACTACTGTTAGGCCTACCCCTCTCATATGCATTGAGGATTCCTAAAGGCACTTTTAAGGTGTAATTCCTGATCAGAGAGAAGTAGCTTTTTCAAGTTTGATATGTTTGGAATTGTAAGTGAAGTTGGATTTAACATTACTGTTTTTGAAGTGCCACTTTTAGAAAGAGGACATTTCTCTGTAATTACTGCTCTTTATGCCTGTCTATCTGTCTACAACACATATCGGGGTTAGATCACAGCTACACTTTGTGCATTCCTTCTAAACAGCCACAAGCTGAGGCTCATATGCATTCTGAGCACTCATCTGCATTCTGATGGGTCTTCTTAGGCAGAGAAGGAATGGGAGGGGCTGGCACTAATACTTTATTAGGTAGTGTCCTGTCCACACAGAAAGCACTAATTTTCCCCCAGGGTTGACCTGGCATACAGGAGTGGGTTGAAATCTATCCTTGTGCACTTTAGAGAGTTCTTTGTATGTCATCCCCTATATCAAAAGCACTTTTGGGCATGAGTACTGGGTCCAGAAACGTCTGGATCTTGAAGTGAACATCTGTCAGAAGGACTGCTGTGCTGCTTTGGACTCAACTAGGCTGCTTTTCTTCAAGGACTGCTTTCTGCTTGTTGCCCTGCTGCCTGCTGCTCCTTGATTCTGCTGGAAGGACTCTGCCTTCCCTCCAAGTGATCTCCAAGGGCTTGCTGGCTTGACTCCTGTTCTTCTGAAGTCTCAGGGACACAAAAAACCTCCTACAATTCTGGTGGTGCAGCTGGACTTCGCCTGCTGTGGGTCCTTCCCTTGCCTGGGGTGCCCCCTCCAAGCTCTGGGCCTCAGAAGTAAGTTCTGCAGCTGTTTTCATCAACAACTGATGCATTGCATAGACTATGTGAGAAATTCTGCTGCATCACCCTTCAATGCCAACTCAGTTGCTGCCTGAGAACAGTGCTTCCACAGCGTGCATAGCTTTATGATGACGTTCTGAGCGGCTCAATGATGATGCACTGCCTTCACTTCAGTAAAGCTTGACGATGAACCGTCACCCATGCACTCATTACCAGCAGACTAGACCATGGCAACGCCCTCTATGCCAGAATAAACAACACTCTTCTACACAAACTCAAAACCGTCCAGAACTACGCAGCCAGACTCGTCCTCGGGACACTGCACCATGAGCACATGCACAACACCTACGAGGCCTCCACTGTCTCCCCTTCGAGAAGTGGGTCACCTTCAAGCTCCTCACTCACGCCTACAAATCCCTCAACAACAACGGACCCATATACCTCAACTAGAGTGTAGCCTTCCACGTACGCAAATAAAAACCTCACGTCCGCTGACCTCGCCCTAGCAGAGGTCCCCTGCATCCGAAGAAACAGAACTGGCGGGAAAGCTTTCTCATACATTGCAGCAAAAACCTGGAACGAGCTCCCGTTGAACATCCGACACTCCCCGACCCTGCACACATTCAGGAAGGACCTCAAAACCTGGCTCTTCGACTGATCCGGAGCCACCGCACCACCCTCCCAGCACCTTGAGACCCTCACGGGTGAGTAGCACGCTTATAAACCCCTGATTGATTGATTGATTGATTGATTGATCGATAGAGGTGACTTAGCTGCTATAAAATAGTATGCCTTTATACATTGTTCTGCAACAATGAAGGACTATTACACTGCAGTCCAGCCAGATCACAATGGTGCTCTGTGGCGCTATAGCCATTGGTAGTGTATGTATAAAATATACTGCAGCCCCTGTGTGCAATTTAACTTCAAGATAACTTGTGTAATTTCTTTGCCAATTTACTATTACCTAACTGGAAATCTGATTACCCAATTTAGCGTAGTCAATGTATAAGTACAGATTTCAGTGTAGATAAGCCTGGCTGCTCAGTACCAAGCTACGAGAGGGTTAGTGCAGGTTATTTTATTGTGTATCCAGCTTACCCTGACTAAAGTGGTGGTTCCTGTATGGTCTGGGTGCATACATCAGCCAACCAGGAAGCCAATTTCTAACAGTAAGACTCCAGAAGTTTATTCCACTTTAAAGTGGACTCCAAGTATAAAAAAGTGACCGCAGATCAACTCATCAGTACACTCTTGGACTTCTGGATACTGCAGAAGAAGGACTGACCTGCTACCAGAGGACTGCTTTTTTTCTTGTGACCTGTCTTGCTGTCTGAGTAGGATGTCTGGACTGCATCCTTCGTACCAGGTTGAAGTGACTTCAAGGGCTAGCTCACTAACCTCCTTTTCTGTGCTACAGAGACACAATAAGCTCTAGAGGCCCCTTTACAATTGCCCAGATGACCTGCTGCAATGGACCTGCCTGGACCTGCAACTGGACCTGCATGTGCCCCGCTGGCCTCTACTGAAGTGATTTTCTGATCCCCAAAAAGTGACTTTCCACTCTTGGACCCTTGGTACAGCATCGGTTGAGCTCCTCCTAGAAGGAAAAGAGAAATCTTGAAGTGTTGATCTTATAGTGAACCCAAACAGGCCCTTTTGCACCAACAAATTGGCCCCTGCACCAACTGACAATGCAAAGCTAGAGAAGGCGTGGTTTTGCTAGTGGAAAGATGGTTTTGACTTAGGCGAGCTCTGCCGGGCGAGCAAAAAATCCTTCATCATCCTGCTGGAGAGAGGGGTCTCAACTCGTGCATTGGGTGCGCCCTGACCCCACAGCACTCACGTAATCTGCTGAGATGTGTGACTTGGCAATTGGGCAGTTGATGATGCCGCTATCACCGCTGCTGGAATCCTGTGAGCCGCCATCATCACTGGGGCTGCGCGGCCTCCTGCCTTACCTGAGTGGCTGTTGCGGCACTGTCATACCCTGGCCCCCGGCCTCTTCTGACCTCCTGGGTGCGGCGGCTGGGCCTTGCCGGGGCTCATAGACTGTGGTGGGGATGCCGTGGTGCATGGCCTGGAGGACCAGACTGGATCCTGTGCCCCTACCATCATGAAGCCTGTGGAGGGTGCGGTCCCACCTGCCTGGCCATGATCCTGGCCTAAGGGGCCCTGGCTGGTGCAGCGCGGTCCGGAGGCTTGCAGGAGTGGCCCGGTCCTGGCCCAACCCCTGAATCCGGACGCCCGGTAAGGAGTGGAGGTGGTGGGAGTCACAAGCGCCTGCAATACATGAACTCGTCTTGGCTGCCTAATTTGACGCTGCTGGCATCCCGATGCAAGGCTGCTCGCTGTGGTGATGCACACTGAGATAATGATTTACCTGCTCGATCTGTCGGTGGCTAACCACCCTACCTGCTTCTCCTCTTCTGTGCTTCTCTGCCAATGCTGCCTCTCCTTTGCTGGGCCAGTGGGGGGCCCACCGTGGTACGGGTGCAGTAGTTGGCACCCGCATCCAGCCCCCGCCTGCCCTCCCTACTGCTATCTCACTGGGGGGCTCTGTGCATACCGTGACGCCCAGGGCTTTGCCTTAATCGTGGGCTGAAGCACTTGCTCACCTAACAGAGGGGCCCCCAACGTGTGCTGTCTGCGGGGCTTGTGGTTTGGCGTGGAGATGGTCATTGACCATTCCCCTGGCCCGGAGACTTGTGCCACTCAAACTCCCCTCAGACCTGGCTCCGGGGGAGATACATAATGGTACCACTGCCACTCCCCCTGCCTGCCAACCCAGATTAGATTTTGCACCGGCTTTGTTGGGACCCAAACTAACATCCAAACACTTCCCCGATGTGGTTCACTCCGGGAGGCATCTGCTGATAGAAGACACCGTTGCTGTGTGACCTGTTCCCTAAGCCAGACATTCGCCATGGGGAAGGCCGACACAAAGCAATCCAGACTAACTTTTGAGGGCCGCAGGGCTGGCAGGCTGGAGGAGGCGTCTCAGGACTCCGGGGATCGCACCACACAGCCAGAGACCATAGACGCACAAGACGCAATACCCTCACTTCGCATCTGAATCAGGTAAACAAGCATGTAGACTTACAAAATGCATACATCGCGAAGCTAGAGGCTTTGGATCTGGACGATGCTGGGGTAGTGGACAAACAGCAACTCCTAAAAATGGATAAGGTGCTTGAACTTATCTGCACCAAAAATGAAGACCTAGAATCTGGTTCCCGCAGGAACAATATTCTCATTGTATGCCTCCCTGAATCCACCGCCATCAACAAAATGAAGACCTACCTGGAAACACTTCTGAGAGAGCTGTTCGGAGTCGTCCTGTCAGGCTTATTCATTGTTGAACATGAGCACAGATTGCTGTTCCGCATCCCCCTCCTGGGGTTCCAGGCAGGCCAATCGTGGCTAGCCTATTGAATTATCGCAACCACAATACCATACTCGGCAGGGCGAGAGAGCTGGGCGAGGTCCAACATCAAGGCAACATACTGTCCTTCTACCCCGATTTCACCATATCTGTGCAAACTGCCCGCAGAGACTTTCTCCCTGCTAAGCACATCCTCCAACAAATTCCTATTTCTTATGCTCTCATGTACCCTGCCAACCTGCATTTGGACTTTGGAAATAAACCCCATTACTTCACTGATCCAAAAGCAGCCCTGGTGTTTGCCAAGCAACTACAATGTGAATAAGGTGGTCTGCACACCTTTATATCTATCCTAAGTTAATAAAAACAAATTATGAGCCTCCTTTTGAAATTGCGTGCTAAACTGGGTAGTGCTTTGCCCAAAGCGCACTTTACATAATACATGAAAGTGGGGAGCGCCGGGTCGACGCTCCACTCCCAGATGCACTGCTTGAATGGATATCAAATCCACAATTTGTCCCCATTTTTCATTATACAAAAGTTTGTCCATTATAATCCGCGTTTTAACTGAAGTTGTTCACATTCAAATCCACATGCGTGTCAAAAATGTACTTTGGGAACTTCTCATATTTTCGTGTGCCCAGTTGACGTCAATAACGGGCCGACATGTGGAAACTCTATGGCAGCTATGGCGCACGCCGAGCAGCTTGACGAAAACGAAGCAAGCAGGTATGGGTGTTAGCGCAAACATTACGAGAGTAAAGGCATAAGTTTAAACAATAATTATTCTTGTATTATGTGTACAATGATGGGAGTGTTCCCGTCTTAAAGGGAAGAGAGAGTATACATAGGTGATGAGAAGTACAACGAGGGCTCGCGCTCAGATATGTTTATAGTTTGGGGTAAACACGTTTAGTAGATGATTGGGTAATAAGGTCACCTAACTTGAACGAAGAGAAATGTGTTCGACAGAACGTACTATATGTAAAGAGGGTGGCACTATTTAAACTGAAGTTTCTTGTGGGAGTAATCATATGATGTAGGTTTCACAAAGTATTTCATTTGTAAATGATGTTCGTAAGACCCGAGTGCATCTTATGTAGTTGAAATGGTGATGATAATATGTATTGTTGATAACTTTGCAATCAGACACTGATGGTTTGTTCTGAATTGATTAAATTGCAGTGACCCCTGACGAAGGGCTGATGCCACAGCCCGAAATGCATTGGGTTCATAATAAAAAGAAATGCTGCTTCGAACTACCTGTGGTACTTGGATCTTATTTCGGAAGAGGCCTGGATGGGCACACGAAAATATGAGAAGTTCCCAAAGTACATTTTTGACACGCATGTGGATTTGAATGTGAACAACTTCAGTTAAAACACGGATTATAATGGACAAACTTTTGTATAATGAAAAATGGGGACAAATTGTGGATTTGATATCCATTCAAGCAGTGCATCTGGGAGTGGAGCGTCGACCCGGCGCTCCCCACTTTCAAGCAACTACAATGGCCACGCTCCTGCAATTGCCAGGCGCATAATTGAGAATGACTGACTCTGTCCTTACCTGTAATTGATTAAGCTTGGTTTAGTCATGGAATGACTGTCTATATATTACGATGTTTATGCTTATTTCTTGGTGTGCCTTGGCTCACCCCCTTCTTTATGCTCCTAGGTACCTTACCTCCTCCCCTTGCAAGACTTGGCCATGCTCGGCCACCCTGCCTCAGGGTTTGGGCATGCCTGGCTGAGCTCACGTACCCCATTGGGAAGATTCCCACCATAAGTTTGTGTTTGCCAAGTTGCGGTTTCCTGGGAGGCGGGAGTGTGATGTCTCAACCATGCTGGGGGGTTGGAGCGGGTAGGGGGTTTGGGGGGTCATTTGTGGACGTGTATGCCACTATTCAACAACTGTTCATTGACATGTTTTAGTATTGCATTTCTTTCCATGTTCTCTTCTTTGGAAAAGCATTTGATGATGTACACATTGCACTCTATTTTGCACCTACTTTCAGCACCAAGACGAATGCCCATGGTTGTGCACGCATGCCTTCCTTGCACCGACCCAATGATTGAGCTAACTCTCATGACGTGGAATATCAGAGGTATGAACAACTTCCAGAAAGCCAGTCTCATACAGGCTTATCTTACCAGATGCAAAACAAACATCTGCTTCCTCCAAGAGACCCATCTGATAGTCCAGAATGCTGATAGGCTCAGATCGAGACACTGGGTCGACACCTATTCCTCCTTTTATTCTAATTATGCCAGGGGTCTTGTGATTTTGATTAGGAAGGGCCTACCATGGAGCCCCGCACACACTATTACTGATCCCAAAGGCCGCTATGTGATTATCACGGGCACTCTATATGCCCAACTTGTGATCCTAGCAGTTGTCTATGGCCCAAACACGGACAGTCCAGAATTCTATTTTTATGCACATATTTGGAAACTAATCTCCTCCCTTGGCCCACTCCCACTGCTATACGGCGGAGACTTCAACATTGCCCCACACTACACTCTTGATCACTGTGGCTCACGCACACTCCACCCACAGGCTACTGCCACACCACGTTCCATAATACAAGATAACTGCTTGACCGACAGCTGGAGACACCGCCACCCCAAGAAGCGAAAAGGCACTTGCATTTCCACCACTCACAACTCCTACTCCCGCATTGATCTGTGGTTCATCACCCAAGATGTGCTGGGCTGGATCACTTCTGCTTTTCACCTTGCGCGAACACTATTGGACCATTCACCGGTGCTCCTGGCCATTTGGCCCCCTGCAAAACCTAAACACATGTTTGCATGGCACCTTCCCCCACACGTGCTTCGCAATGCAGTGTTTCGAGTGGAGCTCCGGGAGGCAATGGATCAAATTTTTTAATTGAACGTTGGCTCAGTGGACTCCCCTTCTATTCTCTGGTAAACATTTAAAGTCGTGATCGGAGGTGAATGTATAGCCAGGCAATCTGGGTTCATTAGAGTCCTTAGGGGTGCTCTGGGGAGACTAGAGGCAGAGCTTAAACAGCTTGACTTAAATTATAGCAGCAACCCGTCCCCTTCTCTATTAGCTGACATACGCCTAAAAATACCAGTCGGAGCCCGAACACGAGGTTACACCACACATTGGCCCCGAAACGCATGCACACCAGTATGGTGAGAGGGATCACCCAGGCAAGACACTTGCACATTTACTAAGAAAGCCTCATGCCTCCTCCTACATCACAGAACTAAACAATGATAATGGGGACAGAATCATCACCCCTCAAGGCATACACGGCAAAATCTCGACATTTTATTCTAACTTATATACCGCTGGTATCGAGACTACTTCTGACGTCCTCATACAATATTTTGACACTATTGAGCTACTATGGCTCAGTAAAGGGCATCAGGAATATTTGGACGAACCTTTCACTTCTGAAGAGATTGCACAGGTGATCTCCAGCCTCCCGGTGGCAGACGGGCTGATGGCAGCCTTTTATAAAGAATATGCATCTATCCTCATCCCACATCTGGCTGCAATGTATAATGAATCTGTTACGGTAAGCCACTTCCCAACTACCCTCTGCAAGGCATTAATCACTGTCTTGCTTAAGCCTGGCAAACCTCCTGAATCTTGCAACTCGTATCTCCCACTCTTATTAATCAACACAGATAATAAGATTTTTGCAAAACTGCTCGCCAACCGCCATTTCCCTCTCGTGCCATTCCGCACAATCTGCGCACCATCTTTTCCATTACACATGAGATCAATCCCGTTCTGCCTGCAGTTGCTGTCTTGTTGGAAGGTTTCAAAATTTTCCTTATGGAACTTCTGGAATTCATGTTATTTCATAGCTATTTCACATGGAACAACGAGTGGTATCAACAAAAAACGGGAACGTCGATGGGTAACTCAGCAGCTCCGGCCTATGCGAATATTTTTATGAGTAGATTCGAGGAAGTAAACATACTTAACAAACCCACTTGGAAGAATCACCTAAAAATGTTCGTAAGATTCATCGATGACATTGTTTTGCTTTGGCAAGGCTCAAGAGATTCCTTAGAAAAGGAACTAACCAAGCTTAACAGCATAGACTCACGCATACAATTTACCCATGAAATTCAAGGAGAGTCCATTACATTTTTGGATGTTAAATCACAAAAACACAGACAGGTTTTCAAACTGATTTATTCAGGAAAAGCACTGAGAGAAATAATACGTTACACTACACAAGTTTCCATCCACAACCCCTTAAAGATTTACCGTACAGTCAACTTCTAAGAGCCAAGAAGATAGTCTCGGACCCCGAAACTTCATTAAGGCAACAACAGAACATGTCATCAAGATTTCAAGAACATGGTTACCCTAATCATACCCTCGAGCAGGCTAAACAACGCTGTGCAGGCAAGACACAAACTGAATCACTGGAGACTCGACAACCCACCAGCAAGGAATCTATCACAGTAGTTTCTAAATATTCCACTGCCAGTAAGACCTACAAAAGTATCATCAAAAAACATTGGGAGATCCTCAAAACTGAACAGGACTTTAACCATATTTTTGATACAGAACCTATCTTTGCCTATACTAGAGCCAAGAATCTCGGAGAACTTATTAAACATTCTGAACATAAGCCTATCCAATTCAAAGGAACCTATACGTGCTGGAATTGCAATCATTGCCACAGCATCATTAAAGGTACTACCATTAACCATCCCATGAAGGGACACAAGATCAGGATCAGAGCTATTGAATGAGGAGAAGTGTGTCGACGCCGCAGCTGTTTGCCGTTGCATCACCAACAAGGCAGGTCTCATCACCGGAGAAGCGTGTCGCCGCCGCAAAGGTCGCTGTTGCATCACCGGAGAAGCGCGTCGCAGGGTCTGTTGTGGCTAAGAAGTTACTGTGTTCGCCACACGGCCATTGGGCGTGCACGCATTGCATCCTACGTTGTTGCATCGCATCAAAGACGCCATTTTGTCATATTGCACCGGATCGTCGCAACGCATCGAGGCGCCATCTTGTCACATCGTCACCAGGCCACAGTAAGAAACAACGCATAAACTCCCACACATTAAGGATGTGACTCATCACCTCCCCTGCTCAGCAGTAAGGAACCAACGCATCCACTCCCCTGAGTGTAAGGAACATGGCATCAACTTCCCTGCAACCCTTTTGTTTGCATTGCGTGACGCATCTAAGGTACTTTGAAAGTAAAGTGTCACATTTACCATCTAAATTGAATTAAGCTATTTTCTACCATTTTAAAGACTTATTTTTGATTATAGTAGAGTGGATTTTTGTCGTTTGGTCTTCTGTTAAGTCTAGTAAATATTATTTATTTTTCTAAACTGGTGTGGTGTCCATTTGTTTTCACTGTATTACTGTATCTGTTCACAAATGCTTTACACACTGCCTCTGAGATAAGCCTGCCTGCTTATGCCAAGCTACCAAGGTGGTGAGCAGGGGTTATCCAGGAGCGTACCCCCTTTCCCTGACTAGAAGCAAGGGTCCCTATTTGGTCAAAGGTACCTACCTCTGCCAACTAGAGACCCCAACTGTATTGATGGTGGTGGTATTGGTGGTGGTATTGGTGGTGTTATTGGTGGTGGTGGTGCTGGTATTGGTGGTGGCGGTGGTGGTTGTATTGGTGGTGGTGTTAGTGGTGGTATTGGGGATGGTGGCATTGGTGGTATTGGTGTTGATGTGTCAGTGGTGGTATTAGTAGTGGTGGCGGTATTGGTGGCGGTGTTGCTGGTATTGGTGATGGTATTGGCGGTGGTATTGGTATTTGGTGGTGGTGGTATTGGTTGTGGTATAGGTGGTGTTGGTATTGGTGGTGGTATTGGTGGTATTGTAGTAGTTGTATTGGTGGTAGTTGTATTGGTGGTGGTGGTAATGATATTGGTGGTGGTGTTGATGGTATTGGTATTGGTGGTGGTGTTGGTAGTATTGGTAGTGGTGGTAGTATTGGTGGTGGTGGTATTGATCGTGGTATTGGTGGTGGTATTGATGGTGGTGATGGTGGTGGTATCTGTGGTGGTGGTATTGGTGATATTGGTGTTTTGTTAATAAAATAAGCTTTTGAAAACAACCGGTCAGGTGGCTTTAGTACAGGTGACATGTAACACACATGTGCTGTTGTCAGCTTCAGCCCATTAGCACAGGATTATGTGCTACCTGGAATTCACATGACTTTGGCTAATCATTTCTGAATCCATTTGACTTGTGGGGGGGTTGAAACAGACACAAGTTAATTCTGTGTTAAAGTGATTTAAAGCAAGCAACCATTTTACAGGGGCAGCCGTGCTGCTCAGAAAACACGCAAGTGGTTTAAGCTGAAGCAGCGCATGTCCGGCCTGCAGTAAGAGAAACTCAATAAAGTAAATAGGGCTTACAGACTAAATAACAGGTTCCATGTAACAACCAAAGTAGAAGGGCCAGTGGCAAAGGGAGGGTGCAAATGAAGACAAGGCTGCACTAAGGAGGTACTAACAAGCCTATTAACGATTCCGAAGGCAGTATTTATGAAAGACAATGACACAAGCCAATGAAAAATATGGGAGGAGAGTGGGCGCAGCTTCTGTCCCATACTCTACTACACCAGTCTGCATGCTAGACTCGTCCTGAACAGAGGAGCAGGATCCTAAACAGGGGCGATGTTGTAGAAAAGCTTTCCCCAGTAAACTTGTAGTCACTGTAATAATTGACCAAGTACACTGAAGAAGGTTAATCAAGTTTATTCACTAACATTGCCATCATTATCAATTCCTAACTGTCCACTTGAACTCAATTATTACCAAGGGAGTAGGTGGTGCATACCAATGGAAAGGATTTGGAACAGGATAAGCCAGGGGAAAAGAAACATACAATTGGACATGACCATCTCTGCAGGATAATCCCAAATGTTTTGCCTTCCCCCTTCTGTTTTGCTGAATACATTTTTGTTGCCTTTAGGACACTGTGCAGTTTCCCACTGCTAACCATTGCTAAAGTTCTTATGGTCTCTCACTAAAAGATGATAACATCAGCCTACACCTCATTGGCACATTTAATTTATTTGTAAGACCGTAGTACATGCTACTAGTACATGCTACTATTGGACCTGAGGCATATGGTGTGCCACCCACTAAAGTAGCACTTTGAAAAATGTCTCAGACCTGCTGCCACAGCATGTAGTGCAGTTTTAATCTGCGATTTTGAACTGGTTGAGAAACCTTTTGCCGGGCCTAAACTTGCCTTTTTAAAACATAGTTCACTCCTAAAGTAGGCCCTAGCAGCTCCTAGGGCAGGCAGCATGGTATTTCAAACGTATGACGATGCTTTAATTTTACATGTCCTAACATTGTAAAATCCTTCAAATTCCTTTTCCACTGTTGCAGGGTATTTTTTCCATTGACTAACACTGAGTTACCTTATTACATTTAATAAAGTGTAAATTCAGATTGGGACCCAATGGCAAAGAGATTTGGGCATAAATACATTGTTTGGTTTTCTCCCAATGCCTTTTCAGTTTAAACCCAGCCGTATGCAAATCAGTCTTGAGCCTGCTCCCAATAGGAACAGGCCAGCCCGAACTGCCAGACCAGGTCCTTTCTGGGCTAGAAACACACATCCTAGCACCAATTTCGGGGTTTCACCCCTCATCATCAAGGTTAGCTTTACTCCATAACTGTCCCACTCGTGGTTACAAATGCAAAAAGACCAATTGATGGACAGAATGTTGAACAATGTCCAGGGAGGACCTGGCTTGGCAGTTCGAGCTGGACTGTTCCCATGAGGCACAGAGTCAAGATTGATTTGCATATGGCTGGGTCTAAACTGGGGTGGCCTGGTGAGCAAAAGAACAATGGATTTAACCCAGATTTCTTGACTGGGGAGTGGATGTTTGATTTGCTCTGCATTCCATCCATCATCTGTGTGTCTTTTGCTTTCTCACCCTAAGTGCGCCAGCTATGCCAGGATGTGGGTCCCGGGATCACCGTGCGGCTGGATTCAAGCTAGACTGACTGATGAGGGGTGATGCCCTGAATCCGAGCCCAGGATGCTTGTTTCCGGTCCAGGGAGGGCCAGGCTTGGCAGTTTGGGCTGGACTGTTCCCATGAGGCACAGGGTCAAGATTGATTTGCATATTGCTGGGTCTAAACTGGGGTGGCACAGTGAGCAAAAGAACAATGGATTTAACCCAGATCTCTTGACTGGGCGTGAATGTTTGATTTGCTCTGCATTCCATCCATCATCTATGTGTCTTTTATTTTAATAAAGTTGGCATATTTTGGGCTTAAACTAACTGTGCCTCACTGCCAGAAACCCTGATCACATGACTCTGTTGTTTGGGATGTGTATTGCTGCCAAACAGTAACACAAAGGCAGCCTACGTGTGTGATGACTGGGACATCCTGACAGGATGGCTGCTGCATAGCTGTGCCCAGCCCTACTTGCACTTCAAAGACCTTGTCTGCAGCACAAACAAAGAAGCTGACGCTTGCCTTTTGTCACCTCTGACACATGGGAGCCAAACTCAGAAAGGGCATAGTAATTGGCCTGGTGTTGCCCCCACACAAAGGCTGATACTGACTCTCAGTCCTTAAATCAGATCCCTTCTGGACCTGTGGAAGAGTAACACTCAGAGGAACGACTGCCCTGCAGCTGAAGAAGGAGGACTTGCAGTAGCTGTCCCCCCATTATGGCAGAGGAGTGTATAAAATAAAACAGTAATAAAATTAATTACCGTTTTATTTTTCACTGCTCCCAGGCCGAGCAGTGTTTGGGGCACGCCATTGCTGTTGACTGGCATGTTCACTCCACCAGTTTTCAATGCGCAAGCCACTTTGGCTGTCCATCTTATGACGGTCAGCTTGACATGCACATTGTTACCTCTCCACCTAGTTGTCTCAGACAACTAGGTGGAGGGCAGACACAAGCCTCCTGTGCTTGCTGGAGCATCAAGGTAGCCTGTTTCAGCCTATCCTGGTGCTGCTGCTCATCTGCAGCATGAGAGCAGCATTGGGATTTGCAGAAGTGGGCCTCCATGAGGTACCCTGGATTGAGCTGACACCAGAGGAATGAAGAAAACACAGCACGGGTAAGTACATTAAAAAAAATTGTTATTATCTTTTTGCCCCATGCTGGGTTTGTCTCTCGGTCTCCCTGACACCCTTCCAGTATTAAAGGTCAAGACTGGGCCTGCTCCGTGGACCCTGTACCACCAAGGACTAGCTGGCTGGCTTCCTGCGTGAGTTACACGAACACAACAAGCTTCAGAGAACCTGCAAACTACCTGCCTGATGCTGCAGGCTCCCGTTGGAGTGAGTCATAACCCTCAGGTAGCACCCCACCAGGTCCTGGAAACGTGCTGTGTGGTAGAGTGGCCCCCTTCTACCAAATCCCAAAACCTGGGACTTAGGAAAATTTTCAGCAAATACTGCTATGAAAAAAATGGAGACGTGGACTTACCTGCAAGTCTATCAACCCCTCTCAATTAAACATCCAGTTTCTTACAATACCTGAACGTAATGCCACAGTAAGGACACAGCAGAAGGCTTCCTGTAAAATTGAGTGAACTTGTTAGATTTGTGGTGGTAAAGAATTAGAAGTCCATAACTTGTAGACAATACACTGCTGTCAAAAGATTGTTCAATTTTCTCTACCCAAATTAATGAAATTCACAAGAGAATTGTTTATAACTTCGTGTTATGCCTTTGGTGTTGCCCTCATTCTATCTCTTTTAGATATTGATTATGGCATAAGGGAAATACATTGATAATGATCATTAACACTGGTAACTTTTTGTTAAAGAGTTGATAATCTCCCAAAAAGGTGACTTGTAATTAGTGGGTCTCCCTCAGCTTTTGCAGTGTGCCTGACATATTGCACATGTGAGCCGTTTTACTTATTGAGTACACATATGCGATTTTGCTTTATGTAAATTCATGCACAAATACCTATTTATTTTTTGTGAATTGCTTTGAATATATATGTACTTCAGTCACAAGGAACTCCCAGAAGTCCAAACGTTGTTTATGGCAGAAGTGATAGATGTGTCATAAATGAAGACCAAACTCATTTTGGTATTCACAGAAGGCACTTACTCATTTCGGTATTCACAGAAGTTAGGAGTCTTAACTTTAGGACTCCTAAATGCCTTCTGTGAATACCGAAAGTCTTAAAGTTAGGATTTTTCTCAGTTTAGGAGTAGTAAAGTTAGGACTCCTAACTTTAGGACTCCTAAATGCCTTCTGTGAATAACCAAAGTCTTAAAGTTAGGATTTTTCTCAGTTTAGGAGTCCTAAAGTTAGGAGTCCTAATGTTAGGACTCCTAACTTCTGTGAATACCGAAATGAGTAAGTGCCTTCGGTGAATACCAAAATGAGTAAGTGCCTTCTCTGAATACCAAAATGGTAGTAAGTTTAGGATTTTATCTTAAGTTAGTTCTGTGAATTGGGCCCAGAGTTTATAGCTCTTGTGGAGCTCCTTTCTTGCAAGATGACTTTCTGCATTGTGTGATTAGCAGGGAATGATCTGTTAGGGTTCCACCATCATCAGGCAAATCTCACGGAGCTTTCAAGGTATTACATTGCTGAGAAAACAAGAGCTGTGATTATCCGCAGACTTGTGGTGGCCTGGGTCTTGATGTGCTTCAGGAAGGGGACTATCAATTAGTGGATTATGCCTGCATGTTGCTGGCCTGAGCTAAGTGCCAACTGTCATGCCCTGGGTTCCTGAGCACTCTCCATGGGCTGGTTGACTGGCCACCTGTCCACAAGATCCCAGGGACACAAAGGATCTCCCTGTTTCCACAAGATCACAAGGACCACGCAGCGTGCTGCAGAAATAGGTGGAAGTCACACAAGTTGGAAAAAGGACCGTCCTGACGTATGTAGTAATCACACTGTACAGAGAGGAGTGTGCTCATAAAGATCAGCGGCCCTCCTAGGGTGCCATAACATGAGGAGTTTGAAGGAGTGCTGGGGAAGTTTGCTGAGTCTGAGGGACGCGAGCCTGCAACTGGAAAGCTGTTCTAGCTTGCACTTCATAGTGTGTTGTGTCCGAGGGGTGTTGGGGAATGTTTTCAAAGTCTGTGGGACCAAAGCCGGAAGCCTGGACAATCTCCAACCTCCAGATCGGGACACCTTCGTGCACAAAAACTATCATTGATTGTGTTTTCGCCCTTCTATGTTTGCTACAGAAAGTAGCATACATTGAAAGAGGAAACACAGAGGAGAAATATAGGTATTTCTCCATGTTGTGCCACTTTTACACCTACCGTGGGGATGAATTAGAATGTGACGCATTCCCAGATTTAAGAAACCGTGTAAATTTGGGTATGCATCAGAACCCATAGGTGTTGCGTAGGAACACCCATAGCATCACCCATGGAACATCCCTTTCACACAGAGTAATGTGTGAAAGGGGGCCATATCCACAAGACCATGAAAAGCCATGTACAGTGGCTTTGAGTGCCCCTGTAAATATGGGCCAGCACACTGCGGCCCTAGACCGTCAAACAAAGTGACGCTTCTGTGGCGCAAGGGGCTTGTAAATATGCCTCTATGTGTGCTGCATTTTGCAGCACATATAGAAGGAGGAAAAAGTCATAAATGATTGTTTTTGTGCAGGAAGGGACACAAAAACAATCATCCCTGCAACGCAGGCACCCTTGCATCATGATGCAAGGGTGCCTGTATTAGCACCAGGCTGCCAATTTTCGGCCAGTGCAGACGAATGCACAGGAATGCGCCATATTGCTGTATATATGATGGGTACACAGACATAATATTGACTCCAAAATATCGTTTGGACAGAATATCGAGTTTTAAATATCGTTTGGAGAAAATATCGACAGGACAGAATATCGACAGCCAAAATATCGTTTTTAAGGTAAGTGAAGTAATATCGACTGTAAATAATATCGAAAGTAAAAAATATCGTTTTTTATATAATATGTAATTATTTATAGTGTTTTTATGTTATAATATGTGTGAAAAGTGTCATTTTATGTTATAATTATTTTTAATTAATGATTTTTTTTAAATTATTGTGTAATTTTATTCTGTAGCGGGTTGTGGGTTTATAGGGGAATAGGGTGGGAAGTAATTTAATTATAACTAATTAAATATGTAAATTAATTAATTGGTAGTAATAATTAATTAATTGGTAATTAAATAATAAATTAATTAATTGGTAATTAAATAATATATGGTATTGGTAATTAAATAATATATGTTAATTGGTAATTAAATAATATATGTTAATTATTTAAAATTTAATTGGTAATTAATTTAATGTAATTTATTAATTGCTAATTATGTAAATTAAAATAATGTATTTCCTGTAGCGGGTTGTGGGTTTATAGGGGAATAGGGTGGGAAGTAATTTAATTATTATTTATTAAATATGTAAATGTATTAATTGGTAGTAATATTTAATTAATTGGTAATTAAATAATATTTGTTAATTAATTAAAATGTAATTGGTAATTATTTTAATTTAATTGATTAATTGCTAATTATGTTAAATTAAAGGGGTATTTTTAGGGTTCAGGTCAGTTTTTAGTTTTTGGGTAAAGGGGTATTTTTAGGGTTCAGGGTCAGTTTTTAGTTTTTGGGTAAAGGGGTATTTTTAGGGTTCAGGGTCAGTTTTTGGGTGAAGGGGTATTTTTAGGGTTCAGGGTCAGTTTTTAGTTTTTGGGTAAAGGGGTATTTTTAGGGTTCAGGGTCAGTTTTTAGTTTTTGGGTAAAGGGGTATTTTTAGGGTTCAGGGTCAGTTTTTAGTTTTTGGGTAAAGGGTTTTTTTTAGGGTTCAGGGTCAGTTTTTAGTTTTTGGGTAAAGGGGTATTTTTAGGGTTCAGGGTCAGTTTTTAGTTTTTGGGTAAAGGGGTATTTTTAGGGTTCAGGGTTAGTTTTTAGTTTTTGGGTAAAGGGGTATTTTTAGGGTTCAGGGTCAGTTTTTGGGTAAAGGGGTATTTTTAGGGTTCAGGGTCAGTTTTTAGTTTTTGGGTAAAGGGGTATTTTTAGGGTTCAGGGTCAGTTTTTAGTTTTTGGGTAAAGGGGTATTTTTAGGGTTCAGGGTCAGTTTTTAGTTTTTGGGTAAAGGGTTTTTTTTAGGGTTCAGGGTCAGTTTTTAGTTTTTGGGTAAAGGGGTATTTTTAGGGTTCAGGGTCAGTTTTTAGTTTTTGGGTAAAGGGGTATTTTTAGGGTTGAGGGTCAGTTTTTAGTTTTTGGGTAAAGGGGTATTTTTAGGGTTCAGGGTCAGTTTTGGGTTTTTGGGTAAAGGGTTTTTTTAGGGTTCAGGGTCAGTTTTGGGGTACAGGGGTACAGTGTAAAAATAAAGTAAAATTAAATTTACATTATTTTAATTTAATGAAATGAAATTAAATTAAATTATATTTAAATAATTTTAAATAATTTAAATTAAAAAAAATTATTATATACTTACCAATACTTACGTTGTAATGGTAGTGCGTTGTAAAAGTTGCGTTGTAACGTCATATATCCACTGTTGCACTCTTTGCAGTGGGAATAGTAATTTTTACTCTTTTGTATTTGTACGTTAATAATATTGGCTATTATTTAATTACATTTTGTTACTATATATATATATATTTTAAGAAATATGATTAAAAAAATATTATTTTTTTACTTTCATTAATTATTTAATTATTAAAAGTTAATTTAGGTATTGTTAATTATATTTTAGTAATTAATTTTTTATATTAATGTAATTAAACATTGTTTTTATTAAAGTCGATATTTTTTACAACTATATTTTTGTAAACAATATTTTGTACTCGATATTTTTGTACTTACCTGTTTGTACATACAAACTCGATATTTTGGTTGTAGATATTTTTTCCTCGATATTTTGGGTAGTCGATATTTTGGTAGTCGATATTATTTCAGTGATCCATATGATGCAACCCTCCACTTTCCTAATGACGCAGCTTGGCGCAGCATGATGGCTTGCAGCACGTTGCGGCGTCATTTTCTAGTAAATATGCCCCTAAGAGTTCTGGTGAAGAATAATTGTGTGGTGGAGAGCAGAATGTGAAAACGAAAATGCCTGTTAAAGTAGTATTGATGAGCGAGAGATGATCAACAACATGTGCAGGCTGAGGAGGAGTAATCACACATTTAAGGAGTGGATATTGAAGAAATAATGGCGTCATAAGCCTATAAGAGTTGAAAAGCAGAAGGTCATTTGAAAACTATTCTTGACTCCCCTACTTCGCCCTCCCAGTAGGACTTACAATTTTAATAATCAAAAACGAAACAACGAAGAAGAGGTCACTCAGCTTTTTTGTCAGGTATTCGTGATGCTTATTTCCTCTTCTAACACGTGCCACCCCCGTATATTTTGGCTTCTGCTTCCAAAATGAGCAACAGAAAGCTCTGCTAGTTTTTCAGACAAAATGAATCTGCGCTGCAAGCTGTCATTTAATAACTCTGCCTATTATTGCCCAGCATCTTAACGGATCGCTTAAACATGCAACAAGGAAGTGTTTCATGGCTTTGTCCATTTAAATTCGACTGCAAATTCAAATACATGTCTTAATATTGAACTTCAATTCCATGTAGAAAATGTTAGGTCAAGTGAGTCTAATTGAATTGTATGTAATCGACTGAAAATCTATTAGTTCACACACGGAGCAGGGTTTTTACTCAGACATATGAATGGTTCAGGATGCATTTGTCCTGATCCAGATAGGAGCTTCCTGGCCATGAACAGTGGGTGTAAAGGGCGAGTCCTGCTTGCAAAAAATTATTCGAAAATTGCCCTTCTCTGATATACACACATAGAAAAAGCGTATTTCTTTGAAAAAATAGATTAAAAAACACTGGGGCAGATTTATGTTGGACTTGCGCCACGTTTACGCCGCCGTTGCGTCACGCAACGGTGCGGAAATGTGGCGCATCCCTGCGACCTATTTATAACGTGACGCATCTAGGCAGATGCGTCACATTGTAAAGCCCTGCGCCACATGAAACCTGCGTCAGGTTTCATGTGGGCGTTCTGTCGCAGGGTGGGCGTTCCCTCGTAGGAAAGCCCCGTAAAACTGACGCAGTGAAATCTACAAGATTTCACTGAGTCAGTTTTACGACGCTGCTGGGTCAAATCCTTACGCCTGCTTGAAGCAGGCGTAAGGAGTTACGCACCACGGGGCAGATTTATGTCGGACTTGCGCCACGTTTACGCCGCCGTTGCGTCACGCAACGGCGCAGAAACGTGGCGCATCCCTGCGACCTATTTACAACGTGACGCATCTAGGAAGATGCGTCACGTTGTAAAGCCCTGCGCCACATGAAACCTGCGTCAGGTTTCCTGTGGGCGTTCTGTCGCAGGGTGGGCGTTCCCTCGTAGGAAAGCCCTGTAAAACTGACGCAATGAAATCTACAAGATTTCACTGAGTCAGTTTTACGAGGCTGCTGGGTCAAATCCTTACGCCTGCTTGAAGCAGGCGTAAGGAGTGACGCACCACGTTATGTAACGGTGGCCTCTGTACATTGCAGGAGTTGCGTCGCACTTGCGACGCTACTCCAGCAATGCGCCGCCCGTACACCACAAGATGCGTCACGCATCTGCCCTTCCTTGCACCATGGTGCGCCGCATTGTAAATGCGGCGCATCTATGGTGCCGCAAGGAGGGAATTGCGTGACGCATCAGTTCTGGCACATCCCTGCTGATTTGCAGAGATGCGCCAGAACTCATAAATCTGCCCCCACGTTATGTATGGGTGGCCTCTGTACATTGCAGGAGTTGCGTCGCACTTGCGACGCTACTCCAGCAATGCGCCACCCGTACACCACAAGATGCGTCACGCATCTGCCCTTCCTTGCACCATGGTGCGCCGCATTGTAAATGCGGCGCATCTGTGGTGCCGCAAGGAGGGAATTGCGTGACGCATCAGTTCTGGCGCATCCCTGCTGATTTGCAGAGATGCGCCAGAACTCATAAATCTGCCCCACTGTTTCGTTCGTGTTGCTAATTGTTTTATTTTCTTTAAAACATTTTTTTATCAATATGCTTTCCTAACAGATTTAAGCCGCTCATTTTCAGGACCGTAAACAAGGGCACTGTCCACGTGCCTCCCTTGGCCTCTTCCTCCATGGCATTTCGTTGCTGCCTGTTTTCTATAATGATGGCTGCAACCGGCCCTCACTCCCATGATATATTCGTCAGAACAATTAATGTTTCTCTTCGAATTATTTCCTTCCCAGAAGTCTGTGTTAAACGAGGTAATTTTCACTCATATTTTCCAACACCCAGCACATATACATTTTACGGTAAAGTGCTTGCAGTGGATTAACGTCCTAATAATGATGTTTCAAATCATTTTAGCTTCAGAGACTCAGTGCTGGAATGGCAGTATTTCCTCTCTGGCTTCAGGCATCCTGTATTGATTGATTAATTATTCTCCCGATGAACTAACAAATATTGACCTTACACAGTTGGGCAGCATTTAGCCAAACATCCTTAATCCGCATCGATCCCCTAATGGAACATCAAAGCTCACCATTTCTGACAGCTCGGTGCCGCTCAGCAAAATCTCTCTAATGGTTTGATGATACCTTGACCCCTCTTATTAGAAAAGGAAAACACAGGCTCATAGCCCTGCCATTCAGAAAGTAGATACAGTAATGAGAATGAGCCAGGCTTTTGAAAACGAACCCTGTGTCTCTCTCTACACCGCACACATAGGTCAAAGAGATGGATGCTAATTATGGAGGCGAGGAGAGAATGAGAGAGGCTGAAAGAGGAGAAACTATTGTTAAATGTTAGTACCTGCGCACGATACTGTTTATCGGTTCCAATAGCAAGAATGGCATTAGCATAGGTGGCTTTGTAGCAAGGAGTGGGTGAAATTATTTGCTGAAATACAACAGAGTGACATTTCGTGTTACTTGTCCTGCAAAGATGCATCAGAGGGTACATTCGATGGCTCAACACTCAAAATGCCCTGTATTCTTCCTGACCCCTCCCGCCCCACGCTTAACACGTCCAGAAATAGAAGTCTAAGAAGGTATACATTCTGGTTTGTAATGTAAACAAGCAATCAGAATGATGTTACTGAACAGCCAAATGTTATTGGTTGAAAGAGTAGCCAATCAGAACTGCTATAAAGTATTGTTCCTGCATGTCTGTGCCATGTTGTATCAGAGTAGCTGGGGCACAGCCAGCCTGCAACTCATGTGAGGGAAGACAATATTGATGCACTTGGTGTTCACGTGTTTTACAATGCATCGTAATCGTAAGTAGACCTCCTGCAAAAGTCAAGAAAAAAAACATTTGACCCAATCCCCATCCTGACTCAACTGTGAATATTTAGAAGGTGCTTAGGTTTAAAATGCATGAAGTGATAGAGCTTGTGGCTGATTAAAAGTGACTCTTTCTAACGATGCCAGTATCATCGTCAAACAAATAAAAAAAATAACATTTCCGTTTATGGTGGACTGCACGAACTATCAGCGTTGGTTTGAGTGTTAAACCAATATGTTACTGTATCTCTTTAATTATGCAGCATTAGTAGGAGGAAACATATTGCTAAACCATACATCATAATAGTGTCCATGGTTAATTGTCACTTCTAGGTGTGCTTCAACCCACTCGTACTCCAGTAAAAACACCAGCACCCAGACTGCTCCTCGTTGCAGGAGGAGTTAGGGTGTTTGACAAGAGATTGGCTTAGGTGAGGTTTGGCGGCAATTATTAAAAACAGGTTGTAATGGAGTCAAAGGGGCAGATTTATGATGACTGGCGCATCCCTGGGGATGCGCCAGTCATCCTGCGCCGCTGCTCCGCCACCCATGGTGCGCCGCATTTATAATGCGGCGCACCATGGGGCAAAAACGGCACAGATGCGTGACGCATCTGTGCCGTAAAAGTGACGCATTGCTGGAGTTTCGTCGCAAGCGCGACGCAGCTCCAGCAAGGCTCGGGGGTGCCCCATCTCCACAATGCTGCGTCAAGACCTACGCCTGCTTCAAGCAGGCGCAGGGTTTTGACGCAGCATTGTCCTGAATGTGACTGAGTGAAATCTCATAGATTTCACTCAGCCACTTTTAGAAGGCGTTCCTGCGCAGGAACGCCCCCTCTGCGCCGGAACGCCTCCTTAAGGCGCAGGGCTTTACAACGTGACGCATCTCCTAGATGCGTCACGTTGTAAATAGGGCGCATTGTTTGCGCCGCCGTTGCGTCAAATAAAGTGACGCACCGGCGGCGCAAGGCCGTCATAAATCTGCCCCAAAGTGAGGAAAACTATTATGAGAAATGCAGAGAAGGGTGGAATAAGTGAATATTTATGTGCTCGCTTGCAAGTATCTGAAATCTCATAAAATACTGTAATCAATGTGAATATAGGTAAGGTAATTGATTTAAATTGGCCTGGCCAGAAAGGAGCGAGCGTGGTTTTCAAGTGTCCAGCCAGGAAGCTCTCGTGTTCAAGTCCATCATTCCTTTTCCTCGTTTGGTTTCCTTCTATGTTTATAGTACCATCATGGCGACACTCCCCACCCCCAAGCACCTAGCATGCATGCAAATAAATACACACCACACAAATTGTTATTGGGAAAAACTGCTGCAGGTTTATTACATACAACATTATGTAATATGGTGGGTTATCTTACGGGCGATCCAAGGGCAGGCGGCATACTCGCTCCCTGCCCGCCTGATGAGCCATTATTATCAAACAACAACGGTCCTTGACAATTGATTATACAACCTTTGAATAATTATAGGCCACAATCTGCACTATAATGAAAGAGGTGTCCAGCCGGACCCTATAATTTTATCAATGAAAAAATAAAGAGCAAATAGAAAAAAACACATATATAGTGGGACACAATCCTGTATCCAAGACATACAACAAGGCAAAACAAAACAATATTTACAGGGTGAAAAGTTTCTCAGGCAATTTTTAAATTAGCGAGACGCTAGTGATGGAGAAAGGTGGCAAACGCAAAATTTGGTGTACCCCTCGTAAAGTTAATGTCCCATAACAGTAACGTTCACTAATTGCATGCTTTTCGAAATTAATCAACCATAGAGTAAAGTGCACACATTATTTTTATTTTACACATGGGGAGGACTAACGTTGCTTGCATGCTGCAAAAATAAACCCAGCTAATATGTATTGTTATCGTATTGTGAACTAATGTGCAGCTTATTCATAAACAAATGCAATTTAAATGTGCTTTTTGTATTCATTTATGTGATGGAGAGGACGAAATGTAAGTATAAAACGCATTTATGTGGCTTGTGTGCTAGGTAACAACTAAGTGGGAAACATTAGTAAGGTGGGAGGTAAATAGAATGGGTTTAAATTCATAATTTAACATGAATCTGTGTTTGTTTCTATGATAGTTCCAAAAGTGGCCTCTGAGGCCTGTGCAAAAATGGCTGCCTGGGTAAAACTGTGAGCAAGAGTTGGACAGCGCAAGAGTTGGACAGCGCAGGCGCGTCAAAACCTGCAAGTCAGAGTGAACTGCCTGTGCTCGAGAAGGTTCAAGGCTGATGTGGCCCGGAACCTAGGATGTGTGCCAAGCAAGGATGATGTCGTGCTCAAAGCCTGGGAAGAAGTGTGGATGTTGCCACTCGAGGAAATGCCTAGGCCAAAGACTGTCCTAAACAAAGCCCCTTTCTTATTTCGCTGACCCGTTGAGAAATTAATGCTGTAATGGTGAGATGATGGTCACCCACCGCGAAATTGTCCATTGAAATTCTGAATAAAAGATGTTAGTTACTTTTTAGATAGATTAAGTTAGGGATTTACGGTATAAAAACCCCTGTTTTTTTTAAGTCGGGGTCTCTTTTTCCATTTCCATCGGAGATGCTGCCCGATTGCTGACCGATTCCTGGATGTAAGACTCTTATGAATTTTCTTGTTTGCTTTGCAGGATTTAAGGATAAGTTGAGGGTGTTAGTTAGGGATGTTAGGAAAGATTGACTTTGGGACTATTTGTTCTTTGTTAATTCTAACTGTCTTCTAAAATAAAGCGATTTTTCTTGAGCTCAAATAAAATGATCATTTTGAAATAAAGTTTAAGATTTTACTGAATAAAGATTTACTAATGCCTAAATGTCAGACATGTTAAATTTTGGCTTTGAATAAAAATTAGAGAAATGAAGAAGTAAGAGCTGGTCTTTGAATTCTTCTTACGCCTAATTTTCATTCTAGCAGATCCATTGCCATTATGGTGGTGTGTCTGAATATTTCAAGTCTGAATAAAGCATGGTAAATGTCTTTAAATTTGCAGGTGTAAATAATAGGTAAAAAGGTTTAGACGCTCCACCTAAATGTTACTGCGTTTCTCTGCCGCGATTCACCAGAGCCTTGAAGCTGAGTGTAAGTGAACAGGGTAAATGCGCAGTGTTATGGGCCCCACTGATGCATGAGTTGTGTGTTTAAGGTTTCAGGGTAATGGTGAGTATTAATTAGAAATGATTTCTGGAGTCGCGCTGTAGCAGATATATTCTTGGTAGCAGAGTAGTGGTTGCTGAGGAAATTAGCTAGGGTTATGGTAAGGACTATATAGAGTATGATGTACAGAATTATGACTAACACCTGTTGAGTTTGTATTACGTTATATGTGGTCCTGGAAAGGCTTCATAGAGTAGGGTGAAGCCAGTGCCTCCGTCTGCAGGTGGAGGAAGTGTGGCAAGGTAGTCGCACAGTGAATTAGCCTGTTTCAAAGAAGGGGTATTGTCAAATACCGCGGTGGTGTCGGCGTATATCACTGTTTAGGGACCTTAGGTGTGAAAGGATAAATGTATAGTGAGGACAGTCTATAAAATTTCAGCCTTCAAGTATAGGGATCATTCCGTGCTTCCCGACTAAAACTTACTGCTGGGAGAGTAATAGGTCTTAACCCGAGCTTGTTTGAAGGGTAAAGGGAGTGGCGTCTCTCTTGTACTAACAATAGAGGAATTATGTGGTGGGTTAGTGGACGCGCTGCCTACTGGTAACACAGAGTTCATGTATATGTGAATAGGGTTTTCCGAATGAACGTGCATAAATGATATTGCAATACGCGTTCAAGCAAAACTCTGGGACTGACTCTATTATATGTGCTTTCCTAGAGAAGTGAGATCGTTATTGCCTGTTAGAAGGGTAAAGCCAGTAGTCTTGCTTTATCGGCGAGTCTAAAAATTCTGAGGAGATAAGCGTCGTCTTCTCCGGCTACAGAATACTTGTGTGAATGAAAATTCTATCACTTTATTAGCGAAACAGATTAGTGGATTTGTTTTGTGTAAGTTACTAACTGATTTTGTAAAATATCTTGTAAATACGGCTTCTTGAAAAAACCCTGTAATGGAGGGGTCAGTCGGCGCTGCAGAAGCCGGAGCGCTGGTGACGTCAAAAGTGTCGCGCTGGGATTTGTCCGCGTGACCAAGACAGAGTAGGAGTTGATTGGTTCATCACAGAAAGCAGCAAAGGCTATTGGTTAAGCACTATAGTGACGTATCGTATTCTAACTGGTGCATTAGTGCGAACCGTGCTGTGATAGGTTGGTGTTACGGAATCAACAACAGAGTAGTACGCGATCCTTTGAAAGCAGGAAAGTTTACCAAAAATGTCATACTACTATTATGATGATGACAGGAAGAAGTCTTCATGGTTTAAAAAGCTGAAAAACGTGTTTGTAAAAGACAAAGAGATAGTTACGAGAGAGGGAAAAATACCTCCTTCACCGAAAACGGCAGCTTCCTATATGTTGAGCAAATATGGTTACCATACTTGTGATTGGTTGGAAAATTGGGTACATTATACCAAGGATGATGGTTTATTAGCTTTTCCGGAAGGAGGATCATTTGATGTGGCAGTTTTGAGAAATATCCGAGACAAAATGATGAAACTTGAGCCAAGACCCAGACCAACTCAATTTGAGGCGTTAGTCGAGTGGGAAGATGAGATGCATCAAATGGAGAGTGAGAGATTGAGTAGGCACCTTAGACCGAGAGGGAAAGGCAGAGATTTGTGGGGGGAAACACATGAGTCTAGAATGCGAAGATGGAGAGATGCAAGTATGTGCAATGGCATGTACCCGGTCAGATTGGCAGATGAGTATGAGGGACGAAAAAGTACAGAAAAGAAAAAGGATATAGTAGTGGGAATTCAAAGCTATGGTGAAAGCGAATCAGAAGATGCTGTTTTAGAAGAAATATTAAATAGGAGACCACCCCCGTATCAGCCAAGTTCTTTATGGACTACTCCGAATGCCCCAATGTCAGAAGAAAGAGTAAATGAATCACCAAGACAACCATCAAATTTTAGAGATTTTCCTGAAAGAGTAGAAACAAGATATGTCCCGAGTACACCAATAGGAGAAGCTAGAATTACAGGAACGCCTGTACAGAATAATGATTCGCACAGAATTGTGCAAAGTGCAGAAAGACAAAGTAATGAACAGCCAAATGTGTCTGATTATGAGCGTTCTGCACATGAATTAATTCAAAATCTTACCAGGAATATGGAAGCTGTAACTGTACCAGTAACGATAGGTCCTGTAATACCGGTGTTTGAAGATCAGAAAATAAAAGAGCATAGACTAACAATTCCGTTACAACAAAGTATACAGAGAGCAAAAGAGAATACTTGTCCTGATCTATCAGAAATAAGACAGAGTACGAGTGTAAACCCACCCGAACTAGCTTTGAATCAAAATTTGTCATGTGGATGTCCGACAGGAGCAGAATCTGGTTCTGCTACTCCAGAGAGGAGTACAGATAAAATAGATTTAACGCAACCCCCCCTTGGTCCATCAGAAAAGGAGTTAAGTGAATGGATAAAGTCATTAAAATTAAAAGAGCAGGAATAAAAAGTGTTGGATGTGGCTAAATTAAAAATAGATATGGAAGAATTAATAATTGGAACAATTGGAACAGACAGATTGAAAACTTATCATGATGATGAGCTCATGTTTTTATGTAAAAGCATAACATGGAGAGCAAAGACAATGTATGATCAATTAGAAGAAGTGGCAAGTGAATATGGAATAGATTTTTCCAAAATAAAGTCATTGCAGAAAGAGACATTGAAAACATGAATACTGCAGGAAGACAAGTACAGATAAAATATTTGATTGTGTTGCTGCGCAAATGGTGTGATGTAGGAAAATGGAGGGTTAAATGGGAAAAGAAGAAAGAAGAGAATAGTGACAAGTCTACTTTAGCTTTCCCTATTAGAGAGAAGGAAAAAGTGGTAACTGAGTTCCCTATGAGAGAAATTCCTGGAGGAGGATATGTACATGTGCCTTGGAGCAGACAAGATATATCGTAGTTTACAAATGATTTCCCCAGATTAAGAGACAAGCCAGGAGAATGGTACCGACAAGTGGACAGATTTGTAAAGGTGTCAAAAGTATTGTGGATAGATTTAGATGGATTATTTGACATAGTGGTGCCAACAGATTTATGGACAGAATGTAAAATATCTGTGGATTGGCCTAGGGAGGAGTATCCCAGAGATGGGAAAACTGGAGCTCCTTCACCAGATGTGATGAGGAAATATGAGCAAGTGATAGTATGGTTGAAAAACAAAATACCTCGAAAAGAAACTGATTGGGGAAAAATAGACAGAACAACACAAGAGCCAAAAGAAACTGTGCATTCATTTTATGAAAGGTTGTTGTTAGTTTTCAAACAGTACAGTGGTTATGAGGAGTTAAATGAGAAGGACATGTGCCATTTTGTCTATAGATTTGTATATGGATTAAGACCAGAGATCTCAGACATGATTAGACATAGCATGATGGATTGGCAGTCGAAGTCAATGGATAAGGTCCTGAGACAAGCAGTGAGGAGATTGATGCAAAACAAAAGAAGCTAAAAGAGAAAGCCATGTGGGCACAAGTAAAAGTAGCGGAGCAACAAGTAGCACAAATGGAGAATAAGAATGCAGGGAATCAAGGTGGGATCAAAGGTAAACCAAAATTGGTAGGAAATATTGATGAATTGAAAAAGAAAATGCCATGTTTCAACTGCGGCCAGATAGGGCATTGGAAACCCGAGTGTAAGTGTCCACCTAGAGTTAATGGGGACCATACATCATTGAATCCGCAGGTGCAGTTTGAGGTAAATCAGCAGCAGCCACAGCAACAGCAGATAGCAAATCAGCAAAGTCAGGTGCCACAACCGCCACTGCCATATAGTGGGAATCAGCAGAGATACAGTGCAGAGACAGGATTCAGCGGAGGTGAACAGGTAAAGAGACCACAGAGAGCAAGTGCGTGTTCTCAATATTGGTTGCAAGCAGAGAATGGCAGTGAGCCGGATGAAAGTTTCTGATGGTGTCTGAGAGAGGAAGAAGAGTGTGTGCTTGGAGCCACTCTTGAGGTAGATCAGTCAGGCCCATTTGTGAGTGGAAAAGTGAATGATGTGGAAATAACTTTCCTAGTGCACAGTGGTGCTACTCGTTCTACTGTTAGATCAGTGGAAATTCAAAATCTTCCTCTCTCGGGTGAGACTATCCAGGTTGTAGGTGTAGCTAATAGACAGATGAATACTCCCTTGACAAAACCAGTTGAAATAGAGATTGGGATGTATAAAGATATGCATTGGTTTGTCGTATGTGACAGCAGTCCTGTTAATTTGTTAGGCAGGGATATATTGTGTAAAATGAACTGTGCCATATACTGTTCACCAGATGGCATAGAATTGCAGACTCCAGATGAAGATAGTTTGTACAAACTGACAATGCTTATGATTGAGGCAGAACAAGACAAACTGTTTCCTATTTTTGATAAAGAGAAAATTCCTGCTGAACTGAAAGAGGCAGTGAAAGAAAGTGTGTGGGATTTTACTGGAAAAGATATAGGTTTGATGAAAGGAGTTGATCCTGTGAAAGTGACTATAAGGTGCAAGTTATCCGAATATACCCCAGTATAAAATGACTGCAGAGGTAATTGAAGGAATTACTCCAGTAATTGATAAGATGATTGAGCAGGGAATTTTGCGAGAAATTGAGAGCAGTCCTTGTAATTCGCCTATTATGGGATTGAAGAAGCCAAATGGAACATTCAGAATTGTGCAGGACCTGAGAAAAGTTAATAAAATTGTTGTCCCATGTTGTCCAATTGTCCCGAATCCAGCAGTGATTTTGTACCAAATACCACATGATGCAGAGTGGTATACAGTTATTGATCTATGCAATGCGTTCTTTACTGTTCCATTGCATCCAGAAAGCCAGCCAATTTTTGCGTTTCGGTTCCAAAATCTTATCCTAGCATGGTGTAAAATTCCACAAGGGTACACTGAAAGTCCATCATTTTTTAATCAGAAGAAATCATTGGAAAATTTGAGCATGCCTGGAGAATCTGTGTTAGTACAGTATATTGATGATCTTTTAGTTGCATCGAAAAGAAAGGATGCCTGTGTGACTGACACAGTGGCATTGTCGAATCATTTGGCAGAGGAGGGACATAAGGTGTCTCCATCAAAATTGCAGTTTTGCCAGAAAGAAGTACAGTATTTAGGCCACAAGATTGCAAAGGGAATCAGACAGGTCACAATTGAGAGGATTAAAATGATACAAGGAATGCAGCCCCCTAAAACTCAAAGACAGGTGAGAATGTTCCTAGGAATGGTGGGTTACTGCAGACAGTGGATAAGTGCATTTTTATTGATTGCAAAACCATTGCAGAGGTTGACAAAGGCAGACATCAGAGATCCTATTGTCTTGGCCAAAACAGAGATGGAAGCATTTGAACAGCTTAAAACAAAATTGTGTGAAGCACCAGCTTTGGGAATGCCTGATTATGAAAAAGAATTTGAACTATACTGTAGTGAGCATGAAGGATGTGCTTTGTCAGTATTAATTCAGAGGCATGGGAGAATGAGAAAGCCAATTGCGTATTTCTCAGCTGTTTTGGACCCTGTTGCAAAGGCATTGCCAGGTTGTCTGAAAGCAGTAGCAGTGTAAGTTTGGAGCAAAGTGAAGGAATTGTGATGGGATTTCCGGTGAGAGTCTATGTACCTCATTCAGTGGAGATTGTCCTCACAGGAGCAAAGACTCAGTACATGACTAACAGCAGAATGGCAAAATATGAGAAAATAATTCTGGGAGCTGAAAATGTGACAATTGTTAGATGTGTGAATGTCAACCCATCAACACTGTTACCTGATACAGTTGAAGCAGAAGTGAAAGGTGAGCTTGATCACAAGTGTTTGGATGTTCTGGAATATTGCACAAAGCCTCGTCCAGACATTAAGATGAACCTTTGCATGAATCTGACTTTGTAATGTTTGTGGATGGATCTTGCTTGAGAACAGAGAGTGGTGTTCTAAGTGCTGCATATGCTGTCTGTACAGTAGTAGAAGTGTTGGAAGCATCTTGTCTGAAAGGAATTCATTCTGCTCAAATAGCAGAGTTGATTGCTTTGATACGAGCATGTGAGTTGGGAAAAGAGGTGAAAGTAGCCATAGTGACCGATAGTCAATATGGTTATGGAGTTGTTCATGATTATGGACAACTTTGGTCCCAAAGAGGCTTTTTGACCTCTGCAGAAACACCTATTCATGAATGCAGAGTTTGTAAAGACATTGATTGAAGTGATACAGTTGCCTGAAAAATTGGCTGTGGTAACATGCTCAGCCCACAAGAAAGGTGAAGATTATATCACCAGAGGAAACAGTTATGCTGATGCAATTGCAAAGCATTGCGCCAAAAATCTAATTTCAATCAATCGAGAGAAAACTGAAGAACATGTTCCAAGTCCTTTAATGCTAACCACTGTAGTAGAAACTTGCCAGGAAGTGAAGCAGATGCAAGAAGAGGCAGGAACAGAGGAAAAGGATATTTGGTTAAAATCAGGATGCAGGCAAAGAGAGGAAGAAGAAATTTGGGTTTACAAAGATGAAATACCTGTAATGTCTGATAGCATGATTTCAGATATGGCCCGAATGTACCATGGTCAAGCACACATTGGCAGAGACGCTATGATTCGTCTCTTTAGGCAGACTTGGTATAATCCAAAATTTAGAATGATTGCTGAAAGTTTGTGTCAAAGATGTTTGGTCTGCCAGCAATTTAATCCAAACAGAAAAACTGTTGTGAGTTTGGGAACCATAGGACGGGAGGGTGGTCGATTTACAAGAGTTCAGATGGATTTTATTGAATTACCCCCATGTAACAGACTCAGATATGTGCTTGTGATAATATGTTTGTTCTCTCGATGGGTAGAAGCTTTCCCCACGAGAAGAAATGATGGAATAACTGTTGCTAAACTGTTCTTGCATGAGATAATACCAAGGTTCGGGTTTCCTGTCACGATTGAATCAGACAGAGGCCCGCATTTCCAAAATGATTTACTGCAGATGATTTGTGAAGCTCTGGACATTTGCCAGAGACTACATTGTGCATGCAGTCCTGAGGCTTCAGGAGTAGTTGAACAGGTGAATGGAACAATTAAAAATAGAATTGCAAAAATGTGTTTGGCAACAGGAATGAAGTGGCCAGATGCTCTGCCACTTGTGTTAATGACATTAAGAAGCATACCTGACAGAAAAACTGGTTTAAACCCTCACGAAATTTTGATGGGTAGAGTGATGAGGCAGGCTTTTGTACCAGTTAAAAGGTTGCTAGCTATAAATGATGACATCATACTGGATTACTGCAAAAAAAACTGTCTGATGTGGTAACGTCTGTGCTCCACCAGGTGGGAACTGAATCAAATCCCAAAGAGAAAACTCCAGCTCATGATCTAGTCCCTGGGGACTGGGTAAGAGTGAAAGTTCATCGCAGAAGGAATTGTTTGGTACCAAGGTGGCAAAGACCACGGCAGGTGATCTTGATCAGCAATACTGGAGTTAAATGTGCTGGACTGAAAAGGTGGGTCCATGCTAGTCACACCATCCGTGTGCCTGAACCTGAATTTCCATACGACGATGAAAGTACAACTGACTCTGATTCTGAAGCTGAACCAGAAAAGGATCCAGATACTGAAGATTGACAAGAACGTCGACATCTGGAAGTATCAGAAGCCAGTTCTGCGTCTGAAGGTGAAGGTGAAAGGGAGATTATTGAAATACCAGATTCAGAAGATCAACTTGAAGGTCGAGAATCGGTAAAGACAAGCACCAGTAAAGACGCAAAAGAAAGTGAAGGAGGAATTGTTCAAAATGAGAAAACTGAAAAGCAAACTGAAGACTCTGAAGGCAGGAACGGAAATCCTGAAACTGGAGAAAAGGAAGTAACTCACGACAAGGATGAGATTCTAAGTACCAGTTATGAAGGTGTTCCTAACAGAGTAACGGTAGAGAGAACTGAAGCTGATGAAGATAAAGACATTGTAAAGATCATAATCAATGATACAGTGGAAGACACTGAAAGTGAAACTGATGACAGTGCAGATGAAACTCCATTAAGAAAAAGCACGAGAAAAAGAGCTTGGAGAGTGGAGCATAACACTATAGAGCCGAAGACTAAGAAAGTCTGCAAAGGAGATAATTGGCCTAAAGGTGCTGGATGGTTAAAATTCAAAATAGTGAACAAAACAAAAGAGCAAGAAGACCAAGTGAATGAGATCTCTAGCCAGAAATAAACCTTGGGAAAGAAAATAGAGACTATTCAAAGGCCTAAAAGAGTAAGATGTCCAAATCAGAGGTATAAATCACCTGAGTGGACATATATTGGACATATTTTGTCCTGCCACCAATTGTTGAAGTTAATAGTAGTCAAGAAAACCTGTATGACCCAAAGCCAATTGGGAAAAGTGAGTAAAATAAGTCAAATAAGAAATGGAAAGTTAGCTGCTCAAAGTATATGGTATTAAAGTAAAAAGTCTGAAATCCTGTGAGACAGTTTTGTACATATAGAAGAGGTCGGAGTTGACACAAGGTTGAAGAAAAACTTGTTAGAAAAATCTAATTATAGCATTATTTAGAATAGAAATTGAGACAAGGTCGAAGAAAACTTGTTAGAGTGCTAAGGGGTGTGAAAATTATAGGTGACAAAAGGTCGAAGAAACGGTGTTAGTGAAAATGTCAATGAATA
Source organism: Lissotriton helveticus (assembly GCF_964261635.1). Taxonomy (NCBI): domain Eukaryota; kingdom Metazoa; phylum Chordata; class Amphibia; order Caudata; family Salamandridae; genus Lissotriton; species Lissotriton helveticus. The sequence continues at coordinate 430,713,378 of NC_136059.1, forward strand.
ATCATAGAACGAAATGTTCTATTTTTAGAAAATGGTGCAGGTGCTTTTCCATATGTATGGGATTGATGACTATATTATGGATAATTTTAGCTATTGTGATTCCTTTCCAAACTAATTTAACGAAAGTGAAACAGAATGAGAGCTCAAACAAGCCAATTGAGAAAGAAAAGGTGCATGAGAGTTATGTATACAAGCCAGAGTTGCATCAAGATAGGTCAATTAGTGACTATACAAAGAATACCTTTTCAAAGTTATTGTTGGAATATATTAAAACAATGAATATTGATGACTGTTATGTATGTGTAAAGTTGCCAGCATCAGTGTCAGAGGGGGTGACATATCACCACCTTCCTCTTACTTATGGAGTAACTTGTAGTGTAATTGCAAGTTTTTTTTATAGAACTGGGAAATTAGAGTATCAATATCCCAATATAGATGAAATATTTGTGAAATTAAAGATTGATAATACACTAAATAGAAGAAAATTTGCAGAAGTAATGGGAGAATATTTCTTAGAAGTAGATGAGTTAACACATGAGTATGCATTCAATAATAATTTGACATGTAAAATGAGGATTGAAGAGAAAGCTTTCCTGAACATGGTTGAAGAAAGGAGGATTGCTTACAAACGGAAAGAGAAAATGAAGCATGCAAAGTCAAAATATTACACCTTTGATGAGAACATTGAGGATAAAAATGTAAATGTAGCAATCAATATAGATGCACCAATGTTGGGGAAATTTTGTATCAGGAGAGATAATTCAATATATGACAATTATTTTGTGGGTGCAAGTCAATGTGAAGACACCTATAGAATTACAGGAGGTTGGGGATTTAAAGGGGGAAATGATCCTGTTTTCCCTGGAATTTATTTTATATGTGGAAACAAAGCTTATTATAGACTGCCTGACCATTGGTATGGGACATGTTATGTGGGTTTGGTTTTTCCTAAAATTTTCCATGTAGATAGAGGTACTAATGGAAAGCATGAGATAGGTAACGTTTTAAGTAGAACGAGAAGAGAGAGTGCCTTAGAAATAATAGGAGATGTGTTTGGAGCACTGATACCAGCAGTGGGAATTTCGTTTAATGCAAATAGGATCACAAAATTGTCCACAATAGTTGATAAATTATCAACAGATACAGCAGGAGGATTCCTGATGGGAGATACTGAAATGGTTGCTATGAGAGCTATGGTTATGCAAAACAGACTTGCCCTTCATATAATTTTAGCAAAAGAGGGAGGAGTCTGCGGAATTCAACACTGTTGCACTTACATTCCAGGCAAAAGTCAGAATATTGAGAATTATAATATAAATATTACAGGTTTGCATAAAGAAATTGAACCACTGGAGGTTGAAGGTGTCCTTGATAAATTGGGCAAATGTTTTTCAGTAATTAAGCACTGGTTTCAAGAAATAGGTAGTTCAATTATAGGTAAGATACTAATACCAATAACAGTCTTAGTGATAGCAATCCTTATGATAAGGTAATGCTGTATATATAAAAGTAGAAGAGATTTCAAAAATATGATAAAGAAAAGAAATGAAGAACGATTAGCAAGGATGAGAGAAAAGAATGAAATAGAAATGGAGGAAGCAAAAGATAAGGTTTTCAAAGATTCAAAATAAAAAGAGACAAGATTATAAATGATATTAACAAAAGCATTTAAAACATGTTCTGCTACATTTTCCAAAATTTTGAGAGTTATTTGGTGATAGAATCACCAGATGAGGGAATTGATGGAGCGAGGTGGCAAACGCAAAATTTTGTGTACCCCTCGTAAAGTTAATGTCCCATAACAGTAACGTTCACTAATTGCATGTTTTTCGAATTAATCAACCATAGAGTAAAGTGCACACATTATTTTTATTTTACACATATGGAGAACTAACGTTCCAGCTAATATGTATTGTTATCGTATTGTGAACTAATGTGCAGCTTATTCGTAAACAAATGCAATTTAAATGTGCTTTTTATATTCATATATGTGATGGAGAGGACGAAATGTAAGTATAAAACGCATTTATGTGACTTGTGTGCTAGGTAACAACGAAGTGGGAAACATTAGTAAGGTGGGAGGTAAACAGAATGGGTTTAAATTCATAATTTAACATGAATCTGTGTTTGTTTCTATGATAGTTCCAAAAGTTGCCTCTGAGGCCTGTGCAAAAATGGCTGCCTGGGAAAAACTGTGAGCAAGAGTTGGACAGCGCAGACGCGTCAAAACCTGCAAGTCAGAGTGAACTGCCTGTGCTCGAGGAGGTTCAAGGCTGATGTGGCCCGGAACCTAGGATGTGTGCCAAGCAAGGATGATGTCGTGCTAAAAGCCTGGGAAGAAGTGTGGATGTTGCCACTCGAGGAAATGCCTAGGCCAAAGACTGTCCTAAACAAAGCCCCTTTCTTATTTCGCTGACACGTTGAGAAATTAATGCTGTAATGGTGAGATGATGCTCACCCACCCCGAAATTGTCCAATGAAATTCTGAATAAGAGATGTTAGTTACTTTTTAGATAGATTAAGTTAGGGATTTAGGGTATAAAAACCCCTGGTTTTGTTAAGTCGGGGTCGCTTTTTCCAGATGCTGCCCGATTGCTGACCGATTCCTGGATGTAAGACTCTTATGAATTTTCTTGTTTGCTTTGCAGGATTTAAGGATAAGATGAGGGTGTTAGTTAGGGATGTTAGGAAAGATTGACTTTGGGACTATTTGTTCTTTGCTAATTCTAACTGTCTTCTAAAATAAAGCGATTTTTCTTGAGCTCAATATCTATGTATCTATGTTACATAGGAGTGCACGGGGTTGAGCCGTAATTCAACTGCGATTCTGCCCTCCAGACGTCTTGAGGTGTTCGATTATGAACACTAAGGTACATCTTCCTGCCGGCATTGCCACCATTACGGCTCAACCGCATGCACTCCTATGTAACATAGATACGATCTTCGCATCCCTATCCCGCCCTCAAGAAACCGTGGCATAATGGTGCCACCGCCGGGGACACTGATCCCTTTAATTTTAGCCTCCAGGTTACTCTTGAATTGAAGATTAATTCCATCACCTACTGTCCTTCTGAGTTCCTGGCAACTTTTGACAGGACCCTGTGGTCCCACTCTTCTCTTATGAAGCCGAGGCATAGCGGCACAATTACTTGGGGATTCTGACCCTCCAACTCTTAGGTTGGATCAACTCTGAAGATCACGTTATTGCCCTTGGTACCATACCGGCACTCCGGACCCATCTGTAACTTCTCCTGGGACCCGGTTCTTTGTACTTTAGGCTTGAATATTCAGGCAATACATTGGTTGTCCTGATGATGATCCTTCATTAGTAATGGGATCGAAACGCCGTCGACAGTTGATGTAGTTTAAACAATAGTTCTCCACTTTGTGACGTTATTGTGTTTTAACTACATGTGTATAGCTAGGTTGATTCCTTTTATTACACTAGCGTCTCGCTAATTTGAAAATTGCCTGAGAAACTTTTCACCCTGTAAATATTGTTTTGTTTTGCCTTGTTGTATGTCTTGGATACAGGATTGTGTCCCACTATATATGTGCTTTCTTGTATTTGCTCTTTATTTTTTCATTGATTAAATTATAGAGTCCGGCTGGACACCTCATTCATTATAGTGCAGATTGTGGCCTATAATTATTCAAAGGTTGTATAATTAATTGTCAAGGACCGTTGTTGTTTGATAATACATGCACCCCTGGTCCTTGCGTACCTAGTGGGTTTCCTTGTTTCTCGAAATCGCCAGATGAGCCAAGCAGCACTGGGGCTAACCCCATTTGTGCTGCCCCTTCTGGTGATCCTCCTCCCGGATCACGTGAAACTTATTACTCGCGCCCCTTTCAGGGCGGAGCATAGCAAGGCAAGCCCCCGGTTGTTCAGGCCCACAACCTCCTGAAGGACAAACGAGGCGCCTACATGGTTTCCGGGAACCTCTCATGAGGCTCCTGGGCTCTGGCTTTGGCACCCCTATGTGCCGTGCAGAGGTACTCTTCTGTACCCAATTGCTTCCAGATCCCCCTGTAACTCCGCCACAGCTCTGGCAGCGGTCACCGTCACTGACAGGGCCCCTCACCAAAACAGCTCCTTTCTCACCTGCAACTTCTCATAAACAGGCCACTTGCCACATATTGGGCAGGGGACCCGACCTATATTCCAGTCACCTGGGGAGGCCTTTTCGGCAAGTGAACTTGTGCCAAGAACTAATCCTGCTATGGGAAAGTTTCACTGCTTCACATGACTCTGCCCCATGCCACTCTGGGCGGGGCGGATGCAGACACTATGGTCTTTTAGGAGATACTTCTCATTTTGCAGCATTTATAAATCAATGGCAGCTACATTTTCTTTGCAAATCTCCTACTTAGGTGGAGTGGCAGCTGATTTGGGGATCTTTGGATGCCTCTTTAGAGGAAGAGGAGATTATGGAGGCCATGATGAGTTTACCCTCAGGCAAAGCGGCCGGGCCGGACCAGATTCTGGGGAATTTTATAAAGTATTCTTTAAGACAATCAAAAGTGATCTAGTCAGGACAATCAAGGAGGCACAGCTAGGGTCATCAATACCAGCTAGCTGGGCGGGGGCAGACATTATAATAATTCTGAAAAAGGGGAAACCCCCAACGGAACCAGGCTCCTATCGACCAATAACTCTTATAAATTCAGACATTAAAATCTTTTCAAAAGCATTAGCAGCAAGATTTTCCAGGGTTATAGAAAATTTGGTTAGCATAAATCAGCATGGGTTTATTCCACATAGGGGCACCAACCATCACATTAGGAAAGTGATCACACTATTTGATGCACAAGAGGTCGCGGGGAAATCAATGGCAGTCATGCTATTGGACGCCGAACAGGCATTTGATTGAGTTTCGTGGGAGTTCCTGTGGGCAGTATTGAGGAGAGGAGGTTGTGGGGAAGGTTTCGTGAGAGCGTGCAGACATTGTATAGGGCCCCCACTGCATGTATTAGGGTGAATGCCGGTCGTACTGCTCCTTTTGAAATCACCCGTGGCACACGACAAGGGTGCCCCTGTTCTCCACTAATGTTCGCTATGTACATAGTAGACCCTCTGATTTATAAATTGGAGCAAAATAATCAGATTCTGACATTGGTAACCAAAGTTGGTCTTTGTAAAGTCCTTGCATATGCCGATGATGTCACGATCATCACACCTACACCCACAGAGGCTATTAGGGCAGTAGAACAGGAAGCAGAGCAGTTTGGCAAGGTGGCAGGATATGCCTTGAACAAGGCAAAAACCCAAATTATTAAAAATACACAAGCAGCATGTACAGATTCACGGGTGGTTCCGGCTGGGGTATACCTGGGAGTGACCATTACAGCAGATCTTGACAAGTTGGTAGAAACAAATATAAGTCCAATAATCAAGAAGGCAAAGAAAGATTTGGATAGGATCCTACATATGTCAATAGTAGGACGGGTACATTTTGTTAGAATGAACCTACTGCCAACATTTTTATACTTATTTAGAACAATCCCTCTCTTTTTTAATTCCACCTGGTTTAACACAATAGAGCAAATGATTAATCGCTTTGTTTGGTCGCATGGCAAAACAAGATGAGCGATGAGATTCATGTCACTACCAAGGGATAGGGGGGGATGGACACTCCGGACCTGAGATTATATTATTGGGCCGCAGCATTACAGCAAAAGACAGGCCTCATAGGGGGTACGGAGATGGAAGCAGAGACACAATCAGGGTCAACATCTATTTACGGACTGGTTCTAGGGGAGGAAGTAGAGAATGTTTTTTTGAAGTATACAGAGCCCAGTTACTTTAAGAGAACTAGATTTAAAAGAGTGGAAGCAGCATACCGGATCTGGGAGGTGTTTGAAAAAAGTTTTGGTCTGGGAAGATTTAATGCATATACTAGATTATGTAAGAACCCCACAATACCGCAAGAGATATTTGCGGATGCTACCTTTATGGCGTGGGCTAGAATGGTGGTGAAGAAGGTGGGAGACCTGGTAGGACCGGCAGGAATGCATCAATTCTCGGAAATACAAGGGGCATTCGGCATTAGCTCAAAGAGTTTCTTCAAGTTTCTGCAGACTAGCAGCTTCTTATCAAGTAAGAGATGAGGATCTCGAGGATTTGTAGATAATACAATATTAAGGGTGGTCGAGGGGGACACGGGTGTACAATTAAGAGGTTGTATGCGGAACTCATTTTGAATAGAGAGGATGATTCAGGAAAGTTTGAATTAAAATGGATTAATAAACTAGGAATAGCTCAGGGGGTCTTTGGGAAATCTTTACAGTTAGGTCAGGAGATCCTTCGCTCAGCAGGTTTACAAGCCCAACACTTTAAAACCATCTACATGCTATACTACACACCTGCTAGAATTGCACAATGGGGGGGGGTACACAGAGGATCACGTGCCCGCGGTGGCACAGCTCAGAAGGAGATATTATGCATATATTTGCTACATGGCCGGTTCTGCTCCCCTTGATAGGAGCTATCGAAGCATTATTGGAAAGATCCTTAAATCTAAAAGTCAAGCTGACGCCAGACGTGATTGTGTTGGGGTGGGACAGGGTGTAACCCAACCACAATATGAATATTTTTTGTTTGTGGCTATGGCAGTATTTTGTTTATGTATTGCTTCTGCATGGCGGGACAGACTACCACCAACCATGAATCAATGGGTAGCCAGGCTGCTACATATACACAATTTTGAAAAAGCGATATATGCCAGGAAGGGGAAAAGGGGAAGAGCCTTAGGGCCACGTATATGGAATCTGATTATAGCTTGGAAGGAAAGGTCCTAGTGGACTAATTGTAAGTGCGAATGATGTGTTTATTTGTTATTTTCCTTTCCTTCCTGCTGGGGTTTTATTGTTTGATAATAATATACTATGGGTTTATTTACGTTTTGTTTTTCTTTTCTCTTCTTTTCACTTCTTTTCCTCTTTTGTTTCTTGCTCTCCTTTTTTGGGTAGTGTTATTTATCCTCTGCTTCGGCAGCTTTACATTCCTTTTCCTGTAGTTTTTAGTAGCTGTATCTATAATTATGCCCAATAATCAATTATGTGTTAAATTGTCCTGTGCGGGTGGGTGGGGTAAAAACTGTTGTAAAAACTTTTAATAAAAATATTTTTTTTTTAAAAGAGAAAGAGGACAGCCTTGGCGCACCCCTCTGCCTAAGTTAAAAAATGAGGAAATTAAACCATTGGCACAGACTGCAGCTTGAGGATTAGAATAGAGGAAAGATAGTAAATTTATAAAATTGGGGCCGAATCAAAACCATTTAAGGTTGTATAATAAATATTTCCACTCAACTCTATCAAAAGCCATTTCGGCACCCAATGCAAGTGCCGCCAAAGGATGGTCAAGATGCGAAGATTTGGATAAGATATCAAAAAAGAGTTGCGTATTATCTGTAATGACTCGTTCTTTGATAAAGCCAAATTGTTCCTTTCCTAGTAAATGTGGTAGGTAAGAGTCAAGACGTATGGCCAAAGCTTTAGAAAAAAATGTATAATCAATGTTGACCTGCAAGATAGGTCTGTAATTTTTACAAAATTTAGAATCTTTACCTTCTTTAGGGATAAGACAGATATGGGCTTCGGAAAAGGAGTCAGAAGAGTTTTTTGAGGCACAATTTTTTTATAAGTGAATGCAGTTTGAGTATTAAAAGCTTAGAAAAATGGGTGTATAACTCGACAGTAAAGCCATCTGGCCCGGGGGTTTTGTCTTTTTTGACATTTTGATGAGCTTTTAAAAGTTCATTTTGGGATATACCCGATTCTAAGGGGGAAAATCTAAAGGATCTTGTTGAGGCTTTTGAATGTTAGAGAAAAATGCGATACAAAAGGGGATACAAAATGGATAATAAATGATCCATGGGATGAGTTTCTGATGAGTATAAAGATTTGTAAAAGAGAGAAAATTCATTTAACATTTCAGCATCCTTAAATTTTAAGTCTAAGTGCTCATCAAAGACAGACTCAATCTTTAGCCTGTTTTGGCGAATCTTTAAGTAATTGGCTAAAATCTTCCCTGCTTTGTTTTTACATCCATAGAATTTTGCGCTGGATTTGAATAGAGTGAGCATCTTCTGTTGATTGCTTGTTAAATTTCAATTTGGCATTGATGAGGGCCTTTAAACATTCTTCTGAATGCGATGTGTAATATGAATATTCTAATGCCTTAATGTCTTGAAGAAGGTCCCTAGTAATCTTATGCGCAACTTTTCGTTTCTTTGCAACGTAACCTAAAATGAAATCTCTTGCTGACGCCTTAAAGACATCCCAGATGTTTGCGGGAGATAGGGAATCTGTAACATTTCTTTCAAAATATTCTGTGGAGAAGGAGGTAAAAGCTGTGGTGAATTTGGAATCTAAAAGGAATGCATTATTAAAACGCCATCTTCTGGGATTGCTATTTCTGGGAAGTATATTGAAGCCAATTGAAACCGGGGCATGAACCGATAAAAGAATAGGGCCAATTTATGCATATGTAAGGGACTGCGAAATGTTATGGGACGCAAAAACATAGTCAATTCATGATTGGGCATGATGGGTTGATGAGTAGAAGGATTATTCTCTGGTAGTTGGGTTACAAAGGTGCCATGCGTCAAGCAATTTATGTTGATGTATAGTGTGAGTAAAAGATTTATGTGATTTGTTGGATACGAAGGACACTTTTGAGTTTCTGCCTAAAAAGGGATCAAACACCTGGTTACAGTCTCCAGCCATAGTAAAATTGTCTTCAATGCAATGAGAAATATGCTTAGCCAAAGCAGGCCAAAAATAAAGCATCTCCGCCTGTAGATGCATAAACATTTAGAAGAGAGACTAGAACACTTTTTAGTGATAGTTTAACACAGAGCCATCTCACTTCATCATCTTATTCTTGCGATAACAACTTAATTGGTAAAGATTTACGACATAGTATTACCACACCATTTCGTTTACCATCCCCTGGGGAGAAACAAGACTCACCCACCCAACCCCTTTTCAATTGCAGAGATTCAGTATTTGTAAGGTGGGTTCCTAGTAAGAAAACAATATCAGCATTTAACTTAGCCAAGTGTGACAAAACTCTTTGCCTCTTGATGGGAGAATTTAGACCCCTAATGTTCCATGAAACTAACAAGTGACATGAGGTATAAAATGGGATAATAAAAACAGCATGAAGTAACAATCCAATTCAATAAGATAAACTGTCCAACCATAGAATGATCCAAGTCTGTGGCACAAAAGTCCAATTCAGTGCAATAACATTGTAAAACATTAAAAGAGATTAAAAAAAAGAGATGGTGAGATAAATTTAATATAATGAGAAGTATAGAAAGCAACTAAGCAAAAGCAAGAAAAGGTGAAAGGATCAAAAATGGAAGAGTCCAAGCTTAAGACACCACAGTCAAATTCATTACAAAGACAGTGCTTATCATTAAAAGAGATAAAAGAGAAAGAAATGAGGAAAATGACTTCACAACGTAAAGAAATATAGAGAGTAGATACGCATACTTAGAGATGAAAGAAGAAGATAGTCATATAAGTAAAAGTAAGTGAAGAGTATAAATGGTAAGAGAGCAAAGTAGAAGAATATAATGCAACATACAGAACACAAGACAAAACAAAAAACACACCCACAAAAATGGAGCATGAAGGTAGGAGAATAATAGTTAAGTAATGCTAGACAGAAACACAGGAAAATGAATAATTACAAAACTATTAATAGGTAAAGATATGTGATGAAATATGTAAAGATTAAAGACACCAAGAAAGCGGATATCAAAAAAGTGCAAGAACAAACGGAAAACAAAGAACAAAACAAGTAAACAGAAGACAAAAAGGGACTAAATGACATACCTACAAAAAGGGAAGACAAATGTGGGGATAGGTGGAACCACATGGAGCAGGCAAGACGTCAGGTGTGAACCGAACCGGACCAGGAGGGAAGCGCGTCAAGACTTGCACATGACTGCGGAAGCAAAAGAAAACAAAAAAAAAAGTAATGAGTTGAATAATAGTGGTATACAGTCGTAATATCAAGTAAATAATATAGAATTACCTTAATATCGAGTAAAAAATATAGAATGGACAGAATATCGAATGGACAGAATACAGACAACAAAAATATCGAATGAAATGGACAAAATATCGTATGGACAGAATATCGAAATATTGAATTTGAGGTAAGTAAGTTAATATCGATTTACATAAATATAGAAAGTCAAAATATCGAAGTATTAAATATAGATGTAAAATATATCGATTTTTTAATAATATCGAAAGCTTTAAAGTGTTTATTATGTTAGTATATGTGTGAAAAGTGTATATTTATTTTATAATTTATTTTAAGTAATGAATTTTATGGTATTTAATTTTTGCGTAATTTAATTCAGTAGTGGGTTGTGGGTTTATAGGGGAATAGGGTGGGAAGTAATTTAATTATAATTGATTAAATGTTTTAATTTATTGGTATTTATCTTGAATTAATTGTTAAATAATTTTTAATTGTTAAATAATTAAATTAAAATTGGCGATTAATTTTTATTAATTGATTAATTGATAATTATGTTAATTTTATTAATGTATTTACTGTAGCGGGTAGTGGTTTTATAGGGGAATAGGGTGGGAAGTAATTTAATTGTTAATAATTAAATTTATAAATGTTTTTATTGGTATTTATTTGTACTTAATAGTTAATTATTTTTCAGTTGCCAATTAATTGTAAATTGGTAATTAATTTGTATTAATAGGTAATGATTATTAATAAATATTTTTTATTTGATTAATTATTATATTATATTAAATTTGTACTTATTTTTAATTAATTTTTAATTGGTATTAATACATTTTTTTATTAATATATGAAGTATTTACTTTCCCTATTGTTGCACTCACTGGAGTGGGAATAGTAATTTTTACCCCTACGCTATCCTATGCTTTCTCTACTGTTGCACTCCTGGAGTGGGAATCGTAATTTTTTCCCCTACACTATCCACCGCTTTCCCTACTGTTGCACTCTCTGGAGTTGGAATAGTAATTTTTACCCCTACGCTATCCAACGCTTTCCCTACTGTTGCACTCACTGGAGTGGAAATAGTAATTTTTACCCTCCTGCTATCCAACGCTGTCCCTACTGTTGCACTCTCTGGAGTGGGATTAGTAATTTTTAACCCTACGCTATCCAATGTTTTCCCTACTGTAGCACTCTCTGGAGTGGTAATAGTAATTTTTACCCCTACGCTATCCAACGCTTTCCCTACTGTTGCACTCACTGGAGTCGGAATAGTAATTTTTACCCTCCGCCTATCCAACGCCTTCCCTACTGTTGCACTCTCTGGAGTGGGAATAGTAAGTTTGACCCCTACGCTATCCAACGCTTTCCCTACTGTTGCCCTCTCTGGATTGGGAATAGCAATTTTTACCCCTACGCTATCCAATGCTTTCCCTACTGTTGCCCTCTCTGGAGTGGGAATAGTAATTTTTACCCCTTCGCTATCCAACGCTTTCCCCACTGTTGCACTCTCTGGAGTGGGAATAGTAATTTTTACCCCTACACTATCCAACGTTTTCCCTACTGTTGCACTCACTGGAGTGGAAATAGTAATTTTTACCCTCCTGCTATCCAACGCTGTCCCTACTGTTGCACTCTCTGGAGTGGGATTAGTAATTTTTAACCCTAGGCTATCCAACGTTTTCCCTACTGTAGCTCTCTCTGGAGTGGGAATAGTAATTTTTATCCTCCAGCTATCCAATGCTTTCCCTACTGTTGCACTCTCTGGAGTGGGAATAGTAATTTTTACCCTTACGCTATCCAATGCTTTCTCTACTGTTGCACTCTCTGGAGTGGGAATAGTCATTTTGACCACTACGCTATCCAACGCTTTCCCTACTGTTGCACTCTCTGGAGTGGGAATAGTAATTGTTTCCCCTACGCTATCCAATGCTTTCCCTACTGTTGCACTCTCTGGAGTGGGAATAGTAATTTTTACCCCTACGCTATCCAATGCTTTCCCTACTGTTGCACTCACTGGAGTGTGAATAGTAACTTTTTACCCTCCCGCTATCCAACGCTTTTCCTACTGTTGCATTCTCTTGAGTGGGAATGGTCATTTTCACCCCTACGCTATCTAACCCGTTCCCTATTGTTGTACTCTTTGGAGTGGGAATAGTATTTTTTAACCTCCCGCTATCCAAAGCTTTCCCTAATGTTGCACTCTCTGGAGTGGGAATAGTAATTTTTATCCCTACGCTATCCAACGCTTTCCCTACTGTTGCCCTCTCTGGAGTGGGAATAGTAATTGTTACCCCTACGCTATCAAACGCTTTCTCTACTGTTGCACTCACTGGAGGGGTAATAGTAAATTTTACTATTTCCGCTATCCTACGGTAAAAATGGATCACTGACATAACCTCGACAGACCGAATATCGACTGGACAAAATATCGATGACTAATTATCGACAACAAAATTATGGATTTACTATACTTACACAACAAACATCAAAAATATCGACTACACAATATCGACTACTAAAAACAACGACTACAACAATATCGACTCACAACATTATCGATTTCTAAAACACCGATTATTAAATATTTATATAACAACAGTCAAAATATCGATTACACAAACATAGATAGCAAATTTATCGATTGTAAAAAAATCGACATTAATAGATCCTAAAATAAATGACTTTATTATTTAATAATTAAGTCATACTGATCATAAAAAAACAGATTTAGTTAATATAAATAGATGACATATATTATTTATTTTCATAACATTTACAATACACAATAAATACTAACATACATTTTATAATACATAAACAATGTTTCAACCTTCTACACATTTTTTACAACTAATTATATATATTCCTCCACTTTACAAATATCAAAATAACATTACCTAGAACATTACCTATACAAAATAAATCCTTACACATTCAATAAACGTTAATTGGCGTCACCCATATAAGGAAAGCAATTAGCATAACAGAAAAAAAAATTCAAATCAACAAATAAAAACAGACTATCCATTTAAACAACCAATCCTATTTCTGAAACAATTAACCTAATACTATATAAATGAAATAATAAGTAACTAAAAACGCAGTATACATCTCCTAAGTAAAGGAAGACGAAACTCTGCTGGATTTCAGGAAGAAAACTGATGGACTTCAACAGAAAGAGACCTACACATATCTAAAGTAAGTACTACTACATTATTAGTCAGCGAAAATGTAAATCTCAAAGCTCACACCTATATTTTAAAGCAAAATACATCAAATATATCTTTTTTTTTTAGCACTCATCCTACAGATGAAAAAAAAAAACAGAAGACCTACACAACACCTGGACATCAAAAGTTACATATAAAAAAGTAAGTATATATTAGAAATGTAAAATCGAGAATTAATAGATAGGTAACTAAATCTAAACTAGCAAAAAACGTCGAACAAATTATCATAAATAGTAATAAAATATATCTACACATTTTCTCAACTTCCACAGGTACAAAAAGATATACACAGAAAATAACAGTTTGAAGAACATCAACAGCTGAAAATAACGACTTGAAAGCATCAAAACATTTACAGGTAAAATACAAATGTGTGAAACTGTATAATGTGATTAGAACATTTTTTTTCCTTAAAAAATATTTACATTCTCTTTTAATTACCTCCTAGCACTACAATACTATCATGACTGAAGGAGCTAAATTCATTTATTCACAAAAAGGGAAAATGCTTCTTTGTTACATGGGATATGTCTACACTCAAGAGAAACAAAAAGATTTGAAAGTGTTTTGGAAGTGTACGAAATATTATGCCAACAAATGTTATGGTAGAGCTATAACTCAGGAAACTACTGTTACTTATACTAAAGAACATAATCACCCACCCAATGTAACAGAAATAGAGATTAGACAAATGCTAGATTCCCTTAAAGAAGCTAGTACTAGCACTGATCAACCAACAACTGCTATTCTGAAACACCATTTAAGTGTACTTCCCCAACATGCTTCTAGCCAATTACCATCTATAGAATCCCTTAAAAGAACAGTAGCTAGACAAAAAAGAGCAACATGCACTACTCCTCCCACACCAAAAACTTTAGAAGAAGTCCAAATTCCACCTGAACTCTCTGTAACTCACAATAAAGAAAATTTTATACTCTATGACAACAAATCTAAAGATAAAAGAATTATACTGTTTGCCACAGCAAACAACATGACAAAACTTACCCAATGCCAAACTTGGATGATGGACGGTACTTTTTCTGTATGCCCCAAACCTTTTTATCAATTATACACCATCCATGGTCATTTCCAAAATGCAAATATTCCATTCCTTTATGCCCTTCTACCAAACAAACAGCAAACTACCTATCAAGAAATACTAACTGAAGTCAAGCAACATACTAACAACTATTTTCCACAAAAAATTATCATTGACTTTGAAAAAGCTATGATAAACAGCATCCTTAAAACATACCCACACACAGCAATACAAGGTTGCTATTACCACTTTAATCAATGTATCTGGCGACATCTACAAAAATCAACCTTGAGTATCCAATACGCCACTGATAGCACATTTGCTTATCAAATCAAAAAACTCATCGCCCTAGCCTATGTTCCACTAACAGATGTAACTGAGCACTATAACTTATTAATAGACAGCCCCTACTATAAAAGAAACGAAGATAAACTAAGCCCTATGCTTGACTACTTCGAAGACACATGGGTAGGAAGGCTACACAGATCAGGCCACAGAAGACAACCCAAATACCAAATAGCTTGGTGGAATGTCTACCTTAGCACACTAAATAAGGAAGCAAAAACAAACAATGCAGTTGAAGGATGGCACAATGCCTTCCAAGCAACTACAGGCCGAGGAACGCCTACCCTTCACAAATTAGTACAATCCTTACAAAAAGAACAAAGTTACCAGGAGCTCCGAATGGAGCAATCAGTAACTTTGATTGGACCTAAACTCACCAAAGAAACTAAAAAAATGTATAACACACTCCAAAGTCAAGTTACCCTCTATCCAACTAGCAAAGGACTAGAATATCTATCAATGATTTCCAAAACTATTCTTTAAAACATTACATAACTATACACGTAAAACTAAACATATTTTTCCTAAAATTCTTCATTATAATATGTAACAAATTGCAATTAAATTATCAAATACATAATATTAACATATATAAAATGTATTTAGATAATGTATTTACAAAATGTTACATACAACGTAAGTAAAGCAAAATTAAAAACAGTTTTCCCACCCATTAAAAATCCAGAAAATACTTATATTTCTGATGCAGCTTCAAACGTAATCAAATTCCAAGCAATCCATAGGACACCATTCCAAAAACCCATACAATCCATGAAAGCCCAAAAAAAATGCAAAAATACAAGCAAATGCATAGCGACTCCTTTCCACTTCAGTAGACACCAGATACCATAGAAAACCCAAAAATCCGTAATGGCGAAAAATAAACGCTCCAAGAAAATGTAAAAACCCAAAAAATAGTGTGCAAAAATAAGAGTATATAATACTCGTTACACAGCTGTGATCAAAAAAGAAGGGAGTCCTCCAAAACAGCGAAACGCGACGATAACCTAGAAAAAATAAATAACATACCCACCCACATAAAAACACCCATACATATATAAAAACACATATTTATACATCAAACATATTATCTTAGTAACATTTAAACATATTACCTCACCTCACACACCTACAACAAAAACGCGGTAAAAATCCAATATCGTACACTCTACCTAACACCGAACACACAATCTTCTCTAATTAACTCTACCTACATAAACATAAACACAGCACACATACACTAGCAATAAGTTCAGAAACTTATAAAACACAATTAAAACAAACTTACCCTCTCTAACGCGAAGCAGCACCCAACCGCGATCTGTTGAAGCACCAAATACGCCTAAGTAACATTACGCGGTTAAAAAGTAGTCCCTGTATACAGCTAAATGCTATTTAATTTCTATATTCCAACACTTTAAAAAATACACAGAGTATTATATTAAGTGTAAATATTTTTTTAAAGTGTATAAAATTATTTCATAAATATTCATAAGTTTGAAATAATTATTCAACTGTTATGTTATAGTTAAAAAATTAATTTTTGATTTATAAATACATTTAGTAAATAATGTTAATGTAAAAATAAATTGCATATATAAGTTTGTTACAAGAAATGTTTTTTTTAAATTTGCAAATATTATATAAAACATTATGTATGTATATAATAAATGTTTTTGGTGTTTATGTATTTAAAAATGAATATTATAAATATGTTCAATATTCATAATAATTATTTCCAAAAATATAACATGACTTGGTAATAAACAAAAATGTTACAATTACAAAAAAATGTACATAATTTGCAATCACAATAAATTCAATGTGTATCTGAATAAATATTTTGTTATTAAATAAAAAGTACATATTACCAATTTGTTTCAGAAACTATTTAAATGTTAATATATGTAAAAGATAAAAAAATTATGTTAATATAATTTATGTGTTAAAAACATATACATGTACTTCATATTTTTGTTATGTTAATAAAAACATTGAATGAAATTTTTTGATTATAAATAAAAAATGATTCTCTACTTACAAATAAATTTGTATATGTGAATAAACAATTTTTCATTTATGGCATTTAACCCTGTCTATGTTTCCTTCTTTATTATTGTATATAAATATTATTTGCATATTAAATAATCTATTAAAAAATACCTTATACATTTAAATATGTTTAAAAATTTATTAATATTTAAAGTCCTACAATACCAATAATTGTTTTAATGTATATTAATTCAAATATTTTATATAAAATATATGAAAAAGTAACTAATTTAATAGACATTTAAATTGACCATATTTTTACCCTGTATCCCTCTAACCTAAAACCCTAAACTGACCCAAAGCCCTAAAAACACCCCTTTACCCACAAACTAAAAACTGACCCAGAACCCACAAAATACCCCTTTACCCACTAACTGAAAACTGACCCTGACCCCTAACAATAACCCTTTACCCACTAACTGAAAACTGACCCTGACCCCTAAAAATACCCCTTTACCCACTAACTGAAAACTGACACTGACCCCTAAAAATACCCCTTTACCCAAAAACTGAAAACTGACCCTGACCTCTAAAAATACCCCTTTTCCCACAAACTGAAAACTAACCCTGCAACCAAAAAAATACCCTTTACCCAAATACTGAAAACTGACCCTTAACCCTAAAAACAGCCCTTTACCCACTAACTGAAAACTGACCCTGACCCCTAAAAATACCCCTTTACCCACTAACTGAAAACTGACCCTGACCCCTACAAATACCCCTTACCCACTAACTAAAAACTGACCCTGACCTCTAAAAATACCCCTTTACCCACAAACTGAAAACTAACCCTGCAACCAAAGAAAGACCCTTTACCCAAATACTGAAAACTGACCCTTAACCCTAAAAATAACCCTTTACCCACTAACTGAAAACTGACCCTAACCCCTAAAAATACCCCTTTACCCACTAACTGAAAACTGACACTGACCCCTACTAATACCCCTTTACCCACTAACTGAAAACTGACCCTAACCCCTAAAAATACCCCTTTACCCAAAAACTGAAAACTGACCCTGACCTCTAAAAATACCCCTTTACCCACTAACTGAAAACTGACCCTGCAACCAAAAAAATACCCTTTACCCAAATACTGAAAACTGACCCTTAACCCTAAAAATACCCCTTTACCCACTAACTGAAAACTGACCCTGACCCCTAAAAATACCCCTTTACCCACTAACTGAAAACTGACCCTGACCCCTACAAATACCCCTTTACCCACTAACTGAAAACTGACCCTCACCCCTACAAATACCCCTTCACCCAAAAACTGAAAACTGACCCTGACCCCTAAAAACACCTTTATCCACAAACTGAAAACTGACTCTGCCAGAAAAAAATTACCCTTTACCCAAATACTGAAAACTGACCCTGAACCCTACAAATACCCCTTTACCCACTAACTGAAAACTGACCCTGACCCCTAAAAATACCCCTTTACAACTGACTCTGCACACAACATATACCCCTTAATAACCAAACAGAAAAGTAACCCAGAAGACTAAACCAACCTCTTTCCCCAAATACAAAATAATATATATATGAGAATATCTATAATTATATATATATATGTTATATATATCTTTATATATCTAATTATAAATATATTATATATATGTAATTAAATGTAATTAGACAATTATATTTCATATATATATATTTTATATTTAATTATTATAATATTAGTTATATCTATTTATATCTATATAATTAACATATTTTAAGTCTTTAACAATTATTTCATTATGAATACCAATTAATTAATTAACATATGTCATTACTTATAATTAATTAACTTCCCACCCTATACCCCTATTAACACACAACCCACTACATAACATAAAAATGTGATATGTAACATAATTTACTATAATAGCATTAATGTTAATAAATTTACAATTACATAAAATATAATTTACATATTTAATTTATTTTACAAATATTTAATTATTCATAACAATTAACTAATTAACATAATTAATTACTTACAATTAAATTACTTCCCACCCTATTCCCCTATAATCCCACAACCCACTACATATCCTAAAAAAGTTTGATTTTACATATTCAACAATAATTCCATTTATTTAAATAAATTAACAATTAAATTATATATAATTAACATATTTTAGATAAATAACAAGTATTTACTTATTCTTACCAATTAATTAATTAACAGATTTAATTACTTACTATTAAATTACTTCCCACCCTAATCCCCTATAATCCCACAACCGGCTACATGAAAAAAATTATTTAAATAAGCATAATTCTCAAATAAGCTATTAAAATAACATATTTACCAATTACATATTATATATTTAATTAAATAGTAATTTAACAATTAATTACATATTAATACTAATAATTATATTTACATATTTAATTAATTAATACCAAATAATATATTTACATATTTAATTAATTAATACCAATTAATATATTTACATATTTAATTAATTAATACCAATTAATATATTTACATAATTAATTAATTAATACCAATTAATATATTTACATAATTAATTAATTATATTTAAAATACTTCCCACCCTATTCCCCTAAAAACTCACTACCCGCTCCTAGAAATTATTATAGTAATATCATTTTTTTTTTATTTATTAATTATTTTTAACATTAATTCTATATAAATAAATAAATAAAATTAATACATTTTAACACAAAATGCTATTATAAAACATTAAAACAATGTACATTGAACTATTACATATTATATATATACATATTAAAATTCGATATCATGAGAGTCGATATTGTGACAGTCGATAACACAACTTTCGATATTTTTAAACTAATAAACATATCGATATTTTTTACTGACGATATTACTTACTCGATATTTTTTATGTCGATATTTTTTACATACATAACAATCGATAAAAAAAAAATCGATATTACTTACCTCGATATTAATGCCATCTCGATATTCTCTAGTCGATATTATGTCCAGTCGAAATAAATGACTCGATATTAAGACTGTACACCGGTAAAAATATTTTATATTTTTTATTAATATTACCTTCATATATATATATATATTCACTGAAAAAACCATAGGTTTGACACCAGTTATAGTTAGCTGGAAATTTTACTGATATAAAACCAATGAAATTCCACGTTATAGTTATTTGGACTCACTATAACTTGCGCGTGTAATGCACTGCTGATGACATCACATATTACATCACTCATGACATCACTGATGACACCATCCAGTGAATGTGTGTCTTTCTGAAAAATAAACATGTGTTATATATGTATATATTATTGAATATCTTAGTGAATACATATATTAGTGAGTAATGCTTAAATATTTAAATATATGTATTAGTGTTTCACTTTGTGTATAAGTGGCTGCATGGGTTGATGAGTAGGTACATGTGTATGTATATAGGTTATTAGATGTTTTTCTTAGTATGAGTATGAGTGTTTGCATGGTTTGGTGGGGGTATTACTTAGTACATAGATGCAAGAATGACTGAGTCTCTGTTTGTATGTGTTTTGAAGACAGCATATGTGCAGGACTGTATGTGTGGATGAGTGTGTATATGTCTGTGTTAGTGAGTAAATGACTCTCTTATTAGTGTCTTTATCAGTAACTACATATGTTTTAATGTAGTATTTGTGAATATTGATGTATATAAGTGAGTATATGTGAGAGTGAGGTATTGTAAGAGTTCCTGTTTAAATTAGTATGTGTTTCTATAAGTGATTTTTTAAGAGAGTAAGTATGTGTAAGTTTCCTTAGAAGTAAAGTGGTAGTGTGTGTATAGCTGTTTATGCAAATAAATGGATGTTCAATAGTTTATTTGCATGTGTGAGTATGTGTGTGAATAACTTTTGGATGACTGTCGGTGTGTAACAGGATGTGTAGGTGTATCACTACATATGATTAGTGAATATATGTATGAGTGACTATATAGAACTGTTGGTGAATTAGTGCATGTGTATATAGATGGTGGAATTATTGAATTGGTTGTTGTAACTGGTATGGGTATCTCCATTTTTTTGAAAATTTTAGTTTCTATTTTTGAATATGTGTTTCAAGGGTTAGATTACAGTGAAAGTAGGTCTGTCACTGTGTCACAAGGATGGTGTCATCAGTGATGTCATGAGTGATGTAATATGTGACGTCATTAGCAGTGCGTTACACGCGCAAGTTATAGTAAGTCCAAATAACTATAACGTGGAATTTCATTGGTTTTATATCAGTAAAATCTCAAGCTAACTATAACTGGTGTCAAACCTATGGTTTTTTCAGTGAATTTCATAGGTTTTGTAAATGCTACTTCCTAACTATAACGTGTGTAAAACCTATGGTTTTTTCAGTGAATTTCATTGTTTTTTAAAATGCTAATTCAGAAATATCTTGTGTATACAACCTATACTTTTGTCAATAAAGTTCTGGCAATATTTTTTTTGGAAACAAGCCGTTTTCTTCACTGTTCAAGTTGCATAGAGACTCCTTGTAAAGCGATACAGAATTAGAAAGTCTGTACCTTGCCTTTTTTTCAACGCATTAAAATTTGTCTGTAAATAAAAATAGCCTTTCTACCCTTTCGTGCACGAGCCGGTGTGCGCACTATCGGCAACAGTTCTCAATAAAATGGATAGCGCATTTCCAGGCTTTCGTGCGCGACCGACTGCGCGCACCCGCCTATATATTTCGGGAAAACTTTGCAATCTGAACTTATTGAATTTCTTCATAGACCCATCAAAGAACTTATAATACGTCAAAGAGACTAAACCTAGGCTTCTTTTTTAATATTATGAAAATTTTCATTAAATGGAGCCGAATGTCTTAATAAACTTTATGTACACACCTTGGTATTTAAAAAAAAAAAATATAAAAGGTTTTATACTTTAACAATTGTATGCTTGAATCGAGCTCAGAAGATATATTAAATCCGGATATGTTTGGATTTACTCCTTTTCACGTTTTGAAACTTCGCTGAATTAGACCGCTACTTCCAAATGGCGTACGTGACCAGATACTATCACCGCGTACACGTCCTGAGACGCGCATGTGAAATCATGTGACTTGAAAACAACACTTCCAATTGGTTCTTAGTAGTTTCTATTCTGCAATTTACACGGAGCACTCCACCCACTTCTCTCACTATCTTTTCTACTCTCAAAAGAGAACAACGTTCAACACCCTTCGGAAGACTTTGCTGAAATGGCTGCCGCCCCGCATTCATCTTCCGAATCTGAAGGAAATGAGCGACTACCTTTAAAAAGAAAAAAGGAATCTTTTATTTGGCAATTTTTCACTTATCCTGAAGAACAAAAGAAAGTAAATGCGCCAAAAGTTACCTGCATGATATGCAATTCGGTTCTCTCAAGAGGAAATCCAAGAAAAAAATATTCCTTTTCCATACATACCATGGTGCGGCATGTCAAACAAGTGCACCCTGTGGAATTTGCACAGGCATCGACAAGAGCCCTGGCCACGCTATTACCATCAGAGGTGGCCAGCACATCTTCTGGTGGACGACCTGTATCTCCATCGAGTGCTGTGATGGACTTGAGACCATATCTTGCAAAGGTGCACATGAAATGCAACGAGTGTGGAGAAATTCTTCTGTACGGAGAGCAGAGCCTCATTCTTACTAAACTAAAAATTGAGAGTCATAAATGCCCCGAGAAAAGATAAATTTCTTCATTTCATTTTGATCCTGTGTCACACATGAAAATGTTGTTGCAAGTTAAAAAAATCAAAAACAACATAACACTTGTTTAAAAAAAAAAAAAAAAGTTCTTTTCAGAACTAACTCATTCTACCAAAAAGAGCTCCAGGAGCATATTATAAAGGGGGTTTATCTCCGCTTTTTTGGCTTTCATTCGTGCGCGACCATGTGCGCGCACCCGCCTATATATTTCGTGAAAACTTTGCAATTGCAACTTATTAAATTTCTTCATAGACCCATCAAAGAACTTATACTACGTCAAAGACACTAAACCTAGGCTTCTTTTTTATTATTATGAAAATTTTCATTAAATGGAGCCGAATGTCTTTTTAAACTTTCGTGCATGACCGAATGTACACACCTTGGTATTTTAAAAAAATATATAAAAGGTTTTATACTTTAACAATTGTATGCTTGAATCGAGCTCAGAAGATATATTAAATCCGGATATGTTTGGATTTACTCCTTTTCACGTTTTGAAACTTCGCTGAATTAGACCGCTACTTCCAAATGGCGTACGTGACCAGATACTATCACCGCGTACACGTCCTGAGACGCGCATGTGAAGTCATGCGACTTGAAAACAACACTTCCAATTGGTTCTTAATAGTTTCTATTCTGCAATTTACACGGAGCACTCCACCCACTTCTCTCACTATCTTTTCTACTCTCAAAAGAGAACAACGTTCAACACCCTTCGGAAGACTTTGCTGAAATGGCTGCCGCCCAGCATTCATCTTCCGAATCTGAAGGAAATGAGCGACTACCTTTAAAAAGAAAAAAGGAATCTTTTATTTGGCAATTTTTCACTTATCCTGAAGAACAAAAGAAAGTAAATGCGCCAAAAGTTACCTGCACGATATGCAATTCGGTTCTCTCAAGAGGAAATCCAAGAAAAAAATATTCCTTTTCCATACATACCATGGTGCGGCATGTCAAACAAGTGCACCCTGTGGAATTTGCACAGGCATCGACAAGAGCCCTGGCCACGCTATTACCATCAGAGGTGGCCAGCACATCTTCTGGTGGACGACCTGTATCTCCATCGAGAGCTGTGATGGACTTGAGACCATATCTTGCAAAGGTGCACATGAAATGCAACGAGTGTGGAGAAATTCTTCTGTACGGAGAGCAGAGCCTCATTCTTACTAAACTAAAAATTGAGAGTCATAAATGCCCCGAGAAAAGATAAATTTCTTCATTTCATTTTGATCCTGTGTCACACATGAAAATGTTGTTGCAAGTTAAAAAAATCAAAAACAAAATAACACTTGTTTAAAAAAAAAAAAAAAAAAGTTCTTTTCAGAACTAACTCATTCTACCAAAAAGAGCTCCAGGAGCATATTATAAAGGGGGTTCATCTCTGCTTTTTTGGCTTTCGTTCGTGCGCGACCGTGTGCGCGCACCCGCCTATATATTTCGTGAAAACTTTGCAATTGCAACTTATTAAATTTCTTCATAGACCCATCAAAGAACTTATACTACATCAAATAAACTAAACCTAGGCTTCTTATTTATTATTATGAAAATTTTCATTAAATGGAGCCGAATGTCTTTTTAAACTTTCGTGCGTGACCGAATGTACACACCTTGGTATTTTAAAAAAAATATATAAAAGGTTTTATACTTTAACAATTGTATGCTTGAATCGAGCTCAGAAGATATATTAAATCCGGATGTGTTTCGATTTACTCCTTTTCACGTTTTGAAACTTCGCTGAATTAGACCGCTACTTCCAAATGGCGTACGTGACCAGATACTATCACCGCGTACACGTCCTGAGACGCGCATGTGAAGTCATGTGACTTGAAAACAACACTTCCAATTGGTTCTTAGTAGTTTCTATTCTGCAATTTACACGGAGCACTCCACCCACTTCTCTCACTATCTTTTCTACTCTCAAAAGAGAACAACGTTCAACATCTTTCGAAAGACTTTCTTTTCACGCGATAATGTGAAATACTGAGATTGTTACAGGATTTTCTATCAGATATGTGCTCCCATTTCTGTTGAAGCACTAACACCGTGGAAAATTCCACCGATAGCAGTGATATTTTTAACGCCGAGCACCGGCGATTTTTATCACTTAGAAGCCTTCCTATTATGAAGGTTTATCTCCTAAGTCTCTGATTCTCAAACTGTGCAACACGGCTCCCCTGTGTGCCGTAATAAGGAGCTAGGGGCGCCGCGCACACTCTAGTGTGACTAACCATCCATAAATTCCACGGACATCTCTACCCTGTTATCTGCAATTGTGAACATCAAAAGGAGCTGCGCTACGCCCCTGTAAGAGGCCTCACTCCCACTGCTGCAACGGCTTGGCAGTCCTCCAGATGCACAGGAACAGCCCCTCCGATCCATTGAAGTTCTGTGTCGGTCTCAATACCACTTACGAAATGAAAATAAGCACTGAAGAATATTTATGCTGTAGCAGGAGGAGTACTACATGCTTGCAGAATGCATTCTATTACCTATAAAAAAGTGAAACACCCACGCTACAATCATATAGAATACTTCCTCTAAAGAAGCCTGTGAATAACTTTAAAACATCAGGTTAACCTTTTTTTACTCTCTCATCATTGTTAAAGATAAGTATTTACAATACTATATTAAACAATGCCATGGTTGTTGCTTTTTAATTTAAAAAATCTTGCAATCTTTCACAAACCCAATACTCATGGCTTCTTTTTCGTGACAAAAATATTGCAATATTACATACCTACATAGAATAACAGAAAAAACATAAAACTACAAAGGCCAAACAGTCTACTAAACGCGGATTTAACCTATGGGGCAGATTTATGTTAACTACTTCATACCCAGATATGCACCAGTTAATGTGCACCACAGTATGCTAGTGCTCCGTTACCCTTGGTGTGCCACATTTGAAATGTGGCGCACCATGGTACAAAAACACCATACATGCGTAACACAACTGTGCTGAAAAAGTAATACATTGCTAGAGTTGCATCGCAACTGTGATGCAGCTCCAGCAAGGCTCACCAATGCACTATATTCACAATGCTGCGTCAATACCTACACCTGCTTCAAGCACATGCACAGTTTTGAAACAGCATGGGCCTGAAAGTCACTGAGTGAAATATCATACATTACAGTCAGCCACTTTCAAGACGCATTCCTTCAGAGGAACACTTACCGTTTATTAGAGGTAGATCGTCCGACTCCACCGGAGGACACCCCTAATAAAAAAGACATATATATAAAATGCGGACTAGCCGCTGTATCGTGCTAGCAAACTTTAACTTAAAAATCGTTAGAAAAAACAAAAGGAATCGAGCAAAATCAGTAGGCCACTGATAGGATCTCTTTTTGACCTCGCTAAAATAGAAACATTAGGAACAACCCCTCATGAGAAATATGAAACTAGTGAGAGAAACCGAGCTCGACGCCATGATGGCTGCAAGATAGCTCGGCTCCTCCGCCCACCCCGCCCAAAATAACGACAAACCCTATGCAAATATTATAAATAAATACAACACACCAGCAAAGTAACAGGGTAAAACGTTTTATTAAATAACTATTTACATGGCAGCCTGCTGCAACATGAAAACAACACTTCCAATTGGTTCTTACTAGTTTCTATTCTGGAATTTACACGCAGCACTCCACCCACTTCCCTCACTATCTTTTGTACTCTCAAGAGAGAACAACGTCCTACATTTTTCGGAAGACTCTGGTGAAATGGCTACCGTATCTCATTCATCTTCCGAATCTGAACAAAATGATCGACTACCTTTAAGAAGAAAAAAAGAATCTTTCATCTGCCAATTTTTCACTTATCCTGAAGATCAAAAGAAAGTAAATGCACCAAAAGTAACCTGCACGATATGTGACTCGTTTCTCTCAAGAGGAAATCCAACAAAAAAATATTCCTTTTCCATACATACCATGGTGCGGCATTTCAAACAAGTGCACCCTGTGCAATTTGCAGAGGCATCGACAAAAGCCCTGGCCACGCTATTACCATTAGAGGTGGCCAGCACATTTTCTGATCGACGACCTGTATCTCCATCGAGTGCAGAGATGGACTTGAGATATTTAACTATATATGGTCTATAACCTATGGTTTTTTCAGTGAATTTTCAAGGTTTTGTAAATGCTAATTCCTAACTATATATGGTCTATAACCTATGGTTTTTTCAGTGAATTTGCTCCGCCGCCCACCCCACCAATGCAAATATTATAAATATATACAACACACCAACAAAGTAACAGGGTAAAACGTTTCATTAAATAACTATTTACATGGCAGCCTGCTGCAACATCGATCCAAATGCATGACACTGTTCCTGTCAAGGTAGCATAGCTGGCGGCCTAGGGGTGGAGGACCGTTGTGCAAATACCCCGGGGAGGACTCTGGATATGCTTGGTCCCTGAGATTCTTCGATGTCACTGCCTTCCACAAATGGCATAAGTCCTGGATGTTCGGTGCCATACTTGAGGGTTTGACCTAAAGACACGTCCTGCGGTGCCCTGGTCCAACCATCACATATACCTCCGCCAGGAGACGGCGTGGGGTGCACTGGAAGGGAGAGGCTGGGCGAACGAGCCTCCCCCACCTCCCCAGGTGGAGGTTTCTCAGCTACACCCCTAAAGACACGTCCTGCGGTGCCCTGGTCCAACCATCACATATACCTGCGCCAGGAGACGGCGTGGGGTGCACTGGAAGGGAGAGGCGGCGCGAACGAGCCTCCCCCACCTCCCCAGGTGGAGGTTTCTCAGCTACACCCCAGCGCTTCACTGATCTCCTTGTCCTCAGTCAAGCATCAATAGTAAGATTTTCATAGGTGAGTGTAGGTTCATAGTTTGGCATCCACAGGCTAAAAGCCTGGAGTGGGAGTGAAAAAACCATAACTAGGTAAGAAGGAACGCAGAGGCTGTAGGAAGGACTCTGGATATGCTTGGTCCCTGAGATGCTTCGATGTCACTGCCTTCCACAAATGGCATAAGTCCTGGATGTTGGGTGCCATAGTTGAGGGTTTGACCTAAAGACACGTCCTGCGGTGCCCTGGTCCAACCATCACATATACCTGCGCCAGGAGACGGCGTGGGGTGCACTGGAAGGGAGAGGCGGCGCGAACGAGCCTCCCCCACCTCCCCAGGTGGAGGTTTCTCAGCTGCACCCCAGCGCTTCACTCGACAAGATGAGTTGCGCCCGCTCCTGCGGCACATTGCCTCGCTCGGCCAGCTGAATTACGCCTGCTCTTGCTATTACAGCATCTCACCCGCCATCCGGCTGAATTGCACCCACTCTTGCGGTACAGCGACAGGCGGCTGCCACGGAGCTCAGGAAATGGCGGTCGGCTCCACAGACTTGGGCCTGGCCTGCAAGGATGGCTCTGGACAACCCTGGAACTCGGACGCTTGACTGCTACGGCATGGGCCCCATTCCCAAAAGCGTCCCATCATCCTTGAAGATTCTACAAGAGTCACCGGGGCCCCCGACTCCCGCAGAGTTCCGGTGGGGAGCTTCTGCCATGATTGCTCGCAGAATGGCCATGACGTAGCCACGGGGTGCTCTCATGCTGACGCCAGCTTCAGTCTGAAACTTCCCGAAACACTGTAGACTACCAATTCAATCAGTTCCGGTGGAGCCCCAACGACGTATCGCGTTGTTGCATAATGCGTCATATGACACGCCGCGTTAGCGCACCCGGAAGTGCTCCGGTGCGCGAGGCGCAAAGCGCAGCATCCCGGAAGCAATCCGGGGCGCGGCGCGGAGCGCGTAACGTAAGCATAACAGGTCATGTGACTTGTTAATAAAACTTTTCATTGGTTTAGAAATATTTTTTGTCCCAAATGATGAAAACCCCTCCTTGTTTCCTCTTGGCTCCTGCCCCCTCCCCAAGTCTTGCTCGGCCAGCTGAGTTTCGCCTACTCTTGCGGCCTACGACATGGATACGCCGGGGCGTTATGGATCAGTATGAGCAAATATACACTTGGGGATTCGCAAGCAACAACAAGCCTTTGTATTTGGGGCTCTACATCAACAACAGTGACAGAGAACAGAAACGAACTAAGCACTCAGGGGCTACGTTTAAACGTAACATCATCTCCCCAGAGGTACATCACCTTACACACACATGCACTCTGATCTCCTTGGCCTCAGTCAAGCATCAATAGTATGATTTTCATAGGTGAGTCTAGGTTCATAGATTTCCATCCACAGACTAAAAGCCTGGAGTGGGAGTGAAAAAACCATAACTAAGTAAGAAGGAAGGCAGAAACAGAATCTTCCTCTGCAACATCCGGCTCTGCATCGCTACTTACTTATAAATGCAGAAAAAACTCAATTAACACAAGGGCTCTTTTCAGAGCCACCTTATATCAAAGCACTCAAACTTCTGATTTATCTCCATTTTCACACTCTTGTAAATAGGTGTGCGCGCCGGGGTGCGCGCACCCCGCAACTTAAAAAAAATATATATATATATTTTCGCCTTTAAGGACCTTACTGCACACCCTGAGAAAACCTACGCAGCAAAACAATCTCTACCTTCTCCCCTTTCCATGTTCCAACGCTTTGAAATGAACAATATATTTACTCGCAGTGACAAAATGGCGGTCAACACTTCCTGATTTCCTTCGAATCGAACGTTAACAGACGTCAAACAGCCAAAAAAAATTCCGCTCGCGCGCAGCCGCTTGAGTGCGCGCACCCGTCCGCGCTTATAGATATATAATTGACTTTAACTTTAATTTTCTCAGCAACTACTGAACGGATTTACACCATTCCAAAAAAAGCATAATCTGCGAGCCGGACTCTACAGTTTTGCCAAATTTCTTATAAATCCATTTAGCCGTTCGACCTGTAGCCGTGTCTAAACGTCATATGGAAAATAACATGGAGAAAACACGTTTTGGGACCCCCCTTTTATCTCAGCCCCCACTTCACCAATCCCCCCCCAAACTTCCAGGGAAGGAGCGCAGCGGACCGAGCCATCTTCTTTGAGAAATTCGCAAAGATTCATCCACCAGGGCCAAAGTTAATCCAAATAGAATGTTGAGGATTTCCTATGGAAACTAGGTCCTAACTATAACTACCTACTGGCGACCGCCAGTAGGCAATATATATATATATATGTATTAATAAATCAATTTGTATGTTTGTTTTTTACTTACATTAATTATTTAATAATTTTAATGTTATTTAAGCATTTTAAGTATGTTTAAGTTAATTATATTTATTATTTCATTTATTTTTAATTACTTTAAAGCATTTAAAAAAAAATCGATATTTTGACTATCTATATTTTTTAAAACGATATTTTTGATTCAATATTTTTGTACTTACCTGTTTGGAGATAGGAAGTCGATATTTTTGTATTCTATATTTTTTACTCGATATTTAGGTACTTCTATATTTGTGTCATCGATATTGTTTCAGTGATCCAATAATAGTACTTGTTGTGAACAATGAACTAGAAAATAACAACAGCTAATATCAGTAACAAATGTAACACTAAACTATGAGTCGGATGAGGAGTCATAACAGCGATAAACCTGCAAACAAAGAGAAAATAATGAATCAAATAAAGAGATTAGAGGAGTCAGGTAACATGTGAAGAAGAGGGTCTTGAAGAGTCCAAAGAATCTATCTTATGAGCATTGATGAAGCTTTGCAGTTGTGTTGGGTCTTCCTATGAAGTTGTTTTGTAGTTATAAGTAACTTTGAACAGGCATGGAAGAAATAAACCATATCTGGCACCCATGGATCGAAGAACTGGCTGCATATCGAGGAAAGCTTTACGTCTGGATGCAGTAGCTTTGGAGTAGTCTTGTGCAAAAAATAGTGTAGCACCAGACCATGAAATGCGTTGAATGGCTTTAGCAGCTGTTAAGACTTTTAATAGGTCTGTGTATTCAAGAAAGCACAAGATGACACCTCTC
The DNA here is from genome assembly GCF_964261635.1 of Lissotriton helveticus. Taxonomy (NCBI): domain Eukaryota; kingdom Metazoa; phylum Chordata; class Amphibia; order Caudata; family Salamandridae; genus Lissotriton; species Lissotriton helveticus. The sequence continues at coordinate 430,743,675 of NC_136059.1, forward strand.
GGCCTTTGTGAAGATGAAATGTTGGTGGTGACACGGCCCAGTCTATGAGCACGTTGTATATTCAATGTGGTTTCTTCTGGTAGATGAAGGATTTTGGGGAGAAAGGATTGAAAGAAAGAGATAGGATCCGTACCTTCAACACCTTCAGCCAAACCATATATACGTATTTTGTTTCTCCTGTTACGATTTTAAAGATTTTCGACTTGTTTTTGTAGTGTCAATATTTGAGAATGTAAAAGAGGTACACTTTTGGTGATGTCATCCAGGGAGGAAACAATATGTTCCACTGTTGTGAGCCTAGCCTCTAGTTGTGATCAGTTATCTAAAAGGGCTTGTAATTTGGAATTTGTTTCCTCCACAAAGGGCCTAAGGGCTCTTATTTCTTGTAATAGTAAGTCCATTAAAACTGAGGAGGCTGGTTTGGGCGGTGAAGGGGGTCTTTTTTAAGCGCTTCACAATTGATTTTCCAGGTGATAGCTGTATAGGATCCATGACTGAGTGGCACTGGTCCATATCAAGAACCCCTAAGTTGTTCAAGTTAGCTAATTCTGAACACATCTTTGAGTTTTTAATAAGAACTCATTTTGGTGTTGGAGTAACAGAGAGGGTACCTTTTGTTCAGCCCATCAACCTAGTCAAAGTTGTGTAGTGAGATTCTTAATGTACCTCTGCCTTCACAAACGGTATTAGTCATTTAAAACATATGTCAGAAGTAAAGGAACAGCAAATGTGGAAGATGTACTTCAGAGAACAATTGCAGCAGTACTAAAATAAAACAGGAACCTTGGTGACACACTCTTTAAGGTTGTCATTTTTAGAACTGATGTTACTCCTTAACAACACGGTGAGGTGAAACAGGGTCACCGCGCCCCTATAGACATCAGATGAGAGAAGAAACAGTAATTGTGATGCAATAGAAGGTATGCTGCAGTCTTGAAAGCTAGAAAGGGGTGCTGTTTTTAAAGAACAGGAAAGCGATCGCTCTGCACTGCATTAATCAAAATGATATCCCTCCATGCACTGACGCCTTGAAAATTGAAATAAATTACAGTCTAGAAATAACTGAAGCCTGAGCCAGCTTGGTTATCTTTGTGTGATGAAATTTTACAGACTATATATATCGTTAAAAACATATCTCAAACATAAAGGAACAGCAAATGTGGAAGCTGTGCGTCAAAAAACAACTGCAATAATATAGAAATGAATGAGGAACCTCGCTGGCATGCATTCAAAAGTTACGGTGTTTGGAAGTAGTGTTGCTTTCCAAAATGGCGGCCATGACCACATCGCCACCGTATTAAGAATAAGGCCGGGTGAAACAGGGCCAACGCGCCCCCACAGATGTCAGCTAGCAGAGGAGTTTATACTTGTGACACATTGGAGGAATTTCAGCAAGTTCGAGGACTATATAGAGGCGCCGCTTGCAGAAACAGGAAAGTGTTGAAACAAAATGGGGGCCCTCCAATCGTGATCTCCCTGATGCGCGCGTATTGAATAAATTATGGCATAAAGTACCGGTAAAGCGCCTAGGGAGTGCATCATCCTTCGAACCATCAGTTCATCCAGTGAAAACCTCAGAAGAATTCACAGCATGCAGTCTTGAAGCACGTTGCCGCCGGTCCGAACCAGGAGCCTCACACTGGCACCGCCATGTCTGTTGGGCGCCAAGCCACCCAGTGTTATGTTCTTAATAGTGTCAATGCTCCTATGTGACAGAGTTATGTCCATTACAGTGTCTATGCTTCTCTGTGACATATATCCTCAGCAGTGCCTATGCTCCTCTGTGACATATATCCTTAGGAGTGCCTATGCTCCTCTGTGACAGAGTTATATCTTTAGCAGTGCCTATGCTCCTCTGTGACAGTTATATCTTTAGAAGTGCCTATGGTCCTCTGTGACAGAGTTATGTCCTTTAAAGTGCCGTAGTCCACTGTAACAGAGATATGTCCTTAACAGGGTTATGTCCTATAAATGGCCTATGCTCCCCTAAGACATTTATGCCCTTTACAGTGCCTATGTTTCTCTGTGAAAGAGTTATGTCCTTTACAGTGCCTATGCTTCTCTGTGATAGGCATGTCCATCAGAGTTATGTCCTTTACAATGCTTATGCTTGTCTGTGACAGAGTTAGGCACTTTAAAGTGCCATAGTCTTCTGTAACACCGTTATGTACTTTACAGTGCCTATGCGCCACTGTGACAGATATATGTCCTTCACAGCTCCAACGCAAGAAGGCACATGCCCTATACAAGCAACACTCTGGGAGGAGTGCTCGGACGATGTGGACTAGCATAGGGCAATCATCACAATGTCTATTCTGGCCAGACCCTCCACATGTAGCACTCCACTCTGAAGGATTTTGTCACCAAACCTCTCACCATAGTAACCCGCTACACCCAGATTCTGAATAAACAGATGGAGCACATCCATTGTAATAAAGCTTCGCAAGTTAGGGTACAACTGTGATGCACATTGTGTGTGTAATGGAGAGTTTTATAAACAGGGCAATGTGGGCATACATACGGCAGAAGTGCTTAATAGGCTGTGGGTTTATAGAAATGGAACTTTGCATATTAGGGCTACGTGGAAACAACCTTACTTTTTGGCACTAGAACTTACCGTACTTGGGAAAAGTGGGTAATGCTATTGAAATTTTACTTTACATGTTGATGGATTGCCATTGGAGATTTACATAGCCGGGCAAGGGCTGGCCTTGAACGTAGGCGAGCTGAGCCCAGGCAGTGGGTGCCAATATTCTGAGGGGCACAGCAGTAAGCTGCCTACGTGAATATCATGCAAACAGCAGCACATCCATCTCACTTGGTCTCAATCGGTCCGATTAAAGACTTTGTAATAAGCCCTAAATATACCTCTGCATTATTGTTAGCACCCCATTAACCCTCTGTCCTTCTCCCATCTTACTCGTACCTCCTATTGTCACACTGCAATGACCCCCGCACCCACAACAAACACCAAATTCTCATCCACCCAGGGCACTGCCCATGCCTATATGGATACTGGCATTGGCTATGGCAATGGAGCTCAACATACTGTGGTGGACCTTCAAGTACTGATACTTTACATACCTGAACAATGTAGCTTTACAATGTGGATACTGGTATTACCATAGTATTTTAAATACAGGAATAAAGAAAGAAGGGGCATACCATTGTGGATTTCTCATCCTGCTATATTTATAATTGAATCTGGTAGGGCATAATCTGCTTAAAAGAACTGTGAAATTGTGTTCATGCTAGCATGGCCATGCTTTTCTGTGACAGAGTTATGTCCCTTGGCCATAATAGAAGGGTAAATCTTTAAAATGAAATCCAAAATGGCCACCTTTGCCTCACAATACATGTGCAATCATGCTCACACATTAGCGGTCATCTTTGAATTCTTTTGCATGCATCACCATGCAACGGGGCCAGATTGGAATAGTTTTTTCCAATGCAGTCAGCATTGGTAAAGTAAACAGTTCAGTAATAGTGTATTAAAGGCAAGGCCTATTGGTGTGAGCAACGCTTGTTTATCTTTTCTGTCTGTGACTGTGTTCTTGGTTTCCCTTCAACGTTTTGAATGATTTAATGACCCAATCTTTTGAAAAATCAATGATGTTTACTTGCAAGCTGGATGATGTGTATAATTTATTACAGCTTTCTTAAAAAGATGATTCACTTAGTATCAAGAGGTAATTTACATGTCAGAATATTTTATTACATCTTCATTCTTGTGCATTTCTTCAACCTGCAGCAGTGTCAATTAGGAGTTAAATAAACTCAATGAGCTTATCATGGCTTGTTGCTTCAGTGTGTAAGACATTTATCATAAATATTGCATTTTTCTTGTAACTACAGGTTTAGAATCAGTATTTTCTCAGGGGTCTTGATTGTATGAGATGAGACCAAGCACACAACATTACTAAATGATCGAGAAAAGAATGATATAATATGCGTATGGAATCCAACAAAGTAGCCACCAGTGGCAAATGCACGCCAGCACGCCCACACCCAAACCCTTCATTTCCCAGCCCGGATGTATGTCATGACAACGCAGGCTTTACACCGCGCCACCATTACAACGTATCTATCACAACGCAAGTCGTTACAACGACTTGCGCTTTAGGCGCTGGATTTAGGAATAGTATGATTTACTATTCCAACTCCAGCCTACGTAACAGTAGGGAAGGTGTTGGAATAGTAAATCATACTATTCCTTGGTATATAGCGCCATCCAGCGCAAGTCGTTGTAACGACTTGTGTTGTGATGGCTGCGTCGTAATGGTAATGGTAGCGCGGTGTAAAGCCCGTGTTGTAATGGCTGTCTCCCCCCCCCCCAGCCATAGTATTTCCCTGAGTTCACTGTTGATTAGCAGGCCTTACACCCTTTAATTACGTGTTTTCCTTTTATTATTTCCACCATGTGAAACAATAAGGGAAGGGCAATCATCCTCCAGGGAGGAGAATATACTTCGCTTAAGTTTGATGTTATGTCATCGCATCATCATGTTTTCCTTTTTTTTGTTATGCTTCCACCCACTGCTAACAAAGACTGGATGTTTGTATTTTCTATTAGTGATATGCACATAATCTGTGTAAACAACGAATTTCAATGAATCTACAATGGCTGAAACCTAATGAAATGGTTAAAAAAGTGATATGTGTATAGAATGTGCACAATAAGTGTTGGCTCCCCCACACTACGTTGTACGAATGAAATGAATTGGTCTTAGGACAACCAAACTGTCATACACACTGAATCTCTCTCCAAACTTAGCTGCGTTGCTGGGTTGGGGGGAACAGGCTCAGGCTCCCAGTCTAATTAAGGATTGCAAACTGAGGGTGCTCAGGCCAATCCTGTTGCTGCTCTCATGCTGCTAGCAACAAACAAAAATGTCTCAACTTGAAAATATTTACAAACAGGACAAATGGAATCAGTGATAGGGGAACAAAGGAAGGGAGACCACAACGTGATAGTAGGGTGAAGAAAAGAAACTATAATTTTTGTAAGTAGTTAAGAAGCACTACAGTACACATGAATATACAATGACCATAACACACAACGTGAGCACCGGGTGTGCTAGTGAAGGTGGGCGGCGCAGTGACACAAGGGTGAGGAGAACAGCGTGAAGGGTGATAACAGCTAAGGATAAAGTGGTCAAAATTACAAAATATGTACAGTGTTTATGCACAAAATTTCAGATAAATAGATTGACCACAATAGCGCCCAAGTTCTAGGTTGTATAATCAACAGTGCTTCAACCTGAATGATGGCAGGTCATCATCAGGACAATGGTCATTAGTTTGAGGGTAGTGCTCTAACAAAGAGGATTCATGGTAAGGATCTGGGTAATCCAGGAGTAATCAAAACAGCGAGGACTCAGGTATCCGCGTTAGTGCAAATTACTTAGGTCCTGTAACGTGGTCGTCAATGTAGAAAAGATCTATGGGTAGCCGTGTTAACGTATCCAGAGGCAACCCGGTTAATGGGCGTGGCAACAGATTTGAAGCTGAAGTATGGACAAGATCCAGGGAGAGAGTAGCGCAATGGCGGGAAGTGAATTCAAGTGTTGTATTAGAGGAGCGAAACCTCCAGGATGCAGCCGGGTTGTGGACGAGTAAAGCTTCAGCGTCCATATTTCAGCTTCAAATCCGTTGCCACGCCCACATTGCCGACCACATTACAGGACCTAATTAATTGTTGAGTTCCATTAGATTTTGTTGATGGGACATTAAGTAGTCATTTAGTGAGAATATGGGTGAGTATTGATGTGCAGCTTATATTTAACTGCTAGTGTGTGTAGTTTGTTGTTTTTACTTAGAAGTCATAATTACATTTTAATGTGTGATGTATGTATTTTGTTGTTTAGGCAGTTCTTTACCATTCAATACCTTAAACAACCATAAAGATTAAGTTACATTTACCAGTCACCCTTGTGCATTTATTTGTCTTACTTTCTCATCACGATAACATACTGCATAATTTAGGTCTTTGATGTTCACAAAAGGAAGCGCAAGACAAGCATGCACAAAGGCTTTCTCAAACATGCAAAGCAAGCATTGTCCTTTTATCAAAAGTACAGGCCACAGAATGTTTTGCTGTGCGTGCCTTTTAAGTTTACAACCTATAATGAAAACTTTCTCTTCTGATTCATTTTCTGATGTACCACTTAACTCTGCTAATGCAGCCTGGTCAACAAATGATCCCTTTTTATCATTATTAAGGAAAAGCACAGACATGCAATTGTATTAATAAACCTCTAGTTTTCTTCTTTTACATAAATGCATTTTTTTAATCGTAGATTGTAAGCAGCTAGCATAATTTCCTGCATCTAACGTCTAAAAAACATTCATCCATATGCAAAATCATGTACTTTATTAGTAGCAGTATGTTCCACTGCTTTATCCATATGCAAGTATAGACAATGCATTCATCGGAAAATCTTTTAAGTATCCGAAAGGAGTGTTAATATATGTACTAATGCAAAGTATAGTAAATATCACCCCCACTAACACCACTGGTACTACCAAAACCTTCTCTGTCATCATTACAATTACCACTAACATCACCATTACCATCACCTTTAGCACAATAACCATCTCCACATCTTTCAAGACCACCATCACTATCACCAACATCACCACCTCCAATGTTATCATTTCCACTTCATCATCACAATTATCACTATCATTGTCTCCATCAGCACTATTAGCACAACAATCACCAACATCATCACTGCCACCGCTATCACCACTACCGCCACTGCTAATGGGATCCTCACTACTATCGCCGCCATCCCCAACACAATAAACATTATTATCAACATCACCACTAATTCCACCAGTACTATTACCATCGTCAGAATCAAAATAATTACTCCTATGAACGCTGATACCATTACCACCAACACCACTAACACGCTCATCACCAGTATTAACACATTCACCCCCATCATCACAATTATAACTATCAATACACCATAATCACCACTGCCACCAACACATACCCTCCTGCAGCCCAACAAGTCAGCAGCCCAACATGTCAAAGCACGTAGTCCCAATTGCGGTTTCTCCTGGCAGCACAGCAGTATCATGGCAAAGGGCAGCATGTGGAATTGGTAGCGTCTGGTTACAAGTCCCAGGCAGAGTCTAAAATCATGGGGTCAGAGCCCCTGTGATCAAAATTGTCTTTGTTTAAGGGGGAACTTCAAAGGGCACCTTTAGAAGTGTGCCCAACAATCCCTTTCAACGGAGCCCTGGCTCCAGACATCAGTAGGACGGCAGGACACAACCTATACAAATGAAAAGTCTGAACACCATCTCCCAACCCAGGAAGACCATTAGTATGCAGATAAATGCAGATATAATCCTTGTCACACCCAGCCCTTCATGTATTGTGGCTGTCTGGAAAGAATGCAACAAGTGTATCTGTCACCCAGGCCAAGACATAGATTGTAATCAGGCTGCAAAGCACAAAAAGTCATAAGCACAGAGAAATGCTCACTTTCTAAAAGCATTTCTGAAAAAATAAAGTAAAATCCAGCTACATCGTAGTATCACCCCATTCTAAACATAGCAAGCATGACAGCGCCACTCCATTCAGATCCAGCATAGTCACTTAAAGTATATATAAGGGAATTCCCTATGCTAGCTTATTAGAGAAGTAGGCCTCACAGCAGTGAGAAACAAAATAGGCGCTTTTTCATTACCAGGATATGCCACACAAAAAGGCACATATTCTACCTTTTGCTTACACAGAACCCTACCCCTAGAGCTCTCTAGGGCCTAATGTAAGGGTGATCTATATGTACTAATAGGGGAATTTAAGGCTTGTGAAGTAGATTCAAAAGCCAAGTTAAAGTGGCAGTAAACTGTGCATGCAGGTCCTGCAGTGGCAGGCCTGAGACAGGTTTGAAAGGCTACGTCTGTGGATGGCACAAGCAGTGCTACAGGCCCAAAAATAGAATTTAATTTACAGTCCCTAGGTATCTGCAATACTAATTTACAAATAACTTGCATGTACATTAAATATGCCAAACAGGTATTAACCACTCACACCTTGTTTATGAGAGAGAGAGCAGATGCACTTTAGCACTGATTAATAGTGGTCAAATTACCCAGAGTCCTAAAGCCAACAGAAATGTTAGAAAAATAGGCGGAGGAATCAAAACGTTTGGGGCTAACCCTGTAAAAAGGGTCGGGTCCAGCAACTACCATCACTACCACTATCACAAATAGCGCCACTATTCACTTCCACTAAGAACATTATCACCTGCTATCACCAATATCAGCATCAGTATTACCATCAATATTAACACTACCATTGCCACAGCTGTCACCATCACTATCATTATCACTTCATCCCCCAGTAACACTATCACCACCACTATCAACACCAACACACCACCATCACCATTACCGTCACCACAACTATTACCACCCCCATCATGCTCTAGCATCACATGTTCGAGACCTGCCAGACAAAGGTACAGGAGGCCTGGAGACTAAGCTAGTAGGCCCCCCTCCTCCTCATCCCTACCATCATCTGCCAGGCATGTGTGCACACGTTTTACTGAGATTCCTCTGCCTAACAAGCTCTCTTCTTCACAACGTGTCAGTGAGTTCAGAGGGAGCAGAACACACCAGATCAGCCAAAACAACAACCAATGCCAGCCACCCGATAGGTCTCTATCACCTGCAACAAACTTTTAGGGCTCAGGCTGAGGCTGCTTGTGCCTCAAACATCCTGGCTTTTTGTCAGCAGTTGACATACAGGCAACACATGGCCATAGCCAGCAGTGCAACCTTTACTCTAAATATCCCAATTGCCTATTTGCAGCCTCTTTCCTGAGAAGCTGACATATCCCTTTCCCATATTTTGAGTACAGAGCAGGAAATGAGAAACAATTTGGCCACCACAGCACCTTCTTTCTTGCCTGATCCTGCTATCTCTCATTATTAGGCACTTTCTCTCCTATGCCCTTGTCCTTTTACTTGGTTGGGCACTTTTTTTAGAATGTGTTTATTGAACTGTATGCAGTTGGAAAGGCAGCCGCTGCAATCAGCGCAGTAGGGAGAGATCTGCCACAACATGCGGGACATGCAAAAGATATATGTTGAGCTATAACATCAGCGGCACCTCTATGTCCGTTACAAAATTGTTCATTATTAACACCATCATTTCAATCAAAACAGTATAACAAAGGAAACAAGAAAAAATAAAATAAACTCTTGAGACTCTGCAGAGGGGGTAAAAAGTCAAGCCCGATAAGAGGGGGTAAAGTGGTAGACCAGAGAGGCATTCACCAATTTGTGAGACAAAAGTAATTTGTGCATACATGTCTTCTATTGGGGAGGGGTGTAGAGGAGCCCATCTCCAGTCAGAATGTAGGAAGGGGGATGTAGCATATGCAGGAGGGTTGTTCGTGCGTGTTGGGAAGGTCATTAGGGACATAATAATCGCAGGACCACTAGATCAAGTAGGCCACATGCAGTGTATTGGGGACAGTCAGTTCCATGTGCAACTACACGTCTTCCTTGAGATGCATCCAAATGAGATGTGGATTCATGTGTATCATTATTGGTTTCCACATTAAGTAGGAAAGTCTCCCAGCACCCAAAACCTGCGCAGGAGATCCCCGGCACGCAAAGCCTCCGAAATGTGTGTGCGCCTCTGCACAAGTCCATGTCAGGAGCTCACAGAGCCATCACTCATGGTCCGGTGGTATAGGGGGCTACCAGGCCATGGCCACTTGTCGTTTAAACAGACCAAAGGCAAGATCAATTAATCTGTGTAAGTGCTTGTCTCCCTTTCTACAAGGGCACAGCCCCAGCAGGCAGGAGGGAGGCATAGGAGTGAGGGCATGTGCTGCCAGGTCTGCCACTGTTTCAGTAACCGTGTGCCTTGTTGGCTTCAATACCAGGCAATCCCACACCATGCGATAAAATTCTGCTACCTGCAGTTCTCATTGAGGACAGGTGGGAACATATGCTTGATGCGGTGAGGTCCTATATAGGCTTGATGTACATAATTAAACTGTGTAAACCTGAACCTGTGGTTACGGGGCATACCCCAAAACAGCTGTAGAGCTTGGGACAAGCCCTGTCTATCAGAGTTTGCTGCAACACTGCATCCCAGTGGGCATTCACACCTGTCACGTCGTTTGGTGTTGCCACATGCAGTGCTGTGTAGAGAGTAGTTGACTAGGAAAAAAAGGGGGGTTGTGCCCAAATTACCCTCATGTACATGAGCACATGACATCAAAAAGATGTATACAAATACAAAGAAGCACAGAGGGATTGATTCAGTATTTATTTATAATCAAGGTTAAATTAAAAACCCTGATATATCCAAAAATGAATTTTTTAAGTAATGAATACACAAATTACAGTCACATATAGATATATATCAAACAACTAGGTGGAGCACACAAAAAAATCAACAAATGATTATATACAACAAGAGTACCTTCACTTGCACTCAATCTTTCCATATAATACAATATACAACGTATACATCACATATACATATTTACACACAAATTTCACAACACACAGCCCTACAAAAATAAAAACCAAAAGATTACACCAAAACACATATATCTATGTGTGCATTCCTGAGTTTCAATGCTACACTCTCAGGAAGTCCTATGTAACAGCGCCAGGGGAGACCAATTACCCCAAATTAATTATTTCAACCGGCGCTTATGCTACAATCTAGCACAAATTCACATTTGAAACGGACTCCTCCACAGAATGTCGACGCGTTTCAGCCACACGTATCTATGGGCTTCCTCAGGACAGAAGGGCCAAAGTACAGGGATCCACCGGTAAAATACGGACCCTGTGCACCGTGGCTGGAAAATCCAAGGTGGGGTACTACCACCGGGGGGTACCTCTGGGGGTTGATGCCCACTTCTAGTGCCCACTCGGTAGTAAAATTCACAGCAAAGGAAAAGTTCAATTCTTCTCTCTCTGGCGACTCAAGTCCACACGGCTAATTATGCTTCAAGACACGTCGGGAACAAAGTTTACCGGCATAACGTTTCAATACCAGGCAATCCCACACCATGCGATAAAATTCTGCTACCTGCAGTTCTCATTGAGGACAGGCGGGAACATATGCTTGATGCGGTGAGGTCCTAGGTAGGCTTGATGTACATAATTAAACTGTGTAAACCTGAACCTGTGGTTACGGGACATACCCCAAACCAGCTATAGAGCCTGGGACAAGCCCTGTCTATCAGAGTTTGCTGCAACACTGCATCCCAGCGGGCATACACACCTGTCACGTCGTTCGGTGTTGCCACATGCAGTGCTGTGTAGAGAGTAGTTGAGGCATGTTGTGTGCCAACAGAGGATAACAATGCTTGCAGTGCAGCAGAGGCGAAGGTTCATCATCTCCACCACCCCAGGCGGCTTGCATGCATATTGAATGGTGCAATAGGTTAGGAACTGACTGGCAAGCAGACAAATGGTATCCATGATGTCTTACAATGACATAATGACACCCTCCAAGTATAGGATACCAAGTTGCTCAATGGCCGCTTCCCTCCAAAGATCCCTAATCAGCATGCTGAACTGCTCCACACAGGTAGGTCCCACATGGCAATAGCCATTGAGTAAGGAAGATGGGGCCCCTTCAGGTGCATGAAGCTAGGCCAGCAATTACGGGCCACCGCTATTTGAGATGTTTCATGCCGAGGGAAGATGGAGGGGTCAGACAGACATGTGTAAATTCCTGTACCATTGAGTTCGGATAAGGGATAACTCCAGACAGGTCGTGGTGCACAACCAGGCCTTTGGCAACTGGAACTGTGTTGCCATGTAGTAGAGTTTTAATTTGAGAACCCCGAGCCTGCCCTCTAAAAGTGGACACTGCATCGTAGTCAGGGCTAAGTGGCGACAGTCGGCAATCCATATCAGTTCATGGAGTAGGGCATTAAGCATCCGGAATGACCTCCACAGAAGCACGAGTAGCATGGCTGTAAAAAAGTACAGCAGTCTAGGCAGCACCAGCATCTTGGAGATGACCACCTAATCCAATGGAGACAGGGGCAGTGATTGCAAAAAAGGCAGGGATCAGTGGATAGAGCAAACAACCCTGTCAAGTTTGCCCTCCTGGAGTACCCTCTGCGTGTGGTAGATCTGCAGCCCACGGTATTTGAAGGAGTTATAGCAGCATTGGAGGCTCATGCTCATAGCCTCTGTTCCGCCCGCTGTCAGGTGCGGTGCCAGAAGGAATAAACATGATTTTGACAAATTCAATCATAAATCCGACTTATCCCCAAATTCGTCCAACAGATGAATAAGATCGGGGAGATCAGCCTAAACGTTAGGTAGATTGATTAAGGCATCATCCGCATTGGGTGAGATGATGTGGTAGACCCCTTGTTCTGGGACACCCCAAGGCCGCGTTCTGTTCCGCAGTCAGCAGGCAAGAGGCTCCATTGCTAGTGCAAAGATGAGCGGGGAAAGCTGGCTACTCTGACGGGCACCGTGCTGGTTATTAAGACTGTCTGATACTATCTGGCTAGTTTTCCACCCTGGCAGGTGGGGTCATGTATTGGGTACGTACCCAGTCTAGAAAACCCAGCTGGAATCCCATAGCTGTTAGGGTCGAAAAGAGAAAATCCCACCCCAGAGTGCCAAAGGCTTTTTCTCTATCCAATGACATGGCCAATTGATTTTAAGCATCTCGGGGTTGTGCTGCATGAGGCACAGTAATCGCCATACGTTGACAAACATGCTGCCATCCATTTTAAAACAAGCATTTGGATGAAGTGAAGCAAGCAGTTCTCTAAAACTTTACTCAAGATCTTGTAATCAAGGTTCAGCAGTGAGAGGGGTGATATGACCTATCATCCAGTGGTTCACGGCCAGGCTTGGGTAGTACCTAAGTCAGGGCCTCTCAAATAGAGTCAGGGAGTTTTCCACAGTCCCTGGATTCATTAAACATAGTCAGTAGATGTCAGAACAATCTGTGTGGAGAAGGTGGCATAATACTCAATTGGCAGGCCATCAGTGCCCGGGTCTTATTCTGGGCAATCTGAGAGATGGATGTATGAATTTCTTCCAACTGCAGAGGTTCGGTGAGGTCTGCCTGCTGCAGAGGACACCATCCAGTTGGCTACCTTTATTTCCATCTGGTGGAGATCACTTTCAAGAGGCACAAGGTCCTTAGCTAGGCAGTGGAGAATGCCCTAGGAGGTTGCCATTTAGTGCCCGCAACCACAGCCTTATGTGCATGGGAATCGTGTACAGAACGAGGTCAATCCTGGTATGTATATCATATATGATAGAGTGAAAAGAGTATTCAACATCATTTGCGTGCCCCATGCACCATGTATCATGGAGGTGCATACGCGTATGCCACTGGTCAAAATGTTGTGTGATGCGAACACTGACAGGTGTATGTAAAGGTGGGGTAGAGCGGTTTAGTTGTAAATCGGGCACACAGTTAAAGCCACCCCCCCAAATCCCGGGGCTAAGTGGGTCAAGAAAGAGTGTTGGGGTATGACTATCTAGGAACTCTGTTTGGTTGGAGTTGGGTGCATACAAAGCCACCAGTGTAAGGGGAGCCCCATCTAGGTGCCCCTCCAGTATGACGTACCTCCCATCCATGACCAGCTGCAGTGTACTTAGAGCGACGGGGACCCCAGGTGCAAGCCAGATAAGAACACCCCTCTTATAAGTCAACATTGTGGTCCCATAAATCTACCCTCTCCATTTAGAGCGCTTTTTGTTGAGCTCGGGTGCCGTGAGATTGGTCTCCTGTAACATATCGATGTGGGCATGTCATCATATGAGATATGCATAAATGCTGTATTTCCTAGCTAGAGTATCCATACCCTGTACATTCAATGTAATATTATGATACTTCAGTGGAGAGCAATCAGGTGTTGGTTCAGTCATGGCTGCAAATAGCATAGAGGTGCTCAGGGCATGTGGAATAATAGTGCGCTCCCCTTTGTCTAGCTGCACCCCACCGATCTGTGCCCTCCCAGCGTGTTGCAGATACATTGGTGTAGAATGTCTGGAAATACCTGTGTCAGAAGTGGCAGCCTCAGAGAAAAAATTACAAACGTTAAAATTAACCAGCCATTGTGGAATCTATCACTCCAGGGCAGTATTCACAGAAGGGCCTGCCCATGAATCCCCAAATCAAAAGCAATAACCAAGGAAAGATAAGTAATAACAAGCAACAGTCCTTGTGGAAACAGTGGTAGGATGTGGCGCAGGAGCGAGATAACTGTTTCTGATAGCCATGCCCTTGAAAGATGGAAGCAGGTGTGGCCTGCTAGGACATGACAAAGGGGTGTGTGGGGGGCGAGGTAACGACATCCATGACCAACAGAGCTGGTAGCAAACAGAGCTGTCAGCACCCCATTGCTGCAAGTCAAAGGAGGTCATCAGCCGATTGTGGGGTGAATTTGTGAGCCGCATTACTTGAGGTCAATGAAGACTCAGAAACACAGGCATCGGAACAAGACTCCTCAGGTGGCTTACCCCTCAGAACAGTGAAGGAATTGACATGATGGTGATGTGCTGACACCTCTACCACTTGCGCCCGTTCCACAGCAACTTGTTCCCAGTTCAGAAGGATGCGTGGCATCTTGTGGCACCAACACTGTGGTTTAGGTGTCATCCAGATTTTCTCTTCATGTTCAGTGTCAGCTATGCGGGCTAGGCCCTTTGCATGGAGCCAAGTCCAGGCATCTTCTGGGGTGGGAAAGATGTGAGAGGAGTCTTCATCAAAAGAAGCAATGATAAAGCCAATACATCTAGCTGTTAAATGAAAATGTAAGCTACATCTACTGGCTTTATCAATGCATTTTAGATTTTCACAAGTGTTGGTAAAATGGCAGAGATGGGGAATGAATCACACACTGCTTTATTACAACTTGAGCATGAAACCATAATAAGCTTTAATTATTTAACATCCAGAGAAACATGCAGAAATAAGGTAATATACAATTATTTTGAAGTCAAAGTAGTGGGTATATGTGATCGCAACATTTTCCATAAAATTAGAAATGCAACGGGAGAAGATGGAGGCTGGCTAGACAGACCGGTTGCTAGCTCCATGCTCGCCAGGCAGAGAGAAACGAACAATATAGACTGAAATGCGCTTAGGAAAGTGCTCAATCTCACTGCAAAAAGAAAGTTCTAATGGCACCATGAGGATATGTTGCTGACAGGATTATCTATTCTTAAACTCACCGCGTTGCAAGGGAGCAGCGAGGAGGCGAATTTGCTCGTCAGCAGAGTACTCCGTGCGTTCACTGGATTGTGGGCGGAAGCCTTTAGCAGCGCAGCGGAGCTACCGAAGGGTGGCCCCTAGAGTCACCCCCCTTCCCTCATTGTGTGAGAGCAGGACGCTGCCCAGATGAAGCCAAGCGTCACATACTGCATTCATCGGACCGCCAGAGGCACGCACAGCTGCCGGCAAGGTCCACGAACTGAACCGCATGAAAAGGGTAAGCGGGTCAGACAGTTTTGCGGGGGATAACACTTCAGAAAGTACGATGCTGACACAGGGGGGAGGGGAAGCAGGCATTGACATATCAGGAGAAGAGTGGGATGAAGTTTTGAGTACCTCCTACTCCCCCGAGTTAGGTACAACGGCAGGTAGGGAGCAAGGCAAACGCACAAGCCACTGCCGAAGAAATAGGCAGTTCCTGGAAAGTACCTCGATTGTTGCACCAAAACATAATATAGCCCTCCGAAGAACAAAAAGGAAAGTCAAAAAGCAGGCCACGACCACAGCACCCGCCCCCAGAGTTAAAGGGAAACAAACCAAAGAGAAAGGGTTAGGAGTAGTAGTGGGGTCCCAGGACCTAAAGTCAAGGTTACACCATCCGTGAGATCATTCTTTAAAGTTCAAGTACAAGAACAGTTGGCTAAACCCCAACATTCCCCAAAAAAACACCTGCACAATGACCTTGCTAACAACACGAGTAAGGAGAGTAGGGAAAGTATGGAGGGGGTGCAGAGTCAGAGCCACTACAGACGCCTGAAATAGAGGATAACATAGCAAAAGAGCCTACAACCGCTAGTACAACCGTACAAAGTACAGATAGCGCAGATAGCGTGGAACATAGTGAGCAGAACTCCAAACCCTCCGAGTTCCCTCAGAACTTGAGCAAAAAAGTGGAGTCAAACCAGAAGGAGATTAGGGCTCTGAAGTAAAACGAAGGAAGCAGTAAAGAGAAGTTAGAATCCTTAGAAAATCAAGCGAGGAGTAATAACTTAAGAATTTTTAATGTGCCAGAGGGGCATGAAGGCGATTACATTAAAAAACTACATAGTATCATTACTAGAAGAGAGCTTCCCCTGGGCAAAGGCAGCAGTCTTAGCGGAGGATATACAGAGGGTGCATTGAGACCCCTTTGGTTAAAACAAGATGAGGAAAACCCCAAGGAAAATCCTGATAAGCATTAAGACCTTCACTCTTAAGGAAGAGATTTTGAGTGAGGCCCTAAAAAGGGCTCTGACAACAAAGACAAGTGGTCCTTCAGAATCCGATCAGATATTTCTAAGACAACCCAGGATAGACAATGTGAACTAGGACAGTAGATGCAGGAATTAAGATCCCTAGGTGCTACAGTCCAGATGAAGTTCCCTGCTGCTCTAAGAATTATGTGAAGGAACAAAATGCACAACATCAGGGAGCCAAAAGAGGTTGAGGACTTCCTGGAACAAATGCAAGACCAAATGCGAGAGTAACAGTAGAAAACAAAACTATACTACCGCTTGGTGAGCATGGAGCTCAAAGAGGGCTTTCAATACTGCCCAGTGAAGAAATAAGTGAGGCTTCTCCAGGGAGGAATGAATCAATAAAGACAAAAGCAAAAAAATATAAACACATGGGTGGCGAGACCCCAGAGTAAAAAGTAACAAAACAATGAAGAAAGACTCAGCAGTAGTTAAAATACTCTCATGGAATGTTAATGGCCTTAGAACTAAGATCCGGAGAAGGAGAATATTTGAATATTTGAAAACAATAGACAGTGAAATTATAATACTACAGGAAAAGCATCTCTTGAAAAACGAATGGGAAGAAATATTAAAGACTCTGAGATGGGTAGACTCATATGCCTGTACAAATCAGGACTGTTATACTAAAGGCGTAGCTATACTAATCAAAAAATCCCTCAAAGCAAGATTAGAGTCAGTGGAAATTGACAGGAAAGGGAGATGGGTGATTACAAGAGTAAGAATAACCAACAAACAGTACACCATTGTTTGTTATTACGGACCAAATACAGACGACCCAGACCCACTACAAAAGATGTATACACAATTATTAAGGGCGGCATCCCCAATAATTATGGGGCAGATTTTAATATAATCCTGGGTCACTCCGAGGAGAGAAGGAAATCTGTTAAAAATGAGGGAGTGGTTGGGGATCGGTATGAGAGATTTGGGCTTGGCTGACATCTGGAAGGAAAAAGGTGATAAAGCGCAAAGCTTTACATTTCAAAATAACAGACTAGGACAGCTGTCCAGGATGGACTACCTTTTGGTGAATAGAAGCCTAGCAGACAGCACACAGAAAGTGGAATTTATCCGACCATTCAGCAGTTTTAGTAAAACTCCAAATAAAGCAGATTACTACTCCAGCAAGATGGACAGTTGATCGCACAAGCTCAGCAGACCCACAGACTATAGAAGCACTTATAAGAGAAACAGAACTCTATTTCCAAGCTACTAAAAGGATCACTGCTTTACAAGTAACTTGGGATGCCTATAAGGCGATAATCAGAGGAAATCTAAAAAAAACGAAACACTAAATTAGCCAACTAGAAGGTACTATAAAAACTCTAGATATACAACTAGCAACAGAAACTTTAGTATCAGAAAGTGAAAAGATAGAGTCTGAAAGGTCAGCAAAAAAAAGAAGCCCTCGCAGAAATCTTGGAGAATATTGTGAGAGAGAGATGGGAGGCCAGCAAACTATCCCATTACGAATACGGAGGAGGGTGCAGCAAGTTGCTGGCATGGAAGATGAAAAATGACCAGACCAGAAACAAGATAGCAGGTATTCTGTAGATATAAGCCTTGAAGACGCTGTGATTATGCAGGAATTGTTGCATTTTTTGAAGAGTTATATACCGAAGATATTATGCCAACAAATGAACAACTCCACGGCTACTTAGATAGGATAGATCTCCCAATACTATCACAAGATGAAAAAGAAGACCTAAATGACAAAATCACAGACAAAGAAGTAGAAGACATTATCAGAGGTTTAAAGAAAGGCAAGGCTGCCGGCATGGACGCTCTACCTAAAGAGCTTTACATTAAATTAAGAGAAGTCCTGGTCCCCCCCCTCACAGAATTGTTAAACAATATCTTTGAGGAGAAAGGAGAATATCCAGACTCTTGGAATGACACAGTTATTAACATCTTACTAAAACCTGGGAAAAATCCAGGCAAATGCGAGTCGTACAGGCCTATATCTCTACTGAACTGCGACTACAAGATATTTACGCAGATCATGGCAAAGAGACTGGGGAAAGTAGCTGGAGCCCTAATTAACACCGACCAGAAGGGTTTCGTGAAAGGTAGACAGATTCAGGACCTGACCCACAAATTAATAGGAACAATAAACTTAGCCATACAAGAAAAGATGCCCCTTTCCATAATCACCTTCGATGCATTTAAAGCATTCGCCCGAGTGAACTGGTTGTTTTTGAACAGCGTCTTGGAAAAATACAAACTGGGGGAAAATTTCCAAAGGTTAAGAGACTATATAGAGACCCAAGGGCCAAGATATTAATCACGGGAACCTTACAGAAAACATAAAGATCAAGAGAGGTACGAAACAGGGTTGTCCCCTGTTTCCCCTACTTTTTAATGTATACATCGAACCCCTAGCACAAAACCTTAGAAATAATCCTGATATATCCCTTTTTCGTTATCAAGGGTGGGAGAAAAAAGTCGCTCTCTAGGCAGGCGACCTAATGATCTTCACAAATGACTTTGTGGGGTCTATTAACATCATAGAAGAGACAGGAAAAATGTGGAAGAGTATCAATATACCTGATTAATCAGGCAAAAAACTTAATTATGGAATGGAATACTCATAGTAATAACCAACTTGTAAAGGAAAGGATAAGATATTTAGGCCTAGAGTTGGTTAGAGACTTAGCTAAAATAGCCCAGATAAACATTAATAACATTTTTGTTGAGACCAGAAAACTACTTAAAGTATGGGGGGTCTTCCACTGACTTTTCTGGGGAGATCGAATATAATAAAAATGTCAATTCTACCCAGATTTACCTACATTTTTAGCTCAATTCCACAGGAGTTTAAGAGGGAATCAATAAAGAAACCCCCATATGGGATTCACCAGGGACTTCGGAATGTCTTAAAGACAGGCTTGCCATCCTGTTAAGAGCATCAGGAATACTCAAGTGGGGCCAACTGGTGATAGAGAACAACATTATTTAATGGGACCAACTAGCAATAACAACGAACGGCTCCCTATCAAAATTTAAATTCTACTAACTTTCAAGTTGGGCAAAAACTTTAACTGAAAGTAAAAAAGGAAACAGTACATTGGAGATGGGGATGCAGGAAAATGTGCTTTAAAAAAAAAAGAAGTCTCACGATGGCACTGAAGAGTAGAGAAGTGTGACTCAATGGTTAGAGCGGCAGACCCTGATGCAGAGGTCTGGCCCGGGACCAGGGTTCAATTCCCGCCTCGGCGGGTCTTGGGCTAAAAAAAAAAATTAAAAAAAAAAAATCCACGGACCTGATAATTCTCGCCTCGGTGCCTATTCCTATCATGGAGTCACACTCTGCAACTCTGGGCAATAGCTTGCTTAATCTCCACAACGGCCCCCACAACGCTAAGGATACCTGGCCTCCACCTTGGGGGTGCCCAGGAGTGGACACCTCACAGGGAAAGCCAGGATGGGTTCCACAGTGGTATTCGTACAAGCGCCTTGAGACCCTTGCGGGTGAGTAGTGCGCTATACAAGTATCAATTTACATTTACATTTTACACTGAGCCTTTATTTTAGCCGGTGAAGATGACTTCTCAATTTTAGATGCGACCTGGGGAAAAGACCTGCCGAAGCTGGAGCACAAAAAATATGGTGAGTAGCTATGGGAAAATCTTGGTCTATTGTAAAATCTGCTGCTTTAAGGAGAAACCATCTGTTTACCACTCATAGAGCTTATTGGACTCCGAAGAGGTTATCAAAGTTCAGCGGGTCAAAAACTAAGAACTGCCCCAAATGTGGTAAGGAGAAAGCAGTCATCTGCACATGTTTCGGCAGTGCCCCCAGCTCGAAAGACTCTTGACACCCTACTAGAAAGACCAACTGATGTAAGTTTTGATCTTGTTATATTTGGGGTGCACCAGTCAGAATGTCAAGTTAAGTTAACTAAGAAACAAGAGAATCTACTCTTTTTGTTAATTTTATTGGCAAGAAGGGAAATATGCATCAAATGGGTAAGTCCGTACCCCCCACACACTTGGAATGGCTTACAGCAATTCATAAAATAAATAGGATGGACAGGAGGGGGAAACCGAGCAAAAAATATAACTTTTGGGAAATTTGGGAAGTTGATCCAACCTAGTCAGTAAAAGTACCTGAACTGAAAGCATGACCTATGATGTCCAAAATGATTATGCGATGGCAATAAATAAACAAGCAGAATGCCAGTTTGAATAGCCAGGATGGCTAGCTACCCTCCCTCGGAAACATTTATTGGAGTTGGTAATGAAAATAAAGGGACCCCTACCTAAAAAAAAGCAAAGGAAGACACCTCTGTCGAGCCACGTAACAATGGGGCAGTGAAGGGCAGAAATAGAAAGGTGGGGTCCCCGACAACTCCTTACACAAACTATTGCAGAATGAGGACAAAAAAACGCAATTAACTTTCTTTTTAAAAATAAGCAAAATGTGCCCTTCTACAGCTAAAAAAAGTGGCAGAAACAAGGAGACCAGTGGAGATCAGAAGCAGTATCCAGGCAGGTCTAGTTAGTGGTGGTCAACTGGGCAGTTGCAGGGTAGTCCTCTGGAAGCTTGTTGTGTCCCCGTAACTCAAACAGGTCAGCCAAATTAACATTGGAGTTACTTCCGGGATCGTGGGTACAAGGCAAGCAGGTTAAATTTTCCTTCTTTAGACAGCAGGGCAGTCCATTTTCTGAGTCTCCATAGGTCCAGGAGTGTTCTGATGAAAGGTTCTGAGGATGCCACTTTTATACAGAGTGCCAGGCTCTTTCTCTAACCCTAAACTTCTTCCACTTTCTCTGGTTTGGCTCCAATCTGTCTAGGGGGACTAATGGCAGGCATGGCCAGGTGTGGCTAAATTTGCCAGAGACAGAGCAGGCATTCCAAGAAGTCATAAAGGGGGTGGGTACAGCCCTCAGGTTACTATTTGAAGCTTAGGAACATAGTGAGTACAACTTCCCAGGCCATTCTGCTCAGGACAAGAACACCCTCCCCCTCACTTCAGACCCTTTGTCCCCTGTCTGGAATGAATACCTATCACACCACAGGAGAGACAGTGACAGTCATGTGACCCTGGATGCTGATAGCAAGGCACATTTGGTATAGACAGGAAAAAGCCCACTTTCTAAAAGTGGCATTTTCGGATTAGTAATTTAGACTCTGACATGACCATGTAAAGTGGAAGAAGTATTTATCCACCTACTCCCAAACCAAATGAATCGCTTTTTAGGTGAAATAAGTTAACACCGTGTTAGTTCATGGGAGAGATAGCCTTGCTACACTGAAAAATTGATTTGGGAGTTTTGTACTGTTAAGATATGTATAGTTCAGGCACACATGTCCTACTTGTTAAATACCATGCACCCTGCCCTATGAACATTTATGGTCTACCTTAGGGGTGACTTATAAGTACTAAAAAGAAAGTATTTAGGCCAGGCAGAAGGTTTTTTTAAAATGGCATTTTTAATCTACACTTCAGGCTGCAGTGGCAGGCATGAGACATGCTTCTCAGTGCTACTATATGTAAAGGCCCTGGGTACATATAGTACAATTTACTATTGCCGTATAAGTAACTAAAATGTGTCATTTATGTGCATATCAATGTTATCATGTTTGGAAGGGAGAGCATGAGCATGGTTAGCAGGAATAAAGTGTGCAGAGCCCCAATGCCAACACAAACTAGTTCAATAGGAATAAGGTAAGGCAAAAGTCTGGGGTAATACCACGCAAATTGAAGGTTCCATAAGGGATCAGAGGGAGAATCCCCATACTTCAGACCCAAAGACACTCTTGGGTCAAAAAGAAAAAGAGAGCTCCTGAGTGTAGTTTGCAAACCACAACATTCAGGGCCTAATTTACAAAAAATTGTCACGAGTCAATTTGAAAGGGCAGGAATGCACGTATTTACGAGATACTGTGCATTCCTGTCCTTTTAGCAAGCACCAGTGCACAATTGGGTGCCTAGCTCCAATGCAGGCATTCTTGTACCATGGTGCAAGAGTGTTTGCGTTGTTGGTAGAATAGTTTTTGTGCAGAAAGAGGCATTTTTATGCACCAAAACAATCCCAAGAGGCGTTTTCCTCATTCTATTAAACAATTTCTCCTCATTACATCAGCTCTGGGGAGGCATAAGTTTTTGAAGCTGTCCCAGGTTTACGTGATTTTGTAAATCTGGGGCAATGTCAAAATCCAGGGTTTTTGTGTGGGAACACCCACCATAACGCCCATGAAACGCCTCCTTGATGAAGCGTAAGGCAAAGAGTTGCTTTGCCTTACTCCATATCTATGAGGCAATGCAAAGTCATGCAGGGTGGCTTTGCGTCGCCTCATAGATATGATTGAGAGGCCTGCACCACTGGAGGCTTCTTGTAAATAAGCCACTCAGTTCCTGGAAATTGCTGTGAAGTTTAAGGTTCAAAAACCCAGCGTCAGGTTCCACGAAGATTGCAGCAAGGGCTTGTTGTTTGCCCTTTTGAGTTCACAAACCACTCCAAAATATTTTTAAAAAAATATGCAAACATCATAAGAGAATAACTGAAGATAAAAAAATGAAATACAAAAGGACAGCTCATACTCGGCCACACAAAGGCCTTTCATGCTCAGCAGTGTTTGGCTTTACACGGTGCACAGTACACCTAGCAACCCAATTGCAGGGCTCATGACTACACAATATTAATCCCAATAAATGGCAACACCTAAAACAACATAGATAAACAACAAATATTAATTTGAATAATTAGCACTACATTCATAGTTGTCTCATTGGCAGTGCTATGATATTGAGGGCCTGTTTTGGCGCTGTTGACGCCCAGTGCAACAATCTATTTTGGAATTCCCGATAAGGCCCTCCTTCTCCACAAAATCCCTCACTACCACCTTCCAACAGTGCCCCTCATCTCTCTATAGCCCATCTCTGACATACATGTAATATTTTTATAGCGCTACTGAGAATTCACTTACACTTACAATTTTTTTGATTAGCAAGATAGACGTGCTCTGCAGCAGGCATATTAACCCTCTGCGCTACTTTATGATAAGTCAAAACTGCCACTAGATAAAACACCAATTTCTCTTCAGCAGGAACATTAATCACCAGCGTTATCTTAATGTTTTTATTGTTGCCTGAAAACTGCTGGACACACAAGGAACTTTGCATACCAACCTTTTAAACCCATAAGTTATTCTAAACACAGCACCCCGCACCCCAAATGTTAGCGCTTGGTGTGGTTGCACCGGTCGCACCACCCTATAGCCGTCCCTGATGATATTTGAAAATGAATCTTTTATATCAAGTGAGAGGTCAAAAGCATTGCATTTGAAGTGTGTGTTTGGTTTAAATGGTTGTTTTGCGAGGTATGGATTGCAGAGCTAACCATAAGTGGTGAATTTCAATGGTTTTAAGATCTTGTTTTGTAACCATAACTTCAAATTAACTGTGGTTTTGTAATTTAATTTGAGAGTTTTTAAACGTATTGATTTTAGATATTTAAACGTATTTTAAAATGTTATAACCAATCTTAGCCATAACTTCGCATTTACATATATGCCACACACGGAGAGGTTAAAGCACTGACAGGCAGCAAGGTTCCCATCATGTCACGAGCTTCCCATAAGCAATGGCATTCTGGTCACAGAAGTTCAAAATAATGCCACAAGGACTTGCAGTTCCTCAATCCAAGTGGACACCGCTGTGTAAAGAAGTTCAAACGTGGATAATAGATGAAATAAGTATTTAATATTGAATAGGATCCCATCCACAGGATATAGAGTCATCAGTAGCAAGGTCCAAGTTCAACTGTCTAGCTAGTCTAAACATCACAGCTACAGAATCTGTGTAGAGCATTCTAATGCATGTGGCAACCTGGCAACAGGCTGCATAACTAAGATGCTCAAGATGCCACACATCTCCCTCCTTATAACAGATAAAAATTAAATAGAAAACATTATCTTACAAAGTCATTCAAACGAGTAGGTATACGTGTAATCCTTGAAGATTTCCTTGTGATGACAGGACCAGCCATAGTCCGATGAGATGAGGTAGTTGCCGAAGATCCAATCACAGGGTGATGAGATGAGATACTTGTAGGTGAAGAACTTGACATAGTAGGTTTGGAATTGTCAACAAAATCTTTCTTGATCACCACAACTCTGTTCAAGTTCCAGATACGATGATCATTTGTTTTGACAGCATTACCTAAAACCTTGATGACCTGAATGGGCTTTAAAAATGAAGTAGACATCTTGTTCTTCTTACATGGATTTCTTATAAGAACCCAATCACCCACATGTACCACCGTGTGTTTTACAGAATGTTTTAAATCATGAATTCTTTTCCTAGCTTGTAACTTTTTCTCCTGACCTACCCTCCAATCTTCACTTTCATTAGGAATCTTGAGATGTAAATCATTCACCCAAGGTGGGGAAACCAAAGTATTTGGACATCTACCTCTGAAAAGCTCAAAGGGTGTTTTGCCTGTGGTGGCATGCAGTGATAATCTGTAAAGTTTAACTTTATCAAAACCATCAGATCTCCAATCTGAACCTGCAGATTTAGACATTCTAATTGTCTCCTTGAGCACACGGTTAAATCTCTCCACGGTGCCATTCGTCTCTGGGTGATAGAGAGACGATTTTTTATGTTTAACACCATGTTTAGACAAGAATGATTCCATCTCCCTAGAGACAAGTTGACTTCCATTGTCCGTCAAAATGATGTTGGGAATGCCCTCCCTGGCAAAAAGTTTTTCCAAAAAGAGTATAACATGTTTGGACTCTATGCCACGAGTGATAGCAATCTCTGGCCACCTTGAAAAGAAGTCTATTAAAACTAAGACATACCATTCAGACCCAGCTGAGTATACAGGTCCAAGGATATCTAGGCCAACTTCTTCCCAAGGGCCATTTGGAAGTGTTCTGATAATCATGAGTTGAACCTTGGGCTTCGCTACTTTCTCACTCAAAGCACATTCCATACAGTCCCTAATTTTTCTCTCAATTTCTAAATCCATGTTGGGCCACCAGTATGACATCCTCAAATTCCCTTTCGTCTTTGAAATGCCCATATGCCCATCATGAGCCAATGAAATGAGCTCACTTCTAATAGATATTGGAGGAACCAGCCTAGTACCTCTGACAAGTAATCCATCATGTTCAGATAACTGATCTTTAACATGCCAATATTTCTCCAGTAAGTCTCCATCTTTTGGTTTGACCTTCCATCCAACCTTGATCAATTTCAAAATTTCCATAAGAGTCAAATCTTTCTGTGAGGCCTCTAACCATTTACACTTATCAATAACACCCTCACTAACTGAACAAACCATTTCATCCTCACCTTCCAAATCTTCTTCTAGATCTAAATCTTCTTGAGAGACAAGGCGAGATAAGGCATCTGCTACCTTATTTTCAACACCTGGCAGATATTTAACCTTAAAATCATAATCTTGTAATCCTACAACCCATCTTGTAATCCTACTGGAAACAGCATCAATCCCTTTCGTTTTTAGGATTTCACATAACGGTTTGTGATCAGTTCTCACTTCAAAAGTACTTCCCCACAAGAAGTTTTTCAATTTCTTTATGGCCCAATATACTGCTAACGCTTCACGTTCTACTACAGAATATCTTAATTCTGGACCCCTCAGACTTCTTGACAGCAACAAAATGACTGCCTCACTTCCTTCATTCTTTTGTGTTAAAACTGCCCCTAATCCTTTTAAACTTGCATCAGTTATTAGAATAGATTTCTTCTCTGGGTCAAAGCTATTCAATTTGGGGGCATTGTTCAATTTTCTCTTCAAGGCAGTGAATTCTTTTTCACATTCATCACTCCATATAAATTCAGTTCCCTTTTTTAGCAACGATCTCATGCAAACACACAAAGAAGCAAAATTACAAATAAACTTGTTATAGTACTCTGCCATACCTAGAAAGCTAATCAATTCTTCTTTGTTCTTGGGGGAGGACATTTTCACCATGGTGTTAATCAGACCAGCTTTCGGTGAAATACCATCTCCTGAGATTGTGTGCCCAAGATAGTCTATGGAGTTTTTCTTAAATTTACATTTTTCCAATTTTACTGTTAGACCAGATTCACACAAACGTTGTAACACACCAAGTAATCTTAGATCATGCTCTTCATCACAGTTCCCAAAAATCAGAATATCATCTTGGTACACTCTCACCCCTTCCAAACCTTTTAAGACATCTTCCAAAGCTCTTTGAAAAACTGAGGCAGCTGATACCAGCCCAAAAGGAAGCCTCACAAAGCGAAAAGTGCCAAATGGTGTTACAAAGGCAGTCAGGTCTTTTGATTCTTCACGGAGTCTTATTTGATGATACGCGGATTTTAAATCCACTGTGCTAAAAACTTTTGCTCCTTTCAACAACATTAACATGTCTGTAATTTTTGGTAAAGGGTAGTGATCTACTACTACGTTCTTATTCAACTCTCTAAGGTCTATGCATAAACGAAGAGAGCCATCCGATTTCTTGGCGGCTACAATCGGAGCGACCCATTGAGTTGCTTCAACTTCTTCTATGATACCCTCCTTGACTAATTTCTCCAATTCTGCTTTTACTTGATCTCTAACAGTAATGGGGACACTACGTACTTTACAACAAACCGGTATAGCATCTTTCTTTAATTTGATGTGATGATCATAGTTTTTCAAACAACCCAATTTCTCAGTAAAGACAGTAGGGAATTTCTTTTTTAAGTTATCTGAGAAGGGGTTATCACAAACTTGGTTTGTATTGACAGAGTTTGCGTTGACAAAAGGTAACTCCTTTAAGATGATGGGAGGAGAGGAATTTGGATCTAACATCACACCCAAATCTTTTTGAACAAACCAACTCAAAATATTGTCTCCTTTTTGTGAGATATAGATTTTTGAATCAGCGAGTCTCTCTTTGTAATTAATGTTTCCTTGAAAGTATCCTAAAATTTCTATGGGTTTCCTACCATATGCAAGTGGTTTTATATCCGGACGAAATATCTTAATTTTGCCTTGTAAGTATTTTAGATAAAATTCTTTTGCTACAATGGTGATTTTTGCCCCTGAATCAAACAATACTTTGACAGGATGACCATTGACTAAGATTTCATCAACAGGACAATTTTTAGGCTGAGGACCGAAAACTACTTGAACTAGAATTTGACCACACTCAGCATTCTCATCATATTCATTTGTATCATCAAAATCATAATAAATCTCATTAACCTTGCCTTTATATTCCTTTCCCTTGCAAACATTGGTAAAATGCCCCTTTCTTTTGCATTTTCCACAGGTAGTTTTCCATCCTGGGCATTGTCTATCATTAGCAAAATGCCCCATTTTGCCACATCTAAAACATTTCACTTGTGTAAAATCAAATTTCTTATCTGATTTAACATTGAGAGGTTTGTTACCAGTTACATCTCTCATACTACTTCTCTGGTTAGTATTTTCCTTATTAGCATTTGAGGTCCTTACAAGATTAACAGTGCTATTGGCTTTACTTTCACCATTCTTTTTTATGACATCTACACACTTAATAGAGTGTTCAATCCTCTTTGCTATGGTAATCACATCATCTAAATCAGGTTCATCTTTTTGCCATAATTCCTCTCTAACACGTTCTATGCTACAACCTAGCATGAACTGATCCCTTATTCTTTTGTCAGAAGAGGCAGCAAACTTACAAGATGATGCCAATTTTCTTAGTGCAGTTATATAATTTTCTATGCTTTCTTCTTCATGTTGTAATCTGCGGCCAAAATGATACCTTTCTAAGATAGTAGAAACTTTCGGAAGATAGTGTTTATCTAACATAGCAATACAGATTTCATATTCATTAAGATTCCTATCTTGTATCTCTGGCAAATGATCAAATACTTCCTGGCCCTCTGTTCCCAAACAGTGTAATAACAGAGCTGTTTTCCTTTCCGCACTTAGGTTGGCCCCACACACTTTTGCATACCTTTCAAATACCTTACACCACTTGTTCCATTTAATGGGGGGATCCCCAGGAGTTTGTAAGAAAAATGGAGGAGCTGTGACGTTCTGCATTATGTGTACTTGACCAAAGCTACCCCAAATGAGAGAAAGTGAAACTTTTCAGAATTAACAACAATGAATCATTATAGCACTTTTAAATCTGAAATAAAATTTCTGTTGTGAATACAGTTAGAAGGTTGAACATTAACTTGAGTGTCTCTGTTCTTCTTTCTTTTTAAATAAATAAATGTAGTCTCAGTGTCTCATTTCCTTTCTTTTTTTTTTTTTTTTTTAAATTAAGAAATAATTAGTTCAATACCTGTTGTGGATCCCATCCACAGGATATAGAGTCATTTTTTTCTTTTTAAAGAGACCAGTGCATTGTGTAAATAGTGACAAAGCATAGACAGGAAAAACATATTTTGCAAATAATTCGGTATGTATGTTATGCGGTCCCTTGTTAATTCTCCTCCTATGTTTCGATACATCATAGTGATGAAATTCAATGATCCATTAATACATAAATACAATGCAGTGTAAATAAATACATCTGAATGTGAAATATTTATGTGTGCTATGAGTTCTGTGAATCACAATAAGTATCATTTAATATTGTAGTTTCATTGCACTTCCTTCAAATACACGCTTAATGCTTTTGGAGTTTCTCCCATTTAGACCCTGTGCCGTGTACCATGTATAAATACATATCAGTCCAGTTGCCTGCATTAAAGAGGACTTAAAAATTCAAAAAGAAAGAAAGAACCAATCTCTGCAATTGGTGACTGGAAAGTGACAGGTGACTATGACACAGTGAAGCAGGACTCAGTGAAAGAGGTAACAGACTACTCCCCAGACACGAGCTGCCATGGCAGCCATCTTAGACAGGGCAAGGTATTTAAATTTCCCGCATATATAATGCTAATTGTACACCAAATTTTGTCCATTTTCTTTTTAATAATTGAGATATATAGCACTGAGGAGATCAGTTGAGTTGTAGACCAGTCAGGTCCTCAGAGCCACAAATCAACCAAGAAAGAGAGATACATTGTCACTATACTCTATATAACCAAGGAATTATATTAGCTACAGTGAATACCTTCCAGTTTCTCCAAAATTGGACTCAAAACTGGAACCTTCGGGTGACAATGCCTATACCATCAAATTCCCCCATCCACTCCAAAAACGCAGCAGAAAAACTCAAACACCAACTACTCAAAGCACATCCAGAAATGCTTATCTTAGACCCTTATTTTAGTGTCACCAAGGGAACAAGAACTAATGACCTTATATTCCACACAAAAAGAGCCCAATGGAGAAACACTCTGCACTCCATGTTAAGCATCACAGGCACCACACAAACTCCTAACAGACTTAGATTAACAGTATCTCCCTCTCCCCTATGCAATGCAAATGCCACCATATCCATTTACAATAATGGGATTATACTAATTCAGTCTTCAAAGGATAATCTAACCTTAATTGACAAAATCTTCCACATCCTAAAAAAGGGGATCCACAACAAGACTGATATCCCCACCCATAGTCTCCCTAGTGTGCATGATGGAACTCCGTCATCCCCCATAGAGCTCAGGTACGCCTCCAACTCACTCAACTCCTCTCCGGGTCCAGAGGATGGCCAACTGAAGAAAATCAAACAGTGGAAAAGGAATTTTAGTAAAATAAACCATAATGATCTAACATCGCAATGCAACAACACCTTGGTCCCACAGACCAACAAGGAGGATGTCAACGACCTCACTGACTATTACAATATGAGAAGTCATAGACGCTATCGCTCCCCTATAACACAAAAACATCTCCACTAAAATCTAAAAGCCTTGGTTCAATGACAACTTGAACACAGAAATACGCAACCTAAGGACGGCAGAAAGAGCTTGGAAAGATTCCCCACCAATGGAATCACTAAAAAGCTTAAGAGCAATGAGGAACACATGCAATCATTGAATAAGACAGGCAAAAACTAAATTTATTAGAACCCAACTTGACCAGGCCAGAAATAGGCCCAAAATACTATTTGAATTAGTCAAACAGCAATCACTTAATACGTCAAACCCAATAGACCCCAGACCCAGTACCCTACCAAACTGCGAAGAACTAGCCACCTTCTTCAAGGATAAAACAACAAAGATAGAGAAGGAACTTCAACTAGCGAAGGAACTACTAACGGCCCTCCTAGTCAACCTATCTCACAACTCTCAATCTATGGAAGGGATGGAAACACCCTGCATCACCTCCAAAATAAATGCCACTTGGAACGCCTTCTC
The DNA here is from genome assembly GCF_964261635.1 of Lissotriton helveticus. Taxonomy (NCBI): domain Eukaryota; kingdom Metazoa; phylum Chordata; class Amphibia; order Caudata; family Salamandridae; genus Lissotriton; species Lissotriton helveticus. The sequence goes on from NC_136059.1 coordinate 430,774,408, forward strand.
ACCATTCAGGAAACAGGACATCTACAATATTCTCTCATCTTTAAACCCATCTAACCACTTCTCTGACCCTCAACCTCTCAGCATATTCAAAGAGATCAAAACCTGTATCCTTCCACTATGGTCAAAGATTGTTAACCCCTCTCTACACCAAGGCTCTATCCCAGACTCCTTAAAAATCGGTCAAGTAACACCCATTATAAAAAAAACCTTTGGCAGACTGCTCTGACCCTAACAACTTCCGGCCCATCTCCAACATCCCTACACTTGCAAAGCTCTTAGAAAAATGTGTACAGAAACAACTCTGCAATCACATAGAAAAGTTTCAACTCCTCGATCAATTCCAATCAGGCTTCTGTCAAGACCACAGCGCAGAATCAGCCCTTACCCATATTAAAGATGACATTCTAAAAATGCTGGACAAGAACGAATCATGCCTTCTAATATTGCTTGATTTATCTGCTGCATTTGACACCACCAAACACGACACCCTACTAAAACTACTGGAACAAAGAATGGGCTTATCAGGGGTGGTATTACACTGGTTTGCTTCTTTCCCCGAAAACAAATCCTTACAATTCAAAATGAATCAATCTCTGTCCAAGTGTTCCTCAAGGATCCGCTCTCTCCGCCATTATCTTTAACTTATTCTTGGAACCGCTAGCAAAACTCCTAAAATCAGCTAACATCCATTACCATATGTACATATGACAGCTAGCTGTATCTCAAGATTGCCTCTCCAGATGACATTATATCCCTCAACTCCATACTACAAAATACACCCCCTGGCTCACAGTTAACCACCTCAAACTCAACGCTGCAAAAATAGAATTTCTCCTCATATTTCCAACAAATAACAAAATTAAGATTGATTTGTGGCTGAATCACCTTACAACACTCAATTGCTTGCCCTACATCATGGACTCAGTCAGATCCTTAGGTATTATATTAGACAATCACCTAAATAAGCAGAATCACATTAGTGCTGCCACCAAAGGAGCAAACTACCAACTGAGCAATCTGCGGAAACTGAAACCATACTTACCTCATGAAGATCTAAAACAAGCAGTACGGACCCTAGTACTACCCAGATTGGATTACGGTAGTGCCACACTGTGTGGCCTACCAACATTTAAACTAGAACCACTAAGAGCTTCTTTCAATACAGCAGCAAGACTGGTCCTCGGAACAAAAAGAAATGCACACATTTCACCAGCCCTAAAAACCTTAAATTGGCTACCTTAAGAAGCAAGAATCCATTAAAAAGTGCCTGCATGACGCACAAAGCACTACACTTTAACACCCCCAGTTACCTTGCATAAAAGCTAGAAAAAACAGGGGGCAGCAGATCCTCACAAAGTACGCTCATCTTGTTACTGAAACCCCAACGAACCCACAAAAAGAAAACAGGGGCTAGAGCTTTCTCAGCTGTGGCTCCCAAGATATGGAACTCTTAACTGCCGGACCTTCACCTTATCTCCTCCACCTACACCTTCAAAAGAGAAGCTAAATCATATGTACTGACCAAGTTCTTACCCAATTTCAACATTTCAATGACACTGAATTGATTCAGATAGCAAAGTTTTATGTAGTCTTTCCTGTCTTGGATGTGCTTTATTTTACTCCAATCACTGTTAGCTTATTCTTAACTGTTGATTTATTTGTATCACGCATATGTTTGCCTGTTGATCAGACCAAGTGCTAATTGTGTTATCCCCATGTAAAGATGTTACCCTCGATGGTACCCTCGAGGGTCACGTTCGGGCTATACAAAACTTTCAAAATAAAATAAATTTAAAAAAAAAATCTCTCGCTAAGATTTAGCCTGCCTGCCTGCTTTAAAAGGGAAAACATAAAGTGGAAGTGCACATGTGCTTCCAATGTAAAACATCAATAAAGTGATGGTTACCCGTGTTACCCATAAAGTGCAAAAAATGGTACTAGATTTCCTGTTGCTAGGTTCGTAAGTTCTGTTTTATGTGTATTACATTTCCTATGCTGTAAGTAGGCACAAAATTCCATGGATGGTTATCATAAAATTACATAAATAATTGTAATTAAAACCAACTAAAACAATCGCTGATATAGAAAAATATACTTTAAAATGTTTCTGTATCTAAATAAATTTACCATTGGTGTAAAAGTAGAAGGTAAAAAGTTGGTTATTATTCCACAATTATTCTGTAAAAAATCTCTGTGTAAATGTTGTAGTGTTGATCTGTTATGGAGAGAGGAGGGTTTCTAGCATAGGCAAGTTAAGTGAACAGATCTTCTGTTGTATTGAGGCCCCCGGGACACACAGTCGAGATCTAGAATATATCTGGTTTCAAGTTTTCTAAGGGTTCCCTCTCTATTCTCACCCCTTCGGTTTATGGGTACTGCGTTGATTAGGTAATAGGTTAAGTGGTCCAGGTTGTTTTGATGTACATGTTTAAAGTGGCGCGCCACTGGATAAGTTGGGTCTTGGTTAACTATGGCACCTATGTGTTGTAGGATTCTTTTGTTTGCCAGTAATTTCATGCTCCCTACATAATTAAGATTGCGGGAGCATTGAAGCACATACATAGCATGATCTGTTTTGCAATGTAGGGGGTTGGTGATTTTCTTTTTCCTTTTTACAAATGGTATGCTATATGTGGTATTGTTGACACCATATTGGCATGCCTTGCAACTTTTGCATTTAGCAAAACCATTAAGTTGCGTCAGCCATGTGTGATGTTATGTTATGTTAGTCACACTTGTAGAGCGTGGGGTTACCATAGGGAGTCCTGGCGCTAAGTACTCTCTGCTGGGAGCCATGAAGGTGAATGCTCCTGTGAAAAGAGCCATTACTTCAGCCCTTTTCTAAAGAAGAGGAGATCCGGGGCATTCCTGAGATGGAATGAGAGATCATTCCATGCGCCCTACAAGCACAAGTGATGAAGCTCCTGCCTCCCCAGTTGACTGTTTTAAATGTGTGGGACTGGAACTTTCTTAACTCCTGTTGATCCTTGCATTTTTCTCAGGACGTACCATTGAAGTTTATGCCTCAAGAAATCAGGGCCTACACCATTGATGGTCTTAAAGACATTGCAGAGTGCCTTGAAGCATTTTCTTTGTTTGACCGGGAGCCAATGAAGTTACCTGAGTTTCTCCTTAACTGAGACAAATTTTGGGGTCCCTGAAAGCAATCTTGATGCTGCGTGTTGGGCAAGTTGTTGCGATAGATATGTTGCTTATGGGCATTGAGATATAAACTATTAGTCAAGACGTGTCATTATAAGGGCCGTTACCACTGTTTTGAGGCTGGTTCCCGTAAGAAAAAAACTTGATTTTTCTTAGGATTTTTTGTGGCAGAAAACAAGCTGAGGTCACCATACTTATTTGGTCACTCATGGTGAGTTTATTGTCCACCCATACCCCAAGATGTTTTGCTTTCTTGGTAGGTAGGGGGCAGGGTCCAAGGTCTTCCAGCCACCATTCTGGAGTCCAAACAAGTGGATTATTTCTGAACTTTATGACCTCGGTCTTTTTTGAGTTTAGTTTCAAACAGTGACGGCGACGGTTGGCAATCCATATCAGTTCATGGAGTAGGGCATTAAGCATCCGGAAGAACCTCCACAGAAGCATGAGTAGCAGGGCTGTAAAAAAGTACAGCAGTCTAGGCAGCACCAGCATCTTGGAGATGACCACCTAATCCAAAGGAGACTAGGGAAGTGATTGCAAAAAAGGCAGGGATCAGTGGATAGAGCAAACAACCCTGTCAAGGTTGCCCTCCTTGAGTACCCTCTGTGTGTGGTAGATCTGCAACCCCAGGTATTTGAAGGAGTTATAGCATCATTGTAGGCTCATGCTCATAGCCTCCGTTCTGCCCTCTGTCAGGTGCGGTGCCACAAGGAATAAACATGATTTTGACAAATTCAATCATAAGTCCGACACATCCCCAAATTCGTCCAACAGATGCATAAGATCGGGGAGATCAGCCTAAACATCAGGCAGATTGATTAAGGCATCATCCGCATTGGGCGAGATGATGTGGTGGACGCCTTGTTCTGGGACACCCCAAGGCTGCACTCTGCCCTGCAGTCTGTAGGCAGGAGGCTCCATGGCTAGTGCAAAGATGAGCGGGGAAAGCTGGCTACTCTGACAGGCTATTAAGACTGTCTGATATTATCTGGCCAGTTTTCACCCTGGCAGGTGGGGTCATGTATTGGGTAGATACCCAGCCCTAGAAAAACCCAGCTGGAATCCCATAGCTGTTAGGGTCGAAAAGAGAAAATCCCACTCCAGAGTTCCAAAGGCTTTTTCTCCATCCAATGACATGGCCAATTGATTTTAAGCATCTTGGGGGTGTGCTACATGAGGCACAGTAATCGCCATACGTTGACAAACATGCTGCGATCCATTTTAAAACAAGCATTAGAAACAATCTGTGTGGAAAAGGTGGCATAATACTCAATCGGCAGGCCATCAGTGCCCGGGGTCTTATTCTGGGCAATCTGAGAGATGGATGTATGAATCTCTTCCAACTGTAGAGGTTCGTCGAGGTCAGCCTGCTGCAGAGGACAGCATCCGGTTGGCTACCTGTATTTTCCATCTAGTGGAGATCACCTTCAAGAGACACAAGGTCCTTAGTTAGGCAGTGGAGGATGCCCTAGGAGGTTGCCATTTAGTGCCCGCAGCCACAGCCTTATGTGCATGGGAATCGTGTACAGAACGAGGTCAATCCTGGTATGTAAATCATGTATGGCAGAGTGAAAAGAGTATTCAACATCATTTGGGTGCCCCATACACCATGTATCCCTCCCAAATCCCGGGGCTTAGTGGGTCAAGAAAGAGTGTTGGGGTACGACTATCTAGGAACTCTGTTTGGTTGGAGTTGGGTGTATACAAAGCCACCAGGGTAAGGGGAGCCCCATCTAGGTGCCCCTCCAGTATGACGTACCTCCCATCCATGACCAACTGCAGTGTACTTAGAGCGACGGGGACCCCAGGTGCAAGCCAGATAAGAACACCCCTCTTATAAGTCAACATTGTGGTCTCATAAGTCTACCCTCTCCATTTAGAGGGCTTTTTGTTGAGCTCGGGTGCCGTGAGATTGGTCTCCTGTAACATATCGATGTGGGCATGTCATCATATGAGATATGCATAAACGCTGTATTTCCTAGCTAGAGTATCCATACCCTCTACATTCAATGTAATATTATGATACTTCAGTGGAGAGCAATCAGGTGTTGGTTCAGGCATGGCTGCAAATTGCATAGAGGTGCTCAGGGCATGTGGAATAATAGTGCGCTCCCCTTTTTCTAGCTGCACCCCACCGATCTGTGCCCTCCCAGCGTGTTGCAGATACATTGGTGTAGAATGTCTGGAAATACCTGTGTCAGTAGTGGCAGCCTCAGAGAAAAAATTACAAACATTAAAATTAACCAGCCATTGTGGAATCAATCACACCAGGGCAGTATTCACAGAAGGGCCTGCCCATGAATCCCCAAATCAAAAGCAATAACCAAGGAAATATAAGTAATAACAAGCAACAGTCCTTGTGGAAACAGTGGTAGGATGTGGCGTAGGAGCGAGATAACTGTTTCTGATAGCCATGCCCTTGAAAGATGGAAGCAGGTGTGGCCTGCTAGGACATGACAAAGGGGTGTGTGGGGGGGGGGCGAGGTAACGACATTCATGACCAACAGAGCGGGTAGCAAACAGAGTTGTCAGCACCCCATTGCTGCAAGTCAAAGGAGGTCATCAGCCGATTGTGGGGTGAATTTGTGAGCCGCATTACTTGAGGCCAATGAAGACTCAGAAACACAGGCATCGGAACAAGACTCCTCAGGTGGCTTACCCCTCGGAACAGTGAAGGAATTGACATGATGGTGATGCGCTGACACCTCTACCACTCGCGCCCGTTCCACAGCAACTTGTTCCCAGTCCAGAAGGATGCAAGGCATCTTGCGGCACCAACACTGTGGTTTAGGTGTCATCCAGATTTCCTCTTCATGTTCAGTGTCAGCTATGTGGGCTAGGCCCTTTGCATGGAGCCAAGTCCAGGCATCTTCTGGGGTGGGAAAGATGTGAGAGGAGTCTTCATCAAAACAAGCAATGATAAAGCCAATACATCTAGCTGTTAAATGAAAATGTAAGCTAGACCTACTGGCTTTATCAATGCATTTGAGATTTTCACATGTGTTGGTAAAATGGCAGAGATGGGAAATGAATCACATACTGCTTTATTACAACTTGAGCATGAAACCATAATATGCTTTAATTATTTATCATCCATAGAAACATGCAGAAATAAGGTAATATACAATTATTTTGAAGTCAAAGTAGTAGGTATATGTGAACGCAACATTTTCCATAAAATTAAAAATGCAACGGGAGAAGATGGCGGCCGGCTAGACAGATCGGTTGGGAGCTCCATGCTCGCCAGGCAGAGAGAAACGAACAATATAGACTGAAATGCGCTTAGGAAAGTGCTCATTCTCACTGCAAAAGAAAGTTCTAATGGTACCACGAGGATATGTTGCTGACAGGATTATCTATTGTTAAACCGGAGACCAAGTTTAAACTCACCGCGTTGCAAGGGAGCAGGGAGGAACGCCATGAGCAGTACTCCAAACCCTCTGAGTTCCCTCAGAACTTTACAGATCAGATACTGCAGCGAATGTTAGGAGAAATTAGGGCAAAATTTGCAACCTCTGAGGAAAATCAAACCAAGATACAAGAGGCTTGTGAAATGCTGGACACTAAGTTGAATGCACTTGGGGAGAGAATAACAGCAGTAGAAACAGCAGTAGAGGTCTTGAGCAGAAAAGTGGAGTCAAACCAGAAGGCGATTAGGGCTATAAAGTCAAACGAAGGAAGCAGTAAGGAGAAGTTAGAATCCTTACAAAATCAAGCGAGGAGTAATAAATTAAGAAATTTTTTATGTGCCAGAGCGGAAAGAAGGCGATTACATTAAAAAATACATAGTATCATTACTAGAAGAGAGCTTCCCCTGGGCAAAGTCAGCAGTCTTAGCGGAGGATATACAGAGGGTGCATCGAGACCGCTTTGGTAAAAACAAGATGAGGAAAACCCAGAGGAAAATCCTGATAAGCTTTAAGACCTTCACCCTTAAGGAAAAGATTCTGTTCTGAGTGAGGCAGTAAAAAGGGCTCTGACAACAAAGACAAGTGTGCCTTCAGAATCGGATCAGATATTTCTAAGGCAACCAAGGATACACAATGGGAGCTCCGACAGCAGATGCAGCAATTAAGATCCCTAGGTGCTACAGTCCAGATGAAGTTCCCTGCTGCTCTAAGAATTATGTGGAGGAACAAAATGCACAACATCAGGAAGCCAAAAGAGGTTGAGGACTTCCTGGAACAAATGCAAGACCAAATGTGACAGCAATAGTAGAAAATGAAACTATACTACCGCGTGGTGAGCATGGAGCTCAAAGAGGGCTATCAATGCTGCCCAGTGAAGAAAGAAGGGAGTCTTCTCCAGGGAGGGATGAATCAATAAAGACAAAAGCAAAAAAATATACAAACACATGGGTGGGGAGCAAACTAGGGAAAAAAACAAAAAAAAGTCCTCACGAAATAAGATGAAGGAGAATGGGACCAGTAAATCAGTGGGAAGTCCCCAGAGTAAAAAGAAACAAAACAATGAACAAAAACTCAGCAGTATTTAACACACTCTCATGATATGTTAATGGCCTTAGAACTAAGATCCAGAGAAGGAGAATATTTGAATATTTGAAAACAATAGACATTGAAATTATAATACTACAGGAAACGCATCTCTTGAAAAACGAATGGGAAGAAATATTAAAGACTCTGAGATGGGCAGACTCATATGCCTGTACAAATCAGGACTGTTGTACTAAAGGCGTAGCTATACTAATCAAAAAATCCCTCAAAGCAAGAATAGAGTCAGTGGAAATTGACAGGAAAGGGAGATGGATGATAACAAGAGTAAGAATAACCAACAAACAGTGCACCATTGTTTGTTATTACGGGCCAAATACAGACGACCCAGACCCACTACAAAAGACGTATACACAATTATTAAGGGCAACCTCCCTATTAATTATGGGGCAGACTTTAATATAATCCTGGATCCTAAGGTGGATCGTCTCCCTCCGAGGAGAGAAGCAAATCTGTTAAAAATGAGGGAGTGGTTGGGGGTCTTTATAAGAGATTTGGGCTTGACTGACATCTGGAAGGAAAAAGGAGATAAATCGCAAGGCTTTACATTTCAAAATAAAAGACTAGGACAGCTGTCCAGAATAGACTACTTTTTGGTGAATAGAAGCCTAGCAGACAGCACACAGAAAGTGGAACACTTGCCCGCCTATTTATCTGATCATTCAGCAGTTTTACTAAAACTCCAAATAAAGCAGATTACTACTCTAGCAAGATGGACAGTTGATAGCACAATCTCAGCAGACCCGAAGATCATAGAAGCACTTATAAGAGAAACAGAACTCAATTTCCAAGCTAATAAAAAGAGCACTACTTTACAAGTAACTTGGGATGCCTATAATGCGGTAATCAGAGGAAATCTAAAAAAAAAACGAACGCAAAATTAGCCAACTGGAAGGTACTATAAAAACTCTAGATATACAACTATCAACAGAAACTTTAGTATCAGAAAGTGAAAAGATAGAGTCTGAACTGTCAGTAAAAAAAGAAGCCCTCGCAGAAATCTTGGAGAATATTGTGAAAGAGAGATGGGAGGCCAGCAAACTATCCCACTACGAATACGGAGGAGGGTGCAGCAAGATGCTGGCATGGAAGACGAAAACCGACCAGACCAGAAACAAGATAGCAGGAATCCAGCCCGAGAATTCCGTAGAAATAAGCCCTGAAGACTCTAGGTCTCATTTATGAGGCTGTGCCTCAGTTTTACGCCGCTGGTGCGTCTATTTCTGTGATGCACCAGTAGCGTAAAAATTGCGCCTTGTTGCGCCATATTTACAAAGTGACGCATCTAGGTAGATGCGTCACTTTGTAAACCCCTGCGCCACATTATACATGCGCCAGGTATAATGTATGCAATGGGGCGTATTGACGAAAGAAAGGGTCGTAGAAGTGACGCAGTGAAATCTATGAGATTTCACTGCGCCACTTCAAGGACACAAATCTGTCAATTTCTTACGCCTGCCTCACAGCAGGCGTAAGACTGATGCAGGCCCTTTCACATGGGGCTTGCCCATGTGAAAGGACGCATTGCTGGAGTTACGTCACTTTTGTGACTCACTCCAGCAATGCGTCACTTTTGTGCCATACAGATACGTCAGAAATACTGACGTTTCTGTAACTCCTTGCGCAATGATGCGTCATACTGTAAATATGACGCATCATTGGTGTAGCAAGGAGGGCGCAGTAAAACGTGACGCATCGCTGTTTTCACGCAGCGATGCGTCACTTTTCATAAATGATGCCCGCTGTGATTATGCAGGAATTTGTTAAATTGTTTGAAGAGTTATATACCAAAGATATTATGTCAACAAATGAACAACTCCACGGCTACTTAGATAGGCTAGATCTCCCAATACTATCACAAGATGAAAAAGAAGACCTAAATGACAAAATCACAGACAAAGAAGTAGAATACGTTATCAGAGGTTTCAAGAAAGGCAAGGCTGCAGGCATGGATGCTCTACATAATGAGCTTTACATTAAATTAAGAAAAGTCCTGGTCCCCCCCCTCACAGAATTGTTAAACAATATCTTTGAGGAGAAAGGAGAATATCCAGACTCTTGGAATGACGCAGTTATTAACTTCTTACTAGAACCTGGGAAAAATTCGGGCAAATGCGAGTCGTACAGGCCTATATCTCTACTGAACTGCGACTACAAGATATTTACGCAGATCATGGCAAAGAGACTGGGGAAAGTAGCTGGAGCCCTAATTAACACCGACCAGAAGGGTTTCGTGAAAGGTAGACAGGTTCAGGACCTGACCCACGAATTAATAGGAGCAATAGACTTAGCCATACAAGAAAAGATGCCCCTTTCCATAATCACCTTCGATGCAGCTAAAGCATTCGACCGAGTGAACTGGTCGTTTTTGAACAGCGTCTTGGAAAAATACAAACTGGGGGAAAATTTCCAAGCAATGGTTAAGAGACTATATAGAGACCCAAGGGCCAAGATATTATTCAACGGGAACCTCACAGAAAACATAAAGATCAAGAGAGGTATGAGACAGGGTTGTCCCCTGTCTCCCCTACTTTTTAATTCATACATCAAACCCCTATCACAAAACCTTAGAAATAATCCTGATATATCCCTTTTTCGTTATCAAGGGTGGGAGAAAAATGTCGCTCTCTACGCAGACGACCTAATGATTTTCACAAATGACTTGTGGGGTCTATTAACATTATAGAAGAGACTTAGAAAAAATTTGGAAGAGTATCAGGATACCTGATTAATCAGGCAAAAAACGAAATTATGGAATTAAATACTCATAGTAATGACCAACTTGTAAAGGAAAGGATAAGATATTTAGGCCTAGAGCCTGGTTAGGGACTTAGCAAAAATAGCCCAGATAAACATTAATAAAATTTTTATTGAGACCAGGAAACTACTTAAAGTATGGGGGGGTCCTCCACTGACTTTTCTGGGGAGATCGAATATAATCAAAATTTCAATTCTACCCAGATTTACCTACATTTTTAGCTCAATTCCACTAGGGTTTAAGAGGGAATCAATAAAGAAACTACAAGGGGAACTAAATAGCCTCATATGGTCATCAAAAGGGACAAGAATAGCATGGAAAAACTAAGGAGGAAAAAAGAACAAGGTGGGAAAGCAAGTCCTGACTTACTAGAATATTAAAGAACTTTTCAATTTAAGTACATGAGGGTTCTTTTGAAAGGTCATGAGCACTATACTGTCTACCTACAAGCAATGACTGGAATAGAAGGCCAATTTTTATACAAATTTGGACATCCAAAGTTTTTTTAAAAGGTGAAACTGAAGGTCCTCAAGTCAGCAGCAAAGCTATGGTATCACATAAGAATCACCCTGAAGATAACTTATTACAGCTAATATGCCCCCATATGGGATTCACCGGGGACTTCGGAATGCCTTAAAGACAGGCTTGCCATCCTGTTAAGAGCATCAGGAATACTCAAGTGGGGCCAACTGGTGATAGAGAACAACATCATTTAATGGGACCAATGAGCAATAACAACAAACGGCTCCCTATCAAAATTTAAATTCAACCAACTTTCAGGTTGGGCAAAAACTTTAACAGAAAGTAAAAAAGGAAACAGTACATTGGAGATGGGGATGCAGGAAAATGTGCCTTTAAAAAAAGAAGTCTCAGGATGGCACTGAGCCCTTTTATTAGCCGGTGAAGATGACTTCTCAATTCCAGATGCGACCTGGGGGAAAGAGCTGCCGACGTTGTAGCACAAAAAATATGGCGAGTATCTATGGAAAAATGTTGGTCTATTGTAAAATCTGCTGCTTTAAGGAGAAACCATCTGTTTACCACTCATAGAGCTTATTGGACTCCGAAGAGGTTATCAAAGTTCAGTGGGTCAAAAACCAAGAACTGCCCTAAATGTGGTAAGGAGAAAACAGTCATCTGCACATGTTTCGGCAGTGCCCCCAGCTCGAAAGACTATTGACACCCTACTAGAAAGACCAACTGATGTAAGTTTTGATCTTGTTATATTTGGGGTGGACCAGTCAGAATGTCTAGTTAAGTTAACTAAGAAACAAGAGAATCTACTCTTTTTGTTAATTTTATTGGCAAGAAGGGAAATATGCATCAAATGGGTAACCCCCGAACCCCCCACACACTGGGAATGGCTTACATCAATTCATAAAATAAATAGGATGGACAGGAGGGGGTAATTGAGCAAAAAATATAACTTTTGGGAAATTTGGGAAGTTGACCAACCTAGTCAGTAAAAGTACCTTAACTGAAAGCATGACCTATGATGTCCAAAGTCCAATGATTATGTGATGGCAATAAATAAACAAGCAGAATGCCCGTTTGAGTAGCCAGGATGGCTAGCTACCCTCCCTCGTAAACATTTATTGGAGTTGGTAATGGCAATAAAGGGACCCCTACCTAAAAAAAGCAAAGGGAGACACCCCTGTCGGGCCACGTAACAATGGGGCAGTGAAGGGTCGGAAATAGAAAGGTGGGGTCCCCGACAACTCCTTTAGAATGAGGACAAAAAAATGCAATTAACTTTCTTTTTAAAAATAAGCAAAACGTGCCCTTCTACAGCTAAAAAAGTGACAGTAACAACAAGAATTTTGATACACCTATTTCGGAACATCAACTTTCTACTGAAGAATGATGAATTGCTCATGCTCAGTACATTTAAATTGCCTACTCATGTTTTCTTTCTACATCTGTTTATTGTGATGAATATGTTATAATGCTTTATTTGATGTAAGAGTAAAAATGATAATGTAGAAAATGTTGCCTGAATACTAATAAAATCATCATAATAATAGGCTTTTTTCTAGGCAATCTGCTCTGAGTAAACATCTGAATTATTTAAGTTACTGAAACAGGAGATGGTAAAATATTTAATACAGGATTCCATTTCTAGAAAACATATCACCTTCATTTCATATACAACTACAACTCCTTCACATTCTTTACAACAGTATATTCCATAGAGGTATACCATGCAGGTGAAGTCCGGAGTCTGTAGCCACGAAGGCTGCATTTGTAGTCAGAAGCAGGTCATACGTTGACTTCGTCGAAGTTTGCTTGTGTTCGACAGGCAACCTGGGACGGTTTTTTTCAAGGTGAAAATCTTAGAAGCTCTGTCTTTTCAACTGAAGTATAGTTTTTGCAGTTTGTAGGTGAGAGGAATACAGTCTGACACCTGTCAAGTGTGCAGGACCCGTAGAGGCACCTCTTGGGGGCCAGGACTTACTCCAGTGGAGACCAGAATCAGTATCCAGGCAGGTCTAGTTGGTGATGGTCAACGGGGCAGTTGCAGGTAAGTCCTCTGGAAGTTTGCTGCGTCCCCGTAACTCAAACAGGTCAGCCAAATGAACCATGGACTCACTTCCGGGATCGTGGATACAAGGCAAGCAGGTTAAATCTTCCTTCTTTAGACAGCAGGGCAGTCCATTTTCTGAGTCTCCATAGGTCCAGGAGTGTTCTGATGAAAGGTTCTGAGGATGCCACTTTTATACAGAGTGCCAGGCTCTGTGTGGGTGTCACCACTTTTTCTAACCCAAAACTGGCTCTAATCAGTTCTTCCACTTTCTCTGGTTTGGCTCCAATCTGCCTAGGGGGACTAATGGCAGGCACGCCCAGGTGTGGCTAAATTTGCCAGAGGCAGAGCAGGCATTTCAAGTAGTCAGGAAGGGGGTGGGCACAGCCCTCAGACTACCATTTGAAGCTTTGGAACGTAGGGGCATATTATCAAGGGGGTTTATCTCCGCTTTTTTGGCTTTAAAAGCCAAGAAAGCGGAGATAAAATTATCTCTCTATTACCTAGCTGTCGCTAACACTGGTTAGCGACAGCTAGTAGGAGATAGCGACCATCTTGGGCCTCACTTTGCATGTCAGTGATATTTATCACTAATGACATGCAAAGTGGGCGTGCCAAGATGTTAGCGACTGGAAACAGTCGCTAACATCGCTATCTCCTATTACCAACTTTTGGAGATATTCGCGCTAAGCGCGAATATCTCCAAAAGCTAACACCTGCCCTGAGCAGTTCTTAGCCATGTTATCCAATGGGAGGTGGATAACATGGCTATGAGCATTAGCTCGGTAATGCATGAATATCGCTGATTTTTCAGCGATATTCATGCATTGCGACCGTTTTTTATCGCATTTGCGATAAACCTTGGTAATACCAAGGTTTATCTGCGGTAAAAATCGCTGCAGCTCAGCGGTAACATTTTGTCTCTAACCAAGCAATAGCGATAATTATCGCTATTGCTTGGTAATATGCCCCATAGTGAGTACAACCTCCTAGGCCATTCTGCTCAGGACAAGAACACCCTCTCCCTCACTTAAGACCCTTTGTCCCCTGTCTGGAATCAATACCTATCACACCACAGGAGAGACATTGACAGTCATGTGACCCTGGATGCTGATAGCAAGGCACATTTGGTATAGACAGAAAAAAGCCCACTTTTGAAAAGTGGCATTTTCGGAATAATAATTTAGACTCTGACATGACCATGTAAAGTCGAAGAAGTATTTATCCACCTACTCCCAAACCTAATGAATCACTTTTAAGGTACAATAAGATAACACAGTGTTAGTTCATGGGAGAGATAGCCTTGCTACACTGAAAAATTGATTTGGGAGTTTTGTACTGTTAAGATATGTATAGTTCAAGCACACATGTCCTACTTGTTAAATACCATGCACCCTGCCCTATGAACATTTATGGTCTAGCTTAGGGGTGACTTATAAGTACTAAAAAGAAAGTATTTAGGCCAGGCAGAAGGTTAATTTAAAATGGCATTTTAAATCTCCACTTCAGGCTGCAGTGACAGGCATGAGACATACTTATCAGTGCTATTATATGTACAGGCCCTGGGTACATATAGTACAATTTATTATTGCCGTATAAATAACTAAAATGTGTCATTTAGGTGTATATCAATGTTATCATGTTTGGAAGGGAGAGCATGAGTATGGTTAGCAGGAATAAAGTGTGCAGAGCCCCAATGCCAACACAAACTAGTTCAATAAGAAAAGGGTAAGGCAAAAGTCTGGGGTAATACCACGCAAATTGAAGGTGCCTTAAGGGGTCAGAGGGAGAATCCCCATGCTTCAGACCCAAAGACACTCTTGGGTCAAAAAGAAAAAGAGAGCTCCTGAGTGTAGTTTGCAAACCGAAACATTCAGGGCCTAATTTACAAAAAATTGTCATAAGGTGGCGCCGCAAGCCTCTTAGCCGGGCTGCCATAAGTCAATTTGAAAGGGCAGGAATGCACGTATTTACGAGATACTGTGCATTCCTGTCCTTTCAGCCAGCACCAGTGCACAAATGGGTGCCTAGCGCCAAAGCAGGCATCATTGCACCATGGTGCAAGAGTGTTTGTGTTGTTGGTAGAATCGTTTTTGTGCAGAAAGAGGCATTTTTATGCACCAAAACAATCCGAAGAGGCTTTTTCCTCATTCTATTAAACAATTTCTCCTCATTACATCTGCTCTGGGGAGGCGTAAGGTTTTGGAGCTGTCCCAGGTTTACGTGATTTTGTAAATCTGGGGCAATGTCAAAATCCATGGTTGTTGTGTGGGAACACCCACCATAACGCCCGTGAAACGCCTCCTTGATGAAGCGTAAGGCAAAGAGTTGCCTTGCCTTACTCCATATCTATGAGGCAATGCAAAGTCATGCAGGGTGGCTTTGCGTCGCCTCATAGATATGATTGAGAGGCCTGCGCCACTGGAGGCTTCTTGTAAGTAAGCCACTCAGATGCTGGAAATTGCAGTGAAGTTTGAGGTTCATAAACCCAGCGTCAGGTTCCACGAAAATTGCAGCAAGGGCTTGTTGTTTGCCCTTTTTTGTTCACAAACCACTCCAAAATATAAAAAAAAAATATGCAAACATTATAAGAAAATAACTGAAGATAAAAAAATAAAATATAAAAGGACAGTTCATACTCGGCCGCACAAAGGCCTTCCATGCTCAGCAGTGTCTGGCTGTACACGGTGCACAGTACACCTAGCAACCCAATTGCAGGGCTCATGACTACACAATATGAATCCCAATAAATAGCAACACCTAAAACAACGTAGATAAACAACAATTATTAATTTGAATAATTAGTACTACATTCATAGTTGTCTCATTGACAGTGCTATGATATTAAGGGCCAGTTATGGCGCTGTTGACACCCAGTGAAAACAATCTGTTTTGGAATTCCCGATAAGGCCCTCATTCTCCACAAAATCCCTCACTACCACCTTCCAACAGTGCCCGTCATCTCTCTAAAGCCCATCTCTGACATACATTTAATATTTTTATAGCGCTACTTAGAATTCACTTACACCCAGTTTTTTGATTGGCAAGATAGACGTGCTTTGCAGCAGGCATATTGACCCTCTGCGCTACTTTAGGATAAGTCAAAACTGCCACTAAACAAATCTCCAATTTTTCTCCAACAGGAACATTAATCACCAGTGTTAGCTTAATGTTTTTATTGTTGCCTGAAAACTGCTGGACACACAAGGAACTTTGCATACCAACCTTTTAAACCCATAAGTTATTCTAAACACAGCACCCCGCACCCCAAATGTTAGCGCTTGGTGTGGTTGCACCGGTCGCACCACCCTATAGCCGTCCCTGATGATATTCGAAAATGAATCTTTTATATCAAGTGAGAGGTCAAAAGCATAGCATTTGAAGTGGGAGTTTGGTTTAAATTGCTGTTTTGCGTCGTATGGATTGCAGAGCTAACCATAAGTGGTGAATTTCAATGGTTTTAAGATCTTGTTGTGTAACCATAACTTCAAATTAACTGTGGTTTTGTAATTTAATTTGAGAGTTTTTAAACGTATTGATTTTAGACATTTTAAACGTATTTTAAAGTGTTATAAGCAATCCTAGCCATAACTTCACATTTACATATATGCCACACACGGAGGGGTTAAAGCACTGACCACCACAGGCAGCAAGGTTCCCAGCATGTCACAAGCTTCCCGTCAACAATTTCAATCTGGTCACAGTAGTTCGAAATAATGCCACAAGGACTCGCAGTTCCTCAATCCTAGTGGACACCGCTGCCTTAGTTCGTGTTAAAGTATCTTGCCCAGTGGGTGATCACATGACAGTGCTGCCAAGGTATTTTTTTTCTTTTTAAAGTGACCAGTGCATTGTGTAAACAGTGACAAAGCATAGACAGGAAAAACATATTTTGCAAATAATTTGGGATGTATGTTATGCGCTCCCTTGTTAATTCTTCTCCTACGTTTCGATAAATCATAGTGATGAAATTCAACGATCGATTAATACATAAATACAATGCAGTGTAAATAAATACATCTGAATGTGAAATATTTATGTGTGCAATGAGTTCTGTGAATCACAATAAATATCATTTAATATTGTAGTTTTATTGCACTTCCTTCAAATACACGCTTAATGCTTTTGGAGTTTCTCCCATTTAGACCCTGTGCGGTGTACCATGTATAAATACATATCAGTCCGGTTGCCTGCATCACAGAGGACTTAAAAATATAAAAAGAAAGAAAGAACCAATCTCTGCAATTGGTGACTGGAAAATGACAGATGACTATGACACACTGAAGCAGGACTCAGTGAAAGAGTTAACGGAGTACTCACCAGACAGGAGCTCCCATGGCAGCCATCTTAGACAGGGCAAGGTATTTAAATTTCCCGCATATATAATGCTAATTGTACACCAAAATTAGTCCATTTTCATTTTAATAATTGAGATATATAGCACTGAGGAGATCAGTTGAGTTGTAGACTAGTCAGGTCCTCAGAGCCACAAATCAACTATGAAAGAGAGATACATTGTCACTATACATATATATAAGCAAGGAATTACATTAGCTACAGTGAATACCTTCCAGTTTCTCCAAGAATGGACTAAAAACCGAAACCTTCGGGTGACATTGCCTATACCATCAAATTCCCCCGAACCTCTCCAAAAACGCAGCAGAAAAACTCAAACACCAACTACTCAAAGCACATCCAGAAATGCTTATCTTAGACCCTTATTTTGGTGTCACCAAGGGAACAAGAACTAATAACCTTATATTCCACACAAAAAAGAGCTCAATGGAGAAACACTCTACACTCCATGTTAAGCATCACAGGCACCAGAAAAACTCCTCACAGACTTCGATTAACAGTATCTCCCTCTCTCCTATGCAATGCAAATGCCACCATATCCATTTACAATAATGGGATTATACTAATGCAGTCTTCAAATGATAATCTAACCTTAATTGACAAAATCTTCCACATCCTAAAAACGGGGATCCACAACAAGACCAATCTCCCCACCCATAGTCTCCCTAGTGTGCATGATGGAACTCCGTCATTCCCATAGAGCTCAGGTATACCCCCAACTCATTCAACTCCTCTCCAGGTCCAGAGGATTGCTGACCCACACACAAAACCTCCACCCCCCCTCCTGAACCTTCCGTTCAATCTATGACTGTGATCGCCACCAGGAATTCTGCAACCAATTTCCACGCTCACCCCCTCAACAACAAGAATAGTCTAGACCAGCATGGTTTGACAATTCAACCCCCCACTCACCCCTGCTCACCTCACCAGATCGCACCAATGAGAGCACTGCCATCACGTCCCATCTGACCCCCAATACAGGAAACAATAATATTCATGAACCCACAGCCGCACATCTAACCAACCTTAGATCAGTGAGATCCAGTAACATTGCCACCACCTCCAGTCCTACGCTTCCTCTCATCTCTGCCAATCAGCCTCTCACATATTCACAACATAAAGACACAAATAACAATGACTCGTGCTCTCAACTAGGCGCTCTTAACGACAACACACCATTATCAGTTCTCATGTCAAATCCCAACACGTCCCTCAAACCGGAGTATTAGGTAATGCGGCTCAATGAAATCGAGCGTGGCCTAAAGCACCTTAAATAGGATATACATGGACTTCATCCAATCACAGCCAATCATTGGCCCTCTCAAAACGCTAGAAGCACCAAGACAACCATAAAGGACACCCATACAGACATCACCCCACTCCAATTCACCCTCACAACCAACCTAGGTCAGCATACTACTCCTTACCCCAACGATGCTTCCAGACCAAACAGATCAAAGCAAGATCCATCAAACAATGAGATCCATGAACTCCTACTATATTATAAGTCTGGATTAAATTCGAGCAAGGCGGTTCATAATCATATCCAATCCATCCAAGCGTACCCTCTCAGAGAACCGATTCACAATCAAAGAGGAATAAACAAGAACAACCTTCTACGAATCACTTTATCACAAATGGCTCATCAAAACAATAATAAATATCTAAAGTGCATGCTCTTCAACTGCAGATCAGCATATAAACACGGAGCTGATAACTACGACCTCATTCGTACACATAAGTTCGATATAGTTATCCTCAAGGAAACATGGCTAAACAGCTCATCTCATCCCATCATAGACCTACTAGTCCCACATAGTCACAATATCATACGACTAGATAGAACAGGGAAAACGTGTGGTGGAATAGCATGCATCTACAACAATACTTTATCATTACGCCAACTGGAAACAATAGAGGCAACAACATGTGAATATCTTAGCGTAAATATATCTTGCACCAAAAAATGTATTTGTAATCTACCTGCCTTCTATCACCCTCCAGGTGATTACCCAGACTTCATTGAACAATTCATGGAAATCTTAACAATAAAATCTAATCATCAAGAACCACAGATCTTCCTGGGTGATTTTAACCCGCACTTGAATGACCTAAATGACTCCTCAGAGAATAGCTTAAAATCCTTCCTATTAAACCATGAGATTACCCAAATCTGCGATAGGCCTACATACAATAAGGGAGAGACTCTGGACCTTATTATCTCTAAGTCGGCCACCATCTCTTTAGAGTCTAATACCCCTGGGATTGGTCAGATCATTATCGATTCACCTTCCTCATCAACTTTAAAGAAATCCTTAGGAATGGCCAACTGAAGAAAATCAAACAGTGGAAAAGGAATCTTAGTAAAATAAACCATAATGATCTAACCTCGCTATTCAACAACACCTTGATCCCACAGACCAACATGGAGGATGTCAACGACCTCACTGACTATTACAATACTTCAATATGAGAAGTCATGGACACTATCACTCCCCTATAACACAAAAACATCTCCACTACAATCTAAAAGCCTTGGTTCAATGACAACTTGAACACAGAAAGATGCAACCTAAGAACGACAGAAAGAGCTTGGAAATACTCCCCACCAATGGAATCACTAAAAATCTTAAGAGCAATGAGGAACACATACAATCATAGAATGAGACAGGAAAAAACTAAGGGGCATATTACCAACGATTAGCGATATTTATCGCTAACGATGCTTAGCAACGAATTTTTTAACGCTAAGCATCGCCGGAAATTATCGCAGAGATAACTTGCTATTAGCAAGGTCTATCTCAGAAGTGATAAAAATCCTCACGCTAACTGCCAATAGGGAGATTATCGCTGGAAAACCAACGATAATCTCTCGAAGTTTGGCATTAGCTTGATTATAGGGGCTCACAAACTTAGCCATGATATCCACCTTCCATAGGATATCATGGCTAAGTCAGGAAAATACCAGGGGGCAGATTTATGAAGGCCTTGCGCCGCTGGTGCGTCATTTTTAACATGGGAAAAAGTGACGCACCGGCGGCGCAAGGCCTTCATAAATCTGCCCCGGGTGTAAAAAAAGCAGTGCTAACCGCGGTTAGCGCTGCTTTTTTTTTTATCACTAACAGGGTTAGCGAAATCCTTGATAATAGGAGAAATGTCGCTTAACAACCTTTCCCCTATTATTTTTCTCTGGAACGCCCCCTTTGCATCTCACTAGAGATGCAAGGGGAAGCGTAGAGAAAAAGGGTGCTAACATGGGAATTTGCATGTTAGCACCCTGTTGCTGATAGGGAGATAATTTTATCTCCGCTTTCTTGGCTTTTAAAGCCAAAAAAGCGGAGATAAATCCCTTGATAATATGCCCCTAAATTTATTGGAACCCAACTTGCCCAGGCCAGAAATAGGCCCAAATACTATTTGAATTAGTCAAACAGCAATCACGTAACACATCAAACCAAATAGACTCCAGACCCAGTACCCTACAAAACTGCGAAGAACTAGCCACCTCCTTCAAGGATAAAACAAAAAAGATAGAGAAGGAGCTTCAACTAGCAAAGGAACCACTACCGGCACTCCTAGTCAACCTATCTCACAACTCCCAATCTATGGAAGGGATGGAACCACCCTGCATCACCTCCAAAAATATTGCCACTTGGAACGCCTTCTCCCCAATCAGGGAACAGGACATCTACAATATTCTCTCATCTTTAAACCCATCTAACCACTTCTCTGACCCTCTACCTCCCAGCATATTCAAAAAGACAAAACCTGTATCCTTCCACTATGGTCAAAGATTGTAAACCCCTCTTTACACCAAGGCTCTATCCCAGACTCCTTAAAAATCGGTCAAGTTACACCCGTTATGAAAAAAACCTTTGGCAGACTGCTCTGACCCTAACAACTTCCGGCCCATCTCCAACATCCCTACACTGGCAAAGCTCTTAGAAAAATGTGTACAGAAACAACTCTGCAATCACATAGAAAAGTTTCAACTCCTCGATCAATTCCAATCAGGCTTCCGTCAAGACCACAGCACAGAATCAACCCTTACCCATATTAAAGATGACATTCTAAAAATACTGGACAAGAACAAAACATGCCTTCTAATATTGCTTGATTTATCTGCTGCATTTGACACCGCCAAACACGACACCCTACTAAAACTACTGGAACAAAGAATGGGCTTATCAGGGGTGGTATTACACTGGTTTGCTTCTTTTCCCCCAAAACAAATCCTTACAAGTCAAAATGAATCAATCTCTGTCCAAGCCACTAGCGATAACTCTGGGTGTTCCTCAAGGATCCGCTCTCTCCGCCATTATCTTTAACTTATTCCTGGAACCGCTAGCAAACCTCCTAAAATCAGCTAATATCCATTAACATATGTACATATGACAGCCAATTTTATCTCAAGATTTCCTCTCCAGATGACATTATATCCCTCAACTCCATACTACAAAATACACGCCCCTGGCTCACGGTTAACCACCTCAAACTCAACGCTGCAAAAACAGAATTTCTCCTCATCTTACCACCAAATGACAAAATTAAGATTGATTTGTGTCTGAATCACCTTACAGCACTCAAATGCTTGTCCTACATATTAGACTCAGTCAGATCCTTAGGTATTACATTAGACAATCACCTAAATAAGCTGAATCACATTAGTGCTGCCACCAAAGGAGCAAACTACCAACTGAGCATTCTGCGGAAACTGAAACCATAATTACCTCATGAAGATCTAAAACAAGCAGTACAGGCCCTAGTATTACCCAGATTGGATTACGGTAGTGCCACACTGTGTGACCTATCAACATTTGAACTAGAACCACTAAGAGCCTTTCTCAATACAGCAGCAAGACTGGTCCTTGGAACAAAAAGAAATGCACACATTTCACCAGCCCTGAAAACCTTAAATTGGCTACCATAGGAAGGAAGAATTCATCTAAAAATTGCTTGCATGATGCACAAAGCGCTACACTTCAACACCCCCAGTTACCTGGCACAAAAGCTAGAAAAAACAGGGGGCAGCAGATCCTCACGAAGTGCGCTCACCTTGTTGCTGAAACCCCAACGAACCCACAAAAAGAAAACAGGGGCTAGAGCATTCTCAGCTGTGGCTGACAAGATATGGAACTCTTAACTGCCGGACCTTCACCTAATCTCCTCCACCTACGCCTTCAAAAGAAAAGCCAAATCATATCTACTGACCAAGTTCTTACCCTAAATCAACATTTCAATTACACTGAATTGATTCAGATAGCAAACTTTTATGTAGTCTATCCTGTCTTGGATGTGCTTCTTTTACTCCAATCACTGTTAGCTTATTCTTAACTGTTGATTTGTTTGTATCACGCATATTTTTGCCTGTTGATAAGACCAAGTGCTAATTGATTTATCCCCATGTAAAGCACTCTGATACCCTCGAGGGTCACGTTCGCACTATACAAAACTTTCTAAATAAAATAAATTTACAAAAAAATAAAATCTCTCGCTAAGATTTAGCCTGCCTGCCTGCTTTAAAAGGAAAAACATAAAGTGGAAGTGCACATGTGCTTCCAATGTAAAACATCAATAAAGTGATGGCTACCCGTCACTTGCTCACTTTGCCACTGGATTCAAGCAAGCCGGGCTGAAGACGGCTGGTTGCCAGAAACCGGTCCTCTGAAGCTTGTTTCCAGGCCAGGGAAGACATGGCTTGGCAGTTCGGGCTGGACTGTTCCCATGAGGCACAGGGTCAGACTGATTTGCATATAGCCATGTCTGAACTGGGGTGGCGGAGTGGGCTAAAGAACGGTGATAGATCAAACCCAGATCTTTTAACTGGGTGTGAGTGTTTGATTGGTTCAGATGCTCCGTCCATCACCACTCCCTTTTGTACCGCTTTGGCCGCCATACGTGTGGCAGGGTATGCTCAGACGTGAGTCCCTTGCTCACTTTGCCACTAGATTCAAGCAAGCCGGGCTGAAGACGGCTGGAATGCCAGAAACCTGTCCTCGGAAGCTTGTTTCCGGTCCAAGGAAGGCATGGCTTGGCAGTTCGGGCTGGACTGTTCCAATGAGGCTCAGGGTCAGACTGATTTGCATATAGCTATGTCTGGACTGGGGTGGCGGAGTGGGCTAAAGAACGGTGATGGATCATACCCAGATCTTTTGACTGGGTGTGAGTGTTTTATTGGTTCATATGCTTCATCCATCACCACCCCCTTTTGTACTGCTTTGGCCAACATAAGCGTGGCAGGGTATGCTCAGACGTGAGTCCCTTGCTCACTTTGCCACTGGATTCAAGCAAGCCGGGCTGAAGACGGCTGGAATGCCAGAAACCGGTCCTCGGAAGCTTGTTTCCGGTACAGGGAAGGCATGGCTTGGCAGTTCGGGCTGGACTGTTCCCATGAGGCACAGGGTCAGACTGATTTGCATATAGCCATGTCTGAACTGGGGTGGCGGAGTGGGCTAAAGAACGGTGATGGATCAAACCCAGATCTTTTGACTGGGTGTAGGTGTTTGATTGGTTCAGATGCTCCGTCCATCACCACCCCCTTTTGTACCGCTTTGGCCGCCATAAGTGTGGTAGGGTATGCTCAGACGTGAGTCCCTTGCTCACTTTGCCACTGGATTCAAGCAAGCCGTGCTGAAGACGGCTGGAATGCCAGAAACCGGTCCTCGGAAGCTTATTTCCGGTCCAGGGAAGGCATGGCTTGGCAGTTCGGGCTGGACTGTTCCCATGAGGCACAGGGTCAGACTGATTTGCATATACCATGTGTGAACTGGGGTGTCGGAGTGGGCTAAAGAACGGTGATGGATCAAACCCAGATCTTTTGACTGGGTGTTAGTGTTTGATTGGTTCAGATGCTCCGTCCATCACCACCCCCTTTTGTACCTCTTTGGCCGCCATAAGTGTAGCAGGGTATGCTCAGACGTGAGTCCCTTGCTCACTTTGCCACTGGATTCAAGCAAGCCGGGCTGAAGACGGCTGGAATGCCTGAAACCGGTCCTCAGAAGCTTGTTTCCGGTCCAGGGAAGGCATGGCTTGGCAGTTCGGGCTGGACTGTTCCCATGAGGCGCAGGGTCAGACCGATTTGCATATAGCCGTGTCTGAACTGGGGTGGCGGAGTGGGCTAAAGAACGGTGATGGATCAAACACAGATCTTTTGACTGGGTGTGAGTGTTTGATTGGTTCAGATGCTCCGTCCATCACCACCCCCTTTTGTACCCATAAAGTGCAAAAAATGGTACTAGATTTCCTGTTGCTAGGTTCGTAAGTTCTGTTTTATGTGTATTACGTTTCCAATGCTGTAAGTAGGTACTAAATTCCTATGGACGGTTATCATAAAATTACATAAATAATTGTAATTAAAACCAACTAAAACCATCGCTGATATAGAAAAATATACTTTAAAATGTTTCTGTATCTAAATAAATTTACCATTGGTGTAAAAGTAGATGGTAAAAAGTTGGTTATTATTCCATATTTATTCTGTAAAAAATCTCTGTGTAAATGGTGTAGTGTTGATGGAGAGAGGAGGGTTTATTGTTCTAGAATAGGCAAGCGAAGTGAACAGATCTTCTGTTGTATTGAGGCACGGGGGACACTTACAGTCGAGATCTAGAATATATCTGGTTTCAAGTTTTCTAAGGGTTCCATCTCTGTTCTCAACCCTTCAGTTTATTGGTACTGCGTCGATTAGGTAATAGGTTAAGTGGTCCAGGTTGTTTTGATGTACATCTTTAAAGTGGCGCGCCACTGGATAAGTTGGGTCTTGGTTAACTATGGCACCTATGTGTTGTAGGATTCTTGTATTTGCCAGTAATTTCATGCTCCCTACATAATTAAGATTGCAGGAGCATTCAAGCAGATAGAGCCATGATCTGTTTTGCTATGTAGGGGGTTGGAGATTTTCTTTTTCCTTTTTCCAAATGGTATGCTATATATGGTATTGTTGATACCATATTGGCATGTCTTGCAACTTTTGCATTCAGCAAAACCATTTAGTTGCATCAGCCACGTGTGATGTTATGTTGTGTTAGTCACACTTGTAGAGCGCGGGGTTACCCTAGGGAGTCCTGGCGCTAAGCACTCTGTGCTGAGAGCCATGAAGGTGAATGCTCCTGTGAAAAGAGCCATTACTTCATCCCTTTTCTAAAGAAGAGGCGATCCGGGGCTTTCCTGAGATGGAATGAGAGATCATTCCATTCCCTAGAAGCACAAGTGATGAAGCTTCTGCCTCCCCAGTTGACTTTTTTAAATGTGGGGACTGGAACTTTCTTAACTCCTGTTGATCTTGGCATTTTTCCCAGGACGTACCATTGAAGTTTATGCCTCAAGAAATCGGGGCTTACACCATTGATGGTCGTAAAGACATTGCAGAGTGCCTTGAAGCATATTCTTTGTTTGACCGGGAGCCAATGAAGTTGCCTGAGTTTCTCCTTTACTGATACACATTTTGGGGTCCCTGATAGCAATCTTGATGCTGCGTTTTGGGCAAGTTGATGCGATAGATATGTTGCTTTTGGGCATTGAGACATAAACTATTACAATAGTCAATATGTGTCATTACAAGGGCCGTTACCACTGTTTTGAGGCTGGTTCCCATAAGAAAAAACTTGATTTTCTTAGGATTTTTAATGCCAGAAAACAAGCCAAGGTCACCATACTTATTTGGTCACTCATGGTGAGTTTATTGTCCACCCATACCCCTAGATTTTTTGCTTTCTTAGTAGGTAGGGGGCAGGGTCCAAGGTCTTCCAGCCACCATTCTGGAGTCCAATCAAGTGGATTATTTCTGAACTTTATGACCTCGGTCTTGTTGGAGTTTAGTTTCAAACAGTTGGAAGACATCCAACCAGAGATTGCCAACATACAGTCTTGGAAACAAGCCCCTGTTTCATTTTCCCCCTCCTCAGTCAATGACTATTTGAGTGTCGTCAGCATAGGAAGTAAGTTGGAACCCAAAGGATCAGATAACTCCTGCCAGGGGTGCCACATAGATATTAAAAAGTGGCGGGTAAGTGACGAGCCCTATGGCACCCTGCAGGACAGGGAGAATGGTTTTGACATATTTCCGTCCAGGTCCACCGTTTGCAGTCTATCAGATAGAAATGATTGCAGGAGTTTCCAGGCCCAACCTTTTATTCCTACGTCGGACAGCCGGTCCATCAGCACTTTGTGGTGGACCGTGTCGAAGGTCGCGTATAGATCCAATAAGATCAGTACGGCATTTCCCCCCTATCCAAGTCCTCTCTAATTTTCTCCATTGATTTAATTAGAGCCAACTCAGGGCTGCGGTTAGCCCTAAATCCATATTGATAGGGATCTAGGGAATTATTGGATTGAAGAAATGCACTGAGTTGGGTATTCATGGGTTTTTCCAGAATTTTGGCAGGAAATGGAAGCCGTAAAATTGGCCTGCAATTGTTTGGGTCTGTGGGATCCAGAGTCTGTTTCTTCAACAAAGAAAGAACAGAGGCCAGTTTCCACTTTTTAGGAAATATGCCCAAGCTTAGTATAACATTCAGTAGAGAAGTAAGTGCTGTTCTGATCACTTCTGGGATAAGTTTGATGACACGCGCTGGGCAGGGATCAGTGGGAGCTCCAGTGCGAATTGAATTCAGAAGTTTAATTGTTTCCTGTATTTCCAAGGGTTTGAATTGTTCAAAGACCGATAAAGGGCTGGGACTGTCAAATCTGTCCATGTTCGGGCGCACTCATGCCCTTTTGTCTGCTTTAGTGAATGAAGAGAAAATAGTTTCAACTTTTTGTTTAAAAAAATCGACCAGTTTATCACAGAGTTTAGGATTGCTGTGATTCTTGAGGAAATTAGGGGTGGCAAGGTTTTTGATTGTTTTAAAGAGTTCTTTCGAATTGGATTTGGCTAATGCTGTTTTCCTTGTAAAGAACTTTCTTAAGCTTAGTAGTAAAAGCTATTTGTAGGAGGTACTGCTGTGTCTATAAGTTTCCTTGTCAGCACAGGCATACCCTCTCCTCCCGGCCTGTTCTAATTGCTTGCAGGCCATTTTTTTTGGCTCTAAATACCTCAGAATACCAATGCACTGAGGGGTGAGTCCGTTTGGGGGTCCACTTTTTTTTCGGGGGCTAAATAGTTACAGGTTGCCTCCAGTCATAGCGTTTAGGCTGAAGTAGCCATCTCTACTTCAGGAGGTAGAGTGTGCATCAATCGCCTTAAGGTTTCTTCTAATACCTTAGTGTCCACTCTTCTCCAGGTTCTAGTGGCAATCTCCTGGACTGATTTTTCACTAGCTAGAAGGCCCCTGCAACTCTTCAATTGAAATTGAATAGGACAGTGATACGTCCATTGAAGAGGGAGAACTGAGGTACATACTAGGTCTGGGTTATTAGGGCCCGATTCACAGAATGAACTTAAGACTCAATCCTAAACTTACTACTATTTTGGTATTCACAGAATGCACTTACTACTTTTGGCATTCACAGAATGAACTTACTACTTTTGGTATTCACAAAAGTTAGGATTTTGTCTTAAGTCTGTCTTAAGTCTGTCTTAAGTTTGTCTTAAGACAAACTTAAGACAAAATCCTAACTTCTGTGAATACCAAAAGTAGTAAATTCATTCTGTGAATGCCAAAAGTAGTAAGTGCATTCTGTGAATACCAAAATGGTAGTAAGTTTAGGATTGAGTCTTAAATTCATTCTGTGAATCGGGCCCTATGAGTATATCACATCCAGGGTGTGCCCTTTTTTATGAATCGGGACCTTCACCAACTGCTTAGGATCTCCAACCCCCATAATTTGAAATTTGAATCTCCTAGCACCGTGTAGGAGTCTCGGCAAAGCCCTTCCTCGAGCAGGGTGCCTAGATTATCCAAAAATCCTTTTGGGCCAGGTGGACGGTAGAGCAGCATACCTTTGAAGATGCTATAATGTGCTGTATGAATACTGAAAGCTAAGGCCTCACAGGAAGTATTGGAGGCAGTATTAAAAGCAGGTTCCACCGATTCATGGTATATAACTGCCAACACCCCTTGTCTCTTTAGTCGTCTATCCAGTGTGTAGCAGTGAAAACTTGGAGGAGTTGCCTTCACTAAGTCAGGCCCAGAGGCACTATCTGCCCATGACTCAGTAATGAAAGCAAGCTTTATTTCATGTTCCTCCAGTAATAATGCACATTCAGGACTGTATTTATTCAACGATCTGACATTTAATAAAATGCATTTTAAAGGACCTCTATCCCCTGTGTTTGATTTCCAAGTTAATCTAACAACTTGACCAGTGGCTGGGACATCACGGAAATGGAGGAGGTGTAACCGGCAGCAAGGGCATGTGCTTTCTATGTTATCTGTGGCCTTTAAAGGAATCAGAGGGCACCTGCGTAATCCCTTTCCCGGATTAAGCCTCAAGTAATCTAAAAATAAATGACAAGGGGGACTGGCCCTGAGCCCGGTCTGAGAGTGGACGGGCACAGACGGCTTGCCTTAGGAGTGCCTTTGGCACCTCCACATCAGCGTTCTGTTTAACCAACCCGATACAAAAGGGGATGATGGACGGAGCGTTTGAGCAAATCAAACACTCACCCCCAGTCAACTGATCTGGGTTTAATCCATCACCATTCTTTAGCTCACTCGGCCACCCCAGTTCAGACATGGCTATATGCAAATCAGTCTGACCCTGTGCCTCATGGGAACAGTCCAGCCCGAACTGCCAAGCCATGTCTTCCCTGGAACGGAAACAAGCATCCTGGGACCGGTTTCGGATTCATAATCCTCATCAGCCAGGCTATCTTGAATCCAGTGGCCAAGTGGGCAAGGGACTCACGTCTGAGCATACCCTGCCACACTTGGGGCGAATAAAGCGATATCCTAACCTAGGGTGGTGTGGAGTGCAAAAAAACGATGGATTTAGGCCCAGATCCTTGTACTGGGGTGAACGTATGACATTGTTCTACATTCTGTCCATCAACTGTGTTTTTTGCAATTTTAACCAACCCAGCGTGCAACCACTAGACTGAGTGATGTCATGAGTGATGTCACTGACCATGTCATGAGTGATGTACTATGTGACATCATCAGCAGTGCATTGCAGGCGCGCAAGTTATAGTTAGGTGAGCTAACTATAACGGAGGAATTTCAAAGGTTTTGTATGAGAGAAATGTTCAGCTAACTATAACATGTGTGAAAACTATGTTTTTTTCAATGAATTTGCATAGTTTTTTAAATGCTAATTCCTAACTACAACATGTGTAAAACCTATGGTTTTTCAATGAATTTGCAAGGTTTTTTAAATGCTAATTCCTAACTATAACGTGTGTGAAACCTATGGTTTTTTAAGTGAATTTCAAAGGTTTTGTAAATGATAATTTATAAATATATTAATTATTATGTATTTCTTTTTATACACATTTCTTATATTTTTTATATAAATATTTATATTTATTTCATTTGTTAGATTATATTTCATATTCTTATTAAAATTAATAATATTATATAAAATAATAACAAAACTAAATTGCAAAGTACTTTTTGGATTAATTATTGCTTGACTTCGGTTGCAAGTATAACACAGCTCCAGCAATGCTCTTGGGGCCCTATGCTCACAATGCTGTATCAATCCTTACACCTGCTTCAAGCATGTACAAGATTTTGACGCAGCATAAGCTCAAAATTGACTGAATGAAATGTTATACATTTCACTCAGTCACTTTTAGGAAGCGTTGCTACACCCCCTTCTGCACAGGAAAGCTTCTTCTGGTGCAGGGCTTTACAATGTAATGCACCCTCCAGATGCGTCACATTGTTAATAGCACACACCATGGCACATCTTTTGCACCACCACTGTGTCACAAAAGTGACGCAACGGCTGTGTAAAAGAGGCACAAGGGGATTGTAAATCCGACCCTAACACATACAAATTCACCCATGCAGTTTCACCAGCAGCGCAAATTGAAGCATACACTTGTAACATATTAATGTACATATGTTACATTCAAGTGCTTCAGACATACTACAGCATACTATAGGTAAACACCTTATAGATTTATGCTGTAGCACTTCCTTATGGTTCTGCACTTTCACATTCTCCATACACTAGTAATATATTCATTCATTTATTTATGAACTACACATTAATTCTGACAAACTTTTACACACTAACATAGAAATATAGTTATTTCTTTGACCAGTGATGGTAGTTCTAAAAAGAACAGTTTTTTTTTGTTTTTTTTGTTTTGTATTTTTTTTGTGTTTTCTCAACAAATTCCAAGTGGAACAAAAGAATGAAAAAAAGAACAACAAATTTCGAGGACAGCAATGTTCCTGCATCCTGCGTTTCATCAAGTCTATAGACTGTTCCCCATAACACAAAGGTTTATCGCAATAAATGCATAGAATTTTAACTTTTGCAAAGTCAGAATCAATATGTGGGTGTGGACTGCTTGCTGAAAATGCTCTTGCCGCAGTTGATGTGCTTGGTAAAGCAGCAGGTGGGTTCTCGTGCAACCTCCATCTTGCAGCTCGAGCAAAGTTCTTGGGGTGCAAGTTCTTTTCGTGTCGCACCATATTTGCTGAGCCAAAGGAGTATTTTTTACATGGTCACCCCTTGAAAGAGTTTTTTGGCAAATTTTACAGGTTACTTTTGGAGCATTAACCTTTGTTTTACCTTCTGGAAAAGTGAAAAACTTCCAAATTAGAGCTTCTTTCCTCTTCTTTTGACGTTCTTCAGGAATGAAATCTCCCTCTGAAGAACTGCTGGAAGATGACTCCATTGCTCTTATTATTGTGATCTTCCTTCTATTTGAGAAGATTCTCAGAACAAATACTTCTACTTAGAAAGTCAAAGTCGAATAATTATAATGGGACAGAACTTTCAACAGTCGCAATAGGAAAAGTTATGTACCAATCAAATCTCTACTTTTAAAGTCACATGGCTTTGCGTACGCTTATGATGCGCTTGCGCAGCTCTTTCAATACGAGTACGCATGATATTCTACCGTGATTTGTGTAATTCTTTTTAAAAGTAATATATGATTATTACAAGTATTAAAAAAATTCATAGTTATCCCAAATGTCTGCCCTTAGTATGTACATTAAATACATACATGTTTTAAACCAAGTAGAAACATTGCCCCCTTTCGCGTACCGAACGCCGTACATGACGTCACACCGAAGCTTCAATGCGACGCGTAACGTCAAAGCATATTTGTACCGTATGCGCGGGTACGCGCTGAGTATGATAAGCAGTACAAACTATGGTGCGATCACCCTCTCAGTGACAAATCAGAGCTCAGGCGCGCTAAGGAGAATGATTAGAAGTGCTGACTCATTGCAGATCCGATTCTGGGCCTGCCTCTGTGCACATTATAACACCGCCCCCATCTCTCTCTGTAGTTAATTGTTAGTACACACACATATACTTGCACATGCGCGGTGCACACCCGCCCACACTTCCCACTTGCCACCACCTAGCATGCTTGCTATCATTTAGCCTGGAAACCAATACATTACCCAATGGCATGTCCCCCAGGGCCATCATTCTTACAGACCGCGAAAACGCTACCAATGACAGCCCTGGCCTTGGTGTGATCAGCCCCCGCGGTTCCCATATAATACGGGCATTGACGTGAGCACGCTCTCTTTTGCCTGCCTCTGCTGTGGTGACAGACAGACTGTTGAAAACACCCCAGACTCAGTGAAACAGCAGCCTTTGAAGACACGACAAAAGACGGCAGAAGCAAAGGTAAGAGAAGACGTCACAACATCAGCCTCCACTGTAAATTGTATCTGCATAATGCTATTTTTTTATCCTTCATATGGCATTCCTACCCCTCAATGGTTTTAAATTGTACTTACATAATTGACATATTTCTTTATAAGTCATGAGGTCCTATACACCTCTAATCTTAAAAATTGTGCGTGCATAAATTTCTGAGTCATATTTCTGTACTACGCCATGTGCTTAGACCTCTAGTATTATTAATTGTGCGTCCATGATAGTATTTGTTTTCTGCGTCACGAGGCCGTCCCAGGCCTCTATTAACGTATTGATCTTCCTTTGTTTGCTGGAGCTGCAACAGTCTAACTACGGAATATTAAGAACCCACATTAAAATTCACTTTTGAAGTAGTTACGCAACTCAGTTTATGGTGACTAATCAAAACGTCCTTTTGTTTCCTTCGCCAAACATCGTTCAGAAACAACCACGGCCTATCGAGCAACAGCAATGGAATTCTCTGCAACTTATTGAATATACTGTGACCTATAGAAGCAGAGTTCAAGTCGAATGGTGAACTCCGGTGGCCGCAATCTTTATACAAGGTAAGCACAGCAGCCTGGATCTACAAAGCCTTCATAGCAATGCATTAGAAATAAGTCGCCATAACGGGCATCAGTAACGCAGTAGGTACTTCCATATAGACACCATTTGAATGCGGCACTATAACAACTGAAATATACCAGGTATAATGCACTTGCAAAACTGTAGTGTTAGCTTTATTTGTGAAATGAGAGAGTGCCATATTATCAAACCTTGGCAACAAAATTATCGCCACTTTATCGGCAGCAAACTGGCGCTAAAGTGGCCATAATAGGTTTGATAATATGCTCTATTGAGTTCCAATCAAAGCTCATGTTAGATGTGAAGGACATCTAACATGACCTTTGATTGGAATTCCATGGAGCATATTATCAAACCCATTATCGCCACTTTAGCGACACTTTTCTGCCGATAAAGTGGCGATAATTTTGTCGCCCAGGCTTGATATTTATGGCCCAGAGTGCGTAGTGTACAGTAGCTTCTCTGCAAAATCTATAATTACCTCCGAGCAGTGACAACAGATAGCTTACAACAGTCTGACAAACAGATCCACAACCTTATTACGCCTCTTTTGAGTCACTTTTAACATGGGTAAAGTGATGCAAGGAGCTAGTAAATATACACCTAACTTTTCAAGAAAAAATCTCAACTCCAGACTCTGCGACACAGTTTTGATGTTGTTTTCTCTCTCTTTCTCTCTCTCTCTCACTCTCTGTGACATAATTTCTCTTTCTCTCTTAAACTTAGACACTGTTGTCTGATTGGACGTGTAGAAGAATTGTTGAAATGAAGTTGTCAATCCAACTGGCTGAAGTGTTTGGCCACAAGGTTTATACAACGGTAAGCACAGAGGCCTAGATCTACAAATCTTTCATAGGAATGCATTAGAAATTATTCGGCATAACAGGCGTTAGTAACGCAGTAGGCACTTCGATATAAACACCACTTGAATGCGGCACTATAACAAGTAAAATGTACCAGGTACACTGCACTCGTAAAACTGTAGTGTAACTTTTATTAATTATAGTAGAGAGGACCATATTATCAAACCTTGGCAACAAAATTATCGCCACTTTATCGGCAGCAAACTGCCGCTGAAGTGGCCATAATAGGTTTGATAATATGCTTCATTGAATTCCAATCGAAGCTCATGTTAGATGTGAAGGACATCTAACATGAGCTTCGATTGGAATTCCATAGAGCATATTATCAAACCCATTATCGCCACTTTAGCGACACTTTCCTGCCGATAAAGTGGCGATAATTTTGTCGCCCAGACTTGATATTATGGACCAGAGTGCGTAGTGTACAGTAGCTTCTCTGTAAAATCTATAATTGCCTCCGAGCAGGGACAACAGATAGCTTACAACAGTCTGACAAACAGATCCACAACCTTATTACGCCACTTTTGAGTCACTTTTAATATGGGTAAATTGATGCAAGGAGCTAGTAAATATACGTCTAACTTTTCAAGAAAAAATCTCAACTCCCGACTCTGCAACACAGTTTTAATGTTGTTGTCTCTCTCTGAGTCATCATTTCTCTTTCTCTCTTAAACTTAGACACTGCTGTCTTCGACGTGTAGAAGAATTGTTCAGAATAAGTTGTGACACCAACTGCCTGAAATGTTTACCCGCAAGGTTTATGCAACGGTAAGCACAGAGGCCTAGATCTACAAAGCCTTCATAGGAATGCATTAGAAATAAGTCACCATAACAGGCGTCAGTAACGCAGTAGGCACTTCCATATAGACACCGCTTGAACGCAGCACTATCACAGAACAGGAATGTACGAGTCACACTGCACACGCAAAACCGTAGAGTTACCAAAACGAGTAGGGACATAGTATCAAGAACGGCGATAAAATGATCGCCAATTCAGCGGCAGGAAACTGCGGCAGGAAACTGCGGCAATAATGGGCTTGATAATATGCCCTTGTGAATTCCCATAGTAGCCCAGGTTAACACCAGAACCTGGACTGCTATTGGAATTCACAACACCATATTATCAAGCCCATTATCGCCGCTTTAGCTGCAGTTTCCTGCCACTGAAACAGCGATAATTTTATCGCAGTTCTTGATAATATGCCCCGTAATGCTTCAGCTCATTTACTCACAGCTACATAATTCTAAACTCTAATTTTCTTTTTTCTTTTGCAGATTACCAATCGGACAACTTTTGGAATCCATTTCGCAATTTGTTTATAACATTGTTTAAGTTATTTTTCCAGTTCTAATATAGTTATAATTGAGTTTCGTTTATATTTATTGTTTAATGAAAGTTAATAAACAAAAACGACATTATTTTGGGGGGGAGGGTATGACGGCCCACAATAAAATTAATGTTGAAATACTACAGTAAGATATTCAAGACTAGGATTGAAAACTACTGAGTTCTAACTAACAGATATAATAAAAACAACGGTGAGAAACTACTAAAATGGCGGTGGACGGAGTACGTAATGAACGTTTGGCGCCTCGGCACTACCTTTCAAATAAATAATAAAAAAATATGACTATTAATACTGTACAAAAGTACAGCAGCGGATGACACACACGAACCGGGAAAAGAAAGCGACAGATTTACTAACTGATATAAAGAAAGGTTTGCTTGTTGAACTTGAAGAAAAAGAAAACGTGGGCTTCGAAACGACGCTGAGCATGCGAAGAGAGTACAACTGCTACACCAAAAAAAGGTAAGTTTTACATACTATCATAGAAATGAAGGAGCATATTATCAACAAAAGGCAATACATTACCGCCGCTTTTATCAACAGGAAACTGCCGATAAAGTGGCGATAATGTGCTTGATAATAGGCCCTTGTAACTTCCCATAGCAGCCCAGGTTCTGATGCCAAGCTGGGCTGCAATGGTTATTCACAAGGGCATATTATCAAGCCCATTATTGGCGCTTTATCTGCAGTTTCCTGCTGATAAAAGCGACGATAATGTATCGCCTTTTGTTGATAATATGGCTCAATGCTCTTTTTTTGACCAGTAAACTTACGTGCATATTTTCAAGGACCAGTGTTAAAATTATCGCCGTTTTATTGGCAGGAAACTGCCGATAAAACGGCGATAATAAGCTTGATAATAAGGCCTTGGTATTTCCTATAGAAGCCCATGTTAACACCAGAACATAGGATTCTATGGGAATTTACAAGGACGTATTATCAAGCCCACCCTCCCAACATTAATAAAAAACTCCAGACAATGCAGGTACCCGGAGCTGGAAGGTCATTTTACATATCACTGCCCCAGAAATGTGGCGTTCGCCGCAACGTGTACGGGGAGAGAAAGAGAGAGAGAGCTCAAAACATATATATTTTTTTAAAAAGACCCGAGGGGTGCCGCTCACCGAGACTGCGGGGAGTAGGGCCATAACCCCCCCGCATACTTCAAAATTAAAACCAGAGGAATGCCGTTCCCCAGTGCTTGGGGCAGCTTACAAGCCCCCTTTATGCAGAGCAATTGCCCCCGTAATTTGCCCTCCTGAGACCTAATGAATAAAACGGACTTCTATTTTTTTTCACATTTTCCACCGCGTACAAGTACCCCGCCATTTTTTATTTTAAAAAAGATAACAATTGAGCCTAAAGATCCATATACCACCCCCTGACCAAGACCATAGGCTCAGAATGTTTCTACCCTTCCCCGTTTCCTTGTTTCTCAACTTTGTTTTACTGTTTTCTTCTGACTCTGCTCTCCCGACAAACAACATGGCTGCCAACACTTCCTGGTTTGGAGTATTGACAGCCAATCAGCATGCAGCTCCTGCTCATATTTGTACGTATTTCCATACACATATGCCGCGATTTTGCTTTAAAAAATAATATAACAAATAGAGCCTAAATATCCATGTACGACCCCCTGAGCAAGCCTAGAGGGTCAGAATGTCTCTACCCTACCCCCTTCCCTTATTTCTGAATTTTGTTTTACTGTTTTCTTGTGACTCGGTTCTAGTGAGGCACAAGATGGCCGCCAACACTTCCTGGTTTCGAGTGTTGACAGACAGTTCACAGCCAATCAGCATGCATCTCGCGCTCGTAATTGAACAGATTTCAGTACGCGTGTTGAACTCCGTCTCTAGATATCGCTATGATTTTACTTGCAATTTTCTCAGAAACTACTGAACAGATTTACACAATTTAACAAAAAGCACAATCTGCGAACAGAACTCTACCTCTCTGCCAAATTTTGTGTAATTCCGTTCAGCCGTTCGGGCTGTAGCCCTGGCTAAAGGTCCCTATGGAAAATTGCATGGGGAAAACACGTTTTGGGACCCCCTTTTTTCTTGGCCCCACTTGACGAATCACCCCCAAACTTTCAGGGAAGGAGTGGAACCGAGAAGGCCATTTTCTTGGAGAAATTCACGAAGATTCGTCCACCAGCGCCAAAGTTATTCCAAATAGAATGTTGTAGATTTCCTATGGAAACTAGGTCCTAACTATAACTACCTACTGGCGACCGCCAGTAGGTAATATATATATATATATATATATATATATATATACATTACGCTCAAAATCCTCCAACATCGGGAAAGGAAAACAGCACTCCGATGGCAGCAGATAACAGCGTTTTTATTTTTTGCAACAAACAAACGTTTCGGCGTAAGCCTTCGTCAGTGTTTCTGACCAACAGCACATAGTTCCGGTTAAATAAAGTTTTGTTTGCAAGGGTAGACATTGAAAAGGGGCCAGCCCAACCGACACCAAGATGAGCGCCATCTTGGAACGGGTTCCTACAATGGGAACTGATGTGAAATATTACCGTGGATCGGTAAACTTACATACGGAATGGGCATAAAGCAATCAAATATACAGATGGACATAATGAAGCCGTGGATCGGCATATGCCCCTAAACAGATGCGTACCATGCAACAAATATATATATATAAACATTACCATATTCGGAATTATGCAAGAATGTTCAGCATATATCATTTAACATTAATCAGCTGTAAACCGTGATTATAATATTACAGGCAAGCAGTTGTAAATAATGGAATAACCATCATAAAGCGAAGACAACCACGCCTCTGCCACTTGGAAAGGAGAAATACTTAGTATAGAAAGTGAGAGAAAGAAAAATTTCATAGTGAGAATTTCATAGGCAATTACTGAAAAGCAATAATTCATTATCAATAGCTAATACACCAGTTCATCAGATAAATCGAAATAATACTTGATAAAGACTTCAAAATGATTTCAAAATGATTTGGGTAATTTTAGCAGATCACTACATCGGAACATAGTTCTAGACAAAGACACATAGTTTCATAATTCCAGTTATGTTCATCGCCAGTAGCGGTGGGAGCGGAACCAGATAATATAAGCAGTCATCCTCGCCTGGTTCAGTAAATAAAGATTATAGATATTTACCCTTATTTTCCAAGGTGAACTGCCATGTCCTCCCCGCTATTCATGCCCTTCGGGTGCTTAGTGGACAAATCAATGATATATCTTGATTCGAGGCGTTGCAACCTTCTCAGTCTGTCCCCGCCCTGTGGATTGTACGGAACATGATCTAACCTAAAGAAGCCTAATTTATTTCTGTCTTTGTTGTGGTATTCCGCAAAGTGCCGGAACATACGAAAGTCTAAACTCCAACGCAGTAGTGAATATGACAAACTTAAAATTAACAGCAACGGAAAGAAAGGTCCTAGGATTGGGACTTTCATACTGTTCTCCATGTATTTTAATTATGCAGATGTGAGATTGGACACATCGGTTTGTGAGAAATTTGAAGCTTACAAAGTTCCATATACTGCAACCCAAAAAGAAATCAGCTTTACCTACTGTGACAAATCCAACCATCCCTTCTCTTTTAACTGCAGGTGAGTCGGAGGTGTTTGAAGGCGTGTGGGCTTTGCAAAATGGTCAGGAAGGTCCAACTATGGTCGATAACTCTGTGCAATTGGGGGACGCTCTTCAAACCGAAATCAGTCTGTCAACTAATAATGCTGCATGACAACTTAAATGTGTATCACAAACTGGTAACGCAGGATTTGAAAAAATGGTATACATCTGTAAATAAAGCGCACCATGCAACAAATAAACATAATCTGTTCTACAATAATCTCATGAATAAATTGGGCTCAGATGTTAATATAATCGTGAGACGAGCAGACAAAGGGGGCAACGTGTTCCTAAGGCCACGTCAGCTCTACATGGAGGAGGCTGAATTGCAATTATGAGACACATCCTTCTACAGAAAAAGTAACATTCATATTGTTAAAGCAGCATGGAATGACCATTATCTTAAACTTCTTGCTTGTAAGAGTGGGGGTTTACTTAGTGATACTGAATATCGATTTCTGAAGAAAGAGCACCCGGTGATCCCCACTTTTTATCTAATGCCAAAGGTGCACAAAATCATTGTCAAACCAACGGGTAGACCGATCATATCAGCTATTAACAGCGTAATGGAAAACACTTCCAAATATATTGATTATTTCCTCCAGGAATGGGTTCAGGGTCTGACCTCATTTGTCCAAGATACATCTGTTTGTTTAAGGAAAATTGAGCATATTGAATGGAGCTCTGACATGTTATTGATGACTTTGGATGTAACTTCTTTGTACACCTCAATTTGACATCATGACGGTATAAAGGAAGTGGAGCATTTCCTAAATATGAGACCAATGAATTGTGCACCACACAATAGAATGTGGTTGGCTATGGTGAAAGGATCCTTAGAACAGAACTATTTTCTTTTCAACAACCAGATCACCCATCAGGTTAGAGGAGTGGCGATGGGGACCTGCTTCTCCCCCAGTTACTCTTGTTTGCACATGGGGCTGTGGGAAGAGCAGGTCCTGATGGGAGATTATAGGACAATTATGGATAATCAGGTTTTTGTCTATCTTTGGTACCTTGATGACCTGTTTTTTATTTGGAAGGGCACAGAGCAGAGTGCCAACCTATTTGCTGAAATGCTTAATACCAACTGCCTGAATTTACATTTTCCGTCAACCATCAATACAAAAGCAGTCTGCTTTTTAGATATGGAGGTGTACATAGATAATGACTCCTTGGCAACAAGACTATACAGGAAACCCAGAGGTGGCAATACTGTGCTCCACGCATCGAGTCACCATCCGCATCATCTGATACGCAGACAACGTTACCTGTAATGGGTATTTTTGTTCAAAAAGGCATTTTTTAATTTTGCACTAATTTGCCCTTATTTTTGAGCATTGGCATAAATAGATGATGAGTACAGGATTAATTTGTGACTATCTTAGGACCAAAACATTGCCCACTTGGCCTTTATCAATGCATGGTTTAAAGTAACTGCAGAAACACAAACCGCTTCAGAAGGTGCAGAATGAATACATAGATGTTTTATAAACAAATTGCCCCCAACACTAATTTACGTGTTTAGATCCGGAATTGTAGGTCAGAATTATAGAAGGGCCATTACCAACTGTTTATATGTATATTTATTGTCAAACATCAGATATTATGATTGTTTGGTACAAAAATATTATTGGTGCATATTTTTAGATCATCAAGGTTTTTTAATATTTATATATTTATTATTATATTTATATATTTATTCACAATGATGCCTACATCAATTTATGCATGATATTTTGCAATTCGAATGTAAAAAGCTGCTATTAGTATCTTGTTGATTTCCAGGATAGGATTTGCACTAAGATGTGCTCATTTCCTGTGTGTACACTTTATATGCCGCCCTTTCCCTTAGCAACGCCTCATGTGATCGAGACCTGAGTGGGGGTCGAAACGCATTATGGCGGACTGGCTGGTTTGACAATAAAGCACTATTGATTTGCACAAAGGTTTGGGTCCACTTCTCGTCATTTGCCCAGGAGAGGCAGTTAC
Organism: Lissotriton helveticus; assembly: GCF_964261635.1. Taxonomy (NCBI): domain Eukaryota; kingdom Metazoa; phylum Chordata; class Amphibia; order Caudata; family Salamandridae; genus Lissotriton; species Lissotriton helveticus. Next base: position 430,814,848 of record NC_136059.1, read on the forward strand.
AATCAACAATTTGGATGCATATATATATATATATATATATATATATATATATATATATATATATATATATATATATATATATATATTTATTTACCTACTGGTGGTCACCAGTATGTAGTTATAGTTAGGTCCTAGTTTCCATAGGAAAAGCATTTTTTGATTTGCAAATATCTTTGGCGCTGTTTGACAAATTTTTGCAAAATGTACAAAACTAATAGGCCACTCCGGTCTGCTCCTGTCTTAGAAGTTTCGGGGTGTTTCTTCAAGTGGGGGCCAAGAAAAAAGGGGGGTCCCAAAACGCGTTTTCTTCATGTCAATTTCCATATGAACTTTTGTCGCGGCTACAACCCGAACGGCTGAAAGGAATTACACCACATTTGCAGAGAGGTAGCTGGTGTCCCAGAGTGCACTCTTTGCTTTAAATGGTGTACATCAGTTCAGTAGTTCCTGAAAATTTTAAAAATTAAAAATATTGATATCTGGGGACCTCGGTGGATTCGCTCTCGACCAGGAGCTTCATTCTGATTGGCTGCCAACACTCCAAACCAAGAAGTGTTGGCAGCCATCTTGTGACTCGGTTGAACCAAGTCACAAGAAAATAGTTTAAAAACAAGAAAAAGGGGCAGGGTAGAAACACCCTGACCCCCTAGGCTTGCTCAAGGTGTCCCACAGGGACCCCTAGGGCCCAAACAAATTAAATTAAAAAAAAGTGTGCACTCCAGCGCTTTGTTTTCTTTAAGACCCCGGGTGGGCCAGGTTACCGGGGGCAATACTTAATTATGCAGCACGGGCCTGCGGGGGACCCTGCAGCCCTCGGAACCGCCACCTCCCCAGGGCTTTTTTAAAAAACTCGTTCCCTCACGCTGCCCTGGGGCCCACCACCTCCCAGGGGCATTATTTTAGGGCCCCCCAAGCCCGGGGACCGCCACCTCCCTGGGGCTTTAATATAAAGTCCTTGTCACTACTGAGGGAATCTTGGGGCCAACTAGGCCACCAGGGAACTCTCGTAAGCCCCACACAGTGGGATTGATGGGCGGTTGCTCAAGGCCACGCTCCTTTTTACACCACTCTGCAAAACCGTCTCTTGGCACACTGCTGGTATGGTGATGACTCAGGACTAAAGTAGACTTCATCCCGCAAGTAGTAATGAGCAAGGACTCACGTTTGCAGAGTGGTGTAAAAAGGGGGCGTGGCCTCTGATCACTCTCAGCAATCCAGCTGTTTGGGGCTTTTTGGAGGTAACACAAGAGTTAGTTGGCCCCCAGGGACCCTCAGGTTTCTTTCTGCACCTTTCTTCCTTTTCTCCACTTCTCTTGCCTCTTTCTGCACATATTTTCCACTTTCTGTTGATTCTTTCTATGCCTCTCTTGACACTTTCTGCACCTCTCTACAATCTTTCTACACCCCTCTTGCCTCTTTCTGCACCTTTCTTGGTTCTTTCTGCACTGCTCTTGCTTCTTTCTGCACTTGTCTTGGAAATTTCTGCACCCTTCCTGACTCTTTCTGCATCCATCTTCCCTCTTTCTGTACCTCTATTGTCTCTGTCTGCACCGCTCTTGCCTTTTTTCCACATCTTTTGCTTCATTCTGCATTTCTCTTGCCTCTTTCTGTAACCCTCTTGTCTCTTTCTGCACCTCTGCTGCTTCTGTCCATACTTCTCTTGCTTCTTTCTGTACCTCTCTTGCCTCTTTTTGAACTTCTCTTGCACCTCTGCTGCTTATTTCTGCACTTCTCTTGCCTCTTTCTGCACACATCTTGCCTCTTTCTGCACCCCTGTTGCTTCTTTCTGCATCTATTTTGAGTATTTTTTCATCCCTCTTGACTCTTTCTGTACCCCTCTTCCCTCTTTCTGTACCTCTATTACCTCTGTCTACACACCTGTTCCCTCTTTCTCCACCCCTTTTTCATGTTTCTGCAACTCCCTTGTATCTTTCTGCAGTCATCTTTTTCTATACTTCTCTAGCCTCTTTCTGTACCTCTTTTGCTTCTTTTTGCACGTCTCTGTCTACTTTCTGTACCCCTCTTGCCTCTTTCTGCAACTCTGTTGCTTCTTTCTACACTTCTTTTGCATCTTTCTGCACCTCTCTTGCTTCTTTCTGCACCCCTGTTGCCTCTTTCTGTACTCTTCTTCCCTCTTTTTGTACCTCTTTTGCTTCTTTCTGCACTTCTCTTGCTTCTTTCTTCACCTTGCTTGCTTATTTCAGCACCTTTCCTCCCTTTTTTGCTTGCCTCTTGCCTCTTTTTGCAGTTCTCTTGCCATTTTCGGCACCTCTCTTGCCTCTTTCTGCACCTCTCTGGCCTCTTTCTGTACTTCTCATGATTCTGTCTATGCCTCAGTTGCCTCTTTCAGCAATTCCCTTGCCTCTTTCTGCTTTTCTCTTGCTTGTTTCTGCACCTCTCTTGTGTCTTTCTGCACCATTCCTGCCTGTTTATGTACTTCTCTTGCCTCTTTATGCACTTCTCTTCCTTTTTTCTGTACCCCTCCTGTCTCATTCTGTATCCTTCTTACCTCTTTGTGCACCTCTCTTATCTCTTTCTGCAGCCCTCTTGCCTATTTTGCACCTCTGTTGGTTCTGCACTGCTCTTGCTTCTTTCTGCACCGTCCTTCCTTTTTCTGGACTTCTGTTGCCTCTTTCTGCACTTCTCTTGCTTCTTTAAGCACTTCTCTTGCTTCTTTCTGCACCTCTCTTGCAAATTTCTGTATTCATCTTACCTCTTTCTGCACCCCTATTCCCTCTTCCTGTACCTTTCTTGCCTGTTTTTGTACCTCTATTGCCTCTGTTGGCACCTATATTGCTTCTTTCTGCACTTCTCTTGCCTATTTCTGCACCCCTCTTGCCTCTTTCAGCACCTCTATTGCTTCGTTCTGCAATACTATTGCTTTTTGCTGTACCCTTCTTGACTCTTTCTGCACCTCTGTTGCTTCTTTCTGCATTGCATTGCTCTTGCTTCTTTCTGCACCTCTCTTGCCTCTTTCTACGCCACTCCCTTTTTCTGTAATTCTCTTGCCTCTGTCTGCACCCCTTTCCCTCTTTCTGCACCTCTTTTTTCTGTTTCTGTAACTCTCTTGCCTCTTTCTTCAGTTCTCTTGCCTCCTTGCTCCTTCTGCACCTGTGTTGCCTCTTTCTGTACCCTTCTTGCCTCTTGCTGCACCCCTCTTGGCTCTATCGGCACCCCCGTTGTTTCATTCTGCACTTCTCTTGTTTCTTTCAGCACCCTTCTTCCCTCTTTATGCATCTCTCTTGCCTCTTTCTGAACTACTCTGTCCTCTTTCTGCCCTCTTTCTGCACCCATCTTGCCTATTTCTGCACCTCCGTTGGTTCTTTGTGCACTTCTCTTGCATTTACCTGCATCTCTCTTGCTTTTTTTCTGTACCCTCTTGCCTCTATCTGCACAGCTGTTGCTTCTTTCTGCACTTCTTTTGCTTCTGGGTATTTGTAATGGAGAGTGAATGAGTGGATGTGTATGTAGATCTTGGAATTACTGAATGGGTTGTTGTAACTGGCATTCGTTTGTCCATTGTTTTGAAAATGTTTGTTTCTATTTTTGAGTGTGTGTATCAAAGGGTATATTAGGGTGAGAGGAGGTCTGCCAGCCTATCACAAGGATGATGTCATCAGTGATGTAATTTGAGATGTCATCAGTGACGTCATGAGTGATGTCACTGACCATGTCATGAGTGATGTAATATGTGACCTCATCAGCAGTGCATTGCGGGCGCGCGGGTAATAGTTAGCTGAACTAACTATAACATGGGAATTTCAATGGTTTTGTACGAGTGAAATGTTCAGCTAACTATAACGCCCCTGAAACCTATGTTTTTTCAGTGAATATATAAATACACACCAAGGTGTATTGAAGAATGAGTGGGTGTATGAGTGTCTGAATGGATGATTTAGTGGATGCGTAACTGACTGTATAAGTGAGTGATTAAATGTGTATTAGTCAATGCATGGGTGAATAACTAATCTGTGTGAATGTCTGTATCAGTCTGTCAGTTGCTGTGTAAGTTGCTGCATGAGTTGGTGAGTAGCTACATGAGTGTCTTTATGGGTTAATGATTGGTTTTCTGAGTACCTGTATGGGTGCCTGAGTGTCTGTGTGGGTGGGTGAGGGATATGTGAAATGTAAAAACGCAGTATACTTGTAAAGCGCACAGCTGCCCCAGCAACGGGGCGTCCCGGCGCTGTATAACGCTGTGGAACCCTTCCTGGCTCTCCCTGTGGGATGCCCCTCCTGGACACACCCGAGGTGAAGCCAGGCATCCCAGTGTTGTTGGGGCTGTTGTGGAGATTAAGCAAGCTATTGCCCAGAGTTGCAGCATGGGCCCCATGATTAGAGTAGGCGCTGAGGCGAGAATTATTAAGTCCGCGGACATTGAGGCCAAGACCCTGCCGCATCGGGAATTGAACCCTGGTCCCGGGCCTGATCTCTGCTTCAGAGTCTGCCGCTTCTAACCAGGGAGCCACACTCCTCCACAAATATAAATTCCCACATGATGTGTGAGTGTGTGATTCAGTGGGTGTATGGGTTCATGAGTGCATCTGCGAGGGGCTGTATGGGTGAGTGAGTGTGTGTATGGCTGTGTTGGTGAGAGAATGGATGTCACAGTGGTATTTGTGTGAGTAACTAAATATGTGAAAGGCTGTATATGTGAGTGTTGGAGTATATAACTGACTATATGTGGGAGTGAGTGATTGTGAGAGTGGCTGTATGGATGAATGTGTGTTTGTGTCAGGGATTGTATAAGGGAGTAAGTATGTGTTAGTTTCTGTATGAATAAGTGAGGTGGTGTGTGTATAATTGTATAGGTAAGTAAATGGGAGTGTGATTGATTCTTTGCGTGTCTGACTGTGTGTGAGTAACTCTATGGGTGAGTGGGGGTGTGTGAGTGTCTGTATGGGTGTATAAGTGCATATATCAGAGGCTGTATTGATGAGTGACTGTGTGTATGAGTCACAGTATGGGTGAGTGAATGGATGTGTGTAGACCTATGAATCAGTGAGTGGGTATGTACTAACTGGTATTGGTGTGTGTATGTTTCGAGACTTGTAGTCTCTATTTTAGAGTGGGTATATTAAAGGTTATATTAGGGAGTGAGGAGGTGCATCTGATGATCACATGGATGATGCCATCAGTGATGTCATGAGTGATGTCATTTGAGATGCCATCAGTGATGTCACTGACCATGTCATGAGTTATGTAATATGTGACGTTATCAGCAGTGTATTGTGGGGGCGCGAGATATAGTTAGATCAAGTAATGATCCATTGTTTGCATAATTGAATAGGATGACTTCATAAGTGAATAGAATGTGTGCTGGTGTGTAATGGTGATATAGGTGTATAAGTATATTTGATAGTGTTCTATTGATCATTGACTGCATGTATGAGTGAATCTATAGGTAAATGATTAGATGTGTGCATAGATCTAGGAATGCTAATTCCTAACTATACCAGGCTTGAAACCTATGGTTTTTTAAGTGAATTTCCAAGGTTTTGTAAATGACAATTTTTAAATTTAATAATAGTTATATTTATTTTTTGATACTGATTTACTACATTTTTTAAACTGTGTATTTTTAAATATTTTTTAAATTACATTATAATTACATTATACATTACATTACAAAATATACTTTCTTAGAATGAATTACTTTAGTTTAAATACTTTGCAAATAGGCAATAGACTTTTAAGTACAGTAGTTACAGTTGTTGCAATGGGCAACACAATTTCAAACACAATGCAAAATTAACATCATTGTGAATTTCTAGTTAAATGCAATTAGTTACTTCATGGATTACCTTTCTAACCACAGGACTGGATCCTAGATTCAGTCCTTGGACATCTCCTGTAAATGGTTGAGTAAAAGTGTTTTAGTTAAGTAGTGATTTTTAAGGAATATTATTGTATTTTCAAAGTTGACACTTAGAAATTTTTTCACATATAATTACCAATGTTATCGTATAGCAGGTAATTATTTTAGCAGGTAAGTAGTGCTATGGTCACTTTTTCCTACTCAGTGGTGGATCCTGGATCCAGCACTGGTGCATCTCCTGTAAACAGTTGAAAAAAATTTGTTTAAGTCATAAAGGAGATTTTTAAGGAATATTTTTAGTTTGTGAAAATAGACACTTAGAAACTTTTCTGGTGAAAACCAGACAATGGATTCCTATGGAAGGAAATACAAATTACTTGTAAGTATGGTTAGAATTACTTTTCAGGGTCATCGACTGGCTAAAAGATGCAGCACTGAGTTCTCTCATGATAACAGGTGAGTAAATCGGAATTTGTTGTTCAGATGATTTTAGGTGAATATTTAAAAGTTCCAAAACTAAGCACTTAGAAGAATTTCCAAGTGAAACCAGTCAATGTTAGCCTATAGAAGGAAATTCAAGTTACTGGTAAGTATGGTTAGAATTACTTTTCAGGATCAGTACTGGGCTCAAAGATGCAGCAGTGAGGTCTCTCCTGATAACAGATGAGTAAATCGGAATCCGTTGTCCGGCTGATTTTAGGTGAATATTTTAAAGTTCCACAACTCCACACTTAGAAGAATATCCAAGAAGTGAAACCAGTCAATGTTACCCTATGGAAGGAAATTCACTTAGCAGGTAAGTAGTGTTATCGTTACTTTTTCTCACTCAGTGGTGTATCCTGGATCCAGCACTGGTGCATCTCCTGTAAACAGTTGAAAGAATGTGTTTAAGTCATACATGCAATTTTTTAGGAATATTTGTAGTTTGTGAAAATAGACACTTAGAAACTTTTCTGCTGAAAACCAGACAATGGATTCCTATGGAAGGAAATACAAGTTGCTGGTAAGTATGGTTAGAATTACTTTTCAGGGTTAGTGCTGGACTAAAAGAAGCAGCACTAAGGTCACTCCTGATAACAGGTGAGTAAATCGGAATTTGTAGTTTGGCTGATTTTAGAGGAATATTTGTACGTTTCAAAAATCAACACTTAGAAACTTTTCTGCCGAAAACCACGCAATGGTTTCCAATGGAAGGAAATACAAGTTACTGTAAGTACGCTTAGAATTACTTCTCATGGTCAGTGCTGGGCTAAAAGATGCTACACTGGGTTCTCTCCTGATAACAGGTGAATACATTGGAATTTGCAGTTCAGCTGATTTTAGAGGAATATTTGTACAATGGTGAAGAAAGGGGGCGGGGCCTGAGGTGACATGTGTGCAAACACGCCCTGTGGCGCTTTTTAAGTTACGTTATTAAGTGCTCTTGAATCCTGAGGTCCCCTGAGGGTTGTGTGATGCAGCGGTGGTGCAAAAGATGTTCCATGATGTATGCTATTTACAAGCTGACGTAATTGGGAGGTGCGTCACATTGTAAAGGCGTGCGTCAAAAGGAGGCTTTCCTGCACAGTTGGGGGGTGTTCTGTTGCAGAAACACCTCTTAAAAGTGACTAAGTGAAATCTATAAGATTTTATTCAGTCATTTATGGGATTATACTGTGTCAAAACCCTGCACCTGTTTGAAGCAGGTGTAAGGATTGACACAGCATTGTGAGCATATAGCCCCAAGAACATTGCTGGAGCTGCATTGTGCTTGCAATTTGATTAGCCCAAGCTACCCGAGGCAAGTTGAAAGTACATACTGGCTGTCAAAAAGACTGAATGGATTTCACAAATGTGGGAAATGCAGTTTGTGTAGGTGGGCTAAAACTAAACTGACTACTTTAAATTATAACAACACGGGTGAGCACACTATTAATATGTACATCAACTGTGACACTACATACGTAGTGTATGTGATAGTATGCACATGTAGTATGATTTATGTTGGTAGTACCATTAGGAGACTTAAAGATAGAATGGCTGAGCATTTCAGAGCATTAAAGAACGGAGATACGCATTACCCTATTGCTTCACACATGATAATAAATCAAGATGTGAGGGAAAAACATACATTTAGTTTTCATGGGATAGACCACATCAGAAGAGACCCCAGAGGGGGTAACAGATTATTGCAATTAAGAAGGAAGGAAGTGATGTGGCTAATGAAGCTGAAAGTGGTTGAAAAAGGCTTGAATATTGATCATGAATTTGAATTTTACCCGGGTCAGGAATGAAGTGTTTGTATTTTACACTGAAAGTTCAAAGGAACTTTGATTAATTGAACCTTGAAGACAATAAGATGCATGTCTAACTAAGAGAATGAACATATGTGCAATGTATTGTATATATACTATGAGAAAATGTGATGATTTATGTGTCTAAGCAACCGGATTAAGGTCCCATCTTTACATTTCCACCCTCTCTCCTCTTGCACATCAATTCCCCCCTCCCTCCCTTTTTTCTAGTTGGGATGGTGTTGTGAGATACTATTAGACCTTCTCCTGACTTTAGAATGTGAGGCTTTATTGAAAGGAATTAGATGAAGTTGGGTAAACGCCATTTGCATTGCTGGCTATACTATAGCGTGAGGATTTTGTATACTTTAGGGAGTTGGCCGTTACCTGGAGCTATAGTCATAACAAGTTTGTATTTGAATTTTAAGAGTACACTGTAAGGTAGTAACTGAGAGTATGAGTCATACACAATTGATCAACCCTTTAGGAATGATATTACTTCTCAGCATATATTGGTCTGGGAAGTCGCATAATTATAGATAAATAGATACGTTTGATATAGTCATAAAGTGACCTATAATAGATAGTGCTTCAATTTTACAATTAGCAACTAGATATTTACTAAGACTGTTATTTAGTACAATAATTAGATTATTTTACTTCGCAAGGACAGAACATTAATACAACTAGAACAATATTTTAATTTAACTGGGTAGATCGAAAATCACGTACACGGATGTCCGACTTAATTTTATGTGGCGTATTTAACCACTACAAGATGGCGTGAATTGACCCTTACAGTCCACAACCATTTCAGAATGGGGACTGTGAGATACTGTTATGATCAATTGCGTGATATCGATATACAAGGGCTGGCTATAAACTTAGGTTATTAATCAGAGTACATGAATGCTTTACATACATGTGTAATGTAATCAATAACTAGGGGTTTAATACAGTCATTAACATTTAGAAAACTAGATTGTATTCTACCCCTTAAAGATGGCGCCAGTAGTGCATTGCTATTTAAAGCCATTACAAGATTGCGCTGGTGCAGCGCGACGTATTTGTAAGAAACGAAGTCGGATACTAAGGTGAGAGTGAAACTTTGGTTCTTTTGGGTAAATAGAGGTTAATACTGGTGACGCTTTGGCGTATTTGGTTAACTAGAGCTAGGTTTATGTTGTATTTTCAGAATGCGAACATGCGTTTTCATTTGGAGATCTTTCGGAGATAAGTAGAAGATCGGAGACGGGCTTGGAATAATAAGGTTAAAAAGAAGGTGATCTGATTACGGTTTATGTAGGTAAATGACAGGAATTCAATTATTAGAGTTTGTAACTGGTATGAAATATCGTTTATGATTTATAGATATCTTGAAGCCCGTATTAGCGTGCTGCCTTGATACACATAATCGACCACAAGGGATATATAAATTGGTGAGTTTTTAGATTGAAGTGATATCTATCCTTAGTGAAAGTATTAACAGCAATGCGGATGTATGGAATGAAGTAGGATCAATACAGGCGAGATGAGACTGTAATGATGTATCGACATGGTGCATATGATTTATTATATACGATTAAGTGATTATATTTGTATTTTAGAAGTAAGACAACGGATATGTGATAAGGACGAGTTTTATTTGGAATAAATTTGCATAACCAGGATGAACTTATGAGGGTATGTAGATTATGCCTCATATCTCTAAGGAATAAGAGAATGTTGTCTTTCAATGTGACTTTGTAAATCTGATGTCACGGTTTTTGTGACATATACACTTTACAGACACATGTGGGTGAATTTTGAGTGTTCTTGGTTCGGGACTTTCTTTCTTTTAACTGTACCCTAGTCACTATCATGCTAGGGAGTTGTTAGGGTGTATCCCCTCTATATTTTGCTAAATATGAGAATGCTAGAAGAAGATAATATGAATTAGAACATGTTTATTGTTAATTGCAGCCCTGAGGAAGTCTGATGTCTTAATATAGACTTGACAAAACACGTGTTGGCTGCGCTGTGAGGAAGTGGAAAAGTATGAAGAAATAATACATTGAAAACGACACAAGCGTGGGAACTGGACTGTGTTTATTGATATCAAGAGTGCTCGGAAAAGACTTATTCTTTATTGTGAAACTGAACCACCAAGTTGGCTCAACTGTGGAGTCGTGGTAACCGGCTCTGTTCTTTCCTGGAGCACCGAATTGACTGTGTTTGTGACTTACCTTAACTTGCTGAGCGCTCATTTGAGACTGTTACCAATTTAATTAGGATCTACAAACTGTAGCTGTACAATTTCTTACTTAGGCTCTTTTCATGAGATATTTCCTCCCACATTTCCTTTAGTTCTGTCTTTTCAGATTTCATAATGTAAGATGTAACATATCGAGCCACAGCAATAGAGTTGTCTGCAACATATTGAATATCCATGTTAGCATTCCACATGGACAAAATGACTGGGTTATAGTCATTTATGTATTTTGACTCTTCATTTCTCCTTAAGTTGTAGGTATTTTTCGGTGATTTTCTTGTGACAGTTTGTCGCAAAGATGACATAAAATTGTTCACTCTTCCTTTTGATATTACTGGTTGTGGAAATCCAAAACGACATTTTGTGTAGAACTTGTCTTTTGATTTGTACTTTCGACAACAGTATTTTCCACAACTTTGGGTTTGAAACCGTAAGTCTTGATGTTTTAAATTCTTTTGTTCTGTACTTTTAGGAACAGCACATGTAGAATACTGTTCAATAAAACTCATCACTGTGTCATCCGAATCTGTTCCAAATTTGGGTGCATCTTTGATCCATAGCAGCATATGTATGTGAGGAGCACCTCTTGCTTGATACTCCTTTCTCCAAAAGAAATCCAGAACCTCTCAAAGAGGAGGATTTTTGTTTGTTTGTGATAAAAGACATCATAGCTTCAAATCTATGATTGAAATACCTGCAAACATTAACTGGATCCAAATAGTGCAGTTCACCAGGTGTCTTGTATTCTATATTTTCTATGATTGCATTTGCCTCTCGAAGAAATTGAAGTAAATCTTCCCAAGCATACTCAGCACAGCTTAGAGTAAGGAACCATGTAGGAGTTCCTAAGTTTCTTAGCATACATTTCAATTCCCCATGACGAAGGTACCAATACTCGATAGTACCACGCTGACATGCCATGAGATTAATTAGCTGAGATTCCAAAACAGTGTCTTTCTGTTGGACTTTATTCATAAAGTCCCTTGCCGAAACATTTTGCAGATGTACTCCACTTTTTAGTATGTGGTTCACTGCATAAGAAAGTCCAGACAAGTCACTCTCAAACAGAAGATGAAACAAATATGGAATACATTGGTGAAACCTTGGATCTTCTGCATATAATCTTGATGTCCGGTTTTCAGATGCTGGTATCTGCACAGGTCGGTCATCATATTGTCCACCTTCACCTGTTGGAAATAACTGAGGAAAACAATGAGCTTCCAAGCTTTCTTCCCATATACTAATGGGACTTCCTTTTGCTTCTTTCATTTGGAATAACTCAATAGCATTCCCCATTACTTCTTTGGAATGCAGTGGATGAACACTATAATCCACATCCACTTTTTCAATTTGTCCAGCTGACAAATCACTGTCCTCTTCTACAGTTGTTTCCTCTTCTCCTACTTATACATTTTTGTAGTATTGATTGTTTTTTACCAAATACAACGTTGCCTTTTTCAATTTTCCTAACATCCACTAATTCTTGCCAGATTTTCTTACTCTTCGTAGGTACGCCATTAACTAGAATAACTAGAGGTTCCTCTTCCACATTATCAACACCAATTGTTTCAATATTTTTCTTTAAATCTAGACGCAAATATACAACTCTTCCCTTTAATCCTCTCTCAGAAGGAGGCAATTTCCCTGTCTTAGGCTGCATACGAACAATAGCCTGAAATGGATGCACACATTGAATAAGAATAGACTCATAGGTATTTAAATCAATCAGTGCAGAAGGAATATTTACCAACTCAAGATTATTATGTACAGCTCTAGCTGGCATTTTGTTTTCATTTAATTTATTATAACAATATTTACAAATATGTTGATCAGCACCCAAATCAAAACAATTCTCTACCAGCAAATAAGTTGCAGATTCCTTCCACTCATTATTATTCTCCTTTTCACTTTTTAAATATAAATCAACTAACCTGGTCTGATTTTTATAATGAATTCTTCTACAACAAATACAAGAAAAGTTGGGCCTTTCTCCTGAAATGACCTTAAACCTTGTAATTTCTTGGTCAAAATTTTCTGTACTAAAATGTTGTACATTTTCTTCCACATTTGCTTCTATTACTGTGTCAATTTCTGCACTGTCCTCTTTTTCACAAAAGTAATTAACCTCAATTTCTTCACAAATTTTCTTTACATCTAATACAGATCCATGTACCAGAGCACTGTTTAACTGTTTTAGCTTAAGTGCTGGACTTTTTGCATAATACAACCTTCTCACTAATTTCCTCACTTCAGTATGATGCACTGCTAACATCCTAAAATGGTGAAAAACACTCTGGCATACTTTTTTAGAAAGACAAGCCAGAGAATGACCTTGCAAACCCATTTTTTCTCTCACTCGGCAGGAGTCTAATTCTTGCAACATCTTAATCTTCTGTTTAATACTTTTCGTAGTATACTTAAGTAAGAAATTGCAAAACTCTATTGATTACTAAAATAAACAATTTCTTTTTCAATTCAAAAGCCTGATCAACAATACTTTCTATTCTTTTTTTTTGCTTATAAAAAGCTGTTTTCCTTTTAGAAGTCTTTACATTTTTTAATACATTTAATACAACTCTGTTATAAAACATTCTCTTGCGAATTTGAACAAACTGATTTTTTCGTCTATTACTATAGACAATTTGATCGCCACACATTTTTCCAATATTCTTCTTTTTTATCTGCTTTTTATTTGTTCTTACAGATAATTTTTTTATCTTTTCCACATTGTCCACACTTTTTTTCTTTCAGTTAATTTCCTTATAAAATCCTTTGTTGTCTTACCAGAAGCATTCTTCTTTTTCTCTGTACAATGTTGTTTAGATAAATCTTGTAATTATGTTTTCTTGGAAAAGTAAGCCTGTTTATATTTTCTTCTTTTGGCATCCTTTGTAGGCATGTTGTTTTTTCTTTCTGTAGATAATAACAATCTATTGTGAAGAAAAATAAACATGTTATAGACCACTACTAACATACTACATAGCAATTAGAACAACTATATAATATGAACACTGGTTCACTTCATAAGTAAGTTTAAGGTACAGCAACAGTGTCTGAACAGAGTAGGAAATCATGCAATGAGTGCTGTTTCTGACTTTATGGCAGTACAGTGGTGTTTTAACATTATAGGGGAATTTGCTAAGAATGGTGTTTCAGGGTTCAGAACAGTGTAGTGGTGTTTAGGCAGTGTATGGGGTCATGGTGGAATTGATATTTCTGACTTTAGAGCAATACAGTTGTATGTACGCAGTGTATGGTATCAAACAAGGCCTACGAGTAAAAAGCAATGGATGTCCTAAAGTCTAACTCACTCCATGAGTACATGTATTCCCATGTCTTAAAACACATACACCGAGCAAGTGATTCTGACACAATATTTAATAAAACACACTCACTTGCATTCTAAATGAAAAAAGATAGAAATATGCCTTGAAATTCACTGAATTGATTACTACATGTTACAGAAAGAGTTGGTATGGTATTTCTACAGCACAGCCAGGATCTTCAGTACACAGCATGGAGACTATTTACAAATTAAGAGGCCTGACAGACGTACTGCATAGCAGTTTCTAGTACTACATATCCTAAACCCTGACTCACTTCATCAGAACATGTATTCTCATATTTTTATACACATTAACAAACCAAATTATTACAATAGTACAAAAATACTCACTCAAATAATTTTTAATTCTAAATCATAAATTTATTCATCAAACATTTCATACTCCAATAAAACCTCCAACATCACTTCTTCTGGTATTTCATTAACATTGTTCTCAATTTCAAAATTTGCATCTTGAAATTCAATGTCTTCCACTGCTTCTAATAACTCAATGTCCAAACTTTGATCAAAGAAAACTCCATTTTCTTCATCAATGTCCTCTCCAAAAGGTCCATTTAAGTCCTCTATTACTTCATACGAAATGTCAAATTTGACTGCAAAGTTCTCCTGATTCTGATCCATTTTATATATATGATAATTTTGCTGGACCTTGCAAAAAAATATAAACACTTAATTATATTATTTTCACTAATAGATAATATAAAACTACCTTTATCAATTTCATAAGTACATGTATTCCCATATTTTTAAACACAACAACTACGCAAATTATTCTGCCACATTCTTCTGAAATGAAAACTGACTCACACTGTGATCTTAGACAGATAACATTATCCCTTCCAATTCAGTAAAATGATTACTACAATGAAAGGGAGTCTTGCTGGGAATATTCTTTCAGGGCTTACAACACTGCAGTTGTGTTGCAAGAGTTTAGAATATTTTTCTAGGAATGGAGTTTTAGGGCTTAGGACAATGAAGTGAACTTCAAGCAGTGTAGTGAGTCAAGGTGGGACTGAGAATGTAGAAATGAAAATTCACTGAAATTATTACTACATGCTACAGACACAGTTGCTTTTGCATTTCAACAGCACACCTAGCATCTACATTGCACAGCATAAACACAATTTGAAAATTAAGCGGCCTGAAACACATACTGCATAGGACTTTCTACAACTACATCACCTAAATCATGACTCAGTTCATGTTTAGGTGATTCAGCACACAGAGGGAGAGAAAGTATAAACAGAGACAAAATGGTACAGGCAGAAGGTGCGAGACTACAGGCAGAGAAGGAAAAGATTTAACATGGTAGCGCTGTGTAATACACACCAGCAGCCATATCATAATAGGTCTCTAGAGATGCACATGAGAGGGTGCAGGCAGAGGGTACAGCCAGAGGGAGAGGTGCAGACAGAAAATACATTTCCAATTTAAACCATCTCATCCTCTCTCTGCACCACCTTTTCTCTGACTGCACCATCTATCCCTCTGCCTGCAACCCTGCACCATCTACCCTCTGCCTGTATCAGTTTAGATTCTGCCTGCATTATTTCATTTTCTGTCAGCACCATCCCTCTCCCTCTGCCTGCACCTTCTGCCTGCATCCTCTCATGTGCATCTGCAGAGGCCTATTATGATATGGCTGCTGGTGTGTATTACATTGCGCTACCATGTTAAATCTTTTCCTTCTCTGCCTGTAGTCTCGCACCCTCTGTGTATACCATTTTATCTCTGTCTTCACTATCTCCCCCTCTATGTGCTCCAATTAGCCTCTGCATGTAACATTTCTCTCACTGTTTCCAGCATTTCTTCTCTGTTGTACCATTTTATCCTCTGTGTGTACCAGGTCTGTGTCTGCTTGCACTATCTGTGTTTCTGCTTGAACTATCTCACTGTTTCTCTGCACCACCTTTTCTGTGACTGCACCCTCTGCCTGCAGCCCTGCACCATCTATCCTCTGATTGTACCAGTTTAGTCTCTGCCTGCATTATCTAATTTTCTGTCTACACCAACCCTCTCCCACTGCCTGCACCCTCTCATGTGCATCTGCAGAGGCCTATTATGATATGGCTGCCGGTGTGTATTACACGGCACTACCATGAGAAACATACTGTCAATCGCAGTCCCCCAACCCCGACAGAGCCTGGAATCTATTGAACAGCCTAATGTTCCCCAGTGGGCAGGGACTTGGTGCTACTCCCATTGAAAAAATATCCTTCTCAAGGGAAACGGAAACGGGGGTGCCATAAAAATAGGACGAGGGGAGTACTTGAATCCCAAGGGACTGATCGTTTTGAGGCCAGTTACAGATGTGAATAACACACCTCTGGTCCCTAAAATTAATTATGATACAGACCCCCGCCACCGTCTTACATCCTCTTCCTTTCCAATTTACTCTCCTGGCGAGCAGAATTTCTGCCTGAATACTATTCGGTAGTGGGCGATACTTATTGAGCCAGAAGATACACTTATGTTTAAGGTCTAGATATGATTCCTGCTTCCCCTGTGCCACTGATGGGACCCCTACCAAAACTACCACAAAAGGATCTGATTGAGGAGGGAGATCTATATTAGGTAAGGGGGACGCACTATGTCCCGTGGACAAAGTAGGCAAGTTATACTGGCTTGATGGCAAGCTAGTGCCATCTCCCTGATGTAATCTATTACTCAATACAGATGTCCCAACCCCCAATAGGTTATGAGACGGGGGTACACCATTGGGTGCCAAAATCGCCTGGTTCGTACTATTGTTCTGTGCTATATTCCCGGCCCCTATCGGGATAGAAGGCGGGGGGATAGCAGTGGGCTCCTTGTTGGCAGACTGGGTAGAAGTAGCATTAGGGTTATCCCCCCCCCATTAGGGCAACACCAGCCCTTGGTTCAGATGAGCTATGACCTAAAGATGCTTTCAACGGGCAAGTAGGAGCGCTGTGCCTAAGTCCCACCTGTTCCTGAGCTGAAGCCAACGCGAGTTCAAGACACACCAGTCTATTTTCAATACAGTCCAACCGCTCATGGATTGGATGACATATTTTCTTGAAAGTCCCCTCCAGTCTTTTCCAGAACAGTGGAGCCAGATCCAAATATGCATCCTCCCCAACAGATTCTGGGTGACTACTATGCCCTTCTTTATCAGGTACTCCAAGCTGTATAGGGCTAGTAGCAGGCATAACCACAGAGGCCTCCGAGGGAGCAATGTTTTTTGCAATCTTTGCTTTTCTCCCCCGGCGTGTGTTTGGGCCCCAGGACGCTTTCTTTTTGCAGGCGCCCCCCCTTCTGCTGGGCCAATCCTGATTTTGCTTTGCATGCAGAGCGAGTTTTGATATTAGGGGAAGAGGCTCTGCCTGCATCCTTGTTAAGGTCCGTACCCCTGGGGGAGATCTCACGTATATCGCTGGCTGAGGTGATAAGGGCTTTGCCTCTACTCCCGACGGAGGAAGCGTGCCCTGGGAATCAGCTGCTTGATGTGTTGGCGACCTGGCCCTTGCCAGAGGACCCAGAGAAGATCTCTTGTCAAGGATAGTGTCCAGGGATAGTCTGTTTTCTGTAGGTTCTATGTCATTAGCCAATGCTGACGATACCCTAATAAGGAAGTTATCCAAAGTACCCAATAATGAACCTCCAGTGGATTTCCTACCTATTGAGCCAATGTCCGGCGGGATATCCATACTTGCTGAACACTGATATCACTTTAAGTGAATGGCTTACAATATAAGTCACACCTAGGCTTTCTTATAGATCACTGACCTTAAGCTGCTACAGCAGATGTTAAGGGGATGGCCCGTCGCGTCCTTATCCGGTCTTTAACGGGCTTAAACGGGCCCGCCCTTTGCCCGGGCTTCGCCCGGCTCGTCCCGTGCACCTCCCGCGATGCGCGGGGAAGGTGCTGGCTTTATGTACCTGGTGTGGGCATTGCGGGAGGGTTTTGCTGTGCCCCGCTGCCTTCTGGGCAATGTGGTCTCCTGGTACAGTGTCACACTTAGCCCCCAGCTGCGAGTGTTTACCGCGTAGCGGTAAATGCGAGAAGTGATGGTGATGGGATTTAGGGGGTACCTGGTTCACCTCCTAGACGTGGCCCCGCTACTGCTGCCAAACTCCGACTCCAGACTGCAAAATCGGCAAAAGGTATTTTCCGCGATGCGCGGGAAAGGTGCTGGTTTTATGCACCTGGTGTGGGCGTTGCGGGAGGGTTTTGCTGTGCCCCGCTGCCTTCTGGGCAATGTGGTTTCCTGGTACAGTGTCACACTTAGCCCCCAGCTGCGAGCGTTTCCCGCGTAGCAGTAAACGCGAGAAGTGATGGTGATAGGCTTTAGGGGGGTATGTGGTTCACCTCCTAGATGTGGCCCCGCTGCTGCTGCCAAACTCTGACTCCAGACTGCAAAATCGGCAAAAGGTATTTCCTGCGATGCGTGGGGAAGGTGCTGGCTTTATGCACCTGGTGTGGGTGTTGCGGGAGGGTTTTGCTGTGCCCCACTGCCTTCTGGGCAATGTGGTCTCCTGGTACAGTGTCACACATAGCCCCCAACTGCGAGCGTTTCGCGCGGAGCGGGAAACGCGAGAAGTGATGGTAATGGGATTTAGGTGGGGTGCGTGGTTCACCTCCTAGACGTGGCCCCGCTGCTGCTGCCAAACTCCGACTCCAGACTGCAAAATCGGCAAAAGGTATTTCCCAGTATTAGACAGCGCTACCATGTTAAATCTTTTCCTTCTCTGCCTGTAGTCTCACACCCTCTGTACGTACCATTTTATCTCTGTCTTCACTATTTCCCCCTCTATGTGCTCCAATTAGCCTCTACATGTAACATTTCTCTCACTGTTTCTAGAATTTCTTCTCTGTTGTACTATTTTATCCTCTGTGTGTACCATGTCTGTGTCTGCTTGCACTATCTGTGTCTCTGCTTGAACCATCTCACCCTCTCTCTGCACCAACTTTTCTCTGACTGCTCCATCTGTCCCTCTGCCTGCAGCCCTGCACCATCTATCCTCTGATTGAACCAGTTTAGCCTCTGTCTGCTTTATCTCATTTTCTGTCTGCACCAACCCTCTCCCACAGGGGGAGATAGTGAAGACAGAGATAAAATGGTATACGCAGAGGCTGCCAGACTACAGGCACAGAAGGAAAAGATTTAACATGGCAGCGCTGTCTAATACACACCAGCAGCCATATCATAATAGGCCTCTGCAGATGCACATGAGAGGGTGCAGGCAGAGGTTGCAGGCAGAGGGAGAGGGATGGTGCTGACAAAAAATGAGATAATGCAGGCAGAGACTAAACTGGTACAGGCAAAGGATAGATGGTGCAGGTTTGCAGGCAGAGGGACAGATGGTGCAGTCAGAGAAAAGATGGTGCACACAGAGAGTGAGATGGTTCAAGCAGAGACACAGATAGTGCAAGCAGACACAGACATGGTACACACAGAGGATAAAATGGTACAACACAGATGAAATGCTGGAAAAGTGAGACAAATGCTACATGCAGAGGCAAATTGAAGTACACAGAGGGGGAAATAGTGAAGACAGAGATACAATGGTACACGCAGAGGGTGCGAGACTACAGGCACAGAAGGAAAATATTGAACAAGGTAGCGCTGTCTAATACACACCAGCAGCCATGTTATAATAGGCCTCTAAAGATGCACATGAGAGGGTGCAGGCATAGGCTGCACCCAGAGGGAGAGGGATAGTGCAGACAGAAAATACATTTTCAATTTATAGCACTATTTCTATACAAGCATTTAATCAAAACATGAGACACAATATCAAAATAAAGAGTACCCTATAAGCAGAGAGATGCAAACTGTGAGGAGACACAGGTGACATTATAGAAAAAGGTGAAAATATAATTCTTTAATTTACACAGACACTCAGTGTGATCCTAGTCAAAAATGTTAAACCATACATTTTACCAAAACACATATACCATAGTAAATCGTTTAAGAGACAGAACACAGCCCATGTAAATGAGCACTACATTACAGTGCAGGAACCTGACTCATTTCCAAAATACATTTCCAATATGCACCATTAGTTTTTTGCCAGCATTACATCCAAACATGAGACACAATGCAAGAAGAAAGAGGCCCAATATGCTTGTAAATCCGCCCAAGAGTGTATACAGCACTCTATCTATATTAAGTGGGTCATTGCTAAGAGGAGGTCTAATAAAACGGAGAGTATTATTAAGAAAGCAGAGGAGGGAGTATATAATGAAACTGGAATATTAGGGGACAGTAAAGACAACCACAACAGAGGGAACACAAGAAACAGTTAAAAAAAATAGCACTCTCAAGAAAGACAAGAAATAATAAGGAAAGAGTGGAAATTTCAGAAAACAAAAGAACAGTATATGCAGAGAGAAGTAGACTGTGAGGAGAGACAGGGGAGATTATAGAAAAAGGTGCAAATATAATTCTTTAATTTACACAGACACTCAGTGTGATCCTGGACACAAATTTTAAAACCATACATTATACCAAAACACATTTACCACACAAAAACATTTAAGAGACTACATTACAGTGCAGAAACCTGAGTCATTTTCAAAATACATTTCCAATTTGCAGCATTACTTTTTTGCCAGCATTACATCCAAACATGAGACTCACACTGTGACCTTAGACACATAACAAAAATCCTTGCAATTCAGTTAAATGATTACTACATTGAAGGGGGGGTCTTGCTAGTAGTGTTGTATAAAGAGAGCAAGGGTGAGGGAGAGAGAAAGAGGGAGACAATGAGAGGGAAGAAATAAACAAAAGTAAATCAGATGGAGAGTAGGAGTTAGAAAACAGGAGTAAAGGAAAGGGATAATAACAGTGAGGAAAAAGATATGAGGGTAAGGAAAGGAGAGTGATAGAAAAAAAGCATATTAAGAAAAAGAATAAAGGAGTAAGTGAAACAGAAGGATTTATAGAAAAATAGAGGAAGGAAAAAGAACAGTGGTGGAGAGAAAGGAGGACAGTGAGAGAGAATGAAAGAGAGGGAAAGTGAGTAACTTCCACATTACAACACATTTGTATTATTAACTTACAGTGCACAACATATTTCCCCTTACAAATTAATAACTCACCTTTAAAAATGCTTTTGAAGATTTAGAACAGTGTCAATCACACACCAGATTTTCTAAAGCGGAATCTCCGAAATGTACCTAAGACACTGCAACCACACAATAGCCCGGATTCCCTCTAATTTTTCACGCATATCCCTGTACATAACCAATTACATTTCTTCCCACACAAATTCAAAACCAAACTAACATTTTAATTGGTTGTACATTTGAACACTATCAACCTTCCCCCACTGCTCTCTCTGCCTGTTACCATGGTAACTCTCCATAGAACACCTAACTGAACTCAAAAGGTGAAAAGTTAATCTCTTAATGTTGCAAAACAAAGCAGCAAGTGTGTTTGACTTCTCAATATTCCAGCTTATCCTGTGCAATGTTCTTTTCAATGACTTTTTCTAAACCAATAGTATTATACCTTTTTAAAAAAAACAGTAGTATGCACCCTAGTTTTCAATTTTGAATTATCAGAAACCACCAATCATTTCTTGTTTTTCAAGTACACTGAATCTCAACCACATTTTTTTCTAAACTCCTATTTTTCAAACTTCCATTTCATCTCCAGAGCCCATCTGAGTACAACCAGATCTGCCTTCAAGATGCTTAGAGTATGGATTGTAGGACATAGCTATATTTTCTGGAGTGAAAGGTATTGCAGAAAATAGATGCTTTCTCAACCTTGATTTACCAAATGTGGATAATATGTGGATTGGCCAGAGAGGATTGAGATGTCACCAATTGATGCTATTGGTAAAATCCTTTATGCATTTCCCACACCCTGACCTCATAATTGTGCACTGTGGTGGCAATGACCTACGCACTTTGACTTGGGTAGGTCTGGAAATGCTTTTAAAGGACACCTTTGGGTAATTGATGTAACTTTTTCCACAAACTGCCTTTGTATATTCTAATATACGCCAAAGGCAAAAATGGAACTGCTCCAACCAATATTGTCCGCAGATTGAGAAAGCAAGGAAACATGTGAATAATACCAACAAATCGCACCCACAGCTGACTACAAGTTGAGCACCTCAATCTTTTAGTTCCTCAAATATCCTAAGTTCTGTGCAAAAAACCTCCAGGACCTGCTGTGCTTTGATCCCACTGGACTTCCAGATAAAGACTTTGAGTAATAAGGAGGCAGCACCAGATAAATAGTCACAAGTTGAGACGTAAGAGTATTTTGAAGTTTCTTTTTATTTTCTTTCTTTATATGTAATCCAAAACAAACAGCCAACGCGTTTTGTTCCTATTTGAGGAACTTCATCAGGGCTGAAAGCAACATAAAACACATATAAATATACATAAATATGTACAATATATACAACATAAGACAATACGTATAAAGCAATTGATACCATTGGTGAAAACTTGTATGCATCTCCCTGAACCTAACCTGATAATTGTGCACTGTGGTGGGAATGATCTAGGCACATTAACAGGGGTAGGTCTGGAAATGCTTCTAAAAGACACCTTTCGTCAATTGATGTCACTTTTTCCTCGAACTGTCTTGGTGTTTTCAAACCTTCGTTCTGCTACCCACTATCTTTCTTTTCGGAAAGACCTAAAAACGTTTCTTTTCAAACAGGCCTTCCCTGTGTAGTCTCCCTTCTTCTTCTCGACTGGTTAATTTTGCCTCTGTTGCCGACCTCCATACTAGCGCCAAGAAACCGTACGGTGCACGTTGCGCTTTATAAATGTTTTAAATTAGAAATTAGAAATTATATATATATATATATATATATATTCACAGATTTTGCTCAGATTTGAGGACTCACTCCATAGCAGGTAGGTACAGCCTTTTTATTCAAGATGCAGGCAGTTTCACATCCGAAATACCGTCCCTCGGCCTGACGCATTTCAGGAGTCATTTTCCTTTCCTCAGAGGCCATAGAGAGCAACTGCAGCATTACGTGTGCTGCACTATCCCCTGCGTGCTCCTTTTAAATTTACCTAATTGGCCTCCGGTGTGCCTTTCATGAGTTCTATGTTCCAATGCACGCTGGGACCTGCAGTTCCAATCCTGCACATTTTTACCCTCAAGTGGGTTAAGTTGCTCAATATTACTTTAAGGACTCATTCCAGCAGCCCATTACTGATGACATCTCGAATGACATCAGTGATATCACTGACCATGTCATGAGTGATGTAACATGTGACGTCATCAGCAGTGCATTGCGGGAGCGCTAGTTATAGTTAGCTCAACTAACTATAATGGGCAAATTTCTCTGGTTTTATATGAGTCAAATGTCCAACTAACTATAACGTCCCTGAAAATTTTGTTTTTTTTACTGAATTTCAAAGGTTTTTTAAATGCTAATTCCTATTACTATAACGTCTGTAAAACCTATGATTTTTTCAGTGAATTTCGAAAGTTTTTAAATATTAATTTCGTATTATTATATTTATGAATCCTATATTTTTTCAAATTTTTTGTAGTATTTTGGAACTCTTTTATAGTTTTTTTTGCTTTAAAAATTATGTAAGGTTTTATATCTTCAAAAAAATGTATATCTTTGGTAGTGTACCAAGCTCCATCCGCCATATTGCTAAACTCGTAAATGATGTGCATTTTGTATCCGAAGGGTTCATGGCACCGCGTCCCCTGTAACATCATATATGTATGAGGTCGCGCCAGCTGCTACCTTGGTATGCGACGGGTGGCCAGTACCAACCCGCGCATTAGATCATGTACGTATAGGGTCGTGCCCGCTGCACATTGTGTATGCGGCGAGTGCATGCTGCCAGGCCCTGTGTTATGACATAGACATATGGTGTCACGCCGGGTACGCCATTCCCTCATTTTATTTTTATGTCTCAAAACTATATCTAAAAAAGTTTAAAGTGTATTTGAGAGCAAGCAATATTCAAAAATATTTTAAACATTTATATATTCTAACTGTAATAAACTTATACTATGGTAAATATATTTTCTCAATATTACGTTGGTACGGCCTCCTTGCGCGCTTGGTGCGCGGTTGCCATGTGACCTTAAAAAAAAGCATTTGATTGGTTCAGAACATATCCCATTGTAACAGTTGGAGGATCCCACCCATTTTAGTCATTCTCTCTACAGCGTTTGATGACACCTCTTCTGCTTAGAGAGCTTTTCTGAAAAGTTTTTTGCTGTACACACATATCTTATACTACACACAACATGCAACGATCATCTTGATCAATATTCATGGTCTCTACAATAGCCTTTCACGTGTGATGGCCATGCATCTGAAACGTTACATCAAAAAAACAAATGTGTGTTATACAATGCCCCTAGTGTGAGTGTGTGCGCATTATTGTGCTGCCTTTCAACCTGGGTATTGGTGGCTCGAAGGGGTATCATCAGCCACGGGCAGAGTGCATATTCTAGATCACATGTGACAAACAGTAAAGAGTAATGTGTAGATTTATGTTGCAGTATGCTCTGTTGTCAGGCTTTACCAGTATAACATTGTGTCATATGTGAGACTTTCAGATTTACATTTGACATGCATTGCTTGACTGTAATGAGCGTTATCACTGTGCATGATCTAGCCTCACTGCTGATCCTCCCTCCATCCGAGCTCATTCACATTCACCTGTATGTGCTTTGCGATAGCAACACTTTCAATATTACCGCACACCATTGACATGCGTGTCTATGCATATCCTCAAGCTTGACAACCACATGTGAAGTTGGCCATTCATTGTTTTTGGACAGCATCTCAGTAGCGATAGTTGCCGCCCCCAGGTACATGCTACATTAATGTAATGTGCTGCGTCAAAACTGCAACAGGGACACACACATAAGTACACTTCCTGGCCAGGCAGGAACTGAACAACGCCCAGGTCCCTGGAATAATTATTCACATCCCTACGCTGGCCTTGTGTAAGCAAGTCCAGCCCACTTTGCGTACGTATAAATAGGATAACTACGACGCCATACGTCCCAGTTCTTCCACGCGGCCGCATCCACCCCGCATATCACAATGTGCAATAAAAAAAAGGATCCATGAGGTGTACACCATCCTGGCAATCAAAACTCGATTTGAATTGTGAACTCTGCTGGCCGTCGTGTTTGGACACACAACAATGACAACAGGTGAGCAGTGGGGCCTGAGTGCAGAGTGGCTGCAATTGAGCGCAGGGCGGCGGGAGGGGTGGGGGGCATCAGCCTGGGTGCGCAGGTGCGAACAAGCAATGTTGCTGTGGTGAAGGATGTGATCTCTGTCCTCATTCAGTCACATCTCTGTCTCATTTTAAGGACCTGCTGGACCGGACTTTAGGTCTGAGCCAGCAGGCAGCGCTTCCCTACAGACACGTGGCGTTGGCTTTTGGGGCAGTGTAGTGAGCTGATTACTAAGTGTACATGCACACAGGCTTGCGCCACTGCATTCAACGCTCACATTATGCTTCTAGCATGCGCTCTGTTCCTTTGTATGGGCCCGATTCACAGAATGAACTTAAGACTAAATTCTAAACTTACTACTATTTGGTATTCACAGAATGCACTTACTACTTTCGGGATTCACAGAGTGAACTTACTACTTTCGGGATTCACAGAATAAACTTACTACTTTCGGTATTCACAGAATAGATTTAAGACTACTAACTCTAAGTCCGAAATCGGGGAGTAAATTCCGGCCCGGAGGCGGAGCTTACGGCCCGGAGGCGGAGCTTACGGCCCGGAGGCGGAGCTTACGGCCCGGAGGCGGAGCTTACGGCTCGGAGGTGGGGATTTTTGCCATGCTGAAATCTCCAACTCTGGGCCGCAAGCTCCGACTCCGTGCCGTAAGCTCCGCCTCCGGGCCGTAAGCTCCGCCTCCGAGCCGTAAGCTCCGCCTCCGAGCCGTAAGCTCCGCCTCCGGGCCGGAATTTACTATATTTTTGTAAACGATATTTTGTACTCGATATTTTTGTACTTACCTGTTTGTACATACAAACTCGATATTTTGGTTGTAGATATTTTTTCCTCGATATTTTGGGTAGTCGATATTTTGGTAGTCGATATTATTTCAGTGATCCATTTTAAGGTATGCATCGTTTTTAAGATATAGCTGGCCCTGAGACATCAGATTATTTTGCACCATACAAATCAAATGAACACAAAACTCCAAATATTTAAACGTATTGAACTGAAGGAAGAAACAATATTCACGTGTGTCCTGAAGAAGGTGGCTAAATACTTGTGAAAAAGCTGAAACGCGTCGACGCTTCAAAGTTTGGTCAAATTCACTTGGGGACAAGTGGCATAGAGACATACATTTTCATGTCCTTTACCTTGCTCACTAATATGTTGAATTAACTGTACAAGGGCCTAAAGTTGCTTTGCTTTTGTTTCCTTCCATGTTTTTCATCATATGACCTTTATGTAACAGTGCCTGGTGTTTCTTCACTATTAGAGTGAATGTTATATGGAAAAATAAAATGTATGAGAATTTTTTTTAATGATATGTCGTATTTTCTATTGAATTGATACTGTATTGTTAATTAGATGAATACTATATTTTTTTAACTTGGGTGTTTTGTATTTCTATGGGGGTGTTCCCAGTATGTTGTATAGTCTGAATGACAGCTTGAAGTGTGGACATTAAGTTATACTAGAAGTGGTTGGTTCAAAGGGAATCCTAATTTTGACGTTGTCAGTATAGGTGCTCTGTCCCTTTGGAACCTCTGAGCCCCTCTCCTTGTTTTTAAGGCAAAACATACCATAGATGCCATGGTAATATCACTGGAGAACCACTAGAGGTTTCACCCAAACATACCAAGTGAGTTTCAGCAGTCATTTTGTAAATAATACTTTACTTTTTAATGAGTCATTGTCATTATTGTGATAATGATGAACCATATGCAATAAGTATGATAATCTAATAAAAAATGCATCCGAAATAAACCTCTGTTTGTGTATTTATTTCATGTAAAAGGCATCAAACTGTAATGGCAGAAATTGCCGCTAGAGAGCATCATAGTGAAAAAGCATTGCATTGCAATCATACAGGCCGCACTAGAGAGCATAACCAAATACACATTGAATTTAGACATTTGCTGGCCTTCCAGGAATTCTTGGATGTTACAGCACACAAGACCCCTATGAAGCAAAGCACTCCTAGATGTAGAGCAAAAGTTCAAGCCATGAGATAGCTTGAAAAGATTGAAATCCAGGGGAGGTGAACACTTTTGGGAACCCCCAACTGAGGGTCGGAAACTCAGAAAGTATTCTGGGAAGAAAGGCTAAGTGGTGCTGAGTAATTTGGTGGTAGTTCCATCGACCTGGGACCACTGCAGGTAGATATACAGGTGAAAATGCATTTAGTTTGAAAAGCCCGCAAAGCATTGTGGTGTGATTTTTCCTAAGCCAGTGAATATCTGAAGAGCGACTCTCCAGCTGTGCCAGGGAGAGCTGCATGGATATTTTCCTTTTTCTTTGCGGGGTACACCTGGCCTTCCACTGTGTTTTCTTGCATAAATCGGGGAACCCAGTCCTGCTCGGGCACCCCAGGGCTTTCCTTTGTTGGAGGGCAGCTCTGGTAGCCCACCCCAGACAACCTTCACTTGCGTCTGCTCATTCCAGCGGCAGATGGGCACTTGTGTGTTGCTGCATCCTGCTATCAACAGACATGGGCCCAGGGAGCAGGGAGAGAGGGCCACTTAGGGGGGTTGCTGCTGCACTCCCCTCATCATCCTGTGTGAATCAGGGCCCTCGGATGGGGTTCTGGGCCTCAACAGGCTCTGCGGGGGATCGTGACAGTGCTCCCTGATCCTCGGTATGACAGAGAAGTACAATGATGCTTCCTACATTAGGAAGTACTCAGTGGTCCGGGGATGGGGTCCCACCCCCCGTTTTAGCATAAATCCATCCAGGGGATTGGGTCCCATGAAAGCTGTAAGAATGGGGAGGGGGTCGCACACACAAACCCCTCCTCCAGCAAAAAAAGAAGTCAGCTTCTTGGCGGCATCCCCAGGTCCTGGTCCAACTGGGGAAAATTATTAGAACAGTAGCAAAGACCCATGCGCTCAGAGGTAGTAAAGTAGGTCAAAGGCTCCTAAACTTTAAAATCCCATAACTCGGTCCCCTGTAGCACCGATTATGATGATCTTGGCCTCATTTTACTCCTAATGGTGACCTCTATCCACCAGTGCCACTCGATGAAACCCTTCTCACCTCCCAAGTGGTGCAGTCTTCACAAAGCGGGTCCTTGTGGTGCCAGTTCTCCTTTGGTGATTTGTTGGTAACAGCAGAAGGGTTCATGGCTTTTCTTCAACTGGCCCTCAGGGTGTGGAAGGAGGCCTTAGGCAGAGCCATTGCTCCAGGGGTCAACTGGGCATATTCATTGGTCCTGCGTGGGGGTCATGTAGGCCATCTTTCCAGTTCCTGATGATAGTCCCAGGAGCTAGCAGTGAAGTGAAAAACAATTCACAGGCCAGAGAGAGTCCTTCCCTTGTGCAAGAGTTTTTACAGGGGAGAGTAAGGTTCCAGAAGACAGGATCCCATGGCCAATCCGGGGTTGCCACATCACCTTGCCATCCCTGTCCCACCCCACCTACACAGCATGCTGGAACAGTCCAAAATGTTGTCATCCAGGAGCCACTTGTCACTTCAATTCCTGGGGTATCAGCTTCATCGCTCACTGACATCACTGCAAGGGACTTGCACACTAGAATTTCAAAGAGGGTGCCCCTCTGGGTTGGCCCCAGTTGTCTGGGCACTTTCCTTTATTTAGTGGGTTTGGGCAGGCCCATCCCCGGTACAGTGTAACAGCTGAGTGATTGATGGAGATCATTCCGCCCCACCACTTTCCTCTTGCGGAGCTGGGAGAAGTACTGCTTATTGCTCTTTTGTGTCTTTTTTTTCCTACTGCTGGAGGAAATGTAATTAACTGGGTACAGCAGGGTAACATAATGCATGGGATCTGATCCTGAGCTGGGCCAGAAAAATATGGAAACTCTGGATGACTCATAAGATGTACAGTTATCATGTTAAAAGCTACATATTTGGTTTTCCTGCACAGGTTACACTTCAATTCAAGACGTCAATGGTCTCTGTACTTTAAAGGGGAGCGAAACTACCCTTTAAAGTGGTTCTCTGCCTATATGTATAATTGGGTGCCATTTAGTTACAACTTTTAAGCCCACTGACTTTCCCTTTTAGTGTACACTACCATCATAAGGCCTGTCCCAGGTGAATACCTAATCCTGCAGAGCCCACATTGCATCAGCCTACCTGTGAACTGTTACAGGGCTGTGCACAACAGTACTCTCCCACACACAGCCTACACATGTGTTCACACATGTTCATCTGTAACCAGCCAAGTGCCGCTTACTCTTGCTGCGTCGCTGCAACCTTATCTGGAAAGACAGACAATGGGGGTAAACAGGTGCAGTCCTTTTGGGAAGTTATTACTGGGGGTGAGGCATTGGTAGTGAGGCGCACCCACAGTACAAATTTCAAAAACCAGGTGGTCTGAAAAGCCAAATGCTGTGCATACTGAAGGGGCAGAAACCAATTTGCAATAGATAGATAGATAGTTAACTGCCAACAAGAGAATCAACCTTGGGATGGCTCCGGAGTTCCACGCCTCCGGTTAGCCTTGTGACCTGTGACCCCGCCCTCTCCTCGACAGTTGTAGAGGAAGCAGGAATGGCGAAAGGAGCAGCGAGCTGGCGTTTATAAGTAATGAAAACGGCAAGAAAATGGCGCTGAGCTGAGAACCTCGTCACCCTGACATTTGGAAGTGCGAGCTGGTGCCCTCGAGGAACTGCATGAAATTGACTGGAATAACTGTCCTCTGGCGTCTTCATGCCTTGATGTCCGGGCGTTGATTAAATGGATCGAGATTTCCAGCTTTTGTTTCTTAGCTTTGCTGCAGTGGAGAGGCAGAGAGACAGGATTCGTTTTAGGAACATAAGGAGCAGCGTTTAACCTTGACTGGAAGGGAGAAGAAAAAAGGGCTCCTAAAGGCTTTATGGCAAGTGAGAAAATACGGACTGGACTTCTGCAAAAAGAAACATGGTGAGACGAGGAGGGGCGATATAAGGAGAGCATTGGGTGTTCCTTTTGTCTTTTTGCCCATTTTCTTACCACTAAAACTTGTTCGTGTTTTGGCATTAAAAAGAGAAAAAAGAGAAACATTTTTTTTTCTTTTTTTCAGTTGGAGCTTGCTGTTAGGGCAATGGGGAAGCAATTGAAGGATAACGAGGAGCCTAATAAAACTACCAAGTCTGAAACAATGTCCCGTCATAAGACTAAGACCCGTTTAGCCTTGGCTACAAAAGCAGCTCGGGTGGCAGCTAAAGAGAGAGGTAAGGCCATACCTACTCTGGGGCAAGACACAACGTTAGAAACACAAGAAAGTTCTGAAGACGAACTTCAAGTCTCTTTCACCTCTCCATCTAACGAAAGTGTTGGAGAAATTGCTATGAGAGGTGTTTGTGTGAAGGAGATCGAAAACACTACAATTTCTCCAGACAATGTGGAAGAAGAGGCGGACAGATTCTCTGTCTGCATCTCTGCCCAAACCAGCTCAGGAAGGGCAACATCAATTGTTTCCTTTGTTTGTTAAAAAGGCTCCCCATGCTCCTCAATTATCGTTGGTCCAGCTGGGAAAAGACCCTGAAATGCTAGCCCTTTCTCTAGGCTCTCCCCCCACACCTGTGGTAGTGCACGAAAAGATCAACTCTCCGCCGAAATTGTCCGAAAATGGAATACAGTCAGCACAGCCAAAGTCAAAAACTATCCAACTGTGCCCTCCAGAACACTCGGAGGGGGCACCAATGGCAGCTCCAAGTAGACCGGGCCCAGGTGAGGAGGGAAGCTGGAGTAAAGCTATTAAATCTCCCTTAACTATTTCAGAGCAAGAAAAGGCTTCAACGACAGCTACATCTGTAACTCCAGCAGTCCAAGCCAAGGGGAAAGGTGATAGCTCGGATAAGGAAATGAATTATCAGCTCGATATTCGCGAGATGTTAAACTTAATTCTCGTCGAGATTTGTGCGGTAAAAGTAAATCAGCAAGTTGAGATAGCCGCCTTACACTCCCGACTAGAAAAATTTGAAGAGTCAATGTCAGGACTTCCTAATAGATTGTATGAGGCGGAAGAAAGAATCTCGGCTCTGGAGGACCAAATAAATCAAGCTAGAGCAGAAGCTAAAGAGACAGCCAGTAAAAAGAGTTTGATGGAGCGCAAACTTGAGAATAAACTCGAGGAATTGGAGAACCACTCTCGTAGATCCAATCTAAGGATAGTGGGGGTCCCTGAGGGCCTTGAAGGGTCAGACATGCTCTCATGGGCCAACTCCTTTATTCACCAAAAAGTACTACCGGAGTTTGAGGGAGACTTAACAATTATGCAAGCCCACCGGGTTCCGGCACAGAGATTCGCAAACTCAGCTTTTCCTAGAACTATTTTGATGAATTTAGCAGATTACAGGATAAAGGAAAAAATCCTATCGAAGGCGTTCCAACAGCGACAATTTTCAGCAACGGAGACAATTAAATGTAGAATTTTCTCTGACATGACTGCCACGGCAGCACGAAGGAGGAAAGAATTCTTAAAAATACTTCATCTTTTTAAATCTCAGGGGGCGCAGGCTTCTATCGCTCAACAATCGAAACTAAAGGTCCTGGTGAAGGGAAAGTTTTATATGTTTTCTGACATAGCGGAGGCTCAATCTCTCCTCAAGGAGATCTCTTCAGGGGCGAATGCGAATGCTTGAGCAAGTTTATATTTCTGTTTAGGAGGGTGTAATGAAATTTGATTATATACGAATTATGCATAGGATATTTTGATTCACCCTTCTATCGGAATAATAGAAAACAGGATGTAGTTCACCTTTGCTGGAGGGGGTCGGGGGTTTTCAGGGTCACGCAGGGTGTAACAAGAAGACACCCAGGTCAGGAGGTAGGGGTGAAATGTGGTCGGCGTGGGGGGGACGGAAGGCTCCACATTTCAGGGGGGGTGGGGATCCATTTGGGGTTGGAGGGCTTGGGGGGTTGGGGTTTGAATTTATTCGCATATGAGAACGTAAAATTGTGGGAAATTTTTTTCTGGAAATGTGTAAATGTGGTATCCCATCAGTGAATGCCAATGGTGTCTTAAACAAACAGAAATATGGCGCTCTTATAAAATGGGCAGTTTCCCAAAATCCCCATGTGTTATTTCTCCAGGAGACCCACTTAAAATCAAATGCTCCTAATCTATTTATTCCAAGATACTTTTCCCACGCTGTTTTTGCATCAGCAGCAGGGGTCGCCCAGAGAGGTGTTGCCATTTACTTCTCCAGAAGACTTCCTTGGGAAGTTATAAAAATTCAAAGGGATCCTAAAGGGAGTTGTTGCCAGATTACATGGAAAGGTGATGAATTTTATCAATTATTATGGGCAGGTATCTGACGAAGTTTCCAGTATCTTAGAAATCATTGATTTTCTGAGAGGGGCTCCTGGGCAGATTATTATGGGAGGAGATTTTAACTTTATACAAGATCTAAAAAAGGATACCTCCAATAAAAACAAGAAACACCAAAAAAGTTTTAGGCGCCTTAATGTCAGAATACCAACTTATTGACCCATGGCGCCTGTTGAATCCAGATGTGGAGTCCTTTACTTGCTACTCTCATCGCTTCAGAACGGCGTCCAGGATTGACTTTTTTTTTATATCTAGATCCATCCAGACCCTAGATTCATCTATTGGGTGTAATCCCTTTTCCGATCATGGGAAGGTAGAATTGGAAGTTAGTATTGGCGCAGGAAGCAGAGACCAATCCAGGTGGCAGCTGGATCGTACTCTGCATCAGAACTAGGAGTCGGTAACCGGGTTCGGGGCATGGATTGCGGAATATTTTAAAATCAATAACGATACAGCTGAACCATTTGCGGTTTGGGAGGGGTTTAAGGCCGCGGCTCGCGGTCAGATAATATCTTTTACATCGGCCTTGGCTAAAGAGAGGAAATTAAAAATATCTATGCTCCAAAAAACTGTAGATAAAGAATACGTCCTTCAGCTCCGTCTACATCCAAATCAATTGGTACAAGCAAAGGCAGAGCTAAGAGACTTTTTTATCCTGGAAGAAATTCATAGTTCTAGAACCTTCCAGCAGACGGTGTATGAGGATAGCCAGTTGGTGGGCAAGCTCCTGGCTAATTCCACAAGGAAGAGACAGGAGTCCGCCTCGATAGCTAAAATTAAGGATCCCACGAGTGGCCAAGAATTAGTGAATAAGGATCTGATTCAAAAGGCTTTTTTGGAGCATTTTGGTTGTATTTATATCACCGAATATCCGGTGAGGGAGGATCAAATAGTGGAGTATTTCTCTAACATAGAAATCCCGAAGATCTCGGCCAATCGGGCTTTTGAACTTGGGATTGAAATTAGTATAGGGGAAATAGTAGACTCTATAAAAGTTACAGCAGGGGCGAAAGCCTGCGAGCAGGACGGATTTCCAATCGAGTTTTTTAAAACCTTCATAAAGGAATTATCGACACCTCTTAAGAGTTTATTTAATCATATTAAACAAGGTGGTTTGGTACCTGCATCCTTTAAGAAAGCAACTATAGTATCATTTGTTAAAAAAGATAAGAATCCAGAGGATATTAATTCCTATCGGCCTATTAGCCTTTTAAATTCAGATTATAAGATCTTAATGAAAATCTGGGCTTGTCGCTTTGTATATGCTGCACAAGAAGTTATACATCTCGACCAATCTTGATTTATAGCTGGCCGCTCAATGGCCTCAAATACTGAATTTTTAATTCAGGTTCTGGATTTTTTCAACATTAATTCAACCCCTGCCTGCATCTTAATGGTCGATGCGGAAAAAGCATTCAACCTAGTAAACTGGTCAACCTTGTTTTATTCTCTGGGCCAGTTTGGGTTTCCAGAACATGTGATTAAGATGCTCCAAAATATCTATCATGATGCTTCAGCGAAGGTTATAGTAAACTCGAATAACGCCGGTTCCATCAAAGTCAATCGCGGGACCAGGCAGGGCTGCCCGTTACCTCCCCTGCTTTTTACTTTTTTTATCGAACCCTTGGTGATCAACATTAGAAACAATCCTTCTATTTCCCCCCCTATCCATGGGATGGCGAAGCTCAAGCTCTTCGCAGACGATATTATCCTCTATTTAAGGCCGAACAAAGAGAATTTAGACTGTATTTTGAGGGAATTTAAGGCCTATGAACAAATAGGAGGTTACAAAATAAATCCAAAGAAAACTGAAGTTCTCGCGCTAAATACTAAACTCAGCCTCTTTCCATCTTACCTATGAGCTCAGGCTGCCAGCCGAGACCTGATAAGATACCTAGGTATTTATGTGACCTGCGAATATAATCAGTTGTATTCTCTCAACTATGGGAGAATGATTATTAAAATTAAGAATCTGTTTGCTCAATGGCTTTTACTTCCCCTCACTCTGATTGGCAGGGTATCCTTGATAAAGATGTCGATCCTTCCCCTATTAATATTCTTGTTTTGTAATGTTCCTATTAAATTGAATTGTATTTTTTTTAGAGACATGGAAACTTTGTTTAGAAGATTTGTTTGCGGTGGGAAAGCACCAAGGGTGAAGCTGTCCGTAATTCAACTTTCAACTGAACAGGGGGTACTGGCTCCGCCACATGTTAAAACGTATTATGATGCGGTCTTTATTGATATAATAACAGGCCTGATAGGTGCAAAAAACATTCGTGATTGCTTCTTCTTAGAAAAAATGCTGAATCCCAAGTCCAGGTATTTTTAAAAACTGCAAAGCTCCCAAAAAGTACACGATATAAGACTCTGAAAGACTACTTATTCTGAGTGCAGTCCTTTTTTAAGAAAAACCTTGGCTCCTCTGCCTCTAAGTTTTTGAGCTTACGAGAGTGTACTTGTTTAGGCCTGAAAATCAGAAATAGCCATATAATAAATTGGGAGAATTTGGGATTTAGGGAGTTAAGGCATTTTATAATCCATAATAGCATTATTACATGGCAAGAAGTATTGGCCAGAGTATGTAATTCTGACAGACCCATTTTTCTTGAATATTTACAAATTGTTCATTTTCTAAGGAAAGATATAGGAGGCTTACTAGATTCAATGAACGAGATGGCAACACTTTTGTACGAGTCTAAAATCAGCGGGATAGGAAACTGGTACAAGAAGCTTCACTACGAGGGGCAAGCCGCTATGATAGATTGTCATCTAGTCAAAATAGACACCCTAACACAATGTAATTTTACACATAAAGACTGGGAAACTTTAAGTGTGTTGGGCTATAAATCGTTGCGTGCTGCCAATTTTAAGAGAATGGCTTTCTTGTCCCGCTGGTTGGCGTATTGGACTCCGGAGGCACTTGGGAAGAGGTTCCCTGAGGTAGTGAATAAGTGCTTCAGATGCCAAGATGAGAGCCAGGGTGGTTGGCTTCATATTGTTTTCACTTGTCCCCAGCTTACATCTTTTTGGGAAGTCATTTTCGCAGATTTAGAGGTGGCTCTGGGTGGTAAAAAACTTCTTCCCACACCAGAGTTGGCCCTATTTGGGATTAGTAAGGACAGAGGGTTTCTTAAAAATACTGAGGAAACATTTGTATGTATTTCTTGTGTCATTGCTCGCTCCCTAATTCTCCAAAATTGGAAAACCAAGGAAGTTCCATCACATCTGAAATGGCTTAATAAAATGAGGAGGTCAAGGAGTTTTGAAAATGCTTTTGCTATGAGGGTGGGTGCAGCCAGGAGATTTGAAAATAACTGGAAATACCTGGAGACTCTTGAGGTTACGAGGGGGTTAAACTAAATAAGCTAAATATTTCAGAATAATGTTGATATTAAGTTAAAATATACGCTAGCAGTCCTAAGTTTTTGACAGGTTAAATTGATAAGCTATTAAATGCACTTTCTTTGGCGTGTTTTGCACTATTCGAAAATTCGAATGCACTGGCACTTTTTGTCTTCGCTCGAAGTGTACTGTAATTGCATTTGCACTTTAGGATTGAACTTGCGTATTTTGCACATTGCTTGTAAATTGATAATGTATTTATACTCTATAACTTGACTGCTAACGGACTAAATTCAGCTGAAGAGCTTCCCCTCGTCTCTGTTTTTAATATGAAGAAGCCTTTTTTTTTTTCTTGTATTTTGTATTTCATTTTCTTTGTCTAAAATTCCATTGTTTGTATTGTACCTTACCTGTGCTCTGCTCAATAAAAAATTATTTAAAAAAAAAAAAAGAGAATCATCCTTAAGGCTCCTCACACATGCCTAGAATGCTCTACGTGACATAGTACAAGCATTTCTGAGCCACCGCCTTTCATTGCATGTACCTGCCAGAAAACTTTGCTCCGCCCAAATTTCCCTGGATACCACCTCACGGATCCAGAAGACCAGAACTGCCGGAAAATCATTCTACTATCTCATTGTCAATGCCTGGTACACCCTGCCCCTCCTCCTCAGACAATCTCTGCTGCTGAGCCAAATCAGGAAGGATCTCAAGACCTGGCTCTTTGACTAAACCACCATGCCCAGACAGATCAGGAGCACCTCCCCAGCACCTTGAGACACTCATGGGTGAGCAGCTGTGCTATAAAAAATTCCTGATAGATAGATAGATAGATAGATAGATAGATAGATAGATAGATAGATAGATAGATAGATAGATAGATAGATAGATAGATAGATCGATCGATCGATCGATCGATCGATCGATCGATCGATAGATAGATAGATAGATAGATAGATAGATAGATAGATAGATAGATAGATAGATAGATAGATAGATAGATAGATAGATAGATAGATAGATAGATAGATAGATAGATAGATAGATAGATAGATAGATAGACAGATAGATAGATAGATAGATAGATAGATAGACAGACAGACACAGACAGACAGGCAGACAGACAGACGGATGGACGGACGGACGGACGGATGGACGGATGGATGGATCATGTATTCTCATCGAGGGATTCATGTGACATCATAAATAAAACAATGAAGTCAGACTGTTTTGTGAAGGTTAGCAAAACCCTGATATGATATCATAGGACCATATCAGAGGGAAAGTTCAGCTACTTAGAGGGCAAACTTGGATTAATAAGAAACCACTGCAAAGTGTGCAGTGCGTGCATTTTTGTTAAGAGGA
The DNA here is from genome assembly GCF_964261635.1 of Lissotriton helveticus. Lineage (NCBI taxonomy): Eukaryota > Metazoa > Chordata > Amphibia > Caudata > Salamandridae > Lissotriton > Lissotriton helveticus. Next base: position 430,851,687 of record NC_136059.1, read on the forward strand.
ACAATAATATACATTTGTATCCATCACTCTGCTTTATCAACAATACAAGAAAGGCTATGGGCCTTATTTACAGCACAATTTGACAACTTTGCAGGCAGCTACAGAAACATCTCTCTGCTTCCGGTAGTGAGTAAATTACCAGAAAAGCATGTTAATAAACATCTGTTCTGTTTCTTGGAAACTCATGATGTCCTCCACCCCACCCAGTAATGACTCAGATCTGGTTGCAGTTCAGTGGCTGCACCACTGGTAGCCACAGAGGAAATCTGTTATATTCCAGATCAAGGTGGTTCAGCAGCAAAAATAATGTTGGATCTGAGTGTTGCTTTTGACTTGGTATCGCACTCCATGCTTATCCAGAGGATGATGGAAGTTGGCAATATTGGGGATGCCATTTGAGGGGCTGGAAGCCTTCTTGTGGAATAGGTGCTTTCAAGTTTGCAAAGGTCCATTTATTTAATCTATTGACCCTCTGCAGTGTGGACCCCATGGTGCTCCTCATTGAGCCCTACACTTTTTAATCTGTATATACTAGCCCTAGCAAAAATTGGACAGTCTCATAGTCTTGCATTAGTGTAGTATGCAGATGACACTCAGATTCTCTTGGCCCTTACACCCAATGTTAGCCAAACCTCCACCCAACTAAACGTTTGTCTAAAGGAGGTTACGTGCATGCAGTCTGAAACTTAACGGCGACAAATCAGAGGTACTGGTGGTAGGTAACAATAGCTCAAGGTGGCTGGAACTATCCTGGCCAGAACAACAAGGCAGGCTACCACAGCCCGCCAAAGCAGTAAAAAGTCTAGGCATCTGGATAGACAACAAGCTCATCATGAAGACTCAAGCCAAAGAATTGGCGGGTCCTGTTTTGGCATGCTGAGATCTCTCAGGAAAATCTTATAAATCCTACCGGCATCTTCCACGAGGGTAGTGATCAATGGCTCGCAGGTGGCGGTGCAGGTCAGTCAGCGGGTGGGGTCATGGGGGGCATCGAGTGGGGGGTCGCGCATATTTAAAAAACAAACATTAAAAAAATGATAATAAACTTACCTTTGCGCCGGGTCCCGTGTCACTGCTCCTCCTCATCTCGGACGGAAGAACAGCCAGGCCCCACTGACCAATCACAATGCCGCAATGCAGCATTATGATTGGTAGGCACCCAGGCTCCCCTGACCAATCAGAACACTGCAATGCAGCATTGTGATTGCTTTGAGCGTCCTGTTTTGGCGCTCAACCTGTGGAAAATGACAAAATGTATATGTACATAAGCGGCGATCATTTGTGTTCACCCTCGCCACTGTTGAAGGTAAAGAAAGTCACGAAACAGTGGCCCCGCCATCTTGTTCCCTTTTAGGCTCCATCACGAACATAGATAGTAGCCATCTTTGTGTCATGACCTCTCTGCCCATTGCCGATAGCCATCATCTCTCTCTCTCTCTCGCTCTCTCTCTCTCTCCAGCCCCGCAAGCAACCCGCGCCCCGACAGCCCCCGGTCTCTCCTGTTCGGGCCATAAACGCACCGCTAAACACGACCTTGTCACCACTCTGGACCCCTGCCCCCTCGCTCTTTCATTCTACTCATAGAACGGGCCCTTTTGGTAACCTCTTCCTCCCTGCCCGATTGCCCGGCCTGATCCCAGGCCATCACCTAGTCCAACAGATGCAGTTTATTGCTTCCTACAGTAGGACCTCGCCTCACATCAGAGGAGCAGTGATTAATCAAGGCCTTCACACCCCTAGACCTGACCGACACCCCCGCATCCCTCCCAGGAACACCCTTCCTCTCTTCTGATGGCCCCCCCCCGGCTACACCTGGCCTCTCGACCCAGTCCCACATCATAAAACTAGGTCTCGTGGATGTACCCCTCCGGCCCCGCATAGCGAAACATGATCTCATCGCCTGCCCAACCTTAGATCTGACCAACCCCTCCTGCCCTCGTGCCCTGTTGGAATGTCCGGCTGCAGATTACAAACACATGTCACATTTGGGAGGGGAAAACAACATCAGAGCGGTCAGTATGGGAATGGGCCTGGAGCTGGGGTCCCAAACATGCCCTTTTTTGTACTTCAAAGTGTCTTTATTGCAATAAGGAATGTTTGTACATCATAAACCTGTGTATAAAAGATGGAGCCGTAGAGAAACTTGTTAGAGCACCTCGAGAAGATACCCTGTTGTCTGATTTGACGTGTTCTGTTCCGTCGGAAATAAACTCCTGTTTCCTGCCTTCCAGTCTCCAGCGCCTGCCTCTTTATTTGGGTAATCGTGAGTTGGGTGAGAAGTGGCTAACGCCGGGCAAACCTAGAAAAGGGGTAAACGACCCGATCTGCCTGAACCCTTTTTCGTCAAACCAGGGAATGGGGCCCTGGGATTGTTCTCCATGTAGACTGTAATGTAGCCTGCATGGAGAACAGAAAAAATGCGCTAGACTGGTTTGGGTGGCCCGAGAGGGTCAACCAAGCAGTCATTGGGCACTTAGGAGTGGGCAAACCACTCCTCCCCGGCCCTTCTTCAAGAGCTGAACAGCCACACCCACCCGCAAAGCAACACAAAGCAAAAAATGATAATAGCTTAAAGTTATTATCATTTTATGGTTCTTCGCACTGCTTAAAAGCAGTGAGGCAATGCTCCTCCGCCATAGCGGAGGAGGCGCCATTTGTAGAGGTACAGAGTTTAATAAACCCATGGCTAGACTATGTTAACTCCCTCGATTTAGGGAGTCCTAAATACGTGATAAAAAGGTTTCAAGTGGTGCAGAATGCCGCTGCAAGCATTATGCTCAAAATATCCAATCACCAATCAGCAAGATCTGCTCTCTCAGCCTTACATTGGCTGCCAGTCCAAAGGAGAATTCACTTTAAGGCTATGCATTGCGCATCGGGCCATCCATAGAAAAAGCCCACTCATCATCAGGAACTTACTCACCCAGTATGTTCCAGGGAGGGTTTTAACATATAGTAATCATAGACTGCTGCTGGTGCTCAGGGTCAAAAGGCTGAGAAGAGGAGGCCGCTCCTCTGTGTACATATTTACAAAGTGACGCATCTAAGCAGATGCGTCACTTTGTAAACCCCTGCGCTACATTATACCTGCGTCAGGTATAATGTATGCAGAGGGGGCGTTCACACGCAAAAAGCCTCGTAATAGTGACGCAGTGAAATCTATGAGATTTCACTGCGTCACTTTTAGGACGCTGTTGCGTCAAAATCTTGCGCCTGCCTCACAGCAGGCGTAAGACTGACGCAAGCCCTTTCACATGGGGCTTTCCCCATGTGAAAGGAAGCATTGCTGGAGTTGCGTCACTTTTGTGACACACTCCAGCAATGCGTCACTTTTGCGCCTACAGATGCTTCAGAAATACTGACGTATCTGTAACTCCTTGCGACATGATGCGTCATATTATAAATATGACGCATCAATCATGTCGCAGGGAGAGCGCAGTGAAAAGTGACGCATCGCTGTTTTCACGCAGCGATGCGTCACTTTTCATAAATGAGGCCCCTTGTGTCTGTTCTTTGGAATGCACTTCCGGCCTCCGTTAGAAGTCAGCAGTCAGAAGTATGTTTTAGAAAATGTTTAAAAACATACCTTTTCTGAAGAATGGACTTTAGTTAATTGGTTCATCATGGTACCTCGGTGAGATTGTTATACATAGCGCTGCGAGGGCCGCTGGGGTAGCCATGCGCTATTTAAAAACAACTGAATTCAATTGAACATGGTACGATTTTCCATTCGTTCAAATCATTCCATGCATTATGAGGTTCCTTACTTGATACACAATATATACAGATCAAACCAATTGTAATGTAAAAGAATAAGCTACCCTTTTGTATCACTATCGTGGAATTTTGCAGCTAAACCCCTTACATCTTTTTATTTTAGAAACCTTCAGATTTTTCCCCTTTCATGGGAAAGTTAGACTATTGCCACATCTTCTTGTATCAATTTCTCACGTGATTTTCTTTTCAATGTTGGTGTAGCTCACAGCAGTTTCCTTTCTTCTCATTTCTATGATGTGGTAATGTAAGAGACCTTTTAGGTCTGTCACCTGCGGTGTCCTGTTTTATGTTAAATGTTATTATCACACAATCAGGCATTACACCATGGAGACACACCGCCACGTGCAGACTGCACGCCACGTTCTCTCGCCATGCGTGACACTATTATGTGCATTAGAGGTGACAAGAGAAAGGGATTATGATAATAGTTGGTGACACTGTGCGCTCAGCCAGAGGAATGGCACAAAAGAGGCAGAACTCTGCACATGAGAAGATTGAAGGTTAATGCGCAGCAGCTTTAGTGTACTGGAGCGAGGCTCCTTTCATACGGTGCAACCACTCAATGCAGCCAGGCACTAGTTTGCAGCATTGTCCATGTTATCGGAGTGAAAATGTGACACCATTGTACGATCTGAATACAGAATTGAGGTTTCAGATGGGGGATAGTGGTGCGAGTGGAATGTTTGAGCTCTTTGCCCATTGTGGCATTGCTCTGGCAGAAAAAGATAGGCATGTGACAAATGCCTTGTTTTGGCTCTGAATCCATTTATACATCATATAAAAAATGGATTCACAGTTAATTTACATTGAGGCAACATGTCACATTCTGAATGACTCCTGCATCGGTAAAATATGTTTCCTTAGTGACTGTATGATATTTTCGGCTACAAGACTAAATAGATTCTCTCTCCCTCTCCTGCAGTACTTTGGAAGACAACGGGGGAGATTTACTAAGATTTTGCACCGTGTTTGTGTCACAAAAGTGATGTTAATCTGAGCAAAAACATTTCCCCCCCCCAATTTACTTTTCAGCGCTAAAGCGCTGGCAATACCAGCATAGTAATGTGATGCATTCCTTTGCATTACATCGCGGGAGCGTACCAATGGTGGTGTATGGACATTCCCATACAACAGCCCAAGGTTCTACTCACTAAACCCAATTTACTAAAAACTAAGGGGCAGATTTACAAGCCCCATGCGCCACGTTTACACCGCTGTTGCGTCACGCAAGGTGGCGTAAACGTGGCGCATCCCTACGAGGTATTTACAACGTGACGCATCTATGGAGATGCGGCACGGTGTAAGGCCCTGCGCCACATGAAACCTGTGTCAGGTTTTATGTAGGCGGTCCGGTGCAGGGCGGCGTTTCGTCGCAGGAACGCACCTGAAAAGTGACTCAGTGAAATAAGATTTCACTGAGTCACTTTCCCAACGCGGATGCGTCAAAACCCTGCGCCTGCTTGAAGCAGGCGTAAGGCTTGACGCACCACGTTAAAGATAGGGCAAGTTGGAACAGTGCTGGAGTTGGGTGCCGCTCGCAACACAACTTCAGCATTGCGCCAATTTTACGCCGAAGATGCGACACGCATCTGTTCATTACTGCACCAGGATGCGCCGCATCATGGGTGGCGCAAGGATGAACTTGTGTGCCGTATCTTTCCTGGTGCATCTCTGCCGATTTGCAGAGATGCGTCAGGCAACGTAAATCTGCCTCTAAAACCGCTCCCTTTTCACGTTGGCGCAAGGAAGGAAAAATGCTTTCATTTCTCCTTCCTTTTCCGACTTTCCATGTGTGCAGCACTTTACAGCACACATACACAGTGTGAAAATGGTTAAAGTGAGTCTGCGCATAGTATTTTGGACTAGAAGGGTTCCTTCTGGTACAAAACCTATGCTGGACTCACGGAGACACTCTTGCACCATGGCACAAAGGTGTCTCCTTATGGCATGGCAGCTGATTTCAGCGCCGGCACTAAGGAGAGGGGAGGAGATTACATTATTTAAGTAAATAGGCCGATCTCATCCTCTCTCCTTTTCACTCAGCACAGCATTTGCGACAGCTGCAGTGCGTTACATGAAAAAATAGTAAATCTGCCCCTAAGTGTACAGAAGCAGTGAGATGTACAGAAGAGGCAATCAATTCAATTCAAATTAGTCTTTATTTCGACTTTTAGTCACAAAAGACACAAACATTTAAAAATACATTGCATTACAATAATAATTACAGGGAAGTGCGTCAGTGGAATCTGCAGATAATAATTTCCACAAACAGGGTAATTCATCACGACCAATAAAAACATAAATAATGTGTTTAGATAAAAAACATTAAAAGTAGTTAAAAGATATTCCACATTTTATACCAGAATAGATCTATAGGAGCTGCAATACTTTCATTTTGGTACTACGGATAGACCACATCCACTTTAAAAATTTTGCGAGCGCGATCACAAGAGCATCGGAACAGTCTGTCTTGAAGATCCTCAAAGCTACTGTCCCAGTCTGAATCCCCTTTTGGATACAGATCGACCTAATCCACTTATGGCGAGGAGCTTTATACTCTGGGCATTCAACCAGGACATGAGCTATACTTTCTGTATGTGATATACAGAAAGGGCACGAGTCATCGTGTTTGCTTGTTGACCATTTGCTGGTAACTTGGTTGCGGGGGAGGGACCCAACCCTAAATTGATGGAACAATTTCCTATCAAAAGGCGATGTAATTAGATCCCAATATCTCTCATACAAGGGAAAATGTTTCAGCTCCAGGAAGGCCCTGGTGAGCGTAGGATCAGTGTGTGACTGAAATGTCTCCTGTGATACCATCGCCCAATACGCTTCTCTTAACTTGGTTTTTGAGGGAAATGTACTCTCCTGGGGGTTATCCCATAGTTCCCTCATACCTATGGCCTTGAATAGAGATTTAACCTTCCTAAACCATAAGAGTTTACCCCCTGTATCCATGTTTCGTGTTTCCAGCAGAGCTGACGTGTAGTGAGAAAGTTCAGGTGTCACCCACAATCTCCTCCAATATGCGAGTGGTCTGTACCTGCAAATGTCCTGTATGCTATTGCTCCCCAAATCCAAGCATAATGGTACAAGTGGTGTAGAATGTGGGAGCCCTGTTATACAGCGAAGGAATTTGTTGTGTGACATTTGCAAGCTCGTGATATCAAAGACCCCCCAAAGTTCAGCTCCGTATAACATGGATGACCTGACTTTTGTATCGTAAATTTTAAGTACTGGGGCCAGTGGTTTGGTGGCTGAGGACCTAAATTCCCTTATTAGAACACCAGTCAGCTGAGCATGCTTGGTGGTTAGATGTGACATGTGTGGCTCCCACTGAAGCCTAGAACCTAATATTATGCCTAAATAGCTGAAACTGTTCGTCTGTTCTAAAAGTTCCCCATTCATAAAAACTCTACCCCTAACGTTCTTACTCTTATGCATGACCATAAATTTGGTCTTAGATACGTTTACGAATAGCCCATGATCAGTACAGAATTTTTCAAAACAGCCGATTGATTTCTGTAGCCCTTCCTGGGTCTTGGATACTAAAAGAGTATCATCGGCGAACATTAACAAGGGAACCATGATACCATTCTGTTTGGGAGCATCTGTATAGGAGTCTTTATAATATTCTATTACCCGGTTAATATATAAGGTAAATAATGTGGGTGCCAAAACACATCCTTGTCGGACACCTCTTGCCGTTGGAAATCTGTCAGTCACCTGACTCTGGGTGCCCCATCTCACCTGCGCATAATTGTCATCGTGTAGTTTGATCAGAACTGTAAGCAGTGGCAATCGTGTGCAGATCAGAATTGAAGATTAAGTATCAAACAAAGTCTAGAGCTGTACACAGAGGAGTTGTATCTAGGGTAACCTAGAGGAGTTTGACGTAGGGAACGGCAACATTTTTGGTACAGATCAATACCTGAAAATACAGTTTTCTCATTTTTTCAAAGATTTGAGATACGTTTGGGAATTTCACATAGATTGTTGGATACTTTGAACATTTCCTGCTATTTTGAACATTTTGGAGATTTCTTTTTCTTGAAACTAAATAAAAATATGTGTAGATTTTTTAATGAAGAAAAATAGGAAAAATATGAATTCCTATTTTCCTTGAAATTAAAAAAATAAAGCGATAAGGTGTATATTTTCATGAAGGAACATGGACTGACTGGGGATAAGAAGTGTCCAAGCTTTGTTTGCTGACAACATACAATAGCAACAATACTAGAGCTGCAAGGCACTGCTGATTTATTGTAATGGCAGGCCAGCTGATTTACAGGCTAGCCAGAGTATTGGGCCTCCTTAGAGTGAGAATTTACAGGAAAACGGTCCTGCCGATTCTTGCCGCCACATAATGTAGGCTCTCAATTAATATTTATGCTGGAACTAAGTTAATTAGACAGTGGAAAATGGGACCAGATTCGAAATCAATGGCAGTCCGGACAAAACTGTTCAAAGCCGCCCCTACTGGAGGAGACCGTGACTAGAATGGGGTCATGGACACTATCTTGGTTGAATCATGGTGGACCTTCCTGCTCTGAAAACAACATTTGAGCCTGAAACATGCTTGGAATTGGCATAAATCACAATCTGGTCCTAGCAAAGTACGTTGGACACTAATATAGAAAGGATATTAAGAGATTTCTGTTGGGGAAAGAAAGATATTGGGATTCGGGTACACATGGTGGTCCAGGAGAGTTGGGTGTGAGGGGAAATGAGGCCATATTTATTTCAAATATGTTGCTTTCAAAACATCCAGAAAAGCTCAAACTAAATAGCTAAAGACAAGGGGCCTCATTTATGAAAAGTGACGCATCGCTGGGAGAAAACAGCGATGCGTCACTTTTCATTGCGCCCTCCTTGCAACCCCAATGATGCGTCATATTTACAATATGACGCATCATTGCGCAAGGAGTTACAGATACGTCAGTATTTCTGACGTATCTGTAAGCGCAAAAGTGACGCATTGCTGGAGTGTGTCACAAAAGTGACGCAACTCCAGCAATGCGTCCTTTCACATGGGGGAAGCCCCATGTGAAAGGGCTTACGTCAGTCTTACGCCTGCTGTGAGGCAGGCGCAAGATTTTGACGCAACAGCGTCCTAAAAGTGACGCAGTGAAATCTCATAGATTTCACTGCGTCACTATTACGAGGCTTTTTGCAGGGGAACGCCCCCTCTGCATACATTATACCTGACGCAGGTATAATGTAGCGCAGGGGTTTACAAAGTGACGCATCTGCTTAGATGCGTCACTTTGTTAATATGGCACAATAGGAGGCATGTTTTATGCTGCCGATGCGTCACAAAAAGTGACGCATCGGAAGCGCAAAACTCACGCAAGACCTCATAAATGAGGCCCAAGGCTTCTGGGGGTACTTTGGGGCATATTATCAACGGCCAGCGATAATTATCGCTGGCCGTGCTTAGCAATAATTTTGTTATCGCAGGCTATCTCTGGACTTTATCACCCTGGTAGCGCGTTATTAACAACGCGTTTCTCCAGGGCGATAAAAATTCCAGAGATAGCTATTAAGCTGTTGGTCATCCAGACTGCTATTATGTTTTTATTGATTTGTTATGCTGTTTTGTGCATTTTATCGTGTAATGTTCTGTTGTTTTCTTTAGAAATGTAAAAGAAAAATGCAGCTGCATTTCCAATGAAAAGCAGCACATGCCTTTAAAGTTCATGTGACAGGCAACCATTTACCACTGAGTATTAACTTTGCATGGTCGCTTTATGTGATATGGGTCATATACTTAAGTTTTCGAGACGGGGTTCGGTCCGAATCTGGTGGGCCACCAAGTCGAGTCCCAGAGTGAAGGGTTCACTGACACATCATTGATGTAAAAAATATTGATGTTAAAAATATTGAGTAAAAAATATAGACAACAAAAATATCGAATCCTATACTTACACAGGTAAGTACTAAAAATGGACTAAAAAATATTGATGTAAAAATATAGATGTATAAAATTTTGACTTTTTGTAAAATATAAAATAAAATAGTGTATATTAAATATATTAAATAGTAAATATAATTTTAACAAAATAAAATACAATTTAATAAAATATAACAAATAAACGTAATAACTAAACACACAAACAATAATTTATACATATATATTTACTTTAATACAATTCATAAACTATTATTTTTAATTTATGAGAAAACATTTTAAACAATATAAACAAATGTATATTAATGATTTAAAATATAAAAAAACTAAAATCTATAACAAATTAAAACATTAAACTATTACAAATACATTTCACAATACAAACAGTGCAACAGTATGGAAAGTGTTGGATAGCAAAGGGGTCAAAATAATTATTCCCACTCCAGTGAGTGCAACAGTGGGGTAAGTGTTGAATAGCAGAGGAATTAAATTAACTATACTAACTCCAGTGAGTGCAACAGTAGGGAAAGTGTTGGATAGCGGAGGGGTAAAAATTACTATTCTCACTCCAAAAATGTGCAACATTAGGGAAACAGTTGGATAGTTGATGGCTGAAAATTACTATTCTCATTCCACTGAGTGCAACAGTAGGATAAGTGTTAAATAGCGGAGGGGTACAATTTACTGTTCCTACTTCATAGAGGGCAACAGTAGGGAAAGTGCTGGATAGCGAAGGGGTGAAAATTACTATTCCAACTCCAGTGAGTGCAACAGTAGGGAAAGTGTTGTATAGCGGAGGGGTCGAATGACTTGGCATCCTGTTTGCTCCCTTTGAAAGGTGCAAAACATTTACATGTGCTTTGAACAGACCTGTCATTTGGCACTGGGGTGTGGACAGGAGGAGCACAGCCCCCACCATGCCTATTCTTTTGAGTTCTGAGGAGTCATCTCTCCTCAAGTTAGCCTATTTTGTGCTTCTGGGGGGGAATTTCACATCTCTATCACACCTCTTCTCCGGCTGAGCACAAGCTGCGACACGCTAATGAGTTCAACCAAATCACCCTCCAGGAGCAGTGAAAAGGTAACTGTTTAAAAGTTGCATCTCCTGAAAATATTTTTTTAATTTTTTTAGCTCGAACTAGACCTGAAGATATCAGAGCACTTTACATGATAACCAGTTTCATTACAGATGGACACATTCATTTTTGTTAGGTAGGGGGAGGTTAAGTAATTTGCCCAGAATCACAGGATGTTGAGCAATGTTACCGCAACTCGAATCGGGTTCCCCAGCTTCGAGGTCGACCTCTCTAGCCATAAGGCTACATCCTCTCCCCAAATATATTTATAATATAACATTTATAATATAATAACTGCCTCGAATAGGGGTTTAATAATTTTTCTAGCTGGCTCACCTCTCAAGATACAGTGTTAGTATTTTAACCAGAATGCTGAATTTCTACACAGGACAGCTCTGCTTGACACAGTGAAAATAGCTTTTAGGACCTTTTCATCATAGGGGCATGTTAAATACATTTTCTTCATGTCCCACATTTAAACAACATGCACCCTATTTTGTGGGCTACAAGGCTTACATACAGATAACTAAGGGGCTTATTATAATGCGAGTGGACTCACGTCCGCCCAGCATGGTTGCAGATTGGGAACACCTTACCTTAGGTCAGCAGTTCTGACAGCAGTATTTGGATGCAACCGCCCATAGGGCAGTCTAAAACATCAATTTTTCAATGGAAGTTTGTGCAGCTGCCATTAAAGGCCACCTGAAAAATTGATGTTTTAAAACATCCCTGCACTGTGTGGCAGGCACCACATTGAAATGCGTTGGTCAGACCGCAGCAGCAGATGCGGGCAGGACCGCAACTGACAAGCCATCGGTTGCAGTCCGACCTCCATCGTAATCAGCCCCTTTGGCTTTTATCTGTGAAAAAGGATTATTTTAACACATCAATCTGCAGGTAACAACCTGGTTACTAGAGCAGGGATAGAGCCATGTGTTCCATTGACACACTGCATGCGTGAGGAACGAACGTGCGTCTCTGGACTCTGACGTGTATGTGTGTGCCCTATGCCTGCACATGAGATTTGAAGTGTGCGTACAGACACTTACAGGGTCTGTACTAATCTGTGTGTGCTAGTGTGTCAGAGTAGTGCCAGCATATAGACGTGTGTGAATACTCTTCATGTATGTGTCCATTAGTAGGACATAGTATCTGCCTGTGACAGTACCCCGCACGTCTGGTTTAATCTTCCGAAGTGTGCAAATATATTACCCCATATCAGTGTGTGAGTGCGAGCATGTGTTTGAATTTGCATATCTAAAATAGAAGGTGCCTAAGTGCATGTGCATTTTTTTAATCTGAGTGTCTATGCATACGTGAAAAGATGTGCTCTGTATACACGTGTGTCTCAGTTGTGTCGTCGGACTGTGTGACTACACGTTGAAGTGTATTTGTCCAAGTGTGCACATCAGTGTGTGTATTTGCAAGGCCTCTGACCTCGGTCTGAGGCCTGCTCTTCTCCCCAGCAGCTCCACTGTGCGCTGCTCCGCCGCAGATCATCAGGCCAAACCCAGGTAGGGTTCGAGACTGCACCACTCCTGGCGATGGCCCACCTCGCTTTCCGACACTCGGGGATAGCGTTGCTGCCCGCTTTTAGTGATTGTGTATTTTTGAGCCATTTGTGATTTCCCACTCTGTGAGATATGTTCTCACATCTGCCCATTCATTGTTATTCATTCTTCTTTATCTGTAACTGTGCCCATGCATTTCTGTTGCGCTGTGTCTTTTCCCGCTTTACCACCCCTGCTCCCACCTCCCAGCTGAACGTCCCTCCCCCTCCCCTACTTAATGGCGGCCGCTATGCGGTCAAGCAGTGGACGTGCCCCTGGTGCGGCAAAGGTGCATGCCCACCTGTGCCCGTCCACGACCTGACCGCGGTCAGTGCCAGGAACCCTGGATCTACGACCGTCCACCACTACGACTCCTCCACTCTCTGTGCATTCAACCCCAGAAACATCAGAGACTCCCAACAGACCTCACCGAACACCACCAACGGCCATGTCTCCTGCCTCCACTGCCGCCAGACCTTCACCACCACCCCAGGCTCCAACCCAACCTACCCCAGCAGCGACCACACTCTCAAATGCATCCTTCTCAATGTACACCCCTTACGCAAACACGTTGTGGAAATCTGGGACCTACTCGACTCCTCTCGCCCATCATCGCCTTCTTCACGGAGACCAGGACCAACATCACATCCCCTCCCGACAACCACACCGCCATCCCGGACGAATACAAGATCCAAAGGAAGGACCGCCCCAACTGCCCTGGAGGAGGCCTCGCCATCGCCCACAAGACCGCCCTCCGCATCACCCCTCTGCCGAACACCTGCACTTCCAGATCCTGACCAGCCCCAACACCACATTCCAAGGAACCCTCGTCTACAGACCCCCCGGACCCTGGACACCCTTTGCCACCACCATCACTGATTCATTGCATTCCATGCCATCGAACCAATGAACTACATACTCATTGGAGACCTCAGCTTCCATCTCGATAACCCCAGCGACCCCAACTCCACCACCTTTTGCAACAACCTCAACAACATCAGACTCAACCAACTCATCACCACCCTGACACATAGAGAAGGACACACCCTTGACCCCATCTTCTCCGCACGTAACAGCATTTACTTCAGCCACACAATGCAAATGCCATGGACCGAGCACCACTGCGTTCACTTCACTATCGACAAACTGAAGGCACCAAAATCAGCCCACCACAAATGAACTTGAGCAAGGTGACCGACGAACAGCTATACTCCACCCTTACTCTGGACAACCACACCTGGGCATCCGACGCAAACACCGCAGCCAGAGGACTCCACACTTGGATTGCCAACTGCGTGGACAAACTCGCCCGCTATGCAATCCCGGCAAACAGCGACCCAGGAAAGCCGCGTGGTTCACCACCGATCTCCAAAAAAACAGACGTACCTGCAGGTGCCTGGAGAAGAACTGGAGGAACACCAAGACAACCGAAAACGACTCCACCTACAAGGACGCCATGACAGACTACCACCACCAAATCAGAACCACCAGGAGGAACTTCATCCACAACGAAATCGCTGCCAACTCCACCAGCTCCAAGGAACTCTTCAGTGTCATTCAGGAATTCACAAACCCACGCAATGAAGCCACAGACATCACCCCTTTGCAGGACCTCTGTGACAAGCTTGGAACCTGCTTCCACCTCATGATCCAAAGACTGTACTACAACTTCCTTGATCATGAATGGATGAATGAATGAATGAATGAATACATTTATTTGTGTGGTTAATAAAAACCATTACAATAAAACAAAGTAAAAAAGAACACTACATTTTTTAAAAATAAACATTTAAAAAAATAGACATTGTGATTAAAATCTAAGGGTCTAAAATTCAATGATCTTTAAATCCAAGATAGCTTTTTCAACTCAGCCAACAGTTGTGCATGCTCCCGTTAAGCTAAACAGTTAGTTCAAGATGATATGTAACCTCGGCGCAAGTGCTTGCCTGATTACTTAGCTGGGAGTGTCCATCAGCTTCGTACGAGTCTGTTGTACAAATTTGCCAAACATAGCCATATGCTTCACTATGTCCAGTGTATACAGTTTCGCGGGTGCACTGTATAGTTTGAGATGATATTTTGTATTCTTTCGCCTAATAGGATGTAATCTATTGTCATTTGATTGTTATATGTGGGAGCAAAGAGTGCCCCTGACATAGTCCTTAAAACAGAGTGTGCTGTTAGCAGATTATAAGACTGCATTAGGGCATTGAAGGCGTCTGTAGCCCCAGAATGGTTGCTTTGTGTTGCAGTGTCCCTTATGTTATGTGTGTTGAAGTCCCCAAGGATGATGGATTCCATAGATGTGAACTGTAGGAGCAGAGTCAGCTTGTCCTTGGAACCCGGCCCATGGGAGTTGTGATAAACTTTAATTAAGAGTATTGAGAGTGGGCCGTTAGTCGTGGAGAGGCCTTTCAGGGTGCCTGCCAGAAACATACTTTTTATTTCTGTGAAATGTATTTTCAGAGAGTGCTTAATGTATATAGAAATCCCTCCTGAGGGTCTTCTGAATATGTTGCAATATTCCGCGTAATCTCTTATTGATATTGATTTAGTTGCCCACGTTTTTTGGGTGCAGATTATGTCGGCCTCTTCAAGAAATGCCAATGTCGCTTGGTTTTGCACAAGCTTTGAAATCCCTGCGACGTTCCAGGTCATGATGTTTAATCTTCGAATGCTGACCATCGAGTTAATGCATTTGGCTGAGCCATTTTTTGGCAGATGCTGAATGATCTCCATGCTTGAAGGGGGACAGGTATTAGAGACTGGGATTTAAGGCCGTGGCAGCCAAGACCAGTCTTTGCTGGTATTCCCCTAAATTGAGCAAGCGCGGATGCCTTGTCCCAGACTTGTTGTTATTTTAATTAAGCTGTTATTTGTGAAATGTATTTTTGTGCCACCTTTAGTCCCATGAAGGATGGACTCGGCTAGTGGCACTGAGTAGGTCAAGTCGTTTGTGAATGATTTTTTTTTAATATTCAGTTCCTGAGAGACTGATGGTTCCTTCGAGTCGCTGTTTTTCAGGATCATTGGATATTTTAGCATAGGCTGGGTCATGATTTTTATGCCCCAGTTTTCCAATTGCCCCTTGACCACCAACAAGATGCTACACCCAGCCCCTGGCCCCTAGAGACAAAAGCCAGCCCAGCATCTCTAGATGAACACCGATCACTACCAACGACACCGCCGTGACCATGAAAGGCATCCACTCGGGGGCCCCCACTGACCCCAGCCTACCACACATCTACCACAGAGCCGCCGATGCCATAGCACCCAAACTACAATGCACAATCAACCCCACCCTCAAAACAGGCACCTTACCAGATGACTGGAAGCAAGCAGAAGTCAGATCCCTGCTCAAGAAGCCCACAGCCTACCCCACCAACCTCAAAAACTACCCGCCCATCTTGGTCCTTCCCTTTGTGGCCAAAGTCGCAGAGAAAACAGTCAACAGGGAGCTGACATGATTCATCGAAGAGAACGCCGTCTTTGACCAGTCACAATCCAGATTCGGAAGTAACCACAGCACCAAGACCAGATTTATGTAGTATCAAGCAGCAGGGTCCTAGATGACTGCACTATCAAGGCTAGTCACAAAATTAGTGAAGTATGTTGCCCACCTCAAATGGCCTGCTGCAAATAGACCACACAAAATATATCACAAGTTGGTTGTATGAGAGGCAACATATACAAAGCGATACAATGTGTGGAACATTCAACTAGACGATAGCATCTGGTGTAGTGATTCGTCTTTTATTTTCAAATTTTCAGAGCATGTAGATGTTGAAACCAGCCAACGCGTTTCACCCAAACATGGTCTTCTTGAGGGCAAAAAATTCATAGCAAAATATTTATTTACGTCCCAGAGGAGATCCTTCAGTTGTAGTCAAAGTTATAATGATAGTGGTGATTTCAAATTAAAGAGTCACCAATTTTCTAGTTTGAGAAGAAGGGGATTCTTACTGTGTAAACCAAAATCCTGTATAAGCAACAAAGTGTAGAAGGAGCCATGTCCGGTGGCCGTCTTTCAAAAACAGCACCAAGACCGCCCTACTCACCGCCGCAGATGACATCCGCACCCTCCTGGACCAAGGCCACTCCGCTGACCTCATCCTACTTGACCGGTCAGCAACCTTCAACACCGTCTCTCACCGCACACTAGTCACAAGACTGCATGACGCCGGCATACAAGGTATATCCCTGGAATGGATATGATCGTTCCTTACCAGAAGATGCCAAAGGATCAGACTACCACCCTTCCTCTATGCCCCCACGAAAATTACCTGCAGAGTCCTACAGGGTTCATCATCGCGCCCGACCCCCTTCAACAACTGCATGGCTCCCCTCGCAGCCATCATCTGACAACACTGCCTCAACATTGTATCCTACGCCGACGACATCCAGCTCATCCTCTTCCTCACCAGAGACCCCAACACGGCAAAACTCAATTTCCAGAAAGGAATGCAAGATATTGCAGTCGATTTGACCCACAGCTGTCTTAAACTCAATGCAAAGAAGACAAATGTCCGACCTTCCTGCTGCGCTGCCCTATGGCAAAAGAAAAGGGCAGGAATGTGCCATATCTGTGAGATACAGTGAATTCCTGACCTTTTCGCCTGTGCTGGTGCACAATGAGCTGCCTTGCTTCAATGCAGGCACTTCTGCACCATGGTGCAAGGGTGCCTGCATTAATGGGGTGATTGTTTTTGTTCAGGAAGGGAAACAATCACAAGAGGTTTTCCCTTTTTCTATGTGTGCTTCAGAATTAATCATTCAGAAAAGGGGGTGGTGATGAACAGAGTGTCTGAATTAAGCAGACCACTCTTACCCAGTGCAAAGATCAGGGCTTGATCCATCACCGTTTTTTTGCTCACTGCACCATCCCAGCTCAGAACCTGGCTATATGCAAATTAGTCTGTTCCTGTCCCAGTGCATGATGGGAACAGGGCAAACCAAACTACCAAGCCAATTCTTATACTGGGAAGGAAACAAGCTTCCAGGGACCGGTTTCTGGCATTTCAGCCGTCGCCGGCCCGGCTTGCTTGAATCCTGATGGTGCAATGAGCAAGGGACTCACATCTGAGTATACCCTTCCACGCTTATGGTGGACAAAATGATTCAGAAAAGGGGGTGGTGATGAACAGAGTGTCTGAATTAAGCAGACCACTCTTACCCAGTCCAAAGATCAGGGCTTGATCCATCACCGTTTTTTTGCTCACTGCACCATCCCAGCTCAGAACCTGGCTATATGCAAATTAGTCTGTTCCTGTCCCAGTGCATGATGGGAACAGGGCAAACCAAACTACCAAGCCAATTCTTATACTGGGAAGGAAACAAGCTTCCGGGGACCGGTTTCTGGCATTTCAGCCGTCGTCGGCCCGGCTTGCTTGAATCCTGATGGTGCAATGAGCAAGGGACTCACATCTGAGTATACCCTTCCACGCTTATGGTGGACAAAATGATTCAGAAAAGGGGGTGGTGATGAACAGAGTGTCTGAATTAGGCAGACCACTCTTACCCAGTCCAAAGATCAGGGCTTGTCTCCTTTCTGGTGAAGAATTGGCTTGGTAGTTTGGTCTGCCCTGTTCCCATGATGCACTGGGCCAGGGACAGACTAATTTGCATATAGCCAGGTTCTGAGCTGGGATGGGGCAGTGAGCTAAATAACGGTGATGGATCAATCCCTGATCTTTGGACTGGGTAAGAGTGGTCTGCTTAATTCAGACACTCTGTTCATCACCACCCCCTTTTCTGAATCGTTTTTGGCCACTATAGGTGTGGCAGGGTATACTCAGACATGAGTCCCTTGCTCACTGCTCCATCAGGATTCAAGCAAGCCGGGCCGACGAGGCTGAAATGCCAGAAACCGGTCCCCGGTAGCTTGTCTCCTTTCTGGTGAAGAATTGGCTTGGTAGTTTGGTCTGCCCTGTTCCCATGATGCACTGGGCCAGGGACAGACTAATTTGCATATAGCCAGGTTCTGAGCTGGGATGGGGCAGTGAGCTAAATAACGGTGATGGATCAAGCCCTGATCTTTGGACTGGGTAAGAGTGGTCTGCTTAATTCAGACACTCTGTTCATCACCACCCCCTTTTCTGAATCGTTTTTCGCCACTATAGGTGTGGCAGGGTATACTCAGACATGAGTCCCTTGCTCACTGCTCCATCAGGATTCAAGCAAGCCGGGCCGACGAGGCTGAAATGCCAGAAACCGGTCCCCGGTAGCTTGTCTCCTTTCTGGTGAAGAATTGGCTTGGTAGTTTGGTCTGCCCTGTTCCCATGATGCACTGGGCCAGGGACAGACTAATTTGCATATAGCCAGGTACTGAGCTGGGATGGGGCAGTGAGCTAAATAACGGTGATGGATCAATCCCTGATCTTTGGACTGGGTAAGAGTGGTCTGCTTAATTCAGACACTCTGTTCATCACCACCCCCTTTTCTGAATCGTTTTTGGCCACTATAGGTGTGGCAGGGTATACTCAGACATGAGTCCCTTGCTCACTGCTCCATCAGGATTCAAGCAAGCCGGGCCGACGAGGCTGAAATGCCAGAAACCGGTCCCCGGTAGCTTGTCTCCTTTCTGGTGAAGAATTGGCTTGGTAGTTTGGTCTGCCCTGTTCCCATGATGCACTGGGCCAGGGACAGACTAATTTGCATATAGCCAGGTTCTGAGCTGGGATGGGGCAGTGAGCTAAATAACGGTGATGGATCAAGCCCTGATCTTTGGACTGGGTAAGAGTGGTCTGCTTAATTCAGACACTCTGTTCATCACCACCCCCTTTTCTGAATCGTTTTTGGCCACTATAGGTGTGGCAGGGTATACTCAGACATGAGTCCCTTGCTCACTGCTCCATCAGGATTCAAGTAAGCCGGGCCGACGATGCTGAAATGCCAGAAACCGGTCCCCGGTAGCTTGTCTCCTTTCTGGTGAAGAATTGGCTTGGTAGTTTGGTCTGCCCTGTTCCCATGATGCACTGGGCCAGGGACAGACTAATTTGCATATAGCCAGGTTCTGAGCTGGGATGGGGCAGTGAGCTAAATAACGGTGATGGATCAAGCCCTGATCTTTGGACTGGGTAAGAGTGGTCTGCTTAATTCAGACACTCTGTTCATCACCACCCCCTTTTCTGAATCGTTTTTGGCCACTATAGGTGTGGCAGGGTATACTCAGACATGATTCCTTTGCTCACTGCTCCATCAGGATTCAAGCAAGCCGGGCCGACGAGGCTGAAATGCCAGAAACCGGTCCCCGGTAGCTTGTCTCCTTTCTGGTGAAGAATTGGCTTGGTAGTTTGGTCTGCCCTGTTCCCATGATGCACTGGGCCAGGGACAGACTAATTTGCATATAGCCAGGTTCTGAGCTGGGATGGGGCAGAGAGCTAAATAACGGTGATGGATCAAGCCCTGATCTTTAGACTGGGTAAGAGTGGTCTGCTTAATTCAGACACTCTGTTCATCACCACCCCCTTTTCTGAATCGTTTTTGGCCACTATAGGTGTGGCAGGGTATACTCAGACATGAGTCCCTTGCTCACTGCTCCATCAGGATTCAAGCAAGCCGGGCCGACGAGGCTGAAATGCCAGAAACCGGTCCCCGGTAGCTTGTCTCCTTTCTGGTGAAGAATTGGCTTGGTAGTTTGGTCTGCCCTGTTCCCATGATGCACTGGGCCAGGGACAGACTAATTTGCATATAGCCAGGTTCTGAGCTGGGATGGGGCAGTGAGCTAAATAACGGTGATGAATCAAGCCCTGATCTTTGGACTGGGTAAGAGTGGTCTGCTTAATTCAGACACTCTGTTCATCACCACCCCCTTTTCTGAATCGTTTTTGGCCACTATAGGTGTGGCAGGGTATACTCATACATGAGTCCCTTGCTCACTGCTCCATCAGGATTCAAGCAAGCCGGGCCGACGAGGCTGAAATGCCAGAAACCGGTCCCCGGTAGCTTGTCTCCTTTCTGGTGAAGAATTGGCTTGGTAGTTTGGTCTGCCCTGTTCCCATGATGCACTGGGCCAGGGACCGACTAATTTGCATATAGCCAGGTTCTGAGCTGGGATGGGGCAGTGAGCTAAATAACGGTGATGGATCAAGCCCTGATCTTTGGACTGGGTAAGAGTGGTCTGCTTAATTCAAACACTCTGTTCATCACCACCCCCTTTTCTGAATCATTTTTGGCCACTATAGGTGTGGCAGGGTATACTCAGACATGAGTCCCTTGCTCACTGCTCCATCAGGATTCAAGCAAGCCGAGCCGACGAGGCTGAAATGCCAGAAACCGGTCCCCGGTAGCTTGTCTCCTTTCTGGTGAAGAATTGGCTTGGTAGTTGGGTCTGCCCTGTTCCCATGATGCACTGGGCCAGGGACAGACTAATTTGCATATAGCCAGGTTCTGAGCTGGGATGGGGCAGTGAGCTAAATAACGGTGATGGATCAAGCCCTGATCTTTCAACTGGGTAAGAGTGGTCTGCTTAATTCAGACACTCTGTTCATCACCACCCCCTTTTCTGAATCGTTTTTGGCCACTATAGGTGTGGCAGGGTATACTCAGACATGAGTCCCTTGCTCACTGCTCCATCAGGATTCAAGCAAGCCGGGCCGACGAGGCTGAAATGCCAGAAACCGGTCCCCGGTAGCTTGTCTCCTTTCTGGTGAAGAATTGGCTTGGTAGTTTGGTCTGCCCTGTTCCCATGATGCACTGGGCCAGGGACAGACTAATTTGCATATAGCCAGGTTCTGAGCTGGGATGGGTCGTGAGGCCTATATAATATAGGCCGCATGCACATTGTAACCTATATACCACATTTGTGGTGTTGCAGATACTAAATCGCGAGAGGAACCAATCCCATCCAGAAACCAATGTGACACTGGTAGTCTTTTTTGTGATTGAACAGACTGAGCACATGCCACATGGAAAATGGCCCTTAGGAAGTATACTGTCCCTATATGTAATGTAAGGAGCATTTCTACCGCGCAGCTTCCACTCCAAGGAGTATCTTGGCGCATTGCACAACTCAGATGGAGGAGTTGGAAAAGGAAAAAGATGAGCTCTGATTTCTGATCACACATTACACTAGAGTCCTACAAATGGCATCGGGCAATGAGAAAATCCAAGTTTTCAATGCCTTTCTGAAGGGGGCTTCTTAAGAAAAGGACCGTAGAAAAAGAGGAAGTTTGTTCCAAGCTTTTGACCCGAGTACAAAGAGGGATTTGCCACCCCTTGTAACTAGTTTAAAATGAGGGAGGGAAAGTAGATTCTGACCTGCAGATCTCAGACTTCGCGATGGAAAATATCTTTTAAACCCCTTATATAGATAGGTAGGGCCTCGTTGGTGGAAGGCCCGAAAGGTAATTAAAAGAAGTTTAAACAAAATTCTTTTACCTATTGGCAGCCAGTGAAGAGTGTTTAGGGCTGCTGAGGCTGACGATTTACGAGGCAGGCGTAAAACAAGGCGGGCTGCCGCGTTTTGGACCATCTGTAATTTGTGGAGAACAGATTTATTAGCTCCAACGTATAATCCGTTACAGTAGTCCAGCCTAGAACTTATTAAGGCCACTGCGACTGTTTTTCTCGCCGATAAGGGAAGAAGATCAAAAAATGTCCTTAGTGCCTTAATGATTTGAAAGCACGTGCCTGCTACTGCTACAGCCTGGGGTTTGAAGGATAGTTGATTGTCAAATTTCATGCCCAAATTGCGAGCAGATGCAATTGTATTAGGGGGCACTTCAGCATCCGAAGGCCAGCATGCCATTGGGGAAAAAAGATTATCATTCCCAAAGGGAAGGATCTCAGTTTTTCCGGTGTTACATTTTAAATGGTTATTAGTCATCCATTTAAAGATTGCTGCAAGGCAGTCCCTGAGATCTTCCTCGGCACCTGGATGCTCCTTATCCAACACCAAGATCAGTTGGGTATCGTCAGCGTATGAAATAGAACTGATCTTGAAAGACGCGATCAGTTTCATCAGAGGTTCCATATATAGGTTGAAAAGAACAGGGCTCAAACTAGAGCCCTGCGGCACCCCTGAGCTGACGTTTTTGGCCTCAGATTGGTAAGGTCCTAAAACTGTTATTTGGTGTCTGTTGGTAAGGAAATTCCTACACCAGGCCAACACCTGTCCCCCTACCCCTGCGGCAGCCAACCGGTCCACTAAGATGTTATGAGAGATCGTATCAAAGGCTGCCGACAGGTCGAGTATAGGGCAGCCCCGGGTGTGGACCAGTTTGTCCTTGAGATAGCTAGAACGTTTAAATGCAAATCTGGGGGGGGGGCATATTAAAGTTGTTATTAGATAGTAATGCCCAATGTTTTCGTATAGATTGATGTATTTTTGTACTCAACGGATCAAACGTCATAACCACTGGTACACATTCCTGTTTTGCTCTGTCATCCTTTTTTAGTAGGACACTTCTCGTGTGTTTAGAGCCCTTTTTCTAGCATTCTTAATGATCTTCATAGGATAATGTCTCTCCTGCAACTTTTTTCCGTGTTGCATGTGCTCAGTCTGTTCACTCACAAAAAAGACTACCAGTGTCACATTGGTTTCTGGATGGAATTGGTTCCTCTCGCGATTTAGTAACTGCAGCACCACAAATGTGGTATATAGGTTACAATGTGCATGCGGCCTATATTATATAGGCCTCACGACTAGAAAGATCAAAACGAGAATCCAGGAACATCTAAGTACTATAAGAGCAGGCAAATTGACAACTAAATTAGTGAAACATTGCCACAATACCAAACATGATTTCACGTGGGTATTACTCGAAACAGTGAAGGGATGGAACATTGAGAAGATCCTTTTCTCCAAAAAAGCCCGGTGGATTTTTAATGAGAAAACTGATCAAATGGGGCTTAACGAACTTATCGAGTGGAATAAAGTGAGTTAATTAATCTGTTCCCCTTCAGTTGCTTGTTGGAACTGCAGAACCAGTGGCTTTCTAGAGATGTGGTCGAGCATGAATGAGACTAAATGGTCAGTGTAATGGAAATTAACAATCTAACAGCATATAGGCTCTCTACTACCGCCCGCACACTGACGTCAGAATCTTTACACAACACATTCATGTAGTATAGATGATGGTGATAACTAAGTTAAACTCAACAGATTCACCACTGGGGTACACCTATGTTTTTGACTAAAATGTCCTTTGTTAACCGGTGCCCCTTAAATTGATTAATACCGTAATAGTTGACAATATACTAGCCTCTAAGAGGGTGATGAACAACTTTAAGGATGTTCGTTTTTCAAACAGTAAAGATGGCATACTCGCAAAAATTACATACTAACATAAGAGGACTTTAAGTCCGGTATTAATGAGATGATGATAGATGGGGGTTCTAAAACAGTTGAATACTTGGTTTAAACGTTATTGTGCCTCATAATAACTGAATTCCTTGAAAATACAGAAAAAACGAAAGGGGCTTGATAAGGTTACGGGGCTCGTTCGTATATAAAAAACTACACTCTCTCTAGATTAAATTCCCCAAAGCAAGATGGCGGATTCCGCGATTGGGGCATGATATTAAGTAAATCCCTATCCCAATCTAAGATGGCGGACCCGTTCTTGCGTGATTACGCGAGGAGCCGCGTTATCTGTAATATAAATGAAGATAGCAGCGAGGACACCGCGCAGAGGGAGACAACACGCTCCGTGTTGCCTGGGCGGTAAGGAGGTGGTAGCGTGGGTACTGGCAGTCATTTGTGACTGGTGTTGTAGATTTATGATGCATATCAGCCGACTTTGAAAGAGATTAGCCGATAGACGACCGAGAATGAAGTTGTGTTGATATCGAAAGACATGCCCAGTTGGTATGGTGGCGGTGTCGCTGTGTCAAAGTGTTGTCAACAAGAGATAGCTGTTGTTAGGAGGGACCTAGGAGCAGTACCTAACAGCGCGCTATTTTTCTGCAGATACAAGTGACTATAGAAGCATTGGTTTGCCTAGAAGGGTCTCACGCGAGGAAACTTGTTTTAATTCGTGAACCTCATAGCTGGTAGGCTACATCGTGGCTTACAGAGGGTAAATATACTAAAGATAGTGCAAATGGTGTCTCTAAATATGGCAACGAGACTTACACCTACACATTAGGACTGTGTGTTTTATCTCATTTTGTTTTATTTGGTTGACAGTTTTTTAGATTGATGTGTCCAATATATGGTGCTGTGGCAAAAAAGCTTGGCCCTGAAGAACTTGCACAAAGCATATAAAGCAGAGAAACATGTTGGCATCCAACAGTGGTATGCATACATAGCAACCGATACTGTTTTTTAGTTTAAGTGGGTTCACTGAGCAAAAGAATAAAAGTTGTTGTGCATTGAGTGAATCCCTTCAATTTTAACTTTACCACACTGTGAGGTGTGACTAATCTTTGCACTTCACCCTATGCACCTTTACATCACTTACACTCTTTCTTTTGGACACCTTTTCTGTTAGGGCGTCATGACCGCCGATGATGATAACAATGGGCTCATCTGGTGAGTATCTACCAGTGGCCCGCTTGGTGGTACGCACGTGAGGGGTCATTTCGCCCGTTTCACTTTTTTCACATAAGTTAGTGTATGAATGGGACTGAATAGTTGAAAGTGGTATGCATACGAGTCCCTGATTTCTTAAAACACTGTAAACAAAGTGTGGGAAAAGGGTTTTATGGTATACAAATTTAAATACTACTGAACAGAGTATAACGAAGGGTATGTAGAAAACTACAAACCTTCATGCAGACTACGATAAGGAGATACGATAAATTAGGATCTCTGTAGTCTTAGGACCCTGGTCTTTTTGTAGTTTGTAACTCTTTGAGTGGAGGGCGACCAGGGTTCTTTCCCCTCTTTGCTCCTATTTTGATTGTGTCTACCTAATGTGTGCCAAAACCAATAACTATTTGTTGTTCAATTCTGCAGCATAAAAGACCTGATGCTACATCTGTGCCACGACTCAGATGGGTAGTCTTGGATGACTGTGCATTAATACGCTTTCTTAAGTAATGCACAAAACAAACGGAATTGCCTGTAATAAATGTTAGAAATATTGCCCGCAACACTGGCATATAAATGTTTCACTCAGAATTGCACAATTTAATAAAGTGTGGAAGCTGGGATTCATATAAACTTATCCTGCTGGGTTGGCTGCCGAGGCATATAACTTTGTGTATCAACTACTTCTCCCCCAATTCCACCTGTAAACTTTCTGTGGCATCATTGTTGTGAACCGAGAGCCTGTAGCATCCCATGTACCTAAAGTGAAGTCATGCCATAAAACAAAAGGCTAGGTGATGCCCATGGATCCATGTGAGGACATTGCTGGGTCCTTATTTCATTTATTGTGTTTACAACACGTGCCTGCTCTCAGACCATGAGGAGGGAAAGTCCAGGGGCCTTATTTATGAAGGCCTTGCGCCGCCGGTACGTCACTTTTTCCCATTTTAAAAGTGACGCACCGGCGGCGCAAGGCCTTCATAAATAAGGCCCCAGGTTTGGCTGAAACCCTAACCTGGGGCCTTAAAAACACTCATTTAACTGAAGAGACAGCTCTGTTTTAGCGGCACTAATTGAGAGATTAAAGAGGCCACACTGTCTGTGAGCAGCACGTACAGGCAGCACAGCCATGCACTCAATGGCAGGGTGAGCAAGTGACGCCACAGTAGCAGGTGAGGGCTGGGGCTACGTGTGAGCTTGCGAGACCCTGGCTGTCATTACATGCTCCTTTCATGCTTTTCCCAGCAAATGTGCCTCCCGAGGAATTACAAAAAGCAGATATGGTGCCGATTCCGTGCCCGATAATTTTCACGGGCCGCATGGAATGACCTCGTGAGTTGCAAGTTGCCCGCGGGCCGTTCTTTGAGTACTATCGGCGTATACTAAATATAGGACTCATCCTAAACTATGCCTATCACGTATCACAAAAAGGTGGCAAAGGGTCCAGTATTTCCCCATGCTTGTCTTACAAACAGAAGAGATGGAGGACAAAAAGTGCACAAGGAGTGGCAGAAAATAAAATACCGGAAGAGTTTACAAACCATATACAGTTAGAAGAGACCATACTCAGCGGAGTGCATTTTCCACTTCCAGCAAAAGATAGAGACGTTATATGACCGGCATGTGCATGCCTGGTATCATTACTGTGGTGAAAAAGTAAAGAGAAATCAAAGAAGAACTCTACCTTTTGCTGAGCCAGGTGCATAATAATTAAGGCTTCAAGTTTTCCTTTTTTTCAACTGATTTTTACAGATTAATACAGACATAAATATGGAAAAATAAAGGGAGAAATGTTTAAAAAAAAGTACCATAAAAACAGGATACCTAATAATGATTGATTGCTGTTAGATATGTACTGGTGCTTTTGGTTCAGTCTACCTATGGACTTTTTGGGGTGTACAATTTTAGAGGTTCTCTGCACCCATAGTTATACAGCCTCAGCTTTAACTATAACATACTGGCGGTCGCAAGTAGGTAGATATAGTTAGGATCTAGTTTCTATAGACAAAGAGAGACTCATTTACGAGGCCCCTTGCGCCACTGGGGCGTTACTTTTATTGACACTCCTTTGCTCCTGTGCTGGCCCCTATTTACAAGGGCAGGCAAAGCCACTCTTCATGGCTTTTTACAGCCTTGTAAATATGGTCACCTTTCACGCAGTAATCTGCATAAGAGGGGCGCTCCAAGGGTGTTGCTGTTGGTGTTCACAGGCAGCACTCATGGAATCTGATGCATTCCCAGATTTACATGGTTTTGTATGGGAATGCAGCAGATTCCTACACCTCCCCAGGTGAGGCGCAAAAAGTAGAAATACCTTTTTTTCTCCTTTTTCTGTGTGTGCTACATTCTGCAAAAAAAAAAAGAGGAAAATTCTAATTGTGATTGTTTATGTGCAGGAAGGTGTGCCTTTCTGCACAAAAATAATCATCCCTGCAATGCAGGCTCCTCTGCACCATGGCGCAAGGGTGCCTGCATTGGCGCATGGCAGCCTATTGTGTGCTAGTGCGGGGGAAAAGGACAGGAATACACAGTATCTCATAAATACAGTGCATTCCTGCCATTTTCTTTTAATGCAGGGCAGCACAGCAAGAGTCCTTGCGGCGTTGCCCTGCACCAAAACCTAGTAATTGCTAATAACGTTGACACTGTTAGGTGAATCGTCATGAACACATTTTTCCCCATGCAGTTTCTAAGACGTTTTTTAAACACAACACAGTCCGAACCACTGAACTGCATTACACCAAATTTGTCAGGAAGCTAGATCTTCGTCCAGAATAGAGGGCTTTTTGTAATTTGGCCACAGTTAAACAGAGCACCATTGCGATCTGGCTGGACTGCAGCGTAATAGCCCTTCATTGTCACAGAACAACGAATATAGACATTCTATTATATATTAGCTAAGTCACCTCTATAAGGTTCCTTGTATGTTCACTGAGCTGCTTGATGTATCAAAATATGACATTTTAGTCATTACCACAATATGTCCTTTTTGTGAACATTCTACAAATCGGGTTTCTGGTTGGCAGAGGTATGCACCCTGTCAAAGCAGGAATCACAATCCTAGTCAGGGTAAGTCAGAAACACCCTTTAAATTAGCCTTTGCTCACCTTCTGGTAGCTTGGCACAGAGCAGGCAGGCTTCACTTAAGAGGCAATATGTAAAGTATTTGTGCAACACTTCAAACAAAAAAGCTGTGAAAACACCACAAAGAGACTCTACACCAGTTTAGGCAAGTAGATTATCATTTTATAGCAAGACCAATATGACAAAGATCCAATAAGTAGAAGTCGATATATGAATTTGTAAAGATCAAAGGTAAAATCAGCGCGTAGAAGCAGGAAGGCCCTATGGTAGTTATCTGGTCACACTGGACTGGGGCAAAGTCAAGAGTTCAGGCTGAACACAATGGAGAGTGGGCTGGATACTAGAGCCCCACAACGCCTGCTGAACAAAGTACCTTGATCCTGGATGCAACAGCAAGATGCAGGGCACAGTCAGTGTTGATCCTTGTAGTCGAAGTGATGGGATGATTTTCTCCACACAATGATGGTGACGCACCAGTTATGAAGCTAAAGACCCAAAGCTAAGATAGGTTGGTTCAGAAGCAGATGCGCTGGGTTTCTCCATGCAGTTGAGGAATGCATAAATCTTCTCACACTGCAGCGGTGTGCTGCAGCAGTTCCAATGCATCTGTTCTTGAGGCAATGAGCTGCTTCAGAGTGCGATGTGCCAGGTCTGTTCCCTCAACAGCATTGATGTGTCAGTTCTACTTCATGCAGCAGAGGATGCATCATTTCCATTGGAGCAAGCACCTGGAACCACTTCCAAAGGTCCAGGCACAGGACCAGAAGGTGAGCCTTTGATATCCCTGAGCTTTAAAAGAGGAGGCAAGCCAGCATGCAATTGGAGATAACTCTGACTTCAAATTAAGAGTCCAGTTCTTCTTCAGCATGGGCACGCAGTAGCAGGCAGCACAGCAGATAAGCACATCTTCCAGAGCAGCAGTCCGGTAGAGTGTCAGTCCTTGGTAGAAGCTCAGCAGTCCTTATTTCTGGCAGAGTTTCTTCACAGGTCCAGAAGTGTCTATTTGGTGGAGTCAGAGACCCAGCACTTATACTCAGTTGTGCCTTTGAAGTGAAGTTGACTATAAAGAGGGGCTCTGAAGTGTACAGAGGTCCCTTCTTCACAGCTCTAGCTCCAGACTCACTACAGGGGGGGTAATCAACACATTGTGCAGGGCAGAACACAGACCATTCAGGTGTAAGTGTCAGCTCCTCCCTCCCATCCTGCCCACGATGAGCCATTAGTATGTAGATTCACACCCAGTCATAGCTCACCTTCCTTTGTGTTTGGCTGTCTAGAAGGAATGCAGGGGGTTAGCAGTCACCTACCCCAGATGTGTATTCCAGGGACAGGCAGAAGGCACCAAATGACATAGGTAAGCTGATGAGAACTTTCTAAAAGTGGCCTTTTCAGAATTACAATTTAAAATCCGACTTCACCATAAATTGTGATTTTAAATTGTGATTCCAGAGATACCAAACATGGGAGTCCAATCTCTTCCCAATTGGAATTGATACTTATAAAATGTAATAAGGTAATCGCAATGTAATCATACGGGAGAGATAGGCCTTGCAGTAGTAAAAAATGAATTTAAGAGTTTTTTACTACTAGGACATGTAGAACTTAAAAGTAAATGTCCTACTTTTTAAATACACCCTGCCCTTGGGCTGCCCAGGGCCCACCTCAGGAGTGACATATATGTATTAAAAAGTAAGGTTTGGGCCTGGCAAGAGGGTTAACTTGCCAGGTCAACATGGTATTTTAAAACTGCACACTTGAGCTTTGCAACGTCAGGTCTGAGACATGTTTAAAAGGGCTACTTAAGTGTCTAGCACAATTTACAGGCCCTAGGCATATGTTGAGCATTTCACTAGGGGCTTATAAGTAAATTAAATGTGCCAATTGTGACCATGTTTAGGGGAGAAAGTACCTGCAATTTAGCACTAGTAAAAAGTGATAAAGTGCTCAGAGTCCTAAAGCCAATAAAAAAGAGTTCAGAAAAGAAGGAGGAGGAAGGCAAAAGGTTTGAGGTAACCCTTCAGATAGGGCCGTTTTCCAAAAGAACAGTTGTAAAAAACATTACGGGCCAGATGTAGGTACATTTTATTTACCGATTCTAAAATACCGACTCATACCGAATCGGTATTTCAGAATCGGAAAATGAGATGTAGGTAAAAAATCGGTAAAAATTACCGATTCGGAATCACTCGGAATCTGAAATCTGTATTTACCGAATCGGTATTTACCGAGTCGGTAAACACCGATTCGGTAAATACCGAATCGGAAATTTGAAACTGACAAACATGTGAGCTTTGAACCAATCAGGAACTCCAACCACACCCAGACCCAAAGGTACAGTGGAATCAACCAATCAGAATCAAGCACCCCTCCCCAGTACCTGGGAGTGGCCACGCCCATGCAGGTGCAGAAACCAACAGTCAGGAGAGCAGGAGGACAGACTGAGGAGCAGGCTTCCCTGAGCTTACCTGTACATCACCATGGAGAGTCAGGATGGACAGAGGGATGCTGCTGAGCGCAAAAGAAAATTGAAATTCAGCCCTGAAGAACTGCAGGTGCTTGTTGCAGAGGTTGTCAGACATTACAGCAAGATCTTTGGTAAACGATCACTGCATGTTGCTGAGTCCATCAAGCGCACTACCTGGATTGACATACAAGGAAAGGTAAATGCCATTGGTGTCACCCACCGTGAAATAGACGATTTGAAAAAAAGGTGGTATGATCTTCGCATCATTATAAAAAAGAAACTAGCTGCCCACCGCAAAGAAGCTGCAGCACCAGGGGGAGGAAGAAACCGAGCACCACGACTCCCCGACATTGAGGAGCTGGTGGAATCTACCCTTGAGCCTGAATCCATCAACGGCATTGGGGACGCTGACAGCTCCGCAAGAGCTGCAAAGAAACAAAGTAAGATGCATGTACATTGTCATTAACCCATTTACCTATTCCCCTTACACACTCTGTGTGCCTACATCACACTCCAGAACAGGTTTTACCAATGGCCAGCAATGCATCATGGGAAATGTAGTCATAGGTAGATACCTCTATGCAGTCAGCATACCATACAGCAAGGGATGCAACACACTACTAGCCTAAGCAAATGAGGGACAGGCAAATGTGCGATAGTAGTGTGTTTAATCAAGAGACACAGGTGAACTACTCCACTGACACAATGTCCATGTCTGTCCACAGGAGAGTCATTGCACAGCACAGCAAAGGATAGGGAGAAGAGGAGGGAAGAAGCTGGTCCCAGCACAGTACACGGAGGGAAGGACAAAGAGCAGGCAGCCAATCCACCTGAGGATACAACACCACCACAGCCACAGTCTCCTCTTTTATTTGGTAGTCAGGAGTCAGGAGCGGCTGCACAGTCCCCCACCCCGACAACTCCGTCCCCAGTGCTGGAAAGGGCAAGGCGGCTTGATGTGCCCCCTCCCCGCATACTGGAAACATCTGAGGAGGAAGAGGATGAGGGTGACATGGCCATCAACCCACTAGAGTCAGCCGACGCTGAGCAGCTGGCCACTCCTAGAGCTGTGCGGGCCAGTGTCCGAGGACGAAGGTCACGGGAGGCAGCTGAAGAGCATCACGGTCAGGGGGTCTTCTGCGGTCTGGAGGTCACCATGGTCAAAGTCCAGAGTCTGCAGGCGAAAGCAATGATGGGTGATCAGAGGCAGGCACGCACCACCAACAACAAGCTGGATGACATAGGCAAGGGCATAGGAGACATTTCTGAGAGCATGCAGTCAATGGCATCTGGCATTACAGACATGACACAGTGCATGACTGTCCTGTGCGACAAGTTGGACAGGGACCATTTGGAGAGGCGCAATGCTTGTGTTGATGTGCGGCAGCAGACAAAAGCCCTAAACAGATTTGCGACTGCAACCTCCCTGCTGTGCAGACGGTCAGTGGCGATGCAGGATGCTATTGTTCAGTGCTGCACCAATTTATCTGTGGGAATGGCCAGAGTGACCTCTGCCATGGAGCTCATGCTCGCACAACAGACTGGCACTCGAGGCGACACATATGTGGGTGAAAGTGAGGAGTCCACCAGCAGGAGTGGCGCAAGCACTCCTGTACCAGAAATACAAAGGAGCGGCAGGCGTCATGTGACAGAGACAGGCCATACCGAGAACCTTGACACACAGCCACATCAGTCCCACCCTGTGATCCGTGGACGTAAACATTGACTATGCCCTCCACCCAAGGAACAGGTCACGGTGGTGTTAACCGTGACCACACAGTCATGGACATTTATATTTCGTTTAACCATTGTGTTGTATCATTGCACTTGCGTAGTGAAAAGTGAAAATTAAACTACGTACGTCATAATCTTTGCCTGTCTGTGTCTCATTACTCACTCAGAAATATTGCTGTGTGTCCTCCGCCCTTCTCAGTCTCCCATCTGTTGCAGGTGCCGCTACTGTACCATGGGCCTCTGCCAGTTCTGTGTCATCATCAATGTCCTCATGATGTGTGAGCTCCAAGAAGAACTGCAGAGCCCTCGAGAAAACCTGGCGCACAGACCCAACACCAGACAACATGACTGCCCTCAAGCTCGCCACCCGAAAACACCACCAGCTGATCCGCGCCACCAAGAAAACCGCATTCAAGGAACGACTGGACAACAACGCACACAACAGCAAGGAACTCTTCAACATCGTGAAAGAGCTCTCCAACCCCAACGCTGGAAACAACGACATCACCCCTTCGCAAGACCTCTGCAACTCCCTCGCCTCCTACTTCCACAACAAGATCGCGGACATACACAACAGCTTCAGCACTCAACCAACGCACGCCACGACCGAACCACCGCCCCCCACCACCACCCTCCACGCCTGGACCCCGATCAGCACCGAAGACACCATCCGCACGATGAACTCCATCCACTCCGGATCTCCGACAGACCCCTGCCCTCACCACGTCTTCAACAAGGCCGATGCTGTCATCGCACCCCACCTGCGGGACATCATCAACACCTCCTTCGACATCGCCACCTTCCCGGAGAGCTGGAAGCACGCCGAACTCAGCGCTCTACTCAAGAAACCATCAGCAGACCCCACCGACCTCAAGAACTACCGCCCCATCTCGCTGCTCCCGTTTCCGGCCAAAGTCATCGAGAAGACCGTCAACAAGCAACTGGCCGCCTTCCTCGAGACGAACGGATCCCTCGACCTCTCGCAGTCTGGCTTCCGGGCCAACCACAGCACCGAGACCGCCCTGATCGCAGCCACAGACGACATCCGAGCCCTGCTCGACAACGGAGAAACAGCGGCCCTCATCCTCCTGGACCTCTCCGCGGCCTTCGACACTGTCTGCCACCGCACCCTAGTGCAGCGCCTCAGCAACGTCGGAATCCAGGAGAAGGCACTGGAGTGGATCACCTCCTTCCTCACCGGAAGGACACAGAGAGTCCGCCTCCCCCCGTTCAGATCCGAGGCCACCGAAGTCATCTGCGGCGTTCCTCAAGGCTCCTCGCTCAGCCCAACTCTCTTCAACGTCTACATGAGCCCCCTCGCAGCCATCGCACGCCAGCACAACCTGAACATCATCTCCTACGCCGACGACACCCAGCTGATCCTCTCCCTCACTAACGACCCCGCCACCGCCAGAGCCAACCTGCACGAAGGGATGACAGAAGTAGCCAAATGGATGTCGAACAGCCGCCTGAAACTGAACTCAGACAAGACGGAAGTCCTCATCCTGGGATCCTCACCCTCCGCCTGGGACGACTCCTGGTGGCCCCCCGCCCTGGGCAGCGCACCCAAACCAACTGACCACGCACGCAACCTGGGCTTCATCCTGGACTCCTCCCTCTCCATGACCAGACAAGTCAACGCCGTCTCCTCGTCGTGCTTCCACATCCTGCGAATGCTACGCAAGATCTTCCGATGGATCCCCACCGAGACCAGGAAGACGGTCACCCAGGCCCTCGTTACCAGCCGTCTGGACTACGGCAACTCCCTCTACGCTGGAACCACCGCCAAACTCCAGAAGAGACTCCAGCGGATCCAGAACACCTCTGCACGACTCATCCTGGACATCCCCCGCCGAAGCCACATCTCCGGACACCTGAGAGACCTGCACTGGCTCCCGGTCAACAAGAGAATCACCTTCCGGCTCCTCACCCACGCACACAAAGCCCTACACAACCAAGGACCAGGATACCTCAACAGCCGCCTCAACTTCTACGCTCCCACGCGCCAGCTTCGATCGACCAGCCACGCCCTCGCCGCCGTCCCCCGCATCCGAAGAGCCACCACAGGAGGAAGGTCCTTCTCCTACCTGGCCGCCAAGACTTGGAACTCCCTGCCGACCCACCTCCGCCTGACCCAGGACCACCTCGCCTTCAGGAAGCAGCTCAAGACCTGGCTATTCGAGCAGTAGCGGACCCCCCCCCCCAGCGCCTTGAGACCCTCCGGGTGAGTAGTGCGCTATACAAATGCTCTGATTGATTGATTGATTGATTGATTGATTGATCTCCACCTCTGTGCCTTCCTTGGTGATGAGATTGTGTAACATTGCACAGGTTGCAATGATTTTGCAGCACAGGATTGGAGTGTACTGGCGTGCACCTCCGCTCTTGAACGAAACCTGCTCTTGAGTAGTCCAAATGTGCGCTCTACAACGTTGCGTGTGGATCTGTGTGCCACATTGTACCGCCTTTCACTCCTGGTGTATGAATTGAGGTAGGGGGTAAGCACAAAGGACCGCAGGGCATATGCACTGTCGCCTAGGGGGGAGAAAGATTGACATTAGTTGCATGTACATGATACATTGATCTGCTGTGGGTGTCAGGGTGTATCAATGTCATTTACCTAGCAGGTATCCGTTTCCAAATTCTCCTGCAACTAGGCGTGTGTATATTCAACTGTTCTGGAATATGTACGAATCATGGGTACTCCCAGGGAATTTCGCAACGATGTCTGTGATAATGTTGCCAGCGTTGCATATGACCTGTACATTGATAGAGTGTGTTGACTTGCGGTTCCTGTATATGTGTTCTGTGGCTGCAGGTGGACAGAGTGGTACGTAGGTGCCATCTATGCAGCCTATCACGTGAGGGAAGTGTGCCAGTTGATAGAAATCAGTCTTGGTTTTTGCAAGCTCCGCAGGTGTGTCAGGGAATGTAATATAATGCTCCATCCTCTGCATCATGGCGTCAAGGAACATCCTGAAGAAGCGGGACAGGCAGCTCTGGGACACACCACCCACTGAAGCTATCACACTCTGGTAGCTCCCGGAGACAAGCAGGTGTAAGCTACACAGCACCTGCACATGGGGTGGGATGGCGTGGGCCCTGGGTGTTGGGTGCTGCAGGAGTGGGTGTAGGTCCCTGATCAAGTCCTTGATGGTTTGGGGATGTAGCCTGTACCTCTGGAGTATTTCAGGCTCTGTTAGTTGGAACAGTGTTATCCTCTGCCTGTACACTTGTTCCTCCCTTTGCCATTCCCTCTCTTCTGCTGCCTGTAGTCTCTGCCGCCTTGCAATGACGTAGAAAGCCGCCATTCTGGTTCCTCTGTTGCATTTTGGGACTCTTTTTATTGCCTTCAGCTGGTTACCACCTGCATTCAATCCATGATAAATACCGACTCATAATTACAGAATTTCTGTGAATTCGGTATTTTTCGGGTTTCCTACATCTCCATGGCCATTTATTTACCGTTTCTTATTTACCGATTCGGTAAATAAGAATTCGGTAATTATGTATTCGGAATATTCCGCTTCGGTAAAAAAACGTCTTATAATTACCGAGTCGGAATTATACCGACTCATAATTACCGAGTCGGAATTATACTAACTCATGTTTTCCGATTCGGTAATAAATAGGCTCCTACATCTCATTTCATGGATTCCGGTCGGTAACGGCCGAATTTACCGATTTTCGGCCGTTACCGACCGGTATTGGGCGACCTACATCTTGCCCTACATCACTCTGTAGATAAATCTAAAATTTCCAATAAGCGGGATTGGGGGAGCAGGAATAAGTGGTAACACAATGGGCAGCTTTTGTTTCTCTTATTTTTTTAAGTAGAAACGCTTAAGGAGTATGTCTGGAAATGAAACCACTCATGCTTTGAGCCACACAGGACCTTTTATCAGCACTGCAAGAAGGAGGGATGACCAGTTCTAGCTTTGGCTGAGGAGGAGGAAAAACTGTTTCCATATAGGTATGGCTAGAAGGAATAAACAGAACGTGAAGTACCAGTACAGCTATGAACACTTTGGATGATGAACCCTAGGGAGATTTGTATTAAAATGAGAAATGAAGTGCTGAAAAAGGAGGTTGGATTATGATGTGAAAGTTGCCAGCAGGGGATATAATTTTTCATTAACTGCCTAGTGCACAGGACAATACTGGCAGCTCACTATTGCCTTCTTGGAACATTTGTGAGCCTAAGAAAAACAGCTGGGAGAAAGAAGGCTGAGTGTTTGGGAAAGAAGATCCAAGGAGTCCTGATTCCTGTTGTTATACAAGTACAGGAACTGATCTCCACAGGTCGTTTGGTTGGCCCCCTGTGCTGCTAAAGAGAAACAAAATACAAAATAACTCCCTAATTTTACAATGGCTGGGTTGACAATTTAGATGGGACCATGAGAGAGCCCAGACTGATAAAGGAGCATGACCCTGCTATGAGGACTTGTAGGTTTCGAGTGACCAGAAGGAGCTTTCCCAGCAGCAAGAACTTTGTGGGACATAGGGCCTAATTTAGACTCATGATTTAGTGTTTGATGGACAGGGTACTCCACAATGGCAACAGAGTACCCTCTCAGCCAAATTGAAGTTCTGCTCACCTCATTTAGAGTCAGCGATGGAGACTTCTTCATCTTTACCTCTGGCATACTCCTCTGATGGCCCAATTGAATAAGGGCAATCAGAGGCTGGCCATTTGTCCACCCACATGATTTAGAGTGAGTGTACAAATGGCCAGTTTTTACTATCACACAGCGGGATCCAAAACGTGGCTGAAAGTGAAAGTAAAAACATTTTAAAAACCCCATGCCATGAGAGAAAACGCACATTGTGGTGGGTCACTGTTTTTTTTTTCAAAAAGAAAATACCACTTTGGGATTTAAAAAATATTATTTCGAAAGTGTGCTATACGGCACCATCATATTCACAGAGCTGTTTAGCACAATTTCAATGTATTGACAGGAACTGCCATAACGCTGTTTCCTGCTAATGTAAGAGATGAAGGTATGGGTGGAGGGCATGTCTAAATTCATACTGCGGTTACTTCTTCAGGACAATGGAGCATTTTACTCCATCATCTTGACATAGTACTCTGGACTATAAATCAGCCCCTGTAGCTTTCCCAGAGAGGATCCACCCTAAACAGGCAATTCATCTAAGTCTATTCCACTGTGTATTTTTTGCTCTGAAGAAAACAGTTTCATAGGGATGGCGCAATACAGGTTTCTAGCCTAGAGAAGCCGTGGCCAGCTACAGCTTCCAGCTTTGCCTTCAGAAGTTTCAGGAACCAATGCGTCATTAAGTTAAAAAATTAAATCTTGGTCAGGGGCAAGGCTAAAAATCTGCCTTAGTGGTACAGCAACCTTGGTTGATGCAACATCCTGTCTTCTTCTGCTCAGAACTTTAGGTGCTCAAGCTGAAGCCTTCACTAGGGGTGCTTGACAATGATCCATCTGACTTTGAGCATTTCCTGTTTCTTCCAGCATCCTGCCTTGGCCCTCTAGAATACTTTGAAAATGAAGGGGCCTAAATACAAGCCCCTATAGCCACGGGGTCATCACTTTTTTCTACGTTCCTGTGGCAATAGGGGCGTCGCCTTATTTACAAGGCAACGTTAAGCCACTTAACGTGGCTTAACGGTGCCTTGTAAGTAAGCCTACTTTCATGCTATGCTTAGCGTGAAAGAGGTGGGCAGTGGGTGTTGCTGTGGGTGTCCCACCGCAACACCCATTGATTTTGATGCTGCCCCCTATTTAAAAGGGCAGCATAAATAGGAGGCAGCGCCAAAATTAATACCAAGGAAAATCTGGTCTTAACTTGGCAACACAAGGAGCAATGCTTTACTTCTCCTCGTTTTTGCTTGGGAAAAGCAAAAACTCCTTGGATTGTTTATGTGCATAAAGGTGACCCTTCCTGCACATAAACAACCCTAAAAATAAAATTACATTTTGTAACTCCCATGTGTGATGCATTAAGTAGCATACATTGAAGTGACATAACACCATTTCAAGATTGTTTATGTGCAGTAAGGGGGACCTTCCTGTGCATAACAATCTTCCCCTGCAAGCAGACACCCTGGCACTATGGTGCAAGAGTGCCTGCACTGGTACTACACTGCTAAGTGTAGTGCCAGCGCAGGGGAAATACAAAGCTTCACAATATCCTTTTAAATATGGTGCAGCCTTGCATTTCTGAAGTGGCGGAGGGAGGAGTTAAGCCATGACGGCTATGCCTCACTCTGCCACTTCTTTGTAAATATCCACCTAACACTCTTCTAAATTGCAAGATAACAAATCTGACTGGTGTTACATGCTTGGCTTACCTGACACCTGCTCCATTGCGGTCAGCGTGAAATTTCACTTGGGTCAAATTCAACTACTAACTGTGACTATCAATTGGCGCTTTGAGTCTTCTCAGCTCTTTTGGCCCTGTAATTTAAAATGAAATCAAATCTCAATTTTTCCATAACTAATGGTGTTATTTTTGGTATCCTATTGATCAGCGAATTGACCCGGGCCAAAAGTGGCCAAAGGAAGGGGGGCCACGCAGCCCTCCTACCCTATAAAGGATTTTAAAAGGAGGCAAGGCTCTGGGGGATGGGGTCCCCTGAGCCTAAATCGGCCTCAGAAGGGGTGTCGCACGGCCCATTCCAGTTTTTGTTTAAGTAAAAAAAAATGGGTCAGGCTCTGGGGGATGGGGTCCCCAGTTCCCAAAAAATACTAAAAGAAGGGGGCCAAACTGCCCCCTTCTAAAAATACAAAAAGAAAAGAAAAGTCGGCATCTCCCTGGAGGCCCCGCCTCTCCCTGCTCCACTCGGAAAAACGCTCCTCCTGGCGCATTCTAGGTTGGGCAATTAAGTTCCCTTGAAGGCTAGGAGTCATTAGGGGCCAACTAGCCCACCAGGTACCTCCAGTAATTCCCACACAGTGGGTTTGCTGAGAGGTGGTCTAAGACCACGCCCCTTTTTACACCACTCTGCAAACGTGCCTGTTGGCACACTTCTGGTGGGGTGAAGAGGTTCTCTTGTGTCCTGAGGACCTCAGGACTCAAGTAGATGTCATCCCTCAAGCAGGAGTGTGCCAGGGGTGCGTTTGCAGAGTGGCATAAAAAGAGTGTGTGGCCTCAAACCACTCTCAGCAATTCAGCTGTGTGGGACTTACTGGAGGTAACCGCAGGGCTAGTTGGCCCCCAGGGACCCTCAGGAGGCAAGGGGACTTCATTTTCTTTCAAAAGCACACCAGGAGGCATGTTTCTAGAGTGGTGGACAAAGGGGGCATGGCAGGTGTCCACCTCTCAGCAATTCCACTGTGTGGGGCTTACTGGAGGTAACAGGTAGTCTAGTTGACCCCTAATCACCCCTAGCAGTGAAGGGACTTTAATCCTCATCGCGGAGCATGCCAGGGAGCGTGTTAGCAGACTGGTGGGCAAAGGGGGCATGGCCTGCTATGAGAATTTACTAATGCTGCTGTGTGGGACTTACTGGAGGTCATATGAGTGGTAGTTGACCCCCAAGGTTGTCCTTGGGGGCCAACTACCCCTCCTGTTACCTCCAGTAAGTCCCACACAGTAGGTTTTGTAAGAAGTCTTCGAAGGCCATGCCCCCCTTTCTCCACCACTCTGCAAACGTGCCTCCTGGCACACTACGGGTTGGGGGATGAAGTCTACTTTTCTCCTGAGGGCCCGGAAGGACTTTGGGAGCCAAGAAGCCCTCCTGCTACCTCCTGTAAGTCCCACACAGTGGATTTCCTGAGCGGTGGTTGGAGGTCCAACCCCTTTTATCCACCTCTCTGCAAACGCGACTACTAGTTAAAGAAGCATTTGCAATCTAATAAGTTCTGCATTTGCGAGAGTTAGAGCTATTGGCGCTGTAAATGCAAAAATGTTTTTATTAATGTTTCTTGGAGTGGAGTGGATGTAGGTTGAGTATGGTGGAATTATGTGGTATGTTGTGCAGTGAAATTATGATTTGATTTGATTTAAAATGTATAGATTGCACGTATGCCCTAAGGCGTCTTGACGCTGTTTATGTGGATAGAAAGTATGTGGTATTTAGTGTGTAGGAATTATGTAGAGTATGTTTTATGGAGAGTAATTGTATGGCATGATAATCTGTGTTGTGCAGTGGTAACCCCAGGTTTAGTCTTCCTCGATTCCATAGAATCTAAACTATAAACTCAACGATACAAAAAAAGAAGGAACCACTAAGGAGCACTGATAGACCTAGTCAGAGGTATGAGCAGGCCACTGGAATTATGCAACTGCTTGGCTGTACCAACTTCTGCACAATTTTACATTTTCCGCATCTGCCTCATAATCCATCATCTGCTGCCCGATCTGAAGATTTGAACAAAAAAACCTTGTTTCTAGCACAAACAGCTCAAACACTACCAAAAATGTAGCGACAAGTGTTACAGTGTGGTGGAAGACCCTTTGCAAAACTAGAATTGTTACCTTTTACTTATTGCTAAATGTGTGTAATAAATTGGTACAATTAGTGTGCAAACCACTCTTGCTTCTTTCTGCACCTCTCTTGCCTCTTTTTGTATTTCTGTTGCTTCTTTATTCACCATTCTTTCTATTTCCCCACTTCTTTTGCCTCTTTCTGCTCATCTCTTCCACTTTATGCACCTTTCTTGCCTGTTTCTGCACCTCACTTACCTCTTTCTGCAACTCACTTGCTTCTTTCTGTAACCTCTTTCCTCTTTCTGCATCCTTCTTCCCTCTTTCTGTACCTCTTTTGCTTCTTTCTGTACCCCTGTTCCTTCTTTCTGCACCTCTAATGCATGTTTCTGCTCCTCTCTTGCCTCTTTCTGCACCTATGTAGCTTCTTTTTGCTCTTCCAATGCCTCTTTCTGCACCCCTCTTGATGCACCTCTGTTACTTCTTTCTGCACCTCTGTTGCTTCTTTCTGCACCACTCTTGCCTCTTTCTACACCCTACTTCCCTCATTCTGTACCACTCTTGCCTTTTTCTGCACCCTTCTTCCCTCTTTGTTCAACTTTCTTGCCTCTTTCTATACCTCTTTCTGTACCCCTCTTGCCTCTTTGTACACCTCTGATCATTCTCTCTGCACTTCTCTTGCCTCTTTCTGTACCCCTATTGCCTCTTTCTCTACTTCTGTTGGTTGCTTTGCACTGCTACTGCTTCTTTCTCCACTCATCTTGCCTCTTTCTGCACCCCTTTCCCACTTTCTACACCTCTTGTACCTCTGTACTCCTGTTCCTTTTCTGCACTTCTTTTGTCTGTTTCTGCAACTTTCTTGCCTCTTTCTTGAGCTGTCTTCCTTCTGCACCTCTGTTGCTTCTTTATGCACTTCTTTTGCCTCTTTCTACACCTCTCTTGCTTCTTTCTGCAACCCTGTTGTCTCTTTCTGCACTCATACTCCCTCTTTCTACACCTCCGTTGCTTCTTTCTGCACTTCTCTTGCTTTTTTCTGCACCTCTCTTGCTTCTTTCTGTACTTCTCTTGCTTCCTTCTACACATCTGTTTCTTCTTTCAGCAATTCTCTAACCTCTTTCTGCACTTCTCTTGCTTGTTTTTGCACCTCTCTTGCATCTTTATGTACCTCTGTTGCCTTTTTCTGCAACCCTGTTCCCTCCTTCAGCACCTTTCCTGCCTGTTTCTGTACCTCATTTGCATTTTTCTGTAGTTCGGTTGCTTCTTTCTTCACTTTTCTTGCCTCTTTCTGCATCCTTTGTGCCTCTTTCAGCACCTCTGTTGCTTCTTTCTGCACCCTTCCTGCCTCTTTGTGTACCTCTCTTGCCTCTTTTTACACCTCTGTTGGTTCTTTCTGCACTGCTCCTGCTTCTTTCTGCACCTCTTTTGCAAATTCCCGCTCACCTATTTATATACCCCTCTTCCCTATTTCTCCACCTCTCTTTCTTCTTTTTGTACTGTTCTTGCTTCGTCCTGCACCTCTCTTGCAAATGTCTATATCCTTTGTACCTCTTTCTGTTCCCCTGTTCCCTGTTTGTGCACCTTTCCTGCATGTTTCTGTATGTTCCTGCACATTTCCTGCATGTTTCTGTACCTCTTTCAGCAACTCTGTTGCTTCTTTCTGCTCTTCTCTTGCCTCTTTTTGCACCCCTCTTGCCTCTTTCAGCACCTCTGTTGCTTCTTTCTGCACTTCTTTGCCTTTTTCTGTACGCCTGTTGCCTCTTTCTGTACCCCTTTTGCCTCTTTCTGTATCTTTCCTACATCTTTCTGCACCTCTTTTGCCTTTTTATGCAGTTCTCTTTGCTATTTCTGCACCTCTTAGTTTTTTTGTGCACTTTTCTTGTCTCTTTCTGTACCCCTCTTGCCTCTTTCTGCACCTCTGTAGGTTCCTTCTGCACTGTTCTTGCTTCTTTCTGTACCTCTGTTACAAATTTGTACATCCCTCTTGCTTCTTTCTGTATCACTCTTCCCTCTTTCTGCACCTGTCTAGCCTCTGCCTGCACACCTGCTCCCTCTTTGTTCACCCCTTGTGCCTCTTCCTGCACCTGTCTTACCTCCTTCTGTACCTCACTTGCCTCTTTCTGTACTTCTCTTGCTTCTTTTACACACTTCTTACCTTTTTCTGCATATCTCTTGCCTCTCTCCGTACCTCTTTTGCCTTTATCTGCACATCTTTTGGTTCTCTCTGTACTGCTCTTGCCTCTTTCTGTACCCCTCTTGCCTCTTTCTGAACCTCTGTTGGTTGTTTCTGCACTGCTCTTGCTTTTTTTGCAGCTCTGTTGCAAATTTCTGCATCCCTCTTGCCTCTTTCTGTACCCCTCCTCCTTCTTTCTGTACCTCCCTTGCCTCTGCGTGCACACCTGTTCCCTCTTTCTGCACACTTTTTGCCTGTTTCTGTACCTCACTTGCCTCTTTCTGCACTTCTCTTGCGTCCTGCTCCTCTCTTGCCTCTTTCATCACCCCTCTTGCCACTTTCTGCACTCATCTTGTCACTTTCTGTATTCCTGTTGCTTCATTCTACACTTCTCTTGCCTCTTTCCGTACCTCTCTTGCTTCTTCCTGCACCCCTCTTGCCTCTTTCTGTACCCTTCTTTCCCCATTGTGCATCTCTCTTGCCTCTTTTGTACCTCTCTTGCCTCCGTCTGTATCCCTCTAGCATCTTTCTACATCTCTCTTGCTTCTTTCTGTACCCTTCCTCCCTTTTCCTGCACCTCACTTGCCTCTTTCTATACTTCTCTTGCTTCTCTCTTCTCCTCTGTTGCTTCTTTCAGCAATTCTCTTGCCTCTTTCTGCACTTCTGTTGCCTGTTTATGTACTGCATCTTCCCTCTTTCTCCACTTCTCTTGCCTCTTTCTGTTTCTCACTTGCCTCTTTCTCCACTTCTTTTGCTTCTTTTTTAAACCTCTGTTGATTCTTTCAATAATTCTCCCTAATTCTCTTGGCTCTTTCTATACCTCTCTTCCCTCTTCCTGCACCACTCTTGCCTCTTTCTGTATCTCTGTTGCTACTTTGTGCACCCTTTATGCATCCTTCTGTACCCTTCTTCCCTTTTTCTGCATGTCTCCTGGTTCTTTCTGCACTCCCATTGCCTCTTTCTGTACCCCTCTAGCCTCCTTCTGCACCTCTGTTGTTTATTAGTGCACTGCTCTGGCTACTTTCTTCACCTCTCTTGCATATTTCTTCACCCCTCTTGCCTCTTTATATGCCCCTATTACCTCCTGCACCTCTGTTAGTTGTTTCTGCACTGCTCTTGCTTCTTTCTGCAGTTCTTTTGCCTGTTTCTGCAACTCTCTTGTCTCTTTCTGCACTTATCTTGCCTCCTTCTGCACCTCTGTTGCTTCTTTTTTGTACTTCAGTTTCTCTTTCTGCATCCCACTTGCCTCTTTCTGCACATCTATTGCTTCTTTCTGTACTTCTGTTGCTTCTTTCTTCACCCCTCTTGCTTTCTGTGTCTTTCTTCCCTCTTTCAAGACCTTTCTTCCCTCTTTCTCCACCTCTCTTTCCTCTTTCTGCACCCCTGTTCCCTCTTCCTGCACATCTCTTGCCTGTTTCTGAAACTCTATTGGCTCTTTCTACAGTTGTCTTGTCTCTTTCTGTGCCTCTGTTACTACTTTATGTACTTCTCATGCCTCTTTCTACACCCCTATTGCCTCTTTCTGTTCCTCTCTTGGTTGATTCTGTACTGCTCTTGTTTCTTTCGGCACCTGTCTTGCATATTTCTACACCCCTCTTGCCTCTTTCTGCATCCGTTTCCCTCTTTTGGTACCTCTCTTGCCTCTGTCTGCACCCCTCTTGCCTCTTTCTGCACTGCTCTTGCCTCTTTCTGCACCTTTTTTCTGCACTGTTCTTGCCTCATACTACACCCCTCCGCCCTCTTTCTGCAACTCTGTTTGTTTTTTCTGTATCTCTCTTGCTTCTGTGTTCACCCCTGTTCCCTGTTTATACACCTCTTTTGCCTGTTTCTGCAACTCTGTTCCTCTTTCTACACTTTTCTTACCTCTTTCTGTACCTCTGTTGGTTCTTTCTGCACTGCTGTTGCTTCTATCTGCTACTCTCTTGTCCATTTATGCACCCCTCTTGCCTCTTTCTGCACCTCTGTTGGTTATTTCTGTATCTCTCTTGCATCTGTTTACTCCTGTCCCGTTTGTGCACCTCTTTTGCCTGTTTCTGCAACTCCGTTCCCCTTTCTGCACTTTTCATGCCTCTTTCTGCACCTCTGTTG
Organism: Lissotriton helveticus; assembly: GCF_964261635.1. Lineage (NCBI taxonomy): Eukaryota > Metazoa > Chordata > Amphibia > Caudata > Salamandridae > Lissotriton > Lissotriton helveticus. The sequence continues at coordinate 430,896,416 of NC_136059.1, forward strand.
CTTCTTTCTGTACTTCTCTTGCCTCTTTCTGCACCGTTCTTGCCTCTTCCTGCACCTCTGTTGCTTATTTCTGCACTTCTCTTGCTTCTTTCTACACCTCTCTTGCTCATTTCTGCACCCCTCATTCCTCTTTCTGTACCCTTCTTCCCTTTTCCTACACATCTCTTGGTTCTTTCTACACTCCTCTTGCCTCTTTTTGCATCTTTTTGCCTCTTTCTGCACCTCTTTTGCTTCTTTCTGCACTTTTCTTACCTCTTTCTGCACCCCTCTTGCCTCTGTCCGCACCTCTGTTGGTTCTTTCTGCACTGATCCTGCTTCTTTCTGTACTTCTCTTGCTTCTTTCTGCACTTCTTTTGCTTCTTTCTATGCCTCTTTTGCTTCTTTCTGCACCTCTCTTGCCTTTTTCTTCACACACAGGGCTACTTTTAAACTGACCTCAGGCTCAGCAGTGCACACATGCAAGTGCAGAAAAGGGCTTCTGGCCTCTAAACTGCCATGCCTGATTATATGCTAGGGACTGAGAGGTAGTTTTAATCCCCATGCCCTAATATGTACTAGGGCCTTACAGGGGAGGTCATGCCAATCCCAGAGATACCCCAATTCATAGTGTACCCTAATGTATGTCATTGTTTTACCTGTATTCTAAGTGTCCTTTAGCATAGCACTGACTTCGGGCCTGGTTAGGCAGAGACCAGGGTCAGTCAGAGTCTGTTACCACTAGTTATAGTCAGCAAAAGGGTGGGCGTGCCCAGGGCACAGGAAGGTTTTGCAACAAGACCTCTTTCTACACCTCTGTTGGTTCTTTCTGCACATCTCTTGCTTCTTTCCGTACCTTTCTTCCTCTTTCTGGACTTCTGTTACCTGTTTGTGCATTTCTCTTGCTCCTTTCTGTGCCTTTCTACCTCCTTTTACACATTTCCTACCTATGTAGGCATAGTTAGAAATTAGCATTTTAAAAAAACTTAGAAATGCGCTGAAAAAAACAGGGGTTTCAGGGATGCTAGTTAGAAATTAGCCTTTAAAAAACCGTTGAAATTCACTGAAAAAAAACATAGGTTTCAAGGACGTTATAGTTAGAAATTAGCATCATCAGTGAGGTCATTTGAGATGTCATCAGTGATGTCATGAATGATGTAATATGTGACGTCATCAGTAGTGCATTGCAGAGGTGCGAGTTATAGTTAGCTCAACTAACTGTTACGACTGAATTTCTCTGGTTGTGTGTGAGTGAAATGTCCAACTAACTATAACTTCCCAGAAACCTATTTTTTTTACGTGCATTTCAAAGGTTTTTTAAATGCTAATTTCTAACTAAGGTAAGGGACGAGGTGGCAGCTTGTCCTGACCCCGCTTGACGCCTACAAGCTTTTTAGAGCGGATGCTCTGTAAGATTATTGCTGCATTACTCCCTGGATTTTAAACGCACTGATTTTAAAATTGATTACGAATTTTAGAAAACGATCTTTTAACTTACCTAGCACCTTGCACTTTGCACTAGCGGCGGATAGCTGTTGAAATTGACTAATAATTTTAAACTGTATTCACCTGTATTGCTATTTGCACTCTGCCTAAGCTGCTAAGGGTCACACTTTCTGTCTGTGCTCAATAATCCAGCCTGCCCGCCCCGGTACGACTCGGTAGCCAATACCGTAGTGCGGAGGGCGGGGCGGGCAAGAGCCAGACACCCACAGGAAGTCGAGCAGTCAGCGTTCTAGCTGCTCACTTCTGAGGGCTATTTAGGCGGCGAGGAGGCACGAATCATTGCGGTAAGGGACGAGGTGGCAGCTTGTCCTGACCCCGCTTGACGCCTACAAGCTTTTTAGAGCGGATGCTCTGTAAGATTATTGCTGCATTACTCCCTGGATTTTAAATGCACTGATTTTAAAATTGATTACGAATTTTAGAAAACGATCTTTTAACTTACCTAGCACCTTGCACTTTGCACTAGCGGCGGATAGCTGTTGAAATTGACTAATAATTTTAAACTGTATTAACCTGTATTGCTATTTGCACTCTGCCTAAGCTGCTAAGGGTCACACTTTCTGTCTGTGCTCAATAATCCAGCCTGCCCGCCCCGGTCCGACTCGGTAGCCAATACCGTAATGCGGAGGGCGGGGCAGGCAAGAGCCAGACACCCACAGGAAGTCGAGCAGTCAGCGTTCTAGCTGCTCACTTCTGAGGGCTATTTAGGCGGCGAGGAGGCACGAATCATAGCGGTAAGGGACGAGGTGGCAGCTTGTCCTGACCCCGCTTGACGCCTACAAGCTTTTTAGAGCGGATGCTCTGTAAGATTATTGCTGCATTACTCCCTGGATTTTAAACGCACTGATTTTAAAATTGATTACGAATTTTAGAAAACAATCTTTTAACTTACCTAGCACCTTGCACTTTGCACTAGCGGCGGATAGCTGTTGAAATTGACTAATAATTTTAAACTGTATTCACCTGTATTGCTATTTGCACTCTGCCTAAGCTGCTAAGGGTCACACTTTCTGTCTGTGCTCAATAATCCAGCCTGCCCGCCCCGGTCCGACTCGGTAGCCAATACCGTAGTGCGGAGGGCGGGGCAGGCAAGAGCCAGACACCCACAGGAAGTCGAGCAGTCAGCGTTCTAGCTGCTCACTTCTGAGGGCTATTTAGCCCCTCGTCGGGTCTAGCGCGCAGCGGTTGCGCGCAGCGGGGCGCCTTAGTCGGCGCCTAAGACAAGCCAAAGACCTGCCCGTCTGCGCCCGTCCGCGCCAGAACGGAGCCAGGAGCCAGAGGCTATGTCCCCAATTCATGCCGCACAAAGAACCATCATTTATTCCATCGCAGACCTATTGGCCCTTAAACCAGCTCATCCACTCTGCTGCAAAAATGAGAACTGGACATATCCAGAAGGCCCTTTCTCCTGTAAACTATGCCACTTCCAAGCTAACACTCAATCTCGACCAGATTGTAAGATACCACAGACCATTCAACATAAAAACGAACTACAATGTTTACTGCTAAACGTACGGTCAATGCCGAAACATCAACTTCAGATATGGGATCTAATCCACACCTCTCAGCCTGATCTGTGTTTCCTGACGGAAACATGGCTCAAACCCCATACAACCCCCGCCATTACGATCGCAATCCCTTCAGGATATAAGTTCCTACATATGGACCGACCCGTTAAAACAGGAGGCGGGCTAGCCATCATACATAAGGAGCACCTGAAAGTAACTATTATAGAGGAAAAATGTAGTCCAACTATTGAATTTATAATCTTCAGGATTAATCTCTCCACTAAAATCGCCAAGAAAGGTGCACTTGTTTACCGCCCACCGGGACCTAATGCAGGGTTCTCTCTTTCCCTCATGGAATCGCTGACACCTTACATTAGAGCCAAGGAAGACTTTGTCCTCCTAGGCGACTTCAATATACATGCAGACAACCCGGAATTAAATGAATCCATATCCTTGTTTCAAGACATGTCCACTCTAGGACTCCAACTTCATAATTCGGACCCCACTCATGAAGGGGGTCACCTTCTAGATTTACTTTTCTCAAACTGCTCCACCATGTCAGGCATAGTTACCTCTCAGTTAGATTGGACAGACCATTATCTGCTGGAGTTCCATCTTCCAATAAAAAACAAACTGCCACCCCATAAAACTCTTCCCCCCATATGGCGACGTCAATGGCATAAAGTCACCATAGAAGGATTACAGAAGGTTTGGGAAATACCCACATCCCTGGCAACAGACAAAGTAGAAGATACCCTAATCAAATTCAAGGGTTCCCTAACAAAGGCAATAGACAAGCTAGCACCCCTCAAACTCCACAAACAATTCCCAACTCACAAGAAGGAGAAATGGTACACAGAAGTACTAAGAAGTGAGAAGCAAGGGTGTAGAAGATTGGAAAAAAAGTGGAGGAGGTCACACCTCACCGTGGATAGGAAAGCCTTTTCTGATGCCCAATCTATATATTACAAAAATATCAGAAAAGCCCGCAAGAATAGTTTGGCCCAGCAGATTTCAGAGGCAGGCAACTCCTCGAAGGAATTATATAAAATACTTGAATCCTTTGTGAAACCGACTGCATGCGCTAGCGCAGACGATTTTTCACTGCCACTCTGTGAAGAGATATCCATGTACTTCGAGAGTAAAATTAACATCATTTACGACAAAATCCTGAGTGCCACTCTCACTAACAGTGGCAGACACGCCCCCAGTGTTAGCCCTACTAGGACTGCCTCACAGCAAAGAACAGTATCGCTACTTACTTTTCCTCTAATATCTGATATCGATCTCCCCCCTCTAATAAACCACATAAAATCTGGCTCTCCTAACGACCTCATACCTGCAAGAATGATGTCCCCTCTCTGCCCCTTCCTAGGTCCATTCATACAAACTATACTAAATAAATCCCTCAGCGAAGGGCAGGTGCCGTCTGAGTGGAAACAAGCAGTCGTAAATCCAATTAGGAAAAATACCACACTACCCTGGTCAGATTTATCTAATCTGCGACCCATATCCCTCCTACCCTATCTCAGTAAACTTACCGAGAAGCATGTAAATACCCACCTGTCGAACTACATCGAGGCAGCGGGGGGCCTGGACCCATCCCAATCTGGTTTCAGGCCCAACCACAGCACTGAATCAGCCCTCCTCTCCGTGACCGACAACATCAGGATGTCACTGGACAGGGGGGAATCAGTGATTCTAGTGCTGTTAGACCTGTCCGCTGCCTTCGACACGGTATCACATGATCTTCTACTCGAAAGACTGAGAGATGTGGGGGTGGGAGGTACAGCCTTGTCATGGCTGCATAGCTTCCTCTCTGACCGAACCCAAGGCGTCAGACTGGGCTCTCATTCCTCACCATCAAGAGAGCTAGCAAAGGGAGTGCCACAGGGCTCGTGCCTCAGCCCCACGCTGTTTAACATTTATGTGGCCCCTTTAGCTAATCTGATAAGATCTTTTGGATTTACCCCTGTATCGTACGCTGATGACACCCAGCTGCTCTTCCCTTTCCAGACCCTAACACCGGCAATTCAGTCTTCATTTGCTGATGGGATGAGGGCAGTAGCACGCTGGATGTCAAAAAATTTTCTTCAGTGCAACGTGTCAAAAACCGAGGTCATGCTGTTTGGAGGGGCGACTCTTCTCTGGTCCCCGCAGTGGTGGCCTCTGGAGCTGGGCCCCGTCCCCAACCCCAAACAAACAGCAAAAAATCTCGGCGTCAAATTAGACCAGGCACTCCTGCTTAAGGAGCACACCACGCAAGTGGCGGGTGCCTGCCTCCATGTGGTGGGGATTCTGAGACGCGCCTTTCCTTTCCTACCCGAAAGCCATAGGAAAACTCTCATTCAGACCCTCATTATAAGCAGAATGGATTACTGCAACGGCCTATATCTCTCAGCAAATGAAGAACAGTTAGACAAACTTCAGGTTGTACAGAATACGGCTGCTAGGCTGGCCCTCAATGCCCCCCCCAGAACGCCTTCCCGCCCTCTTCTTCATCAACTTCACTGGTTACCTATAAAACAACGCATCAAATTTAAAGTCTGCAACATCATATATCGATGCCTGTTTGGTACCAGCCCCAGTTACCTGAAAGAAAAATTCTTGCCCTACATCCCTGGACGCACTCTCCGCTCCAGCAACCATCTGTTGCTTCAGGTCCCAAAGATAAGAAGAGCCAGACAGGGTGGTCGAGCACTGTCCTATAAAGGACCAATCCTGTGGAACTCCTTACCCACCGAGTTGAAACAGACCAGGACCCTGGAGTTATTCAGGAAAAAACTGAAGACATACCTCTTTACCCTGCCTTAAGTCTGCCCGACCCCCCATCCTCAGCTTTATTCTTACAGTAATCTGCCAAAAGCAAGTAACAGCGCAGAGATATCCCTTCGGGAATTGAATCATGCGCTTAACAAGCAAATAAATAAATAAATAAATAAATAACTACACCGTCTCTGAAACCTATGTTTTTTTCGGTGAATATATATATATATATGTATATATATATATATATTCACTGAAAAAACCATAGGTTATACACCATATATAGTTAGGAATTAGCATTTAAAAAACCTTATTTTACTCACACAAAACCAATGAAATTCCATATATAGTTAGTTGTACTAACTATATATCGCGCACCCGCAATCCACTGCTGATCATGTCACATATTACATCATTCATGACATGGTCAGTGACATCACTGATGACATCACTGATGACATCTCAAATGACATCACTGATGACATCACTGATGACATCTCAAATGACATCACTGATGACATCACTGATGACATCTCATTTGACATTACTGATCACATCACTGATGACATCATTCATGTGATAATACGATGAACCTCTTCAGACTCTAATATAACCTTAGATACACTCAGTGTAAACAGACACTCACAGACTGTCACTCATCCATGGAGTTACTTACACACCTAGTCAGTCATGCAAAGAATCAATCACACCTCCATTTTCACAACTATACAGTTATACACACCTTACTTATTCAAACATATACTAAAACATATTTACTCACTTATACAATCCTGGATACAAGTTCACAATGATCCATACAGCCACTCACACATTCACTGGCTCTTATGCACAGTTATTTATATATGTCAACTCTCACATGTACTGTATTTTACATATGTACTTACTTTGACATGTAGCACTGAGATATCTATTCACTCACCAATACAGTCATGCACACAGTCAACCGCCCATACAGCTGTTTCCACATGCACTTTTGAACCCATACATCTATGCACAGAGTCATACACCTCCCAGCCACCCACACACACACTCAGTGTCCCATACAAATGCTTGGGCAACCAATCAATAACCCATATAGTTACTCATATAGCTACTGATCAACACATGCAGCAGTTTACAGAAGAACAGACATAATGATGCACAAATTAAGACAGTTTAGTCACTAACCCATGCACTCAGTGAGACACATTTAACCACTCACTCATACAGTCAGTCATGCACCTACTAAATTCTTCATCCAGACACTTATACATCCACTCATTCTTAAATATGTAAGACATATTTTAACTTTACAGAAAAATACAGTCACTGGATGTTGTCATCAGTGATGTCATCAGTGATGTCATTTGAGATGTCATCAGTGATGTCATCAGTGATGTCATTTGAGATGTCATCAGTGATGTCATCAGTGATGTCACTGACCATGTCATGAATGATGTAATATGTGACATGATCAGCAGTGGATTGCGGGTGCGCGATATATAGTTAGTACAACTAACTATATATGGAATTTCATTCGTTTTGTGTGAGTAAAATAAGGTTTTCTAAATGCTAATTCCTAACTATATATGGTGTATAACCTATGGTTTTTTCAGTGAATTTTCAAGGTTTTGTAAATGCTAATTCCTAACTATATATGGTCTATAACCTATGGTTTTTTCAGTGAATTTCATTGGTTTTTTAAAAGCTAATATCTATAGCTGTAAAATGTATTCTTCTTTAAATCCAAAAATATATTTTATATGTTTATTAATAATTTTTTTTAAATATTTTTTTTGTTTCGCTCCCGGTCCGCGAACCGGAAAGCTTTCCGTTAGCTCAAATTGATGCCGCGACCCGGTCCGCGAACCGGTAAGAAATCAACATCGTGACGGTATCGCGTTGCCGCGTAATGCGTCTTATGACGTACCGCGTTAGCGCACCCGGAAGTGCTCCGGGGCGCGGACCGAGGCGCGAAACGAAGCTCCCCGGAAGCGATCCGCGACGCGTCGCGAAAGCACGACGTATCGCGTTGCCGCGTAATTAGTCTTGTGACGTACCGCGTTAGCGCACCCGGAAGTGCCCCGGGGCGCGGACCGAGGCGCGAAGCGCAGCGACCCGGAAGCTAACCGGGGCGCGTTCCGCAGCGCGTAACATGAGCGTGAGAGGTCATGTGACTTGTTAATAAAACTTTTCATTGGTTCATTTCACTTTTGGTTTCATAATGATGTAAGGCTAGGTCAGGTGACCTAAAAATAACACTTTTCATTGGTTGAGAACTATTGTTTTTCCCAAATGATGAAAACCCCTCCTTCTTTCCTCACTCTGACTTTCATCATTGTGAGAGGAAGACCTTTATTACTACTACTTCAGAAATGGCTTCAGTAGTTGCTTCAGCTGGTGCACCCCCACCACCACCTCCACCTCCTCATGGGAAGAGAGGACCACCTCCCCAGGTCATAACCAACACAGAGGAGGAAGAGGAAGAAATGGAGGAAGAGGAGGGAGAAGAACCACAGTTCTTGGAAGAGGTGCCCCGGGTTTCCCATAAGAAAGCCAGTTTCATCTGGCAGTTTTATTCAATCCCTCCTGGCCAAAAAAAAGTGAATGCGAGGTATGTCACCTGCCTCATCTGTAAAGAAAAATTATCCAGAGGGACGGATAAGAAATATAGTTATGGGAACTATACTATGCATAGGCATATGACCAGGAAGCATCCACTCAATTACAGCCGGGCGGAAATACGGGATTTGCAGGAAAATCCAACATCAACTCCTGTGGCCAGATCAAGATCAACAATTTCATTGACACCAGCAGAGGCACGGGAAACTGTGCCAAACATACAAGAGAATTTTGGCCACATGAAACACACTTGCATGCACTGTGGTGCGTTGATAGCATGTGGCAATATGAGTATAAATGCTATCAACCTGGCTTATGAACATCATAATTGCCCTAACCGCCCCCAGTAATTTTTTTTTTGCTCCTGTTGAGCCCTTTTCAATGCCTGTTTTTTGTTGTTTCCCCCCCCAAAAAAACCAAAAAAAATATAAAATCGTTAAAAAATAAAAAAAATAAAAAAATGTTCAAAAAAAAAATATATATATAAAACAACAAAAATATAAAAAAAAAAGTTCTTTTCAGAACTACCTTCCCTTTCAAAAAAAATTGCTAGAATGTTTAGCACTCTGGCAAGCTCTATTTCTTTTGGTTCGCTTCCCGGTTAGCTTCCCGGTACGCGGACCGGGAGCTAACCCAAAAATTAAAAAAAAAAAAAAGAGTAAGTATAAGGAAAGTAAACAGACAGTGATGTTAAAAGAAAGACAGCTATAGGGAGTAAAGAAGAGATACTGTTTAATAGATCTATTTACCGAAGAAAAGATGGAAGAGGGTATAATTGTGAAAAACAAAATAGATAACGAAGTGAAAGAAAAAAAAAGAAAGTATAACATTAACAAAGAAGAGTTTCTTGGAGAATGTGAGTGAATGTTCAAAATAAGATTAAAACATGAGGAATAACAGAGAGAAAAAATAGAAAACAGAAAACAAAAAATAACAGAAAAAGATTAATTGAAACAGCAAAAAAATGTAAGTAACATAGAGCCATATCATCAACATAGGCAATAAAAGTTTTGCAGCTTTTATTGCCAGAAATGTGTCGCTAAAGCTGCTTTTGCGGCAGAAAACTGCCGCTAAAACCACTTTTGCACCAGTTTTCTGCCAATAAAAAGAGCAATAATTTTATTGGCGGTGTTCATAATATGCCCCTTAGTGTGCTTCAACTACACAGAGAAAGCATTATGAACAAATAGTGATACAGTGATCAGTCAAAGACACTAAGAGTAATAGAGACGGAGTGAGTGAACAAGAGTGAGGAACTATGAGAAGAGAGGGACTGAGAAAAAGAGTGGAAGGAGTTGAGTAAGTAGGTAATAGAGAAAGGAATGAGGGAAGTAGCAAAGGCAGGAAACTGAGGGTTAAAGAAATGAAGCAGTGGAACTAATAGAAGTTAAATGTGATAGAAATGTAACGAAAAGAGTACAAAACATTTACTTTATAATTGTCGTTAAATTACTCACTTTTTGTTTTTATACTTTCAATCTGTGAAAGAGAGAACAAACATTTGAAAAATTTTAAAACATGTATTTAAAAATTACAAAAGACAAGAGAAAAAATTGAAGGACAAACAGTTTTTCAACAACTTTGACACTTACAGAAGCTTCTGCTTCTCCAGGCCCCCTACACAGTCCTAAAGATATACATTTTAAACTAACAGTATCTTGATGCAGATGAAGTGAGGCCTATCTTAAAACATGGTGCATCTTTTGCATTGCTGTTGTCTCAGAAAAGTGTCGCAAGACACTAAAAATTTTAATAATTGCTTCAGGATGCCAATAAGATGTGTCCTATCCAGAGGTTTGTTTGAGGTGAGGCCTACTCAGGGTTGCAGATGAAATTTCGAGTTGTTGAAGAGAATAGAGGACATAATACATGTGAAGGTCTACCAATGAAGTGAGTCATGTCCACTGCACTCTTGAACAAAGTCCAAACCTCCTATGTTTCCCTGGACAGACCTAAACTTGATCTGCACAATGTGATTCGTAATGATAGGAAACACAGGTGATGTAAATGAAATACGTACAATTTATTTTGCTCATTTAAAAATCACATCACTTGTGTTTCCTTTGCTTAGGTATCTTATTGTGCAGATGTAGTCCAGCATATGAAAGAATACGCAGAAGTGCAGCACTGCATGCAACAACTTTGACACTTACAGAAGCCTCACCTTCTCCATGCCTCCTACACAGTTCTACATATACATCATAAATGCAAACAGTACAGAATTAATTATACATGTTAAATGGTTTATTTTTGCTGTTCTCAGAATGTATCAAATTTCACTAAAAACAGTGACTTGAAGGTATTCATCATATAACAGCGGGAAAAAAAAAACACAATCAAAATGATTGTGTTTAAAAAACCCATACAGCATAACAAATCAGAATTCAGAACTCCTTAAAGTTAACTTACTTTCCATGACGTCAAAGGATGTCCTATGAACAGCTTATACTCTGTTGTGCTGTTATTACTTTCAGCCCGCCACTTTCTGAAAGAAAATCTCCATCGTTTTTAAAAACATGTTACATGCAATAAATGACTTCTTGCTCTCTACCACAAGTTTCCACAAGGCCAAATCTTGTCAGAGCCATTTATAACTCTTGGATTTCTTGTAAGCCAATCCCGTCATTTGGCATTTCTGCAACTTTCAGAATTAAAATGTTGAAGATCATTTTCACAATCCTGGAATAGTAATATCTTCCCCTTCTTGCTCAGTCATGTTCTACATTTCCTATGACACTGATACTGCTTACTATGAAGCAGACTTACACCACCTCTATGAGTACTACAATTATTTAATTCTCTACATCACTTTTAATCACAAAGCAATGTAAAACAGTAGACAGCATTGCAGACTTACATTCCCTCTACTCTATGTTTTGATTGGCTGCTTCAATTAGCTTTTAAAAAGAAATCGTTTTTCTGAACTCATTCAAAGTGCACTTATTTCTCCATGACGTCCAGTCTTATGGTTAGAAGTTATGTCTCTGAACTACACTTATCCTCAAGGCCAAATTGTGTAGGAGCCATTAGAACTTCTTGAAATTCCACAGAGCACATCCCGAGATTATTTCCCTAAAATGTTGGTTTTAAAAACACCAGGTAAGAGTTTTTAAGGTCATACGGCAAATTTTTTTTGAAAATTAAAACAGAATCATTGCAGAATGACCAGCCATTTCTAGACTTTAAATAAGCTGTGTAATGTCTGATGTTATTGAAGGGCCGTCATGATATATAATTGCTGCAGTTACAAAAGTCCTTCCTGATATTGACAACTGCGAAGCTACAAAATTTTTAATTAAAGTTGTCAATTTTGTTCCATCAGGCCTACATCGTTGGAACATTAAAATGACATACTGGCCATATGTTCGTATAAATAATGTGGAAATCATTTCAGATTTACATTGGCTACACTCCATGTTGTGATCAGCTCCTTTTACTAGCTTATTAAAGGAGACTGATTTACTGTCTGGCAAAGTTAAATATATAAATCTTTCTGAGTCTACACTAGTAGTACTTGATACCATACAGTTCTCGCAGTCATGCTGCCATTGATAAGAAAGCCCAAACAGCTGATCTACATCTACACCTTCAGCATGCAATACATCAAGCATATACATTAAAAACTCCTGACAATCTTGCTGAATATTTTGAGAGAATTGTGTTTGGCCTGAACATCTGTCTAACAGATTTCGAATTTCAGACACACTTTCTATGTTTGTTCTATCAGTGCTACATTTCTCTAACACAGAATTTAACAAACTGCAAAATCTTTGATCAGAATTGACCACAATCTCTTCTTTTACATTTTCTAGAGAAAACAAAACATTAACCACTACATTAGCATAGCAGTTGACACCAGAACTGTTTTCAAATTGAAAACCAACAACATCTTCAACAGAATCCTTTTTGTTTCTGCTTGTAATTTTAGGTTCATCGACTTTTCGTCTTTTTGCTACAACCTCCCCAGTATTGGTCACATTTCTTCGTTTCCGGCCTACCACACGTTTCTCAAACAAAGGATACTGAGGCAAATGTGGCGCATACTCTCTTCTTAACCTATTGTATTCCTTAACACAATCTAGATCCGCACAAATGTTTGTGACATCACACTCAATCAAGTACAATCCCGATAAAGTTCTAACTCGTGACAATGCCACATATGCCATACCCTCCTTGAACACAGAACTGCCAATATTCACCAATGCACAGTCTACACTTAAACCTTGCGATTTATGGATTGTCACCGCATATGCCAAGCAAACAGGAAACTGCTTACGGCGAACATATAAGTCTTTTACAAGCAAAAATCTAGCAGAGCAACGACCAATTAGCTGTACTTCCTCAATGCCATCAAATGTAATTTTTAAAAATTCAATTCCATCTCTATTTCTGTATTTTACAAAATCAACAACATTACCCATTGATCCATTTACCAGACCTCTTTCAACATGTAAATTCCTTCTTAAAATTATACGGCAGTTCAAGAACACATTCAGAGTCTTTTCAAAACCTGCAGTTTTAGATATACTCTTCTCTAATGAATCCAATTTTGTTTTCAGATTCTCAGACAAAATAATTGTTGATCCCATATGCTCTACTCTGTCAATAGCTTCCAGTTTCACAATCTCTTGCTTTTCCAAATGCAACATTTTGTTGTTGAATTTGGCACATTCTGCAAGAGTTGGCATCAAACATATTCCAGATTTCTTATCAGTAATTTTCTGAAAAATATTCTCAGGCACAACATCTTGTTCTGGATATAAATTTGACAGTAATCGTGCATGTAAAGCTTCTTTCCCATGCTCGGTCACTTTTCCAATTCTAACATCTTGTAGAATAGTCTTGTAAACTTCATCCTTCGCCTGACGCATATTTTCATGCAGTTCAGCATAATTGAAGTTTAACCATATATTGACGTTGCCAATGCTGCCTAGGCACTTCCTGGTATCTTCATGCGTGAGCATTTTGAACACAGGTTGCCCTTTCACTGGTGTCAGCTGCAAAAGATCTCCGAAAACAATGATGTGTTTGCCACCAAATAACACATCATACTCTGTTTTGAGAACTTCTTGCATTCTCAAATGCACAAAGGCAAGCATGACATTGGAAACCATGCTTACTTCGTCAATGATAAGAAGTTTCATTTTCCTCAAGATTCTTGAAACTTCAAAACAAGCATCTCCAGATAGCTTGTGATATTGTAATTTGTTGTCATGCTCCACTGGCAGCATCAGTAAACGATGTAAAGTAATCCCTTTAATGTTATGTGCTGCCAGTCCAGTTGGAGCGGTGACAACACAAGACAGCGATGACTCTGTCCTTTCCTGCAAATAGCATGAAATTGCTTTAATGAGGAAACTTTTTCCAGTTCCCGCTTCTCCACTCACGTACAGTCGGACAGGCTTCAACGACGTACATGAGCACTCTTTCTTGTCATGACTTAATCCATGATCAATTTGCATGGTAACTTCGTCATATATTTTCCTCTGCTCAACGTTGAGTTGTCTTTCCAACTCTTCTAAGTTAACCGCATCCTCCTGAGCATGTGCCATGGCTCTTTCCACTTCATTCATAGCAGTGGCAGCTTCATTTTCGATAACAGGTCCTCCTAGTGGATCCTGACTCAATGAAGCAGAACTCTGACTGTCCTGAGAACTGTCTCTGGCAATCTCGGCTGCAATCGTTGCTTCCTGCTCAATTTCCGCATTCAACATTTCTACATATTTGGGAAAAGCAGGACATTCTATGGTCTCCTTTGCAGCATTGAAAGAGTCTTCGTAACAGAGGAAATCTCCAAGCAGTTCCTCTTCTGCACGCCAAGGCTTGAAAAGTTGCAAAAGTGCTAAATAGAAAAACTCCTTTTTTTCAGGAGATTCGCCACTCAATTTTCGATGGTTTACCAAGTGGCATTTTCTTTGCTTGACCAGACATCCCTCACTTCCTATTACAGCATACACTCCTTTCTCAGTATCTTCTTTGATGTTCCTCTTGAATATGTAATTTTGAAGAACCTCATACAGACAAACATTGTCGAGGTGACTGCTTCTATTTGGATAATATGTATCCAACATGTTGGTCTTCAAAATGTCGGTACTGTTTGGCTCCTTTTCCGCCAAATACTCAATTTCCCGCACAGGTTTCAGAACTCGATTACGCGTTGCAGCAAGACCAAGACTCGCCCAAACGATACTCCTGGACTTGGCATAGAGACTTGCTGAAGACAACCGGTCAGAGCATTCGTAAGCTCCAATTTCTCGATGCGACAACATCTTCAGACTGAAACTGTACAACTTCTTGCTGAGGCTCTTTTCATGGGAAATGTCCTCCCACATATCCTTCAATTCTGTCTTCTCTTTTTTGGTGATGTAAGATGTCACATACCGAGCCACAGCCATACAGTTATCAGCCACAAACTGTATATCCATGTTAGCATTCCACATGGACAAAATCACCGGGTTGTAGTCGTTGATGTACTTGGACTCTTCGTTCCTCTTCAAATTGTATGTGTTTTTAGGTGATTTCTTCATCACATTATGTCGCAGCGAAGACATCAAACTGTTTACTCTTCCTTTAGAAATCACCGGTCGTGGAAAGCCGAAACGACATTTGGTGTAGAACTTGTCCTTGTTTCGGAATTTACGACGGCAGTACTTTCCACATCGATGGCTTTGGAAACGCAGAACTTTTTCTCTTAGGCTTTTCTTCTCCTTTGCGTTTGGAACAGCACACGTAGAATACTGTTGGATGAAACTCATCACTGAGTCTTCTGGATCCGTTCCAAATTTAGGTGCATCCTTGATCCACAGCAACATATGTATATGAGGAGCACCTCTTGCTTGGTACTCCTTTCTCCAGAAGAAATCCAACACCTCTCCAAGAGGTGGATTCTTCTTATTCATGATGAAAGACATCATAGCTTCAAATCTATGATTGAAGTACCTACATACATTGACTGGATCCAAAGAGCACAGTTCTCCGGGTGTCTTGAATTGGATGTTATCTACGTTAGCATTTGCCTCTCGTAGAAATTCAAGTAAGTCTTCCCAGCCATACTCGGCACAGCTCAGAGTGAGGAACCATGTGGGAGTACCTAAGTTCCTCAGCATACATTTTAAATCACCATGACGACGGTACCAGTACTCATTAGTACCACGCTGACACGCCATGAGATTAATCAGGTGAGAATCCAAAATACTGTCTTGGACATTGACTTTATCCATAAAGTCACTTGCCGAGATGTTTTGCATGTGTATACCACTTTTCAAGATGTGGTTCACTGCATATGACAGTCCAGACAGATCGCTTTCAAACAGGAGATGAAACAAATAAGGAATGCATTGTCGAAACCTAGCATCTACTGCATACAATCGCAAAGTCTGGTATTCAGAAGCAGGAATTTGATGAGGTCGCTCATCATATCTTCCTCCCTGACCTGTTGGAAAAAGCTGTGGGAAACACCGAGCTTCCAAACTTTCCTCCCAAACACTAATGGGACTCCCTTTGGCTTGTTTCATTTGAAACAACTCAATAGCATTCCCTATGACTTCCTTGGAATGCAAAGGATGAACACTATAATGTTCATATATTTCTTCACTAGTAGAGGGTTCTACTTTCTCAATTTGACCAGCACACAAATCGCTATCCTCTTCCTCACTTACTTCCTCTTCTGCAACATATACATTCTTATAGTATTTATTATTTTTTTTCAAATACAATGTTGCCTTTTTAACTTTCCTAACATCTACTAAATCTTGCCATATTTTCTTATTCTTTGTCGGAACCCCATTAACTAAGATAACCAGAGGTTCCTCTTCCACTTTTTCTACTCCAATTGTGTTAATGTTTTTCTTCAAATCTAGAGGCAAATAAACAACTCTTCCCTTTAATCCTCTCTGTAAATCTGATGGAGGCAATTTCCCTGTCTTTGGCTCCATTCTTACAATAGCCTGAAAGGGATGGATACTTTGAATCAAAATAGATTCATAAGTATTTAAATCCTTCAATTCAGAAGGAATCTCAATCAATTCCAGATTATTATGAACTGCTCTAGCAGGCATCTGGTTTTGATTTAATTTGTTACAACAATAAGTACACACACGTTGATCCAATCCCAAATCAAAACAATTTTCTACCATCAAGTATGTTGTGAAATCCTTCCATTCACTATTATTTTCCCTTTCACTTTTTGCATATAAATCCACTAACTTAGTCTGATTCTTATAATAAGTGCGTCGACAACACACACAAGTGAAATTTGGCCTCTCACTTGATTTGACCTGAAACGTCGGAATTTCCCTCTGGAAATTATCTGTACTGGAAACCTGTACACTATCTTCCACATTACCCGCTTCTTCTTGGTCAATTTCAACTTTCTCCTCTTTACTTCCAAAGTAACAAAACTCAATTTCTTCACATATATTCTTCACATCTATTTCAGAACCATGCAAAAGAGCAGCGCATAATTGTTTAAGCATAATTGCTGGACTCTTAGCATAATACAACATTCTAACTAATTTCCTCATTTTATTATGATGCACTGCTAGCATCCTGAAATGATGAAAAACACTCTGGCATACTCTCCTGGAAAGACAAGCCAGTGAATGACCATGCAAACCTGTCACTTCTCTCACTCTGCAAGGATCTAATTCTTGCAACAACCTTATTTTCTGCTTCAAACTTAAATGACCGTACAAAATCACAAAGCAAATTGATGGAATCCTGTCGCACACTACAAATACTACTACACTTCCAGGTGTACACAGGACCCTTAGCACGTCTTCCTAAAACCTCATTACCTAACACCTCTTCTGCCTCTGTTGTCACAAGTTTTTCTTTTTCAACTGGACAACCATCTTTCACTTCATAAGCACGACCACTGGTGTCAACTGCATGCACCAAATCATTATCCTGGAAATAACTCTCCTCATTAAAAAATGCCTCAGAGCTTGAACTATGCATCCATTCTCCAGAAAAAACTTCACAAAAATTACTACGATTAACTATTCTCTTCCATCTACTATTTCTTTTGAAATCATAAATTGCATTGTTTAGCTTCCTAATTCTATTGATTATCAAAATAAATAACTTACGTTTAATTTCAAATGCCTGATCAATAACTTTCTCAACTTTTTTTTTTCTCTTATAAAAAACCACTTTCTGTTGACCTTTCTTAATATTTTTTAACAAATTGCCAATTATCCTGTTGCGGAACATTCGTTTACGAATGTCCCTAAACTGTTGTTTCCTTCTACTATCATGCACAGAGTTATCTCTTGCTCTAGCAGTAACATTTTTGATTGGCCTTTCCTTTCCATTTGAATTGCTTCTCTTTTCATGGTCTGAAACATTTTCTGTAGTAATATTTTTTTTACTACACATATTTCTTATGAATGTTTTTGTACTCTTACCCGGTGCTTTCTTCGTGACTTGACAAATCTTTTTGTTAGAGGACTGCTGCTTCTTTTGATTGGCCTGCTGTCTTTGACGTTTTGCAGCCTTTCTCTCTCTTTCTTTCGTTGGCATGGTGAAATGTTGAAATGATCTGCAGTTGAATCTGTGGTAAAATATATTAAAAAATGTTATTAACCACTATTACCAAACAGTAAATCAATAACAGTGATCAAAAACTTAACACACTACTTGACATTTTAAATAGAAGATTTTTTAGTCCTTGGCAAATTTACAATACAGAAATAGCAGAAAAGAAATGGGATTTATATTCATGTTACCTCTGCTATTTTATATGTGAATCTGATCTAATTTTATGAGCATATTTTAATATTTTATTGAAGACACTACACATAACCTGTTTTTGAAGGTGTCTTTATTTTTAAATTAAACGGTTTACACTTTTACTTTTTATTTATTATAAATTTTAAAAATAAATGTTTATAGTTCCATAGGCTCAAGCAGGTCAGCTTCCCACCCTATGTCATATAATTCGGACAAATCTGCATCCTCATCACGCTCTTCTTCATCCTCAGGATTTAAATCATCCAAGGGATCAACATCCACTGATGTTTCAATTACAAGTTCAATGATGAGGTCAAAATCAACTGATTGCAGATTGTCGCTCATGTTGATGTTGTCTTTATCTTTAAAGAAAGATAACAACAATGAGATGTTGCAGAGTAAGAGACAAATCTCAGAGATTATAATAGTAAAATTGTTTAACAAGAGTAACATTTTGCAGCTATTATTTAGCCATGTCCAGCGATGCTGAGCAGGTGAAGCCTATGTCTAATTTTTCAGTGAACAGGACTCATCTCTTCTTAACCTTGGATAAGCCTCACCAACTCTGTGTCCCCTGCACATACTTAAATGTAAAGGGGCAGATTTATGTTAAATGGCACATCCCCAGGCATGCACCAGTTAACGTGCACCGCTGCTCTGCCACCCATGGTGTGCCGTATTTACAATCAGATAGGAGAAAGCTGCGTCAAAACCCTGCGCCTGCTTTAAGCAGGCATAGGTCTTGACGCAACATTGTGGAGATGGGGCACCCCTGAGCCTTGCTTGAGCTGCATCGCACTTGGGATACAATTCCAGCAATGCGCCACCTTTACAGCACAGATACGTCACGCATCTGTGCCATTTTTGCCCCATGCTGCGCCGCATTGTAAATGCAGCACACCATGGGTGGCGGAACAGCGGCGCAAGATGACTGGCACATCCCTGGTGATGCGCCAGTCATCATAAATCTATCCCTAAGCTTCTTATCTTGTTACAGATGAACCGCCATATGTACCATCAAACTATTTTGCATTTCCTAAATAGCGAATTTTAAGGAATAAATAGCAATTCTTTACCATTCCTAATTTGCAATGAGCAAATTGCTAATTGCAAAGTACCCATTCATTTCCATGGGCTAGGAGGCTCATAGGAATGAAGGTGCAATTTGCGATTAGCAATTAGCTCATCGCAAATTAGGAATTTTTCCAAGGGTGCATGGGTGTCTCAAGAACACCCTGCTGCACCCCTGAAAAAGAAATTTGGGGGCATGTGGCGCACATACATGCCCTAAGGGCATGTATTGGCGTCATGTGGCACCTTTTGTTTTTAAAAAAAAAATTATTTTTGAAAAGAATTCGCAAATTACCACCAACTAGAAGTTGGTGGTAGTTTCCAAATCCTTAATGTCATTTTTTACATATTTTTAGTTTGATACATTGCATTTAAGGAATCGCAAAATTTGCAAATCCTTCAGTGCAATCGCAAAATAAGGAATAGCAAATTTTGCTATTCCTTATTTTGCATCAAACTTGTTTGATACATACCATTTGTCTAATTAGCATTCACAAAGGCTGAAATTTGCAGAATTTTGATCTTTGCGAATGGTAATTAGCTTGATACATATGACCCCAAGTGAGGCCTGTCTTGCAACATGGTGCATCTTTTGCATCACTGCTGCATCGGTTTCATGTGGCACGTTTTTTTTACACCATGACACATCTGCCTAAATGCATCAATTTGTAATTTTCTCGCCTCATAGCAAATCTTTTGCACCGCCACTGCATCATAAAAGTGACGCACAGTGGCGCAAAAGAGACATACACCTATCATAAATCTGTCTCTACCATTTTAAATGATTAATCCAGGATGACGATAAGGTGTGGCCTATCCAGAGGTTTGTTTATGGTGAGGCCTACTCAGGATTGCAGATTAAAGTTACGCTTGATAAAGTATACAGAGGAGATAATACATGTAAAGGCCTACCAATGAAGTAAGTAATGTCCACTTTACTGCGCCAGTCATCATAAATGTATCCCTAACCTTCTTATCTTGTTACAGATGAACCGCCATATGTACCATCAAACTATTTTGCATTTCCTAAATAGCGAATTTTAAGGAATAAATAGCAATTCTTTACCATTCCTAATTTGCAATGAGCAAATTGCTAATTGCAAATTACCCATTCATTTCCATGGGCTAGGAGGCTCATAGGAATGAAGGTGCAATTTGCGATTAGCAATTAGCTCATCACAAATTAGGAATTTTTTCAAGGGTGCAGGGGTATCTCAAGAACACACTGCTGCACCCCTGAAAAAGAAATTTGGGGGCATATGGCGCACATACATGCCCTAAGGACATGTATTGGCGTCATATGGCACCGTTTGTTTTTTGGAAAAAAATGTTTTTTGAAAAGAATTCGCAAATTACCACAAACTAGAAGTAGGTGGTAGTTTCCAAATCCTTAATGTCATTTTTTACATATTTTTTGTTTGATACATTGCATTTAAGAAATCGCAAAATTTGCAAATCCTTCAGTGCAATCGCAAAATAAGGAATAGCAAATTTTGAATTAAGGACATTTTAAGTCATTTCCACATGTGCAGTGTTTTCAAATTATGATTTGAAAATCGTTTTTGGGGAAAAGGAATGGTTTGCAAATTTATGACAAGGACATAATGGTGTATGCTTCTCTATAAGGCATTTCACTGTCTCTGATGTAATTTTTCCCATATTACATTATAAGACCTTTCCCCATGGAGCACATTCCTTGTAAATATGCTCCCACCTGTGCATGGTGAATTTAGATTTTGACTGTTTGAGTCACATAGCCATGTTAAAAGTGACCCAAAAAAATTGCAAACGCTTTAAAAAAACACATTCATGTGTCTTAAGCACATTTTAAGTCATTTCCCCGTGGACAGTGTTTTGTAAGTGGCGCAAAAGAGGCATACACCTATCATAAATCTGTCCCTAGCATTTTAAATGATTAATTCATGATGAGGATAAGGTGTGGCCTATCCAGAGGTTTGTTTAAGGTGAGACCTACTCAGGATTGCAGATTAAAGTTACGCTTGATGAAGAATACAGAGGACATAATACATGTAAAGCTCTACCAATGAAGTAAGTAATGTCCACTTCATTGCGCCAGTCATCATAAATGTATCCCTAACCTTCTTATCTTGTTACAGATGAACCGCCATATGTACCATCAAACTATTTTGCATTTCCTAAATAGCGAATTTTAAGGAATAAATAGCAATTCTTTACCATTCCTAATTTGCAATGAGCAAATTGCTAATTGCAAATTACCCATTCATTTCCATGGGCTAGGAGGCTCATAGGAATGAAGGTGCAATTTGCGATTAGCAATTAGCTCATCACAAATTAGGAATTTTTTCAAGGGTGCAGGGGTATCTCAAGAACACACTGCTGCACCCCTGAAAAAGAAATTTGGGGGCATATGGCGCACATACATGCCCTAAGGACATGTATTGGCGTCATATGGCACCTTTTGTTTTTTGGAAAAAAATGTTTTTTGAAAAGAATTCGCAAATTACCACAAACTAGAAGTTGGTGGTAGTTTCCAAATCCTTAATGTCATTTTTTACATATTTTTTGTTTGATACATTGCATTTAAGAAATCGCAAAATTTGCAAATCCTTCAGTGCAATCGCAAAATAAGGAATAGCAAATTTTGAATTAAGGACATTTTAAGTCATTTCCACATGTGCAGTGTTTTCAAATTATGATTTGAAAATCGTTTTTGGGGAAAAGGAATGGTTTGCAAATTTATGACAAGGACATAATGGTGTATGCTTCTCTATAAGGCATTTCACTGTCTCTGATGTCATTTTTCCCATATTACATTATAAGACCTTTCCCCATGGAGCACATTCCTTGTAAATATGCTCCCACCTGTGCATGGTGAATTTAGATTTTGACTGTTTGAGTCACATAGCCATGTTAAAAGTGACCCAAAAAAATTGCAAACGCTTTAAAAAAACACA
This sequence comes from Lissotriton helveticus, assembly GCF_964261635.1. NCBI lineage: Eukaryota > Metazoa > Chordata > Amphibia > Caudata > Salamandridae > Lissotriton > Lissotriton helveticus. The sequence continues at coordinate 430,918,533 of NC_136059.1, forward strand.
TTCATGTGTCTTAAGCACATTTTAAGTCATTTCCCCGTGGACAGTGTTTTGTAAGTGGCGCAAAAGAGGCATACACCTATCATAAATCTGTCCCTAGCATTTTAAATGATTAATTCATGATGACGATAAGGTGTGGCCTATCCAGAGGTTTGTTTAAGGTGAGACCTACTCAGGATTGCAGATTAAAGTTACGCTTGATGAAGAATACAGAGGACATAATACATGTAAAGCTCTACCAATGAAGTAAGTAATGTCCACTTCATTGCGCCCGTCATCATAAATGTATCCCTAAGCTTCTTATCTTGTTAGACATCAACCGGCATATGTATCATATAACTATTTTGCATTTCCAAAATAGCAAATTTTAAGGAATAAATAGCGATTCTTTACCATTCCAAATTTGCGATGAGCAAATTGCTAATTGCAAATTACCCATTCATTTCCATGGGCCAGGATGCCCATATGAATGAAGGTGCAATTTGCGATTAGCAATTAGCTCATCGCAAATTAGGAATTTTTCCAAAGGTGCAGGGGTGTCTCAAGAACACCCTGCTGCACCCCTGAAAAAGAAATTTGGGGGCATATGGCACACATAAATTTTAACAACATTCCATTACCTCAAAAACGATTTTCAATTCTTAATTTGAAAACACTGCCCACAGGGAAATTACTTAAAATGTCCTTAAGACACATGAAAGTGTTTTTTGAAAGCTTTTGCAATTTTTTTGGGTCACTTTTAACATGGTTATGTAACTCAAACAGTAAAAACCAAAATTAACACGCACAAGTGTGACCATATTTACAATGAATGTGCCCCACGGAGAAAGGTCTTTTAATATAATATGGGAAAAATGACATCAGAGACACAGAAATGCCTTATAAAGAAGCATACACCATTATATCCTTGTCATAAATTTACAAACCATTCCTTTTCCCCAAAAACGATTTTCAAATCATAATTTGAAAACACTGCACATGAGGAAATGACTTAAAATGTCCTTAAGACACATGAAAGTGTTTTTTGATTGCCTTTCCAGCATGGTTGGGTCACTTTTAACATGGCTATTTAACACAAACATTCAAAATCTAAATTTGCCATGCACAGGTGGGAGCATATTTACAAGCAATTTGCGCCACAGAGAAAGGTCTTACATTAAAATGGGAAAAATAACATCAGAGACAGTCAATTGCCTTATAAAAAAGCATACACCATTATGTCTTTGTCATAAATTTAAAAACAATTCCTTTTCCCCAAAAACGATTTTCAAATCATAATTTCAAAACACTGCACATGGGAAAATTACTTAAAATGTCCTTAAGACACATAAAAGCGTTTTTTGATTGCCTTTGCAGCATGTTTGTATCACTTTTAACATGGCTATGTAACACAAACATTCAAAATCTAAATTTACCATGCACAGGTGGGAGCATATTTACAAGCAATTTGCGCCACAGAGAAAGGTCTTACATTAAAATGGGAAAAATAACATCAGAGACATTCAATTGCATTATAAAGAAGCATACACCATTATGTCCTTGTCAGAAATATTATAACCATTCATTTTCCTCAAAAACGATTCTCAAGTCATAATTTGAAAAGACTCCACAGCTCCTATGCAGAAAAACACCTTGTCAGTACTAATACTTCACATTTTCTCCAAATACATTTTCTCAAAGAAACAAAATCTATTTGTAAAACACTTGAGACAAAGCAACATTTGAAAAACACAACTTTCTTCATAATTTTCTCCTTAAAGCACACTATTCTCTATCTAAATTAAAGAAATATTTTCTCACCTTAGCAAATACTTTGAGTTTGAAAACAGTCTCAGAAACACACCAATTTGTCTTCAGCAGAGCAAAAGGTATGCACTCCAGAGTCTGCAGCTATCAAAAGCACAGAAATGCTGTAATTCTTCACACATATCTCTCATGTCACCCAATCAAAACTCTTCCCTCACTTTTTTTCATATGAAAACCCTTCCCCCCTCTGCCATTTCATGCCTTTTCTGCATAGCAACCACCTCTTGGAAGACCTCTGGTGTTTGCAAGTTCACACAACAATGTTGCAATTGAACTCTGAACTCTCAGTGCACCTGCGTATCCACTGCAATCTTTCATTTAATGATTATTTCTTGACCACTCAAAATACATCTTTCAAAGAACTCATCCATGCACCCTAACTTTCTGTTTTCAGCAATCAAAATCCACCAATCACTGTTACTGCTTCATTAACACAGAAACTCCACAGTTTTTTTCATTTTAAACTCTCATTTTTTCAACTGCCATTTCATTGCCACACTTCATCTGACTGCAGCAGAACCTTCTCTCACCATGTTTTCTGTCTGGATTGTTGGACAGAGTTATATCCACTGGGCTCACAGGTATGCTGAGAACAGAAATTTACCTAACCTCAATTTACAAGATGTGGAAATTAAGTGGTTTGGCCACAGAGGATTAAAATGTCACCAATTGATACCATTGGTGAAAACCTTTATGCATTTGCCCAAACCTGACCTGTTAATTGTGCACTGTGGAGGTAATGATTTGGGCACTTTGACTGGGGTAGGTCTGGAAATGCTTTTAAAGGACACCTTTGAGAAATTGATGGCACTTTTTCCTCAGACTGCCTTGGTATATTCAAATATATGCCAAAGACAGAAATGGAGGTGGTCAAACCAATTTTGTCCACAAATTGAGAAGTCGAGGAAGCATGTAAACAAATCTGTTTCAGCTTACATGAGAGACCATGGAATGGGCTCCATGTACAACAATAACTTGCGTTACTACATGCAAGATATCTACAGAGGAGATGGAGTTCACTTCTCAGATGAGGGCAACAGAATTTTCACTCTGAATTTAAGACTGTGCATTGGTACCTACTTATAAGTACCTAAATGTACCATAAACCCAAAAGCTCTTCTCAGAGCTACCCTACATCTGATCACTCACAGTTATTATTTTACTCTAACACAAAGTACGCTCCCCGGGGCGCTACCCGGTACGCGAACCGGGAGCTAACCTCGCGAAATTTTATAAAAAAATGTTTTTTTTTCGCACATATAAGCCTCCTCAGCCACCCTCACAAAACCTAGGGGGTCAAGATAAGTCTACCGTGCCCCCTTCTACCCATTCTGAACATTATTTGCCCTCCATTTTGTATCTTAATTCGACCGAAACACAAAATGGTGGACTCCCGTAACGCTTAAGGTTCGCGAACCGGGGCGCTCAAAAGTTCGCGTACCGGGTCGCTCCCTGGGAAGCGCACCATCAAAAAAGGTGGGAAAGTAGTTTACAGAAAAAATTAAAATTAAAAAATAATCAACAAAACCAACAATCAATTAACATACAGTATTTGAAAAGTCTATCATTCATTTTTCATTGCAGTACGCTGCCCAAAACGCTTCCCGGTTCGCGGACCGGGCGCTACCCACGCAAAAAAATAAAAATTGTTTTTTTTTTTTTTGCCCCGCGGGGCCCTTTTAAAGCCTCCACTTTAAACCTAGGGGGTCAGGGAGGATCTACTATGCCCCCTTATGGTTATTTCCCCCTTTGTTTTGGCCTCCTCTTGTCTCTCAATCCTACCGAGAGACAAGATGGCGGCCGCTCCGGACTGTTTAGAATGTTGACAGACACCGGAGAGCCAATCAGCTTCGCTACGCGAAGTTCTGGTACGCGTAAGGTCCGCGAACAGGGGCGCTGCCCGGTCCGCTGTTACAGATATATATCTTTTTTTAAACGTTAATTTCTCAAAATCCACTGGAGCACATATATTGAGACCTACAAAAGGCACATCGGGCTACCAGTCCCTACAATTTTGCCAAGTTTCGTGCAAATCCATTCAGCCGTTCGGGCTAAAAGTGAGGCCAACCGCCCTATGGAAAACTCAATGTTAAAAACACGTTTTGGGACCCCCCCTTTTTTCTCGACCCCCCCTGGACGAACCCCCGCCCAATTTTCAGGGGCTGCTCAGAAACAAAATGTGCCATTTTCCTGAAAATTTCAGCCAATTCCGTCCACAAACGCCAAAGTTATTAGACATAGAATTTTCAAAAATCCCATAGGGAAAAAATCCTAACTATATATACCTACTGGCGACCGCCAGTAGGTAATACATATATATATATATATATATATATATAAATGTGTGTGTGCGTGTGTACAGGGCCTCTCTCCTGGAGCCCCATGGCTGGCTCCTACTATGTCCCAAGGTGCCCACACATAGCGGTTTGCTTTTGCTTGGTAGAAGTTTTGACAGCTCCCCTGAATCTAAAGCAAACACTTTTGTTCCAGCCGGCAGGATCTGGCAAAGCATTCCTGCCCCCTCGACACAGAGATTTTATCTATTTCCCAGCCTGCATGTCTGAAAAGAGATTAAACTATCGCTCTCGCAAGCAGGGAGCTACATTTCCAGCAGCCGTCTGAGGCTCTCTGTGTGATCCAAGAGAAGAGAGACAGAATGAAGATCAGAAATTAGCAAAAAGAGGCAGAATAAAGGTCAGTAACGAGCAGAAAGAGGCCAAATAATTGTGAGACACAAGTAGAAAGAGGCAGAATAAAGGTCAGAAATAACCACAAAGAGGCAAAATAGAGGTTAGAAACGAGCAGCAAGAGGCAAAATAAATGTCAAAAACAAGCAGAAAGAGGCACGATAAAGGCCACCAACGAGCAGAAAGAGGCTAAATAGAGGTCAGAAACGAGCAGAAAGAGACAAAATAAAGAACTGCAATGAGCAGGAAGAGCGAAAATAGAGGTCAGAAATGAGCAGAAACAGACAAAATAAATGCTAGCAATGAGCAGAAAGGCAAAATAGAGGTCAGCAACGATCAGAAAGACAAGACAAAGATGCGAAACGAGCAGGAAGAAGCAAAATAGAGGTGCTCAGAAATGAGAAGAAAGAGACAAAATAAAGATCAGAAAAAGACAAAATAGAAATCAGAAATGAAAAAAATAATAAAGGACACCAACGAGCAAAAAGAGGCAAAATAGAGATCAAAAGCAAGCATAAAGCAGCAAAATAGAATTCAGTTAGGAGCAGAAAGAGGCAAAATAAATGTCAGAAGGAGGCAGAATAGTGGTCAAAAAGGAGCAGAAAGAGGCAAAATTAAGGTCAGCAGCAACAAGCAGAAAAGGCAAAAAAGAGGTCAGAAACAAGCAGAAAAATGCAAAATAGAGATCAGAAACGAGCAGAAAGAGACATAGTAAAGCTCAGAAACAAGCAGAAAGAAAGAATAAAGGTCAGCAATGAGCATAAAGAGGCAAGATGAAGGGCAGAAAGAAGCAGAAAGAGTCAAAATTGAGATCAGACATGAGTGGACTTATCCACAGACTCTCCAACCCACTTATAGACTCATACCTCCACTCACAGACTCACTCAGAGACTCGCACACCCATCCACAGACCTACTCAGACACTCATTCACTCACTCACAGATTGATTCAAACACCAATAGGGGCACTCACAAACCCACTCACAGACCCACTCAGACACTCACTCAGACACTCATGAACCCACTCAGACACCCATGCAGACACTCAGGCACCCACTCACAGACCGACTCAGATACTCAAATACCCACTTACACACCCACTGAGTCAGTCATGCCCTCACTCACATACTCACTCTCAAAGGTTACAGGTTACAATCAAGAAATATCATTAAAAAAGCATACAAAATCACTGAAAAAAACAAAGGTTACAGGGCCATTTTTGTTAGAAAATAGAATTCAAAAACCTTAGAAAGACACTGAAAAAAAAGGTTATTGGGACGTTATAGTAAGGCTCAAATTTGACTGGTATTAATCCACAGAAATTCAGCAATTATAGTTACCTGAGCTAACTATAACGTACGCCCCCACAATGCACTGCCTATGAACTCACATATTACATCACTCAAGACACGGTTAGTGACATCACTGGTGACATCACTGATGGCATCTCAGATGACATCATCAATGACATCATCCACAGAACCTCTCACAAACCCACTCATACCCCATGCAACCTCTCATACACCCACTCACATACCCACACAAGCACTCACATACCCATTTACAGACCCATACAAGTACTCATGCAACTGCTCATTCATTCATAGAGCCACTCACGTACCTGCTCACTCACTCATACAGCTACTCACAAAACCACTTACTTACCCATATTGCTTCTCATACAACCAGTCACTCACCCATACAGCCATTTACACAGCCACACACTCACCCATACAGCTACACCTATACAGCATCTCACACACCCACTCACTTACCTATACAGCCTCTCAACATAGCCTCTCACTCACCCATACAATCACTCACACCCTCATTCACACACCCATGCAACCATTTACATACCCATTCACAGATCCATACAACCACTCACATAGCCACTCGCCCAACCACAAAGCTACTTACACGCCCACTTATAAACCCATACAGCCACTCACACACCCATTGTCAGAATCTCACAAGATTTTCTGCAGGAGCGAGAGGAGAAAACGATGCAAGTTCCCAACCTCCCTATCAACCGAAAATGACACAACTAAGTCAAAGTAAATTTTGCCTGATGGGGAAGAAGGAAGGAGACAAATAAGAGTGTCCACTGGATACTGTATTGCTGATGGTGTGTCTAATTGACCACATCTTTGGCTATCCCTGTCATAAAAGAAATAACAATGTATTATTAAGTGCACCTATGTAAATATCTCAATTTTTCCATTATGATCCATCAACTATGAGTCTAATACCTGTAGTATTCCCCTCTTCCGTGTATAGATAGACTTATATTGTCTGCTGATAGCACACACATCTATGGATAGAAAGAAGTAGACTAGTGTATACATGCAATGGTTCAATAGTACTGCCTAACAATTTACTAAGTATAGCATACCTAGGCATTCAATATATTTCTAAACTTAGGCTTCTACTGATTTGCTGAAGAAAACGTGAGAGAGGATAATACTACAACAATCCAGTGCCTTACATCATGCACCTTCTCTGCCATTTCAGTAATATAAATTCAGAGCATTAGCAACATTTGCCTATTTGTACTTATTTATAGAAGTACATAACACAAACATAAAACATTAAAAGGATAAGCCTTCATAACAATTAGTAATGCTTTATAGAATGTGCTTAAAATTATAACCAGTTCTGAATATTTTCCAATGTGACCGAGTCTCTTTTGTCCCCACAGATACAACAATAGACTTTTCTACGAGGAGACACAGGAGAGAGAAGCTGTCCCAAAATGTCAGAAAAGGATTTCTCTATACTGTCTTAATATATAATACACGAGTGCCTCAGTGCATTACCCAAAGCGCAGCCACAACAATACGATCACTGGTGTCTCTTTATCTTCTTTTCTTTTCAGCAGCTGCAATACAGAATCTGAGGCGAGATTTGAGGAAGATGTTCCTCCCAGCAATAGTCTCTGAACACCTAGAAGAACCCACCTTACGGAGATGCCAATGGAGGAAGCCAACAAACCATGAGAAACCCTAAAATTGCTGGTATGAAGGTGGGACAGCAAGACAAATCAGGCTGAAAGCAACAAGAATGGAAAGTAGTTTTCTGCTCCACAGCACAGTTTTTAGGGTCTTCTCACTCCTCCCTTTTGTAACTTGAGGACAAGTCGGATCAGGAACACGTCTGACACCCACTTACACACCCATACAGGCACTCAGACACCCACTCACAAATGTATACTCACATATGTCAGAAGTAGTATCACTAAGTAGTACACCCAATATACTAATCAAACGTTTATAGTAGCTTAGTACATGAATTTAACACTCATAAACGCTTGGAAAACACTTACACTCACTAGATGATTTCATCAGTGATGTCACTTCAGATGTCATCAGTCATGTCATCAGTCATGCCAATGACCATGTCATGAGAGATTTAATATGGGATTGCATTACAGGGGTGTAAGTCGTAGTTAGCTCAGGTAACTATAACTGCTGAGTTTCTATGGTTTTGTACATGTCATATCAGAGCCTAACTATGATGTTCCTGCATAATTTGTTTATTTCAGTAAATTCCTAAGGTTTTTTTTCTTCTGTTTCCTAACTATAGCGTCCCTGTAACCTTTGTTTCAGTATATATATATTGATTTCTATCAAACAAACATGACATGCAATCGCAGGGTGATCATATCTTTATTCCATCGTCAGTTAACACAGATGCATTTCAGTAATCTGCCTTTCTCACTGGGTGACGTCACTGACTGGGTTCTCATCCCCTTAAAAAAGAAACATTCACAGACATAGAAAGCATAATTCATCAAAATAAACAAAGGACACATTTTTGTACTGAAACAAGTGAGATGCTTTTTATGGCGGCCATCTTACTTAGGTATATGAATTCATTAAAAATAACATTTGCTTTCTTGTGTAAGCTACATGGCCACCTATCTTCTCCCTCTTCACAAGACTTTTGTAAATAATTCTTCATATTGAATTGGGCCTATAACATATTTATAAACCTATCTCTTCAGAGTGGTTGTCAACCAGGCTCTGAAAGGGCTGTATAGCTGCTGTTAAATACTGAACCATGCTGCACACATTCATTAATCACCTAAATGTCATAATATGTCCTCATCACTATTTGAGCCTCTGGGCACCTTGGTTTGTAAATTATGTATCTGCATTTCAGCATAGTTTCACAGAAAAAACAATGGTTAAAGTAAAGTTATTAGTTAGGTTTGATTAAAAGATCTGTTTTTGTCTTTTTATAAAACATAGCAATTCGCTGAAAAAAACAAAGGTTAAAGGATTGCATAGTTAGATGAATATGTTAGTAACAACATCAACATTTTGAATAAAAAACACAGAAATTCATTAGTTATTGGTAGCAGAGCTTATTTAAATTGCGCCCCCACTGTGCACTGCTTGTGATCTCAAGTATTACATCACTCATTACATATTCTATGACATAATTTATGATAATACTGATGACATTTCAAATTGAATAATTGACGACATCACTGATGACATCACAGATGATATCATCCAATGAGTGTGTTAGTTTCTTTTATTGTTTACGTAGTAGAAGGTAACTACAATTCTAATTTTCTACCAAAGTTTGCAGTTTTTAAATGTGTGTACTGCTAACCAATGTGTTTACAAACCTCATGTGCACCTGATTCATCGTGTTTCACACAAAATGTTTGGTACTGCAGAAAAAGTTTCTAATAGGGCACAGATCCTACATACTACATACTTAGAGCCCGATTAAGAGTTTGGCAGTGTAGGAGCGGGCCACCACATTACCATACTGCCAAAGAGGAACCTGGCAGATTATGAGTAATTCTGTGGTCTGGCGGGTGGGTGGCATGGTGGCCCTACTGCAAGGCAGTATAAAGACTCATATGTGAGCTTTAAAAGTGTACCACTGCAGGACCACCAATGCAAGTTCCTGCACGGCATGGACTGTGCATTTCATGCCGTGCAGGAACATGGGGGCACATGTGCCGCCTTGTAGGCACCCCCATGAACAGGGGCAAGAGGGGTCCATGTGGGGCACTCTTTGTTTCCTCACTGCGAGCAGTTTCATGGTGTGGGAACCACCGTGACACTGCTGGCTGGGAAGTAACTTGGTAATATGCTTAGTGGTGCTGCGGAAGCACCACCAAGCATATTGCACCCTCAAGAGTGCCACACCACTGCCACGGATGGTGAATCCCTGGCAGTTGTGGCGGTTCTCTGGAGGTTTGTCCTCCGTGCTAGTAATATTGTGGTTCTACTACTGGTGCAGCAGTTCCTGACCACCACAATACCTCCACCACCAGTCACCAAACTCGTAATTAGGTGCTAAGTATTGTAAGCAGCCTTGAGTAATTAAACACAATTGTCTCAGCATGACAATTTTTATGTCCATGTAAAACTGTGTACACTGGCTACTAACATATGTACATGTGCTTGTTTTGCTTCAGAAGATTAGCTATCTGTTAAGATTTCCCTACAGTATGAAGGCTTGCAGGTAGATTGACTTTTAGCACCTTCAGACCTTGGTTATTGTAAGTCAATAGTCTCTCTTTGGACAGACTTTGTTTAGAGTGTGCAGTGTTCTTAATAGATACATTTTAATACTGTGTGGTGTATTACTCGTGAGACTTAAAATGTCTGCAAACAGTGTGGCACAGAGTAAATTCTCTTCGTATTTATTTTATTTATTTACAAAGTTTTATATAGCACAAAAATGACCCAAGAGGTATCAGAGCTCTTTACATTACACTGTTTTGAAACATTAGATGATTGGGGTAATATATATAGATACAAGATTCAACAGTCAATAGAAAAGAGGTAGACAGTTGTATATTGGATAACATATGTGGGTAATAGTCACGTATGAGTTAAAGTCATAAGATGTGAATTTGTACATTAGAAGCATTTTTACTTCTTTTTTTAAGGAGGAAAAGGAAGAGATTCTGTGTACATCTGGAGATACGGAGTTCCAAATCTTCGGTGCGATACCTGAGAATGCTCTGCAGCTGGTTCTCTTTTTGTGAAAGGATTGTGGTTTCTGTAGTAGTGAACTCGCACTTCGCGATTGTCTGCATCCTCCCGACTGCTCTAGCGTTTGTGCTAAGTAACTGGGGCTATTGCTATGCAGGGCTTTATGGGTCATGCAGGCGATCTTTAGTTGTATTCTTGCCTCATAGGGTAGCCAGTTCAGATCGCTCAAGTCAGACAAATGTGGTTATTTCTTTTTGTCCCAGAGAACAGTCTTTCTGCATCATTAAGAGATGCCTTCAGCGGGGCCAGCTTGTATTTGGGAAGTCCGCATAGAGTGGAGCTTCCATAGTCCAAACTTGGTAGCACTAGGGCTTGTACCACCATGTTTAAGTCAGTCTATGGGAGGAAGGGTTGAAGTTTCCTTAGGATGCTCATCTGATGATTAGCTCCCTTGGTGGCATTACTGATATGCGCCTGTATATTTAAGTGTTTGTCTATGGTAATTCCCAAGGATTTCAATGATCTGGAGAGCACAGTCAAAGGAAGTTAGATGCTTCAGCAACGGGTCTATCTTCGGTGTGTGATTGGAGGGGGGGAGATGAGGAGGAATTCAGTGTTTTTGTGTTAAGCATGAGGTGGTTGTCAGTAAGCCAACTTTGAGTATTATATAGACTAGCATTGAGGGAGATGAAGACTTCTGGGGAGGAGATTTTCATATACAGTTGTATGTCATCCGCATACAGGTGATATAGTATGTTCGCAGAGTTCAGCACGGTTGCCAGGGGTTCCATAGTAGATTCAAAAGAATGGGTGATAGTGCTGAGCCCTGTGGGACCACTAAGGTGACCAAGGAGGGTTGAGAACATGATTGCTTCATCTTGATTCTTTGGTTTCTGTTCTTTAGGAAGGAGGTAAACCATTGTAGCATGGGGCCATATAGGCCCATCCTTCGTTCCAGTAGAGACAGTAAGTTGTCATGCTTAACTGTGTCGAAAGCGGAAGAGAAATCAAGAAGTGTCAAAAGACATGATTCGTTATGGTCTAACATTTTTAATATATCATCCATTATTCGGGTGAGTGCTGATTCAGTGCTGTGACCTTGAAGGAAGTCGGATTAGTGTTTGTCTAGGAAGTTGTAGTTCTCGATGTGGTTGCATAATTAATTTTATACACATTTTTCCAGCAGTTTCGCCAGAATGGGAATGTTGGCTATAGGGCGGTAGTTGTTGAGCTCCGAGGAGAGGGAGTTGACTTTCTTTAGTATGGGTGTAACCTGCCCTACTTTAAGACAGTCGGGTATGGTGCCTTGCCTGAGAGAGGTGTTTACAATCTTTGACCGTAAAGGTAGTATAGAAGTTTTTATCATTTTGAATAATGAAGGAGGTAAGGGATCAGAGTAGTGATGGGAGGGGTTAATTGCTAGAAGAGTGTTATAGATTTCATATTCAGGAATGGACGAGCAGGTGTGCCAAGAGGCATTGTTTTTTGGAATTTCCATTTGTATACTGAATTGGTCCTTGCACTGTGAGTAAAGTGTAGACTCATGAGCAGTAATTCGAGGAAGGACATTGTTAGATTGATTGTTGTAGTCAATGTTTTTTGTCTTTTCTAGGAAGAAATTGGCAAGCTCATCGCAGTTAGGGGCAGCCAATTCGCTTAGATCCGTTGCATTAGGAGAGTTGCATGATTGTTGTTTGACGATTTCGAATAGTTTTTGGGGACAATTAATGGCTTGGTTCAGCTTGGTTTTAAAGAAGTCTGCCTTGGCCTTAAAGATTTTCCTGTCATATGTATTCCTCAGCACTCTAAGGTGATATAGGTGTCAATGGAGGGTACCGATTTCCATATTCATCCAGCAGATCTTAGCTTGTGCCGATCGTAGTTCAGGTTCTCATTGCTTTATGGTATGGAGATTTTGGTGGTAACTTTTTTTGGAGGGGCGCTATAGAGTCAGGTAATTCAAGCATAGTGGAATTGTAAACTTCTGTGAGGTCATGGACGTCAACCATGCCTGTCATCGGGATCAGATCAGAGTTGCATCGGTTTACCAGGGCGATAGAGTTGATATTTCGGATATTCCTTTTCCATTGTTTTGTTTTTGTAGGTTGGCATCTTTTTGGAGTTACCTCAATAGTTTTTGGAGAAGAATATACTGTAATGGTCAGTCCAATCACATGGGATAATGGATTCTAATGAGACATTGTTCGTTTTTGCTATGACGATGTCTAATGTCTCTCCTTTGATGTGGGTTGAACTCTCACAGAATTGGGACAGATCCTGATCTGAAGGAAAGGATTTAAGACAACTAACATCATGATTGCTCATTTTGTTTCAGTGGAGATTGAAGTCTCCCAGAAAAATCTACGGCACTTGTGAATTGTCGTTGGATGTAATGACTTCCATTAACTCATCAATGAACGACAGATTGTCACCAGGGGAGTGGTATATTACGTGAAGTTTGCAAGCTAGGCACTTGTCATTTGCGATGTTGATGCAGAGATATTCATAGCAGGATAAAGAGATGGTGTCTGCTTGATTAACTGAGATAGTGTTCTGATAAATGCAGGCTAACCCGCCACCAGGTTTCATGGTTCTGTAAAGGCAGATTATACCATGACTAGGAGGGACCAGTTGGTCTAGGATGGCAGAGGAGGAATGATTTAGCCATGTCTGCCATAGAGTAAACAGTGTTAGAAGTACCCACTGTTCTAATTATATCCACTTAAATCATCAGTTTAGGTTCATTGGCTGGCAAGGTTTAATACACACAGAGACTGCCTTTAGTAGGGCATTATCTATGGAACAGGATGTCAGTGTCTGGACAGTTGTATAAGGATTGAACACCGTGTGCAGGATAGATTATCCTTTCATAGGTGGTTCATAGTCAACATGAACTTGGCTATTCATGCAGTATATGGTGTAAGGTCAATGTTGCACATAACAAGAGCTTGCTTTACCTATGGGGTTTTTATGTATGATACCAGTAATGATGGTTCATATTATTTTGAGGTTTTTTGCACTTACTTTCATATCGCTAATGCTATACCAGTTTATAGAGCAATGTTTACAAAAGAAGCTTGGATGGTGTCATCTGTGATGCCACCAGTGATATCTTAATGGTGTATTTGAGATGTCATCACTGATGTCATATAACATGTCATGAGTGATGTAAAGGGTGAGATCATAAGCATGGTAGGGGCGCAAGTTATAGTTAGCTCTGCTGACTATTACTGGAGAATTTCTGTGTTTTGTTCAGTTCAAAATGTTAATGTTATTACTGACATATAATGCTACTTTAAGCTTTGTTTTTTACAGTGAATTTCTAAGTTTTTAAAAGTTTTTTAAACACCCAACTGTAACGTTACTTTAACCTTTGATTGTTTTCAGTGAATTTCTAGGATTTCTGTAACATAAAGTAATACTTTATTGCCATACGTAAACGCAACCCCGAGGCTTATGGTCAAAGGCCGTGAATGGCAGAGGGCTGGCCAAAGGCCTTATGGTATTTAAAGGGGAGTGGGACTACATAACTCCCCTACTCAAGTCTCATTAGCACCTGGGTCCCCTTTTCCCAGGACCATATGGAGCCAAGTGGCCCCTTCCCATAGCCTTCTTGGGCCCATGGGACACCATCCCCAAGGGGTTTCGTTTGATTGAAGAGGAGGGGGCTGATTGTCCCCATTATCCAAGCGTTATTAGGTCCTGGGGACCCAATCCCCAGGGACTTTTATTTTAAAGAGGAGGGTGGTCCACGTGGCCCCCTCCCTAAACCTCCTTAGCCCCTGGGGAACCCATAACCCAGTGCCCTATATATTTTTAAGGAGGGGCAAGTGGCCCCTCTATGACTCTCTTTAGGCATAGGGGACCCCATCACCTACAGTCTTTTTTATTAAGGGAAGGGGGTCAGCTGGCCCCCCTCTCTGAGCCTTATTAGGCCTGGTGGACTCTGTCCAACCGAGCCAGGTTTTTTTTCATTAAAGGGGAAGTAGCTCTGTGGCCCCCACCTGAGCCACTTAGGATCTGGGTACCCCTTCCCCCAGGGCCCTTTGTTTTATGAAAGAGGAGGGTCTGTGTGGCTTCTCTCCCAGAGCCTTATTAGGCCCTGGTAACCCCATGTCCGGTTTTTTTTTATATTTTTTATTAAAGCATAAGGGTGGCCATATGGCCCCTCCTCCCTGAGCAATATGAAGACCTGTTGACCCCATTCCCCAGGGCAACTACTTAAAATCAATGTGAGTGGGCTGGGCAGACCCCTCCTTGAGCATTGTTGCACCCTGAACACCCCCATTTCCCAGGAGCCATTTTTTTAAATTAATGGGGAAGCATGTCAAGTGGCCCCCCACCCCAAGCCTTTTTATTTTATTGAAGGGAAGGGACCACATGGCCTCCTCTCTGAGTCTTACTCGGCCCTGGGTACTCCATTCCAAGGGCATTTTTAGTTATGACAGAGGAGGGGGCCCTGGTGGACACGCTCACAAGCCTTATTAAACCATGGCAATCCTAACCCCATGGGTGTTTTTTTTAATTAAGGAGAGGAGGGCCACATGGCCACACTTCTGAAGTCTTACTAGTCCCTTGGGAATACACCACCTGGGGCCACTACCAAAATTAAAGGGGAGGGGGTCTGCGTGCCCCCCCCCCTCCCGAGCCTTATCCTGCCCCAGGAACTTCAAACCCTGGGGCCTGCATCAGTAAAGGCGGGTGCCCAGGGGCACTGTCCAAGCACCAACCTTACATTCATTGGGGCCATTGCCAGAGGTCAAGGACCCAATGGTCCCATCCAGCATCCCGCATGCAGCAGGAGCAGCATTGCTCCAGCCTGCAGGGAGCAGCTGCCTGGGCGGGAGCAATATTTTGATCTGTCTCCCTGCCCGCATCGGTGCAGGCAGGGAAATACATCCAAGTTTGCTCATAGCGGGCATGAGCATTCTTAAAGCTCCCACCAGCTGGGAGCAGACTATGTGTTTGTTTCCACTTAGTGGGAGAATAAAAAATGCCGCAGGCACATGGGAGCAATCACATGTTTCCCTGCCTTCACCACTGCAAGCAGGGAAACTGCTATGTCCTGGGGATGGGCTCCCAGGAACAGAGCTCATGAGCCAGCCCCACGGGATGGGGTCCCCGGGGCCCACTCCCTTTTACTTAATTTAGTGGCCAAGGAGGATGGGGTCCCTGGGCCTTTCGAGGCTCTGGAGGGGGTCATTAGGCCCTGATGTGGGCTCCCTGGGGCCTGTGATGGCTTGGGGAGGGGAGCTGTGTGGCTCCCTCTCCATTTTAGGAAATTTTGGCTATGAGGGTATACTCCCTGAGGCATGTGATGTCTTGGGGAGGGCCTTTGAAATGTGATTTCATGAATGATGTCACTGACCATGTCATGAGTGATGTAATATGTGATGTCATCAGCAGTGCATTGCGGGGGCGCAGGTTATAGTTAGCTGAACTTACTATAAAAGGGGAATTTCTATGGTTTTGTACGAGTGAAATGTCCAACTAACTATAGCGCCCCTGAAACCTATGGTTTTTCCAGTGAATTTCTAAGGTTTTTTAAATGCTAATTTCTAACTACAACGTACCTGAAACCTATGGTTTTTAAGTGAACTTCTGAGGTTTTTTAATTGCTAGTTTCTAACTATGCCTACAGAGGTAGGACATGTGAAGAAAGAAGAAAAACCAACAGAAAGAAGCAAAAGAAATGCAGAAAGAAGCAACAGAAGTCCTCAAAGACAAAGAAAAGTGCAGGAAGAAGCAAGATGTGCAGAAAGAACAAACAGAGGAGCAGAAAGAGGGCTTGTTGCAAAATCATCCTGTGCCCTCAACTTTTTTAGATGGTTACTGGTGGTAACTGACTCTAATTAACCAGGCCTAGAGCCAGTGCAATGCTAAAAGACAACTTAGAATACAGTGAAAACACCTACATACACTAAGGAACACTATGCGTTGGGGTACCCCTCTGATTAGCATGACCTCCTCTGTAAGGCACTAGTACATAATAGGGCAGGGGCATTAAAACTACCTTTAAGTCGTAGGTGCAGAAAGGCCCCGCCCCCTCCCTTCACCACTGTGCAATTGTGCTCTGTGGCGCATTTTAAGTTGGGGGATTAAGTCCCCTTGAATTCTGAGGGTCTCTGGGGTCCAATTAGCCCACCTGGTACCTCCAATAAGCGCCACAGAGCTGCTTTGCAGAGAGATGTAAAAAGGTGTGTGGCCTTGACCATCTCTCTACAACTCTGTCTCTTACTGACAGTTACTGGAGGTACCTGGTGGGCTAGTTGGCTCCCAGGGGCCCTCAGGATTGAAGGGGAATTAATTCCCCAACTTAAAACGCACCACAGGGTGTGTTGGCACATATGTCACCTCAGGCCCTCCCTTTAACACTGTGCAAACGCGCCCCGTGGCGCGATTTAAGTTGGGGAAATAAGTACCCTTGAATCCTGAGGGCCCTGGGGTCCAACTAACCCACCAGGTACCTCCAGTAAGGGCCAAAGAGCTACATTGCAGAGAGGTGTAAAAAGGGGCATAGCCTGGACCACCTCTCTGCAACGCAGACCTCTGACACTTTTTGGAGGTACCTGTTGGCCTAGTTGGCCCCCAGAGGCGCTCAGGATTAAAGGGGAATTAATTTCTCAACTTAAAACGCCCCACAGGGCATGTTTGCACACATATCACCTTAGGCCTGCCCCCTCCCTCTACCACTGTGCAGACATGCCTCATGGCGAGTTTTAAGTTGGTGGATTAAGTCCCTTTGAATCTGAGGGGCCCTGGCATCCAACTAGACCACCAGGTAACTCCAGTAAGCACCCACAGAGCTGAATTGCAGAGAGGTGTAAAAAGGGGTGAGGCTTGGACCACCTCTCTGCAACACAGACCTCTGGCACTTTTTGGAGGTACCTGATGGGCTAGTTGGCCCCCAGGGGCCCTCAGGATTGAAGGGGAATTCATTCCCCAACTTAAAACTCAACACAGGGCATGTTTCACACGTCACCTCAGGCCCCGCCCCCACCCTTCACCACTGTGCAGACGCGCCCCGTGGTGTGTTTCAATTTGGGGGATTAAGTCCCCTTGAATCCAGTAAGCACCACAGAGCTGCGTTGCAGAGAGGTGTAAAAAGGGGCAAGGCCTCTGAACACCTCTCTAAAATGCAGCTCCCGGGCACATACTGGAGGTACCTGGTGGACTAGTTGGCCCCCAAGGTTAAAGCCCAACTCTTGCTTGCTCCTCCCTCACAAAATGCTAATGACCTTACTGAGCATTTCAACCAATGTATCATTAAGGTCCTTGACCAAATCGCCCCAGCTAAATTTAAACTACAAAAAAAGAATCTTGCCAAATCTTGGTTTAACACTGACCTCAATAATGAGAGACGCTCTCTTAGATCATTTGAACGTAAATGGAGGCAACATCCATCCACCCCTAATCTTACACTACTCAGAGCTGCCAGGGCCAATTATAAAAAACACATTCTCAATGAAAAGCCCTCCTTTTTTCGCTCACAACTCGACCGGGCCAAAAACAGACCCAGGGAACTATTTAACATTGTTAAAAACCAAACTGCCTCTGCCCCTCCTAAGCTGTTAGCCACTACAGAGAGATGCAAAGAAATTGCGAACTTCTTCTCTGGTAAAATCTCTGAAATTGATCAATCCTTTATCTCTATCCCCCCTTTACCCATTCCCCTCCCATGACTCACCAACCAATGCACCGACCTAACTCTCCCCCACCATTAGCGCTTTGCATCCAGCTCCCGTCGACCTCCCTCCCGACCCCTACTCCACCATCATACAGCAAAAAAATAATGCATCTTGGCATTTCTTTCACCCAGTCACTGAACCCGAAGTCCCTAACATCATTACCAAGCTTAAACCCTCCTCCCATTCCAGAGATCCTCTCCCCGCTAACCTGGTCCAAGATTTAAAATTTACCATTGCTCCATATTGGACCTCGATCATCAACTCATCCTTCACCTCCGGTTGTGTCCCCTTCTCCCTTCAGCTTAGACAAGTCTCCCCTATCCTCAAAAACCCCAGCAGCTAACCCTAACAACCTTAACAATCTTCGTCCGATTTCCAACCTTCCCCTGCTCTCTAAAGCACTAGAAAAATGCGCTCTACTTCAACTGGATCGATTCATTTAACCTCTTGGACTCATTTCAGTCTGGCTTTAGAAAGGGTTGCAGTACAGAAACTGCTATGCTCAATATAATCGATGAACTTCACCACTCCCTTGATAAGGGGGAATCCACCCTTCTCATTCTCCTTGACCTCTCTGGAGATTTTGATACCGTCAACCACTCCACCTTGCTTAACACTTTAAAAGATCGGTTTGGCTTTAACAGTTTAGTCCTGAAATGGTTTACATCCTTTTTCCAACACAGATCCCAACAAATTAAAATACTTGACTGCTTTTCTAAACCCCTTTCGGTCTCCTTCGGAGTCCCCCAGGGCTCTATTCACTCTTCTTCTCTATTCAACCTCTTCATAGAACCACTTGCCCTCATACTTCAGCAAGCGGAAATAAATTACCACCTTTATGCTGATGACACACAACTCATGCAGACGTTCTGCAGACGTTCTCCACCTCAATGAGACCCTTTCTAAGATTCAATCTTGTTTTCACCACAACCACCTTAAAC
Organism: Lissotriton helveticus; assembly: GCF_964261635.1. Classification (NCBI taxonomy): domain Eukaryota; kingdom Metazoa; phylum Chordata; class Amphibia; order Caudata; family Salamandridae; genus Lissotriton; species Lissotriton helveticus. The sequence continues at coordinate 430,937,617 of NC_136059.1, forward strand.
TTAACCCTAAAAAAATTGAAGTCATTCTTTTCTCACCTAAAAATAACCCACCCCCAATCCAACACTGGATCACTGGCCTTAGAGCCCTCGACTGTTCTCTCACCATATCTAATACAGTCAAATCCCTTGGAATCAGTATTGATCAGAACCTCATTCCTACATCCCACAGCAAAAATTTGGCCAAAGGCGCACTCTACACCCTTCATCACCTCAAGAACATCAAACCCTTCATTCCTACGGAGGAATTTAAATTAGTGGTCCAATCTCTTGTCCTATCCCGAATCGACTATGGTAACGCCACTCTTTCAGGAACTCCAAAAATCTACCTATCCGCTATCAAATCTGTCCTTAACCTCGCTGCCAGGCTAATTATGGATTACAGGCATGATGAACACATTTCCCCTGCTCTCAAAACCCTCAAATGGCTGCCTATTGAAGGCAGATCCTTCTATAAGATTGATTGCATCACTCACAAAGCCCTCCATCAAAACACTCCTCAGTACCTCGCCGATAAACTCCACAAAGCAGGCTGTGCTAGAGCATTAAGAAGCACAAACTCTCTTGTCCTAGTCCCGCCTCTGTTAAAAAAGCGATCTACTCAATCACATTCCTTCTCCGGAAATGCACCTACAACCTGGAACTCCCTCCCTATTGAAATATGCTGTAACCCTTCTTACCTTAACTTCAAAAATTATCTAAAGCAGCACCTTCTCAACAAATATTGGGGCCCTTAAATCCTGATATCTGGACCCTAATTCTCCTCCACCCCCCTACCACAGAGATATCCCCCTTTTGATGTTCTCTCTCCCTCTCCAGGGGGTCCATTTTCCATTACTTCTGTCTCTCTCCCTTTGATCTCTATCATTGTTCTTGCCCTTGCACCTATACTTTTTTCCAACCCATCATCCTTCACTACTTCACCCTACTCTCACTTCCTTCCTCCTCCTCATTCCCCTTTACCTTGCCCTCTTAATTCACCTAGGAATAGATGTTTTCCCATGAAATGCCTTTTTTTACCGCCCCTTTCTTTTCTGTATTATTTTGCATATTTCCATTACTTGTATTTTTCCTTATTGTCCAAATGTTCAATGCAATTCTTGCCTATCTAGACCCTTGTAAAGCGCTCTGATACCCCCAGGTCCAGCCAGCGCTATATAAAACCTTTTAAATAAATAAAATAAATAAATTACAACACGCCAGGGGGCGTGTTTGCAGAGTTCTGCTGGGAGGGGGCGGAGCCTCTGGCATGATCCTGGGATTTTGTAAATGTTCTTTTTTTGGAAGGGGGGCTGTGTGGCCCCCTTCTTCTTACTTTTTTTGGGCCCTGGGGACCCCATCCGCCAGGGCCTGACCCCCATAAAAAAAAATTATATACATTAACGGGAAGGTGGCAGCATGGGCCCTCCTCCCGTGGCCAATTGGGGCCCCGGGGACCCTACCCCCCGGGGCAAGGCCAAATTCTTTTTTTTAATATTATGGAGGGGGGCTGCATGGCCCCCTCCTCGGGCCATATATGGACCCGGGGACCCCATCCCCCGGGGTCGGCCTTTGCGTGATTTTTTAAAAATTATTATTATTGGAGAGGGGGCTGCATGGTCCCCCTTCCTGGCCACTTCTGGCCCCAGGACCCCTTCCCCTGGGGCCTAGCCACCTCATTGGGGACCATGGGGGGAGCCTCAATTCCCCCACTGTCCCTGCCGGCTCCCTGCGGGAGCGGGCATTGCTTTTCCACATGGGGAGCTGATGACATGCAGCTCCCCGTGTGGAAAAGCAATCTGGTTTGGATTTTGAAAGTGAGAGCAGGTTTCCTGCTCTCTCTTCCAAAACCCAAACCAAGTTTGCTATGACAGGGCGGGAGCAGCATGGCTCCCGCCCTGCCATATCAAACTGCAGTGCCCCAGGGTGGGCACCACGGGACACTGCAGGAGATGGCCCTGGAGTGGGGGGCAGTACCCAGGGCCATCACTGGCTCCATGAGGGAGCCTCGCTGCCCCCCTCCCAACCTCTACACAGGCCCAGGGAGTGGTGTTCCCCGGTGCTTGGGGTCCATTACGGACCCCCAAATATGAATTTAAAAAAAAAATAGAAGTCCCGGGGTGGCGGTCCCCAGGGCTTGGGGGGCCTTGGAGCCCCACAATGATTAAAAGAGAAGCCCTGGGGTGGCGGTCCCGGGGGTTGGGGGGGCTGCATGCTCCCCCGCATCTCAATTATCTTGTCCTGGGGAAGTGGCAGTCCCCTGGGCAGTGTGGGGGGATTAGGACCCCCCCACAATTTTTTTTGCACTGCCCCCGGGACCTTGCCCAGCCAGGGGGCTAAATATTAACGAAGCACAGGAGCTTGCCCTTGTTTTTTTTTATTTTCTCGCACGGATCCGCAGATCCTCTGTGGATTTTGCCGATTTATAAAAGAAAAATGCTTTTTATGGCCCTTGGGGTCCTTGTGGGACCACCAGAGCAGGCCTAGGGGTCAGGGTGTTTCTACCCTGCCCCCTTTTCTTGTTTTACGCCTTTGTTTGTCTTTTTCTTGTGCCTTGGTTACTGAGGCACCACAAGACGGCTGCCAACACTTCCTGGTTTGGAGTGTTGACAGCCAATTAGAATGCAGCTTGTGATCGTCAGGGCGCGCGGATCCACTGCGCCTTTACATATCGATATTCTTTTATTTTTTATTTTCTCAGTAACTACTCAACAGATTTACACCATTTAAGAAAAAGGGTTCTTTCCGACGCAAGGGCTACCGTCATGCCAAATTTGGTGCAATTCTGTTCAGCAGTTTGAGCTGTAGCAGTGTCTAAAGTTTCCAATGGGAAATGCATTTTTTGACATCACTTTTTTTTATTTCTCAGGAACTACTGAACGGATTTACAGCATTTAAGAAAAAAGAGTTCCTTCTGAACCAAGGGCTGCCTTTTTTCCAAATTTGGAGTTATTCTGTTCAGCAGTTCGAGCTGTAGCCATGTCTGAAGTTTACTATGGGAATTAACATGGAGAAAACACATTTTGGGACCCCCCTTTTTTCTTGGCCACCGCTTGCCGAATCACCCTGAAACTTTCAAGATAGGAGCTGACCAGAGCGGGTCATAAGTTTTGAAAATTTCGCGAAGTTCCGTCAGCTGGCGCCAAATGTTATTGGAAAAAGAAGAAATGCTTTTTGAATAGAAACAAGGTCCTAACTATAACCACCTTTTTAGCGACCTCCAGTAGGTAATAATATATATATATATATATATATATATATATATATATATATACAATTACGCTGCCACAGTTTGAGGTGCACGCAATGACAGACGAACTCAGCCTCCACGGTTAAGTCCTTTATTCAGGCACAACGAGACACAGCGCTGGATATTTCATTAAGCCCCAACGCGTTTCGGAGCTCCTTCTGCTCCTTGCTAATGGGGCGGACATGCAGCAGCAGACGTAGGAAGAAAACAAGTCCCTGATTTGTCCTGTTTCATAGCTTCTATTGCTGAGGTCATCTAAGGCCTTCTGGGATTTGTAGTCCTCCTACCACCATACGACCCATGTTGGGCTCTGCCTCCTGCAAAATAAAATCAAACCCTTAGTCGGCCTCCAAATCTGTGTCCGTTGAAGATTAAATGCACACAACCTGTCATTCTGCAATTCGGTTTGTCAATTTTTCGAAGCCTGCAGTCCACAAATACTTTAGTGATGTTGCCACCTCCCCGACCTGGCTCGGCCGGTAAATATTTCCAATTACGCTGCCACAGTTTGAGGTGCACGCAATGACAGGCGACCTCAGCCACCACGGTTAAGTCCTTTATTCAGGCACAACGAGACACAGCGCTGGATATTTCATTAAGCCCCAACGCGTTTCGAAGCTCCTTTTGCTCCTTGCTCACGGGGCGGACATGCAGCGGCAAACGTAGGAAGAAAACAAGTCCCTGATATGTCCTGTTTCATAGCTTCTATTGCTGACATGATCTAAGGACTTCTGGGATTCGTAGTCCTCCATCCACCATGCGACCCATGTTGGGCTCTGCCTCCTGCAAAATAAAATCAAACCCTTAGTCAGGACTCCAAATCTGTGTCCGTTGAAGATTAAATGCACACAACCTGTCATTCTGCAATTCGGTTTCTCAATTTTTCGAAGGCTGCAGTCCACAAATACGTTAGTGATGTTGCCACCTCCCCGATCTGGCTCGGCTGGTAAATATTTCCAATTACGCTGCCACAGTTTGAGGTGCACGCAATGACAGACGAACTAAGCCACCACGGTCAAGTCCTTTATTCAGGCACAACGAGACACAGCGCTGGATATTTCATTAGGCCCCAACGCGTTTAGGAGCTCCTTCTGCTCCTTGCTCATGGGGCGGACATGCAGCGGCAGACGTAGGAAGAAAACAAGTCCCTGATTTGTCCTGTTTCATAGCTTCTATTGCTGACATCATCTAAGGACTTCTGGGATTCGTAGTCCTCCATCCACCATACGACCCATGTTGGGCTCTGCCTCCTGCAAAATAAAATCAAACCCTTAGTCGGGCCTCCTAATCTGTGTCCGTTGAAGATTAAATGCACACAACCTGTCATTCTGCAATTTGGTTTCTCAATTTTTTGAAGCCTGCAGTCCACAAATACTTTGGTGATGTTGCCACCTCCCCGATCTGACTCGGCCGGTAAATATTTCCAATTACGTTGCCACAGTTTGAGGTGCACGCAATGACAGGCGAACTCAGCCACCACGGTTAAGTCCTTTATTCAGGCACAACGAGACACAGCGCTGGACATTTCATTAAGCCCCAACGCGTTTCGGAGCTCCTTCTGCTCCTTGCTCATGGGGCGGACATGCAGCGGCAGACGTAGGAAGAAAACAAGTCCCTGATTTGTCCTGTTTCATAGCTTCTATTGCTGACATCATCTAAGGACTTCTGGGATTCGTAGTCCTCCATCCACCATACGACCCATGTTGGACTCTGCCTCCTGCAAAATAAAATCAAACCCTTAGTCGGGCCTCCAAATCTGTGTCCGTTGAAGATTAAATGCACACAACCTGTCATTCTGCAATTCGGTTTCTCAATTTTTCGAAGGCTGCAGTCCACAAATACTTTAGTGATGTTGCCACCTCCCCGACCTGGCTCGGCCGGTAAATATTTCCAATTACGCTGCCACAGTTTGAGGTGCACGCAATGACAGGCGACCTCAGCCACCATGGTTAAGTCCTTTATTCAGGCACAACGAGACACAGCGCTGGATATTTCATTAAGCCCCAACGCGTTTCGGAGCTCCTTTTGCTCCTTGCTCACGGGGCGGACATGCAGCGGCAAACGTAGGAAGAAAACAAGTCCCTGATATGTCCTGTTTCATAGCTTCTATTGCTGACATGATCTAAGGACTTCTGGGATTCGTAGTCCTCCATCAACCATGCGACCCATGTTGGGCTTTGCCTCCTGCAAAATAAAATCAAACCTTTAGTCGGGACTCCAAATCTGTGTCCGTTGAAGATTAAATGCACACAACCTGTCATTCTGCAATTCGGTTTCTCAATTTTTCGAAGGCTGCAGTCCACAAATACTTTAGTGATGTTGCCACCTCCCCGATCTGGCTCGGCTGGTAAATATTTCCAATTACGCTGCCACAGTTTGAGGTGCACGCAATGACAGGCGAACTAAGCCACCACGGTCAAGTCCTTTATTCAGGCACAATGAGACACAGCGCTGGATATTTCATTAGGCCCCAACGCGTTTAGGAGCTCCTTCTGTTCCTTGCTCATGGGGCAGACATGCAGCGGCAGACGTAGGAAGAAAACAAGTCCCTGATTTGTCCTGTTTCATAGCTTCTATTGCTGACATGATCTAAGGACTTCTGGGCTTCGTAGTCCTCCATCCACCATGCGACCCATGTTGGGCTCTGCCTCCTGCAAAATAAAATCAAACCCTTAGTCGGGCCTCCTAATCTGTGTCCGTTGAAGATTAAATGCACACAACCTGTCATTCTGCAATTTGGTTTCTCAATTTTTTGAAGCCTGCAGTCCACAAATACTTTGGTGATGTTGCCACCTCCCCGATCTGGCTCGGCCGGTAAATATTTCCAATTACGTTGCCACAGTTTGAGGTGCACGCAATGACAGGCGAACTCAGCCACCACGGTTAAGTCCTTTATTCAGGCACAACGAGACACAGCGCTGGATATTTCATTAAGCCCCAACGCGTTTCGGAGCTCCTTTTGCTCCTTGCTCACGGGGCGGACATGCAGCGGCAGACGTAGGAAGAAAACAAGTCCCTGATTTGTCCTGTTTCATAGCTTCTATTGCTGACATGATCTAAGGACTTCTGGGATTCGTAGTCCTCCATCCACCATGCGACCCATGTTGGGCTCTGCCTCCTGCAAAATAAAATCAAACCCTTAGTCGGGCCTCCAAATCTGTGTCCGTTGAAGATTAAATGCACACAACCTGTCATTCTGCAATTCGGTTTCTCAATTTTTCGAAGCCTGCAGTCCACAAATACTTTAGTGATGTTGCCACCTCCCCGATCTGGCTCGGCTGGTAAATATTTCCAATTACGCTGCCACAGTTTGAGGTGCACGCAATGACAGGCAAACTAAGCCACCACGGTTAAGTCCTGTATTCAGGCACAACGAGACACAGCGCTGGATATTTCATTAAGCCCCAGCGCGTTTAGGAGCTCCTTCTGCTCCTTGCTCACGGGGCGGACATGCAGCGGCAGACGTAGGAAGAAAACAAGTCCCTGATTTGTCCTGTTTCATAGCTTCTATTGCTGACATGATCTAAGGACTTCTGGGATTCGTAGTCCTCCATCCACCATGCGACCCATGTTGGGCTCTGCCTCCTGCAAAATAAAATCAAACCCTTAGTCGGGCCTCCAAATCTGTGTCCGTTGAAGATTAAATGCACACAACCTGTCATTCTGCAATTCGGTTTCTCAATTTTTCGAAGCCTGCAGTCCACAAATACTTTAGTGATGTTGCCACCTCCCCGATCTGGCTCGGCTGGTAAATATTTCCAATTACGCTGCCACAGTTTGAGGTGTACGCAATGACAGGCAAACTAAGCCACCACGGTTAAGTCCTGTATTCAGGCACAACGAGACACAGCGCTGGATATTTCATTAAGCCCCAACGCGTTTCGGAGCTCCTTCTGCTCCTTGCTCACGAGGTGGACATGCAGCGGCAGACGTAGGAAGAAAACAAGCATATATATATATATATATATATATATATATATATATATATATATATCCAAATATCGCAGAACCACAGTTGGATTGAGCCATACGGACACCAAATATCAGCAACAATTTCTTTATTGGCAGCTTGCTGGCAAACCATCAATCAGGTAGGTAAAACAAAATGCAGCCTTCATTCCAGCCAAACGCGTTTTAGGAGTTATATCCCTTCATCAGTGGCTTTTGTGAAGGGCTGACGGGAAGCAGTCTTTCGGCACTTGGATTAAAACATACTCCCGCCCCAATAGGCATGGCACAACTGGCATTGTGGAAGCTGTAGTCTGCGCCTCTCCAACCACAGTGGGTGCTTTCACCAGAGCCCAAATGTCATAACTCTGCGGCAACCCTCCTGTAGAAGTCTTTGCCTTGCTTTGTTGCCACCAAATCAGCTGTGAGCTGGCACCATCCTGCAAAGGTGTCGGTTCAGGGCCGTTCCGCGATCCGCAGTGCACCGCCACGGTACCGCTCTTGCAAGCGACAGGCTCGTTCCACGACCCGGGAAGGCCGTACCAAATACAAACATCGCAGACCCACAGTTGGATTGAGCCATACGGACACCAAATATCAGCAACAATTTCTTTATTGGCAGCTTGCTGGCAAACCATCAATCAGGTAGGTAAAACATTGATGAAGGGATATAACTCGTGAAACGCGTTTGGCTGGAATGATGGCTGCATTTTGTTTTACCTACCTGATTGATGGTTTGCCAGCAAGCTGCCAATAAAGAAATTGTTGCTGATATTTGGTGTCCGTATGGCTCAATCCAACTGTGGGTCTGCGATATATATATATATATATATTACCTACTGGCGGTCGCCAGTAGGTATATATAGTTAGGATTTTTTCTCTATGGGATTTTTGAAAATTCTATGTCTAATAACTTTGGCGTTTGTGGACGGAATTGGCTGAAATTTTCAGGAAAATGGCACAAAATTGGGGGGGGGTTCGTCCAGGGGGGGTCGAGAAAAAAGGGGGGTCCCAAAACGTGTTTTTAACATTGAGTTTTCCATAGGGCGGTTGGCCTCACTTTTAGCCCGAACGGCTGAATGGATTTGCACGAAACTTGGCAAAATTGTAGGGACTGGTAGCCCGATGTGCCTTTTGTAGGTCTCAATATATGTGCTACAGTGGATTTTGAGAAATTAACGTTTAAAAAAAGATATATATCTGTAACAGCGGACCGGGCAGCGCTCCAGTACGTGTACTTTTCGCGCAACGGAGCTTTGTGAAGCGAAGCTGATTGGTTCTCCGGCGTCTGTAAACATTCCAAACAGTCCGTAGCGGCCGCCATCTTGTCTCTCGGTAGGATCGAGAGACAAGAGGAGGCCAAAGCGAAGGGGCAAATGACCATAAGGGGGCATAGTAGATCCTCGCTGACCCCCTAGGTTTGATGTGGAGGTTTTAAAAGGGCCCCGCGGGGTAAAAAAAAAATATAATAATAATAATCGAACGGCTGAATGGATTTGCACGAAACTTGGTAAAATATTAGGGACTGGTAGCCCGATGTGCCTTTGCTAGGTCTCAATATATGTGCTCCAGTGGATTTTGAGAAATTAACGTTCAAAAAAAGATATATATCTGTAACAGCGCTCCGCTTCGCGTAACGGAGGTTTGCGAAGCTGATTGGTCATTCTGTCACTGGGCTATAGTTGGGCTACATCTGGCTGATATTTGGGCTACATTTGTTTTTTTTGTCTCTGGCGGCCATCTTTGGGCTACATTGGGCTACATTGGGCTTCATTGGGCTTCATTGGGCTACATTGGGCTACATTTGGGCTCCAACATATATATAGGCCAATGTAGCCCAATATATATTTTTCAAAGTTAATTTTCGTAAAAACCACTGGAGCATATATCTTGAGACATAGCAAAGGCACATCGGGCTACCAGTCCCTACAATTTTGCCAAGTTTCATGGAAATCCATTCAGCCGTTCGAGCTAAAAGTGAGTCCAACCGCCCTATGGAAATGAAGGAAATGAATGGGTAATTTGTAATTAGCAAATAGCTCATCGCAAACTAGGAATGGTAAAGAATCGCTATTTATTCCTTAAAGTTCGCTATTTAGGAAATGCAAAAAACTTTGATGATACATATGGCGGTTCATCTCTAACAAGATAAGAAGCATAGGGATAGATTTATGATGACTGGCGCATCACCAGGGATGTGTTAGTCATTCTGTGCCACTGTTCCGTCACCTATGGTGTGCTGCATTTACAATGCGGCGCATCATGGGGCAAAAACAGCACAGATGCGTGATGTATCTGTGCCGTAAAGGTGGCGCATTGCTGGAGTTGTATCGCAAGTGTGATGAAGCTCCAGCAAGGGTCGGGGGTGCCCCTGTCGCAGGGTTTCTGTTCTCACACAGAACTGTGGACAGAGGATTGGAACCTCGGCGAATTAGGGTGTCCCAAAACTCACCTTAGTAATCAAAAACCCCTTAGCAAGCTAGGTACAGTGTCACATTGGATATAACAAACTCTCAATGTTTAGACAATCCAGAATATGAACTTATAGTACCTCAGGATACGTGGAACTCATGAACAGTCGGTCGTTATATATTTCTTAGAAACCAGAACATGGAGTTAAGAAGAACACATGTGTATTTGAAATGTTTATTTACTAATGCCGTCTTCTCAGGCGTAGTATCTTAGATAATACAAGTACACATATTATCAGTAGCAAAATTACCAGCATAGTTACTAGTACATAAAAAGCGAATGGTGACAGTATGTTAACATGCTGTAAATGAATAAGAGTTAGCAACACTTATAAGCAGCCACGGGCCGCGGAGGGAGTTACGGTGGGGCAGGGAGGCGGGGAGGGGGAGGGGCAGGGTGGAGAGGGCTCCACCCTGCCCCTCCCCCTCCCCGCCTCCCTGCCCCACCGTAACTCCCTCCACGGCCCGCGGCTGCTTATATCTCACCCTCCCTAATACACATATTATATTATTTGCTAAGAAGGTCTGTTTGTGTTGGTTTAGGGCGTGCCCATACTTTAGTGTCTTAGATTTGAAGGAATCACATCAGCATACACCAGCTCTCTCTTCATGTGAACCGCATCAAGTGTTGTGTATGTGTGTTCGGCAAAGCAATATAAAACCCGCCTCATGCCCAGAATTGGCAGAAGCTGCACTTATGTTATGAGTATGAAGTCGTGGAGATCAGACCTCATAACAATTCTGTATCGTGTTGTTCTTGAAACTTCAGCAGTCGCTGTACAGATATAGTTTAACAAGCAAAGCAGATAGTAGAGCAATAACATATTATTCTCATGTAAACCACGATGAACTACTAGGTTGAAAGCTAAAGCAACAACTAAGTGTCGTGTGCAGAAGTTGCAAAAAAGGAAAAATGGCGTTTAAACCGGTAATGAGCCCATGCTAACTTAACACGGTGTAAAGATATCCAGGACCTAGATGACACCTCCCCATGATCCGGAAACGAACTGAATAAGATAATAGAAGTGCCATCTCATGAGAGCAGATTGCAACTTTATATGTGGACGGTCCGCAAGGTAAAACATTAAAAACTAGGAAAATGTAATGCTAAAGAAAAATAAAACAGCCAAGTACTTTATCGAGTCTTAAGCCAATAGGCAAGCTAAATGATAAAAACTTGACAAATAAGTCAATGAATTGTCAATGAAATGCTAGTACTCAGCATATCAAACATGAAAAAGGTCTATGACATAACTGTGTATGCAAAATAAGCTGCAACAGCCTCCAATAGGAAGTCACCGTCTTCATCCGAAAAGAGTTCAGCCATCCAATTTAAAAGCGGAAAAGAACATACGTGCTCTCCCAGCACCGGATCCTCTATCACCATCAGAGGACAGCTCGGTGGGTTTTCAAGAAAGCTCTGTTCCAAGAAAGACTGCGTTGCCGCCAGTAAATTCCAGGGACCAATTAGTCCATGCATCAATGCCACAGCCATAATCCTTTCGCCAGGACAAACCAACTCGTGAGTAATGATAGGAGTCATCAGCTGATTAAAGTCGACGTCAGGAGAAACCGGTCCGCAGAGACACAAATCAATGGCCCAATCGAAATCACAGGTCAGGCAGTGAAATACAGGCTGGACACAGGTGAAGTAGGAGAATCGAAAAGATAATCCTTATGCCGTGCTTAATATCGCCAACGGCATTGTGCCATAATATTCTAGCATGCGATTGCGGAACAGTGTCAGCAGCTGCAGGGCGGGAGCTTGCACAGGAGGGACATCCATATTTAAAAATGTAAAAAAGCACAAGAGCGTCCGCTGGTAATGCAAGTAAAAATGGGAATCCACGAAGCACAGTGGAAAAAAAATAGAATGAAAGAAAGCAGGGATGACTCCAAAGATTTTCTCAAATGAAGTCACGAGACCACTGGTAACAACTTTAAAAAAGTGCGCCAGGCCCTTTGTGGAGGACGCGTCAAAGATAGTCCGAACCATCTTGCTGAAATGGAAAGGCGAATCTGTATTGAAAAGGGTCTGCACCTCTGTACGGGTGTTCGCTATGTGAAGCACGAAAGTTTCACGGGCCGAACGCAAGGCCACCTCTCTCTGAGACAAAAGAGCTCTTATTCTTGCCATGCCGTTGAAATCTGCTCCCAAGGTTGGTATTTGTGGCCAGATTGAAAACTCCCTATGTTCATGTGTGGGAGGAAATAGAACATTTCTGCAGCAAATAACCCGTTCACTTACTGTTACGATAAAAGGAATACTTTTAATTAACGCAGAACAATCTTCATTATTGAGCATCAAATAACTACCATTTTCCAACAACTTGAACGTGGGGATGATAGCAGGAACTGGCGTGCCTTGCAACACGCAAGCCATATTTGGTCGGTGTTTGTTGCATGAACCGTGTAATTGTACTTGCCTACACATTAGTGAATGATCTGGCGTCTCAGTGCATTCCTCTCCATTCAGATAAACTTCTTGATCATCTTTGAAACATCTGTATGTGTATGGAAGCGACCAGACCTCATGAAGAAAAGCACTACCTAAAGGTTCATAACGACCTATTGGTATATATTTCATACAATTTGAAAACTTATATAGAGCAAAAGGCAGCGTTATTAAACCGTGGATAAGGCACGTTGCCAAAAAACCCGCAATCCTCTGCTGATGATGTCACTGAGCATGTCATGAATGATGTAATATGTGACATCATCAGCAGTGGATTACGGGTAATAGTATCTCTAGTTTACTCCCCTATAGCTGTCTTTCTTTTAACATAAGTGTCTGTTTCCTTCCCTTATACTTACAGTTTTTTTTTTTTTTTTTTTTAAATTTTGGTTTACTTCCGGATCGCGTACCGGCGAGCGAACTGGGAAGCGAACTACGAGAAATAGAGGTTGGCACAGTTCCAAATATTGTACCAATTTTTTAATAACGGGGAGGTAGTTCTGAAAATAACTTTTTTTTTATTGTTTTTGTTGTTTTATATTTTTTTTATTATTTTTCTGAACATTTTTTTACTTTTTTTGAATTTTTCTGAACAGTTTTATATTTTTTTGGGTTTTTCTTGCAGGGGGCAATGAAAACGATTCATTGTAAAGGGCTCAACAGGAGCAACAAAACAAAAAAAAAGTATTTATTATTTGGGGCGTTCGTACAAACTTGCATATGATAGTCAATAGCTCTGTTGATCAGAGTGATGCTTCTTTCTCCGTAGCAAATGAATCCATTGCAATGTACGCAGACGTGTTTTACTTCATGAAATCTCGTTTGAATATTTGGCACCATCTCCCTGCCCTCTGGTCCCGTTACTTCCGGTACAACAGATCTTCTGGCCATAATAGGGAGATTATCTAGGTCGTTACGAAACTGTGCAGCACTGTAGTTGTTAGGATGCCACCTAGTCATATGGCGATGCATTGTGTAGTTTCCGAAACTGTATTTTTTGTCGGTCCCTCTGGACAGTCTATCTTGACATATAAGGCAAGTTACGTATCTTGCATTTACTTTTTTCTGACCTTTGGGAATTTTAAAAAATTGCCAAATGAAGTTTTCTTTCCGGTGAGACGTCCTGGGCTCCTCAGGCAAAAAGTGCCTCTCTTCGTTCTCGTCGTCCTGTTCTTCTTCTTCCTCTTCTTGCTGAATTATAACTTGAGCAGGTGGTCCACTCTTCCTTGGATGTGGTGGAGGTGGTGGGGAAGCACCAGCTGAAGCTACTAAAGAAGCCATTGCTCACTGGTAACAAAGGGTCTTTCTCTCACAAAGATGAAAGTCAGAGTGAGGAAAGAAGGAGGGGTTTTCATCATTTGGGAAAAACAATAGTTCTCAACCAATGAAAAGTGTTCATTTTAGATTATATGACCTAGTCTTACATCATTAGGAAACCAAAAGCGAAATGAACCAATGAAAAGTGTTATTACCAAGTCACATGACCTGCTGTGTTTACGTTAAGCGCTTTGCAGGGCCTCCAGGTTTGCTTCCAGAAACCTGTGCTTTGCGACTCGGTAAGCGTACCAGTTCGCTAACGTAGCACGTCATATGACGTATCACGCGACAACGCGAAACGTCATGCGGACGGGAGGCGTCACGATGTTGTTTTCTAACGCGGCAGTTGCGGTAAAGAAACGTTTACCGGCTCGCGGTCTATTTCGCGGCATCAAGGTCAGCTAACGGGAAGCTTCCCGATTCGCGAAGCGGGAACGAAGAAAAAAAAATATTTAAAAAAAAAATTATTAATAAACATATAAAATATATTTTTGGATTTAAAGAAGAATACATTTTACAGCTACAGATATTAGCTGTTAAAAAACCAATGAAATTCACTGAAAAAACCATAGGTTATAGACCATATATAGTTAGGAATTAGCATTTACAAAACCTTGAAAATTCACTGAAAAAACCATAGGTTATAGACCATATATAGTTAGGAATTAGCATTTAGAAAACCTTATTTTACTCACACAAAACCATTGAAATTCCATATATAGTTAGTTGCACTAACTATATATCGCGCACCCGCAATCCACTGCTGATGATGTCACATATTACATCATTCATGACATGGTCAGTGACATCACTGATGACATCACTGATGACATCTCAAATGACATCACTGATGACATCTCACTTGACATCAATGATCACATCACTGATGATATCATTCATGTGATAATACAATGCATCTCCTCACACTCTAATATAACCTCCGTTACACCCAGTGTTAAATAGAGAGTATAATTTTTGAAACCATTGACACACCAATACTAGTTACTACATACGCACTCACTGATTCCTATGTCTACACACACATTCACTCATACAATCATTCATACATACAATCACTCATCTTTACAACACTATCATATGCACTCATACACCTATACAGACACTCACACTCTGCCACTCATCCATGGAGTTACTCACACACCTAGTCAGTCCTGAAAAGAATCAATCACACTTCCATTTTCTCATCTATACAGTTAAACACAGAACACCTTACATTTTTGAAACATATACTAACACATACTTACTCTCTTATAGAATCACTGATACAAGTACACATTGATCTGCACAGAGTCACACACCTCCCAGCCAGCCATACACACACTCAGTCTCCCATACAAATACTTGTGCAACCAATCAATAACCCATATAGCTACTTATATAGCTAGTGATCAACACATGCAGCAGCTTGCACAACAACAGACATACTGATGCACACTTTCAGACAGTTTAGTCACTAACCCGTGCATTCAGTAAGACGCATTTAATCACTCACTCATACAGTCAATCACGCACCTACTAAAACCTTCATTCAGACACTTATACATCCACTCATTCTTCAATATGTAAAACATATTTAAACTTTACAGAAACACATAATCACTGGATGTTGTCATCAGTGATGTCATCAGTGATGTCACTGACCATGTCATGAATGATGTAATATGTGACATCATCAGCAGTGGACTGCGGGTGCGCGATATATAGTTAGTGCAACTAACTATATATGGAATTTCAATGGTTTTGTGTGAGTAAAATAAGGTTTTCTAAATGCTAATTCCTAACTATATATGGTCTATAACCTATGGTTTTTTCAGTGAATATATATATATATATATATATATATATATATATATATATATATATATATATATATATATATATATATATATATATATATATATTCAAAACAAAGCCCCTCCTTCTGCAACGCTGTGACCCATGGAAAAGTGGCATACTCTCCGGTGAAGCACGCCGGTTAGCATTAATCCCAAAATGTTTATAATAGCTGTACGCTCTCAGGAACAACAACATCATGTAGTGAATGTGGTTTGCTTCGTTATTTAAATATGCATTATATATATAGCAATTTGCATTGAAGAATGAGTGGATACATGTAAATAAATAATTGGATAGAGGATTTAGTAGTAGTGTAATTGACTGTTTACTTGACCAATTTATAGTGTCTCACTAAATATAGTGGATAGTGGATAAACTGTGTGAATATCTGTATCACTTTGTCAGTTGTTGTGTCAACTGATTCTACAGTTGGTTACTAGCTATGTGAAAGTCTATATTAGTTATTGATTAGTTAACTGAGTATTTGTATGGGAGTGTGAAAGTGTGTGTGGTTCGGTGGGGGGGGGTGTGACTGTCCAAAGATGTGTGAATAGTTGATTCAGTAGATATATGAAGTTAAAACTACATGTTCTAACAGTTTGGGTGAGTGAATCTCTTTATGGGTGTGTTGATGAGCAAATATATTTCTCAATGGTACATGTCCAACAAACTAGAAAAATAAAAGGCAGTATATGTGTCAGCGGTTGTATATAAATAAGTATACATAAGACTCAATGATTGTGTGAGTGACTGTATGGATAACTGTATACTTGTAATAATGATTTTATAATTCACTAAGTATGACTTACTATCTAAATGAATAGATGAAGTGGTATTTGTATAAGTGTTTTGCTAAGTAAATATGTAAGTATGATCCATGGTTTGCATAAATGAGTAGGATGACTTCATATGTGAATAGGATGTGTGCTGTTGTTTAATGTCGATATAGGTGTATAAGTATTTTTGATAGTATTCCATTGTTCATTTATTTCTGGTTTTTGTTTATTTATTACTGGTTTTTGTAAAGCGCGACACTCATCCCTTGGGACATCACGGCGCTGTAAATCAAAAAAGGAAACTACTGAGGACCGAAATGGGGAGTTAGTTTTTAGGGAAAAGGTGAGTTTTTAGTTTTTGGCGGAATTGAAGGTAATTTATAGTGTGTCTGAGGTCTACAGGTAACTCATTCCATCTTTTGGCAGCCAGGTATGAGAAGGCGCGTCCGCCGGTCCTTGCCTTGTAAACACGCTTAGATTTAGCCAGCGCCAGGTGATTCGATCTTAGGTTCCTGTTGGGGATGTAGAACTCAAATTTCCCTTGGAGAATGGTGGGGCCCGTTTTATGAAGGGCTCTGTGTGCATGACAGAGTAGTTTGAAGGTGGCCCTCTGGCGCATTGGTAGCCAATGAAGTCTTTTGAGGCATGCGGATGCCGAGTCTCGCCTGCCTTTGTTACATACCAATTTGGCTGCCTGGTTCTGGAGGACCTGTAGGCGGGAGAACAGTTGTTCGTTCATCCCTTCGAACAGGGCATTGCCATAATCCAGGCGGCTGACTAGGAGGGCTTGAGTGACAGTACGTCGACAGTCCATGGGTATCCAGGAAAAGATTTTTGCCAGGAGTTTAAGTATTGCGAATCCTTTACCCCAAAGTGAACGGATGTGGTCCTTCATGGACAAGGCATCGTCCATGATAATGCCGAGATTTCTGGCATGCTGTTTCGGGGTGGGAGCTGATCCCAGTGAGGGTGGCCACCATGTGGCGTTCCATGTGAGTTTAGCTCCTCCAAACAGAAGTATCTCTGATTTGCCGGCATTTAGCTTTAGGCAATGGTTGCGCATCCAGTCTGCCATTTCGGAGAGACAGCCGTGTAGCTTTTCTTTAGCTGTCTCTGATCCCTCATCCATTTTCACCATCAGCTGTGTGTCGTCGGCGTAGGAACATATGCCGATGCCCCACTTTCTTCCAATGTCTGCCAGAGATGAAACGTAGACATTGAAGAGAGTGGGGCTCAGTGAGGCCCCTTGTGGGACTCCACAGCTGATGGGGTAGGGTTTTGAATGGAATTGGCCCATGTGAACTGCTTGGCTGCGATTGCTGAGAAATGATTTAATCCAGCCTAAAGCTGTAGCTTGCACTCCTTTGCTTAGGAGGATGTTTAAAAGGCAGTCGTGTGACACCGTGTCAAACGCCGCTGACAGGTCGAGCAGTATCAGAGCCACAGATCCCCCTTGATCTGTGATGCATCTCACACCATCCGACACTGCCAGCAGCGTTGCCTCAGTGCTATTGTTGGCTCTAAAGCCGGTCTGGGTGGGGTCCAGGAGTGAGTTGTCTTCCAGATATCGGGACAGTTGTGTATTCACCAGTTTTTCCAAAGCCTTGGAGAGGTAGGGGAGCTGGGAAATAGGCCTATAGTTCTCTGGATTGGTGATGTCGGATCCGGCTTTTTTCAGAAGGGGAATCACGGATGCGTGTTTCCAAACTTCAGGAAAAGACGCAGTGGTGAGTGATTGGTTAAAAAGTTTGGTAATGGAGGGGCAGAGCGTTGGTGCGATTTTGGAGAACACAAAGTGGGGGCATGGGTCCGCAGGAGAGCCAGATTTAATTGTTTGTAGTACCGATAGTACCTCGGTTTCGGAGAATGGTTGAAAACTCGTTAGACATGGAAAATTGCCTGTGTCTTGTTGGGAATTGCCGTTGTCTGATGCTGGTGAGTTCTCGTCAGGGTTATCGTGTGAATTTGAGGTATGTGAGGGGGTGAAGGTGGAGTAAATTTTATTAATTTTATCCATGAAGAAGGT
The DNA here is from genome assembly GCF_964261635.1 of Lissotriton helveticus. NCBI lineage: Eukaryota > Metazoa > Chordata > Amphibia > Caudata > Salamandridae > Lissotriton > Lissotriton helveticus. The sequence continues at coordinate 430,955,693 of NC_136059.1, forward strand.
GCTAATGCGTTCGCAAGCCTCAGTTGAAGGGGAGAGGATTTGTGAGGTACTGGAGGGATTGCTAAGCTCCTTTACAATTTTGAACAGTTCTTTTGTGGAGTTTTGGTTATCATGGATTCGTTGACTGAAGTATACTTTTTTTGCGTCTCGGATGGCTGAGATGTATTGTTTCCGTTTGGTGACATAGTTTACTCTGGTTTCCGAATCTTTTGTTTGTCTCCATCGATGTTCGGTTTTTTGACATTCCCTTTTGAGGCTTTTAAGGAGAGGGGTGTACCATTTTTCCCTGGTAGCTGTTTTTTCCCTTAACACCCGCAGGGGCGCTAGTTTGTCTAGTGTTTGGCGAATTCCAGTTTCTAGAAGAGTGGCGTTGGTACAGATGGAGGCGTCGTCACTAGGGGTGATGTTTGTGTCAAGGAAATGGTTTTGAAAGTTGGAGTCATTGATGAGTCTCCAAGCTCTGTTGGTAATGGGTGAGATAAGTTTGGGCTTCATGGGTTTGCCGGGGAGTTTGAATGAAAAAGATATCATGGAGTGGTCAGACCAGGACAGGGGGAGGATTTCATTCATAATGGTCGACTCAATATTCGTAAAGAGGAGATCCAGGGTGTGCCCTGCTAAGTGCGTAGGACCCTCGACCCACTGTTTAAGCTGTAAAAGTTCCATGTCGTATTTCAGCTGAGCGGATCCGGGGGCATTCGTACTTTCATAGTGGACGTTGAAGTCTCCAACGACCATGTAGTTGTTACGTTTTAGGCAGGATGGTAATAGTTGGTTTAATAATTTGGCACTAACACTGGTTTGTTGCCCTGGCAGCATTCATTGACAGCATGTATGAGTGAATCTACAGGTGAGTGATTATATGTGTGTATACATCTATGAATTACTGAGTGGATTTTTAGATACTTGTATTGCTGTGACAATGGATTCAAATATGATACTCTGTATTTTACAAAGAGTGATGAAAGATTTTAATAGTGTATGAAAAGGTGTATGTGATTGTCATGTGGATGATGTCATCAGTGATGTCATTTGAGATGTCATCAGTGATGTCACTGACCATGTCATGAATGATCTAATATGTGACATCATCAGCAGTGGATTGCGGGTGTGCAAAATGTAGTTAGTACAACTAACTATATAGGAGCAATTTCAATGGTTTTGTATGAGTGAAATGTCCAGCTAACTATAACACCCCTAAAACTCATAGTTTTTTGCGTGAATTTCAAAGGTTTTTTAAAAGCTAATTCCTAACGATATAAGGCCTGAAACCTATGGTTTTTTAAGTGAATTTGCAGGGTTTTTTAAATGCTAATTCCTAACTATATAAGGCCTGAAACCTATGGTTTTTTCATTGAATTTCGAAGGTTTTTTAAATGACAATTTTTTTTAAATGTATTAATTGTTTTTTTTTATACTGATTTACTAAATTTTTCCAGGCAGGTGTTCAGAGGGCACGCCCCCTTTTTACAACACTCTGCAGCGCAACGACTGGCGCGTTTGCAGAGGAGGAACTAATTCCCCTTGCATACTGGGGGTCCCTGGGGGGCAACTAGCCCACCAGGAGCCTCCAGTATAAGCCAGGGAGCTGCATTACAGAGAGGTGTAATGAGGCCACACCCTTTTTTACACCTCTCTGCAGCGCAACCCCTGGCGTGTTTGCAGAATAGCAACTAATGGCCCTTGCATACTGGGGCCAAGTAGCCCACCAGGAGCCTCCAGTATGCGCCAAGGGGCTGCGTTGCTTTGCCCCGGGGCGGCGGTCCCCGGGGCAGTGTGGGGGGGATTGTGGACCCCCACACTTCTTTATCACTATGCCGCTGCGATTTGGTCCCCCCGGGGGGTAATTTTTAAAAAAACAGACCAGGTTTTTTTTTTTTAAATGTGGGCCTTTTTTGTCCTTGTGGGACCACCTGGGCAGGCCTAGGGGGTCAGGGTGTATCTACCCTGCCCCCTTTTTGTGTTCTTCACGTTCATTGTTCTGCTTTCTTGTGCCTCGGTTTATCGCGCACGAGATGGATGCCAACACTTCCTGGTTAGATGTGTTGACAGCCAATGAGCATGCAGCTTTCTCGGGAAGGCATGCTGATAGGCTGCCACTGTCTGTCAACACTCCAAACCAGGAAGTGTTGGCAGCCATATTGTACCTCGGTAGAACCAAGGCACAAGAAAGCAGTGAAACACAGGTGGAAAACACTCAAAGAGAGCAGGGTAGAAGCACCCTGATCCCCTAGGCCTGCTCAGGGGGTCCCACAAGGACCCCTCAGGCCCAAAAAAATGTATTTCTTTTTTTTAAAAATCGCGGGGTACACGTACCAACATTTTTTTGGGGCCTGGGGTGTCCTTGTGGTACCGCCTGAGCAGGCCTAGGGGTCAGGGTGCTTCTACCCTGCCCCCTTTTTGAGTTCTACACGTTTGTTTTTTTGCTTTCCTGTGCCTCAGTCTACCGAGGTACAAGATGGCTGCCAACAATTTCTGTTTTGGAGTATTGACAGACATTGGCAGCCAATCAGAATGCAGCTCATACTCGGGAAGGTACAGAGTACAGTAAGCTTACAGTAAGCCTATATAGATATATACATTTTTTCAAATTCAATTTTCTCAACAACTACTGGAGGGATTCACACCATTTAAACAAAAGGCCGTACTGTGTACCAGTCCCTACCATTTTGCCAAGTTTGGTGTAATTCCGTTCAGCGGTTCGGGCTGTAGCCGTGTCTAATTGTCCTATGGAAAATAACATGGGGAAGACACGTTTTGGGACCCCCTTTTTTCCCAGCCCCCACTTGACGAATCCCCCCAAAACTCTCAGGGAAGGAGCGGAGCGGAGTGGGCCATCTTCTTTGAGAAATTCACGGAGATTCATCAACCGGCGCCAAAGTTATTCCCAATAGAATGTTGCGGATTTCCTATGGAAACTAAGTCCTAACTATATATACCATAGGAAAATCGCAACATTCTATTCCCAATAACTTTGGCGCAGATTGACGAATCTTGCGGAATTTTCAAAACAAATTCTTTGTTGATATCAGTTCCTATGTTCAAAGTTTGGGGGTGATTTGTCAAGGAGGGCCGAGAATAAAGGGGTGTTCCAAACGTGTTTTCTCCATGTTAATTTCCATAAGAAACTTTAGACAAGACTACAGGTCGAACGGGTGAACAGAATTACCCCAAATTTGGCAGGGAGAATGGTCTTGGTCTAGAAAGCACGCTTTTGGTTATTTGATGTAAATTCGTTCAGTAGATTTTGAGAAATATTGATTGGCTGAGGTGTTACGAGCAGGAGTTTGCAGCTTATTGGCTCCGAGCGGTGCGAGCGATTGCAACTAGGGACTGTTTGCCGCCATTTGTGATTCCATTGAAGCGAGTAAGGGGATAAAAGGGGGAAAAAGTAGGAAAGAGGAGGGTAAAAGCACTGTGACCTCTATGGGGTGTTTAGGGTGTGCTATAGAGGGGGTGTGAAGCGAACTATTCACCCCTACTGGTGTAAAAGTGGTGGGTTACGGAAATTAAGTCAGGTATTGCCTAGAGTCTATTGCTGCTAAGGTGAACTGGTGCTGGACACGTGATTAAAGTGTGAGCTCAATTTGTGTGTGTTATGCTGTGAAGTCATGTGCCGTGGCCGCTGCACTACACCTGTGGAAGTAGTGTCACAATGTGTTTATAACTACTAGGATGAACTAGTGACCCGTACTGGTCTGAAAGTCCTGGGGTACGGAAAATTTGTGAGGTATTGTCTAGAGTCTCATGGTGCTAAGCCGAGCTGCTGCCGGACTCGGGGATGAAAGCGTGAGTCCAAACTGTGTGTCATATGCTGTGAAGTCATGTGCTCTAGGTGCTGTGCCATACCTGTCCAAGTAGTGTGAGCATGTAGTTATAGCTACTTGGATGAACTATTATTTTCGAACATTGTAGCTTGTGTATGGTGCTTAGGGGGTGTTATAGAGGGAGTGCAAAGGTAAATTTGCGCGTATTAAATCAATTCGGTATTTGTGAAGTGGTAAGTACTCACTCCTACGGGTCTGATGGTACCGGGGGCGTAAGCTGAGCTGCTGCCGGACTTTGGGTAAAGTCGCTGAACTACTGACCCCCATCGGTCTGAAAGTGCGGTTACAGAAATTAAGTGAGGTATTGCCTAGAGTGTTGTGCTGTTAAATTGAGCTGCTACTGGACTCGGGGATGAAACCGTGAGCAGAAACTGTGTGTGCTATGCTGTGAAGCCATGTGCTCTGGGCACTGTGCCACACCTGTTCAACTTGTATATGGTGCTTAGGTGGTGTTGTATAGGGAGTGTGAAGGTAAATCAATATGGTATTTGTAAAAGGCAAATAACTCACCCCTATGGGTAAGTAGATCCGGGGATCAAAGCGAGAGGTATGTGCTGCAAAGTGAGATGGTGTGGCCACTGCCCCACAGCTGTGTGGAGAATACATTTTGGCGAGGGTCTGGGAGTTGCCATTATCTGGCCCTAAAATTATATGGTGGCTCTAAAAAGAGCCCCTGTGTTCAATATTTTGAGCTAAATATAAGTGCAGATACACAGCTTCAAGTTATTCAGGAAAGCTCGGTTTCCCTGATCTGTGAAGTGTACTACATCACTTCTGTAGATATCTGCCATATCAAAATGTATGTTGTTGTTGTAGATGGAGCCCATTTTGTAGTCTCTAAGGTATGCAGGCACAGCTTTGTTGACTTTCTTCGGAGATTTTTCAATCTGAGGACAAAATTGTTTGGACCATTTCCACTTCTGTCTTTGGCATATATTGGAATATACAAAGACAGTTTGAGTCAAAAGTAACATCAATTGTTCAAAGGTGTCCTTCATAAGCATTTCAAAACCTACCCCAGTCAATGTGCCTAGGTCGTTTCCACCACAGTGCACAATCACAAGTCAGGATGTTGGAGATGCAAACAAGTTTTAACCAAAGGCAACAATCGGTGCCACTTCAATCCTCTCTGTCCAAACCATTTAATGTCCACATTTTGTAAACCGAGGTCTAAGTCAATATGTCCCTGTTCTGCATACCTCTTGCAACAGAAAACATAGCTATGCCCTACGTTCCACACTAGCGTTTTGAAGGTATGGCTGGATGGTATGAAAAGATGTCTGTAGCTCATGAAGTTCATTCGTAGAATAAGAGATATGTTTAAAGATGGGGAACTAGTTTCTTTTCACATACAAAACAGGACCTGATTGGGAGATGAAAAGCATTGTTTTTTAAAAGTAGGGTGCACATTCGTTTTGTGGAAAAGCATCTTTGTGATTGGTTAAGAAAAAGCTGTTTGAAAGTGGAGTACATATTATAGGATAACATTTGATCAACTCAACAACACCCTCTACTTGCATTTGGAATGCAGTGTTCAAACTTAAAACAATTGTGAACTTTTAACCTGCACGTGCCGTTAAATATTCGAGAAAATGTTGCAAAAAATATCGTTAGGTTTAAAAAAAATGATGAACCTTTAACCTTTCAGTGTTGTAGAATGTTCTAGAAAGTGTGTTCAAAAAATACGTTGCATTTCTGACTTCTATGTGTACTTGAATATTAAAAAAAACTGTTTATATGGAAAATTAGAAAGACAGTAATAGAGAGAAGTTTTGAAAGCTAAAATAATCAAGGAACTATTCTAATTTGTTCTTTATTACCTACTGGTGGATGCCAGTAGGTAGTTATAGAGTTAGGACCGAGTTTCGATAGGAAGAACATTTTTTATTTTGCTTATGTCTTTAGCGTCATTTGATGAATCTTCATGAATTTTTGAAAACAGAATCTTTGATGATATTAGCTTCTATGTTGAAAGTTTGGTGGTGATTTGTAAAGGGGGGCTGAGATAAAATGGGGGCCCAAAACGTGTTTTCTTCATTGTAATTTCCATAGGAAACTTTAGAGAAGGCTACAGATCGAACGGCTGAACAGAATTACCCCAAATTTGGCAGGGAGGAGGGTTTTGGTGTAGAAAGCACACTTTTGTTTATTTGGTGTAAATCCGTTCAGTAGTTTTTGAGAAATATCAAAATTTTGAGATATCGATAGTTGGGAACTCTGCCATCTGATTGGCTGAGGTGTTACGAGCAGGAGCTTGCTGCTTATTGGCTGCGAGCAGTTGCAACTAGGAAGTGTTGGCCGCCATTTTGTGATTCTGTTGAAGCGAGTAAGGGGGAAAAAGGGTGAAAAAAGTAGCAAAGGAGGGTAGGAGCACTGTAAGCTTTGTGGGGGAGTGCAAAGCGAAGTAGTCGCTGATACCGGTCTAAAAGTGCGGTGTTGCTGAGAGTGACATGGTGCTAATATGATGTGGTGCTACACTCGGTATGAAACCGAGAGCCTAAACCGTGAGGTCATTGCTATAAAGTGATGTGGTTTGGTGTTTTGTAGCATATGAGTGCAAGTAGTGTTAGTAGGTGTTTATACCATACAGGGAGTGTAAACGAACTATTGACCGCAAGTGTGTGTTTATAGTATACCGGAAGCGGGAAGCAAAGTACTCACGCCTACCGGTGTAAAGTAATAGCTCATCAGATAAAATCAGGTTCCAGAATGGACCCTTGCCCGCCGAGAATATTCAAAATGGCCTTGCCTGGCCTGGAAAAGCAGCTGCTGGATTTAGTAAATGAGTCACTAGATACAGGGTACCTGCCAGTGAAGCTGAAAGAAGCCAGGGTTATCCCATTTTGAAAAAAAGTAGGAGCAGACACAAAGGCTTTAAAAAACTATAGGCCCATTTCCCAACTCCCTTTCCTAGCAAAGATCCTGGAAAGGCAGGTCTTGAATACTCTGGCCTGCTATTTGGAGGAACATGGACTCCTCCACCCCAGACAGGCAGGGTTTCGATCACAGCACAGCACGGAGCTGGTGATGGCCTCTGGTGTTGACGATCTGAGAATCAGGCCGATAATAAACAACCTGGTGCCCTGATTCTCTTGGATCTGTCAGCAGCTTTCGATACTGTCAGCCATGCGATCCTGCTGAACTGTGTATCGAATTTGGGAATCACGGAGCAAGCATTTAAATGGCTCAATTCCTTCTTAACTGGCCGGACTCAGCGAGTGCAAATGGGAGATCAACTCTCCGCTGCTAGTTCTGTGACTTGTGGCGTACCCCAGGGATCTGCACTGTGCCCTCTGCTATTGAATACTTACTTACAACCTTTAGTGGAGGAACTCACGCATAGAAACTGCCAAGTTTTTAACTATGCGGACGACAACTCAATTGTTAGTCCAACTTGATAACACCTGCCAGGCGCAAGACTCAGTAGAGAATCTTCTTAGATTCACGGTTAACTGGATGGCAAACACCCTCCTGAAGGTTAACGCAGATAAAACTGAGGTGCTTGTTATCACTACACAAGACAGCCCCTGGTGTGAGCTCTTCTGGCCCCCCGAATTAGGGGAGGTGCCAACTCCGGGAACAGTAGTGAAAAGCCTAGGACTAAAAATTGATGCAGATCTGTCCATGGGCCCCCAAGTTTCCGTGGTGATAGGCTCTTGTGTAGGCCTACTTAGGCGACTCCGGAAACGTGTACCCATTCTTTCGGTTCCAACACTGCAATCCATTGTGTTTGCCACAGTCATCTCGCGGTTGGACTATGGTAATGCTCTTTAGTTGGGTCTTCCAAGGAAGCTCCTTAGGAAACTACAGGTAGTGCAGAATGATGCGGCCAGGTTGATCTTCTCCCTAACGAGAAGAACTCGAGCGACCCCCCTTTTACGGAAGCTGCACTGGCTGCCCATTGAACATCGAGTACAGTTCAAATGTCTTTGCATTGCACATAAAGCCATCTATGGAGAAGCCCCCAAATACATTAAAGATCGTCTGAGAAAGTACATTCTGGGCAGAGCCTTGCGCTACTCCAAAGCATGCAAACTAACTCCACCGAGATTTAATCTTAAATCAAAGGGTGGCAGAGCTCTGTCGGTCCTCCTTCCGCAAATTTGGAACAAGTTACCGACAACCTTGCAAGGGGATCCAGCGCTACTGTCCTTCAGAAAAGCGTTAAAGACCCACCTGTTTAAAAAGATTACATCTATACTTTAAACCGTTTTGTGGTCGCGGGCGGTCCATCGGTGGCAGTGTGTTCTTTTTCTCTCTTTGAAAATCGCTTAGAGACCAGTGGTGATTTGCGCTATACAAAACTATTGTAACATAACTTGGGGATGAAACCGAGGTGATTGCTATAAAATGATGGGCTCTGGGTGCTGTAGCATACTGGCCGCTGTAGTATAACTGTGTAAGTAGTGTTAGTATGAGTTTATAGTAAATAGGGAGTGGGTAGCGAACTACTTACTCCTACTGATCTGAAGACTCGGGGATTAAACCGTGAGCCTAAATCGTGACCCCATTGCTGTAAAGTGATGTGCTCTGGGCACTGTAACATACCTGTGGAAGTAGTGTTAGTTTGCGTTTATACAATACAGGGAGTAGGAAGCGAACTACTCACCCCTACCAGTCTCAAGTCTTGTATATGAAACCATGAGCTCACTGCTGTAAAGTAATGTGCTCTGTGTAGTATTCCAATGTAAGTCATAGTAGAATGTTAGTTTGTAATTCTACTAGAATCTAAGTATGTTAGACTATATTATCAAGGAACGGCGATAACATTATCGCTGCAGAAAATTTCAGCTAAAGCGGCAATAAGGGGCTTGATAATATCCCATTGTGAATTCCCATTGAAGCCCAGGTTCAGACCAGAACCTGGGATTCTATGGGAATTCACAAGGGCATATTATCAACCCCTTATCGCTGGTTTTATCGCCATTCCTTGATATTATTGCCCGTAATGTTAGAATGTAGGGCTGTCATGAGCGGAACCTTGCGCAATTTATACACCGTGCTGGAGAAGACTGTTGCCTTGCTGTCTGCTCCTTTTGGTGGGTGTTTCAGGTGTCTTGTTTTCCTGTAATAAATCTAGTTATTGGATGCACTGCTGTCTGCCTCTTCACTACATATATTTGGTGACGAGCGGGAGAAGGTAAAAAGTAGGCACCACTCACCAATATTTCAAAATTGCTTGTTGAACTATGTCATCCGAATTCTGGTAGGATTTATATTTTTAGATTTTGCGCTGCCTCTGCTTCTTCACTATACTCTGTGTAAGTAGTTTTAGTATGCGTTTATACTAAGAAATGCATCATGGTCCTAGGGAGGGCGACCTCTCCGGTGTAGTTCATAAAATGTACCTGGGTGTGCATTCGCTGGACATTTGTGTTTGCTATTAGAGGGCTGTTGCATGGCTTCCTCCCTGTGACAGCAAATCCTTGTTTGACTACTTGAAGCGAGAGGAGAAAAACCTTGTATCGCTTTAATAGAGGGGATGCGGATGGTAAAAATGGAGAGAAAAAAAGAGAAAAAAAAGCGGGGTCTCACCCGTTCATTTAAATAAGACCCCTGGTGGGTAATGTTGGTGGCCAATCCAAATATTATATTGCGAGGTCTCTGTAGGACTGGGGATCTTAATGTCACATGTAAATTAGGCACGGAAGGGCACAGAGACTTTTCGCAGCCTAGGGGACCGCCACCTTCCCTGGTATTGTTTACTAATTGTTCGGGGGGTTCGAGGCCAACTGAAGTCTTGGGTTCGCCACACTCTGGGGCTTTATTTAATAATGCAGGGTGGGCCTCGGCAGTCCCTGAAGCCTCGGTGGTCCTAGGCAGTACTCATGGTGTTATAAAGTGATACACTCATAGAACTCTGCCAGTTGTAGAATTACCCAGGCTTCATTTGTGTAATAGACAGTTAGATTATTATTGGTAGGTGCACTGTAACTTTGGAGAGGTTTGCCCTCATTATCTCCTATAAATAGACAAGTGTTGTCAGAAAAAGAAGGCCTATGCACTCAGTTATTTATTTGAAAAAAAGTAACCTTTATTAAAACACAAAATAAATAGAAACATAGGTTTAATAGATAAACAATATAAAATAAAAATTTGGGTTGGACCTGCAAGACAAAAATTAAACATAAGTACATGTGCTATGTGGAAAAGGTAAAGAAAGGTAGTCCGAATGAAAGGACGATAGTGAGAATGGGACGGTGGGGGAGTGGTTGGAAGGGAGAAGGGGAGGGAGAGTCAAAAGAAGAGAGGGAGGAGGAGACTGAGCGTCGGCCTACTGCACCCAGCCCTTAGTGTTTACCCTCCTGTCACCCGTTTGTCTAGGATGCTGGGGTCCGCAAGAAAGAGTGTGGTCCAGCAAGTCCTTAAAATGAACACATGAGGAATATAGATTAGGGGTCATATTATCAAGGAACGGCAATAACATTATCGCCTCTTTAGCGGCAGGAAACTGCCGCTAAAGTGACAATAAAGGCTTGATAATATGCCCTTGTGAATTCCCATAGAACCCCATAGAACCTGGGTTTTTTATGGGAATTCACAAGGGCATATTATCAGGCCCCTTATCGCTGCTTTAGCGGCAATTTCCTGCAGCTAAAGCAGCCATAATGTTATCGCCGATCCTTGATAATATAGGCCTATAAAATCGCTTGCATGCACCTGTGTACCTAGGGTGCTGCACCCCAGTCCCTTCCCCCACACTGTGCTCAATTGTAGCTTTGTAGCTCCTGCACACCGAGGTTTCACTGCTCACTTGCCACCATGACGTGGTGTGTCCCATAACGTGTTGGTGCAAGCTCCGAGTCCGGGGTACATTTGGACGGTAGGAAAGCAGGTTTCCGGTCGGGGATGGTGTCTTGATACCGCGATGGAAGGCGTCCGAATGCCCAGAGCATCATTGGGGGGAGAGCTCCCGCTCAGCCCATCTTGAGGCAATCAATTCAGTGTCTGAAAAGGGAGAAATAATTTAATGGTGGAAAAAACAGGAGGTAAATGAAGGTTTTTTTCAAACTTGATGGAAAACAGGAGTTGAGTGCATCCTTCGTTTTTGAAGTACGATCTACCAACTGTTAGTGGTAATCGTGGTTCTAAGAGGAGTTGGAGTGCTCAAGAATTCACAAGGTTAAATAATAATACTATACGAAGATTGATATCGAAAGCAACAGAGCCCATGGTAGAAGCATACTGTGCGCATGTAATGCAGTGGCGGAAGGCTATGTGCAAGTACTCTTAGTAACGAGCTCACTACAGTGCCCTAAAAGCCAACGCCACATGTCTGTAGGGCAGTGCTGCGCGGTGGCTCAGGCCTACAGTATGGGCCAGCAGGTTTTTAAAATGAGACAGATGGGAGTGAATGAGGTCAGAGATCACATTATTACGCACAGCAACATAGCTTATTTGCAAGTGCGCACTCAGGCTGATGCACCCCACCCCTCCCGCAGAAGCGTGCTCAACAGGTGTATGTAGGGCAGCGCTGCCCACAGGCTCAGGCCTACAAGACGGTCCAGTAGGTCCTTAAAATGAGACAGACATGTTACTGAATGAGGTGAGAGATCACATCATTATGCATGGCAACATCGCTTATTGAAAAATTGAAAAAAATGAGGGAATGGCGTACCCGGCACAACACTATATGTCTGTGATGTAACACTGGGTCTGGCAGCGTGTAGTCGCCGCGTACGCAATACGCAGCGGGCGCGATCCCATACATACATGAGGTAACACGCGGCTTGGTACTGCGTACCCGTCGGATACCAAAGTACCAGCTGGGGTGACGTCATTCGTGTATGATGTTATGTGGGATGCGGTGCCACAAAGTCGTTGGATACGAAATGTGCATCATTTACGAGTTTAGCAATATGGCGGATAGGATTCATGTGGTGATGGATCTTGGTACGCTACCGGTATGGGAGGGCAGTTTTGTCCCCCCCAAAAATATATATTTTTTTTTTTTTGAGGAAGATATCAAACTTTACATAATTTTTAAAGTAAAAAAAAGGATAATTGAGTTTCAAAATATTGCAAAAAAAAATAGTTTTTATAAACATTAAAATATGAAATTAACATTTAAAAAACCTTTGAAATTCACTGAAAAAACCATAGGTTTTACAGACATTATAGTTAAGAATTAGCATTTAAAAAACCTTAGGAATTCACTGAAAAAACCATAGGTTTCAGGCATGTTATAGTTAGGAATTAGCATTTAAAAAAACCTTAGAAATTCACAAAAAAAACATAGGTTTCAGGGACGATATAGTTAGTTGAACATTTGACTCATATTAGACCAGAGAAATTCCTCTACTCGAGCGCCCGCAATCCACTGCTGATGACGTCATATATTACATCACTCATGACATGGTCAGTGACATTACTGATGACATCACTGATGACATCTCAAATGACATCACTCATGCTGACATCACTCATGACATCATCCATGTGATAATCTGATGCACATACTGATGCTCTAATAGAAACTTTGAGACATCCATTCTAAAATGTAGACTACTATTTTTGAAACCGAACACACAAAAATGCCATATACTAGATAGCACTCAGTATTTCCTAGGTCTACACACACATGCAGTCACGTATACTTGTAGTTACTCATCAATACAGGACTATAATATGCACTCATACATCTATACACGCAGTCACACTCTGTCACTCATCCGTAGAGTTACTCACACCCGTAGTCAGTAAAGCAAAGAATCAATCACATACCCATTTACTCATGTATAATACACACCAACTTTGTTATTTTTAGACATACCACATCACTTATTTATACAGATACTAACACATATTTACTGTCTTATACAATCACTGACACGTATTTATCCACACACTCTTCAAATAACTTAGGGGTCCATTAGGATGTGGAATCGGACTGCCTGCCATAGGTGCGGGGGTCCCGTTACAGAAAATAGGATGCGCCCGCCACACTGGTGGGTACATCCTTCATTCTTGACATTGCGGTGGGCGGTGCACTCAGCACCGCCAGCCACAATGCCAGGAAGGCATGTTGTGCACTTCCATGCACAACATGGCAGGCACTTTGCGCTGCCTGTCATTTTGTGCATGGAACCGCCATGTGAACACCCCCACCCCCACCGGGGTCCCTGGGGGCCCGCAACAGGCCCCCGCAGGCAGACTCCACATTCCTTTCCGTGGCGGCAATGCATGTCCCAGCACACATCCAAATATGGTTGGCGGTGTCGAACAGACATTGCCACCATATTGAACTCTTTTCCGCCCGGTTGACTTGTCAACCGGGCAGAAAAGGGGCGGACGGTCTTTCTGTCCGCCACGGACCCCCCTGCTATTGTAATATAGTGGGGGGATCTTTCCTGAGAGGATGGTGGGCGGATCGCCAGGCCGGTGGTGACTATCTGCCCGCCATCATAATGGGGCCCTTAGTTTCACGTCAACTCATTTATATACTCTAGCACTCACATATAGTGCTTTAAAACAAGTGCAGTTAGTAACAGATATACCACTTATACATTCATTCACTCACCAACACACCCATACACACACTAACTCACCCATCCAGTCCTTCCCAGATGCACTTTTTAATCCATACAACCACTGAATCACTCACTCAGACATCTATGCACAAACTCGTACACCTCCCCATGCACCCACCTACACAGACACTCAGGGACCCATACAGATACTCAGACAACAAATCAGTAACCTATATAGACGCTCATGTGGCTATTCAGCAACCCATGCAGTTGCTTACACACCAACAGAGAGACTAATACAGACTTTCACACAGTTTAGTCACTAACCCATGCATTCAGTAAGAAACGTTCAATCACTCACTTTTACAGTTAGTCACGCACATATGAAATAATTCCTTTAGGCACTTGTACATGCATTCATTCTTCAAAACACCTTGGCATATATATATATAAACATATTTAACCTTTACAGAAATATACATTCACTGGATAATGTCATGAGTGATGTCATCAGTGATGTCATTTGAGATGTCATCAGTGATGTCATCAGTGACCATGGCATGAGTGATGTAATATGTGACATCATCAGCAGTGCATTGCGGGTGCGCGAGTTATAATTACCTCAACTAACTATAACAGGCTCAATTCTCTGGTTGTATGAGTCAAATGTTCAACTAACTATAACATCCCTGAAACCTATGTTTTTAGTGAAAAAAAAAAAATATATATATATATATATATATATGGGCACTATTTTTCATGTAGTTTTTAGCGGATGGCTTTTAACTAGTATAATGCCATACCTCTATTTATTTATTTTTATATTTATATATGTCTATGTGCAATGTATTTTAGTCAACTATGCATTTTATGATGATGTCCATCTGTGCATTAGCGTACAAAAATAATTTGCATTAATGCCGAAAATGACATGCTACTTGTGAAAAAGAAAACAGACTATTATGTGCTGCAGTTACAATGAACTTTGAAAGTGGTTTCTTTATGTCTACATATCACGTGGTGTCTTTTAAAAAAAAAGCATTTAAAAATCATGGCAAAATGCATTCCAACGTATGTGAGCAAGGACTAAAGCAGTCCAAAACGCGTCATATCATGAGAAAATAAAGAAATAAACAAGCCTTATCTTTGCCGTCATGAAACTGGAGTGGAATTTGGTGCGCATATATATATATATATTACCTACTGGCGGTCGCCAGTAGGTATATATAGTTAGGATTTTTTCTCTATGGGTTTTTTGAAAAATTCTATGTCTAATAACTTTGCCGTTTGTGGACGGAATTGGCTGAAATTTTCAGGAAAATGGCACATTTTGTTTCTGAGCAGCCTTTGAAAATTTGGGGGGGGTTCGTCAAGGGGGGGCCGAGAAAAAAGGGGGGTCCCAAAACGCGTTTTTCCCATGTTAATTTCCATAGGGCGGTTGGCCTCACTTTTAGCCCGAACGGCTGAATGGATTTGCACGAAACTTGGCAAAATTGTAGGGACTGGTAGCCCGATGTGCCTTTTGTAGGTCTCAATATATGTGCTCCAGTGGATTTTGAGAAATTAACGTTTAAAAAAAGATATATATCTGTAAGCGCGGACCGGGCAGCGGTCTGGTTCGCGGACTTTTCGCGCAACGGAGCTTTGTGAAGCGAAGCTGATTGGTTCTCCGGCGTCTGTCAACATTCCAAACAGTCCGTAGCGGCCGCCATCTTGTCTCTCGGTAGGATCGAGAGACAAGAGGAGGCGAAAGCGAAGGGGCAAATGACCATAAGGGGGAATAGTAGATCCTCGCTGACCCCCTAGGTTTGATGTGGAGGTTTTAAAATGGCCCCGCGGGGCAAAAAAAAAATAATAATAATAATCGAACGGCTGAATGGATTTGCACGAAACTTGGCAAAATTGTAGGGACTGGTAGCCCGATGTGCCTTTGCTAGGTCTCAATATATGTGCTCCAGTGGATTTTGAGAAATTAACGTTCAAAAAAAGATATATATCTGTAACAGCGCTCCGCTTCGCGTACTTTTCGCGTTACGGAGGTTTGCGAAGCTGATTGGTTTTTCGGCGTCTGTAAACATTCCAAACAGTCCGTAGCGGCCGCCATCTTGTCTCTCGGTAGGATCGAGAGACAATAGGAGGCCAAAGCGAAGGGGCAAATGACCATAAGGGGGCATAGTAGATCGTCCCTGACCCCCTAGGTTTGATGTGGAGGCTTTGAAAGGTTCTCGCAGGGCAAAAAAATATATACCGTTTTTTTAGTTTTTTTGCATGGAGTGCGCTCGGTTCGCGAACCGGGAAGCGTTCTGGGGAGCGTACTTTCTTGAAAATTAGTGAAAAAAGTTAGAGTACAATAATAATTGTGAGTGATCAGATGTAGGGTAGCTCTGAGAAGAGCTTTTGGGTTTATGGTACATTTAGGTACTTATAAGTAGGTACCAATGCACATTCTTAAATTCAGAGTGAAAACTCTGTTGCCCTCATCTGAGAAGTGAACTCCATCTCCTCTGTAGATATCTTGCATGTAGTAACGCAAGTTATTGTTGTACAGGGAGCCCATTCCATGGTCTGTCATGTAAGCTGAAACAGATTTGTTTACATGCTTCCTCGATTTCTCAATTTGTGGACAAAATTGGTTCGACCACCTCCATTTCTGTCTTTGGCATATATTTGAATATACCAAGGCAGTCTGAGGAAAAAGTGCCATCAATTGCTCAAAGGTGTCCTTTAAAAGCATTTCCAGACCTACCCCAGTCAAAGTGCCCAAATCATTACCTCCACAGTGCACAATTAACAGGTCAGGTTTTGGCAAATGCATAAAGGTTTTCACCAATGGTATCAATTGGTGACATTTTAATCCTCTGTGGCCAAACCACTTAATTTCCACATCTTGTAAATTGAGGTTAGGTAAATTCCTGTTTTCAGCGTACCTTTGAGCCCAATAGATGTAGCTATGTCCAACAATCCAGACAGAAAACATGGCGAGAGAAGGTTCTCCTGCAGTCAGATGAAGTGTGGCAATGAAATGGCAGTTGAAAAAATGAGAGTGTAAAATGAAAAAAACTGAGGAGTTTCTGTGTTAATGAAGCAGTAAGAGTGATTGGTGGATTTTGATTGCTGAAAACAGAAAGTTAGTTTGCATGGATGAGTTCGTTGAAAGATGTATTTTGAGTGGCGAAGAAAAAATCATTAAATGAAAGAATGCTTTGGATATGCAGGTGCACTGAGAGTTCAGAGTTCAATTGCAACATTGTTGTGTGAGAGGTCTTGCAAGAGGTGGTTGCTATGCAGAAAAAGCAGAGAGGGGGCAGAGGGGGGAAGGGTTTTGCTTTGAAAAAAAGTGAGGGAAGAGTTTTGATTGGGTGACATGAGAGATCTGTGTGAGGAATTACAGCATTTCTGTGCTTTTGATAGCTGCAGACTCTGGAGTGCATACCTTTTGCTCTGCTGAAGACAAATTGGTGTGTTTCTGAGACTGTTTTGAAACTCAAAGTATTTGCTAAGGTGAGAAAAAATTTCTTTAATTTAGATAGAAAATAGTGTGCTTTAAGGAGAAAATTATGAAGAAAGTTGTGTTTTTCAAATGTTGCTTTGTCTCAAGTGTTTCACAAATAGATTTTGTTTGTTTGAGAAATTGTAATTGGAGAAAATGTGAAGTATTAGTACTGACAGGGCTTTTATGTGCATAGGAGCTGTGGAGTGTTTTCAAATTATGACTTGTAAATCGTTTTTGAGAAAAAGCAATGGTTTTAATATTGATGAGAAGGACATAATGGTGTCTGCTTCTTTATAAGGTAATTGAGAGTCTTTCCCATTTCAATGTAAGAAGTTTGTCTGTGGAGCAAATTGCTTGTAAATATGCTCCCACCTGTGCATGGCAAATTTAGATTTTGAATGTTTCCGTTACATAGGCATGTTAAAGGTGACTGAAACATGCTGCAAAGGCAATCAAAAAATGCTTTTATGTGTCTTAAGGACATTTTAAGTCATTTCCCCATGTGCAGTGTTTTCAAATTATGAGTTGAAAATCGTTTTTGAGGTAAAGGAATGTTTTCAAAATTTATGTGCGCCATATGACCCCAAATTTTTTTTTCAGGGGTGCAGCAGGGTGTTCTTGAGATACCCCTGCACCGTCGGAAAAATTCGTAATTTGCGATGAGGTAATTGCTAATCGCAAATTGCACCTTCATTCCTATGGGCCTCCTGCTGCATGGAAATGAATGGGTAATCTTGCTGAAATGCAAAGTCGAATCTGTATTTAAAAGGGTCTGCACCTCTGTACGGGTGTTCGCTATGTGAAGCACGAAAGTTTCACGGGCCGAACTCAAGGCCACCTCTCTCTGAGACAAAAGAGCTCTTATTCTTGCCATGCTGTTGAAATGTGCTCCCAAGGTTGGTATTTGTGGCCAGATTGAAAACTCCCTATGTTCATGTGTGGGAGGAAATAGAACATTTCTGCAGCAAATAACCCGTTCATTTACTGTTACGATAAAATGAATACTTTTAATTAACCCAGAACAATCTTCATTATTGAGCATCAAATAACTACCATTTTCCAAGAACTTGAACGTGGGGATGATAGCAGGAACTGGCGTGCCTTGCAACACGCAAGCCATATTTGGTCGGTGTTTGTTGCATGAACCGTGTAACTGTCTGTGCCTACACATTAGTGAATGATCTGGCGTCTCAGTGCATTCCTCTCCATTCAGATAAAGTTCTTGATCATCTTTGAAAATCTGTATGTGTATGGAAGCGACCAGACTTGATGAAGAAAACCACTACCTAAAGGTTAATAACGACCTATTGGTATATATTTCATACAATTTGAAAACTTATATAAAGCAAAAGGCAGCGTTATTAAACCGTGGATAAGGCACGTTGCCAAAGCAGTCAACCTTTTGGATTTATACTGGAAATGTTAAAGGAAGAATTACGGAGTAGGGCCTGTAAATCTTTAATAGACAACGAGTAAAATTACTCCAACCATCGTATTCCTCTAACTCCGGGATAGTAGGGGTGTTTAATTTTTTAGAAGTAGCCAATCCAAAGCATTTGGTCTGGGAAATTGTTTCATTCACAAACAACATATGTTTTGGGATGAGACATGCACGGTGGAAAGCCTCAGTGCCTTGTACCTGCCAGGTTCGTGAACCCCAAACTGATGTAGATCCTGGATATTTTTACTCTGTATTACGTTAGCATGGTCTCATTACTGGTTTAAACGCCATTTTTCCTTTTTTGTAACTTCTGCACACGACACTTAGTTGTTGCTTTAGCTTTCAGCCTACCTGCGTCAAGATCTATGCCTGCTTCAAGCAGGCGCAGGGTTTTGATGTAGCTTTGTCCTATCTGATTGTAAATGCGGCACACCGTGGGTGGCAGAGCAGCGGTGCACGTTAACTGGTGCATCCCTGGGGATGTGCTAGTTAATATAAATCTGCCCCTTTACATTTAATTATGTGCAGGGGACACAGAGTAGGTGAGGTTTATCCAAGGTTAAGAAGAGATGAGTCCTGTTCAGTGAAAAATTGGAGATAGGCTTCAGTATATTATATACTTAAGTAGTGTGTTAAGTTTTTGATGACTGTTATTAATTTACTGTTGGGTAATAGTGGTTAATAACATTTTTTATTATATTTTACCACAGATTCAACTGCACATTATTTCAAGATTTTAGGATGCCTAGCAAAGAAAGAGTAAGAAAGGCTGGAAAACGTCAAAGACAGCAGGAGCATGGAATATTGCAGCAGTCCTCTAACAAAAAGATTTGTCAAGTCACCAAGAAAGCACCGGGTAAGAGTCGAAAAACAGTCATAAGAAATATGTGTAGTAAAAAAAATATTACTACAGAAAATGTTTCACTCCAGAAAAGGAGACCGAATTCAAATGGTAAGGAAAGGCCAATGAGAAATGTTACTGCTAGAGTAAGAGATAACTCTATGCATGAAAGTAGAAGGAAACAACAGTTTATGGATATTCGTAAACGAATGTTCCGCAACAGGATAATTGGGAATTTGTTAAAAAATATTAAGAAAGGTCAGCAGAAAGTGGTTTTTTATAAGAGAAAAAAAATAGTTGAGAAAGTTATTGATCAGGCATTTGAAATTAAACGTAAGTTATTTATTTTGACAATCAATAGAATTAGGAAGCTAAACAAGGTAATTTATGATTTCAAAAGAAATAGTAGATGGAAGAGAATAGTTAATCGTAGTAATTTTTGTTTTTTCTGGAGAATGGATGCATAGTTCAAGCTCTGAGGCATTTTTTAATGAGGAGAGTTATTTCCAGGATAATGATTTGGTGCATGCAGTTGACACCAGTGGTCGAGCTTATGAAGTGAAAGATGGTTGTCCAGTTGAAAAAGAAAAACTTGTGAGAACAGAGATAGAAGAGGTGTTAGGTAATGAGGTTTTAGGGAGACGTCCTAAGGGTCCTGTGTACACCTGGAAGTGTAGTAGTATTTGCAGTGTACGACAGGATTCCATCAATTTGCTTTGTGATTTTATACGGTCATTTAGTAAGAAAAGTTTGAAGCAGAAAATGAAGTTGTTGCAAGAATTAGATCCTTGCAGAGTGAGAGAAGTGATAAGTTTGCATGGTCATTCACTGGCTTGTCTTTCCAGGAGAGTATGCCAGAGTGTTTTTCATCATTTCAGGATGCTAGCAGTGCATCATAATAAAGTGAGGAAATTAGTTAGAATGTTGTATTATGCTAAGAGTCCAGCAATTATGCTAAAACAATTATGCGCTGCTCTTTTGCATGGTTCTGAAATAGATGTGAAGAATATATGTGAAGAAATTGAGTTTTGTTACTTTGGAAGTAAAGAGGAGAATGTTGAAATTGACCAAGAAGAAGAGAGTAATGTGGAAGATAGTGTACAGGTTTCCAGTACAGATAATTTCCAGAGGGAAATTGCGACGTTTGAGGTGAAATCAAGTGAGAGGCCAAATTTCACTTGTGTGTGTTGTCGACGCACTTATTATAAGAATCAGACTAAGTTAGTGGATTTATATGGAAAAAGTGAAAGGGAAAATAATAGTGAATGGAAGGATTTTACAACATACTTGATGGTAGAAAATTGTTTTGATTTGGGATTGGATCAACGTGTGTGTACTTATTGTTGTAACAAATTAAATCAAAACCAGATGCCTGCTAGAGCAGTTCATAATAATCTGGAATTGGTTGAAATTCCTTCTGAATTGAAGGATTTAAATACTTATGAATCTATTTTGATTCAAAGTATCCATCCCTTTCAGGCTATTGTAAGAATGGAGCCAAAGACAGGGAAATTGCCTCCATCAGATTTACAGAGAGGATTAAAGGGAAGAGTTGTTTATTTGCCTCTAGATTTGAAGAAAAACATTAACACAATTGGAGTAGAAAAAGTGGAAGAGGAACCTCTGGTTATCTTAGTTAATGGGGTTCCGACAAAGAATAAGAAAATATGGCAAGATTTAGTAGATGTTAGGAAAGTCAAAAGGGCAACATTGTATTTGAAAAAATATAATAAATACTATAAAAATGTATATGTTGCAGAAGAGGAAGTAAGTGAGGAAGAGGATAGCGATTTGTGTGCTGGTCAAATTGAGAAAGTAGAACCCTGTACTAGTGAAGAAATATATGAACATTATAGTGTTCATCCTTTGCATTCCAAGGAAGTCATGGGGAATGCTATTGAGTTGTTTCAAATGAAACAAGCGAAAGGGAGTCCCATTAGTGTTTGGGAGGAAAGTTTGGAAGCTCGGTGTTTCCCACAGCTTTTTCCAACAGGTCAGGGAGGAAGATATGATGAGCGACCTCATCAAATTCCTGCTTCTGAATACCGGACTTTGCGATTGTATGCAGGAGATCCTAGGTTTCGACAATGCATTCCTTATTTGTTTCATCTCCTGTTTGAAAGCGATCTGTCTGGACTGTCATATGCAGTGAACCACATCTTGAAAAGTGGTATACACATGCAAAACATCTCGGCAAGTGACTTTATGGATAAAGTCAATGTCCAAGACAGTATTTTGGATTCTCACCTGATTAATCTCATGGCGTGTCAGCGTGGTACTAATGAGTACTGGTACCGTCGTCATGGTGATTTAAAATGTATGCTGAGGAACTTAGGAACTCCCACATGGTTCCTCACTTTGAGCTGTGCTGAGTATGGCTGGGAAGACTTACTTGAATTTCTACGAGAGGCAAATGCTAACGTAGAAAACATCGAATTCAAGACACCCGGAGAACTGTGCTCTTTGGATCCAGTCAATGTATGTAGGTACTTCAATCATAGATTTGAAGGTATGATGTCTTTCATCATGAATAAGAAGAATCCACCTCTTGGAGAGGTGTTGGATTTCTTCTGGAGGAAGGAGTACCAAGCAAGAGGTGCTCCTCATATACATATGTTGCTGTGGATCAAGGATGCACCTAAATTTGGAACGGATGCAGACGACTCAGTGATGAGTTTCATAGAACAGTATTCTACGTGTGCTGTTCCAAACGCAAAGGAGAAAAAAAGCCTAAGAGAAAAAGTTCTACGTTTCCAAAGCCATCGATGTGGAAAGTACTGTCGTCGTAAATTCCGGAACAAAGACAAGTTCTACACCAAATGTCGTTTCGGCTTTCCACGATCGGTGATTTCTAAAGGAAGAGTGAACAGTTTGATGTCTTCGCTGCGACATAATGTGATGAAGAAATCACCTAAAAACACATACAATTTGAAGAGGAACGAAGAGTCTAAGTACATCAACGACTACAACCCGGTGATTTTGTCCATGTGGAATGCTAACATGGATATACAGTTTGTGGCTGATAACTGTATGGCTGTGGCTAGGTATGTGACATCTTACATCACCAAAAAAGAGAAGACAGAATTGAAGGATATGTGGGAGGACATTTCCCATGAAAAGAGCCTCAGCAAGAAGTTGTACAGTTTCAGTCTGAAGATGTTGTCGCATCGAGAAATCGGAGCTTACGAATGTTCTGACCGGTTGTCTTCAGCAAGTCTCTATGCCAAGTCCAGGAGTATCGTTTGGGCGAGTGTTGGTCTTGCTGCAACGCGTAATCGAGTTCTGAAACCTGTGCGGGAAATTGAGTATTTGGCGGAAAAGGAGCCAAACAGTACCGACATTTTGAAGAGCAACATGTTGGATACATATTATCCAAATCGAAGCAGTCACCTCGAGAATGTTTGTCTGTATGAGGTTCTGCAAAATTACATATTCAAGAGGAACATCAAAGAAGATACTGAGAAAGGAGTGTATGCTGTAATAGGAAGTGAGGGATGTCTGGTCAAGCAAAGAAAATGCCACTTGATAAACCATCGAAAATTGAGTGGCGAATCTCCTGAAAAAAAGGAGTTTTTCTATTTAGCACTTTTGCAACTTTTTAAGCCTTGGCGTGCAGAAGAGGAACTGCTTGGAGATTTCCTCTGTTACGAAGACTCTTTCAATGCTGCCAAGGAGACCATAGAATGTCCTGCTTTTCCCAAATATGTAGAAATGTTGAATGTGGAAATTGAGCAGGAAGCAACGATTGCAGCCGAGATTGCCAGAGACAGTTCTCAGGACAGTCAGAGTTCTGCTTCATTGAGTCAGGATCCACTAGGAGGACCTCTTATCGAAAATGAAGCTGCCACTGCTATGAATGAAGTGGAAAGAGCCATGGCACATGCTCAGGAGGATGCGGTTAACTTAGAAGAGTTGGAAAGACAACTCAACGTTGAGCAGAGGAAAATATATGACGAACTTACCATGCAAATTGATCATGGATTAAGTCATGATAAGAAAGAGTGCTCATGTACGTCGTTGAAGCCTGTCCGACTGTACGTGAGTGGAGAAGCGGGAACTGGAAAAAGTTTCCTTATTAAAGCAATTTCATGTTATTTGCAGGAAAGGACAGAGTCATCGCTGTCTTGTGTTGTCACCGCTCCAACTGGACTGGCAGCACATAACATTAAAGGGATTACTTTACATCGTTTACTGATGCTGCCAGTGGAGCATGACAACAAATTAGAATATCACAAGCTATCTGGAGATGCTTGTTTTGAAGTTTCAAGAGTCTTGAGGAAAATGAAACTTCTTATCATTGACGAAGTAAGCATGGTTTCCAATGTTATGCTTGCCTTTGTGCATTTGAGAATGCAAGAAGTTCTCAAAACAGAGTATGATGTGTTATTTGGTGGCAAACACATCATTGTTTTTGGAGATCTTCTGCAGCTGACACCAGTGAAAGGGCAACCTGTGTTCAAAATGCTCACGCATGAAGATACCAGGAAGTGCTTAGGGAGTATTGGCAACGTCAATATATGGTTAAACTTCAATTATGCTGAACTGCATGAAAATATGCGTCAGGCAAAGGATGAAGTTTACAAGACTATTCTACAAGATGTTAGAATTGGAAAAGTGACCGAGCATGGGAAAGAAGCTTTACATGCACGATTACTGACAAATTTATATCCAGACGAAGATGTTGTGCCTGAGAATATTTTTCAGAAAGTTACTGAGAAAAAATCTGGAATATGTTTGATGCCAACTCTTGCAGAATGTGCCAAATTCAACAACAAAATGTTGCATTTAGAAAAGCAAGAGATTGTGAAATTGGAAGCTATTGACAGAGTAGAGCATATGGGATCAACAATTATTTTGTCTGAGAATCTGAAAACAAAATTGGATTCATTAGAGAAGAGTATATCTAAAACTGCGGGTTTTGAAAAGACTCTGAATGTGTGCTTGAACTGCCGTATAATTTTAAGAAGGAATTTACATGTTGAAAGAGGTCTGGTAAATGGATCAATGGGTAATGTTGTTGATTTTGTGAAATACAGAAATAGAGATGGAATTGAATTTTTAAAAATTAAATTTGATGGCATTGAGGAAGTACAGCTAATTGCTCGTTGTTCTGCTAGATTTTTGCTTGTAAAAGACTTATATGTTCGTCGTAAGCAGTTTCCTGTTTGCTTGGCATATGCGGTGACAATCCATAAATCGCAAGGTTTAAGTGTAGACTGTGCATTGGTGAATATTGGCAGTTCTGTGTTCAAGGAGGGTATGGCATATGTGGCATTGTCACGAGTTAGGACTTTATCGGGATTGTACTTGATTGAGTGTGATGTCACAAACATTTGTGCGGATCTAGATTGTGTTAAGGAATACAATAGGTTGAGAAGAGAGTATGCGCCACATTTGCCTCAGTATCCTTTGTTTGAGAAACGTGTGGTAGGCCGGAAACGAAGAAATGTGACCAATACTGGGGAGGTTGTAGCAAAAAGACGAAAAGTTGATGAACCTGAAATTATAAGCAGAAACAAAAAGGATTCTGTTGAAGATGTTGTTGGTTTTCAATTTGAAAACAGTTCTGGTGTCAACTGCTATGCTAATGTAGTGGTTAATGTTGTCTTTTCTCTAGAAACTTTAAAAGAACAGATTGTGGTCAATTCGGATCAAAGATTTTGCAGTTTGTTAAATTCTGTGTTAGAGAAATGTAGCACTGATAGAACAAACATAGAAAGTGTGTCTGAAATTCGAAATCTGTTAGACAGATGTTCAGGCCAAACACAATTCTCTCAAAATAGTCAGCAAGATTGTCAGGAGTTTTTAATGTATATGCTTGATGTATTGCATGATGAAGGTGTAGATGTAGATGACCTGTTTGGGCTTTCTTATCAATGGCAGCATGACTGCGAGAACTGTAGGGTATCAGCTACTACTAGTGTAGACTCAGAAAGATTTATATATTTAACTTTGCCAGACAGTAAATCAGTCTCTTTTAATAAGCTAGTAAAAGCAGCTGATCACAACATGGAGTGTAGCCAATGTAAATCTGAAATGATGTCCACTTTATTTATACGAACATATGGCCAGTATGTCATTTTAATGTTCCAACGATGTAGGCCTGATGGAACAAAATTGACAACTTTAATTAAAAATTTTGTGGCTTCACAGTTGTCAATATCAGGAAGGACTTTTGTAACTGTAGCAATTATATATCATGATGGTCCTTCAATAACATCAGGACATTATACAGCTTATTTAAAGTGTAGAAATGGCTGGTCATTCTGCAATGATTCTGTTTTAATTTTCAAAAAAAAATTGCCATATGACCTTAAAAACTCTTACCTGGTGTTTTTAAAACCAAAATTTTAGGGAAAGAATCTCGGGATGTGCTCTGAGGAATTTCAAGAAGTTCTCATGGCTCCTACACTATTTGGCCTTGAGGATAAGTGTAGTACAGAGACATAACTTTTTACCATAACACTGGACGTTATTGAGAAATACGTGCACTTTGAATGAGTTCAGAAAAACTATTTCTTTTTATAAGCTAATTGAAGCAGCGAATCAAAACATGGAGTAGAGGGAATGTAAGTCTGCAATGCTGTCTACTGTTTTACATTGCTTTGTGATTAAAAGTGATGTAGAGAATTAAATAATTGTACTAGTCATAAAGGTAGTGTAAGTCTGCTTCATAGTAAGCAGTATCAGTGTGATAGGAAATGTAGAACATGATTGAGCAAGAAGGGGAAGATATTACTAGTCCAGGATTGTGTAAATGATCTTCAACATTTTAATTCTGAAAGTTGCGGAAATGCGAAAAGACGGGATTGGCTTACAAGAAATCCAAGAGTTATACATGGCTCTGACACGATTTGGCCTTGTGGAATCGTGTGGTAGAGAGCGAGAAGTCATTTATTGTATGTAACATGTTTTTGAAAACGATGGAGGTTTTCTTTCAGAAAGTGGCGGGTTGAAAGTAATAACAGCACAACAGAGTGTAAGCTGTTCATAGGACATCCTTGGCCGTCATGGAAAGTAAGTTAACTTTAAGGAGTTCTGAATTCTGATTTGTAATGTATGGGTTTTTTAAACACAATCATTTTGATTGTGTTTTTTTTTCCCCGCTGTTATATGATGAATACCTTCAAGTCACTGTTTTAGTGAAATTTGATACATTCTGAGAACAGCAAAAATAAACCATTTAACATGTATAATTAATTCTGTTCTGTTTGCATTTATGGTGTACATGTAGAACTGTGTAGGAGGCATGGAGAAGGTGAGGCTTCTGTCAGTGTCAAAGTTGTTGCATACAGTGCTCATATTCTACGTAGTCTTTTATATTTCATTACTTTCACTGTTTCTGACAGATCTAAAAATTTTTTTTTTAAAAGAACAGTAAGTATAAGGGAAGGAAACAGACAGTTATGTTAAAAGAAACACAGCTATAGGGAATAAACTAGGGATACTGTTACCCGCAATCCTCTGCTGATGATGTCACTGAGCATGTCATGAATGATGTAATATGTGACATCATCAGCAGTGGATTACGGGTAATAGTATCTCTAGTTTACTCCCCTATAGCTGTCTTTCTTTTAACATAACTGTCTGTTTCCTTCCCTTATACTTACTGTTCTTTTTTATAAAAAAAATTTTTTGGTTCGCTTCCGGTTCGCGTACCGGGGAGCGAACTGGGAAGCGAACTAAGAGAAATAGAGGTTGGCACAGTTGCAAATATTGTACCAATTTTTTTATAACGGGGAGGTAGTTCTGAAAAGAACTTTTTTTTAAATTGTTTTTGTTGTTTTATATTTTTTTTATTATTTTTCTGAACATTTTTTTACTTTTTTTGAATTTTTCTGAACAGTTTTATATTTTTTTTGTTTTTTTTTCGGAGGGGGCAACGAAAACGATTCATTGTAAAGGGCTCAACAGGAGGAAGAAAACCAAAAAAAGAATTTATTGTTTGGGGAGTTTCGGACAAACATGAGCATGATTGTTAATAGCTCTGTTGATCAGAGTGATGCTACTTTCTGCGTAGCAAATGATTCCACTGCAATGTACGCAGACTTGTTTTACTTCACGAAATCTCGTTTGTATATTTGGCACCATCTCCCTGCCCTCTGGTCCCGTTACTTCCGGTACAACAGATCTTCTGGCCATAATAGGGAGATTATCTAGGTCGTCCTGTTCCTCTTCTTCCTCTTCTTGCTGAATTATAACTTTAGCAGGTGGTCCACTCTTCCTTGGATGTGGTGGAGGTGGTGGGGAAGCACCAGCTGAAGCTAGTAAAGAAGCCATTGCTCACTGGTAACAAAGGGTCTTTCTCTCACAATGATGAAAGTCAGAGTGAGGAAAGAAGGAGGGATTTTCACCATTTGGGAAAAAAAATAGTTCTCAACCAATGAAAAGTGTTCATTTTAGATCATATGACCTAGTCTTACATCATTAGGAAACCGAAAGTGAAATGAACCAATGAAAAGTGTTATTACCAAGTCACATGACCTGCTGTGTTTACGTTACGCGCTTTGCAGGGCCTCCCGGTTTGCTTCCAGAAACCTGTGCTTTGCGACTCGGTAAGCGTACGAGTTCGCTAACGTAGCACGTCATATGACGTATCACGCGACAACGCGAAACGTCATGCGGACGGGAGGCGTCACGATGTTGTTTTCTAACGCGGCAGTTGCGGTAAAGAAACGTTTACCGGCTCGCGGTCTATTTCGCGGCATCAAGGTCAGCTAACGGGAAGCTTCCCGATTCGCGAAGCGGGAACGAAGAAAAAAAAATATTTAAAAAAAAAATTATTCATAAACATATAAAATATATTTTTGGATTTAAAGAAGAATACATTTTACAGCTACAGATATTAGCTGTTAAAAAACCAATGAAATTCACAGAAAAAAACATAGGTTATAGACCATATATAGTTAGGAATTAGCATTTACAAAACCTTGAAAATTCACTGAAAAAACCATAGGTTATAGACCATATATAGTTAGGAATTAGCATTTAAAAAACCTTATTTTACTCACACAAAACCATTGAAATTCCATATATAGTTAGTTGCACTAACTATATATCGCGCACCCGTAATCCACTGCTGATGATGTCACATATTACATCATTCATGACATGGTCAGTGACATCACTGATGACATCACTGATGACATCTCAAATGACATCACTGATGATATCTCATTTGACATCAATGGTCACATCAATGATGATATCATTAATGTGACAATACAATGCATCTCCTCACACTTTAATATAACCTCTGTTACACCCAGTGTTAAATACAGAGTATAATTTTTGAAACCATTGACACACCAATACTAGTTACTACATACCCACTCACTGATTCCTACGTCTACACACACATTCACTCATTCACCCATACAATCATTCATACATACAATCACTCATCTTTACAACACTATCATATGCACTCATACACCTATACAGACACTCACACTCTGCCACTCATCCATGGAGTTACTCACACACCTAGTCAGTCCTGTAAAGAATCAATCACAGTTCCATTTTCTAATCTACACAGTTAAACATAGAGTACCTTACATTTTAAAACATATACTAACACATACTTACTCTCTTATAGAATCACTGATACAAGTACACATTGATCTGCACAGAGTCACACACCTCCCAGCCAGTCATACACACACTCAGTCTCCCATACAAATACTTGTGCAACCAATCAATAACCCATATAGCTACTTATATAGCTACTGATCAACACATGCAGCAGCTTGCACAACAACAGACATGCTGATGCACACTTTCAGACAGTTTAGTCACTAACCCGTGCATTTAGTAAGACGCATTTAATCACTCACTCATACAGTCAATCACGCACCTACTAAAACCTTCATTGAGACACTTATACATCCACTCATTCTTCAATATGTAAAACATATTTAAACTTTACAGAAACACATAATCACTGGATGTTGTCATCAGTGATGTCATTTGAGATGTCATCAGTGATGTCATCAGTGATGTCACTGACCATGTCATGAATGATGTAATATGTGACATCATCAGCAGTGGATTACGGGTGCGCGATATATAGTTAGTGCAACTAACTATATATGGAATTTCAATGGTTTTGTGTGAGTAAAATAAGGTTTTTTAAATGCTAATTCCTAACTATATATGGTCTATAACCTATGGTTTTTTCAGTGAATTTTCAAGGTTTTGTAAATGCTAATTCCTAACTATATATGGTCTATAACCTATGTTTTTTTCTGTGAATATATATATATATATATATATATATATATATATATATATATTCACTGAAAAAACCATAGGTTTTACACCAGTTATAGTTAGCTGGACCATGTCATGAGTGATGTAATGTGTGACGTCATCAGCAGTGCATTGCACGCGCAAGTTATAGTGAGTCCAACTAACTATAACGTGGGAATTTCAATGGTTTTATGCGAGTAAAATTTCCAGCTAACTTTAACTGGTGTGAAACCTATGGTTTTTTCAGTGAATTTAATAGGTTTTTTAAATGCTAATTCCTAACTATAACTGGTGTGAAACGTATGGTTTTTTCAGTGAATTTCATAGGTTTTGTAAATGCTAATTCCTAACTATATATAGGCCCTCAGACCTATGTTTTTTTCAGTGAATTTCAAAGGTTTTTTAATAGCAAATCTCTATAGGTATGAAATATATTTTTTATAATGAATTTTATATTGTATATTTATGTAATACTATTTTTTTATGTATAGTTTCCCTTTCTTTTTTTTTTGCCTTTGTGCGCGTACCGGTGAGCGCACGGGTAAGCGCTGTGTTACGGCGCGCCCCGGTGCGTGTATCGGTGAGCGTCCCGTTAGCGCTATTGCCGCAAATGAAAACATCATCGTGACGTATCGCGTAGTCGCGTGATGCGTCTTATGACGCACGGCGTAAGCGCACCCGGAAGCGCCCGAGCGCATACGATCGCGCAGCGTAAGCGTGTCGGGTCATGTGACCTGAAAATAACACTTTTCATTGGTTCAGAACACTTTTGGTTTCCAAATGATGAAAGTCCGGGTCATGTGACCTGAAAATAACCCTTTTCATTGGTTCAGAACAATTTTGTTTTCCAAATGATGAAAGCCACCACCTTTTTTCAACATTCTCACTTTGTTCTTTGAGTGAGGAAGACCTGTTTCCATTCATTGAGAAATGGCTACAGTAGCAGCAGCAGCAGGAGCATCTGCACCACCACCACCACCACCACCACAACAAGGACCACCACAACACCACATTGGTGGTGAAGAAGAAGAGGAGGAGGAGGAAGAGGAGGAGGAGAGAAGGCACTTCCTGCCTGAAGACAATCCCCCTTATAAACCTAGAGAGCACGTTGTGTGGGAGTTTTTTAAATTCCCAAGAGGCCAAAAGAAAGTCAATGCGGCAAAAGTGACTTGTCTGCTCTGTGGCACTGAACTTTCCAGGGGGAACCCTACAAAAAAGTATTCTTTTGGTAATTACACCATGATTCGCCACATGCTGTCCTGGGGGAGTGGGTGTTGGGGGTTCTGGGGGATGTTGGGGGGGTGGGCACGTTTGGAGCTGGTGTGGGCTGGCGGGCTGAGGTTAAGATGCAGCGACTGGAAGATACCAATGGGGGCGATGCCTGAGCTGAAGTGCGTCACATGGAATGTGCGGGGACTCCACACCATGTCCCGACGCCACAAAGTGCATGCATACCTGGTGCGCCGTGGGGTTCAGATTGCGATGCTCCAGGAAACACACCTTACCAAGCTGGAATGTTCAGCACTGCAGAAGCGGTGGAGAGGGCAAGTGTTTGGTACAGCATATTCAGCGTTTGCGAGGGGGGTGTTGATTTGGGTGCGGGCAGGGATTCCTTTTCAGGTGACGAGCCAGACGATTGATCCGGAAGGTAGATTTGTAGGGGTGGCAGGGAGGCTCTATGGTAGGGAAGTGGCCCTCTGTTGTCTTTATGCCCCGAACTCCGACCAGCCCCGCTTCTTTGACTCCGTGTCGGGCTTCCTGGCTCAATATTTAGCGGGGCAGGTCATATTGGGAGGCGATTTTAACTCCATCACTGATGTTACCTTGGATAGGTCCCACCCCCCATTGCTTGCATCCCCGGTGCGCAGAGTGGCGAAGCAGAGGAGCGACTGGCAGGCTGAGTGGGGGTTGATTGATGTGTGGCGAGGGCAGCACCCTGGGGACAGGGACTACTCCTTCTTTTCGGCGCTCCACGAGCTGCATGTCAGGATAGACACGATCCTCTGCGACCTCACTACTGCCTCTTTAGCAAGGCACACTGAGTACCTGGCTAGGACCATCTCTGACCATAATCCCCAGTTGCTTTCCATCCAGTGGCAGCGAGTGAGGACGGCGATCCCCAATTGGCGACTGAACCCGGACACATTAGAAGATCAGGTCTTCCAGTCAGAGGTCCGTGAGAAGGCGGAGTCCTTCTTCGCGGTTAATACGGGAACGGCTTCCACTAGGGGGTTAGAATGGGACGCGTTCAAGGTGGTTATGAGAGGCCTATGTATTGGGAAACACACCGGAGTAAGAAAGGTGGTACTGGAGGAGGTCAGGAAGGCGGAGGACGCGTTACGGGAGGTGGAGAGACAGAGGCCAGAACAGAGGACGCTGCAGACACAGCTCCTGGAGGCAAGGGAATTAGTGGCGTCGGTGACTGAGAGGCTGAGATGCTATGACTATAGGCAATACGTGGAGAGGGTCCATGCAGAGGGTGACAAAGTGGGCACGCTGTTGGCGCGGCTAGCTAACCCGGAACCGCGGGGAGGTGCAATACTGAGTGTGAAGTTGGAATCGGGAGACACCGTTTATTCGCAGGGGGCGATCCTCTCACGTTTCACTGAGTATTATGAGACCCTATACCAGAGTCGCTCGGAGACGGAGGGTGGTGTCTTATCCGGTTATCTGGCGGAGGTCACTCTCCCACAGCTGGATGGGGAGGAGGCTTTGTCCCTGGGCGCGGTGATCACACTGGCAGAGGTTAGGGGGGCTATCAAGCACATGGCACGGAAGAAAACGCCGGGGGTGGATGGCCTTCCGGTCGAATTTTATGCTAAGTTAGTAGACGTACTGGCGCCCCAGTTGGTGGCAGTCTATAATGAAGCGTTGAAGCAGGGCCGGCTCCCAGGCTCGATGAGGGAAGCACTGGTTGTGCCCCTGCTGAAGCCGGGAAAGGATAGTACGGATGTGACCTCTTATAGGCCGCTGTCTATGTTAACGGTGGATTATAAAATCTTGAGCCGCATCCTGGCCACCATATTGCTGCCGCACATGACGTCATTAGTACACGAGGATCAGGCTGGCTTTGTCCCCACTCGGAATACCTCTGCTAATATTCGCCGTCTTGTGCGAGTCTTGGGTAGTGAGTTGGACCCGACCGAGTGGCCTGCGGTATTATCTGTCGACATAGAAAAAGCATTTGATAGTTTGGAGTGGGGTTATATGGATGAGGTGCTGAGGAGGTTTGGCCTCGGGTCTGGGTTCAGGCGCTGGACAAGGGTATTGTATTCCTCGGCTACCGCCAGGGTGAGATTGGGCTCGGTGATCTCCTCCGCGTACCCGGTTCAGAGGGGCACTCGACAGGGGTGCTCATTGTCGCCCCTGTTGTTCGCCTTGGCTATAGAACCCCTGGCAATGCGAGCTCGGTCGGGGTTGGTGCACGGAGGGGTCGTTTGCCGAGGCGAGCGACACCATATATCGCTTTATGCAGCTGATCTGCTGCTGTTTTTGGAAGACACGGAAGGGGCGTTGAGGGTAGCTTTGAATGCGCTCACGGAGTTTGGAGCCCTGTCGGGTCTCAGAGTGAATTGGCGTAAGACTTGCCTCTTCCCGCTGAGAGAGGGGACCCCTCAACCGTCGTTGCCAGCAGAAGTGATATGGGAGGGCTCCTGTTTCACCTATCTGGGGGTCAGGATCTTTCACACGTCCGAGGGGTTGCTGGATGGGAACTTAGGCCGGTGTATGAGAGCCTTGCGGGGCTCGACGGCGTTTTGGGCCACGCTCCCACTATCGGTGGTAGGGAGAGTGGCACTGCTCAAAATGGTGGCATTGCCACGCCTCCTGTATTACTTTCGGACCTTGCCTATATGGGTTCCGCCTAGGTTCTTCAGGGACCTGCGGACCATCACCATTGGGTTCCTATGGGGGGCCGGGAGGAGGCGAGTGGCACTAGACATGTTGTGTAGGCCGAAACTCGAGGGAGGGATGGCGGTCCCGGATTTCGAGCTATATTATCTGGCGGCGCAGCTGCAGATCCTCACGCAACACGTGGCGAAGGAATTTCGGGGACCTGACCAGCACAGAGGGAAGGGGATCCCGAGACACGTCCTCTCTTATATTGTAATGGATCAGCGGCTTGATGTGCGGGACCTGACTCTCGAAGAAAAAACGTTGCGTCTATGCTGGAATAGAAGTCGGAAACGGGCGGGAGTGTTACACCCATATGCCCCGGAGATACCTCTGGGCATGTTGACAGCGCTGCCGCACGGAGGGGATTGGAACCCCCTTTTGGAGTGGGAGGAGTTGGGACTCCAGGTGATAGGCGATTTGTACGCCGGGGGGGAACTACTGCCCTTCCAAGCAGTGCAGGATCAGTTTGGGATACCGGCGGGGAACTTCCTCTTGCACATGGCTGTCACAGCAGCGATTAAGAGGCATTGGGGTGAAGGGCAGAAGGAACCGGTGACCACGCTGGCGTGTCAGTACGTAATGATGGCTGCAGGGACGATTAAAGCGATTACGTGTCTCCAGTCACGAATGCTTCGGGAGGGATTGGCTCCCCTTGCTAGCTTGAAACAGAAGTGGGAAGAGAGTGTTGGGAAACCTATACCGGATACAACGTGGGGTCAACTCTTACAGAGAGCGGGGAAGGGTTGCAGGAATGCACGCTTTCAGCAAGTGCATTTCTTCGTGGTCCATAGGGCCTATCTAACCCCGGGCAGGATTCAGAGACATTTCCGAGTGGCGGGGGCGGCTTGTCCCAGGTGTCTTCTCTCAGGGGCGGAATTGGACCATATGTTCTGGGACTGCCCGAGACTGGGATCCTATTGGAATGACGTAGGTGAGCTCCTGAACAGAGTAACGGAAAGGCAGGTGACCTTTGATAAGGCCTCCTGCCTGCTGCTTTGGTTCCCCCACACGAGGAAGACGAAGGTTACCAGCAAGTTTATTGATCTGGGGCTAATACTGGCTCAGAGGGAGCTCACGTGGCGCTGGAAGTCGAAGGAGGGTCCGTCTAGCAGGCGGTGGGTGATGGAACTGAGTAAATGGGCCAAGAGTGAAAGTGTGATCCGGCTTCGGCAAGCAACGCGCACAGCGGATGAGAGGAGTTTAGAAGTGGCACGGGCATGGGGGGGCCTGGTGCAAGTGTTGGAGGATTATGTTTCACAAGAGGTGGACGAGGAGGAATGAGGCAATGGGTGCATTCCGGGATGGCGCACGGTAGCCTGAGTGTTATCCCCTTGACTCCTGCACAGCAGATTACGTTCTGGCAGTCAGCACACACCAGCGACACTTCAGGAAATGGGGGGGGGGGAGGGCGGGGATGGGGGAGCCTCGGGGAGGCGAGAGGATGATCATAGTGCGCGTAGGACACGGATCGCCGCAAATAGGTGGGCCGATTCGACCCAGTTTCCTTGAGTGGAGGGACGGCAGGACCCGAATCCTTATACCTCGAGGCTCCCTGGCAGGGGTGTGTTATTGGTTTGGGGTTCGGAGGGGGGGGGGGTAGGTATTAAAAAAGCAGTGACGTTCGAAAGCCAACCTTGCGTGATGTCGAGTTTTTTTGATTGTTTGCTTGCATTGTTGCTTTATCGCCTAGCGCCATCCCAGGTCGTAGACGTTTGCCGCCCTGCCTCCGGGATGTGGGCTGAATGGCTGTGTGATGCTGGGACATTTATTGGGGATGGGCGAGGAATGGAGACGGGCATTGACATGAGTAGGCTGTATATCTTTGATGCTGCAATAAAAATTGTTTTAAAAAAAAAAAAAAATGATTCGCCACATGCAACGCAGGCATCCCAACAACTATTCTGCGTCAGAGGTGAGAGAACTGTCCAGAAACCTTCCCCAATTTTCTTCCAGAACCTCAACAAGCAAACAACCTACTCCATCGGGTCCAGAGGCAAGGGAGATGGTCCCAAACATCCAAACCCAGTTTGGAGATTTTAAAATTGTTTGTATCTATTGCGGGACTACAATTTCGTATGGCGAGAAAAGTATAAACCTAATCAACTGTGCAGGAGAGAACCACATCTGCCGAAAGAAGCCTTAATTTTTTCCGGATTTTTTTTGCTCCAGATGAGCCGTTTACAATTCCCTGTTTTTTGTTTGTCCCCATAAAAAATACAAAAAAATTATAAAATTGTTCATAAAAGCCAAAAAAAGTAAAAAATATTCAAAAAAACAATAAAAAAATACAAAACAACAAAAAGAATAAAAAAAACAGTTCTTTTTAGAACTACCTCCAATTTATAAAAAAATGCTACATTTTTATAAAACTCTGTCATTCTTTTTTCTCCAGGGTACGCGTACCGGTACGCGCACCAGGGCGCGCACCCAAAAAAAAAGAAAAAATAATAATAAAGGAGTGAGCATGAGGGAAGGGGACAGAGAGAGTGATGTTAAGAGAAAGAGAGCTAGAGGGAGCAACACAGAGGGACTGTGTATTAGATTGTAAGACAGAGAGAAGGTGTAATAGGGTGTAAGTGAGAAAAGGAAAATGAATAAGGGAGCGAAAGAAGGGAAGAGAGAGGAAGAAGACTAAAGCAGAGGTACTGGGAGAATGTGAGTGGGTGTTGAAATTAAAGGGAAAGACAGTAAAGGATGGGGAATGAGGGGTAGTGACAGAACCGGAGTAAAGGAACAGCTGTGAGGGAGGGTGAGAAAAGAGCAGTGAGTGTAAGTAAAGAGGGGTGAAAGAGGGTGGATAAAAGTGAATAAGGGGAAGACATGGAGAGTGACAGAGAGAAAGGACAGAGAGAGTAAAGGAAGGAGTGACTGAAAGGGTCTGAGTGAAGCAGCAAAGAAAGGTAAGTGAGGGAGTGTGGGTGAGTTGTAGGGAGTGAGGGGACAGAGACAGTGACGGTAAGAGAGACAGAGTGAGGGAATGGAAGTGAGGAACTGTGAGGACAGACGGACTGAGAGAAGGAGTGAGAGGAGTGAAGTAAATGAGTAAGGGAATGAGTGAGGGAGCGAAGGAAGTCAACAGAGGGTAAGGGAAGTAAAGCAGGGGGACTGAAAGAAGTTGAATGTGGTAGGAGAGTAGGGGAAAGAGGAATAAACATGGAGGATAAGAATAAGTGAGGGAAGCCGAGTAAGGAAACAGGAGTGAGGTAGGGTGAGAGAATAGTAGTAAGGTTAAAGCAAAGGGTGATGACAAACTACATTTTTTTAGTCACACTTACCATATAATGAATGTAAATTTAATTACATGTTTATACTACACTTTGTATCTGTGAAATAGAGAAGAAAAAATAAGTTATAATTAGTAAAATATATATTTTAAAATAGAAGAGACAAGTCAAGAGGTTAAAAATCATAAAAGTGTACTAAGAAATAAAGTAAGAGTGAAGGACACAGAAAGGGAAATAAAGTAATGTAGAAGGACAAAAAAAGGGAAAAATAAATAGAAGGAGAGCAAATTACTAGGAGTAAGGCAGATACATTCAGTGACAGAGAGGAAGAGAAGAAGAGAGAAATGAACTGAAGGTAAGAAAGATACTAAAAGAAGGTGAGTTAGCAAAACTAAATCTGGAAACAGGAGTAAGTAAAAAGAGAATGACTGAGGAGTCTGATTGAGGATGCATTTACAAGAATGAGGAATGGAAGATGACTGAGAGTGAGTGAAGGGGAGTCACAGAGTGAAGGGATGAAGGGAGAGAGGATAATATAGAAGGATTGAGGGAAACGGAGTGAGGAAGTTAGTAGACAGAGGGACTAAGGGAAGGACTGAGTGAAGTGGAGTACAATGAGTGAGGAAAGGAACATGAGTAAGGGAGCAAAAGAAGGAAAGATAGGGGAAGAGAACTAAAGCAGTGGTACTGAGAGAATGTGATTTGGTGATGAAAGTAAAGAGAAGGACACTGAAAGATAGGAAATGAGGGGTAGTAATGGAACCGGACTAAAAGAAATGGGGTGAAGAACGATGAGAGAGGAGCAGTGAAGTTGTTGTAAGAGAAATGATAGAAGGTAGATACACACACATGAGCATAACACAAGGAGAGTGAGGGACTGAGGACATAGAGGTAGTGAACGGAAAATAACGAGAAGAGGTCAAAAGAAAGGAGCAAAGAAAGATAAGTGAGGGAGAGTCGGTGAGTTATAGTGACAGAGTGCGACAAAAGAGGTGAGTGAGTAAAGAGGAATTACTAAAAGAGCAAAGGAGGAAAAGACGGAAAGGGAAGTAAAGCAGAGAGACTGAAAGCTGAAAAGTGGTGCAAGGGAGAGAGGGGTTGCAGATAGTTGAAATGGAAATGAGGGGTTGTGAAAGAAGTATAGTAAACGAATGGGGGTGAAACAGAGTGAGAGAAAGGCAGTGTGAGTAAGTAAAGAGAGCTGAAAGAGAGTAGAAAAAGGAATGTGAGTGTGAGACAATGGGAATACAATTTAAATTACACAATACAAACTATAGAATAACTTGTACAACATGTTAGATAGTTTATTTTTGCTGTTCTCAGAATATATTGAATTTCACTAAAAACAGTGAGCTCAAACTACTCATCATATGACAGCGGGAAAAAAACACAATCTAAAAGATTGTGTTAAAAAAAAACATATAAACTTAAAAATCACATATGTACACTAATCTTTGATTCACTTACTTTTCTTTTAAGCCAAATAGTACATCATGAAGATCCTTTTCGTTGGAAAATACTCTGCTGTTCTCTAAAACTTCCATTTCATCGACTTTCTATAAGAAAAGCTCCAAGAACATCTGAAATATTTTTCAATGTTTTCATTTCCTTCTTGTGTTCAGTCATGACTCGTTGCTCAATCCTTCACTTTTCCTTAAGGCCAAATAGTGTCAGATGCATCAGTATGTTTTCAAATTACTCAAAACAAACTCTGAAATTACTGTTTTGCCGACGTTCTGAAAGAAAAGCTCATAGAACATTTTCACAATGTTTTAATATTCATATTTCCATCTCTGGCTTACTCATATTCAACATTTCCTATAATACTGATATCACTTACTATGAGATCCACTTACAGTACCTATATGACAACTCAATTTTTTATATTATCTTGATCACTTTTACTCAGAATATAATTTTAAACAGTAAACTAACTTTTATTAACTGCTCCCGTCTTCATAGGCCAATTACCTTTACTTAAATTTTGGTTCTAAAAACACTAGGTATGAATTTTTTTAATCAAAAGGCAAACGTTGTTTGAAAGTCAAATGAGTATCATAACACAGCTTCCACCCTTTTTGACATTTTAAATAGCATGCGTAATGCCCTGATGTTGTCGAAGGACCGTCATGATAAATAATAGCTACAGTTGCAAAGGTTCTTCCTGAAATTGATAACTGAGAAGCCACGACATTTTTAATAGAAGTTGTCAATTTAGTTCCATCAGGTCTACATCGTTGGAACATTAAAATGACATACTGACCATAAGTTTGTATAAATAATGTGGACAGCATTGCACACTTACATTGGGTACACACCATATTGTAATCAGCTGCTTTAACTAGATTATTAAAAGACACTGATTTGCAGTCTGGTAAAGTGAAATATATAAATCTTTCAGTGTCTATTCCAGTACTACTTGATAAACTACAATTGTCACAGTCATGCTGCCATTGATAAGAAAGGCCAAAAAGATTTTCTACATCTACACCTTCATCTTCCAATACACCAAACATATACATTAAAAATTCCTGACAATCCTGCTGAATATTCTGTGAAAATTGA
Source organism: Lissotriton helveticus (assembly GCF_964261635.1). NCBI lineage: Eukaryota > Metazoa > Chordata > Amphibia > Caudata > Salamandridae > Lissotriton > Lissotriton helveticus. Next base: position 430,994,699 of record NC_136059.1, read on the forward strand.
TTTTGACCAGAACATATGTCTAAAAGATTTTGAATTTCTGAAACACTTTCTATTTTTGCTCTATCACTGCTACATTTCTCAAACACAGAAATCAATAAACAGCAGAATGTTTGATCCCGATTTTCAACAATCTGTTCTTGTAAATTTTGAAGAAAAAAAACAACATTAACGACGACATTAGCATAGCAGTTGACACCAGAACTGTTTTCAAACTGAAATCCAACAACATCTTCAACAGAATCCTTTTTCTTTCTGCTTACAATTACAGTTTCATCTACTTTTTGTCTTTTTGCTACCACCTCACTGCAATTATTGTCATTTCTTCTTTTTCGGCCTACCACACGTTTTTCAAACAGAGGATATTGAGGCAAATGTGGAGCATACTCTCTTCTTAACCTATTGTATTCTTTAACAGAATCTAGATCTGCACAAATCTTTGTCTCATCACACTCAATCAAGTACAATCCTGATAAAGTTCTGACTCGTGATAATGCCACATATGCCATACCCTATTTAAACACAGAACTTCCAATGTTCACCAAAGCACTATCTTCACTTAAACCTTGAGATTTATGAATTGTGACCGCATATGCCAAACAAACAGGAAACTGTTTTCGGTGAACATATAAGTCTTTTACAAGCAAAAATCTAGCAGAACAACGACTGATTTGTTGTACTTCCTCAATGCCATCAAATTTAATTTTTAAAAATTCTATTCCATCTCTATTTCTGTAAATCAGAAATTCAACAGCATGACCCATTGATCCATTTACCAGACCTCTTTCAACATTTAAATTCCTTCTCAAAATGATACGACAATTTAAACACACATTCAGAGTCTTTTCAAAACCAGCAGTTTTAGATATACTCTTCTATAATGAATCCAATTTTGATTTCAAATTTTCTGACAAAATAATTGTTGCTCCCATATGCTCTATTTTATCTACAGCTTCCAGTTTCACAATCTCTTCATTTTCTAACTTTAACATTTTGTTGTTGAAGATGGAACATTCTTGCAGAGTTGGCATCAAACATATCCAAGATTTGTTCTCAGTAATTTTCTTAAAAATATTCCCTGGGAGAATGTTTTCATTTGGATACAAATTTGAAATTAATCGTGCATGTAATGCTTCTTTCCCATGCTCACTTACTTTTCCGATTCTTACATCTTGTAGAATATTTTTATAATCTTCATCTTTTGCCTGTCGCATATTTTGAAGTAGTTCTGCATATTTGAAATGTAACCATATATTAACGTTTCCAATGCTTCCTAGGCACTTCCTGGTATCTTCATGCGTGAGCATTTTAAACACTGGTTGTCCTTTCACTGGAGTCAACTGCAGTAGATCTCCAAAAACAATAATGTGTTTCCCTCCAAATAACCCATCATACTCTGTTCTAAGGATTCTTTGCATTCTCAAATGCAGAAAAGCAAGCATTAGATTTGAGACCATGCTTACTTCATCAATGATAAGAAGTTTCATTTTCTTCAGGACTCTGGAAACTTCAGAACAAGCATCTCCAGATAGCTTGTGGTATTGCAATTTATTTTCATGCTCAACTGGTAGCATCAGTAAACGAGGTAAAGTAATCCCTTTAATGTTATGTGCTGCCAGCCCAGTTGGGGCGGTAACAACACAAGACAGCGGTGATTCAGACCTTTTCTGCAGATAAGTTGCAATTGCTTTAATCAGAAAACTTTTTCCAGTTCCCGCTTCTTCTCTCACGTACAGTCGGACAGGCTTAAATGATGTACATGAGCAGTCTTTTTTCTCATGACTGAATCCATGTTCAACCTGTTCTGTGACTTCGTCATATATCTGTTTCTGCTCAACGTTTAGTTGTTTCACCAAATCTTCTAAGTTAACCTCCTCTTGAGCTTGTTCCATAGCTCTTTCCACCTCATCCATGGCAGTGGCAGCTTCATTTTGGATAATTGGTCCTCCTAGTGGATCCTGACTCAATGTAGTAGAACTCTGACTGTCTTGAGAACAGTCTCTAGCAATCTCTACAGCAATTGTGTCTTCTTGCTCTATTTCTTTGTTCAACATTTGCAGATAATTTCGAAAAACAGGACATTCTATGGTATCCTTGGTTGCATTAAAAGAATCTTCGTAACAGAGAAAATCTCCAAGTAGTTCCTCTTCTGTACGCCATGGCTTAAAGAGTTGCAAAAGAGCTAAATAGTAAAATTCCCTTTTGTCTGGAGATTCGCAACTCAATTTTCGATGATTAATCAAAAGGCCTTTTCTCTGCTTCACTAGACATCCTTCACACCCAATGACAGCATATATTCCATTATTGATATCTTCTGTGATGTTCCTCTTCAAAATATCTGTACTGTCTGGTTCTTTCTCCGCCAAATACTCAATTTCTTGTACAGATTTCAAAACTCGGTTTCGTGTTGCAGCAAGACCTAGACTCGCCCAAATGATTGTTCGAGATTTGGCATAGAGACTTGCTGATGATAACCGATCAGAACATTCATATGCTCCAATTTCTCGATGCGACAACATCTTCAGACTGAAACTGTATAATTTTTTACTTATACTCTTTTCATGTGAAATGTCCTCCCACATTTCCTTCAGTTCTGTCTTTTCTTTTTTTGTGATGTAAGACGTCACATATCGAGCCACAGCAATAGAGTTGTCAGCAATTAACTGAATATCCATCTTAGCATTCCACATGGACAAAATCACTGGGTTGTAGTCGTTGATGTACTTGGACTATTCGTTTCTTTTTAAATTGTATGTATTTTTTGGTGATTTCCTCGTCACAGTATGTCGCAGAGAAGACATCAAATTATTTACTCTTCCTTTAGAAATCACTGGTCGTGGAAACCCGAAACGAAATTTTGTGTAGAACTTTTCCTTGTTTCTGAATTTTCGACGACAGTACTTTCCACAACGATGGGATTGAAAACGTAAAACTTGTTGCCTTAAACTGTTTTCTTCTGTAGTTTTCGGAAAAGCACATGTTGAATACTCTTCAATGAAGCTCATCACTGTGTCATCCGAATCTGTTCCAAATTTGGGTGCATCTTTAATCCATAACAACATATGTATGTGAGGAGCACCTCTCGATTGATACTCCTTTCTCCAAAAGAAATCCAAAACCTCTCCAAGGGGAGGATTTTTTTTGTTGGTAATAAAAGACATCATAGCTTCAAATCTATGATTGAAATATCTGCATACATTCACTGGATCCAAAGAACACAGTTCTCCAGGTGTTTTGAATTCTATATTTTGTATGTTTGCGTTTGCCTCTTGTAGAAACTGAAGTAAGTCGTCCCATGCATACTCAGCACAGCTAAGAGTGAGGAACCATGTAGGAGTTCCTAAGTTTCTTAGCATACATTTCAATTCCCCATGACGACGGAACCAATACTCGTTTGTACCACGTTGACATGCCATGAGATTGATTAGCTGAGATTCCAAAATACTGTCTTGCAGATTGACTTTCTCCATGAAGTTCCTCGCCGAAACATTTTGCAGATGTGGTCCACTTTTCAGTATATGGTTCACTTTATAAGAAAGCTCAGACAAGTCACTTTCATACAGTAGATGAAACAAATACGGAATGCATTGACGAAACCTTGGATCTTCAGCATATAATCTTAAAGTCCGGTATTCAGATGCAGGAATTTGAAGTGGTCGATAGTCATATCGTCCACCTTGAACTGTTGGAAATAACTGTGGAAAACAACGAGCTTCCAAACTTTCTTCCCATACACTAATGGGACTTCCTTTTGCTGCTTTCATTTGAAACAAGTCAATTGCATTCCCCATTACTTCTTTGGAATGCAAAGGATGAACAGTATAATCTTCATATATTTCTTCACTTCTAGACAAATCAACTTTTTCAATTTGGCCGGCTGAACAATCACTGTCTTCTTCTGCAACTGTTTCCTCTGCTCCAACACATACATGTTTGTAGTACTCATTGTTTTTGACCAAATACAACGTTGCCTTTTTGACTTTCCTAACATCCACTAAATCTTGCCAGAAATTCTTACTCTTTGTCGGAACCCCATTAACTAGAATAACCAGAGGTTCCTCTTCCACTTTTTCTACACCAATTGTATCAATATTTTTCTTGAAATCTAGAGGCAAATAAACAACTCTTCCCTTTAATCCTCTCTGTAAATCTGAAGGAGGCAATTTCCCTATCTTAGGCTCCATGCGAACAATAGCCTGAAAAGGATGCACACATTGAATCAGAATAGACTCATAGGTATTTAAAATCCATCAATTCAGAAGGAATGTCTACCAACTCCAGATTATAATGAACAGCTCTAGCAGGCATTCTGTTTTCATTTAATTTATTATAACAATATTTACAAATTCTTTGATCGGAACACAAATCAAAACAATTTTCTACCAACAAATAAGTTGCAAAATCCTTCCACTTATTAATATTTACCTTTTCGCTTTTTACATATAAATCAACTAATCTAGTCTGATGCTTATAATGAGTTCGTCGACAACACACACAACTAAAATTTGGCCCTTCACTTGATTTCACCTTAAACTTGGACATTTCCTGATCAAACTTTTCTGTACTTGAAATCTGTACATTGTCTTCCACATTACCTTCTATTACTGTGTCAATTTCTACACTATCCTCTTTTTCACCAAAGTAACTTAACTCAATGTCTTCACAAATGTTCTTCACATCTAATTCAGTTCCATGCAAAAGAGCACTGTTTAACTGTTTAAGCTTAAGTGCTGGACTTTTTGCATAATACAACATTCTCACTAATTTCCTCATTTTAGTATGATGCACTGCTAACATCCTAAAATGATGAAAAACACTCTGACATACTTTTCTAGAAAGACAAGCCAGTGAATGCCCATGCAAACCTGTGTTTTCCCTCACTCTGCAAGGATCTAAGTCTTGCAACATCTTCATTTTCTGTTTTAGACTTTTCTTACTATATGTCCGTAAGAAATTACGAAGCAAATCGATTGAATCCTGTCGCACACTACAAATACTACTACACTTCCAAGTGTAAACAGGACCCTTAGTACGTCTCCCTAAAACTTAATCAGCTAACACCTCCTCTGCATCTCTAGACACAAGTTTCTCTTTTTCAATCGGACAACCGTCTTTCACCTCATATGCTCGACCACTGGTGTCAACTGCATGCACCAAAACATTCTCCTGGAAGTAACTCTACTCATAGAAAAATGGCTCACAACTTGAACTATGCATCCATTCTCCAGAAAAAACTTTACAAAAATTAGTCCGATTAATTATTCTTTTGCATCTACTGTTTGATTTGAAAACATCAATTGCCTTGTTAAGTATCCTAATTCTATTGATTACTAAAATAAATAATTATTTCTTAACTTCAAAAGCCTGATCAACAATCTTCTCTACACTTTTCTTTTTCTTGTAAAAAGCAGCTCTCTGTTTACCTTTCTTAATATTTTTTAACAAATTTAAAACTGCCCTATTGCGAAACATTTGTCTACGAATGTCCCTAAATTGGTTTTGCCTTCTATTCCTATACATACTGTTCTCTCCTGCTCCAGTATTAACATTTTTGGGGGGCCTCTCCTTCTTTTTCAAATGTGCTCTCTCCTTCTGTATATTCACATTTCCATTAACATTTTTTTTTTATCTACATATGTTCCGAAAAAAAGACTTAGTTGTCTTACCAGGAGCTTTTTTGCTGTTTTTTGAAGTATTTGTTATAGGGGAGTGCTTTAATTCCGTTGCTGTTTTTGATTTTTTCCGCTTGGCATCTTTCCTTCTCCTCTGCCTTGAGGGCATATTTCCTTACTATTGAAATCTTGATTTCAATCTGTGGTAAAGATAAAAATAACACATTATAGACCACTATTACCAAACAACAAAGCAATGACAATAAGTAAACGATATAAACACTAGTTTTCAACATATCTAAGTTTATACCACATCAACTATGTAACTAGGAGTAAGACAGAGAAAAAGAGCTAGAGTGAGTAACACAAAAAGACAGAGAGAGTCAGACAAAGAAACAGGTAGAGGGAGTAAAACATAGAGAAGGAGTAAGACAGAAAGAGTGTATAATATGTTCTAAGACAGAAAAAGGATGTAATAGGGAGAGGGAGTAAGTCAAAGAAAGGGAGAAAGGGAGTAAGTCAGAAAAAGGATGTAACAGGGTGTAAGACAGAGAGAGGGTGTAAAACGAGGTAAGACAGAGAGAGGGTGTTAGAAAATGAGAGGATGTAAAAGAGACTAAAACAGAGAGAAGCTGTAAAAGGTAGAGAGAGAGAGTAAGTTTGAGAGAGGGTGTAAGAGGAAGTAAATCAGAGAGAGGATGTAACAAGGAGTAATGAGAGAGAGGGAACAGGGTGTAAGAGAAAGTAAGTCAAAGAGAAAGTGTAACAGAGTGTAACACAGAGTCAGGATGTAAAAAGGAATAAGTCAGAGAGAGTGTGTTAGAAGGGGACTGGTGGAAAAATAGAGTAAGTCAGGAAAAGAATATAAGAGAGACTCATACATTCTTAATAATACTTGGTAAAGAAATGTTGGTCCATAAAGGAATTGTATTTTGTAAATGAGCGAGGTTTCAGTACTGTAATGAAATGCTTATACATATGACCTTTTCTCTGTTTTTTAAATGTTATTCTAAAAAAAGATTTCGGGCACATGAATTGGTTTTACATTATTGACAAGGATTAGATAATATCTACATGATTTAAAAAATATATTAGCACATTTCACAATCATGCCACCTGTGGTTTCTCAGATTAGTAAGTAGATTGTGCACATGAGGTGAAGCCTGTCCAGGGGTGCAGAAGAGGTGAGGCCTGTGTCCAACAGTGGAATAGACAGGACTCACCTCCTCTGACCCTTGGACAAGTCTCACCTCCTCCGTGCGCCCTGGACAGGCCTCAATGTATTGGGTACAATTGATGGTAACAGAATGCAGATAAAATGAGGCCTAACCAGTAGTGCAGATGAGGTGAGGCCTGTCCAGGGGAGCAGAGGAGGTAAGGCCTCTGTCCAAGAGTGCAGTGGGCAGGACTTCATAAAGCCTCTCCCCCACTGCACTCTTAGACACAGGCCTCACCTCCTCAGCAAATTTCACAATCATGAAAGCCATTTCGACTTTCCTCACCTCCTCTGCACCTTTCGCAATCATGTCAGGTGTGTTTCCTCATATTAGGAATCACATTGTGTTTTTTTATTGTTGCTTTCTGTTATTTTTTTTGTTAATGCTTGGTAAAAATGTTCTGCTGCATAGAGGAATTATATTTTGTAAAAATACTGAGGTTTCAGTAGTGAAATGGAATGCTTGTACATATGACCTGTGCTCAGTTTTTTTTAATGTTAATATAAAAACGATTAAAGGGCAAATGAATGGATTTAGCATTTTTCAGAAGGATTAGAAAGTGTCTGCATGATTAAATAAATATATCTGTACTTTTCACAAACATGTCACCTGTGTTTTCTAAGATTAGGAAGCAGATTAAGCTTTTTTATTCTTTCTTTGTGTCATATTTCTTGATAATACTTGGTAAAGAAATGTTACTACATAGAGGAATTGTATTTTGTAAAAAAAAATGAGGTTTCAGTAGTGTAATGAAATGCTTCTATATATGACCTGTGCTCTGTTTTTTAAATATTATTTAAAAATCGATTTAGGGCACATGAATTGGACCCCTGGACAGGCCTCACCTCATCTACACCCCTGGACAGGCCTCACCTCATCTGCACCCTGTTACCATCAATTATACCCAATACATTTAGGCCTGTTTAAAAAACGATTTAGGGTTGCAGATGAGGTGAGGATTGTCCAGAGGTACAGAGGAGGTGAGGCCTGTGTTCAAGACTGTAGTGGGAGAGAGGCCTCTCCTGGGGAGCATAGGTGGTGAGGCCTGTGTCTAAGAGTGCAGTGGACTGGACTTCATGAAACCTATCCCCCACTGCACTCTTAGACACAGGCCTCACCTCCTTTGCACCCCTGGACAGACCTCTCTTCCACTACACTCTTGAACACAGGCATCACCTCCACTGCACCCCTGGACAATCCTCACCTCATCTGCAACCCTGAATAGACCTCAACTCATCTGCACCCCTAGACAGGCCTCAGCTCATCTACACCCCTGGACACGCCTCACCTCATCTGCACCCTGTTACCATCAATTATACCCAATACATCGAGGCCTGTCCAGGGGGCACAGATGAGGTGAGGCTTGTCCAAGGGTCAGAGGAGGTGAGTCCTGTCCAATGCACTCTTCGACACAGGCCTTACCTCCTCTGCACCCCTGGACAGGCCTCACCTCATGTGCACAATGTACTTACTAATCTGAGAAAACAAAGGTGACATGATTGTGAAAGGTTCAAATATATCTATTTAATCTTGCAGACACTATTTATTCCTTCTCAAAAATGTAAAAGCTATTCATTTGCCCCAAAATCGTTTTTCCAATAACATTCAAGAAACAGAGTGCTCGTCCTATGTACAAGCATTGGATTAGTAACCAGATTGTGCAGATGAGGTGAGGCCTGTCCAGGGGTGCAGAGGAGGTAAGTCCTGTCCACAGCACTCTTGGACACAGGGCTTACCTCCTCTGCACCCCTGGACAGGCCTCACCTCATCTGCACAATCTGCTTACTAATCTGAGGAAACACAGGTGACATGATTGTGAAATGTGCTAATATATTTTTTTAAACATGCAGATACTATCTAATCCTTATCAATAATGTAAAACCAATTCATGTGACCAAAATCTTTTTTTAAATAACATTTACAAAACAGAGCACAGGTCATATGTATAAGCATTTCATTACACTACTGAAACCTCACTCATTTAGAAAAAACAATTCCTTTATGCACCAACATTTCTTTAACAAGCATTATCAACAATGTATTAGTCTCTATTATATTCTCTTCCTGACTTACTCTATTTTTCCACCTGTCCGTTTCTAACACCCTCTCTCTGACTTATTCCTTTTTACATCCTGACTCTGTGTTACACTCTCTTATACTCTCTCTTTGACATACTTTCTCTTACACCCTGTCTCTAATTTATTACCTCTCTCTCTTTTTGACAGCAATTTGTAAGTCATACTTTCTCTTACATCCTCTTCCTGATTTACTCCGTCTTACAACCTTTCTCTTTGTAACATTCTCTCCCAGACTTACTCCCTATTACACCTTTTGTCTGTTTTATACCCTCTCTCCCTCTTTCTGACTTTTTTATTCTCTTCCTGTTACACCCTCTGTCTGACTTACTCCTTGTTACATCCTCTCTCTGATTTACTTCCTCTTACACCCTCTCTCAAACTTACTCTCTCTCTCTCCCTTTTACAGCCTCTCTCTGTTTTCGTCTCTTTTACATACTCTCCCCTTCTAACACCCTCTCTCTGTCTTACATCCTCTTACACCCTCTCTCTGTCTTACACCCTGTTACATCCTTTTTCTGACTTATTCCCTTTGTCCCTTTATTTGACTGACCCCCTCTCCCTATTACATCCTTTTTCTGTCTTACAACATATTATACACTCTTTCTGTCTTACTCCTTCTCTATGTTTTACTCCCTCTACCTGTTTCTTTGTCTGACTCTCTCTGTCTGTTTGTGTTAGTTCCTCTAGCTCTTTTTCTCTGTCTTACTCCTAGTTACATAGTTGCTGTGATAAAAACTTAGATATGTTGTAAACTAGTGTTTATATCATTTGCTTATTGTCATTGCTTTGTTGTTTGGTAATAGTGGTCTAAAATGTGTTATCTTTTTTCTTTAACACGGATTGAAATCAAGATTTCAATAGTAAGGAAATATGCCCTCAAGGCAGAGGAGAAGAAAAGATGCCAAGCGGAAAAAAATCAAAAACAGCAACGGAATTAAAGCACTCCTCTACAACAAATACTTCAAAAAACAGGAAAAAAGCTCCTGGTAAGACAACTAAGTCTTTCTTTCGGAACATATGTAGATCAAAAAAAATGTTGATGAGAATGTGAATATACAGAAGGAGAGAGGAAATTTGAAAAGGAAGGAGAGGCCCCCCAAAAATGTTACTACTGGAGCAGGAGAGAATAATATGTATAGGAATAGAAGGCAAAACCAATTTAGGGACATTCGTAAACGAATGTTTTGCAATAGGGTAGTTTTAAATTTGTTAAAAAATATTAAGAAAGGTAAACAGAGAGCTGCTTTTTATAAGAAAAAGAAAAGTGTAGAGAAGATTGTTGATCAGGCTTTTGAAGTTAAGAAAAAATTATTTATTTTAGTAATCAATAGAATTAGGACACTTAACAAGACAATTGGGGGCAGATTTATGAGTTCTGGCGCATCTCTGCAAATCAGCAGGGATGCGCCAGAACTGATGCGTCATGCAATTCCCTCCTTGCGGCACCACAGATGCGCCGCATTTACAATGCGGCGCACCATGGTGCAAGGAAGGGCAGATGCGTGACGCATCTTGTGGTGTACGGGCGGCGCATTTCTGGAGTAGCGTCGCAAGTGCGACGCAACTCCTGCAATGTACAGAGGCCACCCATACATAACGTGGTGCGTCACTCCTTACGCCTGCTTCAAGCAGGCGTAAGGATTTGACCCAGCAGCACCGTAAAACTGACTCAGTGAAATCTTGTAGATTTCACTGCGTCAGTTTTACGGGGCTTTCCTACGAGGGAACGCCCACCCTGCGACAAAACGCCCACATGAAACCTGACGCAGGTTTCATGTGGCGCAGGGCTTTACAACGTGACGCATCTGCCTAGATGCGCCACGTTTCCGTGCCGTAGCGTCACGCAACGGCGGCGTAAACGTGGGGAAGTCCGACATAAATCTGCCCCTTGATGTTTTCAAATCAAACAGTAGATGCAAAAGAGTAATTAATCGGACTAATTTTTGTAAAGTTTTTTCTGGAGAATGGATGCATAGTTCAAGTTGTGAGCCATTTTTTAATGAGGAGAGTTACTTCAAGGAGAATGATTTGGTGCATGCAGTTGACACCAGTGGTCGAGCATATGAGGTGAAAGACGGTTCTCCAATTGAAAAAGAGAAACTTGTGTCTAGAGATGCAGAAGAGGTGTTGACTGATGAAGTTTTAGGGAGACGTACTAAGGGTCCAGTGTACACTTGGAAGTGTAGTAGTATTTGCAGTGTGCGACAGGATTCAATCGAATTGCTTCGTAATTTCTTACGTACATATAGTAAGAAAAGTCTAAAACAGAAAATGAAGATGTTGCAAGACTTAGATCCTTGAAGAGTGAGAGAAAACACAGGTTTGCAAGGGCATTCACTGGCTTGTCTTTCTAGAAAAGTATGTCAGAGTGTTTTTCATCATTTTAGGATGTTAGCAGTGCATCATAGCAAAACGAGGAAATTAGTGAGAAGGTTGTATTATGCTAAAAATCCAGCACTTAAGCTTAAACAATTAATGCTCTTTTGCATGGAACTGAATTAGATGTGAAGAAGATTTGCGAAGAAATTGAGATTTGTTATTTTGGTGAAAAAGAGGACCGTAATAGAAGGTAATGTGGAAGACAATGTACAGATTTCAAGTACAGAAAAGTTTGACCAGGAAATTACCAAGTTTAAGGTGAAATCAAGTGAAAGGCCTAATTTTACTTGTGTGTGTTGTCGACGGACTCATTATAAGATTCAGACTAGGTTAGTTGAATTATGTGCAGAAAGTTAAATGGAAAATAATAGTGAATGGAAGAATTTTGCAACTTTTTTGTTGGTGGAGAATTCTTTTGATTTGAGTTCTGATCAGCGTATTTGTAAATATTGTTATAATAAATTAAATGAAAACCGAATGCCTGCTAGAGCTGTTCATAATAATCTTGAGTTGGTAGACATTCCTCCTGAAATGATGGATTTAAATACATATGAATCTATTTTGATTCAATGTGTCCATCCTTTTCAGGCTATTGTTCGCATGGAGCCTAAGATAGGGAAATTGCCTCCTTCAGATTTACAGAGAGGATTAAAGGGAAGAGTTGTTTATTTGCCTCTAGATTTCAAAAAAAATATTGATACAATTGGTGTAGAAAAAGTGGAAGAGGAACCTCTGGTTATTCTAGTTAATGGGGTTCCGACAAAGAGTAAGAAAATCTGGCAAGATTTAGTGGATGTTCGGAAAGTCAAAAAGGCAACGTTGTATTTGGTCAAAAACAATGAGTACTACAAACATGTATGTGTTGGAGCAGAGGAAACAGTTGCAGAAGAAGACAGTGATTGTTCAGCCGGCCAAATTGAAAAAGTTGATGTGTCTAGAAGTGAAGAAATATATGAACATTATACTGTTCATCCTTTGCATTCCAAAGAAGTAATGGGGAATGCAATTGACTTGTTTCAAATGAAAGCAGCAAAAGGAAGTCCCATTAGTGTATGGGAAGAAAGTTTGGAAGCTCGTTGTTTTCCACAGTTATTTCCAACAGGTCAAGGTGGACGATATGACGATCGACCACTTCAAATTCCTGCATCTGAATACCGGACTTTAAGATTATATGCTGAAGATCCAAGGTTTCGTCAATGCATTCCGTATTTGTTTCATCTACTGTATGAAAGTGACTTGTCTGGGCTTTCTTATACAGTGAACCATATACTGAAAAGTGGACCACATCTGCAAAATGTTTCGGCGAGGGACTTCATGGAGAAAGTCAATCTGCAAGACAGTATTTTGGAATCTCAGCTAATCAATCTCATGGCATGTCAACGTGGTACAAACAAGTATTGGTTCCTGTCATCATGGGGAATTGAAATGTATGCTAAGAAACTTAGGAACTCCTACATGGCTCCTCACTCTTAGCTGTGCTGAGTATGCATGGGACGACTTACTTCAATTTCTATGAGAGGCAAACTCAAACATACAAAATATAAAATTCAAAACAGCTGGAGAACTGTGTTCTTTGGATCCAGTGAATGTATGCAGATATTTCAGTCATAGATTTGAAGCTATGATGTCTTTTATTACCAACAAAAAAAATCCTCCCCTTGGAGAGGTTTTGGATTTCTTTTGGAGAAAGGAGTATCAAGCGAGAGGTGCTCCTCACATACATATGTTGTTGTGGATTAAAGATGCACCCAAATTTGGAACAGATTCGGATGAGACAGTGATGAGCTTCATTTAAAAGTATTCAACATGTGCTGTTCCGAAAACTACCGAAGAAAACAGTTTAAGGCAACACGTTTTATGCTTTCAATCCCATCGTTGTGGAAAGTACTGTCTTCGAAAATTCAGAAACAAGGACAAGTTCTACACAAAATGTCGTTTCGGGTTTCCACGACCAGTGATTTCTTAAGGAAGAGTAAATAATTTGATGTCTTCTCTGCGACATACTGTGACGAGGAAATCACCAAAAAATACATACAATTTAAAAAGAAACGAAGAGTCCAAGTACATCAACGACTACAACCCAGTGATTTTGTCCATGTGGAATGCTAACATGGATATTCAGTTCGTTGCTGACAACTCTATTGCTGTGGCTCGATATGTGACATTTTACATCACAAAAAAAGAAAAGACAGAACTGAAGGAAATGTGGGAGGACATTTCACATGAAAAGAGTATAAGTAAAAAATTATACAGTTTCAGTCTGAAGATGTTATCGCATCGAGAAATTGGAGCATATGAATGTTCTGATCGGTTATCATCAGCAAGTCTTTACGCCAAGTCTAGAACAATTATTTGGGCGAGTCTAGGTCTTGCTACAACACGAAACCGAGTTTTGAAATCTGTACAAGAAATTGAGTATTTGGCGGAGAAAGAACCAAACTGTACAGATATTTTGAAGACAAACATGTTGGATACATACTATCCAAATAGAAGTAGTCATCTTGAGAACAGTTGTTTGTATGAAGTTCTGCAAAACTATATTTATAAGAGGAACATCAGAGAAGATATCAATATTGGAATATATGCTGTCATCGGGTGTGAATGATGTCTAGTGAAGCAGAGAAAAGGCCATTTGATTAATCATCGAAAATTGAGTTGCGAAAATCCAGAGAAAAGGGAATTTTACTATTTAGCTCTTTTGCAACACTTTAAGCCATGGCGTACAGAAGAGGAACTACTTGGAGATTTTCTCTGTTACGAAGATTCTTTTAATGCAACCAAGGATACCATAGAATGTCCTGTTTTTTCAAATTATCTGCAAATGTTGAACGAAGAAATAGAGCAAGAAGCCACAATTGCTGTAGAGATTGCTAGAGACAGTTCTCAAGACAGTCAGAGTTCTACTGCATTGAGTCAGGATCCACTAGGAGGACCAATTATCCAAAATGAAGCTGCCACTGCCATGGATGAGGTGGAAAGAGCTATGGAACAAGCTCAAGATGATGTAGTTAACTTAGAAGATTTGGTGGAACAACTAAACCTTGAGCAGAAACAGATATATGACGAAGTCACAGAACAGATTGAACATGGATTCAGTCATGAGAAAAAAGAGTGCTCATGTACATCATTTAAACCTGTCCGACTGTACGTGATTGGAGAAGCGGGAACTGGAAAAAGTTTTCTGAATAAAGCAATTGCAACTTATCTGCAGAAAAGGACTGAATCACCGCTATCTTCTGTTGTTACCGCTCCAACTGGGCTGGCAGCACATAACATTAAAGGGATTACTTTACATCGTTTACTGATGCTACCAGTTGAGCATGATAACAAATTGCAATACCACAAGCTATCTGGAGATGCGTGTTCTGAAGTTTCCAGAGTCCTGAAGAAAATAAAACTTCGTATCATTGATGAAGTAAGCATGGTCCCAAATCTAATGCTTGCTTTTGTGCATTTGAGAATGCAAGAAAGTCTTAGAACAGAGTATGATGTGTTATTTGGAGGGAAACACATTATTGTTTTTGGAGATCTACTGCAGTTGACTCCAGTGAAAGGACAACCAGTGTTTAAAATGGTCGCGCATGAAGATACCAGGAAGTTCCTAGGAAGCATTGGAAACGTTAATATATGGTTCAATTTCAAATATGCAGAACTACTTCAAAATATGCGACAGGCAAAGGATGAAGATTATAAAAATATTCTACAAGATGTAAGAATCGGAAAAATAAGTGAGCATGGGAAAGAAGCTTTACATGCACGATTAATTTCAAATTTGTATCCAAATGAAAACATTCTTCCAGAGAATATTTTTAAGAAAATTAATGAGAACAAATCTTGGATATGTTTTATGCCAACTCTGCAAGAATGTTCCATCTTCAACAAAAAAATGTTAAAGTTAGAAAATGAAGAGGTAGTGAAACTGGAAGCTATAGATAAAATAGAGCATATGGGAGCAACAATTATTTTGTCTGAAAATTTGAAATCAAAATTGGATTCATTAGAGAAGAGTATATCTAAAACTGCTGGTTTTGAAAAGACTCTGAATGTGTGTTTAAATTGTCGTATCATTTTGAGAAGGAATTTAAATGTTGAAAGAGGTCTGGTAAATGGAGCAATGGGTCATGTTGTTGATTTTGTGAATTACAAAAATAGAGATGGAATTGAAATTTTAAAAATTAAATTTGATGGCATTGACGAAATAGAACAAATTTGTCGTTGTTCAGCTAGATTTTTGCTTGTGAAAGACTTATATGTTCGCCGAAAACAGTTTCCTGTTTGTTTGGCATATGCGGTGACAATTCATAAATCTCAAGGTTTAAGTGTAGATAGTGCTTTGGTGAACATCGGAAGTTCTGTGTTTAAAGAGGGTATGGCATATGTGGCATTATCACGAGTCAGAACTTTATCAGGATTGTACTTGATTGAGTGTGATGAAACAAAGATTTGTGCAGATCTAGAATGTGTTAAAGAATACAATAGCTTAAGAAGAGAGTATGCTCCACATTTGCCTCAATATCCTCTGTTTGAAAAACGTGTGGTAGGCCGAAAAAGAAGAAATGAGAATAATTGCAGTGAGGTAGTAGCAAAAAGATAAAAAGTAGATGAAACTGTAATTGTAAGCAGAAAGAAAAAGTATTCTGTTGAAGATGTTGTTGGATTTCAGTTTGAAAACAGTTCTGGTGTCAACTGCTATGCTAATGTAGTGATTAATGTTGTTTTTTTTCTTCAACATTTACAAGAACAGATTGTTGAAAATCGGGATCAAAGATTCTGCTGTTTATTGAATGCTGTGTTTGAGAAATGTAGCAGTGATAGAGCAAAAATAGAAAGTGTTTCAGAAATTCGAAATCTTTTAGACATATGTTCTGGTCAAAATCAATTTTCACAGAATATTCAGCAGGATTGTCAGGAACTTTTAATGTATATGTTTGATGTATTGGAAGATGAAGGTGTAGATATAAAAAATCTTTTTAGCCTTTCTTATCAATGGCAGCATGACTGAGACAACTGTAGTTTATCAAGTAGTACTACAATAGACACCGAAAGATTTATATATTTGACTTTACCAGACTGCAAATCAGTGCCTTTTAATAATCTAGTTAAAGCAGCTGATCACAATATGGTGTGTACCCAATGTAAGTCTGCAATGCTGTCCACATTATTTATACAAAATTATGGTCAGTATGTCATTTTAATGTTCCAACGATGTAGACCTGATGGAACTAAATTGACAACTTCTAAAAAAATGTCGTGGCTTCTCAGTTATCAATTTCAGGAAGAACTTTTGCAACTGTAGCTATTATTTATCATGACGGTCCTTCAACAACATCAGGGCATTATACAATTTATTTAAAATGTCGCAAAGGTTGGACTAACTGTAATGATACTCATTTGACTTTCAAACAACGTTTGCCTTTTGACTTAAAAAATTCATACCTAGTGTTTTTACAACCAAAATTTAAGTAAAGGTAATTGGCCTATGAAGACGGGAGCAGTTAATAAAAGTTAGTCTGCTGTTTAAAATTATATTGTGAGTAAAAGTGTTCAAGATAATATAAAAATTCTAGTTGTCATATAGGTACTGTAAATGGATCTCATAGTAAGTGATATCAGTATAATAGGAAATGTTGAATATCAGTGAGCCAGAGATGGAAATATAAATATTTAAACATTGTGAAAATGTTGTAGGAGCTTTTTTTTCAGAACGTTGGGAAAACGGTAATTTCAGAGTTTGTTTTGAGTAACTTAAAACATACTAATACATCTGACACTATTTGGACTTATGGAAAAGTGAAGGAATAAGCAAAGAGTCATGACTGAACACAAGAAGGAAATGAAAACATTGAAAAATATTTCACATGTTCTTGGAGCTTTTCTTATAGAAAGTCAATGAAATGGAAGTTTTAGAGAACAGCAGAGTATTTTTCAACGAAAAGGACCTTCATGATGTACTATTTGGCTTAAAAGAAAAGTAAGTGAATCAAAGATTAGTGTACATATCTGATTTGTAAGTTTATATGGGTTTGTTCAAACACAATCTTTTAGATTGTGGGTTTTTTTTCCGCTGTCATATGATGAGTAGTTTGAATGCACTATTTTTAGTGAAATTCAATATATTCTGACAACAGCAAAAATAAACTATGTAACATGTTGTACAAGTTATTCTATAGTTTGTAATGTGTAATTTAAATTGTATTCCCATTGTCTCACACTCACTTTCTTTTTTCCACCCTCTTTCAGCTCTCTTTACTCACTCACACTGTCTATCTCTCACTCTGTTTCACCCCAGTTCCTTTACTACACTTCTTTCACAACCCCTCATTCCCATTTCAACTGTCTGCATCCCCTCTCTCCCTTGCACCACTTTTCAGCTTTCAGTCTCTCTGCTTAACTTCCATTTTCTGTCTTTTCCTCCTTTGCTCTTTTAGTAATTCCTCTTTACTCACTCACCAGTATTGCCGCACTCTGTCACTAGAACTCACCCACTCTCCCTCACTTATCTTTGTTTACTCCTTTCTTTTGACCTCTTCTCTCTATTTTCCGTTCACTACCTCTATGTCCTCAGTCCCTCACTCTCCTTGTGTTATGTACACTTGTGTTTATCTACCTTCTATTATTTCTCTTACAACAACTTCACTGCTCCTCTCTCATCGTTTTTCACCCCATTTCTTTTAGTCCAGTTCCATTACTACCCCTCATTTCCTATCTTTCAGTGTCCTTCTCTTTATTTTCATCACCGAATCACTTTCTCTCAGTTCCACTGCTTTAGTCCTCTTCTCCTCTCTTTCCTTCTTTTGCTCCCTTACTCATTTTCCTTTCCTCACTCATTGTACTCCACTTCACCCAGTCCTTCCCTTAGTCTCTCTGTCTACTAACTTCCTCACTCATTTTCCCTCAATCCTTCTAAATTATCCCCTCTCCCTTCATCCCTTCACTCTATGACTCCCCTTCACTTACTCTCAGTTATCTTCCATTCCTCATTCTTCTAAATGCATCCTCAATCTGACTCCTTTCCCTCTCAGTCATTCTCTTTTTACGTACTCCTGTTTCCTGATTTAGTTTTGCTTACTCATATTCTTTTAGTTTCTTTCTTACCTTCAGTTCATTTCTCTCTTCTTCTCTTCCTCTCTGTCAGTGAATGTATATGCCTTACTCTTAGTAATTTGCTCTCCTTCTATTTCTTTTACCCTCTTTTTGTCCTTCTACATTACTTTATTTCCCTTTCTGTGTCTTTCACTCGTACTTTATTTCTCAATACACTGTTATGATTTTTAACCTCTTCACTTGTATCTTTTATTTTAAAATATATATTTGACTAATTATAACTTATTTTTTCTTCTCTCTTTCACAGATACAAAGTGTAGTAAAAAATGTAATTAAAGTTACATTAATTATATGGTAAGTGTGACTAAAAAAATGTAGTTTGTCATCACCCTTTGCTTTAACCTCACTACTATTTTCTCACCCTACCTCACTCCTGTTTCCTTACTCTGCTTCCCTCACTTATTCTTATCCTCCATGTTTACTTCTCTTTCCCTTACTCTCCTACCACATTCAACTTCTTTCAGTCCCCATTGCTTTACTTCCCTTATGTTCTGTTCCCTTCCTTCACTCCCTCACTCATTCCCTTACTCATTTACTTCACTCCTCTCACTCCTTCTCTCAGTCCGTCTGTCCTCACAGTTCCTTACTTCCGTTCCCTCACTCTGTCTCTCTTACCATCGCTGTCTCTGTCCCCTCACTCTGTCACTACTCTTTCGTCATGCTCACTCCCTACAACTCACCCACACTCCCTCACTTACCTTTCTTTGCTGCTTCACTCAGACCCTTTCAGTCACTCCTTCCTTTACTCTCTCTGTCCTTTCTCTCTGTCACTCGCTATGTCTTACCCTTATTCAATTTTATCCACGCTCTTTCACCCCTCTTTATTTACACTCACTGCTCTTTTCTCACCCTCCCTCACCGTTGTTCCTTTACTCCGGTTCCGTCACTACCCCTCATTCCCCATCCTTTACTGTCCTTCCTTTTACTTTCAACACCCACTCACATTCTCCCAATACCTCTGCTTTAGTCTTCTTCCTCTCTCTTCCCTTCTTTCGCTCCCTTATTCATTTTCCTTTTCTTAGTTACACCCTATTACACCTTATCTCTGTTTTACTATGTAATAAACAGTCCCTCTGTGTTGCTCCCTCTAGCTCTCTTTCTCTTAACATCACTCTCTCTGTGTCCTTCCCTCATGCTCACTCCTTTATTTATTTATTTTTAATTTTGGGTGCGTGCCCCGGTACGCGTACCGGTGCACGTACCCTGAAGAAAAAAGAATGACAGAGTTTTTTAAAAATGTAGCATTTTTTTTATAAATTAAAGGTAGTTCTAAAAAGAACTGTTTTTTGTATTCTGTTTGTTGTTTTATTTTTTTTATTTTTTTTTGAATTTTTTTAACTTTTTTTGGCTTATATGAAGAATTTAATAATTTTTTTTGTATTTTTTATGGGGACAAACAAAAAACAGGGACTTGTAAACGGCTCAACTGAAGCAAAAAAAACCAGGTAAAAATTAAGGTTTCTTTGGGCACTTGTGGTTGTCACCAGCAAGGTTGATGAGATTAATACTTTGCTCACCATAAGTAATCGTTTTTCCACAAAGTATACAAACGATTTTGTATCCACCAAACTTGATTTGTATGTTTGGTACCATCTCCCTTGCCTCTGGACCCGATGGAGTGGGTTCTTTGGTTGTTGAGGTTCTGGAAGACGATTGGGGAAGGTTTCTGCACAGTTCTCTCACCTCTGCTGCAGAATAGTTATAGGGTTGCAATCGTTGCATGTGGCGAATCATTGTGTGATTCCCAAATTAATATTTTTTGGCAGGGTTCCCCCTGGATAGTACAGCGCCACAGATGAGACAGGTCACCTTTGCAGCGTTTACCTTCTTTGCACCCCTTGGGATTTTAAAAAACTCCCATATAAAGTGCTCCTTAGGTTTATATGGTGGATTGTCTTCAGGCAGGAACTGCCTTCTCTCATCCTCCTCCTCCTCCTCCTCCTCTTCTTGTTCACCACCAATGTGATGTTGTGGTGGTCCTTGTGGTGGTGGTGGTGGTGGTGCAGATGCTCCAGCTGCTGCTGCTACTGTAGCCATTTCTCTATCAATAGAAGCAGGTCTTCCTCACTCAAAGAACAAAGTGAGAAAGAGGAAAAAAGGTGGGGGCTTTCATCATTTGGAAAACAAAACTGTTCTGAACCAATGAAAAGTGTTATTTTCAGGTCACATGACCCGGGCTTTCATCATTTGGAAATCAAAACTGTTCTGAACCAATTAAAAGTGTTATTTTCAGGTCACATGACCCGACGCGCTTACGCTACGTGCCCCGGTGCGCGCCCGGCGGCGCTTACGTTGCACGATCGTATGCGCTCGGGCGCTTCCGGGTGCGCTTACGTCGTGCCTCATAAGACGCATCACGCGACTACGCGATACGTCACGATGATGTTTTAGTTCGCGGCAATGGCGCTAACAGGACTCTCACCGGTACGCGCACCGGGGCGCGCCATAACACTGCGCTTACCCGTGCATGCACCGGTACGCGCACCGGGAGCGCACCAAGGCAAAACATTTTGTTTTTAAAAAGGGAATAATATACATAAAAAAATAGTATTACATAAATATACAATATAGGATTTATTATAAAAAAATATAATATTTTATAGCTATAGAAATTAGCTATTAAAAAACCTAAGAAATTCACTTCAAAAAAACATAAGTTTGAGGCCCTATATATAGTTAGGAATAAGCATTTACAAAACCTATGAAATTCACTGAAAAACCCATAGGTTTCACACCAGTTATAGTTAGGAATTAGCATTTAAAAAACCTATGAAATTCACTGAAAAAACGATAGGTTTCACACCAGTTATAGTTAGGAATTAGCATTTAAAAAACCTATTAAATTCACTGAAAAAAACATAGGTTTCACACCAGTTATAGTTAGCTGGAAGTTTTACTCACATAAAACCATTGAAATTCCCACGTTATAGTTAGTTGGACTCACTATAACTTGCGTGTGCAATGCACTGCTGATGACGTCACATATTACATCACTCATGACATGGTCAGTGACATCACTCATGACATCACTGATGACACCATCCAGTGAATGTGTGTCTTTTTGAAAAATAAATATGTGTTATATATGTATATGTAAAAGTTGATGGAAGAATACATGTTTAAATAAGTGTTTACATGGATGTTTTTAAAAAAAAAATGGATTGGTTAACTGGTTTATTAAGTGTATCTTAGTGAATACATATATTAGAGAGTAATGTTTAAACGCCTGAAACGCGTCAGGCAGCAAATATAACTTAAGGTCTCTAACAGGTGGGCGGACAACAAGCACTGGATGGTGGAGGCGCTGTTGAGTGCTCCCCGAAGCTCGTGGGCACTTTGTTATTGAATAATTGCACGGCCGTCCTGCCGTGGGGTGAGCACCATCTCTGATGAACTAAATAGAGAGGCTGGTGAAAGGAACTTTTCCCCGATCAAGCAGCACAGCAAATCAACAAGCCCACCCACCCACAGGAGTCTGCAATCTATTGAAGACATTTCAACACGGCGAAAAAAAGGTACATTATGGCGCTGTGAAACTACATGTCCCAAAATGCATGGGGCATGCATACTGCACTTAGCAGGGCCCCCTGATGTCACGTGGGGCCAGTATTGAATAAAAGAACGTAGAGAACACACAAACGCTGTAGCGCCATGATTTTAAGCCGAGAAGCCTCTGAAGAAAGGGTTTCCTACCCTGAAACGCGTCAGGCAGCAAATATAACTTAAGGTCTCTAACAGGTGGGCGGACAACAAGCACTGGATGGTGGAGGCGCTGTTGAGTGCTCCCCGAAGCTCGTGGGCACTTTGTTATTGAATAATTGCACGGCCGTCCTGCCGTGGGGTGAGCACCATCTCTGATGAACTAAATAGAGAGGCTGGTGAAAGGAACTTTTCCCCGATCAAGCAGCACAGCAAATCAACAAGCCCACCCACCCACAGGAGTCTGCAATCTATTGAAGACATTTCAACACGGCGAAAAAAAGGTACATTATGGCGCTGTGAAACTACATGTCCCAAAATGCATGGGGCATGCATACTGCACTTAGCAGGGCCCCCTGATGTCACGTGGGGCCAGTATTGAATAAAAGAACGTAGAGAACACACAAACGCTGTAGCGCCATGATTTTAAGCCGAGAAGCCTCTGAAGAAAGGGTTTCCTACCCTGAAACGCGTCAGGCAGCAAATATAACTTAAGGTCTCTAACAGGTGGGCGGACAACAAGCACTGGATGGTGCAGGCGCTGTTGAGTGCTCCCCGAAGCTCGTGGGCACTTTGTTATTGAATAATTGCACGGCCGTCCTGCCGTGGGGTGAGCACCATCTCTGATGAACTAAATAGAGAGGCTGGTGAAAGGAACTTTTCCCCGATCAAGCAGCACAGCAAATCAACAAGCCCACCCACCCACAGGAGTCTGCAATCTATTGAAGACATTTCAACACGGCGAAAAAAAGGTACATTATGGCGCTGTGAAACTACATGTCCCAAAATGCATGGGGCATGCATACTGCACTTAGCAGGCCCCCCTGATGTCACGTGGGGCCAGTATTGAATAAAAGAACGTAGAGAACACACAAACGCTGTAGCGCCATGATTTTAAGCCGAGAAGCCTCTGAAGAAAGGGTTTCCTACCCTGAAACGCGTCAGGCAGCAAATATAACTTAAGGTCTCTAACAGGTGGGCGGACAACAAGCACTGGATGGTGGAGGCGCTGTTGAGTGCTCCCCGAAGCTCGTGGGCACTTTGTTATTGAATAATTGCACGGCCGTCCTGCCGTGGGGTGAGCACCATCTCTGATGAACTAAATAGAGAGGCTGGTGAAAGGAACTTTTCCCCGATCAAGCAGCACAGCAAATCAACAAGCCCACCCACCCACAGGAGTCTGCAATCTATTGAAGACATTTCAACACGGCGAAAAAAAGGTACATTATGGCGCTGTGAAACTACATGTCCCAAAATGCATGGGGCATGCATACTGCACTTAGCAGGGCCCCCTGATGTCACGTGGGGCCAGTATTGAATAAAAGAACGTAGAGAACACACAAACGCTGTAGCGCCATGATTTTAAGCCGAGAAGCCTCTGAAGAAAGGGTTTCCTACCCTGAAACGCGTCAGGCAGCAAATATAACTTAAGGTCTCTAACAGGTGGGCGGACAACAAGCACTGGATGGTGGAGGCGCTGTTGAGTGCTCCCCGAAGCTCGTGGGCACTTTGTTATTGGATATATATATATATATATATATATATATATATATATATATTACCTAATGGCGGTCGCTAGTAGGTAGTTATAATTAGGATTGATTTCCATAGGAAATCCGCAACATTCTATTGGGAATAACTTTGGCGCCGTTGGACGAAATTTCTCAAAGAAGATGGCCCGCTCCGCTCTGCTCCTTCTCTGAAAGTGAGGGGGGGATTCGTCAAGCAGGGGCCGAGATAAAAGGGGGGGGGTCCCAAAACGTGTTTTCCCCATGTTAATTTCCATAGGGCGGTTGGACTCACTTTTAGCCCGAACGGCTGAATGGATTTCCACAAAACTTGGCAAAATTGTAGGGACTGGTAGCCCGATGTGCCTTTGCTATGTCTCAAGATATCTGCTCCAGTGGATTTTGAGTAATTTAGGTTCAAAAAAATATATATATCTGGGCGGAGCCTAACCACACATCTGATCTGATTGGCTGTCAGCACTTCATCCAAGAAGTGTTGGCAGCCATCTTGGGACCAATATACATGATAGCACCTCATTAAAAAGCATTGTAGTTAATAGAGGGTTTTAGGACTTTAGTTACATTATAAATCATTTGTTGATGGTACCATACTCATTTTAGGAATTGTGGTGAGTTCTAAGGTGATTATACCATGTGAAAAAGCCTTCTGCTGTGATATCAAGAATCATGTTTGAAAGAAAACTAATATCTCATGATTTTCCCACAGTGGTTTGGAAGGGGATCTATAAGCTAAACTGAAAGCATATTTTCTGTAAATTCACATTATCTTTCTCAGTCATGTGAGAATGAAGTCTGACATTCTCAGTAAAACATGTACATCCAACAAGGACAGAGACTGTCAGTTGATTCCTTTGTGTTCTACTGCAGCCTCCTAGAGTGTTCTAAAGAACAACTAGAGCGCTAACAGTCCTACTTATTACAAAGGTATAGCACACCTGAAGCCATCGTGATGGGAATAAAGTGGTAACTCTTAAAACATTTAACTTAAAAAGGAACAAAATGAGGGGGTATATTATGCCATGGAAAGTATTATTAGTGCAGCAAAAAGAAAAATTAGGACACATTTTGAGTGACTTCTCAAATCCTCTTCTATTTCATTAAAAAATTCTGACATGCAGTCTCCCAAGATGGCCACCAGAGACAAAAGAGCCCAAATGTAGCCCAAATATCACCCAGATGTAGCCCAAGTATAGCCCAATGACAGAATGTCCCAGAGTGTTCTAAAGAACAACTAGAGCGCTAACAGTCCTACTTATTACAAAGGTATGGCACACGTGAAGCCATCTTGATTGGAATAAAGTGGTAACTCTTAAAACATTTAATTTAAAAAGGAACAAAATGAGGGGGCTTATTTTGCCATAGAAAGTATGATTAGTGCTGCAGAAAGAAAAATTAGGGCACATTTTGAGTGACTTCTCAAATCCTCTTCAATTTCATTAAAAGATTCTGACATACAGTCTCCCAAGATAGCCACCAGAGACAAAAGAGCCTAAATGTAGCCCAAATATCACCCAGATGTAGCCCAAGTATAGCCCAATGACAGAATGTCCCAGAGTGTTCTAAAGAACAACTAGAGCGCTAACAGTCTTACTTATGACAAAAGTATGGCACACCAGAAGCCATCTTGATTGGAATGAAGTGGTAAGTCTGAAAACATTTAATTTAAAAAGGAACAAAATGAGGGGGTTCATTTTGCCATAGAAAATATTATTAGTGCTTCAGAAAGAAAAATTAGGGATCATTTTGAGTGACTTCTCAAATCCTCTTCTATTTCATTAAAGAAATTCTGACATGCAGACTGAAACATGCACTTTGAATACCAGCAGCAGACTTCCCTGGTGAGCAGTAGCTTTACTACAGTGATCTAATGAGCAACTAGAGTGCTAACATTCAGAATTTATGGCAAATGTGTGACACATCTGAATGCCTTCTTGATGGAACCAAAGTAAACAAGCATTGGAAATCCAATAGATCTGGCCCTCATTTAAGTTAAAGCCATTCTGTTTGTAATGAGGTGGCTTTTTAGCTTTGCTTTTATTAGTGTTTTTTAAACGTTCATGTAAATAACATGCATCTGTATGCATATATGTATATGTATGCATGCATTTATATTTGTATTTATATAGATATACAGATTATATTTGTTTATATATGTATGTATATATATATATATATATATATATATATATATATATATATATATATATATATATATATTACCTACTGGCGGTCGCCAGAAGGTATATATAGTTAGGATTTTTTCCCTATGGGTTTTTTGAAAATTCTATGTCTAATAACTTTGGCGTTTGTGGACGGAATTGGCTGAAATTTTCAGGAAAATGGCACATTTTGTTTCTGAGCAGCCCCTGAAAATTTGGGGGGGTTTCGTCAAGGGGGGGCCGAGAAAAAAGGGGGGTCCCAAAACGTGTTTTTAACATTGATTTTTCCATAGGGCGGTTAGCCTAACTTTTAGCCCGAACGGCTGAATAGATTTGCACGAAACTTGGCAAAATTGTAGGGACTGGTAGCCCGATGTGCCTTTTGTAGGTCTCAATATATGTGCTCCAGTGGATTTTGAGAAATTAACGTTTAAAAAAAGATATATATCTGTAACAGCGGACCGGGCAGCGCTCCAGGACGCGTACTTTTCGCGCAACGGAGCTTTGTGAAGCGAAGCTGATTGGTTCTCTGGCGTCTGTCAACATTCCAAAAAGTCCGTAGCGGTCGCCATCTTGTCTCTCGGTAGGATCGAGAGACAAGAGGAGGCCAAAACAAAGGGGCAAATAACCATAAGGGGGCATAGTAGATCCTCCCTGACCCCCTAGGTTTAATGTGGAGGCTTTAAAACGGCCCCGCGGGGGGAAAAAAAATAATTTTTTTTTTGTTTTTTTGCGTGGGTAGCGCCCGGTCCGGGAACCGGGAAGCTTTCTGGGCAGCGTACTGCAATGAAAAATGAATGATAGACTTTTCAAATACTGTTGTTAATTGATTGTTGGTTTTGTTGATTATTTTTTATTTTTTTTTATTTTTTAAGGATTGTTTATTGTGTTTAATAATTTATTAAACTTTCTAACGCGGCGCGTCATATGACGCATTACGCGACAACGCAGGTCCAGAATATAGTCAAAATGTCTCCACCAACCAGCGGACGGCACACAACCCCTTTCAGCAGGCTAAATAGTTCTGTTAAATGACAACAGAAGGGACAGGCAACAAGAACCATCAGTCAAAGAGGGGAGGGCAAGTTCTTCTCTACCGGGTCACGTTGGAGCGCTACCGGAACTGATCGAATTGGTAGTCTACAGTGTTTCTGGATGTTTCAGACTGAAGCTGGCGTTAGCATGAGAGCACCACCATTTCGTAGCTCCGTCGTGGCCATTCCACGAGCAATCATGCTAGGCGCTCCCCACCAGAAGCCTGCGGGAGTCGGGGGCCCCCAAGACTTTTGTAGAATCTTCAAGGATGAGGGGACGCTTTCGAGAATGGAGCCCAAGCTCTAGCAGACAAGCGTCCGAGTTCCAAGGTGTCGCAGGCCCATTTTAGTGGACCACGCCCAAATCTGAAGAGATGGCCGCCATTTTGAGAGTCCTGTGGCAGCCGCCTATCGCTGCACCGCAAGAGCGGGAGCAACTCAAGTACATGGTGAGCGAGACGCTGTAGTCGAAAGAGCGGGCGGTAAACAGCTGAATAGCGGAAGAGGCACAGTGTAGCAAAAGCGGGCTGAATGGCAAATGAAACGGAAAAGGGGTGCCCCACTACAGCGTGTCTTTAGGTGAAACGGATTGTGGGACAAGGTGAAGAATGGAAGAGTCACCAAAAGGAAAAAAGTTCCGCTTGACCCCGGGAGCCGGCCACCTATGTCGGGGGCGATCTCAGGCCACACCAGGGCAACACGACTTGGGGAGGGGGCCGGAGCCAAGCGCCCCCTCCGAGTCCGCGACATGACACCGTCCCTCGGGGGCCTCCGTCAAGCGGTTCAGGGTGGCACCGCATCACAACAGCCCCCACTTACTTTAAGAATAGTGAAGATGAAGCAATTGCAAATAGGCTTCAGACAATGTTACAAGCACTCCTCAAAACTTTGAACTTTCAGAGTGCATGAGTTGGGACAGCGAGGGGTGATTTGGTTTCTCGGACTGTTTTTCTGGTCTCTCACCACTGGCATACTTTAACGTTTTCTTGTTTCTAGGACATTAATAGGTTTTATCATTACGTTATGTTATCGTTTCTTTGTTTGTTGTTTAATAAAAGTTCATGTTCATCAGTGGCCTACTGATTTTCGTTTTCCTATTTTTTTCTTTCCAGGTTGTTTCATGGTAAAGTTTCTGTTAACAGGATACAGTGATCACTTCGTTATTATTGCATATGTCCTTTTCACTAGGGGTGCTCTCTGGTCGGGCCAGATGACGTATCTCTAGTAAATGGTCCGGGTGAAAAAGGTGCATCAATCAGTGGGGAGTAGATAGGCATGACAGATTACAACGGGGGAGAAAGGTCCGCATTACGTACCCTTTCACTACTTGCAAAGATTTTCCTACGTTTATTTGCAAACAGGGAATACCTCCAAAAAGAACTAATTCCCAAACAGTCAATGTTCGGACAATCAATCAATCAATGAGGAATGAAATAGGTACGACGTGTTAAAGGCTTGCGTTACCTACCCTTCACTATCTGCAAAGGGAGAGAGAATATTCCTATTCTTCCTCGTTTGCAGGTAGAGAAGATCCTTAAGAGAATTAACTTCGAACAATTCAATGCTCGATTGAAACAATCAACAAGGGGTACTGTGAACACAAATGAACGCCGCTTATGTACATACGCATTGCTATTTTCAACAGGTTGTTCCTAATGTTTCTATTTTAGCGAGGTCAAAAAGAGATCCCATTAGTGGCCTACTGATTTTGCTCGATTCCTTTTGTTTTTTTACACGATTTTTCGCTATCTGCAAAGACTAAACAGAGTATTGCGACTCTGTGCTTGTTTGTAAATAGAGAATGAACCAAAGAGAACAATCAATCAAATGGAGAGAGAAGCAGGCACGACGTATTACAAAGGGGGCAAAGGGCTGCGTTAACTACCCTTCACTATCTGCAAAGAGAGAGTACTCCTAATAGAAATGAGGGGTGGGGGGCAGTATTCAAAGCAGATCAGTGTGCATAAACACGAAAATGTTTTTACTTACCACGTACTTGACATTCGACAGCTTATGATATTTGCTATTAAAAAACCATTGAAATTCACTGAAAAAACCATAGGTTATAGACCATATATAGTTAGGAATTAGCATTTACAAAACCTTGAAAATTCACTGAAAAAACCATAGGTTATAGACCATATATAGTTAGGAATTAGCATTTAAAAAACCTTATTTTACTCACACAAAACCATTGAAATTCCATATATAGTTAGTTGCACTAACTATATATCGCGCACCCGCAATCCACTGCTGATGATGTCACATATTACATCATTCATGACATGGTCAGTGACATCACTGATGACATCACTGATGACATCTCAAATGACATCACTGATGACATCACTGATGACATCTCATTTGACATCAATGACCACATCACTGATGATATCATTCATGTGACAATACAATGCATCTCCTCACATTTTAATATAACCTCTGTTTCACCCAGTGTTAAAAAGAGAGTATAATTTTTGAAACCATTGACACACCAATACTAGTTACTACATACGCACTCACTGATTGCTACGTCTACACACACCTTCACTCATTCACCCATACAATCGTTCATACATACAATCACTCATCTTTACAACACTATCATATGCACTCATACACCTATACAGACACTCACAGTCTGCCACTCATCCATGGAGTTACTCACACACCTAGTCAGTCCTGTAAAGAATCAATGACACTTCCATTTTCTTGTCTATACAGTTAAACATAGAGCACCTTACATTTTCAAACATATACTAACACATACTTACCTTCTTATACAATCATTGATACAAGTACAGATTGATCTGCACAGAGTCACACACCTCCCAGCTAGCCACACACACACTCAGTCTCCCATACAAATACTTGGGCAATCAATCAATAACCCATATAGTTACTCATATAGCTACTGATCAACACATGCAGCAGTTTACAGAACAACAGACATAATGATGCACAAATTAAGACAGTTTAGTCACTAACCCATGCAGTCAGTGAGACACATTTAATCACTCACTCATACAGTCAGTCATGCACCTACTAAATCCTTCGTCCAGACACTTACACATCCACTCATTCTTCAATATGTAAGACATATTTAAACTTTATAGAAACAAAAAATCACTGGATGATGTCATCAGTGATGTCATCAGTGATGTCATTTGAGATGTCATCAGTGATGTCATCAGTGATGTCACTGACCATGTCATGAATGATGTAATATGTGACATCATCAGCAGTGGATTGCGGGTGCGCGATATATAGTTAGTGCAACTAACTATATATGGAATTTCAATGGTTTTGTGTGAGTAAAATAAGGTTTTTTAAATGCTAATTCCTAACTATATATGGTCTATAACCTATGGTTTTTTCAGTGAATTTTCAAGGTTTTGTAAATGCTAATTCCTAACTATATATGGTCTATAACCTATGGTTTTTTCAGTGAATATATATATATATACATACACATACATATATATAAATGCATATGCATATATTTGCATATATATATATGTGTATATGTGTGCGTGTAGAGAGAGGTAGAGAGGTAGAGGTGTAGAGGTAGAGAGGTAGAGGTAGAGAGGTAGCGGTAGAGAGGTAGAGACTAGTAGCGAGAGAAGTAGAGAGAGGTAGAGAGGTAGAGAGTAGAGAGTGAGTAATAGAGAGTAGAGAGTGAGTAGTAGAGAGTACTAGAGAGCGGTAGTGAGAGTAGCAGAGAGTGAGTAGTAGAGAGTAGTAGAGTGAATAGTAGAGTGAGTAGTAGAGAGTAGTAGAGAGTGAGTAGTAGAGACTGAGTAGTAGAGAGTAGTAGAGAGTAAGTAGTAGAGTGAGTAGTAGAGAGCAGTAGAGAGTGGGTAGTAGAGAGTAGTAGAGAGTGAGTAGTAGAGAGTGAGTAGTAGAGAGTAGTAGAGAGTGAGAGAGAGAATAGTAGAGAGTAGTAGAGAGTGAGTAGTAGAGTGAGTAGTAGAGACTAGTAGAGAGAGAGTAGTAGAGAGTGAGTAGTAGTGAGTAGTAGAGAGTGAGTAGTAGAGTGAGTAGTAGAGAGTGAGTAGTAGAGAGAGAGTAGTAGAGAGTGAGTATTAGAGAGTAGTAGAGAGTGAGAAGTAGAGAGTGAGTAGTAGAGAGTAGTAGATAGTGAGTAGTAGGGAGTGAGTAGTAGAGAGAGAGTAGTAGAGAGTAGTAGAGTAGTAGAGATTGAGTAGTAGAGAGTGAGTATTTGAGAGTAGTGGAGTAGGAGAGAGTAAGTAGTAGAGAGTAGTGGAGAATATTCCAAAGTTTGGCAGAGCACCACTTGCACAATAAGTCCAATCAAATCATATCACTTAGAGTCCTTATTGAAGCGCTGAATCTTGGTGTATATTCAAATGCTTTTATTTTCCTTAAGTTTATGTACCACAGCCAGCCGAAACGTTTCGTTCTGTGCAACAGAACTTCTTCAGGGCGTTCTTATTTCCTTCAAGTTATGTCGGTATCCTGTTGTCATATAACTAGATATTTCTTCCAAATGTTAGACGAGACGTAAGTACATTCTTATTCAAAGTGACTAGGTATCAATTTTACCCACACAATTCGGGCAGACTTGAGTAATTTATAGCATCCTCAAAGTCAGTCTTTCAAAAATTCCAAAGTATAGGATATGATAATCCAAATTCAAATGTTTCTCAAGAAAAGTCATTTTCAATCGTTCGGAATATCGGTGTTTGGGCAGATATGACCCAGGGACCCCCAGTATGCAAGGGGAATTAGTCCCCCCTCTGCAAACGCGCCAGTGGCCTGCGTTGCAGAGAGGTGTAAAAAGGGGCATAGCCTCATTACACCTCTGTGCTATGCAGCCCCCTGGCGCATACTGGAGGTTCCAGGTGGGCTAGTTGGCCCCCAGGGACCCCTAGTATGCAAGGGGAATTAGTTCCCCCTCTTCAAACATGCACGGGGGATGCGTTGCAGAGAGGTGTAAAAAAGGGTGTGGCCTCATTACAGCTCTCTGCAATGCAGCCCCCTGGCGCATACTGGAGGCTCCCGGTGGGCTAGTTGGCCCCCAGGGGCCCCAGTATGCAAGGGGAATTAGTTCCCCCTCTGCAAACGCGGCAGGGGGCTGCGTTGCAGAGAGGTGTAACAAGGGGCATAGCCTCATTACACCTCTGCAATGCAGCCCCCTGGCGAATAATGGAGGTTCCAGGTGGGCAAGTTGGCCCCCAGGGGCCCCCAGTATGCAAGGGGAATTAGTTCCCCTCTTCAAACATGCACGGGGGCTGCGTTGCAGAGAGGTGTAAAAAGGGGCGTGGCTTCATTACACCTCTCTGCAATGCAGTCCCCTGGCGCATACTGGAGATTCCTGGTGGGCTTTCAGGTCTTATATAGTTAGGAATTAGCATTAAAAACAACTTTGAAATTCACTGAAAAAAACATAGGTTTCAGGCCTTATATAGGTTTCACACCAGTTATAGTTAGGAATTAGCATTTAAAAAACCTATTAAATTCACTGAAAAATCCATAGGTTTGACACCAGTTATAGTTAGCTGGAAATTTTACTGACATAAAACCATTGAAATTCCCACGTTATAGTTAGTTGGACTCACTATAACTTGCACGCCTGCAATGCACTGCTGATGACGTCACATATTACATCACTCATGACATGGTCAGTGACATCACTCATGACATCACTGATGACACCATCCTTGTGACAGACCTCCTTTCAGTGTAATGTAACCCTTGAAATACATATTCAAAAATAGAAACAAAAATTTTCAAAAAAATATAGATACCCATACCAGTTACAACAACCAATTCAGTAATACCACCATCTATATACACATCCACTCATTCACCAACAGTTCTATATAGTCACTCATACATATATTCACTCATCATATGTAGTGAAACACCTGTACATCCTGTTACACACCGACAGTCATCCAAAAGTTACTCACACACATAATCACACATGCAAATAAACTATTGAACATCCATTTATTTGCATATACAGCTATACACACACTACCACCTTACTTCTAAGGAAACTTACACATACTTACTCTCTTAAACAATCACTTATAGAAACATATACTTATTTAAACAAGAACTCTTTCAATCTCTCACTCTCACATATACTCACTTATATACATCAATACTCACATATACTAGATTAAAATATATGTAGTTACTGATAAAGACACTAGTGAGACAGTCATTCACTCACTAACACACACATATACACACTCATCTACCCATATAGTCCTGCACATATGCTGTCTTCAAAACACATACAAACAGTGAGTCAGTCATTGATGCATCTATGTGCTAAGTAACACCCCCACCAAACTATACAGACACTCATACTGATACTAAAAAAAATCTAATAACCCATATACACACACATGTAGCTACTCACCAACCCATGCAGCCACTTATACACAAAGTGAAACCCTGATACAAACATTTAAATATTTAAACAATACTCGCTAATATATGTATTCACTAAGATACACTTAATAAGCCAGTTAACCAATCGTGATGTCATGAGTGATGTCACTGACCATGTCATGAGTGATGTAATATGTGACGTCATCAGCAGTGCATTGCAGGCGCGCAAGTTATAGTGAGTCCAACTAACTATAACGTGGGAATTTCAATGGTTTTATGTCAGTAAAATTTCCAGCTAACTATAACTGGTGTCAAACCCTTAGGGGCAGATTTATGAGTTCTGGCGCATCTCTGCAAATCAGCAGGGATGCGCCAGAACTGATGCGTCACGCAATTCCCTCCTTGCGGCAGCATAGATGCGCCGCATTTACAATGCGGCGCACCATGGTGCAAGGAAGGGCAGATGCGTGACGCATCTTGTGGTGTACGGGCGGCGCATTGCTGGAGTAGCGTCGCAAGTGCGACGCAACTCCTGCAATGTACAGAGGCCACCGTTACATAACGTGGTGCGTCACTCCTTACGCCTGCTTCAAGCAGGCGTAAGGATTTGACCCAGCAGCGTCGTAAAACTGACTCAGTGAAATCTTGTAGATTTCATTGCGTCAGTTTTACAGGGCTTTCCTACGAGGGAACGCCCACCCTGCGACAGAACGCCCACATGAAACCTGACGCAGGTTTCATGTGGCGCAGGGCTTTACAACATGACGCATCTTCCTAGATGCGTCACGTTGTAAATAGGTCGCAGGGATGCGCCACGTTTCTGCGCCGTTGCGTGACGCAACGGCGGCGTAAACGTGGCGCAAGTCCGACATAAATCTGCCCCTTTGTTTTTTCAGTGCATTTGATAGGTTTTTTAAATGCTAATTCCTAACTATAACTGGTGTGAAACCTATGGTTTTTTCAGTGAATATATATATATATATATATATATTCACTGAAAAAACCATAGGTTATAGACCATATATAGTTAGGAATTAGCATTTAAAAAACCTTATTTTACTCACACAAAACCATTGAAATTCCATATATAGTTAGTTGCACTAACTATATATCGCGCACCTGCAATCCACTGCTGATCATGTCACATATTACATCATTCATGACATGGTCAGTGACATCACTGATGACATCACTGATGACATCTCAAATGACATCACTGATGACATCACTGATGACAACATCCAGTGACTGTATGTTTCTGTAAAGTTAAAATATGTCTTACATATTGAAGAATGAGTGGATGTATAAGTGTCTGGATGAAGGATTTAGTAGGTGCGTGACTGACTGTATGAGTGAGTGATTAAATGTGTCTCAATTAATGCATGGGTTAGTGACTAAACTGTCTTAATTTGTGCATCATTATGTCTGTTGTTCTGTAAACTGCTGCATGTGTTGATCATTAGCTATACGAGAGGCTATATGTGTTATTAATTGGTTGCCCAAGTATTTCTATGGGAGATTGAGTTTGTGTGGGGGTGGCTGGAAGGTGTGTGACTCTATGCATAGATGTGTGAACAGTTTATTCACTAGGTGTATGAGTTCAAGAGTGCATGTGGAAACAGCTACATGGGCAGTTGACTGTGTGCATGAGTGTATTGATGAGTGAATGGATATCTCAATGCTACATGTCATAGTAAGTACATATGTAAAACACAGTACATGTGAGAGTTGGCATATATAAATAACTGTGCATGAGAGCCACCGAATGAGTGAGTGGTTGCATCGATCATTGTGAACTTGTATCAGGGATTGTATAAGAGAGTAAATATGTGTTAGTATATGTTTCAATAAGTAAGGTGTGTTTAACTGTATAGTTGAAGAAATGGAGATGAGATTGTTTCTTTGCATGACTGACTGGGTGTGTGAGTAACTCCATGGATGAGTGGCAGTGTGTGAGTGTCTGTATACACTGAGTGTATCTAAGGTTATATTAGAGTCTGAAGAGGTTTATCGTATTAGCACAAGAATGATGTCAAATGAGATGTCATCAGTGATGTCATCAGTGATGTCATTTGAGATGTCATCAGTGATGTCATCAGTGATGTCACTGACCATGTCATGAATGATGTAATATGTGACATGATCAGCAGTGGATTGCAGGTGCGCGATATATAGTTAGTGCAACTAACTATATATGGAATTTCAATGGTTTTGTGTGAGTAAAATAAGGTTTTTTAAATGCTAATTCCTAACTATATATGGTCTATAACCTATGGTTTTTTCAGTGAATTTTCAAGGTTTTGTAAATGCTAATTCCTAACTATATATGGTCTATAACCTATGGTTTTTTCAGTGAATTTCAATGGTTTTTTAATAGCAAATATCATAAGCTGTCGAATGTCAAGTACGTGGTAAGTGAAAACATTTTCGTGTTTATGCACACTGATCTGCTTTGAATGGTGCCCCCCCCCCTCATTTCTATTAGGAGTACTCTCTCTTTGCAGATAGTGAAAGGTAGTTAACGCAGGTCTTTGCCCCCATTGTAATCCGTCGTGCCTGCTTCTCTCTCCATTTGATTGATTGTTATCCAAGTATTTACTGTTTTAGAATTAGTTCTCTTTGGTTCATTCTCTATTTACAAACAAACACAGAGTCGCAATACTCTGTTTAGTCTTTGCAGATAACGAAAAATCGTGTAAAAAAAAAAGAAAAGGAATCGAGCAAAATCAGTAGGCCACTAATGGGATCTCTTTTTGACCTCGCTAAAATAGAAACATTAGGAACAACCCCTCATGACAAATACAAAACTAGTGAGATGAACTGAACTCCACACAATGATGGCTGCAAAACAGCTCGGCTCCGCCACCCACCCCGCCCAAAATAACGATAAAGAACGGCTGCCATGATTGGTTGCGGAATGACCACGACGGAGCTACGAAATGGTGCTGCTCTCATGCTAACCCCGTTAGCACAAAACAGGGTCAGACCCATATAGTCATCGGGACCTGGGTAGTACGTTATTATGAAGAAAGAGGGGTCCCAGACAGCCAGACACTTATTCATACATTGATGTATTATTCAGAAAGAAGGTTTTTTCAACATATAAGTCAGTGGTTACGTTGAATTTATTTCACAATGTAACCCATAGAGTCAATAAATGATTCAAGCAGATAGCGAAAAATTCATATGCAATTCATAAGCATTTGCGTGCCCACATAAAAAAAGGGGGGTGGGAAGTGAGGTGAGGGATAAAAGTGACAGTAGTGACAAAATTATTTCAATACTCAATTATACATCATTGAATAAAGATTCCTTAACATATACATATACACCGGTCTCCTAAATTTTGGAGCCACGTACAAAGGAGCGTATCACAATCCAAAGTCAAAGAAACAGTATCTCCTATACAGGGTTGTATGATTCATATATAACCAAAGGAGTACATGTCGTGAAAAAACGTCTACGTTTCGACCCTGAGCGGTAGGTTGGATGGCCCTTACAGGCGGGTCTTCATCAGGACATTGGAGAGGTGGGCAGACCTCCTTCAGCAGGGGAGGTTCGAAACAGTGGTCGCCACCATAGGTCGTTACCACCGCCAAGTATTCTTCAATCCCTTGTATATCGTCACGTGCGATGTCAGAATCGGGTTAGTCCAAATCACTTGTCTACATGAATTACAGGCGTAGTCTATGTGCAGTCAATTGTGAGGGACTAGTATTTCCAAAATTAATTCGGCGTTACTATTTGGTCAAGATCATGGCGTGGTCTCGAGGCACTAACTCCAAACGACTCGCGTAACCAGGAAGTGACTTCCTGGTTACGCGAGTCGTTTGGAGTTAGTGCCTCGAGACCACGCCATGATCTTGACCAAATAGTAACGCCGAATTAATTTTGGAAATACTAGTCCCTCACAATTGACTGCACATAGACTACGCCTGTAATTCATGTAGACAAGTGATTTGGACTAACCCGATTCTGACATCGCACGTGACGATATACAAGGGATTGAAGAATACTTGGCGGTGGTAACGACCTATGGTGGCGACCACTGTTTCGAACCTCCCCTGCTGAAGGAGGTCTGCCCACCTCTCCAATGTCCTGATGAAGACCCGCCTGTAAGGGCCATCCAACCTACCGCTCAGGGTCGAAACGTAGACGTTTTTTCACGACATGTACTCCTTTGGTTATATATGAATCATACAACCCTGTATAGGAGATACTGTTTCTTTGACTTTGGATTGTGATACGCTCCTTTGTACGTGGCTCCAAAATTTAGGAGACCGGTGTATATGTATATGTTAAGGAATCTTTATTCAATGATGTATAATTGAGTATTGAAATAATTTTGTCACTACTGTCACTTTTATCCCTCACCTCACTTCCCACCCCCCTTTTTTTATGTGGGCACGCAAATGCTTATGAATTGCATATGAATTTTTCGCTATCTGCTTGAATCATTTATTGACTCTATGGGTTACATTGTGAAATAAATTCAACGTAACCACTGACTTATATGTTGAAAAAACCTTCTTTCTGAATAATACATCAATGTATGAATAAGTGTCTGGCTGTCTGGGACCCCTCTTTCCTCATGCTAACCCCAGCTTCAGTCTGAAACATCCAGAAACACTGTAGACTACCAATTCGATCAGTTCCGGTAGCGCCCCAATGTAACCCGGTAGAGAAGAACTAGCTCTCCCCTCTTTGACTGATGGTTCTTGTTGCCTGTCCCTTCTGTTGTCATTTAACAGAACTATTTAGCCGGCTGAAAGGGGTTGTGTTTCGACCGCTGGTTGGTGGAGACATTTTGACTATATTCTGTACCTGCGTTGTCGCGTAATGCGTCATATGACGCGCCGCGTTAGCGCATCCGGAAGTCATCCGGGGCGCGCAGCGCGTAACGTAAGCATAACAAGTCATGTGACTTGTTAATAAAACTTTTCATTGGTTCATTTTACTTTTCGTATTGTAATGATGAAAGGCTTGGTCATATGACCTAAAAATTACGCTTTTCATTACTTCCGAACATTATTTTTTCTTAAATATATGTTATAATGTTCCAGGCTAATGTACTTTCCCGGAAATTTTACAACTGTCCTGCAAGTAAAATATATTCTTTTTTCGAGAAAAAGAGCGTTTCTTCGTCCCATGACGGAGCCGTTGAGCAAAAGAGGGTCGACCTGCTGTCTTAGTCGCCGATACGCCTGAATATGAGATTCTTATCGATCACTTTATGTTGCAGGAATAGAAAACACAACAGCCCTTGACCATTTATCTTTACTGCGTTCCTTCGTATTATACCTTTTACCCTTCATGTAATTGGTCTGCTTTATTTCACTTGCCTTTTAATGATTCTAAAACAGTCACTATTATTAAAAACTTTACCAATGTATATACTACTACCATGTTTTCTTTTAAAAACCTTTATTGTGAAAATTTCATTATACAAATACGAGCCTATAACCACGTGGGCCTGCCACAGAGCAAACTGTAATCGTATATGATGAATAGACATTTACACTGTAGAGGAACGTAACGGGCGGGCCATTAGGTTGCAAGAACTAAGGTGTCTAACAGTTACGGAATCGGTGGACGTACATTTTATAATCAAAATACGACAGGGCCAGTTACAATAAAATTATCTAGATATACATTTGCGGGCAAGTACCATGGGTGATGTTAATTCGAACTTTCAACAGTACAGTAATCAATAACACATCAGAACTTAATATCAATAGGGATGTCGAAATATTCAATCAATTCTCGTCCCCGCCCGCCATGTGCTTCAAAACTGCATACGTATCTCGTGATTTCAAGGTTCTGCAACCAGTACACAACAAGGAGTTACGAGTCCCATTTATTCCGGCGCCATTTTGGGCGAGGACGGGCAGGTCCAGGATATAGTCAAAATGTCTCTACCAACCATCGACTATGATGATGTTCATATGCTGTATTTATTAGAGTAACACTCATCTGTCCACATGAAATTAATTTGCCACAATCTAAACATGTCATTTTAATCTTTCCAAAGTTCTTCTAAATATTTGGGACCGTTTCCCTTGCCTCTGAAGCTCTCAGTGCCACTTCTTTGATGAATGTACTAGCAGGTCAGGGGTTCTCCTCCAAATCTCTCTTTTATGCAGCACTATAATTAATTGGTGCCACCTCTCCATATGACGATGCATGGTATAGTTACCACAACTATATTTTTTTTCGGTTCCTCTGGAGAGTTCATCGTGGCAGATGAAGCGTGTAACGTACCGGGCATTTACCTTTTTTTGCATGTACAGGAAAGGAAAAAAAAATCGAGCGTCCGAGTTCTAAGGTGTCCCAGGGCCATTTTGGTGGACCAGGCCCAAATCCAAAGAACAGCCATCTCACAGGCTAATGGGGCGACCCACGCCGAGTTTCAGCATTGTAGGATGACCACACAAGTACAGCAACTTGCTAGACATCACCTCGGTGCCATCCGGATCTCGGCGCCCCACTGCAGATGAAGTGCCTCTCAACTATGAAACCACCACGGTGACATCCGGATCTTGGCGCGTTGTGCTGCCTTCGGCCTATTCGCACATCGGTCCGCTACTGACGCCATCTCACAGGCTAATGGGGCGACCCACGCCGAGTTTCAGCATTGTAGGATGACCACACCAGTACAGCAACTTGCTAGACATCACCTCGGTGCCATCCGGATCTCGGCGCCCCACTGCAGATGAAGTGCCTCTCAACTATGAAACCACCACGGTGACATCCGGATCTTGGCGCGTTGTGCTGCCTTCGGCCTATTCGCACATCGGTCCGCTACTGACGCCATCTCACAGGCTAATGGGGCGACCCACGCCGAGTTTCAGCATTGTAGGATGACCACACCAACTTGCTAGACATCACCTCAGTGCCATCCGAATCTTGGCATCTCAACGCCTAGTGGTATCTTCCATACAAAAAAATTGTTACGCTGCCTTTGGCCCCATTCGCACATCAGTCCGCAACTTAGACATCACCTCGGTGCCATCCGGATCTTGGCATCTCAGCGCCTTGTGGTGTCAGTCAGAAAATATTGTTGCGCTGCCTTTGGCCCCATTCGCACATCGGTCCGCTACTGACGCCATCTCACAGGCCAACGGGGCGCCCCACGCCGACTTTCAACATTGTAGGATGGCCACAGAAGTGCGACAACTTACTAGACACCACCTCGGTGCCATCCGGATCTTGGCGCGTTGTGCTGCCTTCGGCCTATTCGCACATCGGTCCGCTACTGACGCAAACTCACAGGCCAACGGGGCGCCCCACGCCGACTTTCAGCATTGTAGGATGGCCACACCAGTGCTGCAACTTGCTGGACACCACCTCGGTGCCATCCGGATCTTGGCGCGTTGTATTGCCTTCGGCCTGTTCGCACATCGGTCCGCTACTGACGCCGCCTCACGTGCCAACGTATTTTCTCCGCATTTTATACCCTATGCCGCATAACAGGTCATGTGACTTGTTTATAAAACTTTTCATTGGTTCATTTTACTTTTGGTTTCCGAATGATGGAAGGCTTGATCATATGACCTAAAAACAACACTTTTCATTGGATGAAAACTTTTTTTTTCCCCCAAACGATGAAAGCCCCACCTTGTTTCTGGATGTTTCAGACTAAACTGGCGTCAGCATGAGAGCACCACCATCTCGTAGCTCCGTCGTGGTCATTCCGCGAGCAATCATGGCAGCCGCTCCCCACCAGAAGCCTGCAGGAGTCGGGGCCCCCAAAACTTTTGATGAATTCTCAAGGCGGAGGGGACGCTTTCGAGAATGGGGTCCAAGACCTAGCAGACAAGCGTCCGATTTCCAAGGTGTCCCAGGGCCATTTCAGTGGACCACGCCCAAAAAGGAAAGAGCCTGCCGCCATTTTGAGAGTCCTGTGGCAGCCGCCTATCGCTGCACCGCAAGAGTGGGCGCAACTCAGCTGAATGGCGGATTTTGACACAGTGGACCAAAAGCGGACGGAATGGCAACTGAAACGGTAAAGGGGCGCCCCACTAAAACAGATGAGACTCCACCTGGAGAGGCCCGTTCACGCCGCCTCCCCCGGGGCGCTCCACGCCGTTATTCGGAGCAGCATTGTAGGATACCAAAACCAGTGCGGCAA
Source organism: Lissotriton helveticus (assembly GCF_964261635.1). Classification (NCBI taxonomy): domain Eukaryota; kingdom Metazoa; phylum Chordata; class Amphibia; order Caudata; family Salamandridae; genus Lissotriton; species Lissotriton helveticus. The sequence continues at coordinate 431,036,007 of NC_136059.1, forward strand.
CTTACTGGACATCACCTTGGTGCCATCGTTCTGCTGCCTTGGAACTATTCGCACAACAGTTTGCTACTGATGACCCACCCCCCGCGACGCCCCACGCCGTTATTTGCTGGGTGGCAACTTACTAGACATCACTTTCGTGTCATCTAGATTTCGGCGCGTTCTGCTGCCTTGGAACTATTCGCACAACAGTTTGCTACTGATGACCCACCCCCCGCGACGCCACACGCCGGAAATCTGGACGTTGTGCTGCGTTGGGACTATTCGCACAGCCGACCGCTACTTCGTTGTTTTTCCCTAAAAATGTTTATATGTTATTACTATTTTTGTTTTCTTGTATATATTTATAAATTATTAAAGTTTTATAATCTTACTACTTTGTCGGAGTGCTATATATTTTTAATGTGACACATAATTGTAAAAACTTTGATGTACAAAGAGTCATCCCTGGAATCTTCCGCTTCACGCTCGGTCCCCTCCCCAATCACAATACAGGATGGTTTTCAGATAATAGCAACGCTTCTGCTGTGACGGATCTCATCGAGTGTGGGCCTTGATCTACTATAACTCCTTTGAAGAGGGGTGATTCTTTACAGCTGTGGCCATAAACTACATCTGCAGGGCTAGCTGATAGCCTAGGACCGGCCTGGACAATCGGACACAGAGGAAAAGGAGTGTCAGAGGGTGCGGTAGTGAATAGGGCGAAAGGGAGGTGTCGGGCGGGCACAGGGTGTGATTCTCAGGGAAGAGCAGCGCAGATGGGGGGAGGTTTATTACCCATGCATAAGACAGAGAGCGGGGGTGACCACTGCCTGGGTGAGATGCTTGCGAGGGTGGGGAGCCATGCTAAGGATCGACAGCGTGCACAGAGTGGGTCTGGTCAAGGCATCTAAAATGGCTGCCGTGCACGACAAAAGTGTGGCATTTGAAAAAAGACAAGATGGCGCACACAATGTTTTTCAACAATTCCTGATTTCCTTCGAATCGAACGTTAACAGACGTTGGGGCATATTACCAAAGTTAAGCGATATTTATCCCTAACGATGCATTGCAAAGATTTTTTTACCGTCAGAAATTATCGCAGATAAACCTTGCTATTATCAAGGTTTATCGCAAATACGATAAAAAACGAGCGCAATGCATTAATATCGCTGAAAACTCCGCGATATTCATGCATTACCGAGCTAATGCTCTTAGCCATGTTATCCACCTCCCATTGGATAACATGGCTAAGAACTGCTCAGGGCAGCTGTTACTTTTTGGAGATATTCGCGCTTATCTCGAATATTTCCAAAAGTTGATAATAGGAGATAGCGATGTGAGCGACTGTTTCCAGTCGCTAACATCTTGGCATGCCCACTTTGCATGTCATTAGTGATAAATATCACTCACATGCAAAGTGGGACCCAAGATGGTCGCTATCTCCTACTAGCCGTCGCTAACTGGTGTTAGCAGCAGCTAGGTAATACAGATATAATTTTATCTCCGCGAAGCGGAGCGCTGTTACAGATATATATCTTGTTTTTGAACGTTAATTTCTCAAAATGCACTGAAGCACATATATTGAGACATAGCAAAGGCACATCGGGCTACCAGTCCCTAATATTTTACCAAGTTTCGTGCAAATCCATTCAGCCGTTCGATTATTATTATTTTTATTTTTTTTTGCCCCGCGGGGCCCTTTTAAAACCTCCACATCAAACCTAGGGGGTCAGCGAGGATCTACTATGCCCCCTTATGGTCATTTGCCCCTTCGCTTTGGCCTCCTCTTGTCTCTCGATCCTACCGAGAGACAAGATGGCGGCCGCTACGTACTGTTTGGAATGTTTACAGACACCGGAGAGCCAATCAGCTTCGCTTCGCAAAGCTCCGTAACGCGAAAAGTACGCGAAGCGGTGCGCTGTTACAGATATATATCTTTTTTTGAACGTTAATTTCTCAAAATCCACTGAAGCACATATATTGAGACCTAGCAAAGGCACATCGGGCTACCAGTCCCTACAATTTTGCCAAGTTTCGTGCAAATCCATTCAGCCGTTCGATTATTAATATTATTTTTTTTTTTTGCCCCGCGGGGCCCTTTTAAAACCTCCACATCAAACCTAGGGGGTCAGCGAGGATCTACTATGCCCCCTTATAGTTATTTCCCCCTTTGTTTTGACCTCCTCTTGTCTCTCGATCCTACCGAGAGACAAGATGGCGGCCGCTACGGACTGTTTGGAATGTTGACAGACGCCGGAGAACCAATCAGCTTCGCTTCACAAAGCTCCGTTGCGCGAAAAGTCCGCGAACCAGAGCGCTGCCCGGTCCGCTGTTACAGATATATATCTTTTTTTAAACGTTAATTTCTCAAAATCCACTGGAGCACATATATTGAGACCTACAAAAGGCACATCGGGCTACCAGTCCCTACAATTTTGCCAAGTTTCGTGCAAATCCATTCAGCCGTTCGGGCTCAAAGTGAGGCCAACCGCCCTATGGAAAACTCAATGTAAAAAACAGGTTTTGGGACCCCCCTTTTTTCTCGGCCCCCACTGGACGAACCCCCCCCAAATTTTCAAGGGCTGCTCAGAAACAAAATGTGCCATTTTCCTGAAAATTTCAGCCAATTCCGTCCACAAACGCCAAAGTTATTAGACATAGAATTTTCAAAAAACCCATAGAGAAAAAATCCTAACTATATATACCTACTGGCGACCGCCAGTAGGTAATATATATATATATATATATATATATATATATATATATATATATATATATATATATATATATATATATATATATATGTATATATATAGCATTGTCTATCTTTGAGTTGTAGCCTTGCCTCTTCTTGGTACACAGCAAGTGGCCAGAGGACGATAAATATATATATATGTATTACCTACTGGCGGTCGCCAGTAGGTAGTTATGGTTAGGACCTAGTTTCCATAGGAAATCCACAACATTCTATTTGGAATAACTTTGGCGTCGGTGGACGAATCTTCATGAATTTCTCGAAGAAAATGGCCCGCTTGGTTCTGCTCCTTCCCTTAAAGTTTGGGGGTGATACATCAAGTGGGGGCCGAGAAAAAAGGGGGGTCCCAAAACATGTTTTCCCCATGCAATTTTCCATAGGAACCTTTAGCCAGGGCTACATCCCGAACGGCTGAACGGAATTACACCAAATTTGGCGGAGAGGTAGAGTTTGGTTAGCAGATTGTGCTTTTTGTTAAATGGTGTAATTCCATTCAGTAGTTTTTGAGACAATTAGAAGTAAAACCATCGCAATATCTAGAGACGGAGTTCTGCACGCGTACGGAAATTCGCACAATGACGAGCACGAGCTGCATGCTGATTGGCTGTCAACTGTCTGTAAACACTCCAAACCAGGAAGTGTTGGCAGCCACCTTGATCGTTGTTGGAACCGAGTCACAAGAAAACAGTAAAACAAAGTTGAGGAATAAGGAAAGGGGACAGGAAGGAAACATTCTGACCCTGTAGGCTTGCTCAGGGGGTCGTACATGGATTTTTAGAGTCAAATATGTTTTTTAAAAAATGTATAATCGCGGCGTACGCGTATGGTACTCGTATGCGGTGGAAAAGGGGGGAAAAAAGTTGAAGTCCGTTTTATTCATTAGGTGTCGGGGCAATTTTTAGAGTTATATTTCTATGATAGTATGTAAAACTTTCCAGGTTTTTTTTGTGCACAAGTTGTACTCTGTACGTATGTGCAGCCTTGTTTGCAAGCACACTTTTTTGTTTTTCTCAAAGTTCGCCAAGCAAACCTCTACTCATTTCGGGTATTAAATTTGCCGCTTTCTTTTCCCGGGTCGTGTGTGTCATCCACTGCTATGCTATTGTAATATATTAATAAACATATTCTATCTGTATTTATTTGGAATATAGTGTTGAGCCGCCAAACGTTGATTACATACTCCGTCCAACCGCCATTTTAGTAGTTTTCCTACGTTATTTTTATTATACCTGTTACTTTCATTTTACCCTCCGCATATTTTCTATGTGATCGATGAGATTTCCTGCCACAGACACCACGGTGTTTGTCCTTGGCCTCCGATCTTATCAGACTTGGTAACACGTATAGGTAGAAACTAATTTGAAGGACGTACTCTCTACGCATGCGCAGCCTTGTTTCCAAGCGCACATTTTTTTTTCTTTTTCTTCAAGTTCGCCAAGCAAACCTCTCCTCATTTCAGGTATTAAATTTGACACTTTCTTTTCCCGGGGCTTTTATCATGCCTGGTAAATGCATAGTAGTTGGAAAAGCATGTGTGGTAAATCCATATGCGTGGTAATGGCTTCTTGGTGACAATCAGGCGTTGTAATGACTGTTTCTCCCCAAGACACTTCAGAAACCGGGTCTGGGCATGGTGGACTCCAGGGCACCAGGCGGAGGGCCACGCAGACCCTCTCATAGAACATAGAAGTCTTTGTGGGGTTATTGTTTCCGTGGTTTGAGGGGCGTCATTGAGGCCCACACACTTAATTTTGTAGGGGGGTAGGTATTGCATGGGGAAATGCCGCAAGAGATTTGTAAATGTGGTACACATTGTTTGGTATTAGTTTGATTTCTTTACTATGTTGTAGTGTATCCAGAGAAAATATCTCAGTAGTTTTCAATGCTAGTCTTTAACATCTTACTATAGTACTTCAAGATTATAAATATTTGTATTGTGGATCGCCACTCCCCACACAAAGAAAAAGTAATATGTAGTTTTTTAATTAAGTTTTAATAAAAGAATAACTGTGAACGAAACTTAATGATAACTATATTATAAACAACTAGAAAAATAACTTTAAGAAAACAATAGCATAAACAAATTGGGAAGTTGACTCCAAAAGACGTATGATTGGTAATCTGCAAAAGAAAAAAGAAAATTAGAGTTTAGAATTATGTAGATGTGTCTAATTGAGCTGAAGCATTACAAGTCTAGGTAACATTACGATTTTACGTGTGCAGTGTGCCTGGTATATTTCAGTTCTGTTATAGTGTGGCGCTCAAGTGGTGTCTATATGGAAGTGCCTACTACGTTAGTGACACAGAAGTTGTAGAATGGGATTTTAAATATGCCGTCTTATTTCCAATGCATTGCAATGAAGGCTTTGTATATCTAGGCCTCTGTGCTTACCGTTGTATAAACACTGTGGACAAACACTTCAGCGAGTTGGGCTGATCTTCTACACGTCCAAGCAGACAGCATTGTCTATAAGTCTGGAGTTGAGATTTTTTTTTGAAAAGCAGAGGTAGATTTACAAGCTCCTTGCGTCACTTTCCCCATGTTACAAGTGACAGAAAAGTGGCGTAATAAGCTTATAGATCTGTTTGTCAGAGTGTTGTAACCTATCTGTTTTCACTGCTTGGAGGTATTTATACATTGTAGACAGAGAAGCTGTTGTACACTACGTACTCTCTTCTTTGACAAATAAAGGTAACACTACGGTTTTACGAGTGCAGTGTGCCTGGTACATTTCACTTGTTATAGTGCCACGTTCAAGTGGTGTCTATATGGAAGTGCCTACTGCGTTACTGACGAATAAGTGGCATAACGAGAATAGGCCAAGTTATTTCTAATGCATTGTAATGAAGGCATTGTATATTTAGCCTCTGTACTTACCGTTGTATAAAAAATGCAGCTAGTGGAATTCACAACTTGAACTTAAATTTTCTTCTACATGTCGAAGGAGACAGCATTTTCTAGAAGTTTAAAAGAGAAAGAGAAATGATGTCACAGAGAGTGATTGAAAGATGGTGCTCTATGTGTGGAAGAAGCCTTCACTGTAATCAAGAGAGTTAATCATTTCAATTTAGATAATGTTGTATAGATCAGAGTGGAGATAGCAAAGTAGAAAAGTTTAAGAAAAAAAGAGAAACGATGTGTGAGAGAGTAAGAAAGAGAAAGGAAAAACAGGATAATAAAATGTTGGAGAGACATACGATAGGGTAGGGGTACGTGAAGCCAGAGGCGCAACCACAGTGAAAAATATCGGGGGTGGGAGGCTTGAAACAATTTTGGGTGGGGGTCAAGTTCAAGGAAGAGTGGAGCTGCAGGGGCTGTAAGCGGGGGGGATATCAAAGCGTCATTAACAAGCAAAATGTGTTTGAAATACTTGTGACGTACTCGGGTGCGACTGTGTTTGGGTCCGGGAAGCTATGTCATTGTAGCTGAAGCCCTGTTAGCCCAATGTTTTTTTTGCACTTGCTGTATACTACAGATTCTCTGTTTTGACAGATAAGTTGTTGTTGTTTCAGAAACAAGCTTCTTTGCTCACCTTGTGCTATTGTCATCGTCAGTGTTACATAATCCATCGTGAAGCTGTACATCTAAACGATATTAAAAGAAAGATTTTATGATTGGTAATTATTACAATATTAATTTGGAGTTAGATAATATTGTGCTTTTAAAGACGTTGCAGGGCCGGTGTTCTATCGATAGCCTCATCCCATCTGTCTGTACACCGCCCGACCGAATTTCCACGTTGGCGGATAATTCTGCGCAGCCGCACTATGGTCCATGTCTTAGATGCATGTAGTTTTAAGCGCACCACTCAGAGTTAAAGTATACAAGTGGAGTTCATTAAGACTGTGGTCGGTTGCGATTTAAGTTCAAATACGTTACATTAATAGAGAGCCGGAGAAGGAACCGAATTCCAATCGAAGTCTATGTTAGATGTGAGGGACATCTAACATGGGTTTCGATAGTAATTGCATAGAGCATATTATCAAGCCCATTATTGCTGATTTATCAGCAGTTTTCTGCCGATTAAGCGGCAATAATTGTATCGCCTGTCTTGATAATTTGCCCCGATATTCGTGCCTTGTTAAACGTTTTATAGTAGTAAATGTGTTTTGCTATAATGCATGCTGTTATGTTTTATTGCTTAATATCACATTGTGTGTCTGTGTAGTTCAAGGAATTATGTGGCATATTATCAAGAAAGGGCTATACATTATCGCTGTTTTTATTGGCAGGAAATGTTCGGTAACGCGGCGATAATGGGCTTGATAATATGTCGTTGTGAATTGCCATAGAAGCCCAGGTTATGGTGTTAACCTGGGCTTGTATGGGAATTCACAAGGCCATATTATCAAGCCCATTTTCCCTGCTTTACCAAATGTTTCCTGTCGATAAAAGCGGCGACAATGTGTCACCCTTTGTTCATAATATGGGCCTGTATTTGTCACTTTTTCCATAACTTCTAGCCTCTTTTTTTATACTTCTCTCTGTCTCCTCTTACTGCTTTCTCTCTCTTGGTAGTACTGTCTTTTTCTTATATTGTCCTCTGTGGTGATAGTGCCCTTTTTTGTCTTTATATTTTCCTATTTCTTCTCTTATTCCTTCTGTTTCCGCGTTTTGGGGCATATTTTCAACAAAAGGCGATAAATTATTGCCGCTTTTATCGGCTGAGAACTGGTAATAAAACGGTGATAATGGGCTTGATAATATGCCCTTGAGAATTCCCATAGAAACCCATGTTCTGGTGTGAACATGGGTTTCTATGGGAATTCTCAAGGGCATATTATCAAGCGCATTATCGCCGTTTTATCGGCTGTTTTCTGCCGATAAAAGCGGCGATAATGTATCGCTTTTTGTTGATATTATGCCGCTTTGTTGCTATTCTCTTCATATTTAATTTTTTTCTTGATACTCCTTGTTATGTCCTCTTTTTTGTTTGTTTCCCTCTGTATATAGTCTGGGTCGATTACAAGCCCCTTGTGCGTCTTTGTTGTTTTATTGTGTTAGTTTTGTTTGATGTAATAGTGGCAGAAATAATGTAGTAAATTGCTTATTTATTTGGAAAATGAGTCAGTGTTGTTCACTGAAATCTAGTAATTATATACAAGGAATATGTATAGTCACCTAAAAGTTTTTCAGTAGTAAATGGTAAAATGCATGGTCTCATATTTTTTTGTCTAATATCACACTGTGCATGTGTGTACATTAAGGAATTAGGGGGCATATAATGAAGGAGTGGTGTTAAAATTATCGCCGTTTTATTGGGCGGAAAGTGCCGATAAAGCGGCGATAATGGGCTTGATAATACGCCTTTGTTATTTCGTATAGTAGCCCATGTTAACACCAGAACATGGGTTTCTATGGGAATTAACAAGGGTGTATTATCAAGCCCATTGTCGTTTTATCGGTAGTTTCCGGCCGATGAAATGAGAATAATTTTAACAGCGGTCCTTGATAATATGCCCCTACATTTGCTGCTTTTTAAAGTTTTACAGTAGTAAATGTGTTTTGGTAAAATGCATCGTCTTATAATTTTTTGGGTTAATATGACACTGTGTATGTGTGGATATTAAGGAATTATGGGGCATATTATCAAGGAACGGTGTTAAAATGATCGCCGTTTTATTGGCAGGAAACTGCTGCTAAAACGGCGATAATGGGCTTGATAATACCCTCTTGTTAATTCCTATAGAAGCCCATGTTAACATCAGAAGATGGGTTTCTATGGGAATTAACAAGGCGTATTATCAAGCCCATTATCGCTAAAACGGCGATAATTGTAAGACTGGTCCTTGATAATATGCTGCTATATCCGCACTTTTTTGTATATTTTCTACTGTCTCTTGTCACACTCCCTCCTGTCTTGTCTTACTCCTTCCTCTCTGATTATACTATCTTCTTTTTCTTATACTCTGCTCTCTTTTTATACCTTTTTTTTCATACTTGCTCCTCTTTTTTGCATATTTGTCCTATTTATATTCTCTTTTGTCTTTATATTCACCACTGTTGTCATATTTCATACTGTGTTCTCATAGTACTCCCTCTGTACTTATATGGTCAGTCTACCTTTATAATTGTGTTTACTCCACATTTTTGTCTCTGTGTCTTTTTTACATTCTTTCCTCTATCTTCTTATATACTCTTCTGTTCCTATATTCTGTGTTTCTTCTTAGTCTTGCTGCTCTTTGCAGGTACTCCTTATTCTTTTCCCATACTTTTGTTTTTGTTCTAATACTCTTCTCTCTGTAGTCACATTTCTCCTCTCTTTTCTTATACTTTGCACTCTTTACTAATATTGTCGTCATTTATTATTGTCATATTCCTCTCATTATTTTCCCCCCTGTTCTTATACTCCCCCCGGTTTTCATATTCTGCTCTCTGTTGTCTTACTTCTGCATGTCTCCTCATACTACTGAGTTTTTCTTATATTTTCTTTTGTCCTATACTCCTTCTCTCTCTGTTCATATTTTCCTCTTTTTCTTCATATTTCTTATCTGTTTTCATTTTCTGTTGTTTCTGTTTATACTTCTTAAATCTGTGCATATTGTTTGCTCTATTCTCTTATTCCTCCTTGACTCCCTGCATACACTCTGCAACAGTTTCTTTATATTCTCCGTCTTTTCATAGTGATCTGTCTCTTTATATTTGTTTCTCTTGTCATACTTCTGCATGTTTTGTCATACATTTTTTACTGTTTATAATCCTCCATCTGCTTATACTCCTTCTTTTCTCCTTAATGTGTATCTTCTGTTCTTGTACACCCCTTTTTTCTTTATGTTCCACTTTTCCCCACATTCTTTGTGCTCTCTTCTGGTACTGTTCTCTATGTCCTTATACACACTGTCCTTTGCTAGTATTCGTTTTTTGTTCTTATAGTTGCGTGTCTTTTCACATATTCCTTCTTTTTTCTTTAGAGTATTTCTCTCTCTTTTTCAGTGCCCACTCTGTCCTGTTACTCTCTTTTTTTCTTCTTATACTCTTTCTTCTCTCCTCATATTTCCATGTTTCTCTTTATACTCTCCTCTACCTATTGATACTTTTCAGTTTATTCATACTTCCTTCATCCGTTTATATTACAGTGTCTGTTTATACTCCCCTTTTTGGTCATATTTGTCCTTGTTTCATACTTTTTCCTCTCTTATTGTAAGTACTTTTATTTTCATTGTCTCAAGTTTCTCATCATAATTCTCCCTCTGATCCTATAAGTAATATTATAGAATTAATTCCCCTTGAACCCTGAGTGTCCCTGGGGGCCAAATAGCCCACCAGGTATCTCCAGTAAGTGCCACAGAGCTGCGTTGCAGAGAGGCAGTCCAAGGTCAAGCCCCTTTTTACACCTCCCTGCAACGCAGCTCTGTGATGCTTATTGGAGGTACCTGGTGGGCTAATTGGCCCCCAGGGGACTTCAGGTTTGAAGAGGAATTAATACCCCAATATAAAACACGCCACAGGGTGTGTTTGCACACATGTCACCTCAGGCCCCACCCCCTCCCTTCACCACTGTGCAAACGTGCCCCATGGTAAGTTGGGGGAATAAGTCCCCTTGAATCCTGGGGGTCCCCGGGGTACAACTAGCCTACCAGCTACCTCCATTAAGCACCACAGAGCTGCGTTGCAGAGAGGTGTAAAAAGGGGCATGGCCTCAGAACACCTCTATGCAACACAGCCCCCTGGTGCATACTGGAGGTTCCTGGTGGGCTAGTTGGCCCCCAGGGACCCCAAGTATTTAAGGGGAATTTGTTCCTTATCTGCAAACGCTGCATCTATAGTCTGTTGTTTAATTCCAATAATGCAATGGGAGGAGCTAACTCCAGGGAAAACTGTATTTAATTACTTTTTCGGTCTCTGCATATCATGTGATCAAGACCCGGGCAACCCGGTCGAAACGAGTATGGAAAAATAAAGAAGCACTAAAGAAACTTATAACTGCATGGTGGTCCGTTCCTGCTTGTGTTTACGGAGTAAAACACTTTGATGTCAGGATTTTTATCGTGATATACATATATCCACAAAAAGATCACTCCAGTACCTGGGCGGCCGCTCATCTCAGCTCAGGGGAGTATGAATGAAAAACTTTCAAAATATGTAGATTTCTTCTTGCAGCCACACATGGTTAGTTTGCCATCCTATTTAAAGGACACTAAGGACTTTTTAAACAAAATAAGCACTGTGACTTGGTGTTCAGATTATTTACAGGTTGTAATGGATATTGAATCCCTTTACACCAGTATTAATCACTGTCATGAAATTAATGCTAAAAGATATTTTCCAGAAACCGTGATCTTAGCTTGAGAGATCATAACGATATGCTATTGAAGATCATTGAAATATGCCTTACCGCACATTTTTTCCAGTTCCAGAACGAGATCTTCCAGCAGGTGCGTGGAGTGGCAATGGGTTTATGCTTCTCCCCCAGTTACTCATGTTTACATGTGGGCTAGTGGGAGGGGCATGTGCTTAGAGCTGCTCACCACCGTTGGTGGAGCCATGTAATGCATTACTGGCATTACATAGATAATGTTTGTCTCGTCTGGAAGGGGTCAAGAGAAGAAGCTTTAGCATTCATCAATGACATCAATGTGAATGATTTAAACTTGAGATTTACGGCATCCGTTGACGCTTTTTCAGTTGAATTTCTGGATGTTTTCAGTATATGTTGAAGCAGGCTCCCTTCAGACAGGTTACATCGGAAATCTACGGTGGGGAATTTTATTCTCCATGCCCATAGTTCACACCCTTGGCATCTAATAAATAGCATTCCGTACGGGGAGTTCCTCCGTATCCGGCATATTTGTAGCTGTGATACAGTATCTGGTGAATGTCAGTTGGAAGCATACCATAGATTTCTCAACAGAGGTTACAGTAAGAACATACTTGACATAGCCTGAATAAAGCTAATGACAGGCAGAGGGAGGTGTTACTGCAGCCTAATTCTAGGAAGACTAATAGTGCGGCTGCTGTTAATAACAAGGAGCACCCAGTTCGGCTTTTAACAACTTTCTGCATTCAAGAGCAGGCTAGTCATAAAATCATCTACTCTGAATGGCCTATCATCCAAATTGATAATATCTTGGGCCCTATTATGCTGAGCCAGCCAGCTACCTTCGGACGGGCGCCCTCTATGAGGGACGCCCTGGTCAAATCCATGCCAGAGGTGATACCTAAAAAATCCTGGTTAATGAAAACTGGCTTCTTTAAGTGCTCCTCGTGCCGTGCATGCACGTTTGCCAAGAATAGCATGCACTACAAAACAGCATTTAGTGAGAAAGAAATTACTTTTCAGGAACATCTAACATGCCGTACTGAATATGCAATATACAAGCTGAAGTGCACATCTAACCTCGAATATATTGGCAGCACCAAGCTCCCTCTGCATAAGCGCATCCTCCAGCATGTTAGGGCTATTGTTAATTCTGACCACAATTATCCAGTGGCCAGACATTTCAAGTCTATGCATGATAATAAACTGAAGGACTTGGAATATACAGCTCTAGGATCTGTTCCCACCCTGGACGGGGGGAAATCAAGAAAAGCTTTTAAGACAAAAAGAAACTAAATGTATTTTAGCTCTCGATACTAGAGTCCCCAATGGCGTTAACATGAATGAGGATCTCCATAATTATCTGTAATAACCTATTTTATAATCATGTGGTAATCTAATAAGGGTTGCATTTGTTAATTTCTCTGTATCTTTTTGAAAACTTTTTTTATATCTTTATATATTTGTATTGATATTTTTTATGAGCTCTATTCTGTGAAAGCTGGCACATTTGCACTTTAGGATTGCTTAAGTAATCTAGAGGGTTTCTTCTTGCTGCTAATGTGATGATCTGCTTTTTGCACAGTTATCTGTTTTTTGCACAGCACTAGTTGCACTTTACAGGCCGTGGCACTTTCAGCTCTTTTTTCAATGCCTCTATGTTTTGAATGTGTTAATAAGGCAGGTTTTAATTATGCATTTTTAAATTCTTTAGGCATTAATTCCACTAGTCTAAGTACTTCGAGCCACTTATATGTGTGCCCTATAATTAGCTGTATTTTGCATCCATGTATTTGCACTTTAAATGGGAGCTATCCTTTGTGATTGCTTTTATAGACATACACATGAACAGTTTATTTTGCACTATGCTCTGATTCTGGTTTAATTTGTACAGGACAATAGGTATTTTACCCTTCTGTAGCCTCAAGAAATATTACAGTTTTAAAATCGAGGTGACATTGAGGTGATTTCTGTTTGTCACTTTTTGACTCTATAAGCACTGTGTAGCTAGTTTTGATATCTGCGGATCATACTTTCTATATTTAGAAAGTGTATTGCACTTTTATGATCATGTATTGTGTGCCATAGTCTGTTATTCATGTTTATCTTGCACTAATGGTCAAGCAGTCCATTTTATATGGCTGGTTGTGCACACAGCACACTTTAAAAACGTCATCCTCACTGAGACTCATCATATGATCAAGCTCCCTCGTGGAGTGAAACGCGTCATGGAGGACACTTGTCCATAACCTTGTATGCCGAAAATAAAGATTGCACTGCTTGCACACTAAAGATGTGTGGGAGTCCGTAATTCCTGTGGGAGAAGCTCTAAGGGGTCCGTGCCTGTGTGGTTCCGCCTTGCATTTGGTGGTCAGGTAGTGTTTGCATATATATATATATATATATGAGTGAACAAGCTGCGAAACGCGGACGGACATTGTGAAATAAAATAAGCTGAGCACTTACTTTGGGTCCATGTCCTGTTTGATTGGCCTGTGGCGTGAGATACAACGCGAGCGAGCCGATGACTGGAAATCTTTCATATATATATATAAGTATAACCTACTGGTGGTCGCCAGTAGGTAGTTATAGTTAGGACCTAGTTTCCATAGGAAATCTGCAACATTCTATTGGGAATAACTTTGGCGCCGGTGGACGAATCTTTGCAAATTTCTCAAATTAGATGGCCCGCTCCGCACTGCTCCTTCCCTGAAAGTTTGGGGGGGATTCGTCAAGCAGGGGCTGAGATAAAAGGGGGGTCCCAAAACGTGTTTTCCCCATGTTAATTTCCATAGGGCGGTTGGATTCACTTTTAGCCCGAACGGCTGAATGGATTCCCACCAAACTTGGCAAAATTGTAGGGACTGGTAGCCCGATGTGCCTTTGCTATGTCTCAAGATATGTGCTCCAGAGGATTTTGAGTAATTAAGGTTAAAAAAAATATATGTATCTATAAGCGCGCCCTGGTACGCGCACCGGGGAGCGCACCTGGCGCGTAACGCGAGTTCGCGAGCGGAAAGCTGATTGGCTCTCGGGTGTCTGTCAACATTCCAAACAGTCCGGAGCGGCCGCCATCTTGTGTCTCGGTAGGATCGAGACACAAGAGGTGGCAAAAACAAAGGGGGAAATGACCATAAGGGGGCAGGGTAGACCCCCCCTGACCCCCTAGGTTTTATGTGGGGGCGATAAAAGGGCCCCGCGGGGGGAGCGCCCGGTATGCGCACCGGGGAGCGTACCAAGGGGAAAACCCAGTGAAACAGTAAAATAATAATTTAAAGTGCTTAGAGGTAGGGTAGCTTTGAATAGAGTTTTTGTGTTGTGTGGGTGATTTAAGTACCAGCATGTAGGTATCAATACAGAGTCTTAAATTCAATGTACACCGTCTCCTCTGTAGATAATTTATTGTGGTATATGGAATCTATACCATAGTCTGTCAGGAAAGCAGAAACAACATGGAGGCAGGAGATGAAAAAGAGATGTGAAATACTCATTGGAGATAATATAGTGGGAGAAAGGAAGTAACTATGAGCAAATTTACTATGTAACACAAAAAAGTTGCACAGTATACTATAAGTCTTACTTTATATTATAACCATTTTGGTACTATTTCATGAATTACATATAAAAATGAATAATGTCTCGAACATTTTTTAATTATTAAATATACATTTATTGTTGTGATTTTTCAAAATTTAAAGCAACTTCCAAGATTACATCATCTGGAATCTCCTCATTTTGAATCCATGATTCTATTTCTTCAACACAATTAAGTAACTCTTGGTCCAGAGACTGATCCATAAAGTCAAAGTCATCAATATTTTCCTCAGGATTGTTCTCCACAACAATTTCGAAAGAAATATTAATTTTGTTTTGTTCTCCTTCCATTTTCTTGCTGTAATTTGCATACAAAATAAATATATCAGTAGAGTTAGGGCACTGTTGGGTTTAAGTTCAGACAGGTACTTCTGAGTTTTTAACAGTGAAGTTATCTTTGGGCAGTGTATGGTATCAGGCAGGTAGTAGAAATATAAAAAAGTGTATGTGAAGAAGCCTAAGTAAATTCATATTTATACCAGAGAAGCCTAACTCAATCTATAACTATAACAGAGAAGCCTATCTCAATCTATAACTATAACAGAGGGACAGTAAATAACTATCAGAAAACGTTTTTACAAATTAACTTAAAGTGCCCCTTACAAATTAACAACTTACCTTATAGAAAGGTGATGAAGATAAATGAGAAAATCCTTTAAAGATGTGCCTCAGGTAGTTGTAGTCAAAATGGCCGTATTTCCCTCTCATTTTTCATTTATATTCATGTACATAACCAATCAAATGTCAGGAAATAAAAGTAGAAAATGAAAGTAACATTTTAATTGGTTGTAAATTCTAACACTTCATATGTGTTTTTGTCATGTAATTTACCTCAGGATATTTAGACAGGGCTACAGCCCAAATGGCTCAATGGAATTCCAGCAAATTTGGGAAAATGGTAGGGACTGGTATGTAGTAGGGCCTATTCTATATTTGGCGAAAGTCTCTCCAGTGGTTTTTATGTAAATTAACTTCAAAAAAAATTCGGGAGCGCTAACCGGGGTGCGCCCCGGTACGCGTACCAGCAGCGCTACGGGAGTCCTCCATCTTGTGTTTCGGTAGAATTGAGACACAAGATGGAGGACAAACAACGTTGGGAATGGGTAAAAGGGGGCACGGTAGACACCCCCTGACCCCCTAGGTTTTCTGAGGGGGGCTTAGGAGGCCCATACAGGCAAAAAAAAAAAAAAGAAAATTTTCGCGGGTGGAGCGCCCGCTACGCGTACCGGGGAGCGTACCGTGGAGCGTACTTTGGTGAAAAACTGTGAAAAAAGTTAGAGTAAAATAATCATTTTGAGTGATCAGAGGTAGGGTAGCCCTGAAAAGAGCTTTTGGGTTCTGTGGCTGATTTAGGTACCTACAAGTAGGTTCCAATGCACAGTCTTAAATTCAGGAGGAATATTCTATTCCCCTCATCTGAGAAGTGCACACCATCTCCTCTGTAGATATCTTGCATGTTGTAACGCAAGTTATTGTTGTATATTGAACCCATTCCATAGTCTCTCATGTAAGCAGAAACAGATTTATTCACATGTTTCCGTGCTTTCTCAAATTGTGGACAAAATTGGTTGGACCACTTCCATTTCTGTCTTTGGCATATATTGGAATATACCAAGGCAGTTTGAGGAAAAAGTGCCATCAATTGCTCAAAGGTGTCCTTTAAAAGCATTTCCAGACCTACCCCAGTCAAAGTGCCTAAGTCATTTCCACCACAGTGCAGAATTATGAGGTGACGGTGTGGCAGATGCAAAAAGGTTTTCACCAATGGTATCAATTGATGACATCTCAATCCTCTTTGGCCAATCCACTTGATGTCTACATTTGGTAAATCAAGGTTGTGAAAATTTCTGGTAGCTGCATACCTTTGAGCCCAGTGGATGTAGCTATGTCCAATAATCCAGACAGAATACATGGTGAGAGGAGGTTCTGGTGCAGTCAGATGAAGTGTGGGAATGAAATGGCAGTTGGAACAGTAGGAGTTTGTAAAAAACAAAACTGTGGAGTTTCAGTGCTCTTGAATCACAACCAATGATTGGTGGATTCAGATAGTTGAAAACTGAAAGTTAGGGTGCATGGTTCTGTTCTGTGAAAGAAGTAATTTGAATGGTTAAGAAAAAGTCATTTAAAGAAACATTGCACCGGATAAGCTGGTGTATTGAGAGGTCAAACATCCTTGCTGAGTTCATTTGCAACATTGTAGAATAAACTTTTAAACTTGAGAGCTCAGTGAGGAGGGAGTTGCTATGGTAACAGGTAGAAAGGGCTGAGGGGGGGGGTGTTGGTTTGAAAATAGAGAGGGAAGAGTTTTAATTGGTTAACATGAGGGATATGTGTGTAGAATTAGAGGTGTTCTGTGCCATTCATGGTTGCAGTGCCTGGAGTACATACCTTTTGCTCTGCTAAAGAAATATTGGTCTGTGTGTCTGACACTGTTCTCAATCTCCCAAAGCATTTGTAAAGGTGAGTAATGATTCATTTAATATAGATAGAGACTTGTATAATCTATGGAGAAGATTTGGAAGCAAATTGTGGGTTTTTTAATGTTGCTTTGTGTCATGTTTTTTGATAATGCTTGGTAAAAAGTTTGTACTGCATAGAGCAGGGGTACTCAAAGTACGGCCCGCGGGCCAGTAGCGGCCCGGCAAGCCTTCCCTGGCGGCCCGCGGAGCTTGAGACACATCGCACCTGTGTGTGCTGTGTGTGTTTTTTTTTTTACTTCAGCAAACACCTTGCTGAGCAGCAGTGCGAGTCAGAGACACTGCTCTGTGGGGGCCCGGGCGATTCCAGCCACAGTCAAGAGTGGAGCTGCAGGGGCGCTAAGAGGTGAACAAAGCCTCATTAACAAACAAATGGTTTTTTAAAGACGTGTTAAGTACTGGGGTGCCCGGGAGGCTGTGTCAGCCAGGCTGACGCACAGGGGAGAGGGGGTGGGGGGTGGGAGGGGGGAGGTGAGAGGACAGCAGGAACTGAGAGCTGGGTGAGGGAGGTGGAGGGCAGAGCAGGAACTGAGAGCTGGGTGAGGTGGGAGGGCAGCGCAGGGGGTGAGAGCCCGGGTGAGGGAGGTGGAGGGCAGAGCAGGGAGGAGTGAGAGCCCGGGTGAGGGAGGTGGAGGGCAGCGCAGGGAGTGAGAGCCCGGGTGAGGGAGGTGGAGGGCAGCAGGGAGTGAGAGCCTGGGTGAGGGAGGTGGAGGGCAGCAGGGAGTGAGAGCCTGGGTGAGGGAGGTGGAGGGCAGAGCAGGGAGGAGTGAGAGCCCGGGTGAGGGAGGTGGAGGGCAGAGCAGGGAGTGAGAGCCCGGGTGAGGGAGGTGGAGGGCAGAGCAGGGAGGAGTGAGAGCCCGGGTGAGGGAGGTGGAGGGCAGAGCAGGGAGTGAGAGCCCGGGTGAGGGAGGTGGAGGGCAGAGCAGGGAGTGAGAGCCCGGGTGAGGGAGGTGGAGGGCAGAGCAGGGAGGAGTGAGAGCCTGGGTGAGGGAGGTGGAGGGCAGAGCAGGGAGGAGTGAGAGCCCGGGTGAGGGAGGTGGAGGGCAGAGCAGGGAGGAGTGAGAGCCCGGGTGAGGGAGGTGGAGGGCAGAGCAGGGAGGAGTGAGAGCCCGGGTGAGGGAGGTGGAGGGCAGAGCAGGGAGTGAGAGCCCGGGTGAGGGAGGTGGAGGGCAGCAGGGAGTGAGAGCCTGGGTGAGGGAGGCGGAGGGCAGCAGGGAGTGAGGCCTGGGTGAGGGAGGTGGAAGGCAGCAGGGAGTGAGAGCCTGGGTGAGGGAGGTGGAGGGCAGAGCAGGGAGTGAGAGCCCGGGTGAGGAAGGTGGAGGGCAGAGCAGGGAGGAGTGAGAGCCCGGGTGAGGGAGGTGGAGGGCAGAGCAGAGAGGAGTCAGAGCCCGGGCGAGGGAGGTGGAGGGCAGAGCAGGGAGTGAGAGCCCGGGTGAGGGAGGTGGAGGGCAGAGCAGGGAGGAGTGAGAGCCTGGGTGAGGGAGGTGGAGGGCAGAGCAGGGAGTGAGAGCCCGGGTGAGGGAGGTGGAGGGCAGAGCAGGGAGGAGTGAGAGCCCGGGTGAGGGGGGTGGAGGGCAGAGCAGGGAAGAGTGAGAGCCCGGGTGAGGGAGGTGGAGGGCAGCGCAGGGAGTGAGAGCCCGGGTGAGGGAGGTGGAGGGCAGCAGGGAGTGAGAGCCTGGGTGAGGGAGGTGGAGGGCAGCAGGGAGTGAGAGCCTGGGTGAGGGAGGTGGAGGGCAGAGCAGGGAGGAGTGAGAGCCCGGGTGAGGGAGGTGGAGGGCAGAGCAGGGAGTGAGAGCCCGGGTGAGGGAGGTGGAGGGCAGAGCAGGGAGGAGTGAGAGCCCGGGTGAGGGAGGTGGAGGGCAGAGCAGGGAGTGAGAGCCCGGGTGAGGGAGGTGGAGGGCAGAGCAGGGAGTGAGAGCCCGGGTGAGGGAGGTGGAGGGCAGAGCAGGGAGGAGTGAGAGCCTGGGTGAGGGAGGTGGAGGGCAGAGCAGGGAGGAGTGAGAGCCCGGGTGAGGGAGGTGGAGGGCAGAGCAGGGAGGAGTGAGAGCCCGGGTGAGGGAGGTGGAGGGCAGAGCAGGGAGGAGCGAGAGCCCGGGTGAGGGAGGTGGAGGGCAGAGCAGGGAGTGAGAGCCCGGGTGAGGGAGGTGGAGGGCAGCAGGGAGTGAGAGCCTGGGTGAGGGAGGCGGAGGGCAGCAGGGAGTGAGGCCTGGGTGAGGGAGGTGGAAGGCAGCAGGGAGTGAGAGCCTGGGTGAGGGAGGTGGAGGGCAGAGCAGGGAGTGAGAGCCCGGGTGAGGGAGGTGGAGGGCAGAGCAGGGAGGAGTGAGAGCCCGGGTGAGGGAGGTGGAGGGCAGAGCAGAGAGGAGTGAGAGCCCAGGTGAGGGAGGTGGAGGGCAGAGCAGGGAGTGAGAGCCCGGGTGAGGGAGGTGGAGGGCAGAGCAGGGAGGAGTGAGAGCCTGGGTGAGGGAGGTGGAGGGCAGAGCAGGGAGTGAGAGCCCGGGTGAGGGAGGTGGAGGGCAGAGCAGGGAGGAGTGAGAGCCCGGGTGAGGGGGGTGGAGGGCAGAGCAGGGAGGAGTGAGAGCCCGGGTGAGGGAGGTGGAGGGCAGCGCAGGGAGTGAGAGCCCGGGTGAGGGAGGTGGAGGGCAGCAGAGAGTGAGAGCCTGGGTGAGGGAGGTGAAGGGCAGCAGGGAGTGAGAGCCTGGGTGAGGGAGGTGGAGGGCAGAGCAGGGAGGAGTGAGAGCCCGGGTGAGGGAGGTGGAGGGCAGAGCAGGGAGGAGTGAGAGCCCGGGTGAGGGAGGTGGAGGGCAGAGCAGGGAGGAGTGAGAGCCCGGGTGAGGGAGGTGGAGGGCAGAGCAGGGAGGAGTGAGAGCCCGGGTGAGGGAGGTGGAGGGCAGAGCAGGGAGTGAGAGCCCGGGTGAGGGAGGTGGAGGGCAGCAGGGAGTGAGAGCCTGGGTGAGGGAGGCGGAGGGCAGCAGGGAGTGAGGCCTGGGTGAGGGAGGTGGAAGGCAGCAGGGAGTGAGAGCCTGGGTGAGGGAGCTGGAGGGCAGAGCAGAGAGTGAGAGCCCGGGTGAGGGAGGTGGAGGGCAGAGCAGGGAGTGAGAGCCCGGGTGAGGCAGGTGGAGGGCAGAGCAGGGAGGAGTGAGAGCCTGGGTGAGGGAGGTGGAGGGCAGAGCAGGGAGTGAGAGCCCGGGTGAGGCAGGTGGAGGGCAGAGCAGGGAGGAGTGAGAGCCTGGGTGAGGGAGGTGGAGGGCAGAGCAGGGAGTGAGAGCCCGGGTGAGGGAGGTGGAGGGCAGAGCAGGGAGGAGTGAGAGTCCGGGTGAGGGGGGTGGAGGGCAGAGCAGGGAGGAGTGAGAGCCCGGGTGAGGGAGGTGGAGGGCAGCGCAGGGAGTGAGAGCCCGGGTGAGGGAGGTGGAGGGCAGCAGGGAGTGAGAGCCTGGGTGAGGGAGGTGGAGGGCAGCAGGGAGTGAGAGCCTGGGTGAGGGAGGTGGAGGGCAGAGCAGGGAGGAGTGAGAGCCCGGGTGAGGGAGGTGGAGGGCAGAGCAGGGAGTGAGAGCCCGGGTGAGGGAGGTGGAGGGCAGAGCAGGGAGGAGTGAGAGCCCGGGTGAGGGAGGTGGAGGGCAGAGCAGGGAGTGAGAGCCCGGGTGAGGGAGGTGGAGGGCAGAGCAGGGAGTGAGAGCCCGGGTGAGGGAGGTGGAGGGCAGAGCAGGGAGGAGTGAGAGCCTGGGTGAGGGAGGTGGAGGGCAGAGCAGGGAGGAGTGAGAGCCCGGGTGAGGGAGGTGGAGGGCAGAGCAGGGAGGAGTGAGAGCCCGGGTGAGGGAGGTGGAGGGCAGAGCAGGGAGGAGTGAGAGCCCGGGTGAGGGAGGTGGAGGGCAGAGCAGGGAGTGAGAGCCCGGGTGAGGGAGGTGGAGGGCAGCAGGGAGTGAGAGCCTGGGTGAGGGAGGCGGAGGGCAGCAGGGAGTGAGGCCTGGGTGAGGGAGGTGGAAGGCAGCAGGGAGTGAGAGCCTGGGTGAGGGAGGTGGAGGGCAGAGCAGGGAGTGAGAGCCCGGGTGAGGGAGGTGGAGGGCAGAGCAGGGAGGAGTGAGAGCCCGGGTGAGGGAGGTGGAGGGCAGAGCAGAGAGGAGTGAGAGCCCGGGTGAGGGAGGTGGAGGGCAGAGCAGGGAGTGAGAGCCCGGGTGAGGGAGGTGGAGGGCAGAGCAGGGAGGAGTGAGAGCCTGGGTGAGGGAGGTGGAGGGCAGAGCAGGGAGTGAGAGCCCGGGTGAGGGAGGTGGAGGGCAGAGCAGGGAGGAGTGAGAGCCCGGGTGAGGGGGGTGGAGGGCAGAGCAGGGAGGAGTGAGAGCCCGGGTGAGGGAGGTGGAGGGCAGCGCAGGGAGTGAGAGCCCGGGTGAGGGAGGTGGAGGGCAGCAGGGAGTGAGAGCCTGGGTGAGGGAGGTGGAGGGCAGCAGGGAGTGAGAGCCTGGGTGAGGGAGGTGGAGGGCAGAGCAGGGAGGAGTGAGAGCCCGGGTGAGGGAGGTGGAGGGCAGAGCAGGGAGTGAGAGCCCGGGTGAGGGAGGTGGAGGGCAGAGCAGGGAGGAGTGAGAGCCCGGGTGAGGGAGGTGGAGGGCAGAGCAGGGAGTGAGAGCCCGGGTGAGGGAGGTGGAGGGCAGGGCAGGGAGTGAGAGCCCGGGTGAGGGAGGTGGAGGGCAGCAGGGAGTGAGAGCCTGGGTGAGGGAGGCGGAGGGCAGCAGGGAGTGAGGCCTGGGTGAGGGAGGTGGAAGGCAGCAGGGAGTGAGAGCCTGGGTGAGGGAGGTGGAGGGCAGAGCAGGGAGTGAGAGCCCGGGTGAGGGAGGTGGAGGGCAGAGCAGGGAGGAGTGAGAGCCCGGGTGAGGGAGGTGGAGGGCAGAGCAGAGAGGAGTGATAGCCCGGGTGAGGGAGGTGGAGGGCAGAGCAGGGAGTGAGAGCCCGGGTGAGGGAGGTGGAGGGCAGAGCAGGGAGGAGTGAGAGCCTGGGTGAGGGAGGTGGAGGGCAGAGCAGGGAGTGAGAGCCCGGGTGAGGGAGGTGGAGGGCAGAGCAGGGAGGAGTGAGAGCCCGGGTGAGGGAGGTGGAGGGTAGAGCAGGGAGTGAGAGCCCGGGTGAGGGAGGTGGAGGGTAGAGCAGGGAGTGAGAGCCCGGGTGAGGGAGGTGGAGGGCGGAGCAGGGAGGAGTGAGAGCCCGGGTGAGGGAGGTGGAGTGCAAAGGAGGGAGTGAGAGCCGGGTGAGGGAGGTGGAGGGCAAAGGAGGGAGTGAGAGCCGGGTGTTGTGAGACAGATAGAGATAGAGACAGAGACAGGGACAGACGGAGCTAGATAGGGTCAGAGACAGGGACAGACAGAGACAGACAGCGATAGAGACAGACAGCGATAGAGACAGACAGAGACAGAGAGAGAGAGACAGAGGGAGACAGAGGGAGAGAGGGAGACAGACATAGGAAGGGATGGAGACAGACTGAGAGAGACAGACAGAGGGAGACAGACAGAGGGAGACAGACAGAGGGAGAGGGAGACAGAGGGAGAGAGGGAGAGAGAGAGACAGACAGAGGGAGGGAGACAGACAGAGGGAGGGAGACAGACAGAGGGAGGGAGACAGACAAAGGGAGGGAGACAGACAGAGGGAGGGAGACAGAGGGAGGGAGGGAGACAGAGAGGGAGACAGAGGGAGACAGACAGAGGGAGAGAGAGAGACAGACAGAGGGAGGGAGGGAGACAGACAGAGGGAGGGAGACAGAAAGACAGATGAAGGGAGGGAGACAGAGGGAGGGAGGGAGGGAGACAGAGGGAGGGAGACAGAGGGGGCAGAGGGATAGAGGGAGACAGACAGAGGGAGATAGACAGAGGGAGGGAGACAGAGGGACAGAGGGAGGGAGACAGAGGGAGACAGACAGAGGGAGACAGACAGACAGACAGAGACAGACAGACAGAGGGAGGGAGACAGACAGAGGGAGGGAGACAGACAGAGGGAGTGTGACAGAAAGACAGAGGGAGGCAGACAGACAGAGGGAGGGAGGGAGACGGAGGGAGGGAGGGAGACTGACAGAGGGAGATGGACAGTGGGACACAGAGGGAGACAGATGGAGGGAGACGGACAGAGGGAAGGAAAGAGAGGGAGGGAGACAGAGAGAAAAAGAGAGGTAAGACAGAGAGACAGAGGGAGAGAGAGAGAGATAGGAGGGAGGGAGAGATAGGGAGAGATAGGGAGAGAGAGAGAGAGAGAGAGAGAGAGAGAGAGAGAGAGAGAAAGAGAGATGTGTGTGTATGCTGGTCTGTTGGCTCAGTGGATGAACGCGTCAGCTGCAGGTGCCTGTGTCCAACTTCATGGTCACAGTTTTTTTCTTTCTAGCCCCGCCCCCTCCCCCAGTGACCCCGCCCCACCGGTGCGGCCCTCGGCCACAAACCACACTGTAAATTTGGCCCCCGAGAGAAAGTTTGTGAGTACCCATGGCATAGAGGTATTGTATTTTGTAAAATTGTGAAGTTTCAGTAGTGACATGGAATGCTTGTACATAGGACCTGTGCAGTGTTTCTTAAATGTGATGTGAAAAACGATTTGGGGGAAAATGAATGGATTTTACATTTTTGAGAAGGAATAAATAGTGTCTGCATGCTTAAAGAAATAAATTTGAACCTTTCACAATGATGTCAACTGTGTTAACTCAGATTAGGAAGCAGATTGAGCTTCTTTCTTGTTGGTTTGTGTCATGTTTTTTGATAATGCTTGGTATTAACATTTACAAGATAGAGGAATAGTATTTTGTGAAATAGTGACGTTTCAGTAGTGAAATTGAATGCTTGTACATAGGACCTGCGCTCTGTTTCTAAAATGTTATTTAAAAAACGATTTTGAGACAAATGAATGAATTTTACATTTTTGAGAAGGAATAAATAGTGTCTGCATGATTAAATAAATGTATTTGAACTTTTCACAATGATGTCACCTGTGTTACCTCAGATTAGGAAGCAGATTGAGATTCTTTCTTGTTGGTTTATGTCATGTTTTTTGATAATGCTTAGTATCAACATTTGCAAGAGAGAGGAATTGTATTTTGTAAAATAGTGATGTTTCAGTAGTGAAATTGAATGCTTGTACATAGGACCTGCACACTGTTTCTTAAATGTTATTTAAAAAACGATTTTGGGGCAAATGAATGGCTTTTACATTTTTCAGAAGGAATAAATAGTGTCTGCATGATTAAATAAATATATTTGAACTTTTCACAATGATGTCACCTGTGTTTTCTCAGATTAGGAAGCAGATTGAGATTCTTTCTTGTTGGTTTGTGTCATGCTTGGTATCAACATTTGTTAGATAGAGGAAAGGAGGTGGGGCCTGTGTCTAAGAGTGTAGTGGGGGAGAGGTTTCATGAAGTCCATTCCACTGCCCTCTTAGACACAGGCCTCAACACCTCTGCTCCCCAGGACAGGCCTGACCTCATCTGTACTCCTGGTCAGGTCTCACCTCATCTGCATCCTGTTACTATCTATTTTACCCAATAGTTTGAGGCCTGTCCAGGGGGCACGGAGGAGGTGAGGCTTGTATAGGGGTCAGAGGAGGTGAGTCCTGTCCACAGCACTCTTGGACACAGGACTTACCTCCTCCGCACCCCTGGACAGGCCTCACCTCATCTGCACAATCTGCTTACTAATCGAATGCGTGTACATAGGACGAGCGCTCTGTTTCTTGAATGTTATTGGAAAAACGATTTTGGGGCAAATGAATAGCTTTTACATTTTTGAGAAGGAATAAATAGTGTCTGCAAGATTAAATAGATATATGTGAACCTTTCACAATCATGTCACCTGTGTTTCCTCAGATTAGGAAGTAGATTGTGCAGATGAGGTGAGGCATGTCCAGGTTTGCAGAGTAGGTGAGGCCTGTATCCAAGAGTGCAGTGGAGAGGACTCATCTCCTCTGACACTTGGACAAGCCTCACCTCATCCGTGCCCCCTGGACAGGCCTCAATCTATTGGGTATAATAGATGGTAACAGGGTGGAGATAAGGTGAGGCCTGTCGAGGGGTGTAGATGAGGTGAGGCCTATCCAGGGGTGCAGATGAGGTCAGGCCTGTTCAGGGTTGCAGATGAGTTGAGGCTTGTCCACGGGTGCAGAGGAGATGAGGCCTGTGTTCAAGAGTGTAGTGGGAGAGAGGCCTGTCCAGGGGTGCAAAGGAGGTGAGTCCTGTGTCTAAGAGTGCAGTGGGATAGAGGCTTCATGAAGTCCATTCAATTGCCCTCTTAGACACAGGCCTCAACACCTCTGCTCCCCAGGACAGGCCTGACCTCATCTGTACTCCCGGTCAGGTCTCACCTCATCTGCATCCTGTTACTATCTATTTTACCCAATAGATTGAGGCCTGTCCAGAGGGGAACACGGGAGGTGAGGCTTGTATAGGGGGTCAGAGGAGGTGAGTCCTGTCCACAACACTCTTGGACACAGGACTTACCTCCTCTGCACCCCTGGACAGGCCTCACCTCATCTGCACAATCTGCTTACTAATTGAATGCTTGTACGTAGGACGAGCGCTCTGTTTCTTGAATGTTATTGGAAAAACGATTTTGGGGCAAATGAATAGCTTTTACATTTTTGAGGAGGAATAAATAGTGTCTGCAAGATTAAATAGATATATTTGAACCTTTCACAATCATGTCACCTGTGTTACCTCAGATTAGGAAGCAGATTGTGCTTTTTGCTTGTTGGTTTGTGTCATGGTTTTTGATAAAGTTTGGTATCAATCTTTGCAAGAGAGAGGAATTGTATTTTGTAAAATAGTGAGGTTTCAGTAGTGAAATGGAATGCTTGTACATAGGACCTGAGCTCTGTTTCTTAAATCTTATTTAAAAAACAATTTTGGGGCAAATGAATGGCTTTTACATTTTTGAGAAGGAATAAATAGTGTCTGCAAGATTAAATAGATATATGTGAACCTTTCACAGTCATTTCACCTGTGTTTCCTCAGATTAGGAAGTAGATTGTGCAGATGAGGTGAGGCATGTCCAGGGGTGCAGAGGAGGTGAGGCCTGTATCCAAGAGAGCAGTGGAGAGGACTCACCTCCTCTGACACTTGGACAAGCCTCACCTCCTCCGTGCCCCCTGGACAGGCCTCAATCTATTGGGTATAATAGATGGTAACAGGGTGCAGATGAGGTGAGGCCTGTCCAGGGGTGTAGATGAGGTGACGCCTGTCCAGGGGTGCAGATGAGGTGAGGCCTGTTCAGGGTTGCAGATGAGATGAGGCTTGTCCACGGGTGCAGAGGAGATGAGGCCTGTGTTCAAGAGTGTAGTGGGAGAGAGGCCTGTCCAGGGGTGCAAAGGAGGTGAGGCCTGTGCCTAAGAGTGCAGTGGGGTAGAGGCTTCATGAAGTCCATTCCACTGCCCTCTTAGACACAGGCCTCAACACCTCTGCTCCCCGGGACAGGCCTGACCTCATCTGTACTCCTGGTCAGGTCTCACCTCATTTGGATCCTGTTACTATCTATTATACGTCCTCTGCACCCCTGGACAGGCCTCACCTCATCTGCACAATCTTATTACTAATCTGAGGAAACACGGGTGACATGATTGTGAAATGTGCTAATATATGTTTTTTAATCCTTGTCAATAATGTAAAACCAATTCATGTACCTGAAATCTTTTTTTAAATAACATTTACAAAACAGAGCACAGGTCATATGTATAAACATTTCATTACACTACTGAAACTTCACTCATTTAGAAAATACAATTCCTTTATGCACCAACATTTCTTTGCCAAGGATTATCAACAATGTATTAGTCTCTATTATATTCTCTTCCTGACTTACTCTATTTTTCCACCTGTCCCCTTCTAACACCCTCTCTCTGACTTATTCCTTTTTACATCCTGACTCTGTGTCACACTCTGTTACACTCTCTCTTTGACTTACTTTCTCTTACACCCTGTCTCTAATTTATTCCCTCTCTCTCTTTTTTACAGCAATTTGTAAGTCATACTTTCTCTTACATCCTCTTCCTGATTTACTCCGTCTTACAACCTTTCTCTTTGTAACATTCTCTCCCAGAGTTACTCCCTATTACACCTTTTGTCTGTTTTACACCCTCTCTCCGACTTTTTTATTCTCTTCCTCTCTTCGTGTTACACCCTCTGTCTGACTTACTCCTTGTTACATCCTCTCTCTGATTTACTTCCTCTTACACCCTCTCTCAAACTTACTCTCTCTCTCTCTCCCTTTTACAGCCTCTCTCTGTTTTAGTCTCTTTTACATCCTCTCACCTTCTAACACCCTCTCTCTGTCTTACATCCTCTTACACACTCTCTCTGTCTTCCACCCTGTTACACCCTTTTTCTGACTTACTCCCTTTCTCCCTTTCTTTGACTTACTCCCTCTCCCTATTACATCCTTTCTCTGTCTTACAACATATTATACAATCTCTCTGTCTTACTCCTTCTCTATGTTTTACTCCCTCAACCTGTTTCTTTGTCTGACTCTCTCTGTCTTTTTGTGTTAGTTCCTCTAGCTCTTTTTCTCTGTCTTACTCCTAGTAACATAGTTGCTGCGATATAAACTTAGATATGTTGTAAACTAGTGTTTATTTCGTTTGCTTATTGTCATTGCTTTATTGTTTGGTAATAGTGGTCTATAATGTGTTATTTTTTTCTTTAACACAGATTGAAATCAAGATTTCAATAGTAAGGAAATATGCCCTCAAGGCAGAGGAGAAGAAAAGATGCCAAGCGGAAAAAACCAAAAACAGCAACGGAATTAAAGCACTCTTCTACAACAAATTCTTCAAAAAACAGCTCCTGGTAAGACAACTAAGTCTTCTTACGGAACATATGTAGATCAAAAAAAAATGTTGATGAGAATGTGAATATACAGAAGGAGAGAGCAAATTTGAAAAGGATGGAGAGGCCCCCCAAAAATGTTACTACTGGAGCAGGAGAGAATAATATGTATAGGAATAGAAGTCAAAACCAATTCAAGGACATTCGTAAACGAATGTTTCGCAATAGGGTGGTTTTAAATTTGTTAAAAAATATTAAGAAAGGAAAAAGGAGAGCTGCTTTTTATAAGAAAGAGAAAAGTGTAGAGAAGATTGTTGATCAGGCTTTTGAAGTTAAGAAAAAAAAATGTATTTTAATAATTAAAAGAATTAGGACACTTAACAAGACAATTGATGTTTTCAAATCAAACAGTAGATGCAAAAGAGTAATTAATCGGACTCATTTTTGTAAATTTTTTACAGGAGAATGGATGCATAGTTCAAGTTGGGAGCCATTTTTTAATGAGGAGAGTTACTTCCAGGAAAATGATTTGGTGCATGCAGTTGACACCAGTGGTCGAGCATATGAGGTGAAAGACGGTTGTCCGATTGAAAAAGAGAAACTTGTGTCTAGAGATGCAGAAGAGGTGCTAGCTGATGAAGTTTTAGGGAGACGTACTAAGGGTCCTGTGTACACTTGGAAGTGTAGTAGTATTTGTAGTGTGCGACAGGATTCAATCAATTTGCTTCGTAATTTCTAACGGACATATAGTAAGAAAAGTCTAAAACAGAAAATGAAGATGTTGCAAGAGTTAGATCCTTGCAGAGTGAGAGAAAACACAGGTTTGCAGGGGCATTCACTGGCTTGTCTTTCTAGAAAAGTATGTCAGAGTGTTTTTCATCATTTTAGGATGTTAGCAGTACATCATACTAAAGTGAGGAAATTAGTGAGGAGGTTGTATTATGCAAAAAGTCCAGCACTTAAGCTAAAACAGTTAAACAGTGCTCTTTTGCATGGAACTCAATTAGATGTGAAGACCATTTGTGAAGAAATTGAGTTAAATTACTTTGGTGAAAAAGAGGACAGTGTAGAAATTGACACAGAAATTCAAGGCAAATGGATACAATGTACAAATTTCAAGTACAGAAAAGTTTGACCAGGAAATTTCCAAGTTTAAGGTGAAATCAAGTGAAAGGCCAAATTTTAGTTGTGTGTGTTGTCAACGAACTCATTATAAGCACCAGACTAGTTTAGTTGATTTATATGTAAAAAGCGAAAAGGTAAATAATAATGAGTGGAAGGATTTTGCAACTTATTTGTTGGTGGAGAATTCTTTTGATTTGAGTTCTGATCAGTGTTTTTGTAAATATTGTTATAATAAATTAAATGAAAACAGAATGCCTGCTAGAGCTGTTCATAATAATCTTGAGTTGGTAGACATTCCTCCTGAATTGATGGATTTAAATACATATGAATCTATTTTAATTCAATGTGTGCATCCTTTTCAGGCTATTGTTCGCATGGAGCCTAAGATAGGGAAATTGCCTCCTTCAGATTTACAGAGAGGATTCAAGGGAAGAGTTGTTTATTTGCCTCTAGATTTCAAGAAGAATATTGATACAATTGGTGTAGAGAAAGTGGAAGAGGAACCTCTGGTTATTCTAGTTAATGGGGTTCTGGCAAAGAGTAAGTAAATCTGGCAAGATTTAGTGGATGTTAGGAAAGTCAAAAAGGTTGTATTTGGTCAAAAACAATGAGTACTACAAACATGTATGTGTTGGAGCAGAGGAAACAGTTGCAGAAGAAGACAATGATTGTTCAGCCGGCCAAATTGAAAAAGTTGATGTGTCTAGAAGTGAAGAAATATATGAACATTATGCTGTTCATCCTTTGCATTCCAAAGAAGTAATGGGGAATGCAATTGACTTGTTTCAAAAGAAAGAAGCAAAAGGAAGTCCCATTAGTGTATGGGAAGAAAGTTTGGAAGCTCGTTGTTTTCCACAGTTATTTCCAACAGGTCAAGGTGGACGATATGACGATCGACCACTTCAAATTCCTGCATCTGAATACCGGACTTTAAGATTATATGCTGAAGATCCAAGGTTTTGTCAATGCATTCCTTATTTGTTTCATCTACTGTATGAAAGTGACTTGCCTGGGCTTTCTTATGCAGTGAACCATATACTGAAAAGTGGACCACATCTGCAAAATTTTTCGGCGAGGGACTTCATGGAGAAAGTCAATCTGCAAGACAGTATTTTGGAATCTCAGCTAATCAATCTCATGGCATGTCAACATGGAACAAACGAGTATTGGTTCCGTCATCATGGGGAATTGAAATGTATGCTAAGAAACTTCGGAACTCCTACATGGTTCCTCACTCTTAGCTGTGCTGAGTATGCATGGGACGACTTACTTCAATTTCTACAAGAGGCAAACGCAAACATACAAAATATAGAATTCAAAACACCTGGAGAACTGTGTTCTTTGGATCCAGTGAATATATGCAGCTATTTCAATCATAGATTTGAAGCTATGATGTCTTTTATTACGAACAAAACAAATCTTCCCCTTGGAGAGGTTTTGGATTTCTTTTGGAGAAAGGAGTATCAAGCGAGAGGTGCTCCTCCCATACATATGTTGTTGTGGATTAAAGATGCACCCAAATTTGGAACAGATTCGGATGAGACAGTGATGAGCTTCATTGAAGAGTATTCAACATGTGCTGTTCCGAAAACTACCGAAGAAAACAGTTTAAGGCAACAAGTTTTACGCTTTCAATCCCATCGTTGTGGAAAGTACTGTCGTCGAAAATTCAGAAACAAGGACAAGTTCTACACAAAATGTCGTTTCGGGTTTCCACGACCAGTGATTTCTAAAGGGTAAATAATTTGATGTCTTCTCTACGACATACTGTGACGAATTTTACTATTTAGCTCTTTTGCAACTCTTTAAGCCATGGTGTACAGAAGATGAACTACTTGGAGATTTTCTCTGTTACGAAGATTCTTTTAATGCAACCAAGGATACCATAGAATGTCCTGTTTTTCCAAATGATCTGCAAATGTTGAACGAAGAAATAGAGCAAGAAGCAACAATTGCTGTAGAGATTGCTAGAGACAGTTCGCAAGACAGTCAGAGTTCTACTTCATTGAGTCAGGATCCACTAGGAGGACCAATTATCCAAAGTGAAGCTGCCTCTGCCATGGATGAGGTGGAAAGAGCTATTGAACAAGCTCAAGATGATGTAGTTAACTTAGTAGATTTGGTGAAACAACTAAACCTTGAGCAGAAACAGATATATGACGAAGTCACAGAACAGGTTGAACATGGATTCAGTCATGAGAAAAAAGAGTGCTCATGTACATCATTTAAGCCTGTCCGACTGTACGTGAGAGAAGAAGCGGGAACTGGAAAAAGTTTTCTGATTAAAGCAATTGCAACTTATCTGCAGAAAAGGTCTGAATCACCGCTGTCTTGTGTTATTACCGCCCCAACTGGGCTGGCAGCACATAACATTAAAGGGATTACTTTACCTTGTTTACTGATGCTACCAGTTGAGCATGAAAATAAATTGCAATACCACAAGCTATCTGGAGATGCTTGTTCTGAAGTTTCCAGAGTCCTGAAGAAAATGAAACTTCTTATCATTGATGAAGTAAGCATGGTCTCAAATCTAATGCTTGCTTTTGTGCATTTGAGAATGCAAAGAATCCTTAGAACAGAGTATGATGGGTTATTTGGAGGGAAACACATTATTGTTTTTGGAGATCTACTGCAGTTGACTCCAGTGAAAGGACAACCAGTGTTTAAAATAGTCACGCATGAAGATACCAGGAAGTGCCTAGGAAGCATTGGAAACGTTAATATATGGTTAAATCTCAAATATGCAGAACTGCTTCAAAATATGCGACAGGCAAAGGATGAAGATTATAAAAATATTGTACAAGATGTAAGAATCGGAAAAGTAAGTGAGCATGGGAAAGAAGCTTTACATGCACGATTAATTTCAAATTTGTATCCAAATGAAAACATTCTTCCAGAGAATATTTTTAAGAAAATTACTGGGAACACATCTGGGATATGTTTGATGCCAACTCAGCAAGAATGTTCCATCTTCAACAAAAAAATGTTAAAGTTAGAAATGAAGAGGTTGTGAAACTGGAAGCTATAGATAAAATAGAGCATATGGGAGCAACAATTATTTTGTCTGAAAATTTGAAATCAAAATTGGATTCACTAGAGAAGAGTATATCTAAAACTGCTGGTTTTGAAAAGACTCTGAATGTGTGCTTAAATTGTCGTATCATTTTGAGAAGGAATTTAAATGTTGATAGAGGTCTGGTAAATGGAGCAATGGGCCATGTTGTTGATTTTGTGAATTACAAAAATAGAGATGGAATTGAAATTTTAAAATTTACATTTGATGGCATTGACGAAATCGAACAAATTTGTCGTTGTTCAGCTAGATTTTTCCTTGTGAAAGACTTATATGTTCGCCGAAAACAGTTTCCTGTTTGTTTGGCATATGCTGTGATAATTCATAAATCTCAAGGTTTAATTGTAGATAGTGCTTTGGTGAACATTGGAAGTTCTGTGTTTAAAGAGGGTATTGCATATGTGGCATTATCGCGAGTCAGAACTTTATCAGGATTTTACTTGATTGAGTGTGATGAAGATTTGTGCAGATCTAGATTGTGTTAAAGAATACAATAGGTTAAGAAGAGAGTATGCTCCACATTTGCCTCAATATCCTCTGTTTGAAAAACGTGTGATAGGCCGAAAAAGAAGAAATGAGAATAATTGCAGTGAGGTAGTAGCAAAAAGACAAAAAGTAGATGACACTGTAATTGTAAGCAGAAAGAAAAAGGATTCTTTTGAAGATGTTGTTGGATTTCAGTTTGAAAACAGTTCTGGTGTCAACTGCTTTTGCTAATGTAGAGGTTAATGTTGTTTTTTTTCTTCAAACTTTACAAGAACAGATTGTTGAAAATCGGGATCAAACATTCTGCTGTTTATTGAATTCTGTGTTTGAGAAATGTAGCAGTGATAGAGCAAAAATAGACAGTGTTTCAGAAATTCGAAATCTTTTAGACATATGTTCTGGTCAAAAACAATTTTCACAGAATATTCAGCAAGATTGTCAGGAATTTTTAATGTATATGTTTGATGTATTGGAAGATGAATGTGTAGATATAAAAAATCTTTTTAGCCTTTCTTATCAATGGCAGCATGACTGCGACAACTGTAGTTTATCAAGTAGTACTACATATGGCCGGGATGCCCGCCACCCCCTCCCAACACATTTCCCCAAGAATGGGAAGTCGGACAATAGTTGAACTTTTGGAAGGCGGGAGGGAGTCACCCTCCCGGACGTATTTATTAAAATATTAAACAAAATTTAAAACATTAAATAAAAGTTTCATCATTATGCATTATGTACAATTTGTCATTTATTACATTTCGATGCAGTCATGTACTTTTGGCTAACATCCTGAAAATGCATACACTCTAACTCAAATTGTACATCCTAGCATTAAGGGCCAACGGCAAGGTCTTAACCGGTGTCAGATCCCTACTACTAGACTCCCGCCCTCACGGTGTGAGCGGCGCATGCGCAGAGGACTGTACCCTCATTGCCAACTGTAACTTCCCTTGTCGTGGTGGGGGCCCCCTTTCTACTCGACGCCATCTTAAGGGTCGTCCGAGTTCCCGTATGAGGTCTCTGTAGGAAGGACAGCGTGGACTCTCCCCCCATCCCCACACTCTCTATCCGCCGTCGCGGATATCCGGCCCCGGGAAATTAGTAGGAGGGGCATCTAACCGCCTCCCCCCCTGGGAGGGGCCCCATGGCCATCTCCCCCTAGGCGCCCCATCCTTAGTGGGTGCCGCCTCCCCGTGGAAGGGGCCAATGGCCGTCTTCCCCCGGGCGCTCCCATCCATTGTGGGTGGCGCCCCGCTCTAGGGACCTTGAAATTACTGCTCACCGATCATGACCTTACCGCCACAGACCGGATAGTTGACCGACTATCCGGTCCCCCCAAATCCTCCTAAAGGTCATGCTTCCTCAAACCCCTTAGCCATGCTACGAAGTCTCCTATGAGTAAGTCATTCCCCTCCCTGGACAGGTGAACCCCATCGTTCAGATACATTTGATCACCCCGAATACACCCATGAGGAATGTTATGCAACTGCGCAGAACGGAACAATCTACCTATTTTATTATTGACCCGTTTAACTGAATGGTTCAGTGCTGACACCGAAAGGCCCCCCTGCTACATCTTCCTAGGAATCATGTGGGACCAGGCAATCGTACACCCCGGGACTCTTTTAGCCAACCAGCTAACCGCCGACAAAATTCGTTCAAGTAACACTCGTCTACCCAGTGTCACCAAGTCGTTGCCTCCCAGGTGTACTATGACTACAGATGGGGACCTACTTGAAGGTGAAAACCTTTCCTGAACGCCGATATTCGCCGACGCCTTGAACCTGGGAACCGCCACTCGCTCCTGCAGCCTCCCTGTGTCCCAGGAGGGATTGACCGCCTGAGCCCCGCGTTAACAGCTTGCAGCACCCGCTTCGCGGGTGCCGCTGCGCAGGGCTCTGGTGTGGGGTCGAGGCAGCAGGTCTACACCCAGCATCCAGCACCCGGGAGGAAGAAAGAACTGTGCAAGGTAACTGGGGGCGCGTGAGGCAGGGACTCCATAGACCAGGAGTCCCTGCGCTGCACAGGTGTGCACGGCCGCGCCCCCAGCAAGCCACGCCCCCGGCTGTCCAAGCTCTGCTTAAGAGCGGAGCTTCCTTGAGAGCAGTGGGACCTACTTGAAGGTGAAAACCTTTCCTGAACGCCGATATTCGCCGACGCCTTGAACCTGGGAACCGCCACTCGCTCCTGCAGCCTCCCTGTGTCCCAGGAGGGATTGACCGCCTGAGCCCCGCGTTAACAGCTTGCAGCACCCGCTTCGCGGGTGCCGCTGCGCAGGGCTCTGGTGTGGGGTCGAGGCAGCAGGTCTACACCCAGCATCCAGCACCCGGGAGGAAGAAAGAACTGTGCAAGGTAACTGGGGGCGCGTGAGGCAGGGACTCCATAGACCAGGAGTCCCTGCGCTGCACAGGTGTGCACGGCCGCGCCCCCAGCAAGCCACGCCCCCGGCTGTCCAAGCTCTGCTTAAGAGCGGAGCTTCCTTGAGAGCAGTGGGACCTACTTGAAGGTGAAAACCTTTCCTGAACGCCGATATTCGCCGACGCCTTGAACCTGGGAACCGCCACTCGCTCCTGCAGCCTCCCTGTGTCCCAGGAGGGATTGACCGCCTGAGCCCCGCGTTAACAGCTTGCAGCACCCGCTTCGCGGGTGCCACTGCGCAGGGCTCTGGTGTGGGGTCGAGGCAGCAGGTCTACGCCCCCGGCTGCAACACCCCCTTTAAACGTAGCGAGATAACGCTTAGCGGGACGCCGAGCGAAGCCCGGACAAAGGGCGGGCCCTCTGGGCCAGCCCCCTAAAATTGCCCTTTGATTTCATCGTACTTAGTCTCACAGCAACCAGCTTGACATTAGGTCTCCTTTATTGAGACAAGTTATAACTATCGGGTACCTCCTAACCCCGCATCCCTGGCAATGAGGAAAACTGCCAAAAAGACCAGGATGCCTACCCTGAGATCGAGCACAAAGGCTAATACGGATTATCCACCTCCCTTGCCAACCCTTACTGCCATTGATAAAATGCTCAAACAGACTATAGGGGCGGTATCCAATGCCATAGCTAACACCGAGAGAAGATTGTCCTTACCACCCGTGACCATCATCCAAGAAACTCAGGAATCCCTGATCAATCTATCAGAAGCCTCCCGAGACTTGGCAGAGGAGATCGATACTAGCCGGCCCCTAACCTCCTCCTCCTTTGCCGACCTTCCTTGTGCCCAGGCGCCCGCCGAAATGAGTAGGGATAGACCTGGCGCACAAAATGAATATTCATGACATAAATGTACCACCAGCGGAGAAAATGCCGCACAAGGAAGGCCATAAACAAGGGAGAAAAAAAGGATCTTCAAAAACAAGTAACCATAATCTGATCACGCCCATCAATCCACCCACATCAGGAATACCATGTTGGATAACCAACATGGTGGCTGATCTTAAACTTGACCTTGAGCACTCCATCACGGTGCTGTTAAAACCCCTTATAGCAAAAATAGATAGACTGACATCACTGGTTAACAACAAGGGGATCAGCCCGAAAATTCATTCAGCACAGGAATGTGACTCGACAAAATCAAAGGACCCTATACCAACAAGTGCACCTAAAGAAAAGGCCTCTTTAACATCTGACGGGATGGCAAAACCTAATAACAACAATGTCACACAGAAAGGAGTTAAGGATAAACAAAAGGCTGCCTCTACCTCGCCCGTAGGCAAAAATAAAAAACAAACATCGACTGACAACAAAAAACTTCCACCCGGATCTTCTCAAACGCTGGAAGGAAATAACGCCCAAACCCCTAAAGCGGATCCCAAGTCTTCCCGGATTCCCACTGCGACAACCACTAATGAAAAGAAAACGGCAACTCGCTTCAGGACAATTAATCTCCCGCCTGAAGCACTGCCCTTCGTGGTTGTCCTAACAGGAGTTCCACCTTTAAGGGAGGGCCAACGGGAATCACAAATTGAACTAAAAAACAAATGTGCACAGTGGCTGCAAATACACAGACCTTTGCCCCCTAACATTTACGGGGAAATTCTCTCAGTAAGAAGGGGTGAGTGGATTGGCAAAGGTACCAAGACTATAGCAGGGGACATCATCACGGTGAACTTTAGAGATATGGCGGCAGTTAATTTTATCTGCAATACCCCCCCTAGCTATACTCGATCACAAATTCACCCGGTTCACCTATCCTATTTTTACCCCTTCGCACCTCAAAGGCCCAGGCAGATCATTGGGCCGAATAGAACACCGCAATTGGGCTTCCAATATGGCCCACCCCAATGGCAAAGGCCAAATTCCGTATTTCCAACCTATGACTCTTCCTTAATGCAGTATGCACATTGGAATAGGTTCAGCACACTTGATGGGGTGGACTGACAAAGATTGGGCTATCAACTTTCAAAGGCCAAAGGTATGAATGAGCCAAGTTTTTCACCAACATGTATAAGCAAGGGGGCAGACCAGGGCCAAGACGACGTTCCGGAACTCGAGCATACCATAGGAGGCAGTATTACATCATCGATCACTACCCGGGGAAAAGGAGAGGGGACAAACCCCGTAATTGATAACTCCCGCTCTGCTCAGAGAAGAATCGCTATCCCCCACAGGTCGCAACTAAGCCTCGTTGCCGTACCTGAAACGGGTAAACAAGTAAAGCCTCCATTAGGCGAGGAAAAAAGGACATCAAAGGACATGACCCATGAAAATCTATTAATAGCATCATGGAACATCGCAGGGATAGCGGCCAAATTCGAATCTCAGGACTGGCTCAGCTACATAAATAAATTCCATATCTTATGCCTGCAAGAAACCTGGGCCATTGAACCATATGTCTACAGTCTGGAAGGCTACAAAAGCTTTTTTGTCCCTGCAAAAAAAGCAACCTCAGGGAGAGCAAGTGGGGGGCTCGCGGTCTATGTTAATCTAGACATCAAGGGTACTTGGTCCGACACTAAATGGGCCACACACAACCTTCAAGTATTAAGGTTCACTTCGCCAAGTCTAACCTTTCTTCTAATGAACTGGTACAATGCACCGGCCACGACGGAGAAGGGAATAGCCATAAATGAACTAGAAAATTGTTTGA
This sequence comes from Lissotriton helveticus, assembly GCF_964261635.1. Lineage (NCBI taxonomy): Eukaryota > Metazoa > Chordata > Amphibia > Caudata > Salamandridae > Lissotriton > Lissotriton helveticus. The sequence continues at coordinate 431,073,602 of NC_136059.1, forward strand.
ACTTTTTATCCAAGACACCAAATCCCACGAGTCTGATACTAATGGGAGATTTTAACTGCCACCTTTGTGAGAAACTAATACCTTTCAACAACGACTGGTCAAGATGCACGACTATGAAAGGTCCACACTTCACTCACTCAAAAGAGGGCTGGGATCTAGAAAGACTAATGAAAAGGCACAATTTAACCCAAACTCTAGACCTTGTCACACTAAGTGAGAAAGGAGAACTAACCCCGACATATAAAGGTAGAGGCTGCCACTCCTACATTGACTTTGTATTAGTCTCTCCTAATTTAAAAAGAAGCATCAGCAAAACCATTATAGAGGCCAGTAGCTTTAGTGATCACAATCCGGTGATCATTAAAATGGAAGGTTTTGTTTACTCACGCCCAAAAAGACCTGTTATCATGGAAAGAGCAGTGGACCAGGGAAGAAGAATCAAATGGGCCAAAATTGACGGGGACAGCTTTTACAAAAAACTATTACTCGATGCCTCAGCAGCAATTGATAAATGTCTTGACCCCTGTGTGATTGGAGCTGAGGTGGTGAAGGCGTTCGAAGAAATTGCGCAGTTCGTAAACAATTCCCTACAAACCACAGGACCTAACAAAATGCCCTCAAACCCCAGTTGGTTTGATTCGAACTGCACAAAGGCATTGAAAAATCTGAAGGATAGCCTCCATGCCCAACCCAGGGACAAAACAAAGGTTGCGCAGAACAGAGTCGAATATAAAAAAGCGCTGAAGGCACGAAAGCAAAGTATACAAAACCAAGCCTGGGAAGACTTAAGGGAGGCTGCAGAAAGAAAAGACTCTATTACTTTCTGGAAAGTGATTAATTCCCCATGCTTCCAGGATCAAGGGGCACCAAAAATTATGAACACCATCCTGCCGGAGCAATGGCAGAAACATTTCCAGAGCCTATACAATCACTCAAGCCAGGCATTCACGGAGGAGGTACCGGAGATTCACCGGCCTGTCAAGCCAAACTTCACTTTGAAAGAGGTCGAATTAGGAATAGCCGGGCTCAGCAAAAACAAAGCGCCGGGTCCGGACGGAATTCCACCAGACCTATTCCTAAGCAGACCTGAACTATGGGCTCCGTTACTCACCAGGGTGCTAAACGAGGCAGTGGAGGCAGGACTTCCCCAGTCCTGGTCAACGGCGACTATAGTGCCCATATATAAAAAAGGCAACCGTGATGACCCCCAATGTTACCGACCCATTTCCCTCATCGACGTGACAGCTAAGGTTCTGGGGCGAGTCATCTTACTGAGATTGCAAGACTGGGCCGAGGAGCAACAAGTCCTCTCTGAAATCCAATACGGCTTCAGGAAAGGTAGATCTACCACCGATCAATGCCTAAATTTATACCTCCTGATAGCAAAATATACCATCGCCGGGAAGGGGTCCATCCATATGGGGTTTATGGACCTCTCAGCGGCCTTTGATCGCGTAAACAGGAGAAAGCTCTGGGCCATGTTAAAGGAACTAGGAGTGGACCAATCACTAGTTGACACCCTACAAAATCTCCACCGGAACACCTCTGCAAGTGTAAGGTACAGCCATGAGGGCAAAAAGACCGATCCCTTCACTTGCAACAGTGGAGTAAGGCAGGGATGCATCCTTGTGCCCTTTCTCTTTTCTATCTATATTAATTCATTGGAAAAGGATCTCCTCAAACTTAAGGTAGACTCCCCCCAAATTGGTCATCGAGCAGTGCCCGCACTACTCTACGCCGATGACGCGGTTTTGCTCGCTAGAACACCTTTGGGACTGCAGAAACTAATTGACGGGTTTGTCAAATTCATGGACAAATTGGACTTGGCAACAAACCTGGAAAAGTCCTATATTATGTCATCTGGGAAACCTATTAAAGGAACCTTCACTCATCACATTGGGTCACACAAAATAGACCAGGTCAAGTCTTTTACGTATTTGGGGGTATTATTTGATCACGACCTAACGTTCAAACCCTTGATTGAAAAGCACTCCACAAAACTGGCAGCCTCAGTAGGAGCTATCATGGGGTATGGGCAAAGACTAGGGAAATGGTCCCCAGAACAAATATTGAACTTATACAGATCAATCTGCTGTGCGAAAGTAAGCTACGGGGCAGAAGTGTGGGGCTTCCTGGACAAAAAAGCACAGCCGCTTCAGACTGAAGAGAATAAATTCTTGAGAAGAATATTAAAAGTTCCACAGAGCGTATCGGCCCACATAATACATGAAGAGGTAGGAGAACCCTTCATAGAGGATAAAATTAAATCCAAACCTCTTCTGGCATGGGTGAAAGTATGGACCAACCCAGAGGCGGCCCTTACAAGACAAATTATTGAGTACTGCCTCAAAAGAGACAAAGGCCATGCGATCCCCTGGCTGAAATATGTCAAGAAGTCCCTAATGGAGATTGGTTGCTCTAACTTCTTCTCATCCCCTGACTCTCTTACCCCGGAGAGCAAGACCCTGGTGAAAAAACTTTTTCTAACACAGCTGAAGACATCAAGGGCAGCAAAAGAGAAGCACAAACCCACCAATCTCCTCTACAATGAGCTCACTGTGAAACAAGGCATGGAACCTTACCTGAGGGTTATGTACAACGCGCAGGATCGCTACCTCATGACCCGCTTCAGAATTAATATGCTACACCATCTCCTTGCGGTGCCATCTGGGTTTACCCACACAGTGGAAGAGAAGGGTACCTGCGGCTGCGATCTCAGATCTCCGCAGGATACCCTTCATTTTCTTCTATTGTGCCCATTTTATACTATACCAAGACGCAAGTTCCTGGTGGGGATCCTGAAAGAGTTAAAATTTAAACATGCAAAACGGGCGCTGAGATTCCTACAGGAAGCGGAGGACGCTTATACCCTGTTCTGCACGATAAACTTTATCCGGTTAGCAACAAGACTGAGGAATACTAGAGAAATCGGCCCCTAACCTGATTTGAACATTTAAGGAGAAAAATCCCATGGCCCATTCCCTGAGGACAGACAATCTTAACATTTATACTTTTTATATTGAATACCACTTGCTGTTTTTAAAAAAATAATTTGTGTGTGTATTTTGTATCTGTGCTTTTATGGTGTCTTTTTAAGAACCGAATAAAGATTATAAATTGAAATTGAAATTGACTACAGATGGCGGTGACCTATACCGCCCTAGAAGCCCCTCGAAAAATGATTCAATGTGGTCAAAAACGAGCCCACCCTTTCCATGGAAGGACACTCTGAACCCGTATTCCCCAGGTGCGTGAATCGCGTCACCTTCCTTGAATACGTCGCCGGCGCACCTCACGTATGAGTGGCCCACGACCCATACCATCCTCTCTCCAGTCGGTGGCCTCTGACCGCTGGTCTCCTGGTGCTGGGTCGACCTCAAATTCCGCCCCGCGTGGCAGGCTCGCGAAACTGTAAAGTAAACAAAGACAGAAAACGTGAGTGCATGTCAATTGATCACTCACAACATGTGCAATCGCACATCCCTCTTGAAGCAATTCGAGGACCAACGGCCCAATTGTTTCACTTCCTCAGCACTCTGACCCCTGGCTGTAGCCTCAGTAGCAGCCCCTATCCTAAAGGAGTGGGTCCCAAAATCGCACGGGTCCATGCCCGCGTCAGCGATTGACAGTGCTAGCACCCTCTGAAACTGAAATCTCGTCAGTGGAGTGCCATCCTTGTGTCGGAGCAAACTCCCCCCCCATGTGGCCGCCCTTAGCGCCAAATAGTATTCCACACACTTCAACGGGCAGATGGGGGACCCACGCTTGCGCTGTACGACCACACTGTTTCCCATAGCCCACTGGTCAGTCTTGGACCTGGCTATCACGATCACCATCGAATCACCCCTTATTTGGATGTGATCCCTGCAAAAGCCTCCCTCCATATCTCTCTTGTTCCTTGCGACAAGTTCGCTCACCCTCATAGCCCCATGGAATGCCAATGTGAACGCTGCCCGGAACAGAACTAATTCAAAATGGGAGAAACACGTCTCATCCAGCTTTGCTAAAAGCAGAGACAGCCTGTCTAAGCCAATCGGGTGCCTCGTATCTTGCTTGCAACCCTCAAGGCGCTGCCAGCCGCGAAGGGCTTTTTTCACCAAAAAGGAACCTGTAGGGTCTTTTATGCCGTGTACCTGGGCCATGAATGAAATGGCCGCCCTATGCCTACTGGCCGTTGCCGCTGATCGGCCCTCTCTGTGCAGCGCTACCAAGTACCCCAGGAAGGATTCCTCCTGACCCCAGTTCTGACTCTCTGTGGGACCCAAATATGTGCAATAGGAACGAAACGCTCCTTCGTATGCTTTCCTTGTCCTGGGGGCTAAACTCGCTGCCACGAGGTCTTGTAATCCGGGGCTCCGATTAGCCATATTGTTTCGGGGAATGGTGCTGCCTCTAGGTCCGCTGTGGGTAGATAACCCCTGAATGCCTGCATATGTGAACGAGAGAGTGCATCAGCCGCATGGTTCAGTACACCTGGCACATGTTTCGCCCTGAACTGTACATTCAATCTCATGCAAAGCAGCACAATTTCTTTCAACAATCTCAAGATCAATTTGCAGCGTGCTGCCTGTTGGTTAATGCACTCAACAACAGTCATATTATCAGACCAAAACACTACTGAGCGGTCCCTGAAGTCGTCAGACCATGTCATCAGAGCAACCCAGATGGGGAATAACTCCAGGAAACCAATGTTACTTGTGAGACCGTTGGAGTGCCACCATGTTGGCCATGTTTGTGCCGACCATCGATTACATAAGATGGCGCCAAAACCCACACTCCCTGCTGAGTCGGTCCATAGACCTAGTTCATCTGAAGATTCCGGCGGGGAGTTCCACACGACTCGACCGTTGAAGTCCGCCAGAAATGCCATCCAAATACGCATATCCTGGCGATCCTCCCCTGACAGTCTCGTACGGTGGTGACCCTCTTTGAGACCTACCATAGCTTGCGCGATAGAGCGCGAAAAGGGGCGGGCCATAGGCATCACCCTCAAGTCAAAATTAAGCTGACCCACTGTTTGTTGTAACTGGTGCAGGGTCACTTTATCCCCACTCAGGCATTGCATCAAGGAAGCCCGAAACTTGACCACTTTTTCCATTGGCAATTGGAAACACCCCTCCACAGAATCGAGTTCAATTCCCAGAAACTCCAGTGAAGTAGATGGTCCAACCGTCTTACCTGGTGCCAATGGGACTCCAAATTCACTCATGAGGATGCAGAAATCATACAGCGCCTGCGCGCAGTTCGTATCACCGGCTGCCCCCAAAAACAGGAAGTCATCCAGATAATGCATAACATGTCTATGCCCTGTAGCCTCGGTGAATGCCCATTCTAAAAAACAGCTAAACATTTCAAAATACGCACAAGAAATGGAGCAACCCATGGGCATGCATTTATCCATGTAATAACTTCCCTGAAATGCAAAACCTAGCAGGCGCTGATCCTGCGGGTGCACCGGAAGCAACCGGAACGCTGATTCGATATCACATTTCGCCATCAGCGCCCCAGGGCCTAGGTGGTTCAACATGGCCAAGGCATCGTCGAACGATGCATATCGTACTGCACAAACTTCTGGGTCAATGGCATCATTCACCGAGGAACCCCTAGGAGCAGAAAGGTTATGTATGAGTCTAAACTCCCCTGGGTCCTTCTTTGGGACAACCCCCAACGGGGAACAGATGAACTCAGCCACCAGCGGGCAACGAAAGGGCCCGACCACTCGCCCTAAACTGACTTCTTTTGCTATTTTCTTTTCTGCCACGCCTGGGTTGTGCTGTACCGATAACTGGTTTCTACAAAAGGAGTTCCCCCGAAAATCCCCCGCCGGGATGTGGAAGCCATGTAAGAATCCCTTCCTCAACACCCCAGCGGATACATGATCAGGGTATTTGTTTAACCAAGGAATCATAACCATGAGATCAACGGGTGTAGGCAATCGGTCACAAAACTCTACCTCACTCCTGCTTAGACCCGCCTTTACCCCCCGTCCCGCCAATTTTTGATCTACATGCACTTTCCGGGTGTGAGGAATTCCCACAGCCGGCACACACATGCTTAAACTTGCATGTCCCCTGTGGTCTGTTACAGTTGCCTCTATTGAAGCCCCAACAGACCCCCCCCTTTTCCGCCATTCCTGCCAACTCTAGGCTGGTAGCCCCCCCCTGTGCCTGCCCGAAAGGGCACCCCGGGCTTTTGGCGGACCACTCCGGACCCGCTCCCGCCTGGCGAGGACGTACCTGTCGCCCCTGGCAGGAGCTGCTTGTGCCATGACACCGAGTCCAAACAATCCCAAGACAAAGAAGCGTCAAATTCTTTTGCTTTACGGAATTTCATGTCATAGCCTTTCCATTCTTCCCCCTCATACATTGAATAGAAATCAATAATGCGATTCTGATAGCAAATCAAATCAGTCATAACCTCGGGTTTACGTTCCCCCATCACTGCGGTAAATATAGAGAAGGCCTTAACCCAGTTCGTCACTGTCTCGTCCACCCTGAACTCGGCCATCTTGGCGCGCCAGACACTCGGGTGCCACAAATCTTTCTGTGTTTTAGCATACTCCATCTCGCGATGGTCAGTTAACAATGAAAACATGTTGACATACTTGTCTCCCCATATTAACTCTCTCGTGGCCATGGGAATGTGCTGTGCAACCTTTTCCCGCCTTGAGGGTATTGAGCCCTCCCCCGCCATCGGCAATGCGAGCTTACCCGGATCGGCCGTTGCTGCCGCCGTCTTTTCCTGACCAGCTGCTGGTACTCCAGGTGCCACCTGTGGGGGAACAAGAGGAACACTCAAGTAGTACTACAATAGACACCGAAATATTTATATATTTGACTTTACCAGACTGCAAATCAGTGCCTTTTAATAATCTAGTTAAAGCAGCTGATCACAATATGGTGTGTACCCAATGGAAATCTGCAATGCTGTCCACATTATTTATACAAAATTATGGTCAGTGTGTCATTTTAATGTTCCAACGATGTAGACCTGATGAAACTAAATTGACAACTTCTATTAAAAATTTCGTAGCTTCTCAGTTATCAATTTCAGGAGGAACTTTTGCAACTGTAGCTATTATTTATCATGACGGTCCTTCAACAACATCAGGGCATTATACAATTTATTTAAAATGTCAAAAATGTTGGACTAACTGTAATGATACTCATTTGACTTTCAAACAACGTTTGCCTTTTGACTTAAAAAATTCATACCTAGTGTTTTTACAACCAAAATTTAATTAAAGGTAATTGGCCTATGAAGATGGGAGCAGTTAATAAAAGTTAGTCTGCTGTTTAAAATTATATTGGGAGTAAAAGTGATGAAGATAATATAAAAATTATAGTTCTCATATAGGTACGGTAGGTGGATCGCATCGTAAGTGATATCAGTATTATAGGAAATGTTCAACATGAAAGAGCCAGAGATTAGTGTACATATGTGATTTGTAAGTTTATATGTTTTTTTAAACACAATCTTTTTGATTGTGGGTTTTTTCCCGCTGTAATATGATGAATAGTTTGAACTCACTGTTTTTAATGAAATTCAATATGTTCTGAGAACAGCAAAAATAAACTATCTAACATGTTGTACAAATTATTCAATAGTTTGTATTGTGTAATTTATATTGTATTCCCATTGTCTCACACTCACTTTCCTTTTTCCTCTCTCTTTCAGCTCTCTTTACTCACTCACACTGCCTTTCTCTCACTCTGTTTCACACCCATTCGTTTACTCCACTTCTTATACAACCCCTCATTTCCATTTCAACTGTTTGTATCCCCTCTCTCCCTTGCACCACTTTTCAGCCTTCAGTCTCTCTGCTTTACTTCCCTTTTCCGTCTTTTCCTCCTTTGCTCTTTTAGTAATTCCTCTTTACTCACTCACCAGTATTGTCGCACTCTGTAACTATAACTCACCCACTCTCCCTCGCTTATCTTTGTTTGCTCCTTTCTTTTGACCTCTTCTCTCTATTTTCCGTTCACTACCTCTATGTCCTCAGTCACTCACTCTCCTTGTGTTATGTTCACTTGTGTTTATCTACCTTCTATCATTTCTCTTACAACAACTTCACTGCTCCTCTCTCATCGTTCTTCACCCCATTTCTTTTAGTCCGGTTCCATTACTACCCCTCATTTCCTATTTTTCAGTGTCCTTCTCTTTACTTTCATCACCGAATCACTTTCTCTCAGTACCACTGCTTTAGTCCTCTTCTCCTCTCTTTCCTTCTTTTGCTCCCTTACTCATTTTCCTTTCCTCACTCATTGTACTCCACTTCACTCAGTCCTTCCCTTAGTCTCTCTGTCTACTAACTTCCTCACCCCTTTTCCCTCAATCCTTCTATATTATCCTCTCTCCCTTCATCCCTTCACTCTATGACTCTCCTTCACTTACTCTCAGTTATCTTCCATTCCTCATTCTTCTAAATGCATCCTCAATCAGACTCCTTTCCCTCTCAGTCATTCTCTTTTTACTTACTCCTGTTTCCTGATTTAGTTTTGCTAACTCACATTCTTTTAGTATCTTTCTTACCTTCGGTTCATTTCTCTCTTTTTCTCTTCCTCTCTGTCAGTGAATCTATATGCCTTACTCTTAGTAATTTGCTCTCCTTCTATTTCTTTTACCCTCTTTTTGTCCTTCTACATTACTTTATTTCCCTTTCTGTGTCTTTCACTCGTACTTTATTCCTTCCCTCATGCTTACTCCTTTATTTATTTTTTATTTTTTTGGTACTCGCCCCGGTACGCGTACCCTGGAGAAAAAAGAATGACAGAGGTTTTTAAAAATGTAGCATTTTTTTATAAATTAGAGGTAGTTCTAAAAAGAACTGTGTTTTTATTCTTTTTGTTGTTTTATATTTTTTTATTGTTTTTTTGAATTTTTTTACTTTTTTGGCTTTTATGAAGAATTTTATATTTTTTTGTATTTTTTATGGGGACAAACAAAAAACAGGGAATTGTAAACGGCTCAACTGGAGCAAAAAAAAACAGGAAAAAATTAAGGCTTCTTTGGGCACTTGTGGTTGTCACCAGCAAGGTTGATGAGATTAATACTTTGCTCACCATAAGTAATCGTTTTTCCACAAAGTATACATACGATTTTGTATCTACCAAACTTGGCTTGTATGTTTGGGACCATCTCCCTTGCCTCTGGACCCAATGGAGTAGGTTCTTGGCTTGTTGAGGGTCTGGAAGACGATTGGGGAAGGTTTCTGCACAGTTCTCTCACCTCTGCTGCAGAATAGTTATTGGGGTGCAATCGTTGCATGTGGCGAATCATTGTGTGATTCCCAAATGAATATTTTTTGGCAGGGTTCCCCCTGGATAGTACAGCGCCACAGATGAGACAGGTCACCTTTGCAGCGTTTACCTTCTTTGCACCCCTTGGGAATTTAAAAAACTCCCATATAAAGTGCTCCTTTGGTTTATGTGGGGGATTGTCTTCAGGCAGGAACTGCCTTCTCTCATCCTCTTCCTCCTCCTCCTCCTCTTCTTGTTTACCACCAATGTGATGTTGTGGTGGTCCTTGTGCTGGTGGTGGTGGTGCCGATGCTCCAGCTGCTGCTGCTACTGTAGCCATTTCTCTTTCAATAGAAGCAGGTCTTCCTCACTCAAAGAACAAAGTGAGAATGAGGAAAAAAGATGGGGGCTTTCATCATTTGGAAAACAAAACTGTTCTGAACCAATGAAAAGTGTTATTTTCAGGTCACATGACCCGGGCTTTCATCATTTGGAAACCAAAACTGTTCTGAACCAATGAAAAGTGTTATTTTCAGGTCACATGACCCGACGTGTTTACGCTATGCGCCCCGGGTCGCGCCCCGGGGCGTGCCCGGCGGCGCGCCCGGCGGCGCTTTCGTTGCGCGATCATATGCGCTCGGGCGCCTCCGGGTGCGCTTACGCCGTGCGTCATAAGACGCATCACGCGACTACGCGATACGTCACGATGATGTTTTCGTTTGCGGCAATGGCGCTAACGGGACGCTCACCGGTACGCGCACCGGGGCGCGCCATAACACTGCGCATACCGATGCGTTCACCGGTACGCGCACCGGGAGCGCACCAAGGCAAAAAAATAAGAAAAAAAAGGGAAAAATATACATAAAAAAATAGTATTACATAAATATACAATATAGGATTTATTATAAAAAATATTATATTTCATAGCTATAGAAATTAGCTATTAAAAAAACCTATGCAATTCACTGAAAAAAACATAGGTTTGAGGCCCTATATATAGTTAGTAATTAGCATTTACAAAACCTATGAAATTCACTGAAAAAAGCATAGGTTTCACACCAGTTATACTTAGGAATTAGCATTTAAAAAAACTATGAAATTCACTGAAAAAACCATAGGTTTCACACCAGTTTTAGTTAGCTGGAAGTTTTACTCGCATAAAACCATTGAAATTCCGACGTTATAGTTAGTTGGACTCACTATAACTTGCGCGTGCAATGCACTGCTGATGACGTCACATAATACATCACTCATAACATGGTCAGTGACATCACTCATGACATCACTGATGACACCATCCTTGTGACCGAGTGACATACCTCCTTTCACTGTAATGTAGCCCTTGAAACACATTTCCAATAATAGAAACTAAAATTTTCAAAAAAATGGAGATACCCATACCAGTTACAACAACCAATTCAATAATTCCACCATCTATATACACATCCACTCATTCACCAACAGTTCTATATAGTCACTCATACATATACTCACTCATCATATGTAGTGATACACCTATACATCCTGTTACACACCGACAGTCATCCAAAAGATACTCTCACACATACTCACACATGCAAATAAACTATTGAACATCCATTTATTTGCATATACAGCTATACACACACTACCACCTTACTTCTAAGGAAACTTACACATACTTACTCTCTTAAACAATCACTTATAGAAACACATACTTATTTAAACAGGAACTCTTACAATCCCTCACTCTCACATATACTCACTTATATACATCAATATTCACATATACTACATTAAAACATATGTAGTTACTGATAAAGACACTAGTGAGACAGTCATTCACTCACTAACACACACATATACACACTCATCCACCAATTCAGTCCTGCACATATGCTGTCTTCAAAACACATACAAAGAGAGAGTCAGTCATTCATGCATCTATGTGCTAAGTAATACCCCCACCAAACCATACAAACACTCATACTGATACTAAGAAAAACATCTAATAACCCATATACATACACATGTAGCTACTCACCAACCCATGCAGCCACTTATACACAAAGTGAAACACTAATACATATATTTAAATATTTAAACATTACTCTCTAATATATGTGTTCACTAAGATACACTTAATAAACTTGTTAACCAATCAATTTAAAAAAAAACATCCATGTAAACACTTATTTAAACATTTATTCTTCCATCAACTTTTACATATACATATATAACACATATTTATTTTTTAAAAAGACACACATTCACTGGATGGTGACATCAGTGACGTCATGAGTGACGTCATGAGTGATGTAATATGTGACGTCATCAGCAGTGCATTGCACGCGCACGTTATAGTGAGTCCAACTAACTATAACGTGGGAATTTCAATGGTTTTATGCGAGTAAAACTTCCAGCTAACTATAACTGGTGTGAAACTATGGTTTTTTCAGTGAATTTTAATAGGTTTTTTAAATGCTAATTCCTAACTATAACTGGTGTGAAACCTATGGTTTTTTCAGTGAATACATATATATACATATATATATGTATATATATATATATTACCTACTGGCGGTCGCCAGTAGGTAGTTATAGTTAGGACCTAGTTTCCATAGGAAATCTGCAACATTCTATTGGGAATAACTTTGGCCCTGGTGGACGAATGTTTGCGAATTTCTCAAAGAAGATGGCTAGGTCCGCTGCGCTCATTCTGTGAAAGTTTTGGGGGGATTGGTGAAGTGGGGGCTGAGATAAAAGGGGGGTCCCAAAACGTGTTTTTCCCATGTTATTTTCCATAGGACGTTTAGACACCGCTACAGCTCGAACGGCTGAATGGATCTATAAGAAATTTGGTAGAAAGGTAGAGTGTGGGTCGCAGATCACGCTTTTGTTTAAATGGTGTAAATCCGTTCAGTAGTTGCTGAGAAAATTAAAGTTGAAATCAGTTATATATCTGTAAGCGAGCACGGTTGCGCGCACCTATGCGGGTGTGCGCGAGCGGCATTGTGATTTGCTGTTTAACGTCTGTCAACATTCGATTCGGAGGAAATCAGGAAGTGTTGTCCGCCATTTTGTTAGTGCAAGTGAATATATAATACAGAACAAAGGGTTAGTACATGGAAAGGGGAGAAGGTAGAGATTGTCTGGCTGGGTAGGTTTTCTAAGGGGGTACAGTATGGACCCTGAACGCGAAAATACCATTTTTTTTTGGGGAGAAAACATTTGCGGGGTGCATGCATTCGGTCGCGCACCCCTATTTACAAGACTGTGAAAAACTATAGTGGTGAGAATGGAAAGGGAGCAGGGTGGAGAGTGTTTGATTTCGTAGGTTTCTTGAGGGGTTTATTAAGGATGACGAAAGTGTAAAAGTAGCTTTTTTTTCGCAAATAAGTTACGAGGTGCGCGCACTCGGTCGCGCACGGCGATCAAAAAACATAAGGAAAGATGGAGATAAATTACAAGTTTGAGTGTTTAGATCTAAGGTGGCTCTTAAAAGAGCCCTTGTGTTAATTGAGTTTTTGCTGAACTTATAAGTAAGTTCCGATGCAGAGTCTCATGTTACAGAGGAAAATTCTATTTCCCTCATCCGTGAAATGAACACCATCTCTCCGATAGATGCCTTCCATGTTGAAACGTAGGTTGTTGTTGTATATAGAACCCATGTTATATTCTCTGAGGAAAGCAGAAACAGATTTATTTACACGTTTCCTTGCTTTCTCAATCTGTGGACAACGTTCATTGGACCAATTCCATTTTTGTCTTTGGCATATATTTGAATACACCAAGAAAGTTCGAGGAAAAAGTGACATCAATTGACGAAAGGTGTCTTTTAGAAGCATTTCCAGACCTACCCCTGTTAATGTGCCTAGATCATTGCCACCACAGTGCACAATTATCAGGTTAGGTTCAGGGAGATGCATAAAAGTTTTCACCAATGGTATCAATTGGTGACATCTTAATCCTCTTTGGCCAATCCACGTAATCTGCACATTTGGTAAGTCAAGGTTAGAAATTCGTCTGTTTGCAGCATATTTTTCACTCCAGTGAATATAACTGTGTCCTACAAGCCAAACCTTCATTTTCAAGGTAGATGCAGTAGTACTCCGATGGGTTCGTGAAGTGGAATGGCAAGTAGATGGTAAAAGTCACGATAAAAAAAGTGTGTGAGGTTTGGTGTTAAAGGAAAACTGAACATGATTGGTTAATTGATATACTTCAAGATTGAAGACTACGCTGTATGTTATAGTTTTATTATAAACAAATCTTCTATTGGTCGTGGAAAATAAAGAAATGTAAAACAAGAGTGCATAGGCAGGTGTGTTTGGAGGGAAATTATCCTTTTTGCTTGGATTTAGAACGTTGAGATATGAACTTTTGACCTGTGCCTTCAGCTAGGTGGAGATTGAGCTGTTACCATGGTAACAGCCAGAGAAGGCAGAGGGTGAAGGGTGACCGTTATGTGACTTTGAAAATATTGAAAGGATAACCAACTGAAATGTTAATTTGAATATGAAATTGTGCGGGAACAAATATGATTGCTTGAGGAGACATATATGAGTGTGTATTGACAGAAAATCTATGCCATTATTCTTCTACCTCGACAGGGACAGTGTCATGCATTTGGATCGATGTTGCAGCAGGCTGCCATGTAAATAGTTATTTAATAAAACGTTTTACCCTGTTACTTTGCTGGTGTGTTGTATAAATTTATAATGTTTGCATAGGGTTTGTCGTTATTTTGGGCGGGGTGGGCGGCGGAGCCGAGCTAACTTCTCTTATTTAGTCAGCACATAAATTGACTTACTGGTGCGCATTATTTTGGGTGTACATTTGGAATATCGGTTGGGGTCGGGGTCGTCGTACTGAAATAACCCTTCAAGTTTCTGGTGTAGGCTACTCTCCCATTCACTAGCTGCAGAGAGAGTCGTTCCTAAGTAAGGAAAGTGCTATATTCTTTTTCGTCCTTCACATGCGGATACCATGTTCGGGCTTATTTTTCTCATTCCATTAACCGTTCGATCAACGCCTCAGTCATACAAAAAGCATTCTTTTATTGACCCAGTCGTGCGCCACACATACGCATTCATACCGTACAAATCAGGGCCCATGCGCACATTCATACCATACAATCTTTCACGCTCCCAGAGATAGCTCGTACATATAATGTACCGTCTCACAGAGCTAGCCTATTTTTCCTCGCGTGGAACACGGTGCGGTTTAGGTCTTCTCCATACTTTAGCTGAAATTCCAATGTAACCTGCAGAAAAAGAAAAGAGGGGGGGCAGCGTTCAAAACACATCAGCATGCATAAACACGAAAATGTTTTTATCTACCACGTACTTGACTTATCTCTCTGAGATGCATTCCCTTGTGTCTCGGCAATGGTAGTCTGTTCATTACATAGATCGCCCGAGGGCGGTAGTACAGACCGCGCGTAGGAAAGGGTCAAAAGCCAGGGGTATAGGAGTATGTAACAAGCGAGCCATTTAATTGAAAAAAATAAACGTGACAAACGGTTGCAGGATCAGTGAAGGTTGATTTTTTATTCGAAAGTATAACAGGATCAGTTACAATAAAATCGTCCATACGCACACCAAGGGCGAGTATCATGGGTAACATTACTTCGAAGCTTTAATAATACAGAATTAATAATGAAAAACCGACATCAATAGGGTTGTCCGTATGCCCAGTCAGTACCCTTCCCCGCCCGCTATGTGCACAAAGACCGCATACATCCCCCATAACGTCAGGGCTAAGTAACTAGAACATCATAAGGAGTTGCAAGTCGCTCCCATACTGGCGCCATTTTGGTCGAGGCCAGACAGGTCCTTTCAAGTGGTGTGGGACCTGCCTGGCTTGGGGAATCTTTCAAGTGATGTGACTGAGGAGCAAATTGTGGACCTCTTTAAAGACTTCAACCCACTACATGTCAAGAAATGTCAAAGCGGAATGAAATGCTTTGCATTTGTAGACTTCAGTTCGGCGAAGACCCAGCAGAATGTTATAAGTAAATGTCATGGCACGAAGTTCAGTGGGCGGTCTGTCATTGTGAAAGCTTCAATTAAGTTGAATGGCTGCAAGAGCCCCGATTATACCAGCAGCCCTGTTAATATGACGATCTTGGAAAAAGTTCCTCTGTTGGATTGCAATGGCTGCAGTGATGGTCTTGGGAAACTGCTTCCGAAAACTCTAAAGGCCACGAAAGCTTGCTATGCTGTTTCTTTGGAAATGCGGTGCTGGGTGATGGAAGTTATTGAAGAGTTGGCAGTGGTGTTTTTTGTAGATTTTGGACGCTCTGCCACAGTCCTGGCTTCGTCATTACGAGCACTTGAAAACAAGACATTCTGGGCAATACCACCCTTGACGCAGCCCTTTATGCTACAAGATGGTGTCTTCCATACAGAAAATATTGTTGGCAGCATTTTGAAAGGAAAGATAAACGGCCATTCTCCTAGTGAGTCTCACATTCTTACATTTATGAAGAATGTTGAAGAGTAGTATGTTGAAAATCTGAAGCCATCGTTCTACAAACTCTCAACCAGCCTTGGATGGAAAAATCCTGAAGAATGTACAAACTGAAAACCAGTTTTTGTCTGCATAGCATCAGTAGCAACACTTGAGTCAGCTTTGTGTGAAGCCGCCATCTTGACCCAATCAATACCGTCCCCCCGCACACATTCAGGGACCAGGCCGCATTGTGAGGGCACCGCAGGACGTGTCTTCAGGTCAAACGGATTGTGGGACAAGGTCCAGAATGGAAGAGTTATCAAAAGGCTAAAAGTCCCGCCGGACCCCGGGAGCCGGCCGCCTATGTCGGGGGCGATCTCAGGCCACACCAGGGCAACAAGACTTGGGGAGGGGGCAGGAGCCAAGCGCCCCCTCCGGGTCCGCGCCACCACACCGCCCCTCGGGGGCGTGGAACAGTCGCCCGGTCCGGACGTGAGCCATGAAGAAGGGTATCAGCTGCCATCTTGATCCAATCAACACCGTCCCCCCGCACACATTCAGGGACCAGGCCGCATTGCGAGGGCACCGCAGGACATGTCTCCAGGTCAAACGGATTGTGGGACAGGGTCCAGAATGGAAGAGTCACCAAAAGGCTAAAAGTCCCGCCGGACCCCGGGAGCCGGCCGCCTATGTCGGGGCGATCTCAGGCCACACCAGGGCAACAAGACTTGGGGAGGGGGCAGGAGCCAAGCGCCCCCTCCGAGTCCGCGCCACCACACCGCCCCTCGGGGGCCTCCGTCAAGCGGCTCAGGGAGGCACCGCAGGCAGCGGTTCTTCAGATTAGTGGCTCTCACTGGCAAGGCTCCCCTCCGTCAGCAGCGATCGTTGGCGCTGTGGTTGCGGCCGGAGGCGGGTGAGATGCTGTAGCCGCAAGAGCAGGCGAAACTCAACCGGCCGAGTGAGGCACTGTGCCGCAAGAGCGGGCGCAACTCAGCCGGCCGAGCGAGGCACTGTGCCGCAAGAGCGGGCGCAACTCAGCTGGCCGAGTGAAGCGCTGGGGTGCAGCTGAGGAACCTCCACCTGGGGAGGTGGGGGAGGCTCGTTCGCGCCGCCTCTCCCTCCCAGTGCACCCCACGCCGTCTCCTGGTGCAGGTATATGTGATGGTCGGACCAGGCAATAAGAGGGGGGGGTCATCAGCAAGGCATTCACCCCCCCACCCGTGGCTCGCTGGATGCCACCTCAGGGTGGACAAATGGGAAGGCCAGTACAACAACATCGTGGCCGTGGTGCTTCCGGGCCATCCACCCAACGACCTCTTCGGCCGATGGCTGCCAGCAAGACCCCGCCCTATACGTGCCGGGGGTCTCGTCTTCCGGATGGGCGTAGCCGCGGACCTGCTGCACAAGGAGGGACAGGAACAGCGTCATGCATTTGGATCGATGTTGCAGCAGGCTGCCATGTAAATAGTTATTAAATAAAACGTTTTACCCTGTTACTTTGCTGGTGTGTTGTATATATTTATAATATTTGCATAGTGTTTGTCGTTATTTTTGGCGGGGTGGGCGGCGGAGCCGAGCTAACTTCTTTTATTTAGTCAGCACATAAATTGACCTACTGGTGCGCATTATTTTGGGTGTACATTTGGAATATCGGTTGGGGTCGGGTTCGTCGTACTGAAATAACCCTTTCAAGTTTCTGGTGTAGGCTACTCTCCCATTCACTAGCTCCAGAGAGAGTCGTTCCTAAGTAAGGAAAATGCTATATTTTTTTTCGTCCTTCACATGCGGATACCATGTTCGGGCTTATTTTTCTCATTCTATTAACCGTTCGATCAACGCCTCAGTCATACAAAAAGCATTCTTTTATTGACCCAGTCGTGCGCCACACATACGCATTCATACCGTACAAATCAGGGCCCATGCGCACATTCATACCATACAATCTTTCACGCTCCCAGAGATAGCTCGTACATATAATGTACCGTCTCACAGAGCTAGCCTATTTTTCCTCGCCTGGAACACGGTGCGGTTTAGGTCTTCTCCATACTTTAGCTGAAATTCCAATCTAACCTGCAGAAAAAGAAAAGGGGGGGCAGCGTTCAAAGCACATCAGCGTGCATAAACACGAAAATGTTTTTATCTACCACGTACTTGACTTATCTCTCTGAGATGCATTCCCTTGTGTCTCGGCAATGGTAGTCTGTTCATTACATAGATCGCCCGAGGGCGGTAGTACAGACCGCGCGTAGGAAAGGGTCAAAAGCCAGGGGTATAGGAGTATGTAACAAGCGAGCCATTTAATTGAAAAAAATAAACGTGACAAACGGTTGCAGGATCAGTGAAGGTTGATCTTTTATTCGAAAGTATAACAGGATCAGTTACAATAAAATCGTCCATACGCACACCAGGGGCGAGTATCATGGGTAACATTACTTCGAAGCTTTAATAATACAATAATCAATAATGAAAAACCAACATCAATAGGGTTGTCCGTATGCCCAGTCAGTACCCTTCCCCGCCCGCTATGTGCACAAAGACCACATACATCCCCCATAACGTCAAGGCTAAGTAACTAGAACGTCATAAGGAGTTGCAAGTCGCTCCCATACTGGCGCCATTTTGGTCGAGGCCAGACAGGTCCTTTCAAGTGGTGTGGGACCTGCCTGGCTTGGGGAATCTTTCAAGTGATGTGACTGAGGAGCAAATTGTGGACCTCTTTAAAGACTTCAACCCACTACATGTCAAGAAATGTCAAAGCGGAATGAAATGCTTTGCATTTGTAGACTTCAGTTCGGCGAAGACCCAGCAGAATGTTATAAGTAAATGTCATGGCACGAAGTTCAGTGGGCGGTCTGTCATTGTGAAAGCTTCAATTAAGTTGAATGGCTGCCAGAGCCCCGATTATACCAGCAGCCCTGTTAATATGCCGATCTTGGAAAAAGTTCCTCTGTTGGATTGCAATGGCTGCAGTGATGGTCTTGGGAAACTGCTTCCGAAAACTCTAAAGGCCACGAAAGCTTGCTATGCTGTTTCTTTGGAAATGCGGTGCTGGGTGATGGAAGTTATTGAAGAGTTGGCAGTGCTGTTTTTTGTAGATTTTGGACGCTCTGCAACAGTCCTGGCTTCGTCATTACGAGCACTTGAAAACAAGACATTCTGGGCAAAACCACCCTTGACGCAGCCCTTTATGCTACAAGATGGTGTCTTCCATACAGAAAATATTGTTGGCAGCATTTTGAAAGGAAAGATAAACGGCCATTCTCCTAGTGAGTCTCACATTCTTACATTTATGAAGAATGTTGAAGAGTAGTATGTAGAAAATCTGAAGCCATCGTTCTACAAACTCTCAACCAGCCTTGGATGGAAAAATCCTGAAGAATGTACAAACTGAAAACCAGTTTTTGTCTGCATAGCATCAGCAGCAAAACTTGAGTCAGCTTTGTGTGAAGCCGCCATCTTGATCCACTCAATACCGTCCCCCCGCACACATTCAGGGACCAGGCCGCATTGCGAGGGCACCGCAGGACGTGTCTTCAGGTCAAACGCATTGTGGGACAAGGTCCAGAATGGAAGAGTCACCAAAAGGCTAAAAGTCCCGCCGGACCCCGGGAGCCGGCCGCCTATGTCGGGGGCGATCTCAGGCCACACCAGGGCAACAAGACTTGGGGAGGGGGCAGGAGCCAAGCGCCCCCTCCAAGTCCGCGCCACCACACCGCCCCTCGGGGGCGTGGAACAGTCGCCCGGTCCGGACGTTAACCAATGAAGAAGGGTACCAGCCGCCATCTTGATCCAATCAACACCGTCCCCCCTCACACATTCAGGGACCAGGCCGCATTGCGAGGGCACCGCAGGACGTGTCTCCAGGTCAAATGGATTGTGGGACAGGGTCCAGAATGGAAGAGTCACCAAAAGGCTAAATGTCCCGCCGGACCCCGGGAGCCGGCCGCCTATGTCGGGGGCGATCTCAGGCCACACCAGGGCAACAAGACTTGGGGAGGGGGCAGGAGCCAAGCGCCCCCTCCGAGTCCGCGCCACCACACCGCCCCTCGGGGGCCTCCGTCAAGCGACTCAGGGAGGCACCGCAGGCAGCGGTTCTTCAGATCAGTGGCTCTCACCGGCAAGGCTCCCCTCCGTTGGCGCTGTGGTTGCGGCCGGAGGCGGGTGAGACGCTGTAGCCGCAAGAGCAGGCGAAACTCAACCGGCCGAGTGAGGCACTGTGCCGCAAGAGCGGGCGCAACTCAGCTGGCCGAGCGAGGCACTCTGCCTAAAGAGCGGGCGCAACTCAGCTGGCCGAGTGAAGCGCTGGGGTGCAGCTGAGGAACCTCCACCTGGGGAGGTGGGGGAGGCTCGTTCGAGCCGCCTCTCCCTCCCAGTGCACCCCACGCCGTCTCCTGGCGCAGGTATATGTGATGGTCGGACCAGGCAATAAGAGGGGGGGTCATCAGCAAGGCATTCACCCCCCCCACCCGTGGCTCGCTGGATGCCACCTCAGGGTGGACAAATGGGAAGGCCAGTACAACAACATCGTGGCGCTTCCGGGCCATCCACCCAACGACCTCTTTGGTCGATGGCTGCCAGCAAGACCCCGCCCTATACGTGCCGGGGGTCTCGTCTTCCGGATGGGCGTAGCCGCGGACCTGCTGCACAAGGAGGGACAGGAACAGCGTCATGCATTTGGATCGATGTTGCAGCAGGCTGCCATGTAAATAGTTATTTAATAAAACGTTTTACCCTGTTACTTTGCTGGTGTGTTGTATATATTTATAATATTTGCATAGGGTTTGTCGTTATTTTGGGCGGGGTGGGCGGCGGAGCCGAGCTGTCTTGCAGACATCATGGCGTCGAGCTCGGTTCCTCTCACTAGTTTCATATTTCTCATGAGGGGTTGTTCCTAATGTTTCTATTTTAGCGAGGTCAAAAAGAGATCCCATCAGTGGCCTACTGATTTTGCTTGATTCCTTTTGTTTTTTCTAACGATTTTTATGTTATAGTTTGCTTGCACGATACAGCGGCTAGTCCGCATTTTATATATATGTCCTTTTTATTAGGGGTGTCCTCCAGTGGAGTCGGATGATCTACCTCTAATAAACGGTCCGGGCTGAATCAACTACCAACAAACGGGGCAGAGATAGGCATGACGGATTACAAAGGGGACAAAAGTCTGCACTACCTATCCTTCACTATCCGCAAAGACTAAACAGAGTATTGCGACTCTGTGCTTATTTGTGAATAGAGAATCACCCAAAGAGAACCAATTCTGAACGATCAATGTTCAGCCAAACAATCAATCAAATGAGGGATAAAAATAGGCACAACGGATTACAACGGGGGCTAAAGCCTGCGTTACCTATCCTTCACTATCTGCAAAGACTAAACAGAGTATTGCGACTCTGTGCTTGTTTGTAAATAGAGAATGAACCAAAGAGAACCAATTCCAAAACAGTAAATGCTTGGATAACAATCAATCAAATGGAGAGGGAAGCAGGCACGACGGATTACAACGGGGGGAAAAGGCCTGCGTTACCTACCCTTCACTATCTGCAAAGAGAGAATACTCCTAAAAGAAAAGAGGGGGGGGGCAGCGTTCAAAGCACATCAGCGTGCATAAACACGAAAATGTTTTTACCTACCACGTACTTTACATTTTAAAGCTTTTGATATTTGCTATTAAAAACCATTGAAATTCACTGAAAAAACCATAGGTTATAGACCATATATAGTTAGGAATTAGCATTTACAAAACCTTGAAAATTCACTGAAAAACCATAGGTTTTACACACGTTATAGTTAGGAAGTAGCATTTAAAAAACCTATGAAATTCACTGAAAAAACCATAGGTTTTACACACGTTATAGTTAGGAAGTAGCATTTAAAAAACCTATGAAATTCACCGAAAAAACCATAGGTTTTACACCAGTTATAGTTACCAGGAAATTTTACTCGCATAAAACCATTGAAATTCCCACGTTATAGTTAGTTGGACTCACTATAACTTGCGCGTGCAATGCACTGCTGATGACGTCACATATTACATCACTCATGACGTGGTCAGTGACATCACTCATGACATCACTGATGACACCATCCTTGCGACAGAGTGACAGACCTCTTTTCACTGTAATGTAACCCTTGAAACACATATTCAAAAATAGAAACTAAAATTTTCAAAAAAATGGAGATACCCATACCAGTTACAACAACCAATTCAGTAAATCCACCATCTATATACACATCCACTCTTTCACCAACAGTTCTATGTAGTCACTCATACATATACTCACTCATCATATATAGTGATACACCTATATATCCTGTTACACAACGACAGTCATCCAAAAGATACTCTCACACATACTCACACATGCAAATAAACTATTAAACATCCATTTATTTGCATATACAGGTATACACACACTACCACTTTACTTCTAAGGAAACTTACACATACTTACTCTCTTAAACAATCACTTATAGAAACACATACTTATTTAAACAGGAACTCTTACAATCCCTCACTCTCACATATACTCACTTACATACATCAATATTCACATATACTAGATTAAAACATATGTAGTTACAGATAAAGACACTAGTGAGACAGTGATTCACTCACTAACATACATATATACACACTCATCCACTCATACAGTCCTGCACATATGCTGTATTCAAAACACATACAAACAGAGAGTCAGTCATTCATGCATCTATGTGCTAAGTAACACCCCCACCAAACATATAGACACTCATATTGATATTAAAAAAAACATCTAATAACCCATATACCTACACATGTAGCTACTCACCAACCCATGCAGGCACTTATACACAAAGTGAAACATTAATACATATGTTTGAAACATTTAAACATTACTCACTAATATTTATTTTTCAGAAAGACACACATTCACTGGATGGTGTCATCAGTGATGTCATGAGTGATGTCACTGACCACGTCATGAGTGATGTAATATGTGACGTCATCAGCAGTGCATTGCACGCGCAAGTTATAGTGAGTCCAACTAACTATAACATGGGAATTTCAATGGTTTTATGCGAGTAAAATTTCCTGGTAACTATAACTGGTGTAAAACCTATGGTTTTTTCGGTGAATATATATATATATATATATATATATGTATATATATATATATATATACATATATATATATATATATATATATATATATTACCTACTGGCGGTCGCCAGTAGGTAGTTATAGTTAGGACCTAGTTTCCATAGGAAATCCGCAACATTCTATTGGGAATAACTTTGGCGTCGGTAGTTGAATCTTCGCGAATTTCTCAAAGAAGATGGCCCGCTCCGCTCCGCTCCTTCCCTGAAAGACTGAGGAATATTCGTCAAGCGGGGATTGAGAAAAAAGAGGGTCCCAAAACGTGTTTTCCCCATGTTAATTTCCATAGGACGATTAGACACGGCTGCAGCCCGAACCGCTGAACGGAATTACACCAAATTTGGGAAAATGATAGGCTCTGGTACGCAGATCACCCTTTTGGTTAAATGGTGTAAATCCCTCCAGTAGTTTCTGAGAAAATAAAAATAAAAAAATATACATATCTAGGCGGAGCCTAACCACACATCTTATCGTTAGATCTGATTGGCTGTCAGCACTTCATCCAAGAAGTGTTGGCAGCCATCGTGGGACCAATATACATGATAGCACCTCATTAAAAAGCATTGCAGTTAATAGAAGGTTTTAGGACTTTAGTTACATTAGAAATCATTTGTTGATGGTACCATACTCATTTTAGGAATTGTGGTGTGGTCTAAGGTGATTTTACCATGTGAAAAAGCCTTTTGCTGGGATATCATGAATCATATTTGAAAGAAAACTATTATCTCATGCTTTTCCCACAGTGGTTTGGAAGGGGGTCTATAAGCTAAACTGAAAGCATATTTTCTGTAAATTCACATTATCTTTCTCAGTCATGTGAGAATGAAGTCTGACATTCTCAGTAAAACATGTACATCCAACAAGGGCAGAGACTATCAGTTTATTCCTTTGTGTTCTACTGCAGCTTCCCAGAGTGTTCTAAATAACAACTAGAGCGCTAACAGTCCTACTTATTACAAAGGTATGGCACACCTGAAGCCATCTTGATTGAAATAAAGTGGTAACTCTTAAAACATTTAATTTAAAAAGGAACAAAATGAGGGGGTATATTTTGCCATAGAAAGTATGATTAGTGCTGCAGAAAGAAAAATTAAGGCACATTTTGAGTGACTTCTCAAATCCTCTTCTATTTCATTAAAATATTCTGACATGCAGTCTCCCAAGATGGCCACCAGAGACAAAAGAGCCCAAATGTAGCCCAAATATCATCCAGATGTAGGCCAAGTATAGCCCAATGAAAGAATGTTCCAGAGTGTTCTAAAGAACAACTAGAGCGCTAACAGTCTTACTTATGACAAAAGTAAGGCACACCAGAAGCCATCTTGATTGGAATGAAGTGGTATGCATGAAAACATTTAATTTGAAGAGGAACAAAATGAGGGGGTTCATTTTGCCATAGAAAGTATGATTAGTGCTTCAGAAAGAAAGATTAGGGCACATTTTGAGTGATTTCTCAAATCCTCTTCTATTTCATAAAAAAATTCTGACAAGCAGACTGAAACATGCACTTTCAATACCAGCAGCAGACTTCCTTGGTGAGAAGTAGCTTTACTACAGTGATCTAATAAGCAACTAGCGTGCTAACATTCTGAATTTATGGCAAATATATGTCACATCTGAATGCCTTCTTGATGGAATCAAAGTAGAAAACTGAAAGTATTTCCTACTGAGGATACTGTATTAAATGAGGAAATTAGGAAGCTTCATAACAAATAAGTCTCCCAAGATGGCCACCAGAGACAAAAGAGCCCAAATGTAGCACAAATATCCCCCAGATGTAGCCCAAGTATAGCCCAATGACAGAATGTCCCAGAGTGTTCTAAAGAACAACTAGAGCGCTAACAGTCTTACTTATGACAAACGTATGACACACCTGAAGTCATCTTGATTGGAATAAAGTGGTAACACTTAAAACATTTAATTTGCAAAGGAACAAAATGAGGGGGTTTATTTTGCAATAGAAATTATGATTAGTGCTGAAGAAAGAAAAATTAGGGCACATTTTGACTTCTCAAATCCTCTTCTATTTCATTAAAAAAATTCTGACATGCAGACTGAAACATGCACTTTGAATACCAGCAGCAGACTTCCCTGGTGAGCAGTAGCTTTACTACAGTGATCTAATGAGCAACTAGAGTGCTAACATTCAGAATTTATGGCAAATGTGTGACACATCTGAATGCCTTCTTGATGGAACCAAAGTAAACAAGCATTGAAAATGCAATAGATCTCGCCCTCGTTTAAGGTAAAGCCATTCTGTTTGTAATGAGGTGGCTTTTTAGCTTTGCTTTTGTTAGTGTTTTTCAAACTTTAATGTAAATAACATGCATATGTATGCATATATGTATATGTATGCATGCATTTATATTTGTATTTATATAGATATGCAGATTATATATGTTTATATATGTAAGTATATATATGTATACACACACATACATGTAAATGCATATGCAAATATATGCATATATATATATGTGTATATGTGTGCGTGTAGAGAGAGGTAGAGAGGTGGAGGTGTAGAGGTAGAGAGGTAGAGGTAGCGAGGTAGAGAGGTAGAGACTAGTAGAGAGAGAAGTAGAGAGAGGTAGTGAGGTAGAGAGTAGAGAGTGAGTAATAGAGAGTATAGAGTGAGTAGTAGAGAGTAGTAGAGAGCAGTAGAGAGAGTAGCAGAGAGTGAGTAGTAGAGAGTATTAGAGAGTAAGTAGTAGAGTGAGTAGTAGAGAACAATAGAGAGTGAGTAGTAGAGAGTAGTAGAGAGTGAGTAGTAGAGAGTGTGTAGTAGAGAGTGAGTAGTAGAGAGTGAGTAGAAGAGAGAGAGAATAGTAGAGCGTAGTAGAGAGTGAGTAGTAGAGTGAGTAGTAGAGAGTAGTAGAGAGAGAGAGAGTAGTAGAGAGTGAGTAGTAGAGAGTAGTAGAGAGTGAGTAGTAGAGAGTGAGTAGTAGAGTGAGTAGTAGAGTGAGTAGTAGAGAGTGAGTAGTAGAGAGTAGTAGAGAGAGAGTAGTAGAGAGTGAGTAGTAGAGAGTAGTAGAGAGTGAGAAGTAGAGAGTGAGTAGTAGAGAGTAGTAGAGAGTGAGTAGTAAAGAGTGAGTAGTAGAGAGAGAGTAGTAGAGAGTGAGTAGTAGAGAGTAGAGAGTAGTAGAGAGTGAGTAGTAGAGAGTAGTAGATAGTGAGTAGTAGGGAGTGAGTAGTAGAGAGAGAGTAGTAGAGAGTAGTAGAGTAGTAGAGAATGAGTAGTAGAGAGCGAGTATTAGAGAGTAGTGGAGTAGTAGAGAATGAGTAGTAGAGAGTAGTGGAGAATATTCCAAAGTTTGGCACAGCACCACTTGCACAACAAGTCCAATCAAATCATATCACTTAGAGTCCTTATTGAAGTGCTGAATCTTGGTGTATATTCAAATGCTTTTATTTTCCTTAAGTTTATGTACCACAGCCAGCCGACGGGTTTCGTTCTGTACAACAGAACTTTTTCAGGGCGTTCTTATTTCCTTCAAGTTATTTCGGTATCCTGTTGTCATATAACTAGATATTTCTTCCAAATGTTAGACGAGTCGTAAGTACATTCTTATTCAATGTGACTAGGTATCAATTTTACTCACACAATTCAGGCAGACTTGAGTAATTTATAGCATCCACTAAGTCAGTCTTTCCAAAATTCCAAAGTATAGGACATGATCATTCGGAATATCGCCGTTTTGGCAGATATGACCCACGGACACAGTTTATGACTTTTCTTGGGAAACATTTGGATTTGGATTATCATGTCCTATACTTTGGAATTTTTGAAAGACTGACTTTGAGGATGCTATAAATTACTCAAGTCCATGATGCTGCTGGGAACGCCCCCAGCAACACCCATTGCACGCCCCTTTTAATGCAGGACACTGCGTTAAAGGGACTGATATTTATCAGGCAGGATTACGCCACAAAAAGTGGCTTAGTCCTGCCTGATGAATATCACTCAGTCTTCTGCGCCACTGGAACGTCACAAAGAGTGACATTCCGGAGGCGCAAGGGGCTCGTAAATAAGGCCCCATAGGTTTCACACTTGTTATAGTTAGGAATTAGCATTAAAAAACCTTTGAAATTCACTGAAAAACCCATAGGTTTCACACCAGTTATAGTTAGCTGGGCATTTTACTCATACAAAACCATTGAAATTCCTCGTTATAGTTAGTTGTACTCACTATAACTTGCGCGCCCGTAATCCACTGCTGATGATGTCACATATTACATCATTCATGACATGGTCAGTGACATCACTGATGACATCACTGATGACATCTCAAATGACATCAATGATGACATCACTGATGACATCATCCAGTGAATGTGGTTTGCTTGTTATTTAAATATGTATTATAAATACACTACTTTGCATTGAAGAATGAGTGGATATAAAAATATAAATGTGTGAATGGTGGATTTAGTAACAGTGTCATTGATTGTTTCCTTGACTAATTTGTAGAGTCTCACTATATATAATGTGTAGTTACTAAACTGTGTGAAAGTCTTTATTGCTTTGTCTTAATTGGTATGTTAAAGTCTATATTTGGTATTGGTTTCTTAACTGAGTATTTGTATGGGTAAATGAATGTCTATGTGGTTTGGTGGGGGGTGTGTGATTGCCAAAAAATGTGTGAATAGTTCATTCAGTAGGTTTATGAGGTTAAGGCTACATGTTATAACAGTTGTTTCAGTGAGTGTATATGTTTATGGGTGTGGTGGTGATGAAATATTTCTCTCAATGGTACATCTCCATTAAACTTGAAAAAAAAGACAGTGTATGTGACAGTTATATCTAATTAAGTGTGCCTAAGACTTAGTGATTGTATGAGTCACTATATGGATAACTGTATACTTGTAATAGTGATTTTATAACACACTAAGTGTGAGTTACTATCTATATAATGGTGTTTGTATAAGTGTGTAGGTGAGTAAATGTAAGTATAATCAATTGTTTGCCTAAGTCAGAAGGATGTCTTTATAAGTGAATACAATGTGTGCTGGTGTGTAATGTTGAAATAGGCATATAAGTATATTTGATAGTGTTCTGTTGATTATTCACTGCATATAACACTGAATCTATAGGTAAGTGATTAGATGTGTGTATAGTTCTATGAATAACTGAGTAGGTGTTTAGAAATTTCTATTGGTGTCAATGGTTTCAAATATGGCACTTTCTATTTTACAGTGAGTGATGAAAGATTATACTAGTGTGTGATGAGTTGTATTTGATTGTTACATGGATGATGTCATCAGTGATGTCATCAATGATGTCATTTGAGATGCCATCAGTGATGTCACTGACCATGTCATGAATGATGTAATATGTGACATCATCAGCAGTGGATTGCGGGAGCGCGAGTTATAGTGAGTACAACTAATTAGAACGAGGAATTTCAATGGTATTGTATGAGTAAAATGTCCAGCTAACTATAACTGGTGTGAAACCGATGGTTTTGTCAGTGAATATATATATATGTATATATATATATACATTTTATATACATACACACACATGATGTGTTCTGTAAAGAGGTGAGTATTCAACTATTTCCTAAACTGGAGCAGCAGTGGGGTGGTCCTGTTGGATAAGGAGATGTTGTTCCAGATCCTAAGTGCACAGATGGGAAAGGTCCGCTGTCTTGTTTTTTCTTTTTTACACTTATAATCTTGCAGTCTAGTGGTGTGGTGGCTGCGGTTGTGTTGAAATCCACAAGAGGTGGTAAGCTTTTCTGCAATATGAGCTGGGGTGCTGGTTGCAATAGCTTTGTAAATATTGCAGCTGGTGTCAGGTTGTTAAAGGCCGCCAAGTGGAGCCAATGTAGTGCCATCAGAGTGAGGTAATGTGATCATATTTCCTCAGGCCCTGAAGGAGACGGCTGCCGCACATAGGATGCCCTTTAGTGAGTAAAAGAACAATGGATTTAATTCAGATCTCTTGACTGGGGATGAGTGTTTGAAAAGTTTCACCACACAGTCCATCATCTTGATCTGTTTGCTATGTTAGCCCTAAGTGGTCATGGGTATGCCCAGACATGGATCCCTTGCTCTCTGTGACACTGTATATAAGCTAGCATGGCTGATGAAGGGTGATACCCCAAAAACTAGTCCCAGGATGTTTGTTTCAGGTCCATGGAGATCCTGGCCTGGCAGTTCGGGCTGGACTGTTTCCATGGAGGAAGGGTCAAGACTGATTTGCAAATGGCTAGATCCAAACTGGGATGGCATGGTGAGCAACAGAACTATGGATTTAACCAAGATCTCTTGACTGGGGGTGAGTGTTTCAAATGTTTCAGTACTACATCAATCATCTTGCCGTGTTTGCTATGCCCTTAAGTGGTACCAGTGTGGAGTATGAGAGCCCGTGAATTAGGGCATTACCACACTCTCAATACAAAGTATGAGTGTTTGAACAGCAATTCTTAAGTCTGTTTCCAGAAGTAATGGTCTGACTTTCATTAGAAAAGAATACTGGTACCAGGCTATCCTTGTTATTTGGCAATATGTTACTTATCGGGTAGGTTGGTGTTCCTGGTGAGCCCAAGTGACTTAGGATTTGGTGGAAGCCAGGTTTGAAGGTGTCATAGTTCAAGTCATTTAGCCAGGTTTGAATTGTATCTTATTTATTGTCCTTGGCAAATAACAGGATTCTCCCTTGGTTGAGTTGAACTTGTGGTAAGCATTGAACATCCAGGTCTTGATAATGTGCAAAAAGTGTTTGAAGCATCGCTGTCTGAAGCAGAGGACTCTTTCAAGTAGAATTGTGTATCATTGGAAATTGGCAAAACATTATGCTGTTACCTGTGAATAGTGCACCAAATGGTTCTATGTATAGGTAGAAGATAACAGGAGAAAATATGGAGCCCTGGAGGACTACACGGGTGACAGGAATCTTATCTGACATGAATGTCCTCATGTGAACAAACTGATGCTGGTTGGAAAGATAGTAGAAAATGTTATTTAAGCCAGGACAAAAGTGCTAACATGGATACAAATGGTGCATGTACCCATTTTAAGACTAATGCCAACATAGTGCTGCATACAAACTACAGTCATGCACAGTTCCGCACTTGCCTTTTCCACCTGTGGCTGTATTATAACTATTGCTCACTGTCCTTGTTTGCACCATGGACCTTGTTTGCACCATTACTGTGGTGCATCGAGCACATACAGAGGCAGGGAAACTTATTATAGATCATGTGCTGCCCAGAAGTCAGCTTTGAGCTGATGCCTGCCCTGTGAAGTGCTCTTTAGTGAAAGGCAGACTGACTGTTTGAATCTGCTGTTCAGCCTTTCACAGTGCAGGCCTGCACCTGCATTAATAAAACAACACCCCCATCCAATTGCAACAGCACTATATATATGCTGGCACAATCTTCATTAAAGATGAGGCCACTCAAGAGTCTGGAACCCCTTTTGCAATACACTTGGGCGCACTCGCTGTTGCACCCCCGAAGCACTTTATGTAATGTGGGGGGTTTTGTGTTTTTGTAAAATTGTGCATTATCAACATCGTACATAATATGAATGTGCACTTGTATTGACATGTGTATCCTTATCCAATGTTATTGTTTTTGAAACGATTTTGCCTTTTACTGGCTTATGCTTACTAAGCCTCAGTTAGGCCTCAATGCTATCTTGTTCAAAATGGATATCTCACCCTAAATGTTTACTGTTTATTATTTATGCTGCATGCAGTCAAGCAATGTTATGTATGTTTATATCTGAATTACATTGTTGTCGATGTTACAACCTTTCCAACTTGGGCTCAGTAATGTTTCAACTGAGCAAGATCTCTTCTGCTGCCTGCTGTAATGTATAAATTCACAATGGGTTGATGTTTTTATAAATAATTTGTTCTGTCATCCATGAATCACCACAGCCGTACTAGATATTAAATATTCATGTAATGGTGTAGCACTGAGGTGGTAAGGTAGTATGATGCTCTAATGTTCTGTGCTCTGATATGCTATAATTGTATTAATTTTGTTCATACCATGATGAATCTGCAGTTTTCATTCTGTCTTCCGGGAAGATTTCCTATATAAACCCTAAAATTTGGGAGTCTACCAGAGAACTCAAGAGAGACCTTTTAAATTCTACTAGAGATGCTGTTCAAATTCTTATTGACTTTGCTTATTTTTTGTATTTTCCTGTTGTTGAGATCCTTAATGGCAATCACTTATTTCATCTACTTTTATATTTTTTATATTGCACTTTATGAATAATTGTAATAAACCTTCCTAAAGCTTCAATTTCGCCATAGAACTCAATATTGATACTGTCCTTACTAAATTGTGTATATTTAGCTCTTTGATCCAGTATATTGATTCTGTGCAAACGTTGTGTGATCTTAGGCCAGTGTTGTGTGGTCTTTGAATAGTGCTGAGTACATTTGGGATAGCAGCAGGAAATATTGGGCCAGCACTTTATCATCTGGACTCAGTGCCGAGTGACCTTGAATTAGTGATGCATGATCTTGACTCAAGCACTGTGTGATATTTGCAGCCACAGAGTGCCCAGCATAGTTTTGCTATTGCTCTGTACTGAATGTAGAGGTCTAGTTGCCCCAGATACAATGACCCCTAACCCCATGGCCTGTAATGTTCCCCATACTTTCTCTGGCCAGGTGTGGCCAGAGAGTTTAAAGAAATGGGCAGAGGTCACTCAGGACTTCTGGCCCAGAGAGTCAAAGAGTGTGGCTGTGTGATTATTTAGCTCCTGCAATACCAAGCTGTGCCCGTGGCATGAAGCCACTTTACACTGGCGACGAAGGTGGGTGTCCCTTGCAGATCTCGACACACCTTTTATTGCTTCCTCACCCCCTTCTGGCATATCCAAGGCACACAACGTGGCAGTGAGAAACCACCTCCACCGCCGAGTGGGAGCCACTGTTCCAGTCAACGCAGTGCAGCGCCTGTCGAGCGCACTCCACCTGGTCTACACCACCTCTACGGCAGCTTCAAAAAGGAACCGCATGCCCCCGGCACCCCGCACCTCTGCCGCAGCCATCGTCCCTGCAGATGAGTCTGCGAGGAAGCCCGTGTACACCAGGCCTCGTGCACGATCTTGGACAACGCGTATGTGTGCTCTGTGGGCCCCAACCTGGAATCTGCCTAATTTGCCTAGCAACACTCTACGAGCGTGTCGCTCACTTGGCAGACATGTAGCTGTGTGCACCGCTCCCTGACATCCACACGTCTGCATGCCAACTGCAGGAGACCAAGACTAAGTTCCAGGCAAGGAAGGACTGGACACCTCTTGTTGCATGTGGAGCTAGCATCTGAAAATAAAGGAGAAGGAAAGCATACAAATAACACACTACAATAAGGGACAACAAGCACTAACGATACCAACAAGGAGAAGCTTCAGCAGTGAAAAACCACGGTCTATGAGTGGACTAGCAACCATGTTATGTTAAGTTATGTTA
This sequence comes from Lissotriton helveticus, assembly GCF_964261635.1. Taxonomy (NCBI): domain Eukaryota; kingdom Metazoa; phylum Chordata; class Amphibia; order Caudata; family Salamandridae; genus Lissotriton; species Lissotriton helveticus. The sequence continues at coordinate 431,105,851 of NC_136059.1, forward strand.
AAAGAGCTTATATAGCGCTTAGCTGCCCCAGCGAAGGGGCGTCTCAGTGCTTACAACTACAGGTAAGGAACGCATAAAGGCCACAGACAGAAGGGGATACCAGAAAAAACAGAGGTTAGGTTAGCGGAAAGAGGAAGGTCTTAATAGCCTTTCTAAAGGTAAGTAGACAATCTATGCCTCGGATCTGCTCCGGCAGAGAGTTCCATAGCCTGGCTGCCAGGTAGCGGAAGGAACGACCTCCCGCCCGACTGCGTTTTACCCGAGGAACATTGACCAACTGCCGATCCGACGATCGTAACCTGCGTGTAGGAACATACAGAGTGAGCAGGTTGCTCAGAAGGCTAGGGCGGGCGGATTTCAGAATTTTAAATGAAAGGCAGAGTACTTTAAATTGGATCCTACTCTCCATGGTGAGCCAGTGCAGCTTCCGAATAGTGTCAGCAGCGGAGCAGAAGCGTGGGAGACCTACAAGTGCTCTAGCTGCAGCATTTTGGAGGCGTTGTAACCAGCATATTTCGGCCTTATTAGCCCCAAGTAAAAGAGAGCTGGCATAATCAAGGCATGAGAGAATGGTGGCTTGTACAATGAGCTGCCGTGTGGTGAGGTAAAAAGATTTGAGGAGGGCCTTAAGCCCCCGCAGCAGGCCGAGACAGGTGCCGGCGACTTTCCTAGTGTGGTCCATCACAATGACAAGCACACCCTGAACACAACAATTACAGATCTAGCAGCACAGGCGGCTCAACAGAATGCATAACAATATGCACCACTGATGCAGCAAGTAGTGCAACCAGTGCCACAGCATTCCCAGATTAACACGCTGCCCCATTCAGTGAGTTGATAGACCCAGCCACCGCATCCCCCAGATGGACTGTCTGGATTGGCAGGCTAAACAACTACTTTACAGTGACACGTGAAACGGATGGAGCAGTCAAGAGGTCACTACTGTTAGACTTCGTGGGGGAGGAGACATACAAGTTGTTTGCTCATCTACCACGTAACGGGGCACCCAACGATTATGACGCCGCGGCAGGGCTCAGAATGACTACTCCGATCCTCAACTAAACCCCGATTACTAATGGTTCTCGATCTGACAAGCATGCCAGAGAGAGGGGGAGTCAATGGATGCATTCTAAGGGCCACTAAGAGAGATGGCCAGCTGATGCATGGATGATGACCAGAACAAGGAGGTAAGAACCCAAATTATCCAAGGCTCCCAAAACAAGAATCTTCGGATCCTTTTTCTGCGACAGCCAGGGATCACTCTTGAAGACATCCTCATCATGGCAGGATCACATGACCTATCTCATGCCAGAGCAACCGCGATGGACGTCACAATCACCCAAGAAGCGGAGAGGCCAGTAGCAATCAAGACTGAAAGAGCAGACGTAGTGCACACGCAGAATAGAGGCACCCAGGGCTGTGGCAAAACAAGAACACACAAGGGTTGTGCTGCGGATACTGTGGAAAGGAAGAGCACTCCCACGATAATTGCACTGCACAAGGACGGACGTACTCCTGGTGTGGCACTCCTAACCACTTTGCAAGCTTGTGCAGAGGAGGACCACGGAACCGAGGAACTCGAAGAAGAAGACCACCATCAAAAGCAGTAAAGCACATGTCACTTGAAGGTTCTGAAAACCCTAAAACGCTCAAACCACCAGCGCAACACAGACAGTACCTAGAGGATTCTTTCACCGAAGAAGAAGGTGACCGCTAGCTCATCTCCTTTGGCAGTGACCTCAAGCGAAGGCGGCGCCCACAACCCATGCGCGCCCTCAACATTGCTGGATCCCACATCACTGCGCTAATCAACACAGGAGCATCCATAAATGTGATGGGGTGCCAACAATACAAGCAGCTGAATCCGAGACCCATACTAACCCTGTTGCATGTAAGAATCCTCACATATAGCAGCCAGACACCCCTGCCCCTCAATGGTAAGATGACAGTGCAGAACAGATCAGAAAGCCACAAAATCACAATGATGTTCCATGTTTTAGACAGAAAAGCAGACAGTTTAGTAGGGAGTCACATGGCAGAAGACCTTGGCCTGGTCACATTCGCCAATGCAGTCAGAAACCTACAGACCAAGGATGTGTTAGGACTATTCCCATAACTATTCAAAGGATGTGGGAGTACGAACAGTCCCCAATTAAATTACATATCGACAAGGCATTCAAACTGGTCGCTTTGTGACACCAACGTATACCCTTCCATCTCTGACCGCTCGTCAAGCAAGAATTGAACGATCTAGAATAGCAAGGAGTCATTGAGAAGGTTACCGGGCCAACACGATGGGTTTCCACAATGGTGATTGCAGAGAAGTTGAAACAGCCAGGAAAGATCAGACTCTGCATCGACATGCCCATGCCCAACCGGGCGATTAAGCGGCAAAGACACTTGATGCTAACAGTCGATGAAATCCTGGCTGATCTAAATGGGTCCCACTGGTTCTCCAGCTAGATCTCAATGCAGGATATCACCAGCTGAGACTAGCAGAGGAGAGCCGGTACATCACAACCTTCTCAACCCACCACCTGGGACTGCGCCGCTACAAGAGGTCAAATTTTGGAATTTCCTCGGCTGCTGAAATATTTCAGAATTCTGTCTGAGAAGTGCTGTCAGGGCTCCAAGAAGTACTAAATGTCAGTGACGACATTTTGATACATTCTGCCACCATAGAGGACCATCATTGTCACCTCCGAGCCACCCTCCAACGTCTCGCCGTACATGGAGTAACCTTTTACCGAGACAAATGTCAGTTCCTTCAAAAATCCATAAAAAAGTTTGGCTACGTATTCAGCCAAGACGGAGTCAAAGTAGACCCCCAGAAGTCACAAGCCATTCAGCAAGCCCCATCCCCGATGACCGCATTGGAGACCCGGAGTTTCTTAGGTATGGCCACCTGGGGGCGGTTCATACCAAACCTGGCCACAATAGCTGAACCCCTGTGCGCTCTAGTGAAAAAGGTTGCTATCTGAAGTGGGAGAAAGAAGAAGCCTTCCAGAAGATCAAGTCGGCACTCCTGGAAAAAACCACCACGGCATACTTCGACACTACCCGGCTGACAGAACTGGTGGTGGATGTCAGCCCCGTCGGGCTTGGTGCACTCCTTTCCCAAGAGGAAAATGGGCTCCACTCGCGTTCGCGAGCAAGGCCCTCACACCGACGGAAGCCCGCTATTCTCAAATCAAAAGGGAAGAACTCGCAATTAAGTGGGCCAGCAACCATTTCCACTTATATGTCAGAGGGCACCGCTTCAGAGTGGTGACCCACAATCAGCCACTGCTTCCAATATTTAGAGGCACTGCACCACACCCAACACCAAGAATAGAGCGTTGGGCGATACAACTGCAACATTATCAAATGGAGCTAATATATCGTCCGGGAGCCAATAACCCCACTGATTTCCTGTCACCACATCCACTAGACTTGACAGAAAACATTAATGAACAGGAAACACGAACAGAAGAATACATCAATATGTTGTCCCAATGGGCTTGCGCACAAGCCCACACCAGAGAGGAAATAAAGACGGAGACTAACATCAAAGCTGTGCTTCAGAAAGTGATAGATTCCCTGCAGTAAGGTTCTTGAGAAGACTTTCTTCATGGTGCCAATGGGTGGAACAAATTGGACAAAGCCCGGCTAAGAAAGATCTGGAAAGTACGGGATGAAGTGTGCACTACAGCAGCTGGTATAGTGCTAAATGGCTCCCGGATTGTCTTCCCTGCGATTCTCCAGGAGTGAGCCACAATACTAGCTCACGAAAGGCATCAAGGGACCAAGAGGATGAAGTCAAGGATGAGACAGAAGGTGTGGTCCCCTGGCCTTTAGGCAGCTGTGAACACACTAGTGAGGAACTGCAGAGCCTGTCAACTCACTAGCAGCCAGGAAGCCCCTGTGCCTGTGAAAACTGAAGAGCCCGAGCCATCCCCGTGGTCGTGGGTAAGCCTGGACTTCGGGAGTTTCCAGATGGGCGGACAGCTCCACGAAATATATGATAGTTGAAGTGATATTGTCCACATCTTTTGCCCACCTACAACCAGTTCTAGAAAAAACATTTGTACTTTTTGGGTTGTCGCACATCATCAAAACTGACAACGGGCCACCGTTACAAGGGGGAGAGGTCAAAAACCAGTTAGCACTACTTGAAGTTCACCACCATTTCATCACTCCACTGTGGCCGCAGGCCAATGTCGAAGCCAAGCGCTTCATGCGAACCCTGAATAAAATTCTCCGAATGGAAGTGCCAGAACAGTAAGATCCTCATGTAGCGCTTCAAATGTTCTTACGAGAATACTCAGAGGTCACACTGTTCCCTGATGTTAGCTGGACCCCGTTGAGATACCAGCCCTGTGGCGGATAACTGGGTTCTGGAACCGTACAATCCTGTCCACACTGAAGCTCGGTGAACAATGAGAGGGCCAGTGGGCAAAGAAGAGCGATGGCTCGTGGCATTGCACCGGGATGAATGGTCCTTGTATGGAATCGCCACAGTAGGCGGAAATTCCACACTGTGTATGAACCTGGGCTGTGGACCGTGCTGAAGTTAAATGGAACTGTCCTAACAGCCCGATGAGGAGAAGAAACAATCACCAAAAACATTTCTTGATTGAAGAGAGTACCAGAGTCAGATGAAGAGATGAGGTCTCCTAGAGCAGCGGAGAGTGGTTACATAGCAAGCGGGGGTCTCACGCGCCGCACCCAGAGGAAGACCAAGCCCAAGCTCACCTGCCTCCAATCCAATATGGAGCGGCTGACCAAAGTACCATCGTGGAGACCCCGTCGTCAGGCAGTCCGGGAAGAAGTCAAGAAGATCGTCAGTGCAAATACAACCTGAGACCTAATCCCAGACCGAGCCATAGACTTGCAGACTTTGTGTGTTAAATGTGTTTAATTTATTTTGAACAATTATTTGGGATGGGATGTAGTGGTCTAGCTGCAGCAGATACAATGACCCCTCACCCCATGGCCCACAAGAGTCCCCACACTTTATATCACTCTCTGGCCAGGTGTGGTCAGAGAGTTTAAATAAATGGGCTGAGGTCGCTCGGGACTTCCGGTCCAGACAGTCTAAGAGTGTGGCTGTGTGATTATTTAGCTCCTGTAATACCCAAAGCCACTTTACACTGAGCACAACACTCTACACTCTCGTGCGCACACATCCAAAGAGGCTCTAGCAGACATGTGCATGCAAAACATGCAGCTTTCCAGACTCTTTTCAAAGTCCTTTTGTGAGTATCTCGAATTTCCATCTTTCTCTCCCTTTTTTCCACTCTCATGGACACACTCAATCACACACAGATTTCAAAGCATTTAAAAAATAAATCCTTTCCGCTCCCATGCTTTTCTCTGTAATTCCTGCTCTGAGGGGGCGGCCTGGACTTTAGTAAAGGACGCAGAGCAAATGGTGGGTCACACTGACAGTGTGAATGTGATTGACCATACAGGCCAGGCCTAATGGGACCCTGAACTACAAAGCTCAGCGTGAGGCTGGGCCTCTTAACACCCGGGCAGCCTGGCCTCAAAGCAAACGAGCTGTTTCTGAATATTTAACTTTCAGCAGTGGCTGTCACGTGACTATACTGTTACTTGGGCTGTCAGAGGGAGCACAGATAGACCCCTCTCTGATAGCCTCGTGCTCAGGGGCAGGGTCCGGTCGCGAGTAACCGGTGCTCTACTTGGCAATGGAGAAGAGCCAGTACTTAAGGGAAAAAAATAAGAAGCGCCAGGACTCGGTACCGGCTCATTTAACTTTTTCGTTGCCTTTTGACTTTTTTTGCAAATCTGTTGTAAATTGTAACCAAAACATCGGGTGGCACGTGCTACAAATGTCATTTGCGCCTTTAATGTTTCATACCCAATTTATATATCTTATTAAAAGAAATAACCTAGTCCATCATACACACAAAAAGAGGAATTATTTCAGAAGTATTTAAATGCAAAATACAGTACCTCCTTACAAAGTTTCAATTACCACAATAATCTGATAAACACATCAACGTTAATTGTGCCCTGGAGTTTTTGCACCATATTCGATATATTTGGTTTAAAAATGCATGCCGGATTTGACGTGTGCCTGTTATTCAATATCAAGCCTCTGGCATTCCCATAGACATTGTAGAAACACCCCTGCTGGGAGTTCGTGACCCTGTGCCTTCATCAGAACAGAGCTTCCGGCAGAGCCATGTAGATGAGGCCAGCATACAGCGCCTCCTTAGCGTCCTCTTTGTCATCCCACTGCAAGGATTTCATAACAGGCAGCGCACGTGGTTCTCAATGGACATCAGGAATATCCCAGCTAATGGAAAGAGACGTGGAACACAATGTGACAAGCGTATACAGGCCAGGAAGCTAAATGGATGGCGGATTTGAGTGCCCCCAGCTGAAGCAGTCCTATTTCGGAGTAGTGGGGAGACAAATGTTTTTGCTGTTTTGCCTTCTAGCCATATAGCAAAAATAGGCAGAATGGAGAGTGTTTTCCTCGGCCAGCTGCTCTGAAACCCTTACGTAAAAGCAGCCACCCATGTTCAAAAACGTTTGCTTTTAAATGGATCACGCCAACAATGCAGATGCTACAGGCAGATTAGATTCGAATCAATGGTGCAGGCTCACATCAGGATGTTACAAAGTGCAGAAAATTGTTCACAGCCAGGACAAGTTCATTCAGTGACATGCCTCGGGTAGGGGTGGGTTGCAGTCAAAGAGCGGCATGCTGAGCTCAGTGAGACATCCCTCTGTTACCTCTGCGCTCCCTACTTAAGCGAACAAACACCACCTTTGCCATATTATCATGTCAACATTTGTGTAATACATACAGCACTTCCAAATGTGAAATGGACGCTGTTGTCAAAGTGGAACTGTGGGGCACTGGTTGCAGCTTCGTCGTGTCTGTGTCTGTCAATGTTACACGCCCCCTCCCCAAACCTTTTCTGTCATGTAGCCACAGCTATACAGACCTCTCCAATAATTCTATATACCGCTTTTATTGACATCTGATGTTCTTCGCCATTGCAACATAGCATCACCTTGGGGTTCAGTGGGTCTTCCTTTTCTATTAACTTTACAGGTTGAGTGTCGCTGATTTTTTGTATTGTTTCATTTGCTGCATTTTATAATCTGGTATCAAGGGCAAAGAATATTGTTAACCTGAGGAATTACACACAGTTGTTATCAAATCTGCACATCATAGCAGCACAATTTACACAGAATGGTTATGTAACGTCCATTACACCAGGCCCCATATGAAGGAAGCTCTGCCGATATGTATTTTTTTCATGGTTAGCAGAATTACATATTCCCTTTACTGCTCTTTGCAGTATTCAGTCCCTTCAATTGCTTAGTGCTACTCGTAGGATCAATAGCTGAGGAAGAATATGTAATTATGTGCCTGTTCTAAAGGTGCAAGTAAAATGTATCTAAGATAATTGCTCTGGTCTTCATCGGGTGACACATGGAAAATATTGGTTTGAAAGTCTGTCTACAAGTGCTTGCAGGCATGCCACAAGAAGTCCAATTTTCATTATTTGATACGCTGCTGATTAATTTTCCAATAAAACAAGCCCTCAACAGGCACTAACTAAAAACAGAAAAGTTATCAGACGGCCATAAAAAAATGCTCCTGGAGCGGGGCGTGGTCAAGATGGGCGGCAGGTAGGGTTTGCCAGTGGCTGCTGTGCCTTGGCCTGCCATGAAATGCTGGTAATTGGAGCTCCCCTGAATCAACAGAGCGCCCCAAAAATAGATCACGACCGAAAATAGGTCTTCTGAGGTGCCTTTGACTTCAGAGGCGTCAGTGCTTCATTTGTAAAAACGGTAAGTACCCGGGCCATTCTCAGGAGGCCACTGCAGCCTCCACCACCCATTGCCCCCTGCCAGAACGTTCAACACAGTACCAACCCAACTACTAACCCTCCCACTACTAAAAGTGTGACAATATATACTATTCCAGGACACCCAAAGCTATACAAATGGTGTGGACTGCGGAATAGTCTGAAATATAAATTTAAATAACTATTGAATTCTTATACCCTGTGGTTGCGCTCACTTCAAAATTAGACACACATCACTACCATGTGGTTTACTGATATTAATGCCCGTGTTGAGAATTACGTGCCGGTGCGATGTACCAGAAACCACATGATCAAATTAAGCATTGCTACTGCAAGCACGGAGGAAGTCGAGGCAGGTGTGCATATTGGTTTCCAAAGAAGGCGGCTTCCATCGGCTCGGTCTGAAATGGAAGTGAGACGAGAAACAGAAGTCACAGGGGAACTATGTAGCACATAGAAGCGATGTCCAAGGCATCTTTCCCAGTCTCCACAGGGACTGCGAGACCACCTTCTTGGCAAAACACAGTGGTCGAAGTGGGGAAAAAAAAGTAGGGGAACTGTGGGCGGAGAATCAGAGGGCGGGAATAACCTGTGGATTGGATCAGTGGGCGGAGTTAGAGGTGTGGCCAGGATGCGCAAAACATCCCAATCTTTAGTATTTGTATGGCATTTCACTGACCAGTTACAGCTTTTTATGTTATGTAATTCAACCAATCGATACACATGATTATTTAACGATTAATATGAGCTATCGACATTAGAAACATATTCCACTTTGTGAATTTATTTTAATCACAGAATGTCCCAAAAATGCTTAAAAGTGGAAGCACGAGCCATTTGTTTGCGAGCCATGGAGTTTCTGTCATCAGCAAAAGAACGGAGCTCTGCCGTTGAACGCGCGACACGCAGGGGAGCATGGGCGGGCAGCGCCCTAGTCCCATACGATGGGCGAGCAGAGCCCTTTGCACATCACCCCTCCCTGAGCCTACCTCCTACGCAAGCAGCCAATAGGGAGGGGTCACCTGGGAAATGGGGGCGTTCCCTATGTTATAAAGAGGCGCAGCAACTATGCTCGGCCTCTCTTTCCCGCCAGGATTCCTATGCTCTGCGCTGATCCCACCCTGAACCCTGACCCAGCTGCAGAGCGGCGGGGTAAAAGTTGTGAAATTTTAACGGTCATGTTTTGTGTTGCAGGCGGAGTCACAGGGCGATCTGGAAGCAGATGGACAGTAAGGGTACCTCTGTGGCAGAAGGATACAGTCTAGATACCTCTGCCTGGCACAGTAGGGTGCCGGAGCCAAGCACCTGGAGCCGAGGGGGTTCCAGGAAACAGCGTTGGCGCCCCGTTAGTCCTTCGGGCGGTCGGGGGGCCTGAACCGACCGGGGGTGTGCCTCATTGCTCCGCCCCGACAGGGGGGGGCGGGAGTATAACAAAATGGTAATTTACTGCACCGTCAGAGCATCGTCTCGCCGTGCAAGATGGCTCCTTAGGCATGCGGGTCAGCGAGGGGCTGCCGCATTGGATCGCCTGTAAGATGACCCACCTAACTGCTACCTGTGTTGTACGAAATAAACCTGCAGCACTGCTTTCCCCACAAATATGTCTCATGAGTTTCCTTTGGTATGTAAGTGGATAATGTGTAATGCGGGGCGAGCACTGGCGGTGTGGGCACTATGAGTACACAGATAGGTCTGGGGCTGCAAGGGTGAGATCCGTACTGGATAAAAGAGGGCTGCACCTTCATTCAAGCAAAAGAGCGACCATCTGCACGATAAAGAAAGGGGAAAAAGAGAGCCTTGGACATCCATACACAACATGATACTCCCTACCAGGGTCCCCAATGAGCTCAACAACATTAATTTACTTGCTAATCTCTGCTCTGCGTCTAACCTGACTCGGATGACTTTTAATACCTCGGTGCTTTACCTTGACAAGTGAGGGATCTCTGGGGTACCCAATTAATCCGTATGTCGACAGAATAAAGCACAATACAAACCACTCGCATACAGGGTCTTGAGTTAGAGCAGCAAAAGACATGTCCCTCCTCTGAAATAACCAAGTAAGTGGACAAAGGGGGAGGTGTGAGGACACCGTCAGTGGCATCTCTCGACCTATCTATATGATGCAATGCAAATCTAGAAAGCCATACGTTACACAAACTAAATACACTGCACATAAGATTCTCACAGTGGGAATCGGCACAGCAACTCTGTAGATGCTACACTTTTGCAGGAGATTTCGAAAAAAAGTCAGAGGCTAGATCCAAGATTGAGCTGTCAGTGAAAGATATGCAAGACATCCACCCACAAATAAACCAACTACGAACGAGACAGAGTGAATAATCAGAGGCATCTACAGAGGACACAGATAGAAATGGCCCAATACCCAGACAATGCACGCTGTTCCTCAATACAAAACTGAGGGATGGCCTTTCCTTATTACCCAGAGAATTACAAAAATGATTTCAAGGATGTGAAAAATGATTTGAAAATATTGGGAGAGAGGGTCCGGTCATTAGAAGGGGCGAGGGTCGAACAAGAAGAAAGAGAATTCTTGCCTTAAGAGTTTCTCACTCTACCAAACCAATATATCTGCCTGCAGACACACTTAGCAGATCGTGAAACAGGCCATGTTGTAATACTGTATGAATCAGGTGCACCACTCAACACAGAATGCACTCATGGTGACAGTGACCTACCTGCATATGTACAACGCCTTTTCAAAGAGCTTCTCAAGGCCACTGAAGCAGAAGAAACCTACTTGACATGGCCCACCAGACAGACGCTGTAAAAGCCTCCAAGACATGCCCTCGTGACATTCTTAGGATGGAACACGTCTTCCACCGGAAACAGGAAGTAATGAAGTAATGTCGACAACAAGAGACAACTTGGACATTAGCTATAAGAGTCATATATTTATCTATTTCTAAGACGTATCAAACATCATTCTGCAGTAAAGAAGAACCTTACCGCCAACGTTTGAGTGCTTGACATAACAGAAGTTCAACAACTGTTTGATTATCAGATTTCAAGATAGAAAAGTCCAACTCTCCTGACTTAAATCCAGAGCGCTCAACTACCTGAGGATGATGAGGCTTCCGAACCTACAACCATAGGCCCTCATTCCCACACTAAAGACCCTTGAGCAGAAAGAGCAAGTTCAACTGGGAAAGTGAAAAAGAGGTACACAAAGCCGACTTAATCCATCTTAAATTGATAGAGGAATCACTGTCATTTGGGACTTAGAGTTAAAATGAAGGGGTAGTTGATCAATGGAACACAGAACCCAATGTACAAACCCTAATGCTGCCTCTTGAAAATGGTCATCTTTTGCCTGGTATTCCCCCCCTCAATTTTTGCTTCACCCCCCGTTTTTTGCTGAACCAGTTTTAGTTAGCATTAGGAGGCTGCACACTTTAGCCCTGGTAGCCAGTGATAAAATACTAGTGCTCTCCCTTCCAAATATGGTAAAACTGGAATACACCTATATTGGCACTTTTATTTTACTTAATTTACTTATATGTTCATATTAAACGTACTACATGTACACAGGATTTGTAAAATAAATGCTACAAGTGGGCTGCAGCACTCAAAGAGCCACCCTTAGAAGTAGGGCTGTAAAACGGTTAACTGATGGAATATCAATAGTAAAAACATTGATGGTAAAAATATTGAAAAAAAGATATAGATTGTAAAAATATCGACTTCCTATACTTAAACAGGTAAGTACAAAAATATTGAATCAAAAATATCGAAGTCAAAAATATAGATGTAAAAAATATCGATTTAAAAATAAAAATAAAATAATATAAAATATAAATATTATCTTTAACAAAATAAATTAAATGTAATATACATTTTAACTAAGTATAAAAATTAAACCTAATTAAAAAAATAAAAACACACAAACATAATCATTTATATATATACATATATTTACTTTAAAATAATTTATTACATATTATCTTTATTTAATCTTTAAACTTTAAACTTTTAAATTATATAAATATAAAATATATACATATATCAATATTTTAAAATTAAACAAAAACATTTTATAATTATTTAAAACATTAAACTTTTAAAACAAAATAAAAACGTACATTTAGCAATAAAATAAATACAAAAGCAGGGAAAATGTTGGATAACGCAGGGGTAAAAATTACTGTTCCCACTCCAGTGAGTGCAACAGTAGGAAAAGTGTTGGGTAGTGGAGGGGAAAAAATATTATTCCCACTCCAGTGAGTGAAACAGTAGGGAAATTGTTAGATAGCAGAGGGGCAAGGATTACTATTCCCACTCCAGTGAGTGCAACAGTAGGGAAAGTGCTGGATAGCGGAAGGATACAAATTACTATTCCAACTCCAGTGAGTGCAATAGTAGGGAAAATATTGGATAGCGGAGGGGTAATACCTACTATTCCCACTCCAATGAGTGCAATAGTAGGGAAAGTTTTGGATAGCGGAGGGGTAAAAATTACTATTCCCACTCCAGTCAGTGCAACAGTAGGAAAAGTATTGGATAGCGGAGGGGTAAAAATTACTATTCCCACTCCAATGAGTGCAAAAGTAGGGAACGTTTTGGATAAGGGAGGGGTAAAACTTACTATTCCCACTCTAGTGAGTGCAAAAGTAAGGAAAGTATTGGATAGCGCAGGTGTAAAAATTACTATGCAATGAGTGCAAAATTAGGGAAAGTTTTGGATAACGGAGGGGTAAAAATTACTATTCCCACTATTCCCACTCCAGTGAGTGCAACAGTAGGGAAAGTATTGGATAGCGGAGGGGTAAACATTTCTATTCCCACTCCAGTGAGTGCAACAGTACAGAAAGTGTTGCATGGCAGATAAACAAAAAATACTAATAACATTTAAACAATTAAAAAAAGATAATAATCTTAAAACGAAATAAACATAATTTTAAAAAATATACAATCAAATATATTAAACATATGAAAATAACACTTATTATCATATTAATTACATACGACAAAAGGTAAACACATTATATAAAAGAAATTGATAAATACATTTATAAACCAAATTTATTTAAAAGGAACAAATATTAACAAACCCATTATTTGAAACAAATGTATTTTATTGTATTTCCTACCCTATAACACCACACAAATAAATAAATACATCAACAATTGTATTTAAATGTATTTACATAATTAAAAATTAATTTAAAATGTATTATTAATAAAAAAGATAATAAACATTATTTTTTATTTTTTATTGAGCAGAGCATTAAGAACACAACAATCACATGTGAAATACAATAACAGGAATCGTTCATAAGTTAACATTTAGATAGATCAACTTCATTACTTACATAATAATAAAAACCAGAGAAGCCGTCTTAGATAAAGAAATCATATTTAGCTGCTGATGTATTTTAAGAGCTACAGTGAGTATGTGCAAAGAAGCCAGAAAATAACTCCGCACTAAAGTGCTAGTGCTAAAATGCTATAATTAACAAAAACAAAACTCCAAACTCTGTTTTCAGATTAATACTCCTGGTCAGTCTAGTATTCCAAATTATTCAAAAACTTCCAATTCTCATTAAACTTTTTTGGAAGCACCCACTCGCATTCCTCGAAAGCCCTCATCTGTTTCATTTTATTGAACCCTTTGTCATACGTGGGAACTTCCCTTGACTTCCAATTCAGAAGAATCAAAGAGCAGGCCATTAAGCAGGCGATGGAAAGAAAAATCTCTTCAGCCTTCCTCAAATTAGTCAGATCTTTGCTGATTCTGAACAGGGACACCTCGGCCTCTGGCAATATCCTTTTCTTCATTGCCCTGTTTAAGGCCAAAAAAATCTTCTCCCGGAAAGGCCCTATTCTAGGACATGTAAAAAAGATATAAATCCAGTGCCCTTCACCTTCTGCCTGGCAGTGAAAGCATCTGTTTTCGACTTCCAGATATTTTTGATTTAGTGCTTTCGGTGTAAAGTAAGCAAGCCACCGAGATAGGAAGGCCTTTCTTTTGAAATTAGCTCTCTCGTAAACATATGATTTCCCATTCTTGATTGGAGAAGGTACATTGTGTTTCCCGCGTCACCCTTTCAAGATGACTCTCCACCAAATGGGATTGACCCTGGTTACGCAACAGACGATACCAATTCTCCACTCCACTTAACTCAGCTCCGAATAGGGCTGTCGCCAGTTTGGTCGGTGCTCCAAAAGAAAAAATCAGTTGATTAAAAAAATGAACAATCTGTAAATACTCAAAAAAAAGCAGGGTGTCTCTGATCCCCACTTCTCTTCAGCACCTCTTGCCAAGTGATTACCCTGTCTTGGATTACGAAGTGTCTTAACTCTTCTAAACCACAAACCTTCCAGTTTCTTAAGTGATGACATTGGATTTGGAGATCGAGGTTTTTACATTCCCCCAATTTTAAATAATGAAACGCAGAGGAGCCTGTTCCCTTAAAAAAGAATTGAAGCCTTTTGGAGTAATATTTCATCATCTTATATCTCGATTTTTTTAGTTTGGAGGTTTTTAAAACTATCGGAATATGAGACCCGGCTTCCTGCACCATTTTCTCCAAAAAAAGTTATCTTTCAACCCATTAAAAGTGAATAAACGAGCTGATAAATCTAAGAAGGCTGCTTCATAGTAAGTACGGCCAGTCCACCCTGTTCAATAGTTAATTGGATCGAAGCAAGCTTAACCCACAATGTCTTTTATCCCCAAACAAACTGTCTAAACATGGTTTCCAATATAGTTAATTTTAATTTTAATCAGTAAATTAATAAACAGAAAGACAAGTATCGGGAGAATGGACATTTTTATAAGAGATACACGTCCTACCAAGGTTAAAGGAAGTAACAACCCCCTATCCAAAATTGCTTTATTTTACCCTGCATTTTTTCAATCAATCAATCAATCATAATATTTGTATAGCGCACTACTCACCCGGAAGGGTCTCAAGGCGCTTGGGGGAAGGGGTCTGCTATTGCTCGAACAGCCAGGTCTTGAGTTGTCTCCTGAAGGCGAGATGGTCCTGGGTCAGCCGAAGGTGGATGGGGAGGGAGTTCCATGTCTTGGCCGCCAGGTAGGAGAAGGATCTGCCTCCGGCGGTGGCTCTTCGGATGCGTGGTACGGCGGCGAGGGCGAGGCTTGTAGAACGTAGCTGGCAGGTGGGCGTGTAGAAGGTCAGGCGGTCGTTGAGGTACTTGGGGCCCAGGCCGTGGAGAGATTTTTGTGCGTGGGTGAGGAGCCTGAACGTGATCCTCTTGCTGACGGGGAGCCAGTGCAGGTCCCTCAGGTGGCCGGAGATGTGGCTGCGTCGGGGGATGTCCAGGATGAGTCGGGCGGAGGCGTTCTGGATGCGTTGGAGTCTTTTCTGTAGCTTGGATGTGGTTCCGGCGTAGAGGGTGTTTCGGTAGTCCAGTCGGCTGGTGACGAGTGCCTGGGTGACCGTCTTCCTGGTTTCGGTCGGGATCCATCGGAAGATCTTGCGGAGCATGCGTAGGGTGTTGAAGCATGATGAGGAGACGGCGTTGACTTGTCTGGTCATCGAGAGGGAGGAGTCCAGGATGAAGCCCAGGTTGTGTGCGTGGTCTGTTGGCTTGTGAGTGGTGCCCAGGGCGGGGGGCCACCAGGAGTCGTCCCAGGCGGAGGACGATGGTCCCAGGATGAGGACTTCCGTCTTGTCTGAGTTCAGTTTCAGGCGGCTGTTCTTCATCCACTCGGCGACGTCTTTCATCCCTTCATGTAGGCTGGTTCTGGCGGTGTCGGGGTCTCTGGTGAGGGAGAGGATCAGCTGGGTGTCGTCGGCGTAGGAGATGATATTGAGGTTGTGTTGACGTGCGATGGCTGCAAGAGGTCTCATGTAGATGTTGAAGAGGGTTGGGCTGAGTGATGATCCTTGCGGTACGCCGCAGATGACTTCGGTGGCCTCGGATCGAAACGGGTAGAGGCGGACTCTCTGTGTTCTTCCGGCGAGGAACGAGATGATCCACTCCAGTGCCTTCTCTTGGATACCGATGATGCTGAGGCGTTGAACTAGGGTGCTGTGGCAGACAGTGTCGAACGCTGCGGAGAGGTCCAGGAGGAGGAGGGCCGCTGTTTCCCCGTTGTCGAGCAGGGCTCGGATGTCGTCGGTGGCTGCGATGAGGGCGGTCTCGGTGCTGTGGTTGGCTCTGAAGCCGGACTGCGAGGGGTCAAGGGATCCGTTCGTCTCGAGGAAGGCGGCAAGCTGTCTGTTGATGGTCTTCTCGATGACTTTGGCAGGAAAAGGGAGGAGAAAGATGGGGCGGAAGTTCTTGAGGTCGGTGGGGTCCGCTGTTGGTTTCTTCAGTAGGGCGCTGAGCTCGGCATGCTTCCAGCTCTCCGGGAAGGTGGCGGTGTTGAAGGAGGTGTTGATGATGTTCCGGAGTTGGGGTGCGATGGTGGAGTCGGCTTTGTTGAAGACGTGGTGGGGGAAGGGGTCTGTTGGAGATCCGGAGTGGATGGTGTTCATCGTGCGGGCTGTGTCTTCGGTGGTCACCGTGGTCCAGGTGCGGAGGGTGGCGGTGGGGGGCGTTGGTTCGACGGTTGGGTGCGTGGATGGTGCGTCGAAGCTGTTGTGGATGTCGGCGATGTTGCGGTGGAAGAACGAGGCGAGAGAGTCGCAGAGATCTTGTGAAGGAGTAATGTCGTTGTTGCCGGTGCTGGGGTTGGAGAACTCCTTGACGATGCTGAAGAGTTCCTTGCTGTCGTGGGCGTTGTTGTCCAGTCGTTCCTTCAGTGATTTCTTCTTGGTGGTGCGGATAAGCTGGTGGTGATTGCCGGTGGCGTTCTTGAGGGTAGTCACGTTGTCTGTGGTCCGATCGAGGAGCCAGGCTTTTTCGAGGGTGCGGCAGTTCTTCTTGGAGTCCTAGTTCAACTTAAATAATTGTTGATATTGAATAGAGACATATATCCCTAAATATCGTACGGAGTCGGGTTTTGCTGCTTGGATCTTAAGATTGGCTGAGAGAAAATTTCTGTCAGTATTCAATATGAGAAATTCAGTTTTATTTTGATTTATTTTATAGCCCCCAATTAACTCAAACTCATTAAATTCCCTCATAACCAACTCCAAGTTCTGGTTACTGGGTTTCAGGTATAAAATTATGTCGTCCGCAAATAGCGTTAGCTTGGCCATACCGAAGAGTGGGGAATTAATTGCATCATTTTCATGTATAAGGATGGCTAATGGTTCTATAAAAAACGTAAACAGTGAAGGGGAAAGCGGACACCCCTGTTTTGTCCCCCTATTTATTTTTACTGTACCCACCCGTTTTGCATTTATTACCACCTGAGCCTTTGCCACCTGATAGATGCTTCGCAACATTAGAATGATCTGGGGAGGAATAACAAATCTAGCAAGAGCTAAAAACAAAGTATTCCAATTAACCAGGTCAAAAGCTTTTTCCGCATCAACCATCATAATACAAGCCAGGGTTAAGGTAATGTTGCAATAATCCAACGCCTGTATTAATAATTTGGTATTTGCGGATATTGATCTACCAGCTATAAACCCAGTCTGATCTTTATGGATTATTTCCTGAGCTGCGGGTGAAAAGCACTGCGCCCAGACCTCATTAAGATCTTATAGACGGCATTGAGGAGGCTCCTAGGTGTATAAGAATTTATATCTCTTGATTTTTTTCTTTTTTCACAAAACTGACAACTGATGCCTCTTTAAAGGGCAAGGGCAGCCCCCCATTTTTTATGTAATTAAACAGTTTCGTCATGGGTGTAGTCAATTCTTTTGTGAATACCTTGTAAAATTCTATTGGGAGTCCATCCTCCCCACATGCTCTAGCTCCAGCCGTTGATCTTAGGACGGCCAAGATTTCCATACCTTCTTGATCTGCTTTTAACTGATCCACCAAGAAATTGGATAGTCTTTGGAAATTTACTTTATCAAAATATCCCTGAATGACATCTTCCCCAACCGGATATTCTGTTGTGTAGAGCTGCTGACAATGCTCCATAAAAACCTGCGCAATCTCGTCACTATTTAATACCACTCCTCCAGTCTTAGACTCTATCACCTTCGAGATTAAAGCTGTTTCTTATCTAGTTTTAGTGGAGCTAGCTAGCAATTTTCCAACCAATTTGGCTATTTTCATAGACCAGTTGTTGGTAGGTACGGGAGCTACTGATCTCTTCTAATAAGAATTCCCTCAATGCCTGTTTGGTGTCTTCAAGCTGATGGGAACCTGACACAGTTCTCAAGACCTGTGCCCTTGCCACTGTCAGCCAGAGTTCAGCTAATTTAGCTCAATGAATTCTCGACTGGGCGGCCGAGAAAGAGATAATTTGTCCCTTCACCGCCGGCAGAAAACCCCCCCCGAACCGAAAAGGGTTCTGCGTCTCCTCGTTGATCCTAAAATATTCAAGGATCCATATCTGGTCAGGTGTGACTTGGCCTGCAAGTGCAAGCCCAGTAGCCAGCAACACCTGTTATTAGTTCTGTAATTGTACATTCAGTTATGGGCAAAAGACCAACTAATCGTGAGGAAATTCCATTTTGGACTGCTTAAAAAAATCGATCAACTTGAAGCTGTTTACCCCTTATGGGACCACAAGACAAGCAAATAATTTTAACTATGTGCTTACTTACTGGGATGGTTCCCACTCTTGGAGGCTGTAACACCTGGGTGGCAATTCGTGCCACAGTCTATACTATCTGTCATGGCACTCTCTCGATGGTTGTTTTACCAAACATTCTCAAAAAGATACAGAATGAACATGGGGCAGGTTCTGCCCTAAAAATGGGGATGAAACTAATGGGTAATTTTCCCATAGTCTCCAAAATGATTCTTTCTAATGTTAAAGGTGAAGCAGCATCTCTGGGTAATCACCAGTGACTTACAGTGGCGGCAGTAGTCGGCCACGAATGTGAGTTGCCCATAATTATTGCTAATACATATACATCTTTAGAACACAATAATTTGGGAACCAAACCTTCAGTACCACCACTTGGCAAGCCTACCACTGACAAGGCTAAAAGACCAGCCTAGAAGTTTGCTAAAAACCATTGGGACACATCTAAACAACAACAAAAAGGTAAACCTCACAGAGGTTCTCCACGCCTAGAGTCCTCTGAGAGGCGGTACGATTTTCTTGGCTTACTAAAATCAAGATGTCAGACAGGTTTCAGGTTCCTGATACATGTTCTTCTATTTCCATTCAGGAATCTTCTTAGCAGCAGTATGCAAGAGGAGGATGATCTGAATGAAGACAGGAAGAGTATGTGAAGCTGAAAAGGGAGACACAATGCTCGTCTGATGTGAAGATAAAGACAAGACTCCTCAGTATAAAGCCCTGTTTCAGAAAGAGAAAGTAGTGACTTTGACTGCTTAATATGCTGCAGGCAGTGAGAAACCTTCTCTTGAACAGGAGTTGGGCGGTGACTCTCCTTGACAGCGTAACAGAGGTCACCATAGTATGCTGGAATCTCCAGGAGTTTCTGGTAGCGAAAGTAACTGATACCTTTGTTACAGTTAAAACCTTAGATACATGCATTGCCCCTCCAGACAGATAATATCTCTTAGATATTGAAATTGAAGGTGACGTTCAATTCACCATTAAAACAATTGTCTGGGAGAATGTAACTTTGTCTTACAACATTCTCTTGGTGAAGGTTGATTGGCTCCCCATTTGTAATTGCATCAACCCAAAGAGAGGTTATGTGATTGTTCCTTCTTCTTCTCACCTTGTCCCTGACAAAGTCAAACAAGCTTATGCAGCCAAATGGGCCGTTGCATTGGCCCCCTGAACTTTACTGCAATCATGCTGGCTGGGAAAAGGATTCCCCTTATCATATTATATCTGTACGGTCCACCCCACATGTGCAGCCAGAATATCAAATTAAAGGGGATGCTAAAGCACCCATTAAATAAATTATCTCCCAGTTGGAGCACCAGGGGTTATTGAACCCTGTATCTCTTAAACCAATAATCCCCTTTTTCCTGTTTTAAAGTCGGATCATTCTTATCACATTGTCTTAGACTAAAACATTTAAGTAGTCATACAAGCTCATTTGTGTTGCAAAACACCCACAGTATGACACTCAGGAGCAATGTGGCCCATAAAAATTACAAAACCACCTTTGATATTTACAAAGGTTTTTTCAGTCACAATTTGGCCCCTGAGAGCCAAGACTTGTCTTCTTTTAGCACCATGGGCTTTTAAATGCTCTATGCATGACTTCCTATGGGCCAGAAGAATAGCCAAGGAGTTTTTGCAGTACAAATTGTGTTGATTCTTTGCGATATTGACCCTGGCGCCCTGTCCTACGTAGGTGATATCTAGTTAACGGATGATGAATTGAATCCCCATTTAGCCAGATTAGATCGCATATTAGTGGGTTTTGCTGAACTTGGCTACCAGTTCAACTTTAAAAAGGTCTAATATAGCTTTTCTAAGTGTCCTCTTCCTGGGATATGAACTTAACCATGATAATCTTGTCCCTCATTTTTTTGAGAAATGTGTGCAATTGCAACTTCCAAACCCCTTCAACAAATTGTTGTCCCAGCTAGATTTTTGAATTTTGGCAGGACATACATACCTGAATATGCCCAAAACATAAAACCACTGTATGCATTGATACACCCTGATTTTTTCACTGTATGCTGGACACCAGCACACACAGATACACTCAGATTGCCACTTGCATACACATCACTACCACGAATCTGGTCACCCATCTTTTACCAGGTGCAATTGGAACAAAAAATACATCAACTTTGAAGAAGGTGAAACAGTGTCGCTAGCGTATATATCACATTTATATTCAGGTGCCAAAATGCGTTCTGCTTCCTCTGAAAAAATACTAACATCCATGCAAATGGATATCCTTAAAGACCGGCCACTTTCTCAAGGGAAACATATTCTTGTCATTACTCCAATGCCACCCATAGAGGATGTCACCAAAGCTATCATCCCTAACGCTAAGACCCTCCATTCCAGATGGATACAAAGGGCTGCATCTTTGACAGCTGTTGTGGACTTTGTATTTGACCCTTCTTTGCATACACAAGAATTACTACATTATGAGCATGCCATCTACTACCTCTTGATCAGTGTAAATATATTATTTCCACTGAAGGTTCAGCTCAACCTGCTACATGTTCTAGGCAGCAATATTCAGCCACACGCACCATTATTATTGGTATTATGTTGGATGGCGTTTTCCAACTTCAAACAACTTGCATGCAGTCTTTAGGAGACTGCAATGTTCAGTTGGCCGAACTGAAGGCTTTACTTCTTGGACTTGAAAATACAGATCTCAAATTCCCGACTCTTATTGTGTGTGATTCGTATTGCTGTGTATGGTCCTTTAATGACAATCTATATTATTGGCAACAAAATGGATTCAGAGATTCAAAGGGTAGTACAATCAAGCATAAACTGCGTTGGGTTAAAGAGGCAGACCTTAAGGGCCCGATTCACAGAACTAACTTAAGACAAAATCCTAAACTTACTACCATTTTGGTATTCACGGAAGGCACTTACTCATTTTGGTATTCACAGAATGCACTTACTCATTTCGGTATTCACAGACGTTAGGAGTACTAACTTTAGGACTCTTAAATGCCTTCTGTGAATACCGAAAGTCTTAAAGTTAGGATTTTTCTCAATTTATTAGTAGTAAAGTTAGCACTCCTAACTTTACGACTCCTAAATGCCTTCTGTGAATACCGAAAGTCTTAAAATTAGGATTTTTCTCAATTTAGTAGTAGTAAAGTTAGGACTCCTAACTTTTGGCCTCCTAAATGCCTTCTGTGAATACCGAAAGTCTTAAAATGTTTTTTTTCTCAGTTTAATAGTAGTAAAGTTAGGACTCTTTACTTTAGAACTCCTAAATGCCTGCTGTGAATACTGAAAGTCTTAAAAATAGGATTTTTCTCAATTTAGTAGTAGTAAAGTTAGGACTCCTAACTTTCGGACTCCTAAATGCCTTCTGTGAATACCAAAAGTCTTAAAATTTGGATTTTTCTCAACTTTACTAATACTAAACTGAGAAAAAACCTAATTTAAATACTTTCGGTATTCACAGAAGGCATTTAGGAGTCCTAAACTTAGGAGTCCTAACTTTACTACTACTAAATTGAGAAAAATCCTAATTTTAAGACTTTCGGTCTTCACAGCAGGCATTTAGGAGTTCTAAAGTAAGGAGTCCTAACTTTACTACTACTAAACTGAGAAAAAACCCAATTTTAATACTTTTGGTATTCACAGAAGGCATTTAAGAGTCCAAAAGTTAGGAGTCCTAACTTTACTACTACTAAATTGAGAAAAATCCTAATTTTAAGACTTTCAGTATTCACAGCAGGCATTTAGGAGTTCTAAAGTAAGGAGTCCTAACTTTACTACTACTAAACTGAGAAAAAAAAACATTTTAAGACTTTCGGTATTCACGGAAGGCATTTAGGAGTCCAAAAGTTAGGAGTCCTAACTTTACTACTACTAAATTGAGAAAAATCCTAATTTTAAGACTTTTGGTATTCACAGAAGGCATTTAGGAGTCCTAAAGTTAGGAGTCCTAAGTTTACTACTACTAAATTGAGAAAAATCCTAACTTTAAGACTTTCGGTATTCACAGAAGGCATTTAAGAGTCCTAAAGTTAGGACTCCTAACTTCTGTGAATACCGAAATGAGTAAGTGCATTCTGTGAATAACAAAATGAGTAAGTGCCATCTGTGAATACCAAAATGGTAGTAAGTCGCTGCCACCGATGACATACGAACTCTGATGGACAACGGAGAGACAGCGGCCCTCATCCTCCTGGACCTCTCCGCGGCTTTCGACACTGTCTGCCACCGCACTCTAATACAGCGCCTCGGCAACATCGGAATCCAGGACAAGGCACAGGAATGGATCGTCTCCTTTCTCGCCGGAAGAACACAAAGAGTCCGCCTACCACCGTTCAAGTCAGAGGCCACCAAAGTCATCTGCGGCGTCCCTCAAGGATCCTCACTGAGCCCCACCCTCTTCAACGTCTACATGAGCCCCCTCGCGGCCATCGCACGCCAACACAACCTCAACATAATCTCCTACGCCGACGACACCCAGCTGATCCTCTCCCTGACCAACGACCCCGCCACCGCCAGAGCCAACCTGCACGAAGGGATGAGAGAGGTAGCCGAATGGATGACGACCAGCCGCCTGAAACTGAACTCGGACAAGACGGAGGTCCTCATCCTGGGCTCCGCGCCCTCCGCCTGGGACGACTCCTGGTGCCCCCCACCCTGGGCACCGCACCCAAACCGACGGACCACGCACGCAACCTGGGCTTCATCCTGGACTCCTCCCTCTCCATGACCAGACAAGTAAACGCCGTCTCCTCGTCCTGCTTCAACATCCTGCGCATGCTACGCAAGATCTTCCGGTGGATCCCCACCGAGACGAGGAAGACGGTCACCCAGGCCCTCGTCACCAGCCGACTGGACTACGGCAACGCCCTCTACGCCGGAACCACCGCCAAGCTCCAGAAGAGACTCCAGCGGATCCAGAACGCCTCGGCCAGACTCATCCTCGACATCCCCCGACGCAGCCACATCTCGGGACACCTGAGAGATCTGCATTGGCTCCCGGTCAACAAGAGAATCACCTTCCGTCTCCTCACCCACGCACACAAAGCCCTACACAACCAAGGCCCGAGCTACATCAACAACCGGATCAACTTCTACACCCCCAAGCGCCTCCTCAGATCAACCAGCCACGCCCTCGCCGCCGTCCCCCGCATCCGAAGAGCGACAACAGGAGGAAGGTCCTTCTCCTACCTGGCCGCCAAGACCTGGAACTCACTCCCAACCGACCTGCGCCTGACCCAAGACCACCTCTCCTTCAGGAAGAAGCTCAAGACCTGGCTGTTCGAGCAGTAACGGCACCCCCCCCCCAAACCAGCGCCTTGAGACCCTACGGGTGAGTAGTGCGCTCTATAAATGACCTGATTGATTGATTGAAGTTTAGGATTTTGTCTTAAGTTAGTTCTGTGAATCGGGCCCTAAGAATAGGTTGCCACAAAGACATGTATTACATACACTGAAATATCAATGTGTGGGATTATACGCTGTAGGGAATTCTTTGGCTGATGAAGCTGCCAAATCTGCAGTCTTCACAGCTACAGTAGCTGCAGTTACACACTCTATACTCTTATAGACAATGATATCTTGGCTGCAATTAATGCACTTAAAAATGACACCCCTTTACCAAATTGTTTTCCTTCTAAAAACCTTTATCATTTAAATGACCAGAATGTTCCTTTTGTAACTATTGCTGCAGTTGGCGATTGCTTGATTCTTACGCTAGACCGCAGACATACGTTGGTAATTACTGCACATGAAGGTGTTGCTTCCACGCATGCAAGAATGTCAGCCACAATTTCTCAGCTACAGCAAAATGATTGGTGGCAAAGATTATACCAACAGGCCAAAAATTATGCCCTCTATTGTGACATTTGTCAAGATATTAAAAGCTTCTACGCGGCCTGTCCACAGCAGACATAACTTTTGATTTCCAACAAACCCTTTGGCTGTATTTTCATGGATCACTGCGGTCCACTAACTTCAGATACTGCATTCAAATTCATTTTGGTTGAACTTGATTCTTGCTCTAGATTCCTATGGGTTTAGAAAAAGTGCTTGGCTGATGCCTGAACAGTTATTGATGACTTGCAAGTCTTTATCTGTACTTATACATGCTGTGTATTCCATTCGGACCATGGACCGCCTTTGTCTTCTAAAGCGTAATGAGATTTAATGATGTCCCTGGGGTTACTGGTACATTCCTCTTCTTCATATAGACCTGGGGGCAATTCTGATGTGGAAAGAATTAACTGTGACTTAAAACAGTCCTTTACGGCTAGAGTATTAGGTACTGGGAGTGGTTGGTTCAAACAACTCAATTGGGTCCAACAAGCTCTTAATAACCACCCTAAAAGATCTCTGGTGGGGGGTTCCTGTGAGAAGTACTTTTTGGCATCAAGATGTATGTTCCAGACCTTGACGGTCCAGACATTGTGTCAGCTTCCGCAACCTCTGATGAATATAACCAATGTGCTGCCTTACAGGATCTACACATTTTTGTGACACTCATTCTAGCGTACACTTGCACACACCTCTCTCTCCCGCTGCGGACACAAAGCTTGAAGTTTCCAGCTAAATTCTAAAAATTGGAGATCTCATTTGAGAAAAGTCGCGATTAAAAATGATTTCGGCCCATCCTGCCGTGCTCCTGTGTCAGTACTTGGAGTCCAAGTTACAAGAACTGTAATATTGCTACCGCCTCCTGGTTCTAGAGCCAAATGCTTTGTCTCCATTGAACATGCCAAACTACACCATGTGACCGATTCTACATAGTAAGCTGTAGGGTGTTTGTGCTCCTCCATGAAGCATTCCCTTGCAGCCAGTGAGCACCACTGATGCTGATACTTCCTGGTTGAGGACATGGGGGAGTCTTAGGGCCATATGTATCAACAAACCCTTTTGAGATTCCTAAATAGCGATTTTTAAGGAATCGCTATTTAGCAATCGCAAAATGGTATGTATGAAGAAATTCGCTATTTTTTAGCGATTCCTTAATCTTCCTTATTTGCGAATTCGCATTTTGCGAATTCGCAATTAAGGAATAATTTCCAATGCATTCGGAATGATTGCGAAATAATTCTCAAATTGCGAATTCGCAATTTGCTAATCGCAATTTGAGAATGATTTCAAGGTTGCAGGGGTGTTTCAAAGACACCCTGCTGCACCCCTTAAATGTACATGTGTGTGCATCTGGCGCACATACATGCCCTATGGGCATGTGTGTGCATCACATGCCACCTTCAAAAATGCCAAATTGTGCATTTTTTGAAGAATTCGCAAGTTACCATCATCTACAAGTTGGTGGTAATTTGCGAATTCTTAACCATAATTCGCAACCCAAAAATGCTACATACATAGCATTTAAGGAATCGCAAAATTGCGATTCCTTAAATGCTATGGCAAAATAAGGAATCGCAAATCTTTGCTATTCCTTATTTTGCGAATATTTCATACATCCCAAAACATGCAAAAAGGCCGTTTGCGATTCGCAAAAGGCTTGATACATATGGCCCTTAGTCCTCCACCAGCAAATGCCCAAAATGATGACGGGTTGTACTACTGCGTCTTCTACAGTGGATGTCATTTATACTGATCCACTGTTAGTAGATCCACCTTTGTTAGATTTTTTGAGTCCCACTAGTGAACCCGGGCCTCCAGTTTTTCAATGAAGTACCTCTGGGTTTTCCATGAATCAAGATGATTTTTCTTCAGCCAGTTCTTCTATTTTGCATCTGCCTCCAGCACAGATTTGTGTTTTTATTTCATGGTTGGAACAAGGTTTAGGGAATGGAAACCCTATTTGGGGCCTGCTCAATTCCTACGCAAATGATCTTTTTGAATGACACAGTCAAGCAACCTACATGTCTGAGTTTGGCAACAATTTAAGAAATGAATGCTCCAACAATGCCTCTATTGCCTACTTTGAGACGTCGTAAGGTTTTGACAAACTACACCAAAGAAAAACTCAATAGCATGGTGCAGAATGGTACATTCAATTCCACACTTCCACACCTGGGTTAAAATCAAGAAGAACCAATCCCCAATACTCTCAATCAGAAGATTCTAGTATTTTTACCACATATTCGATTGGAAAATTGGGCAACAATGGTTGGAACATTCCAAATTGTTTGTAGTGAAACAACATCTTTCTCTCTGTTTGAGGGCATGGATTTGTCAGATTTTCTTTTGAGTCCCAAATCTCCACGTCCTGAAATATTTATTTATGCTATCTATATTGAAATTTGGAAATTGCCCCAAATAGAAGCTGCTGCACATTTAAGGCAAATTGACCAAGATAATTTCGATAAAGTACTTGCTTTGCTATTGTTGACAATAGTATAAATTAGCTGGCTACTTGTATTTGTAATTTAAATTGCATTATGTCATCTGATATTGACATTATGCACAGTGACCTGTCAACATTGTATCGTATCAAGACCCTCAAGACCTGGCTCTTCGGCTAACGGATCTGCTGATCCCTCCCACCCTACCAGCCCCTTGAGACCCTCACGGGTGAGTAGCGCACTTACAATTCCCTGATTGACTGATTGATTGATTGATAGGCAAAGTCAGCTTAGCTCTATGATGCAGTTTAACTGGGCACTTCAAACACTTAAGAATGGGCATGTACTATGGCGCTATCTAAATTCCAGTAGATTATTTTTGCCTTTTAACTGAGCATGCAAATAACAACTGATGGTGATGAAAGACACATCCTACACAATGCTGATCTTAGAGAAGTTAGAACAACTTCCCTTCCCTATAGCTGAAACACCATCAGCTATGTGTGGTTAATACACAGCGTTATCTCTTTCCCTATTTCAACATTTCAGTTCACTGCTTGCATTAAACATTTTCCTGTTGGTAGATATGAACCACTTTACGTAGCTTCATTTATGAGTTTATGGTAATTTCCTTTCTCCTATCGTTGTGAATGTGCCAATAAGGATGTTTTCCTTACTGAAGAGGAAGGCAGCTCTTAAAATCCACTGCACCTGTAATACCTCAGTGCCGAATAAGGCCGGTTATTTAAAAGGAATCCTAGTTATCGCAATTCTTCCACTTATTACGGTCCTTTCAAATGGAAGTCATTTAATGATTAGTGATCAAGACTGTTGCTGTCTGCGGGAATGAGTTCACTATATTTTGTCCATTTCTCAACTTGTCACTTTTGGCAACAACGTCCAATCCCCTCCTACATATGGGATTGTAGATAGCTTGTGGTGTCCTTCCCTTCCAACTTTGAAAGCAGATTTCGACCAGCTAAATAGACACAAAGCACTGCTGTTTTTAAAAGAGGCAGCTCTCACATCTGCTTGCTAAACCTTCGATTTGCAGGTGGCTAGAACTTCTAGTGAAATACTGTCATTGTTAAATACCAATCTTCCTCTGCATTTTAGGAGATTAGTCAATCGCATTTTGAATGTCTCTCACACAACCGGTCTTGCACACTTTTTTAAAGTTAATGGGTCTGATTCACAAAAGTAAACTTGGAACAACAGTCTAAGGGCCCGATTCACAAAGGTAACGATAGACAAAAATCTTACTTTACGAATTTCGGTATTCACAAAGGGCATTTACGAGTAGTAAATGCCCTTTGTGAATACCGAAAGTCAAACTTTAAAACTTTCAGTATTCACAAAGGGCATTAACAAGTAGTAAATATGCTTTGTGAATACCAAAAGTCGTAAAGTTAGACTTTTGTCTAAGTTTACCTTTGTAAATCGGGCCCTACATTTAGACCTGAAATCTAAGTTTAGAACTTAAGTCTGGCGCAAAAAAGACTTATCACTGGCTCAAAAAAACGGTCACACATCTCTCCCGACCTCAGATCCCTAAACTGGCTACCATACGAAGCTAGAATACACCTGAAAATAGCGTGCATGACTCACAAGGCCATATACCACAACTCGCCCTGTTATCTCGCTCAGAAACTGACAATCTCGGGTGGCAAAAGAGATACAAGAAGCGCAAAGAACCTTCTTCTAAAACCCCAAAGATTTCACAAGATGAAGACATATAAATGCTCCTTCTCTGGGATGGCCCCCAGGATATGGAATCCCCTTCCTCCAGAAAGCAGACTTATCCCATCCACGGCTTCCTTCAAGAAAGAAGTAAAATCCCTACTCTTAGCTAAATTCACATTAACTTAGTCTAATATACCTTCGTTCTCATTATGTTCTCCTCCAAAAAACTTTGCAGAGTTGATCTCCCATACACCGCTGCAACCTTCACCTTGTTTTATCTGCTTAATTTGTTTTGCGCATCTATGCTGGACATATTTGCTGAACGTTGGCCCACCTTTACACCATTGCTACCTCACCCGTTTTACATTTGCCTAATTTGTTTGCTCATATTTGCTTGATATATTTTGTTTAGCTTTCATTCCTTATTTCTGTACAGTTGCCCTCCTTTATACTGTTATTATTTAAACAAAACAAGGGAACCCAGGGCGCAATATGCTAAGGACCTTGGCTAGGTACTTAATTTTTAAAGACAGTGGTCCTTAGACAAGAGGAAGATTTTAGGAGAATGAATATAGCCCAAATGGAACTATATTTTTATAAGAAGTGCCCAGCCGGACAATTTATTATCTTGATAGAAATAATCACAAAACAATAAAACACAGAGTGTGATAGAAGCGGGACACCAGCCGATGTCCGACTAACACACTAGGGGAACACAAACAAAAAGGGAAAAGTAGTAGGCAATATCAGGTCATCTGGATATCGTAAATCATAAAACAGATAATCCACAATATACACATATGCATGAAAGATTTGTGTCAGCTATGCATTTAGTGCATTTAGGTCGACGACGTTTCGAACATTAAACAATATCGGTTCATCCTCAGGACAAAGAATAATTGCCTAAAGAGTTAACATTCACAGTTGTCCCCACTGCGTGGGTATCAATATGCCATACCATAACAGGAAAAATAAGGAGAAAAGGGAAACATAAAAGAATGAAACATGTCAGTAAATCAGACCCTTATTACAACTGCGTATACAGTGCAAGACTCATACCATGCCAAGGTGTCAGCGGCAACGGAGTGTGATGCATGCTGGATACAGGCAGTGTGCTGGAAAGTAGGAGCGAAGTGGGTGGTGCAACGTCCCAATAGTGACTCATACTGGCTCAGACTTGATAAGAAAGGGAGGTGAAGTGGATCGCTAATACACAATTATACAGGTGGACTGTGTCATGAATTGTGACCAAAGTGAAGGGCTGTCAAGGAGTGTAGCGGTGAGAAACGGTACTCAAAGGAGTGTAGTGATAAGAGACGGTACGAGATAAGACAAGATACGTCGTGACAAGAAGTGGCTTATCGGTGGAGTGAGGCTGAAAGGGGTTCAGCACGAAACTCGATATAGGGCTGTATTCTGAGGAGGGGGAATTTAGATCAGTGAAAACGATCTAATGACCATTGAGTTAGTTGCCGTAATAATGGGCGAAAAACCTTACCAATGGGTGAGTCGAAATCTAGACTCGAGTGGATCTATGAGGAAAGGGAGAGGGTAAGTTAGGGTGTCGGTGAGCACGTAAACGGTGAAACGTAAGTACTCTGCTAATCGGGCTTACCAGCAGGGAAGATGCCCTCGTTTAGAATTCTGTTGGAACAGAAAGTAAATATGGAGCATTAATGCCGGCATGTACGGAAGGATCGTATAAGTGATCCTGCCATGAATCAGCGTAGTCTTACCTGACAGTATAAGGAGCAGGTCCACAATGGGGGTCCTTGCAGGCGTGAGGATTCAACACGACTTGCTCTCAGAAAAGTGTAAACGCGATATGAAAATCATTTGCGATCACGTGGAGGCTGGAGGACCAATAGGGACATGGCAAAAACTATCGGCCATTTTGGATCGGGCACAGATTGAAAGTGTGGCGGCCATCTTGGGTGTACTAGGCCAGAGGGTCAACAATGTAGAAAAGAACATGCCGCTGCATAACCGTTCTACGATTCAAGAAGTGCGTTTCGTGACACCCACATTGTGCAGACACACAGTGACATATTTGCAAGGTCAAGCAGCACTTAGACAATGTAAAAATAGCGGAAAAAAAAAATTTCCACATGAAAAAACTCTTTACAGTGAGCTCGAGGGGCTGAAATTAACGGGAGAAAGTTACAAATAAAATCGAATAAACCAGTCAGAGCATACTATACAGAAGTAAGTAGTCCAGTTGCATCAAAAGTCATAAACAAGTTCCATTAAACAAGGCAAAGCTGAAGCCTAGATCAAGGAGGTCCAATCCTCGGTGCGATTCAGGCCAGTGTGCAGACTCTGTGTCTTCAGTATCCAACGTAGTTCCTCCTTGTTTAGCAACTGCTGCAAATTACCTCCACGGCTGGGGAGTTTTATCACAGAAATTATAGTCCATTTGAAGTCCATTTCAGTGTGAGACCGTTCAGTAAAGTACCGCAAGCCATGGTAAGAGCAGAATAGTTCACGTCTAGAAGTATGTTAAAATTGTGGCAAAATGTTTTGTTAAAAGAGAAAAATGAAGCACCACAGATGAGGGGTATGATTAATGAGCAAACCTTAGAGTTTTTGAATGTTTCTAAACGTGGGTCAGACTATTTTCCAGCAGACTTGACAATATGTTTTAGATGCATAACTGATTAATTGTGTTATAGTTGCTGAAGTGCTACGATTAATTTTGTTATGGTTACTGAAGTGCTATTAAGTATTTTACATAGCGAAACATGTTAGCTAAAAATATTCATTTTTTTGTTTATAGATGCCCCTGACGAAGAGAATTTAATTTCTTGAAATGCATTGGGCTACCAAAATAAAATCATGGCATGTGGAACTTACCTCGGATTCCTGAGCTTTTTTGTGAACAAACATACACCGTAAAATATTGAGTAAAATGAATTGAGGATGAAATTAGGATTAAAAGTGTAAAACGGTTAGTTTACCCACGAAGAAAGAAAGAGTAAATATAATGCAATTGATTCATTTGATTAAAAAACTTCAGAGTGGGGCTGTGCAGCCTGAACGAATCGTACCACAGGTTCGTAGTGGTTTCAGTATATTGTAAACAGCGTTTATAGACGAGCGCAAAGCAGGCTTTGCACGCCATTAAGAAATAAAAAAAAGGATTACACACGTCTAACATAAGGATTACCAGGGAGTGCATCTTTTCTCTTTAACTATAAGTTTGATACATTCGTCTCACCACGAGATTGCACCCACGAAGACACCATTGAAATAAGGATTTATAAGAAACTTGCGACCTGAACTACATTGAAACAAAATTGTTGCACGGAGAATGAGCACAGGACTGTGGTTTGTTACCTTGCCAGTTCACGAACATATGAAATCAAATAAGAAATCATATACTGATTGCTAACAGATTCAAGAAGATATTCAGAGCATTAAAGACTGTTTTAAAAGAACATTTATAAAGTACTGAAAACATTAGCACAACAATGTGAGCTCCGTAGATATAAAATGAGTGGAGAAGACATTGCACAGGATTTTGGGAATTGAAGTGCCATGTAAATGATTAACGAATGGGAAGGGTAGAAGTCAGTTTTTAGTTTTCGAGTCGAACCATTTTCACTCACCTGTAAAGAATAATTAGTCATTCACCAGTCATGGGAATATAGGAGAGAAAGCCACGAATTCTCAAAAAAACTTCACTTTGTACCAGAGCACGGTTACAAGCCGGAAAAGGGAGGAGGCTCTCTTTTTAATAAATACGGGGATTTGCAAGCCATGGTAAGAGCAGAATAGTTCACGTCTAGAAGTATGTTAAAATTGTGGCAAAATGTTTTGTTAAAATAGAAAAATGAAGCACCACAGATGAGGGGTATGATTAATGAGGAAACCTTAGAGTTTTTGAATGTTTCTAAACGTGGGTCAGACTATTTTCCAGCAGACTTGACAATATGTTTTAGATGCATAACTGATTAATTGTGTTATAGTTTCTGAAGTGCTACGATTAATTTTGTTATGGTTACTGAAGTGCTATTAAGTATTTTACATAGCGAAACATGTTAGCTAAAAATATTCATTTTTTTGTTTATAGATGCCCCTGACGAAGAGAATTTAATTTCTTGAAATGCATTGGGCTACCAAAATAAAATCATGGCATGTGGAACTTACCTCGGATTCCTGAGCTTTTTTGTGAACAAACATACACCGTAAAATATTGAGTAAAATGAATTGAGGATGAAATTAGGATTAAAAGTGTAAAACGGTTAGTTTACCCACGAAGAAAGAAAGAGTAAATATAATGCAATTGATTCATTTGATTCAAAAACTTCAGAGTGTGGCTGTGCAGCCTGAACGAATCGTACCACAGGTTCGTAGTGGTTTCAGTATATTGTAAACAGCGTTTAGAGACGAGCGCAAAGCAGGCTTTGCACGCCATTAAGAAATAAAAAAAAGGATTACACACGTCTAACATAAGGATTACCAGGGAGTGCATCTTTTCTCTTTAACTATAAATGGCATATTGATTCCCAAGCAGTGGGGACAACTGTGAATGTTAACTCTTTAGGCAATTATTCTTTGTCCTGAGGATGAACTTATATTGTTTAAGGTTCGAAACGTCCTCGACCGATATGCACTAAATGCATAGCTGACACAAATCTTTCATGCATATGTGTATATTGTGGATTATCTGTTTTATGATTTACGATATCCAGATGACCTGATATTGCCTACTACTTTTCCCTTTTTGTTTGTGTTCCCCTAGTGTGTTAGTCGGACATCGGCTGGTGTCCCGCTTCTATCACACTCTGTGTTTTATCGTTTTGTGATTATTTCTATCAAGATAATAAATTGTCCGGCTGGACACTTCTTATAAAAATATAGTTCCATTTGGTCTATATTCATTCTCCTAAAATCTTCCTCCTTTATACTGTTGCCACCCCTCCTTGTTTTACATTTGATCAATTTGTTTTTGTTCAACTTTGTTTTATATCTTGTTTAGCTTTTTATCTGTTTTTATCCCATTTGTGTGTAAAGCACTCTGATATCTGCAAGGATCTTGTTCTCACTCTATAAAACTTTCAAATAAATAAATACATAAATAAGTCTAACTTTACTAATGCTAAAGTTAGACTTTTGGTCTAAGTTTAGACCAAAAGTCTAACTTAGACAAAAAGTCTAACTTTAGTAGTATTAAAGTTAGACTTTTGGTCTAAACCTAGACCAAAAGTCCAACTTTAGTAGGAGTAAAGCTAGACATTTGGTCTAAGTTAGACTTTAGGTCTTCACATCGAAAGGAACCTTCCCAGCAAACAAACTTCACTGAGTCCAAGGTGAAGCTGCATCCGATTGCCAACGAGACCTTTTTGGATACAGACCCAGGACTTCGCCCCCACTGAGCGCAACACGAAGTTCACGCCGATAATAACTGTACCTTGGTCACCGGTGATGTGAAGTTCCGCAACCCACCATCGATGATCCCCTCCCCATATCAAGCCTGCAGTCGGTCCCACAGGCTACCTCATTGACATGGGCTCCTCATGTAAAGCAGGACTAAGAAGGAAAGCTTTCCACCGCGATGAACCTAGTCACTTAATACAGCTCGCTCTGTATCACTGTCGGCTTTAACTTTTGACTTTGATCCACTCAATCAATCAATCAATCAAGGTGTTTGTTAAGCGCAACTACTCACCCGTAAGGGTCTCAAGGTGCTCGGGATCAAGGGGGGTTTGCAGGTTCCAGTCCATCAAGGAGGGGTCTGTCGAAGAACCAGGTTTTGAGGTTTCTTGCGAAGATGGGGAGCGATGTTGTCTGTCTAAGGTGGAGCGGAAGGTTGTTCCAGGCTCTGGCTGCGAGGAAGGAGAAGGAGTGGCCTTCCGATCTGGTATTTCTGGTGTGGGGGACTTTGCCATAGGAGAGCTGGGCTGCTCGTAGGGTCCTTTGGGGTGTGTGGAATTTGAGACGCTTTGTTTCTAACTGAAACCTGGCTCCACGAAAGTTCTGGCCCAGATATTGCCATCGCAGTTCCCAACAACTATGTTATGTTGAGGCAGGACAGAGCCTCCGGAAAGGGAGGGAGCATCGCTATTATTTTCAAGTCTTGTTATTTCTGCAAACTTGAGGCCTTTCCCCTGTCTGGTTGTGAAGCGGCGTCTTTTAAACTCCCAATCAACCCCCAATTCATAATGTCTAGCCTTTTGATTTATCGCCCCCCTGGCAATGCCCACGCATGGACATCTTCGCTTGCCGACTCCATTGCTCCGCTGCTTCTTAGGGCAGCAAATTTTACAATTCTTGGAGATCTAAATTTGCATCTTGAAGATCCCTTATGCACAACCAGTAAAGGTTTTTTAACCGATCTTGAGGTTCTTAGCCTTACATTGTGCAACTCGGGTTCCACTCACTCGGCGGGGCATCTACTGGACCCCATTCTCTCTACCCTTCCTTTTGATTGCTCCCAGAGTGCTCGCCCGCTAGAGTGGTCTGACCACTTTGCAGTCCACTTTGCTCTATCTAACATCAAGCAAACTGCTGAGAGCAGCCATGGAATGGGAGATTTAATTCATCGGTTGGGTAAACTCGACGTTATGAAGCTTAACCAGCACCTTTTTAACACCCGCCCTGAGAACAGCGATGTCCCACTTAGGGATTTGCACACTGCTGTATCACATTGGCTTACCAACGCGGTAAATACCGTTCTTCCCCCTATCCCGAAACTCTCCAGATCTCATCGCTGCCCGGCACCTTGGTTCTCGGCCGATTTAAAGACCTTACGAACTAATTGCAAGGCTCTTGAAAGAAAATGGAGGCATTCTTACTCGGCTTCTCGGAAGATAGCCTATAAAGAAGCCTTGAAGGGATACCATTTCCAGTGCAAAGCTATGAGAGCTGCGTATACTGTAAACACAGTAACACAAGCACAGAACTGTCCCCGCACCCTTTTGTGGTTGTTAAAAAATTGACAGGAGCAGACACCATCCCGACTCCCCCGGCCTTGGAAGAAGCCCAGTGCAATGCTATTGCGGAATTTTTTATTGCCTAGGTCGAGCACATATATAAATCCATGAGTGCTCCCATGACAGATAGTGAACATCTACCGGGACCAACCGTCATGAAAGAATCCCTGTATCCAAAGGCAGCGGTAACTCACTGGCAACTGTTTGATGACATCTCATTTGCCTCGTGCCTGAACAGCGTTAGATCCGGCTCACCGCGTGATCCGGTACCTGCAAAGATCTTAAAGCTGTTGGATCTTGAACCTCAGCGAGTTCTCATGAGACTTCTGAATGCCTCATTAAATGAGTCCCACGTGCTACCGGATTGGAAGCACGCTATGGTGGTCCCTCTCCTAAAAAAGGCCGGAGCTGATATGTCCAACCTCGCCAACTTCAGACCGATATCCCTGTTGCCTGTTCTATCTAAAGTGTTGGAGAGGCATGTGAACATTCAGCTTACCCATCTTGTAGAAAATCAGAACTTTTTACATCCGTCCCAGTCCGGCTTTCGTGCGCACTATTCCACCGAGACTGCGCTACTCACGGTATCGATCGCGGGGAAACTTCTGCCCTCATCCTTTTGGATTTGAGTGCGGCGTTCGATACCGTGTCTCATTCCATCTTATTGAACTCTCTCCGCTCCCTGGGAGTAGATGGTCCTGCATTGGCCTGGATTGCCTCCTTTCTAAGTGAGCGCACTTTCCAGGTCTTCTCCACCAAAGCCGCATCTGATATTCGTCCTTCGGCGTATGGCGTCCCTCAGGGGTCCATTCTCAGCCCGTTATTATCTAATATTTACATCAAACCTCTAGCTTCCATCGTAGAGGATGCTGGGCTGACTATTTTTTCATACGCCGATGACACACAAATTGTTTTCTCCCTCTCCAGCACTGAAGGCAACAGTGTATCTAATCTGAAAATTGAATTGTCATGCGTGGCTGAGTGGATCAGAAGCATCTCCTCAAGCTAAACGGTGAAAAGACCGAGATTGTCATCTTGGGGAAACACAAAGAGCTCTGGGGCCCGCAACACTGGTCTGGTGCCATGGGTCCCCTTCCTCAACCGGTCCCCATGGTTCGCAACCTCGGATTCCTCATAGATGACAAGCTCTCTATGAGGCAACAGGCTACCAAGGTGGCTGCCATCTGTTTTTCCACCTTGAGATGGCTCCAGAAAATTCTTTGGATGTTGCCATATGTCACTAGGAGAACCGTCGTCCAGGCGCTTGTAACATCTTGCCTGGACTATGGCAACGTCCTCTACCTTGGTGCCGATGCTGCGACCATAAATAAATTGCAGGTAGTGCAGAATTCATCGGCTCGACTTCTATGTAACATCCCTAGGAGATCTTCGGCCACCCAGCCTCTCCGCGCTTTACATTGGCTCAAGGTCCCGAGGCGCATTAAGTTTAAAGCCCTATGCTACCTTTTTAAAATCAAGCAGGGCTCAGCCCCTCTGTATCTTCAGAACCTTGTCCAACCGTACAGGCCTAGCCGTACATTAAGATCTTCGGCTAACTGTGACTTTGTCATTCCAAGATTCAAACTTGTGAAGATGGGGGGAAGATCGGACTCCCACCTAGGTCCCAAATCTTGGAATGCGCTACCCACTGTCCTGAAATCCGAGACTAATTTGCTTTGTTTCCGGAAAAAATTAAAAACTTTACTTTTCCAATAGATTTCCGGCCGTTTTTAGCTGTCAATAATGCTGTTGTAAATGTCCATCTTCTTCTTTAGTCTATCCCTTGCGCCGGGAAACCCACTGTGGGTAGCTGTTGCGCATTACAAGTTTTAAATAAATAAATAAAATTGGGCCCATGGTGAGAGCTTCCGTTTTGTTGGTGTTTTGTTGTAGGCAGCTGTTTTTCATCCATTTGGCGACAGCTTCCATGCCTTCTCGAAAGTTGTGTCTTGTGGTGTTGGATTCGTTGAATAGGGAGGGATGAGTTGGGTGTCGTCTGCGTATGACACCCAACCTCCAGACACTCAACTCAGCCTGTAGGTTCTGACGATGAGGGCGAGCGGAGCCATGTAGACGTTGAAGAGCGTAGAGCTGAGGGAGGATCCCTGAGGGACTCCACAGGTGGTTGGTGTGAGGTCTGAGAGGAAAGGGGGAGTCTGACCCCCTGTCTTCTGCCAGAGAAGAAGGAGCAGATCCAGTCAAGGGCCTGCGTCGTGGAGTCTGCGTATTAGCGTGTGGTGAGAGACTGTGTCGAATGCTGCTGAGAGGTCAAGGAGGATGAGGGCTGCTGTTTCTCCTTTGTCGTCTGTTGCGTCGAGGAGGGCGGTTTCCGTACTGTGTTTTTTTCTGAAGCCAGATTGGGAGGAGTCGAGGATGTTGTGCTTTTCGATGAACGTGGCAAGTTGGCTGTTGATGACTTTCTCGATGACTTTCGCTGGGAATGGGAGCATGGAGATGGGTCTTTAGTTTTTGAGGTTGGTGGGGTCTGCTGAGGGTTTCTTCAGGAGGGGGATGATCTCGGTGTGTTTCCAGTTGTCGGGGAACAAGGCGGTTGCCAGGCAGCGGTTGATAGTGTGGCAGCGCATAGGTGTGATGGTGTTGGCGGCTCTGTTGAAAATGTGGCGGGGCAGGAGTCCGCGGGGGCCCGGAGTGGAATGACCTCAACGTCTTCAGTGTGTCTACAGTGGTGAGGGCTGCCCACTTGTAGGTCGCTGGCTTCAGGGTGTTGGGGTGGTCGGTCAGGGTTCAGTGTGTTGGTTGTCTTCATCGAAGTTGTCGTAGATGCTCTTGATTTTGTGGTGGAAAAAGGTGCTGAGTTTTTCCTCGTTTTTCTGATTAGTTGGTGATGGGCATTGGTGACGGCTACAGTCCTGTGTAACCATATAACTTTGATGGTGTTGAGACAGAATATCAAGTTGGAAAAGTCAACTTACACAAATATCGAGTTGGAAATATCGTGATTCAGAAATATTAACAGCAAGAATATTGTGGTCAAGAATATCAAATTTAAGGGAAGAAATATCGTTTTTAAAAATTTAGAAGTCATTAATATTGTTTGCAAAAATATATTTGTTTAAAATATCGATTTTTTATTAGTGTTATGCATTTTAGTTTATATTTTAAATGTGTGATGTAGCTATTTTAGAATAAATATTGTTTATGATTTTTAATATATGTGTTACATTTTTAGTAGTTATCAATTTTATTTTAATTACATTTCGCGTTTTTTAGTTCCATAGAGGGTTGTGGGTTTATAGGGAAATAGAGTGGGAAGTAATTTAATTGTAATACATCAATGATTATTTTTTATTTATTTAATTTAGATTTTATAGTATTAATTGTGGGTAGTATTTTATTTGTAATTAATTATTAATTGGTAGTTAATTAATATCATAATTTATTATGGTAATTGTGTAATTTCTGTTCGATGTGGGTTGTGGGGTTTATAGGGGTAAAGGGTGGGAAGTAAGTTATTTTTGTTCAATTAATAATTAGTTAATTTATGTTAATTAATTGATTGAAAATTAATTATGGAAATGTTGTAACTAATTTTAGGTGCAGATTGTGGGCTTTAAAGGGGTACAGAGTGGGACGTAATTTATGTTTAATTAATTAATAATTAGTCGTCAATTTATATTAACTAAATAATTGATCATTATTTATGGTAATTGCGTGAATTTTTAGGGGTGGGTTATGAAGTTTATGGGGTAAGGGTGGAAAATAATTTATTTTTTATTTAAATAATAATTAGGGGCCCATTAGGATGTCGGGCGGATTGCCCCCGCCAGGCTGGCGGTAGCCACTGCCAGCCTGGCGGGAGCAATCCGCCCGACATCCTCACTCATTTTTCCCCCGCCATATTAGTATGGCGGACGGGACTTCGGCGGACGGAAAGACCGTCCGCTGATTTTCCGCCCGGGCGCCTTGCGGCCAGGGCGTAAAAGGAATAATATGGTGGCGGTGTCTATCAGACACCACCAGCCATATTACAATGGGCATTTTACAATGCCTTTCTGTGGCGGCAATGCCGCCACAGAAAGGCATGCGGTCTTCACTCTGGGGCCCCCGTGCGGGCCCCCAGAGTGAAGGAAGGGTGGGGGCTGCACACGGGGGGTAGCTGTGGTACCCCCACATTTGCATAAATAAAGCGGTGCCTGCCGCTTTGTTTATGCAAATGCTGAAATACATTTCTAGTATTGTGGCGGGCGGTGCTGAGAGCACCGCCCGCCACAATGCTAGAAATGCAGGATGTGCCCGCCACATCCTAATGCCCCCCATGGGACCCCCCGCCCTTATGGTGGGCGGTCCCAATCCCCGTCAGGAAGGCGGGCGGGCAAAGTCCACCCGTCATCCTAATGACCCCCTTAGTTTTTAAATAATTTTGATTAATTAATTGAAAATTAAATATGGAATTTGTGTAATTAATTTTAGGTGTGGGTTATGGGGTATATATGCGTAAAGTGTGGGAAGTCATTTATGTTTAATTAATAAATTATTGGTTGAATATTAATGTTAATCAATTAATTGATATCTAGTGTAGTTGTTTATATTTTTTTGTATGTGGTTTTACATTGTAAGGAAAAAGGGGGTAGTAAATAATTTTACTAAGTAGTTTTTATTAATCTTTAGTTTTTTAATTGAAGATCAATTTACATTTCATAATTCATTTTTTTACAGTTTAATTTTACTAGTGGTTTGTGGTGATTATAGGGGTAAAGTGTGGGAAGTTTAATAATTCGTATAAGATTTAATTTGTCTTTTACTTATTAATATTTATTTAATGGTAATTAATTATATTAATTATGTAAGTAATTTGTTTTTAAACAATTTAGATGTGGGGTGTGAATTGTGTGGTTTTATAGGGTAGGCCATGACAAAAGTAAATGTATGTAATAATTCATCTTTTTGATTCAAAATCATTTCTAAATAAAAATATTTATTTCTTTGAAAATTTATGATTTTATTTAATATAATATTTGTAGGTATTTGTAGGTATTTGTCATATGCTTTTAACATCATAATACGTTTTGTTAACATTTTTAATGTTAAATTTAAATTTTTTTATATTTATACAAGTTTTCATTTATTTGTTTTTAAATATTTTCGTTGTTAATATTTTGTTTGTTTTTACTTTTGAACTGACTGGAGTGAGAATATTAATTGTCTCCCCTTTGCAATCCAACATGTTCCCTACTGTTGCACTGCTTGGAGTGGGAACAGTACATTTTATCTTACCACTATCCAGCACTTTCCCTACTGTTGCACTCAATGGAGTGGGAATAGTAAGTTTTACCCCTCCATTATCCAACACTTTGCCTACTGTTGCACTGATTGGAGTGGGAATATTAAATTGTATCCTGCACTATCCAAAACTTTCCCTACTGTTGCACTCACTGGAGTGGGAATAGTACGTTTTACCCCTCCGCTATCCAACACTTTCCCTACTGTTGCACTGATTGGAGTGGGAATAGTACATTTTATCCTGCCACTATCCAACACTTTCCTTACTGTTGCACTCACCAGAGTGGGAATAGTAATTTTTGCCCCTACCCAATTTAACACTTTTCCTACTGTGGCACTCACTAGAGTGGGAATAGTAAGATTTATCCCTCTGTTATCCAACACGTTCCCTACTGTTGCACTCATTGGAGTGGAATAGTCATTTTTACCCCTACACAATCCAACACTTTCCCTACTGTTGCACTGCCTGGAGTGGGAATAGTAAGTTGTACATCTCCGCTATCCGACACATTCCCTACTGTTACACTCAGTGGAGTGGGAATAGTAAGTTTTACCCCTCCGCTATCCAACACCTTCCTAGTGTTACACTCAGTGGATTGGGAATATATATAGGTAGTTAGTTATAGTTAGGACCTAGTTTTCATAGGAAAAGCATTTTTTGTTTTCTCAATATCTTTGGCGCGGGTTGACGAATCTTCACGAAATTTTCCAAACTAGTGGCCCGCTACGGTCATCTCCTGTATTGAAAGTTTCAGGGTGATTTGCGCTGGGGCTGAGACAATATATATATATATATACACATATGTGTGTGTATTTATTTGTATATAATTTTAAAAGTAATAGTTTATAATTTCTTTAAGTAAATATGTGTATATATATATATATATATATATATATGCATTAATATGTATGTGTGTTTTAAAAAAAAAGTGTAATGGCTTTTATTTGTTATATTTGTAAAAATGTATATTAAATCCACTTCATTTATTTAAAATTAATTTTATTATTTAATATATTTAATATATATATTTTTTCTATATGTATAAAAATCGATATTTTGTACAACTTTATTTTTAACATTGATATGTGTTTGTTGATATTTTTGTATGTACTGGTTTAAGTTTAGGGAATCGATATTTTTGCATTCTATATGTTTTTTATTGATATTTATTACTTCTATATTTTTTACATTGATATTCTGTCAGTGAACCAACGTTGATTGTCACTTTCTGCTTTTTGGCGCTATTTCTACTGAAAACTTTAAAAATGCATAGCTCTGATTCTACTTATTGGATTTTGTCATTTTGGTATCAGTTTACTTATTGAGGTTTTTGCTACTTTCCTAAACTAAATTGGTGCGGATTTTTCTCATGTTGTATTTTCACTTTCTGTCAGAATATGAATTGAATAAACTTCAAGGAAAATACAAATGTACTGACTGTTTTCCACTGGCCCAGCAGGAGTGATGTGCTGAAGAGATGCTACCAATGCCCAACTGCGTTCTCAGGGATGGATGCTCATGGAGCACTCTGTTCCATAAGAGTGTTGAAGAGAAGGGGGGAAATAATAGGTATATTTTGTTTGCCCTTTTGTTCTGGAGCTGTGCCTCAGCTCAGTCCATCTCAGATGGACCTCCGGCTCAGCACCTGGTCACACCAGAAGATAAAGATACTGCTCCTCTGACTGACTCAGTTTAGGTTGCTGTAAAAATTAAAGAATGATCAAACATGAATTTTAGTTTAGCAAATAGCTAACAAACATTAGCTGTCCAAACGCCCAATATCCTTTGATGTTATGAACATGCACACCTTCATTCTGGATTGTTCTATTGTACTTGAATCTTTGCATGTCTTTTCAAAGTCTGGAGTCAACTTGTTGCAACTTCTTGTCTTTCTTTCAAACCTTGTTACTGCAGAAGGTAAAATGTCCATTTGCTGATTGTTGCTATTCTGTACTTAAGGTTGGGGTGTGCAATGTTTGTAAGAAAGTACTTGCTTAATTGTGCCTTTGCAGGGTTCTTACTTGTTTTGTTTCTTTCTTCCTATCAAAGTTTCATCTGATCTGAAAACATGCTGCTGGAGTGGACCAAAGTCTCCTCCGACGAGGACTGGAAATCAGGTATGTTTTTTGCAGATAGGATTAGGCTCCTCAACTGAGCTCACCTCCTTGTGACTCACTGGCTGTCAAGGGCATGGCTTTTATACATTTTGGTTTGAAGATGGCCGACCATGAGGGGAAATGTTCCAGAATGTTCCAGACTATGCTGTAAGAATCTAACAGGTTTCAGAACGCCCCTGGCGACGCTGGAAGAATGTAACAGGTTCTAGAATGGTTCAGACTATGCTGGAAGAATCTAACATTCGAAGTGAGCCTCAAACAATTTATCATACTGCGGTGAGATAGGCATGTATGAAGCGCTATGTGCCACTCAGTAATTCCTCCTTGTCAACCAAGTTTACACACCAATTTCCCACAGGTGGCTAAACATCTGCCCCCATGACTTGTTACATGCATTTAATGTTTTTTTGTGCTTGCTTATCTTGTGTGTAAGGGCTTCCTATGAAGCTCAACAATGGCTTCTGTATTTTTTAAGGGCTGGACCATTTCCTAGTGACACGTGGCACATAAGTGGTTGTGACACTTTATTACTGTATGAATGCTTCATATATACTTTACACATGTCCTCTAAGTTTAGCTTGACTGTTTTGTGTGCCAAGCCATATGAGGGTCAATCCTAGGTTTATTTGGTGACTTTTGTAGTTCACCTTTAGAAGGATTGTGATTATTACTCGATTGAGACTTGACTCGCAACTAATAAACAGATTTCTTACAAAACATTCATTATCATTCAACAACAAAATTAACAAGCGGAAGAGAAACTTGGGGCCATATGTAGGTAATTACTATTTACCAATTTTTAAATACCGAATTTTACCGATTCGGTATTTGAAAATCAGTAAATAGTATGTAGGTAAATATTCGGTAAATTGTACCAAACCGGTAATCGTCGGCATTACCAATTCGGTATTCACCGATTCGGTAATTCCCCTTCATTCCTATGGGCCTCCAATGAATGGGAAGTCATTCACTATTACCTATTCGGTAAATACTGAATCGGTAATAGGGGGGACATATTCAAGGACATATTCAAGGGTGGCAGGGTGTCACATTGACACCCTGTTGCACCCCTAAGGGCATGTATGTCTGCCACATGACACTGACAAAAAAAGCAAAAAATTGCTTTTTCTAAAGTATTCGGTATTTACCACCCACTTATAGTTGGTGGTAAATAACGAATCCTGAATGCTAAAATGCACTCACTTGAGTGCCTCCTACATAGGAATTAAGGATTCGGTAATTTACCAAATCTATATTTTAAGAATTCGGTAATTTACCAATTCCTTAAATTACCGATTCGGTAAATTACCGAATCCTTGAAACCTGCCTCATACATCTCTAATCCCTAAATACCGGTCGGTAACGGTGAAATTCACCAAATTTCACCGTTACTGACAAGTATTGATTCACCTACATATGGCCCCTGATGCTTTCCAAGATATTGTACACAACATATAGTGAACAGAAAAAAGATATAAGATACCATTCATCCAAATGCATAACCAAACTCAAAACCCTTTAACACCTTAAGGGAGATGACATTTGTGAGCCTGGTATTCATCCTGATTAAAAGACAAATTGCAATATCATATGAATAAGCCACTGCTGTGCAACTGACTAGTTGTTGATACATGATCTTAACAAATAGACAACTGCTGAAGTAGACATAAAAGGGCCTAGTAGAATGTCGGGCTAGCTGACCTGGGACTGGCCGCCACTGGGGTGGCGGTCCCGCACTGGCAATTAGAATGCCACTGCCACGGTGGCATCCCCCATCTAAAACATTGTGCATTTGCATGCACTACATGGCAGGCATTGCGCAGTGC
This sequence comes from Lissotriton helveticus, assembly GCF_964261635.1. Lineage (NCBI taxonomy): Eukaryota > Metazoa > Chordata > Amphibia > Caudata > Salamandridae > Lissotriton > Lissotriton helveticus. Next base: position 431,150,350 of record NC_136059.1, read on the forward strand.
CTGCCATGTTGGGCATGCAAATGCAGGGGGGTACCATAGGTACCCCCCATGTCTCCCCCACCTCCCCAACATCCTGGTGACACAATACGGGCCCCCAACAGCAAAAACCGCATGCCTTTCCGTGAGTATTTCCACTTGTCAAGCAAAGAAATGTTGAGGAGCAATTCAGGAAATTGTATTTTACAGTGCATGAGAAATGGCTTTCAATGATGGATCTAAATGTCCCTACATCAACCATGGCATTTGAAGCCAATGAAGCCTCACTGAGGTACATTGCACAAGTTCTAGATCCCTTCCATAAAGGGGAATTTTCTCCACACTTTGAAAAGTACTGCTTCATTTTTGACTCCTTCAATAACTGAGGGCATATGCGCACAATTCAACGCAAATCTTGCAGAACCTGTCCCAGAGTATAGCAATGTTTAGGTGCACCAGTATTTGAATCGAAAGCTATGTCAGTGGCCAGAGTTAGCAAATTGTGTACTGGCTGTTTTGGCATTCCCTCTCAAGTGCCAATGTTGAAAGGGCTTTGTCATAGATTAACGTTTACATGGGAAAGAAAGAGTGAGCACGCATGACCAAAGTCTTACTAAAGAAGTATTGTATGGTGTAGTACAACTAAGTTTGATTTGTAAAAATTTATTTGGACCTCATATACCCTGTATGTACACTGTCTATACACACACACTATGGGGTCGATTCCGATCCGGTAAAAAGCGCTCCGAATTGCGGTTCGGAGCGTTTTTCCCCGTACGAGTCGTACCCATAGACGTCCCCGTACGAATCAGCAAGTACGATCACAATCTAAAGCGTCACTCCGTACGGCTCGTAAAAAACGCCGTACGAATCGAAAGTCCATACGAATTGCAGTCGGCTGACGCTCGACGCACCGTCCAAACGTAAAAAGAGCGCGTCTCCCGAACCAGGAAGTACGATCCGTGTAGAACACACTCCGTATGGCTCTTTTTCTACGAGAGCTCAAAACTACCGTAAAACCACACTCCGGCACGAACCGCACCCCGGTACGCGACAAGCAGGACATGAACGCCATCGTCCGTCTTATCCCTATCCTGTACGGCCACCACCTCGTACTTAGAAACCGACGACGGCGCAGAAGGTGAGTACAACGAAGTCCAACATACCTGTACGTGTTGCCACACGCGCACATCTCCATTGCACGTAATGTCTGGGTACGTTGGTCCACACACTCCCGCACTTCACCAGTGTAATACGGAGACGTGCCGCACCTACGTCATCGAAGTACGTCACCGCACTTCACCAGTGTAATACGTGCAGCATGTACGTTATCCACCTGGGGTACAGTACGTCAACGACCTCTGGGTATGGTACGTCACCGCACAACACCAGTGCAATACGGAGACGTGCCGCACCTACGTCATCGAAGTACGTCACCGCACTTCACCAGTGTAATACGTGCAGCATGTACGTCATCCACCTGGGGTACGGTACGTCAACGACCTCGGGGTACGGTACGTCGCCGCACAACACCAGTGCAATACGGAGATGTGCCGCACTTACGTCATCGAAGTACGTCACCGCACTTCACCAGTGTAATACGTGCAGCATGTACGTCATCCACCTGGGGTACGGTACGTCAACGACCTCGGGGTACGGTACTTCACCGCACAACACCAGTGCAATACGGAGACGTGCCGCACCAACGTCATCGAAGTACGTCACCGCACTTCACCAGTGTAATACGTGCAGCATGTACGCCATCCAGCTGGGGTACAGTACGTCAACGACCTCGGGGTACGGTACGTCACCGCACAACACCAGTGCAATACGGAGACGTGCCGCACCTACGTCATCGAAGTACGTCACCGCACTTCACCAGTGTAATACGTGCAGCATGTACGCCATCCAGCTGGGGTACGATACGTCAACGACCTCGGGGTACGGTACGTCACCGCATAACACCAGTGCAATACGGAGACGTGCCGCACCTACATCATCGAAGTACGTCATCGTACTTCACCAGTGTAATACGTGCAGCATGTACGCCATCCAGCTGGGGTACGGTACGTCAACGACCTCGGGGTACGGTACGTCACCGCACAACACCAGTGCAATACGGAGACGTGCCGCACCTACGTCATCGAAGTACGTCACCGCACTTAACCAGTGTAATACGTGCAGCATGTACGCCATCCAGCTGGGGTACGGTACGTCAACGACCTCGGGGTACGGTACGTCACAGCACAACACCAGTGCAATACGGAGACGTGCCGCACCTACGTCATCAAAGTACGTCACCGCACTTCACCAGTGTAATACGTGCAGCATGTACGCCATCCAGCTGGGGTACGGTACATCAACGACCTCGGGGTACGGTACAGTACCGCACAACACCAGTGCAATAGACGTGTGGGACATACGTCTGCTATGTCATTGTAAGTGTAAGTATCAGAGTGTGTGTGTGGACAACACCCCCACCAGTGCCCACCAGTGCCCACCAGTGCCCAGCATCAGAGTGTGTGTGTGAACAACACCCCCACCAGTGCCCACCAGTGCCCAGCATCAGAGTGTGTGTGTGGACAACACCCCCACCAGTGCCCACCAGTGCCCACCAGTGCCCAGCATCAGAGTGTGTGTGTGGACAACACCCCCACCAGTGCTCACCAGTGCCCACCAGTGCCCAGCATCAGAGTGTGTGTGTGGTCAACACCCCCACCAGTGCCCTCCACTGCCCACCAGTGCCCAGTATCAGAGTGTGTGTGTGGCTGAGACCCCAACCACTTCCCACCAGTGCCCAGCATCAGTGTGTGTGTGTGGACAACACCCCCACCAGTGCCCACCAGTGCCCAGCATCAGAGTGTGTGTGTGGACAACACCCCCACCAGTGCCCACCAGTGCCCAGCATCAGAGTGTGTGTGTGGACAACACCCCCACCAGTGCCCACCACTGCCCACCAGTGCCCAGCATCAGAGTGTGTGTGTGGCTGAGACCCCCACCACTGCCCACCAGTGCCCACCAGTGCCCAGCATCAGAGTGTGTGTGTGGACAACACCCCCACCAGTGCCCACCAGTGCCCAGCATCAGAGTGTGTGTGTGGACAACACCCCCACTAGTGCCCACCACTGCCCACCAGTGCCCAGCATCAGAGTGTGTGTGTGGACAACACCCCCACCAGTGCCCAGCATCAGAGTGTGTGTGTGGACAACACCCCCACCAGTGCCCACCACTGCCCACCAGTGCCCAGCATCAGAGTGTGTGTGTGGCTGAGACCCCCACCACTGCCCACCAGTGTCCAGCATCAGAGTGTGTGTGTGGACAACACCCCCACTAGTGCCCACCTGGGCCCAGCATCAGAGTGTGTGTGTGGACAACACCTCCACCAGTGCCCACCAGTGCCCAGCATCAGAGTGTGTGTGTGGACAACACCCCCACCAGTGCCCACCACTGCCCACCAGTGCCCAGCATCAAAGTGTGTGTGTGGCTGAGACCCCCACCAGTGCCCACCAGTGCCCAGCATCAGTGTTTGTGTGTGGACAACACCCCCACCAGTGCCCACCAGTGCCCACCAGTGCCCAGCATCAGAGTGTGTGTGTGGTTGAGACCCCCACCACTGCCCACCAGTGCCCACCAGTGCCCAGCATCAGAGTGTGTGTGTGTGGACAACACCCCCACCAGTGCCCAGCATCAGAGTGTGTGTGTGGACAACACCCCCACCAGTGCCCACCAGTGCCCAGCATCAGAGTGTGTGTGTGGACAACACCCCCACCAGTGACCACCACTGCCCACCAGTGCCCAGCATCAGAGTGTGTGTGTGGCTGAGACCCCCACCACTGCCCACCAGTGCCCAGCATCAGAGTGTGTGTGTGGACAACACCCCCACCAGTGCCCACCAGTGCCCAGCATCAGAGTGTGTGTGTGGACAACACCCCCACCAGTGACCACCAGTGCCCAGCATCAGAGTGTGTGTGTGGACAACACCCCCACCAGTGCCCACCACTGCCCACCAGTGCCCAGCATCAGAGTGTGTGTGTGGCTGAGACCCCCACCACTGCCCACCACTGCCCACCACTGCCCACCACTGCCCACCAGTGCCCAGCATCAGAGTGTGTGTGTGGACAACACCCCCACCAGTGCCCACCACTGCCCACCAGTGCCCAGCATCAGAGTGTGTGTGTGGCTGAGACCCCCATCACTGCCCACCAGTGCCCACCAGTGCCCAGCATCAGAGTGTGTGTGTGGACAACACCCCCACCAGTGCCCACCAGTGCCCAGCATCAGAGTGTGTGTGTGGACAACACCCCCACCAGTGCCCACCAGTGCCCAGCATCAGAGTGTGTGTGTGGACAACACCCCCACCAGTGCCCAGCATCAGAGTGTGTGTGTGGACAACACCCCCACCAGTGCCTACCAGTGCCCAGCATCAGAGTGTGTGTGTGGACAACACCCCCACCAGTGCCCACCACTGCCCACCAGTGCCGAGCATCAGAGTGTGTATGTGAACAACACCCCCTCCAGTGCCCACCAGTGCCCAGCATCAGAGTGTGTGTGTGTGTATAACACTCCCCCACTGCCCACCAGTGCCCAGCATCAGAGTGTGTGTGTATAACACCCCCCACTGCCCAACAGTGGCCAGCCTTTACAACAAAAACCTACCATTCTTAACCACATTACCACCAGGAGATTGAGACATGTCTACATACCTATATTTTCACATCACACCACCTCCCAGGCACACAGCAGTCACAGACATTTTCACACAAACTAAAGTTCAGAAAAGGAAAATAATAGCTTTATTCAGCTGGTTCAAAATAGAAAAGCAAATAAGAGTCCTCGCTCATGAAAGGCCAATGGCCAGTCCAAAGATGTCTCTGCAACAGTCTGTGCCTCCATGGGTGTGCTCACACCCAAACTTGCCTGCACATGGCGTTTAATCCGCTGTGGAAACTACGGGGGCACCATCTGTGGAATCCTCCGGCACCGCATGGACAGGAGAGGGAAGGACAGGTGGAGTGGGTGCAGGTGTAGTGGATTCATCCACACTGGTTGGGGCATCGCCAAGAGTAGCTTCAAAAACGTGGCTGCACACCTCAGCCAGTGCCGAAAAACTACCACCTGAACCCGGGGACACATTGGGGGTGGAGGTACAGGGCTGTGAGTCAGTTCTACTGGGTGTGTGGATGCGTGTGTGAGGTGTCTCCCCTCTCCCTGTGGGTGTGCCTACTTCCCCTTGAGAATGGGTGCGTGGAGCTTTGTGCTTCTTATGCTGTGTGTGTGCGCTGGGTGTGTCTGACCTGTGGCGTGTGCGTGTATGCTGTGTAGGTATGTGAGAGGCAGAGGTGGATGGGTCTGAAGGATGGGGGGAGACAGATGCTGCTGGGTGTACAGAGCTGCCGTCAGTGTTGACTCCATGGCAGCCACACTCCGACATAGATCAGACATGGCCGATGACATGCCCTCCATGAACGACTCCACCTGTGTAAGCAGTTGTGTATGTCCATGGAGGACAGTCAGCATGGATGTCTGACCTACTGCAATCTGCCGTCTCAGCACTGAGGGCAGCAGGGGACACAGGGGCAGGGGCTGCGGTGCCGGGAACAAAGGAGACACGGGGTCTAGCATGGACCATAGGGACACTAACGACTGGGAGGGTGGAGATTGTACTGGAGGAGGGGAGGGCAGCCAAAGCAGAAGATGTGACCATTGCTGCATATTCCCCCTCCTCCTGAGAGTCTGACTCGGAGTTGTCAGCATGGTAAGATGTGTCAGTCACATGTCGTCCGGCCTGCAGACTCTCCTCACCCTCCGTGCCACTGCCTCCCTCTGACTCCTCATAGCAGGTGGCACTGTCGCTGGGTCCCTCTGCCTGGTCCGCGCCTGTGTCTCCTCCAGATTCAGATGATGATGCTGTGGGCAAGGAGAACAACAAAAACATATCAGTCACCTGTACACATCAGACATATAAGCTACAATACATTTTGCCTCATTTCTAAACATGGCATGCATCATGAGTCACATGACACAGAACTCTGCACAATGCAAAGTCTAGTTGTGGCCAATTGTGAGAGACACAACGCTCAATGTATAGTAGGATACAAGCAACAGGCAAGGAAAAAACTAGTATGAAGGACACAATGATGATCCACTTCCTGACAACAGGATAGCTGATTATGAATCCCAGCTCATTTCCCCACCCTGCCACCCAAACCCAGACCTGGACATGTTTGAATTGCTTACACCTTGTGCCACATGGGAAAAGTCCTGCCTGAACTGAAATGTGATGCCCTCCTGGGGCATGAATCAAGTGTAACATCACCTCACACTGGCATCACAGCTGTTGACACCCAAAGCCTCATTGTGTGGCTGACCATCATTATTAGTTAGAAACAACATTCTACTTATTTGGCCAATATGCACACACACACTGCCCAGTGTGAGTATGCATAAGCCCAAAATATTGCACATGTACATTGTGCACCTGTATCCAACACATGCCAATTCGAAAGAGTACCATGGACCAAGGCCACTGAGGCAGACTCGTGCGGAAAACACATGTTGAGACTCAAGATCAGTGCCAAAATATGAAGAATAGCAGACACAGTGAACATGTGGTGCTACATGTAATGTACCAACAGGTGTCACAGACCCACCTCCAACATGATGATGTGCAAAGGAAGATGCATACTGAGACATTGCACCATAGGAGTACATGTGAAAAACAAACATCAGCCAAAGCGCAGGGCAAATGTGGAGTACGACAAAAAATGTAAAGAAGCAGCTGCAGAAACTGGGACATTCTAATGCCAATGCATGGAGTGCCTGTCTGACCACACCACTCAAACTATTGGAGTGTTACCATGCCTTGGAGCACTGCAGGGAGCATGTGCCACACATGACAACAAACAGACATGTACCTACCCCCTACTTGCTGCTGTCCCTCCTGCAACTGCCTATGGAGGTCTGGGAACACCACTTCCAGGACCCGGAGCATGTGGGGGGTGAGGTGGCGGGTGCCGCCATGCCGGCGTGGAGCTTCCAGATGCAGCTGGACTCTGGCGATGCGGCGGGTCCAGCACCGGATGTCCTGCCACCTCTTCTTGATGTTTCTGAGCCTCCTGCGAGGCCCCCCCTCACTCCTGACAGCCCTGGCGATGTCCAGCCAGATTTCACCCTTCTCATAGGCAGATACCTGTCACAAATGTAAAGTAAAAGAGCATCAGTACACCTGGTCCATGTTCAAAAGACACACATATGTGCACAAAATACTTGATGTCAACAGGGCATCGTAGGTTCCACACATTTGCATCATTGTCCAGGAGTATGTGGCCTGTGAGCAAACACTGCTGCAGTACATGCCATTGAAAGGCTGCAGATGACATGACGTGCGCTAAACACTCTTAGAGCATGGCACTCACAGAGCAATGTATGCTACATCTGGGTGCACTGCAGCCCGTGACACGCTGTCACACACCCCACTACAAGAGATAACCCTCTTTACACAACACTGTACACCCTGGCATTCACTTCCAACAACATTGCATCTATACACCATACATACACAGTGGCCATTATGTCACACACACAACAGGTGCACACTCCAAGGTATTGCACACATCACTCACCTGATCCCCTGGTCTCCCATACAGCTTGCTGTAGTTTGGCAGGAGGGCATCCAGCAGGGCCTTGTTCTCAGCATCAGTGAATGCAGGTACCCTCTTCATGCTCAGCAAATCAGGGTCCAGAGGATTCAGAGACAGCAGCTGTGGTTACCACACCAATGTTGTGCAGGCAAGTGCCCTCCCACAGCCACATGCTGCCTTATATCTGTGCTGCAGAGGGTCTGTGAGTCCAAGGAGTAGTGTGTGATAGGCCACCATAGTTAGCATCCTATGTTCCATCCAATCACATCACACATAAGGCCATGACACACATATGCATGGTTTGAAAACTGAGCCTGAGCTGAACACCCCCCCCCCGTTTCGCTCCGAGGCCACCGAAGTCATCTGCGGCGTCCCGCAAGGATCTTCACTCAGTTCCACCCTCTTCAACATCTACATGAAACCTCTCGCAGCCATCGCACGCCAGCACAACCTCAACATCATCTCTTACGCCGACGACAGCCAGCTGATCCTCTCCCTCACCAGAGACCCCGACACCGCCAGAACCTGCCTACACGAAGGGATGAAAGACGTCGCCGAGTGGATGTAGGACAGCCACCTGAAACTGAACTCGGACAAGACGGAAGTCCTCATCCTGGGATCTTCGCCCTCCGCCTGGGACGACTCCTGGTGGCCCCCAGCCCTGGGCACCGCACCCAAGCCAACCGACCACGCACACAACCTGGGCTTCATCCTGGACCCCTCCCTCTCGATGACCAGACAAGTCAATGCCGTCTCCTCATCGTGCTTCAACACCCTGCGTATGCTTCGCAAGATCTTCCGCTGGATCCGACCGAGACCAGGAAGACTGTCACCCAGGCTCTCGTCACCAGCCGACTGGACTACGGAAACGCCCTCTACGCTGGAACCACAGCCAAGCTACAGAAAAGACTCCAGAGCATCCAGAACGCCTCCGCCCGACTCATCCTGGATGTCCCCCGACGCAGCCACATCTCCAGCCACCTGAGGAACCTGCACTGGCTCCCCGTCGACAAGAGGATCACGTTCTGGCTCCTCACCCACGCACACAAGTCTCTCCACGACCTGGGCCCCAAGTACCTCAACGACCGCCTGACCTTCTACACGCCCACCCGCCAGCTACGGTCCACCAGCCTCGCCCTCGCAGCCGTACCACGCATCCGAAGAGCCACCGCCGGAGGAAGATCCTTCTCTTACCTGGCTGCCAAGACTTGGAACTCCCTCCCCATCCACCTTCGGCTGACCCAGGACCATCTCGCCTTCAGGAAACAACTCAAGACCTGGCTGTTCGAGCAGTAGCATACCCCTCCCCCCAAGCGCCTTGAGACCCTCGCGGGTGAGTAGTGCGCTATACAAATGGCATGATTGATTGATTGATTGATTGAACAACAACATTTGCAACATTGTATACTTTTGCCCAACTGAATTTTCTAGAACACCTGTAGGAGGCTCAAAAAACTCTGTATCCATGACAACCGGGTTGCATTTTGATCAGTACACTGTTCCCCTAGATGTTGGCTATGTATTTATTCAAATACCCACACAGGTACGGTGACATTGCCGTTGCGTATGTAACCCATCCAATGGTGTTACGAGGCGTACACACGCACGTACCATTGGGGTACGCTTGGCTCGCGTATGGCTGAAATGCAATAGGGAAACGAGGCCTACACACGCACGTACCATTGGGGTACGCTTGGCTCGCGTATGGCTGAAATGCAATAGGGAAACGAGACCTACACACGCACGTACCATTGGGGTACGCTTGGCACACGCACGTACCATTGGGGTACCCTTGGCTCGCGTATGGCTGAAATGCAATAGGGAAACGAGGCCTACACACGTACGTACCATTGGGGTACGCTTGGCTCACGTATGGCTGAAATGCAATAGGGAAACGAGGCCTACACACGCACGTACCATTGGGGTACGCTTGGCTCGCGTATGGCTGAAATGCAATAGGGAAACGAGGCGTACATATGCACGTACCATTGGGGTACGCTTGGCTCGCGTATGGCTGAAATGCAATAGGGAAATGAGGCCTACACAAGCACGTACCATTGGGGTACGCTTGGCTCGCGTATGGCTGAAATGCAATAGGGAAACGAGGCCTACACACGCACGTACCATTGGGGTACGCTTGGCTCGCGTATGGCTGAAATGCAATACGGAAACGAGGCCTACACTCGCACGTACCATTGGGGATGCTTGGCTCGCGTATGGCTGAAATGCAATAGGGAAACGAAGCGTACACACGCACGTACCATTGGGGTACGCTTGGCTCGCGTATGGCTGAAATGCAATAGGGAAACGAGGCCTACACACGCACGTACCATTGGGGTACGCTTGGCTCGCATATGGCTGAAATGCAATAGGGAAACGAGGCGTACACACGCACGTACCATTGGGGTACGCTTGGCTCGCGTATGGCTAAAATGCAATAGGGAAACGAGGCGTACACACGCACGTACCATTGGGGTACGCTTGGCTCGCGTATGGCTGAAATGCAATAGGGAAACGAGGCCTACACACGCACGTACCATTGGGGTACGCTTGGCTCGCGTATGGCTGAAATGCAATAGGGAAACGAGGCCTACACACGCACGTACCATTGGGGTACAGTGCGTCAGACATGCTCAAGTTTACCATTGTGTAGGCTGCGTCAATGTCCTACCCCATGTCACCATTGGGAGAGTGATTTCAGGTAATCACATAGCAGGGATGTAGTCTACACTCATGTCTAGGATGTGGATGCATACATCAGCATGGCATCCATACATCAGCATGCCCAAGGTGTGGCAGACATAGAAGAAGCACAGGGACTGTGACCTTGTGACTCAGTTGATGTGTGAAGAGCTGGCGAGACATGTCATCAACCATATTTCACATGTGCATCACATGCATATTCAACACTTCACACCGGAGTAAAGTCTGCAACATATTGTGATGCACATCAACACTGGAATGCCACACCATTCAGTACAGGGAACTGCCACATGATGACAGCAACATGCCCACTGTCACAGAGGTGTAATAGCCGCACAGCATGACCCTGTGTGACCACGTCATGTGTGTGCCATGTGCGACATTGTGCATGATGTTAGCATATGAAATTTACAGGTCAGTATCATATTACTCACCTTTGAATATCCCCAAGTGTCATCCTGGATATGGCAATTACCGCTCAGCACTACACTTGTGTGTCGGTAGGCATGGCCTGCGGCTCAGCATGTGTTGTTGGCGTTGTGTGTGCCGTGATGACGTTGTCTTAGTACTCAGTCGTCACCTCTGCGTGCACACGTCAGGAACTTCTTTTCGCAACACAAGCGCTGGTCCCGTATGAGTGTAAGCTTAGTCATTTTTCCACCAAAATCATAGTACGTTCACTTCTGACCATTTCACTTGGATTGTCTGACTCCGGACGGTGCCAATATGGATGTCCGTTTCAAAGCCTGTTAGGAATGCCAACGACTCATGTTGGTGACTGACCCTCACCGTTGGTGTCTCCACTGTTTTCACGTCAAGCACAACAACAAGAGCTGCTCCGACTGCCGGGAACACACCTATGAATCCAGGTGTGATTGGACCCATAAACCGCTCAGACTCCAGCAGTTGGCCCTGCACCACTATAGCTCATGGTCTGGACGTAGGACGAGTGCCTGGGCGGGGGTGTTGAGACATCAGAGCCCCTGAATTACACATCAGTCCTCCAGGGCTGAGTCGTCAAGTATCCCAAATAAATCAAAGATATGTCATCGCACTTCCAAATCCCCACAATGCACGTGCAATGCTGCATGTGATCCGGATGACACCGGCCATGCGGCTCTGTCAGATTAGCCGCCGTCGTAGCCTGCACCACGACCTCCGGGCCCTGCCCTGCATGTGAAGCAGGAGGAAGTATGTAAGTAACGGGACCCCCTCTATATGTATTTTGGTGACCGGGGAAGAGAGAGGAATACACTATATATCAACAATTATCAAAATTCCCCCTTGGTCAGTGCATAATTTATATTCAGGCTTTCGCTCTCAAAATTTAATCATCAAAATTCACATTTAGTACGGGAATGACAGTCTCAAATTTTTCATTTGAATCTCTTTTATTTCTTTTTTAGATTTTATCAAAATTATTTAAAACGATTATTTTATTTATCTTTTTTTTGGAGTCTTTTTTTAAAAGTGTAATTCATCAGTTCATTAACATTTATTTCAATCCCAATAAATTAGACAATATAACATCAAATATCATCATTTGTACAGTCCAAAATGTATGGTTTGGTCTGAAAATTTCAAAAAGACGACAAAACCAATTATACCCCTAAAGCACACAACAACCACCTCACATACACCACATTCATACTGTTTCACACTCTGACAAGTTCTAAAACAATCTCTAAGTTTGGAGATAACAAAGATCTTAAAAGTTTCCTAACGCCAGGTCAATTATTATGTGTGAAGCAGGAGGAGTCAGTGCACTTCCTCATGTCCATGATGTCCCTCACCCCAACAACGGCCTACGCGTCGGATCCTGGCCCAGCGGACCCGTCTGGGGGCACGAGCGCGTCTGGTGAATTGCCCCTTACGCCATCACTCGCTTTGTCCCTGACGCAGGCGGCGCATACGTCCCGGAACCGCTGGGACAGACAGGTTGTGAATGGTCATCCTGGCCCTCGCTGGTTCACCTCACAACCTCACTAGCAACAGTCCCCCAGGTGTCAGCCTTGGCGCCGTTCTTGGGTGGTGCTGTCCCCAATACCACACACTGTACGGCTCCAACGTGGAGACTGTGCGGCTGAACACCGCTATTAATGCTGCATGGGGAGTACAACTTCAATGAGCCTGCCACAGCTCATTACAATGGGTGTTAATGGGTATTGGTAGGGTCATGAAGACCCAGTGGCACGTGAGTGTCAGTACCAAGACGACAGGACATGTGGACTGGGGGATGCGAGTGGTCTGGACACCTAGCCTGACACTGGTGATGTCTCTACTCCAAACGTGTTTTTGGATGAGCGGGCAACGTACAGTGTAGTGTTTATGTGGGTGGCCGGAGCCTTGCCCCTTCATCTTCCCGTTGCCGCCGTGAGGACCAACCTCCTCACTGAGGTCCTTCAACTCCACTCACGCTCTGCTGTGCCTCTGCAGGCCTATCTTCAGGAATGTACTGTGTCTATATTGGCCAGCATGTACAGGCACGCTGCATGTTCGGCTGTAGATAGGCACGTTGTCAGACGCCCACACCCCTCCCCGGACTGACCATGTTCCCTGTCCTCCCACCCCACCCCAGAGAGCATGGGCATCCAGGCCCCCAAATCACAGACCACATTCCCGTTAGCTCTGCTGTAGAGGGTATCCAAGAGGTATGAGCACTACGGAAACATGTCATCATCCTCCCTGAGTCAGGGAGTGGGCTCTTCCTATATCACATGCCTCTTTGTCTGCTACCCACACTCTCTTTGGGACATGGTTGTGTAACTGCTGGCAGAGTGTGCATTGTAGGTACGGGCAATACTTGGCCATGCCCTTGTAGGATGCCAATCACCCACACTGTCTTTTTTCCGGTGTGGCCTGTATAGCCCCGACTCACTGGGCAGATCGATGGCATCCAGGGAGGCAAATTTGTCAAAAGCTTGTCATGTATTCAAAGTCGGGATTATGCGACTAACTACTGTTCCTTACTGATATCTTGTTACAAAACGTAAGTAACTAGTCCATACAGTTCAGTACATGTGCTGTAGGAGCATCTATGTTGTGTCCTTGGCGTGATGACCTGCTTTCTAATGTACACACACCATGCCCTGTGTGTTAATTACCCACTCATATGTGTGATGGCAGCACAGACCATTTGTCACAAATCTAAGATTTATGATGTATGATGATGGTCATGTAATAGTTAGGGAAAGTAAACACCGCAACATGACTAAGGCAGAACTGTGCAAATGATGGCACATGTGGTGTGTGTGTGTGTATTGCTGTCAGCTGTCGGGATGTGCAGACAAGCTCCTACTGACATTCACATGACGTGTGTCACTGACATGATACACTGTCAATGCTCACTAAGACCTTTCCATCAGATCATTTGTATGCATGTCATATCCATTCCACACACCACAGGTCTTTTACTTTTCATGGAGGAGTGGCTGGGAGCTGGCACATGTTACATCAGTGTGTATCCCATATCACACTCAAAATTGTCAAGATAATTTGAAGCAGTGTTGCTTGTGCCATGTACATTGTTATTGTCATAGTCAGACAGTTGAAGACATATTTGATAAATTGTGTATTGCAGGGCAACCCCTCTGGAAAGGCCGTTGCCTGACTTGGAAGCCATGAGGGAGCGGAATTGCATCCGTCGATATCGATTCAACAGACAGATGATCAAGGACCTGACGGACAGGCTGGAGGCTCACCTACAACCACGCCACAGGTATCCAACTGCGCTGACACCCAAGGTAAAGGTGATGGCAGCCCTCCATTTCTTTGCCACAAGTACGTTCCAATTCACCATAGCTGATGTGGGAGGGATGTCTCAGACAATGTTTAGCCGGGTATTGGGTGATGTATTGGCAGCTATGTTGCTGCACCTGGATGAATTCATTACATTCCCTACTCCAGAAGAGTTGACAGATGTCAAGGGGGAATTCTATGCCCTGGGCCGCATGCCACATGTAATTGGTGCAATTGATGGTACACATGTTACTCTGGTGCCACCACAGGCTCAGGAGCAAGCGTATCGCAACAGGAAACACTACCACTCGATAAATGCCCTGGTGGTGTGTCTTGCCAACATGATTATCTCACATGTTTGTGCACGTTTTCCAGGATCGTGCCACGATGCTTTCATCATGAAGCGTAGCAGGGTACCACAGATGATGCTGCAGCTGCACAACCACCGGGCATGTCTTGTTGGTGAGTATACCCTGTCAGCTATGTATGTCAGTATGTCACAACTTCATGATCTGCATCATATTACACACTCATTTCCATGATGTTAATTTGCAGGAGACGCTGGATATCCAAACATGCCGTGGTTAATGACTCCACTACGCAACCCCAGGACAGCTGCAGACCAGCAGTACAACAATGCTCATGGGAAGACCAGGCGGGTGATCGAGCGAACTTTTGGACTCCTGAAGAGCCGGTTCAGGTGCCTGGACAAGACAGGCAGAGCCCTCCAATACAGCCCACGCAAGGTGTGTGACATGTTCACCGTGTGCTGCATGCTACACAACATGGCAGTGGAGAAGGCCGTGCCACTCTACCTTGATCCTGATGAGCTGGAACATCCGCCTGTTGAGGATGAAGGCCTTACCCAGGATGCCAGCGACGAGGAGGGTGAAGATGATATCCGGAGTCACCTCATCCGCAACTTCTTTTCATGATGGTGAGTCATAGCAGCTGTAATCTGAAACATCTACTATAGAGTTGCATGGGTAGCATGCTGTGTATGCAACAGACTGTATGCAAGCTCACTTGGATGTTTGTTGTGCAGTGTCACACAGGTGCAGATGTAATACAACACACATACGTGCTATGTGTGCATTTGGAATGTACAGGTGTACTACAACATCTGGATAATAAACAGGACATTGTCAAAATGACATGAAACAGAACTTGACCCCTTGTGTGCCACTCTCATCCACAGCTCGCCCTGCCTGTTGTCCATTGGGGTCATCGTGGTCATCCTGCTATTGCTCATCATGATTGCAACGTCAGCCAAATCAACGGAGCATGCATGGACATGTGGAGAAGTCAATTTGGGTAAGGACTCATATGAGGCTGTTTAGCGTTGGTATGTTTTGAAACGTGTGGTACATGTTCATGTGCATGTAGTGAGACCATGCATACATGCAACTACAAAATGTTACTTATTACATGTATGCCCACTCCCATGACAGGATAGTCACCCCATCTGACTTTCATCTGTTGTAGTTAGAGACTCTGGTGAATGCATCTATGTGTGTAGACATTGACACTGCAACATTGCATATGCCATGGCTTTACATTGTGTCAGAGGTCACAACCACAGACTCTGTGGGGGATTGCAGCCTCACTGTGTGCATTAGAATGTGACTGGATCTCTCCTCCAGCTTGTGGGCCAGTTCCGTTTGATTACCATCAAACCATGTGGTGTAGGTGTTGCACAGTCTATGTTCCACATGTTGAGATAACTGTCCTGTCATTCTGTTTACATGGATGCATTGCCCTGTGTTGCAGTATATCATGTCACTGTCATGTCGTTACCGCAGTGCAGCTCGAAAATACAGCTACACCAGCCTTCACAGTGAGTAGCAGTTCTGTTTTGATTCACATGATGCCATGAATGTTTAGCATGAGAAATGACAATGTTTGGGTGATGCATATGTGATTTATTGTGTAGCACCAGTGGAGTGCGGTCATTCCCATGAATCTCTAGTCCCGTGCAGCATTACTGGGCAATGCTAGGGTCTCATTATGTGGCTTGGATCAACATCACTTGCACTTTATATCTTTTAAACCTGCATATCATGTTTAGCATAGTAATGCAAACTTGACAGATCAAAAGACTGGCTACTGAGTGCCTTCATTGCATGTAGATCATTAGCTTCGTCATCATATGTGATACTTACAGCTGTTGTGGGTCAAGTCAAGTTGGGGTACATGGCCCTTATGGGTACCCATAATCACATGCAGACATTACAGTTAGCGTAAGTAGCATTGCCATATGTTTCCATTTGTTTGTAAGGTCAACCTCATCTGAGCCAGTGAATGATTTGTAACAACATAGATCTCATTGCATGGTAGCTCACTTGAGAGCGTTACACATGACTCGAATGGATGACAGACTGTCCTAGGTTTTATGTGTCTGTGTCATAGCATCGGATCTCATGTGATACCATGATTACTCATCTAAAATTGTATACAGTCAGTAAACTTCACAGGTGTGACTGGTACAGTGTAGCTAATGATGTTTTTGAAGTGTCAGTGACATGAGAATGTACTCCTAATGGTTATTTACCTCTGTTTCAGGTCTCCCTCCCAGCAGTTCCCATCCTCTCCTTCCCTCGCCTGATCACCCTTTTGTGTCTGTCGTTTGTACTCAGACCAAGGGGCTATTTGGAGGTGGAACCCTTGGAGCATCACACCACTCTGATGAAGAAAGGTACGGCCAGTCCTTGACAGGCTTGTAGCCAATAGTACTTCTGCATTACAGGTGACATCATTAATAGTGTTATTTGGAGTTCTTGCCAATGCTCATGTATGTTTGATAATGCTCTATGGGCTCACAATGTAAATAATCATGTTGTGCATGACGTCTGACTTCTACAGATTATTGTGCCGCCTTGGTGTCAACGCACATGTCCTTCTAATGTGCATGTATACTATTTAGCATGAAGTTAGCTTATGCTTGTTATGTGTTTACCTGTAAAGTGACCACACGCATGGTGTGGGGGAGGCTAGAATACTATGTTGTGTGTGAGGTAGATGGCTTTGTAGTTGCTGTTTGGCTTTGAACACACTAGCTGTAGTCTACACCTGCTGACGCTGTGTGTCTTGTGCCCCACTTGTCCGTAAGGGCCCTGATCCAGTGGCTGTGATCTTTGGTGATTACTGTGCCATTTTATTTGCAGTGACCCTGAGTGAGGCAGACACTCCTGCCTTCACATACACATGTCACTTTGTGGCTTGCAAATGCCCTTGTGGCATGTGCTTGTTTTGCAAGTTGTCACACCCCTCCTGCCAGCGTGTCTTCACTCATTGCTGCTGCTGCATATACAGCCACCATGCAGCGCACATTATCCAGGGGCACAGAGACCTATAGGATGACCCTCCTTCCATCCATTTATAGACCATGCTCCTGCCACCCTACACACAGACAACCCCAGACATTCACCCTCCTGCTATCACAATGCTTCTAACTGAGCCATTGCAGCTGCTATGCCTGTGTGTGCAACACATACTTGCACGACTATGGCAGATTCACATGACATTGGGTCTATGTACCACCAGGTCATGTGCCGTGTACAGCACACACACACCTTCCATAGGCACAATATTGTACAGTGTTACCTTGTCAACGCCACAGCAGCAAAAACATAGCTGTCACTGTCAGTCAAGTAGCCACAGGGGACACAAACCATGACCACGTCTCTTGGGTGTGGTGTGATTTCCCCGTTCTGGTGTAGGTATTTGTCAGATGTGGGTAGTTGTTCTGTATGTGTTGCTCCCAATACAGTAGTATAGTACTTGTAGCTACATAGGGGTAGGTCACCTATTCAGGTGTGCTTGTGTAGAGTGCTACAGCCCATTGCCCACAGTCTGTCCTGCCACCCTTGTCCTGTGCGCCATTCATCACATCCACAGTACTGCATCATGCAGAAGATAGTTCACATACCTGAGGACACAGTTGTAGGTACTCCCTACGTGGACAACTACTTTTGTCACACTGATCTGTACACCTCAAAGTGACTCTCCTGGGCCTGCCTGTGATAGCAGTTTTGGGCTCCAAACCCCCCTCCAGCATTTACTATCCCACACAGGTGTGTCTTTCCATCCATGTATCTAGTTGTTAGGATTTTTGGCCCAATGTGTGTCCACACTCAGATTCTGATCCAAGTGTGTGATTGGCTGCTATTTGTTGGATACCCTTGCATTTCATACATTTGCACACACATATCAATTTATGCCGTGCTTCAAAGATAACTCACCACATGCGTATGAGGATTAGTATATTTATTGGGAGATCTTGTGCAGGAAACATGAATAGGTGCTGTACAGAAAGGGGTGGAATCCAAAGTTCACTGCCGGAGATTAGATGCCTTACAGTTTCAGTCAACAGAGTCCAGGCCACAGTGCTTGGCATCATTGGGCAGACTGTGACTAGCATGTCCATGTGGGAGAGTCTCATAGGGGATGCTGTTGCACCCAGGGGCAATAGGCCAGGTCCAGTGTCCAGGGAGATGTGCATGGCCCACTGCCCCTCAACGTCTTAGCCGTGGATGACCCACGTTCCTTGGGTGACCCTCAGGTGCAGGCCTGGACGATGCATGGGATGCTACGTCAGAGAGTTCCTCCTCCTCCTCCTCCTCCCTCCCTGTGGCTGGTGTTACACTTTGCCGTGATGTTGCTGGCCTTGTGACACAGGGAGGGTGCTGCATGTTGGCAGCTATCTGACGTAGCGATTGGCTCAATGCCCGATGCACCGTCAAGAGCTGAGCCAGACTTGCCTCCACCCGTCCATAATGTAGGTCTTGCCTGGCTATTTGCTCTGCCTGCTGTTCTTTCACCTGGTTGAGGGCCTCCACAAGCTGGCCTATCTCCCTGGTGTCCCGCCGGTATGCCTTCAGGATGTTAGCGAGTTCAGGCATACCGGGTGCTGCAGCTGACTGGCCAGAATCTCGCATCCGCCACTCCCACCACCCTGACCCACACGAACACGGCCTGCGCTTGTGGGCACATCCAATCGACGGGCCCCCCGAGTGCTGCCAGGGTGGAGGTCGTCAGCAACCTCAGGGGCGCCCGACAAAGGGTATCCCTCATTTTCAGACTGGCTCTCTTGTGGATCATGGGCAGGGCTGTGACCTGTCTGCTGGGATGTGGTGGGAATGGGTCCGGTGGTTGGCTGAGATGTAGCTGGTACAGTTGCTGCAGGCGTTTGGGATCCAGAGGAGCCAGGTTGGTTGGGGTCATCCACAGTGCGTTGAGTGGCGTCGCTGTCGGTGGGGTCTGGGTCCTGCTGAGCCTGGGACTGGGATCCTTCTTCCCCCTGGTTGGGGGGGGGGCACACGTTCCCCTGTGTGTGGGAGAGACAGACACTGTTAAGGCACTATAAAGTGACATCTTGTTTAGTTATCCATTATGAGCATCACAGTTCCACAAGCTTTACATTGTTGACATTGTTCTGTTGTGTATGTAGTGGTAGTAAATTGACATGTACTCTGGGGTATTTTCATTCTTCCATTCTCTTGACAATGACTGACACAGCCATTGCTGTGTCTTGTATTGGCGGCACAACACATGTAAAGCATTGGTCATGTTCACGCAACATCCAGGATACGGTGTAAATCCTTATGTCTGCGTCAAGCATGCACAGAATTTAGATACAGCATGTTGATGTAAGAGACAGAGCATCATTAATTTGCATGACATCTACTACTTTGGATGTCTTTTGCTGTACCGTGATGGCCAAACAATGCCAACACCCCTGGACCTGTACACACACTTATAGATCATGGCCTTTGAACTTGCACTTCTGTAAGACGCATTACCTTGTCAATACCCATGTCCATGTTGGTACTTCAGTGCATCCACAACGTTCATGAGATGGGGCACGTGCATTGTTTGAGCGGCACAATGGACTTGAGCATCTGCTATGTGCATGTATGAGTAGTATGAGTTTTCATATGAGTGAGTGTTTTGTTATGGTACATGCCAATTGGGACAGTGTTGCACTCCAAAGCCTGTCCCCAGGGGATGAGTTTCTGTAAGGCGGGTGTAGGATAGGCCATGGTAGTAGTTTGTGTGTGATTTGCAAGCATCCATTGTTCATGATTTGGCTGCCCCCTGATGTAGCATGCTGGCATAATTGTGGTTTTGTGTTCATGCACAGGGTGTGTGACCTTGTCCTGGTGTTTGTGTTTGCAGTGATCACAGGAGGGACTTGTGCTGCCTACACCTGTGGCCATTGTGTACTACAGAGGTTTCCAATATGTGTGTCCTGACACAGTACAGTGTTGGCTGGAAATGGTGTGTGTGTTGCAGGCACTTAGTGGATGACTGCTGGTAATTAGGAGACATCCCTAAACATTCTGCTCTATGGTGTTTGTAAGGTCTGTGCAGTGCTTGGGTGCAACTGTGTGTGTGCCCAGGGAGATGCAGTGAGGCGACAGAGGGAGGGAGGGCGACAGAGGGAGAGGGCAACTGTGGGAGAGGGTGACAGGAGGAGAGGGCAACAGTGGGAGAGGGTGACAGTGGGAGAGGGTGACAGTGGGGGAGGGCGACAGTGGGAGAGGGTGACAGAGGGAGAGGGCGACAGTGGGAGAGGGCGACAGGGGGAGAGGGCAACAGTGGGAGAGGGTGACAGTGGGAGAGGGTGACAGTGGGGGAGTGTGACAGTGGGGGAGGGTGACAGTGGGAGAGGTGACAGAGGGAGAGGGCGACAGTGGGAGAGGGTGACAGTGGGAGAGGGTGATAGTGGGGGAGGGCGACAGAGGGAGGGAGGGCGACAGAGGGAGAGGGCGACAGTGGGAGAGGGCGACAGTGGGAGAGGGTGACAGAGGGAGAGGGCAACAGTGGGAGAGGGTGACAGGGGGAGAGGGCAACAGTGGGAGAGGGTGACAGAGGGAGAGGGCGACAGAGGGAGGGAGGGCGACAGAGGGAGAGGGCGACAGAGGGAGTGGGTGACAGAGGGAGAGGGTGACAGTGGGAGAGTGCGACAGTGGGAGGGAGGGCGACAGAGGGAAAGGGCGACAGAGGGAGAGGGTGACAGAGGGAGAGGGTGACAGTGGGAGAGGGCGACAGTGGGAGGGAGGGTGACAGAGGGAGAGGGCGACAGAGGGAGAGGGTGACAGAGGGAGAGGGCGACAGAGGGAGAGGGTGACAGAGGGAGAGGGCGACAGTGGGAGAGGGCGACAGTGGGAGGGGGAGACAGGGTTGGAGGCAGGTTGTTTGTGCTTGCTCACTTGCTACACTGCCTTACTGTGTCACAAAATATTGTATCTCTGGAAGGTATGTCCACAACATGATATTGTTTACGAGCTGTGGTCTACTTTCTTGTGTGATATTTCCCTATCCCTGTACATTGGGCATGGTGCCTGGGTGAGGCCCTGGGGCATATGGGATGAGAGCAGCCTCCTACCCTCCACCTTCCACCCTTTGTGGGTCCCACTTGCAACAAACCACTTTTAGTTGTGTCGTGCTAGGACTCATGGCCACCCACCCCATGCTGCTGGGCACTGTTGTAAGTCCACCATTGTAACATGTATTTTTTGTACACTCACCAGACTCAACGGCTCCTTCTATTCCATGTACTCCCACCGGTGGCAGCAGGGCCATGACTTTCTTCTCCCAGGACTGGTATACAGGAGGTCTGCGGGGACCACCACCTCCAGTGTGGTGTGCAGAGGTGTAGTCCTGGTCCATTTTCTTCTTGACCATCCTCCGCAGATCATACCACCTGGCCTGGCATTCCCCCTTGGTGCGCCGGATGGGTGCAACAGCATTGACCCGGTCTACGATCCTCTCCCACAGGCGTGTTTTTTCTGCCATGCTGGTCTGTCTGACCAATGCGCCAAACAGCTGTGGCTCGACTCTGATGACTTCATCTGTAAGTATCTCCATCTCCGGGTTAGTGAACTTTGAATTCTTGGGTGTGGTCATTGTGTGGGGTGTATGTGATTGAGGGGGTGATGGTGTGTATGGATGAGGGTGTTTGGTTGTGACTGTGAAGGGGTGGTGTGGGTGTTGATGTGATAGGGTGTATGTGTGAAGGTATGTGGCTGCAATAGTTGGTGTGCTCTCTGTTTCTTTGCAAGAATGGGTATGTTGCAAAGGATGATGGGTTGTATGTGTGGACCCTTTTATTGGTCAAATAGTGGGTGTGGCTTAATTTGAATTGGTTGTGTGTGTGTTATATGGGGTGGGTGTTAGTGTTGACCTCTGTTTGGCTGTGACCAGGACATTGATTCTGTATGGTGTGTACACAGGAGACATGTTCAGTGTTGTTGTGCCACTTGTTTGCAAAGTCCTTGTGCTGGTTTGGGTGTTGGCGTTATGTGTGCGTGTCGTACTTGGGCGTGCGATTGACTGGTATGGGCCGTTGGCGGGTGGGGGTGTTCGCGTAGGCTTGTTGGGGGGGTGTGCGTGTCATACTTGTGCGTGCGATTGACTGGTACGGACCGTTGGCGGGTGGGGGTGTTCGCGTAGGGGATGTGCGTGTCGTACTTGTGCGTGCGATTGACTGGTACGGGCCGTTGGCGGGTGGGGGTGTTCGCGTATGGGGTGTGTGTGTCGTACTTGTGCGTGCGATTGACTGGTACGGGCCGTTGGCGGGTGGGGGTGTTCGCGTAGGCTTGTTGGGGGGGTGTGCGTGTCGTACTTGTGCGTGCGATTGACTGGTACGGGCCGTTGGCCGGTGGGGTTGTTCGCGTAGGGGGGTGTGCGTGTCGTACTTGTGCGTGCGCTTGACTGGTACGGGCCGTTGGCTGGTGGGGGTGTTCACGTAGGGGGGTGTGCGTGTCGTACTTGTGCGTGCGATTGACTGGTACGGGCCGTTGGCGGGTGGGGGTGTTCGCGTAGGCTTGTTGGGGGGGTGCGTGTCGTACTTGTGCGTGCGATTGACTGGTACGGGCCGTTGGCGGGTGGGGGGATGTTCGCGTAGGCTTGTTGGGGGGTGTGCGTGTCTTACTTGTGCGTGCGATTGACTGGTATGGGCCATTGGCGGGTGGGGGTGTTCGCGTAGGGGGGTGTGCGTGTCGTACTTGTGCGTGCGATTGACTGGTACAGGCCGTTGGCGGGTGGGGGTGTTCGCGTAGGGGGGTGTGCGTGTCGTACTTGTGCATGCGATTGACTGGTATGGGCCGTTGGTGGGTGGGGGTGTTCGCGTAGGCTTGTTGGGAGGTGTGCGTGTCGTACTTGTGCGTGCGATTGACTGGTACGGACCGTTGGCGGGTGGGGGTGTTCGCGTAGGGGATGTGCGTGTCGTACTTGTGCGTGCGATTGACTGGTACGGGCCGTTGGCGGGTGGGGGTGTTCACGTAGGGGGGTGTGTGTGTCGTACTTGTGCGTGCGATTGACTGGTACGGGCCGTTGGCGGGTGGGGGTGTTCGCGTAGGCTTGTTGGGGGGGTGTGCGTGTCGTACATGTGCGTGCGATTGACTGGTACGGGCCGTTGGCCGGTGGGGGTGTTCGCGTAGGGGGGTGTGCGTGTCGTACTTGTGCGTGCGATTGACTGGTACGGGCCGTTGGCTGGTGGGGGTGTTCGCGTAGGGGGGTGTGCGTGTCGTACTTGTGCGTGCCATTGACTGGTACGGGCCGTTGGCGGGTGGGGGTGTTTGCGTAGGCTTGTTCGGGGGGGTGCGTGTCGTACTTGTGCGTGCTGTGGTAAATAAATAAATATTACCTCTATTTTTGACTGGATATAACAATAACAGATAGCTCAATAAATAAGAGTCAAGATTCGAGGTAGTAGGAGTTTGCAGGTTTTAATACAGCATAAAGGACAGGAACAGGACAACCTGCACGGGCAAGATCTGGGATGGCTAGCCAACAGGGGGGCCCCGACAGCTGTCGGGCAGGAGCTGGAATGAGCGCGCTGAAGGGATAACTTTTTCAATAACAGTGCACAAGCATATATACTTAAAACAATTGCATTACAATACATACAGTAGGCGTAACAGTGGGTGGGGCCTGTAACAGTCGCGAGAGATAAGGATGAAAGTGGGTGTAACAAGAGGCGTGTACATGGACATGTGATGTAAACGTAACAGAATATGTCATAAATGGGGCGGAAACATGGAGGGGGCTACCTAAGAAGCCGGGTCCTCTAACCTAGTGGTGCGCGCAAGCTGGCAATGACGTGTAACTAGGGAGAAGCTGGGGGCTATGACTTCTGAGCTAGAAGGAGAGACGAAAGTCTGGAGAGTCAGAGCGACATGTACCTAAACACTATCTAGTATCTGATGTTTAGAGAACATGTTGATAGAATCCAAAAGTTATCAGGGCAAAGGCTAACAGACACTAAGACTGGTGCATGCATTATTCTACATGTAGTGTGTGTTGAGGAATATTAAATGACCATAAATACAGTATTTCCCTTACATGGAGACGTAAAGGCTAGACGATGACTGAAACTATTGATGCGATTCAGTAGCTTAGGAATGCAGAGAAGGAGGACTGGACTGATAACTAGAATCATAACATACTCTTGGCAGACTGGAGGCAGAGCCAGGCCGAGCCGGGCACTGTGAGGCAGGAAGTAAGTGAAGGGTCAGGGATATAGGTGGGGGCTGTATCGCTCCTCAGCGAGGGTTCAGAAAACAGGAGCTGAATCTGAGTCCGGGCCCTTTTGAGGCCTAAAAACGGGGACTTTTCAATGAAATAACGTGCACACTGAGAAACATGGCAACGTAGCTTTACATAGGCCTAATACTCGTAGCTTTCACGAGAACTGGAAACTGGCATACTAGAGATGGACACAACTGTAATTGCGTCTTTAATCGATCATGGGGAATACATATGCATATTAATCGTGCACATATAACATAACATGGGGAACACGTAGGGACACAGAACATGGCAAAATTTACTTTTCCACATTCCCTCCTTGTCACTACGTTTCCATCAGGAAACATCAATATTCATGATACCATCTATCATTTCATACAGTATCATTTGCTCGTCTCGAATTGTCTTGGAACGGGACTTAGGACTAGGACTTGGAATACAGGATGTAGCACAAATGCCGCAAATCGCAGGGCCACATTGTATACAGAGGCAGCAACTGAATATGATCGCTACTGCAATACCTAGAAATGACAATACTTTCCATCCCCAGGCAGAAATTATACTCCAAAACCAACCGGACCATGTCCAGGTGCCTGGATTCTGGTGTAACTGATGGGCAATTTTATGAAGTCTGGTTATAGCTGAATAAACAGACGGCGCGTTATTAGGAATGAAAATGCAGCAACTAGATCCGATGACTCTACATGCTCCTCCTCTATCGGCCAGTATGACGTCAAGAACGAGACGATTTTGGAGCACGACAAATCTCATAGCAGATTGCTCTTCGGTTAAGTTACCTAGAGCAGAGGCAGTCTCATTTACTACTGCTTCAAGGGTTCTGGTTAATCTACGTATTAACTTACTATTCTGGATAGGTCCTATAAAGAAAAAGAAACCTTTATTGAAATCTGTATACTGTTCTAGAGCAGTTTCAGTTTGATCGACAATTGGGGACTCGATCTCCCTTCTATGTCTAATGTGTACTAGATGTGTGTTTCTGTGATAATCAGATGGGGCTAGAAAAACTGGTGGCAGTAGGAAGGCAATGTAACAGGTTCCCTCCCAATCGAGGGGCAGACGAACATATGCGGTCTGACCACAAACAAAATAAGAATGACGTGAAGCTTTAAAAATAGATTTCCCACTGTCACTATACTCGACAATAGTAGTACAATCACTATGTCCTACATGTACGGAACCATTATTTCTGACACATAATTCGCCTTTGACTGGTAATACTGAAATAGCAGGTAAGTCTGGAGTAGGATCAGACTGAACATTCAGGACCATAAAATTCGAAGAATAATTACCTAAATTATAAACTTCATTTTCTAGATCTAACCCTGTTCTGTGGGGAAGACCTTGCTTGTCTGGAAAACATGTACTGTTCAAAAAAGACATATCTGTTGTGGATGACGTTAACATGGACCAGGCTCCACATGAGCCATTATGTGAGAACGGATAAGGAAAGAGTGGCAGAACTCCCTTCGGTGTCTGGAAAGGGGGGAGTCGACCACACACCCAACAATTAGTGGCATTGCTGGTCTGGTGTGAATAATGTAACATACGGATGAATGAATTGTTGCGCATAGCAAGACGATAAGATAGTTCGTGAGGAGGCAGATCACTAAACGTGTGCTCTACTGTAGCATTAGAAAACTTATTTACATGAGAAATTGGAAAACATAAATGAAATGCATAACTCGTGCAGGTAACCATCAGGCTGAGAAACAATATAAAACTTAGAAAAACGATACATCGGATTGAGTTTTGACTAACTCTCTCACTATGGGGGTCTATTTCATACATGTCAGATACCTATTTAACCGTTTCACCTAGGGGAGGACTTAGACAATTAAACTGGCTGACTTATTTTACTAGACCGTAATTTCTTTTTATACTCCTGCTGCGGAGTTTCCTCTAACAGGGGAGGCTTGGTATCAATGTCATTTGCGGGACAGTCCTTAAGAATAGTATCTCGGTAGTCCTTAAAAGCCTTGGAAAAGTTCCTGGAAATAGTTCGTGGTCGGAGTCCGTGAAATGTCTTTACATGCGACAGGTGGACCCACCCCTTCCTGCCTTCCAACTTGACGGCAGTACGGGTGGCCAAAAGGACTAACTTCGGCTCCTTCCACCGAGGCTCCAGCGGACTTGAACGATCAAAATTCCGGACGAGAACCAAGCTTCCTGGAACAATTTCATGCGGTTTCACCTCGGTATTGTCTGGAAATGCGGCGGCAACCTGTGAACGACAAGAGTGTAGGGCAGACATCAAGGAAGCTAGGTAATCTGTCAGCATATTACTGGAAACATCTGTAATACTTCGGGGTCTAGGTGTACCCCACATATTTGGGGGGCGGCCGAATACGACCTCATAAGGGGACAGACCTGATCTGGAATGTGCGACCATGCGCATATAGAACAGGGCGACTGGCAGGGCAACTAACCAGTCTACACCTTTTTCTTGACAGATTTTGGCAATGCGGATTTTCAAGGTTTGATTATGTCTCTCTACGAGACCGGCTGCTTCTGGATGGCGTACACAATGGAACTTCCACTGGTACCCTAGTAAAAGGGAAACGTGCTTCATGAGTTCAGATGAGAATGGCTGGCCGTTATCAGAATATACGACCCTTGGGAGTCCATAACGGGGGAAATATTCACGAACCAACTGCTTGGCAGTGGTCGCGGCTGTGTAATCTGGGACTGGATATGCTTCTGTCCACCTGGACAAAGCGCATACAACTACAAGGACATACTTGAAACCTCGACATCGCTCCATCTGAATATAATCCATCTGGAGGACTTCAAAAGGGTGGTCAGGGGGCTGGAATCCACCTTGTTCCACCGGGACACTTTTATCTGGATTGAACTGGCAACATATCATACAGGTACGGACTTTCTGCTTGGCTGCAGCTCGTAAATGCTTGTTAAACCAAATGTTCTGGATACTGTCTAACATGGCTTTTTCTCCTAAGTGTGCAGGACTATGTGCGGTATTGATAATGACTTGAACCATTGAGTCGGGGAGAAACCATGTGGCTTTTCCCTTCATCAACCATCCCTGATCTGTCTGGACCCCTCCTTGTTCGGACCATTTCTTGATTTCTTCTGGAGTAGCATGTAACTGTATGTCTATGACATCTTGTGTAGGGTCCTTAACTGTCATACAAGTAGTCTGTTCTAGAGTGGATGTCGGTGTCTTGTTAACTGGTATGTCTGGTGTCTGTGCTGTAAGCTTGGCTGTTCGATCTGCTAGATCATTACCTTGGGAAATAATGTCAGTAACTTTCGTATGTGCTTTGCACTTCATGATGGCAATGGATGTCGGTAAATGTATTGCATCTAACAGAGCTTGAATAAGGAGACCATGCTGAATCTTGGTTCCATGAGAAGTCATGAAACCTCTCTCCTGCCAGAGCACTCCGAAGTCGTGTACAACTCCGAATGCGTAGCGTGAATCTGTGTAAATATTAACTTTCAGGTTCTTGGCATGTATGCAGGCTTGAGTCAGAGCAACTAGCTCTGCTGCTTGAGCAGACAGGGTGTCAATACGGTGTGTTTCGATAACTTCAGTGTCAGTAGTCACTGCATACGCGGCTACTAGTTCTCCTGTACTTGTTCTCATACATGAACCATCCACATAAAGTGTCAGGTCGGGGTCTGGTAATGGAATATCTGTCAGGTCTTGTCTTGGTTTAGTCATAGTGTTAACAACTTCCACACAGTCATGTGTGGCAGGATTTGAAGTAACTGACGGTAACAGTGTAGCAGGATTTAGAACGTTGCAGCGTCTGATTTCTATGTGTGGCTGGAACAGTGTCAGTTCATAACCCGTCAAACGTGCAATTGTCAAGTGCTGGGTCTGTGTTCGGTTTAAAAGAACTTCCACGGAGTGTGGAACTTGTACTGTCAGGGAGTGTCCTAATACTATGGAATCACTTTGTCTGATAGCTAGTGCTGTGGCTGCAACTGACTTGAGGCACGCAGGCAGAGCCTGGGCTACTGGATCTAGTGTGCTCGAAAAATAAGCACAGGGCTTGTACTGTCCGGCTTGATCTTGTGTGAGAACAGATAATGCTGTACCATCACGTTCTGTGACAAAAAGTGTAAACGGCTTACTGTAGTTCGGTGTAGCTAGAACGGGAGCTTGACATAAGGCTTTCTTTAATTCATTAAAACTAAGTGTATGTTCAGATGTCCAAGGGAGGACAGTCGATACGGCTGCCTCCTGTGTCGTTAACTGTATCAGTGGCTTGGCTAGAAATGCATACTGAGGAATCCATTGTCGGCAATAAGAAGTGAGGCCGATAAAAGCACGTACCTCCTTCTGGGTCTTGGGCTGTGGAAGACTCGCTATTAACTGGATACGGTCAGGTGTCAACTGCCTACCCCACTTGGACAGTAAGTGGCCTAAGTAGATCACTTGCTGGACACAGAATTGAAGCTTCGAAGGGGACACCTTGTGCCCCATCTCGGCTAGGAAATACAGGACTGTAAGTGATGCTCGCTCGCAAGCACGTTCAGAACGGGCTGTGATCAGTAGATCATCGACATACTGGAGCAGGGCAGTGTCAGGTGGCATGTGAATGTTGTCTAGTTGTCTCTTAAGTGCTTGACTGTAAATGCTAGGACTTTCTGTGAAACCTTGAGGAACTCGTGTGAATTTATAGCTCCTTCCATTTAAACAAAAACCGAAAAGGTACTGGCTGTCTGGATGAATGGGGACACTGAAAAATGCGTTTTTGAGGTCTATGACTGTGAAAAATGTAGCCTCAGAATCAATGGCTGTCAATAGAGATGAGATATCTGGGACTACTGGATACTGGGGGATGATACATTTATTAAGTTCTCGAAGATCAATCACTAATCGATATACTGGGGGTGCATTTGGATCAGTACGTTTCATGACTGGAATGATAGGAGAATTACATACATTGGAGTCAGTTTCTACAACCACTCCTTGAGCAAAGAGCTCGTCAATAATTTTGGATAAGGCTGCTACAGCCTCAGGTGGCAATCTGTACTGTCTGATTCTTGGCAGGACTATACCTTGCTTGAGAGTCACACGATGGGGTGTGATTTGCATAAAACCAACATCAGTTGGACCTTGCGCCCATAGATGCTGCGGAACATTAGACAATCTCGGATCAAAATCTCGTAATACATAGTGACCCTTGAAGTCACGTAAAAACAAACGTATTCCCTCTGGGGAACAGCAAATAACTGCACCTAATTCTTTCAGTGTCTTAATGCCTAACACATTTTCTGGACATGACTTCGTAAGCAGTAGATCAGTAGTTCGGGACAATGGACCTACTTCAAGAGTAACTGGCTTTGATATCTCGTTTACAATAGGCTTTCCTGAAAATCCAAGGGAAACATTTCTAGAGCCTGAGAGCGGAGCCCCTGGAACCTCGTCGTGACTTATGGTAGTCCTACTTGCCCCTGTATCAATCAAAAACTTTCTGTCTTTCCCTAATACTTGACTGTGAACATAGGGACCTTCTTGATCTACAGGTATCTCGATGAGAGGCAAGCCTACCTCCCTCTCTAGGCTGTTTCATGAATACTGCTGGTACTCTGGATACTCGGACTGTGCATACTGGTACATCTGCTGTGTAACATGCTGAGTTGCAGCAATAGGCTGCGGTGCTGGAACTGTCTGTTGTGCATTCTGTGGCTGAGAAGTCTGTGAAACTTGTTCTTGTCTAGGCGGACGTGGTCTTTCTTTAGTCTTACCGGTGGCTATGTTGTGTTTCAGAACTGCACACTCGTTTATAAAATGACCTGGCTGTTTACAATAATTGCATGTCCCTTTAACGGGAGCTGCAGGATGACTGGCTTGATTCGGACCCCTCTTCTGACTGTCTTGAGGAACAGATTGTGCAACTAGTACTTTCATTTTCGTGTCTTTCATACGTCTTCTCTCGTGTTCTTGCTCTTCTCTGATTCTATTCTGGTGGTACTGGAGCATCTGGAGCATTTGGGACGGAGTATTAGCTTGCCAGGTACTTTCGACTTTCAAAACTCGATTCTTAACTTGTGGACTCGAATTCTCGACTAGTTTAGTAACAAAAAGATGAGGGTATGACTCGCTACTCGTCTTCAAACCACTGTTTATTACTTTTAACATTTTAATAATATCTGGATACGTGTATTCTCCCATACGGAGCATGTCTTTTAATTCTCGGTGGAACCCTGCTGGATCTTTGTCGTGACAGGGAATTAATTTCTTCATCTCTAAGAGTTCCATCTTGGTAACTGGGGTGTAAACAAATACTCGTTGCATTTCACCACCCGTTGTCCTAACTGGGTGTACTTCTCGTAACGGATGCTGTCTATCTATGTAAAACGGTTTACTTTCTGGAGGTGAGACATGAACAAAATGCGGATTTAAAAATATTCTATATTTGTGGCGCTGTTCTAGAATGACACTAATTAAATCGGTACCTAAACCTTTCCATCTATACTGGAGTAACTCGTTCAGGACATCATGTAGCGGACCTGGATCAGAATGTTGACCCTCATACAGTGTAATGAGGTGTTGGATCATATACATACCCACCAGTCGCTGCTCGGCTGGGGGCAGTTTCAGAAACATTTGTGCCACTATTTCGTCTGGAAAAGTGGTAGAATCAGTAGTCCATCGGACTGCTGATCGGGCTAGTTCTTGTTCATGCATAGTACCTAATTCACTATAACCGATTCGTGATTTCAGAATTTGATCGGTAGCTTGAAATACTTGTTCTAGAGAACCTTGTTCCGGTGCTGGAAGATGAAAGACTTTCTTGTGTTCTAGGCGTAAATGTCGGTCTGGAAATCTAGATTTACCTACATACGCTATTCTGGCGGTATTCTCGTCGTCTACCTCTTCAGTAGAAGAGTCATTTTCTTTCTCGCTTCCTAGAGCTTCACTGCGTTGTTCGTGTATCCTTATTATTTCTTTACGAATTTTCTTGTACATATGCTCTATACTATTGAGTGTCTTATGCTTACCCTCGGCTATATTATCACTCCACCGTGTCAGGGTTCTCATTTCGGTCGGATCTTTAGTCGGGGAATCTTGTTCCCGTATTAAACAATTTATCAGAAACTTTAATAGCATAAACTGGGTCTCAGATTTCCTGTGAGACATGACGTCAGCAATACTTTCTGGATCTCGTCCTGTACGAATGAAACGATACATTCTGTCTAGATCTTCTTTCATATCCGGTAGGGTGACCAAATACTCGGACACCTGTCTTACACGTATGGAATATATAACCATGCTATCCTCGCCTGGGACTGGATCATAACAGCATTCAGTAAGAGCTCGCCTGATTTCTGCAACGGACTTAAATTTGGGCGTACGCTGTAACGCACGTTCATGTAACTCGACTGCTCCTAAACGTCTATTTGGCGGCGGGGTACCAGGAGGACCTCCTCCTGCGGCCCCTATACTAGAATCGTCAACTGATACTCTTCGTGCTGGCAGAGTGACTGATGTGGCAGGAAGTTGTACTACGGGCTGGACCGGGGGTACCGTAGCAGGTACTGCAACAGGTGCCCGGGTGACTGGAGGAGCAGGATTTACATTATTTACAGGAGCTGGTGGAACAGGATTTGCATATTCTGGGACTGTGTCGTCCAAATAGGACGAGAGAAAAATATCAGCTGCGGTCTGTTTGTGACGTAGCTTGGTCGGAACTAAGGGTGGCGGAAAATTACTGGATGCCTCCGGGGTTGCTTTTGGCAAGCCCTCGGCAAGAAGAGGATACATACCCTTAATGAGGGCATTCCTCTGTCTGTCTGACTGTTCGGTTTTAACTCGTTCACCTATTTCGATTAGTTCCCTTTCTTGGGCTCTTTCTGAGGTTTCTCTACTTAATTCTGACTTTCTGATTTCTTTTTCGGTTCTTTTATGAGATTCTTTGCGCCATAACTCGATGGCATCTTTTTGTGACTGTCGGGCTTTCTTTTTCCATAATACTTCTTCTACTCGCATGATGCACTCGGCATCCCATGTACCCGATACGGGCCATCTGTACTTTTCTTCTAACTGTTTGGTGTACTCCACCCATAAATCTAGATATAATATGGCACTTATGCCATGCTTTTGATACATAAAATGACCTGGACTGTCCCTAGGCGGGACAGGAACTGCTTCTTCTAACAGACCTTTTCTAGTTTTTAACTGACGTAACTTGGAAAACAACGGCATGACTGAGCTGGAGTCTAGACACAATACAATACACAATGAACACGATAATTACACCACTTTCATACCACGACATTGAAATACATGAATGACATTTAAAATAACAGTTCGGACAAAATACTACCTGGAATACTGAAAACAGAATACATGAATTTCTCGAGAACAGAACGGACTAGAACAGAAACTAGATGCACTGCTAAAACAGTACGAAACTTACCGGTCTCATAAAGAGACACGTCAGGACCCGCATCCACCTAAGTGGACACTTCGTGTTGGATCTGTGTACCCCAAACCCACGGACCAGAGACAATGCAATTGACCCTGTCTAGATACTACCCCAGCAACGGTACTCACCGGGCAGCAAGAACGGAAGGCCTCAGACTGGACTGGACTGCAACGACGACGGACGGACGAACTTCGGACTTCTGTTACGGGTGGGCCTCCGGGTACCTCGGACCTTGGACTCTCGGCTTGGGCTCTGGTCAGGACTCGCCGCGTTCCTCCACCGCCTCGTCTGGATGCTGGACCGCAACCTCCGTCTCCTCCGTGGGCCTGAGGGATACTTGAAGCAGAAATATCTGCACGTGCACGGTATGGTTCCGTCACGGCTGCAGAGGATCAGGGGGCTTGCGTGGCTTCACCGGCGCGTGGGGAAAGGGCAAGTCCCTATTCGGGCGCCATTTTGTGGTAAATAAATAAATAATACCTCTATTTTTGACTGGATATAACAATAACAGATAGCTCAATAAATAAGAGTCAAGATTCGAGGTAGTAGGAGTTTGCAGGTTTTAATACAGCATAAAGGACAGGAACAGGACAACCTGCACGGGCAAGATCTGGGATGGCTAGCCAACAGGGGGGCCCCGACAGCTGTCGTGCAGGAGCTGGAATGAGCGCGCTGAAGGGATAACTTTTTCAATAACAGTGCACAAGCATATATACTTAAAACAATTGCATTACAATACATACAGTAGGCGTAACAGTGGGTGGGGCCTGTAACAGTCGCGAGAGATAAGGATGAAAGTGGGTGTAACAAGAGGCGTGTACATGGACATGTGATGTAAACGTAACAGAATATGTCATAAATGGGGCGGAAACATGGAGGGGGCTACCTAAGAAGCCGGGTCCTCTAACCTAGTGGTGCGCGCAAGCTGGCAATGACGTGTAACTAGGGAGAAGCTGGGGGCTATGACTTCTGAGCTAGAAGGAGAGACGAAAGTCTGGAGAGTCAGAGCGACATGTACCTAAACACTATCTAGTATCTGATGTTTAGAGAACATGTTGATAGAATCCAAAAGTTATCAGGGCAAAGGCTAACAGACACTAAGACTGGTGCATGCATTATTCTACATGTAGTGTGTGTTGAGGAATATTAAATGACCATAAATACAGTATTTCCCTTACATGGAGACGTAAAGGCTAGACGATGACTGAAACTATTGATGCGATTCAGTAGCTTAGGAATGCAGAGAAGGAGGACTGGACTGATAACTAGAATCATAACATACTCTTGGCAGACTGGAGGCAGAGCCAGGCCGAGCCGGGCACTGTGAGGCAGGAAGTAAGTGAAGGGTCAGGGATATAGGTGGGGGCTGTATCGCTCCTCAGCGAGGGTTCAGAAAACAGGAGCTGAATCTGAGTCCGGGCCCTTTTGAGGCCTAAAAACGGGGACTTTTCAATGAAATAACGTGCACACTGAGAAACATGGCAACGTAGCTTTACATAGGCCTAATACTCGTAGCTTTCACGAGAACTGGAAACTGGCATACTAGAGATGGACACAACTGTAATTGCGTCTTTAATCGATCATGGGGAATACATATGCATATTAATCGTGCACATATAACATAACATGGGGAACACGTAGGGACACAGAACATGGCAAAATTTACTTTTCCACAGTGCGATTGACTGGTACGGGCCGTTGGCGGGTGGGGGTGTTCGCGTAGGCTTGTTGGGGGGGTGCGTGTTGTACTTGTGCGTGCGATTGACTGGCACGGACCGTTGGTGGGTGGGGGTGTTCGCGTAGGCTTGTTGGGGGGTGTGCGTGTCGTACTTGTGCGTGCGATTGACTGGTACTGGCCATTGGCGGGTGGGGGTGTTCGCGTAGGGGGGTGTGCGTATTGTACTTGTGCGTGCGATTGACTGGTACGGGCCGTTGGCGGGTGGGGGTGTTCGCGTAGGCTTGTTGGGGGGGTGTGCGTGTCGTACTTGTGCGTGAGCGAGGGGTACGCGTGTGGATTGTGTTGACGCTGCTAGATGCGAGCCGCATATTGCCGTACGAATCATTATTCAAGTGCGATAACTTTGTTCCGTGCGATTCGCTGTCAGGCTTCTCGTACAGGATCGTACTTGTGTGTTTGTACGGGCTGGTTACGAATCGTACGGTAGGATTCCCGATGCATGTTCGTACGGACCATCGACTGTGATTCGGACTGTTCGGTGATATTCATACAGAAATCGACGGGAACGGATCGGAATTCGCAGTTCGGACGTAAAGTTCCCATTCGTACGGATTCGGATACGGATGCAAGTCGTACGGCGGAATATTTTACCGGATCGGAATCGAGGCCCATAAGTGCAGAAAGCAAGCAATAATAATAGCAAAACATTCCATAAACACTGTAAAACATTGTTTCTGTTGTGTTTAATGGCGCAAAAATGTGTAACCACTAATAACCACTGTTTTATGAAGGTATTGATAACACTGAAAAAACCCCACCACAATTTACCAACAATAGAAACTGAAAACAGGAAAGACAAACATATTATATAATATCCAATTGTAGAACGAAAACAAGAACATTTTACAAGCTCACCTAAAAAAATGGACGTCACAATTAAAAATAACAGTTTTAAAAACTTAGAAATTCACTGAAAAAACCAAAGGTTACAGGAATGTAATAGTTAGGAAATAGCATTTTTCTAAAAACCTTAGAAATTTACTGGAAAAAAACAAAGGTTACAGGGATGTTATAGTTAGGCTGACATTTCACTCAAACAAAACCAGGGAAATTCAGCAGTTATAGTTAGCTGAGCTAACTATAACTTATACCCTCATAATGTACTGCTTATCACCTCACATATTACATCACTCATGACATGGCCACTGGCATCACTGATTATATCACTGATGACATCTCTAATGACATTACTGATGACATCATCCACAGAATCTATGATGCACCCACTCAAGCTCCACTATAACCTTTCATACACCCATTCTAACTTACACACTACCATTCTCAAAACCATTGACACATCCATAGCAGTACTTACACACCCACTCACTGATTCATAGGTCTACATACACATCCACTCAGTTACCCAGACAGCCACTCATACACCAACTCACTCACTAATACAGCCACTGATATATGCACTCATACAGCCACTCACACACTGTCAAGCACTCATAGAGCTACTCACACACTTACTCACACACCTATAGAGTCAATGGGACAACTATTTACTCACCTTTACAGTTATACACACACCCACTCACTTATTCATACAGATACTAACACATACTCACTCGTCCATACAGCCCCTCACATACCCACTCACTAATCCACATCCACTATCACAAACTCTCACTCACACATACAGTTTCAGTTTGAACCCTCGACTAGCTGAGCCCTGTAGAAGCATCAGGGCAGATTGTGATTAATAACTCTTGCTGATTGATTTTACTCTATATAAACATGATGTGCAACTTGAACTTTTTTCCTGCACTGCTGTTTAAATTGTGAAACATCTGGCATGCGCACATGTGCTTAGAAAGTTGCATTGTTGCTCAAAGCGTTTTGTAAAACAAGCCTGTTACCCTCTGCCCACCAGACAGGGGTCTGTGGCCCAGCTGGCTGTTTCCTGGCACAGGTAATGGAGGGAGTATGCAGCATCCACCCTCTTCAAAGAAGAGAAATACTCAGAGAAAGTTTACCTTCTCACCTTCAAATCCTTTGCTGTCTGTAGTGGGAAGCACACAACACCAGTCTTCAACGACATCAGTGCTTGTTTATAGCTACTGCCGCAGCCCTCTTTTCATTGTGTTCTGTTTGTTGTTAGCCAAGATGTTTATTATATGAAACAATTGATGGAACAATTAACAAAAAAGTATGGCACATGTAGACATTTACTGAAGGAAACAGCCCAATAGGTGCTAACGTCAAGGTGGAGTATCAGAGAGGAAGGCTTAGAGGGAATGGGCTGATACGTGTTACAAACAAAGCTTGTAAATTAGGAAACCAATTAACAGACTGGCCAAACCATAAGATTAAATGAAACATTAAATCCACAGTTAACCCCCATCTCGCCCTACCGTGACTAAAAGCATGACGTAGGAGTAGGAGTTCAGGGAATCAGTGATGCACTGTGCCATGGTAGGGAGAAACCTTCAGCAGGTAGAGGGAGTCTTGCATGTGGCAGATTCAGCCACTAGCGGAACTCTGCAAAATCTCATGGAGTTTTTTGGTAACTCTGCAGAGTAAAACTCTGCAAGTTCTGCCCACCTGTAGATAAAAGGCAGGCCATTATCAGACTTCAAAATGTCTGGAATGCCTCATGTGGCAAATATGCCATCTAGTCTCGAAATGACTTGCTCATAAGTGGTGGATGAGAGATCTTTTATTAATTGAAAATGTGAGTACTCATCCACAATTACCATCAGATGATGTTCATTATCTAGAGGATGAAAGAGGCCAATGGCTATTCTCTCCCATGTAGAATTAGGGAGTTCTGAGCTGTTAAGAGTATGTTGAGTAATATTTGTAGAAAGGCAGATGCATAGATGACAGGTCTTGAGTTCCTTTTTAACCCTCTCATCTACATATGGAAACCAAACCCAGAGAACTTTTTTGGTAGCAACAATACTACAATGTCCTTCACGAGCTACTTCAATTATTTTCTGTCACAGACTCTCAGGAATCATGATTCTTGACCTTTGCAGTCTACCTTCTTCCTGAGTTATAGACAGTTCACCTTTAACATTTTGTATTTATTTTAATTCACCATCAATGGTGAGAGGAAAAGTGTGTGAGTTCCATGACTGATGCGTGATTATATCTTTCATCTTCAGCATGCCACTATCATGACTCATGCCAGTGATGATCTGGGCTAGCAATATAGCAGCTGGAGTATTTGATTTTATTATCAAAAAAATGTAGGCTTTAGTCGTTTTGAATGGAGTACCTGACCTTATATAGGCACTCTGGAAAAGTAGTGAGCAGGGTTTTGATCTTTTCCTGAATGATGCACAATAGTATTTTATCATGTCAGCAATATGTAGAACTGGATGTTGTTCTCATTCAATTGCCTTATTTGCTTGATGCATGTCAAAACATATGCAGGCAGCTCCTTCCTTGTCCTTTTAGGGCTCTACATCTATGGGAGAAGCCCATGGTCTCGGACCAGTTGAACGCTCAATAATGTCATGATTAAGTAACGATTCAAGTTCTTTTTCAACAACTTCTTGGAAATGAAACGCAATTCATCTATGTCTCTGAGCAACAGAACGTACATCTTCATTAATATTGAACTTTACTTTCATAGTCTTAATTTTTCAGAACCATGAAACAATGAAGGGAATTTACTTAATATTTTGTGATAAGCATTAATGTTGTAATTCTCAATAATCTGGCCCATATCAGCAGCTGTACTGAAACTGAGTAGGCAGGCACTGACGCAGTACCTTGAAGCACATAGAGGGGTGCTTGCACCTTTGTTTTCTTGTGTTTCTTTGTTGCTACAAATGAACCTGGACTTTTTATGGGTGTTGATGTAGCCCATGTGTATACTTTGGTTGTTGATGGTGTAAGTCATGGCAATGGAGATAATTCATTGTATTTGTCTTCAGGCATTATGTGTATTGATGCACCACTTTCTATGATGAAAATATAGAGCAACCATTTATTTTCAATGTAATTTTCGGACATTGGTTCTATGACTTGTGTGATTTGGCATGTCGACTTTTCTTTGACTGACATTTTTCCTCACATGCAGCCAGTCCGACATGCACAAGTTTCTCTGACATAACCATCAACATGACACAACTATCTTCCTCACTTTCACTTGATATTGCAGCAAAAGAACTGTTTGATGATGATTTTGATGATCATCATCTTCAGTCAGTGTCAATTTGCCTTGCTTGTAATGACTTTTTTAATGATTAATCTAGTTTTTAAGATTGAGATGTGAAGTTGTTGTGATTGCAATGATTTAACATAATCAAGCAATAACGATTATTACCAATACTGAATAAATATGCAGATACTAATAGAGCTACTAACACAAGTGCAGACCACGCAGTGCTCCAGTGTGGGAACAAATACAAAATATACACAAACGAGACACAGTGCAAAAATACACTGGTTTTGAAACATCACAAGTGCATATGGCTTTGCAACATGTAGACCTAATAATGATCAATAACCAAGTAAAATGATGTCGAAGTTTTGAACCCTAAAGAATCCTGGGGTCTCCTCAGCACAATAGTTGTCAGACTTAATACCATACAATGCTATCAGCTGTCCACAGACCAATCTGTGATACAATCAAGGAAAGTGCCTGAAAAAGTCCTCCGTGGTGTATAACCACTAAACTTTGGCAATTTCAATATCACCACCAATTCCACATGGCAAGTGTTAATCAGCCTGTGAATCGTTCTTGCTCAAAAGGTCCAGGGAACTCTGAACCTGACCAAACATTCTTTAAAGTTCTTGATTTATTTCGAGTAGTGTGATGTCCATCAATCCATCTCCGCCAGCAAAATATAGGGGTATATTATCAAGGGGTTTTATCTCCGCTTTTTTGGCTTTAAAAGCCAAGAAAGCGGAGATAAAATTATCTCCCTATTACCAAGCTGTCGCTAACACCAGTTAGCGACAGCTAATAGGAGATAGCGACCATCATGGGCCCCACTTTGCATGTCAGTGATATTTATCACTAATGATATGCAAAGTGGGCGTGCCAAGATGTTAGCGACTGGAAACAGTCGCTAACATCGCTATCTCCTATTACCAACTTTTGGAGATATTTGCGCTAAGCGCGAATATCTCCAAAAGCTAACACCTGCCCTGAGCAGTTCTTAGCCATGTAAACCAATTGGAGGTGGATAACATGGCTAAGAGCATTTGCTCGATAATGCATGAATATCGCTGACTTTTCAGCGATATTCATGCATTGCGGGCGTTTTTTATCGCATTTGCGATAAACCTTGCTAATAGCAAGGTTTATCTGCGATAAAAATCGCCGATGTGCGGCGATAATTTTTGTCTCTAAACAAGTTAGAGACAAAAATTATCGCTAGTTGTTGATAATATACCCCATAGTTTTGCGGTGACTGATTCACTGGGCACCTCTTGCCTCCCTATCAGATGGCTCCTCAACTTTGGTAGTCATTAGCACTCGCTCCAGTCTAAGAGTTTCTCTCTGCATTCATCGTCTGAATCTGAGAAGCATTCATCAATAACTCTAAAACGCATAGCTTCCTCATCATTAAATTAATTGAGCTTCCAGTGTTTGATGAGTGTATCGAGTCTCTCCACAAATTCATTAATGGTTTCACCAACTTTAGTACTCAACATTTGGTATTGAATAGAACTTGAGATTCAGTGTTTATTTAATCTATGATTATGTGATTCCTTTGTCAGTTTGCAGCATTTTCTTTGTGACTTCTTTCTCACCATCACCAGTAGGTTTTTTGAGATTCTTAAAAATCATTTTGTTATCAGTCTCTTCAAGTGCATCAATGAAATCATCAAATGTCTTTATCCAATCAGTCCATCTATCACCAATATTTTTCTTTTTGGCTGCATACTCCTTTCTTCCTTATTTTGTCAGCCAGTACTGGTTAGTATTTGACTACAAAAGTTTTTTTGCGCTTTTTTCCTGTATCAATACGTAACCGCCTTTTGCAATATCGCTCTATAATGGGAAGGAGGTACATTTATGTATGGCCTGACCAGCAGGTTGTCAGTCATCAATGTGTAGATTCTTTGCAATGCTTTCCTTGTCTTCAACTGTCTTACAGCCGCTGGAGCTGTGCTTTGACATCATGTGCATGAAGTATCTATTCTGTACTGTACACACGTGGCTCTCACAGGCAATTTGCTTAGACCATGACAAGCGCTCTGAGACAGCACAGTTGTTCTTCCAGTTACTTACCAGTTGTAGCATCCTTACCAGCCTGGGTACGCTCCAAAGATTTTGCCACACACCGTACTTACTATGACACATCTTCATTCGCCTGCATGTTACTGAAAACTACATTTTCTAAAACAAGCTTTCATCGCATCCTGCTTTGACACCTATGCCACAGCACTATGGAGTCCGTTAGTAGGCAAAAATGTTCTGGAATAAAACACGGAAGACACAGCATGTACTGTAGATTTTTTGTAGTCAGTCTGGCTGATTAACTTGTAGCATTCCGTGTCATCTAGTTGCCTTTTGGGTTCAGTAATGTATATACTAGGAGGAAGAACCACACCTTGTCAGCTGGCCTCATGGCCACCTCGTTATCTTTGGCATGTCTCTCAATATATTTCCTCTGGTTCCAAGTAATATTTCTCCTTACTAGTATTGTTACTTTCAAATGTACCTGCTCCACCAGTTCATGAAGTGTCACTCTCTTCACACATTTCTCTGCATGTGCCTAAAGTGTCAATAAGCTTGTTGGTCTGATCTGGTACCTTTCTAGTGTGTTTATCATAGGTAGTGTCATACTTCTTGTTAAATGTTAAAATGCAATCAGAGGCATAATCCTGCAGTTCCCTCATGTACTTTGTTTGTTTGTGCATTTTTATGTCAGTCTTAAGCTTTTCAATCTTGCTTCATTGTCCGCTTTCAATTTGGCAATTTGTGCTTGTTCCTTCTGTGTCACTAACCACACATTGATTTGCACAATTTCATTCAATGCCTTATCCCTATCCGAACAAGCATACCTAATCAGGATGTTAAGCATTGTTTTGGAGCATGCTGTGAGGTTCTGTATTCATTTATTTATTTATTTATAGAGTGCAACATTTATCCCAGGGGATATCACGGCGCTAAGGGTTACGGTGATGAGTAGGTCAGTGAGGTTGAAGGGCCAGATATCAGTCTTTAGGGAACAGATGTGTTTTGAGTTTTCACCCTAAGGTGTTGTACTCTTTAGTCAGCCTATGTTCGGCTGGGAGCTCATTCCAATGCTGTGCTGCCAGATGTGAAAAGGTACGGCCTTCTGTTCTAGATTTATTTAATTTTTTTTATTTCGGCGAGACTGAGGTGTTGCGATCTTAGTGGTCTGGTGGGAGTATAGAAGCGTATTTTGTTCTGGAGGATCATGGGGCCTGTGTCATGGAGTGTCCTGTGAGCATGTCCAAGGAGCTTGAAGCAGGCTCTTTGATGCTTTGGGCAGCCAGTGGAGTTGTTTTAGGCAGTCCTTTGCTGAGCTGTATTTGCCTTTGTTGCACACTAGGTTTGCTGCAGCATTCTTTACCACCAGTAAATAGGTAGTCTGGCATGCCCACGAAAAGGGCATTGCCATAGTCCAGCCAGCTGACTAGCAGGGCCTGTGTGACTGTTTTCCTGCTTTCCAGGGGGATCCAAGGGAATAGCCTTTTTAGAAGTTTCAGAGTGGCGAAGCTTTTCCCGCAGTTTGTATGTGGGCCTGCATAGATAGTGTGTCATCAATAATTACACCCAGGTTTTTGGCACAGTGCTTGGGTCTGGGGGTGTCTTCCAAAGAGGAGGGCCACCAGCAAGTGTCCCAGATATGTTTGGCTTCTCCGAGGAGCAGGATCTCGGTTTTGTCTGCATTTATCTTTAGGCAGTGGTCTGCCATCCAGTCAGCCATTTTGGTAAGGCAGCTATTAAGTTTAGTTTTGGTGTCTTCATGCCCCTTCATTATAGTGATTGTAAGTTGCGTGTCATCAGCATAGGAGCAAACACCCAAACCCCATTTTGTTTCAATTTGTGCCAGAGGTGAAACATAGGCATTGAACAGAGTGGGCTGAGGGATGCTCCCTGCGGGACACCGCATTTCAGTTGTTTCGGTTTGATGAGAAGGCTCCTAGCTGTACCGTTTGGGTTCTGTTGCGAAGGAAAGAACTAAGCCATTCAAGGGCTTTTCTGTTTATCCCTTTTCCCTCTAAGTTTTCTAGTAGAAGATGATGAGAGACGGTGTCGAACGCTGCCGACAGGTCTAACAGGATCAGGGTCAGAGCTTTGTCTTGGTCCACAGAATTTCTAATATTGTCCATGACGGCCAGCAGTGTAGCCTCTGTGCTATTGGTAGCCCTGAATCCTGCTTGGCAGGGGTCCAGTAGGTTGTTGTCTGTCTTCTAGGTATTTGTACAGCTGTCTATTAATCAGCTTCTCCAACACTTTGGAGAGATAGGGGAGTTGAGATATAGGTCTATAGTTGACCGGGTTCGTCACATCTGTGCCTTCTTTTTTTAGCAGTGAGGTCACTATGGCTTGTTTCCATGTTTCCTGGAAAATTGTTGCTTCTAGGGAATTGTTGAGAAGCTGCGTGACAGCTGGGGTGAGGGAGGGTATGATCTGTCTGAAAATAAAATGTGGGCAGGGGTCAAGGGGGGATCCAGATTTGATTTCATTCATGGTTCTGGCAACTTCTGCTTCTGAAATTGGGGCAAAGCTGTTTAGTTGGGCGTGAATATTCGAGGGAGGATCTGATTGTTCCCTGCTAGTGAGGACCACTGAGATGTTTAGGTTAAATGTTGAGTAGATTTCCTCTACTTTATCTGTGAAAAAATTACTGATCATTTCACAGTTTTCTGTTGAAGGGTGCAATGTTTGGGGGGGGCTTGGCCAGCAAGCATGGTGGATGCGACTTGTTAGAGCTCCGTCCACAGGTCCCTAAATCTCCTGAACTTATCCTATTGAGGTGCTTACCTGTGCCCACGTTGAGCAAAGTCGGTGAAGGGAAACACTGAGGAGCCCCCGGGATGTAGTGAATCCCGGATTGAGGTGGCGGCGGCGAAGAAAAGCGGCATATCCGAGGCGGCGCCACCCGGCAGGCAGAGGCACGAAACTCGCCCGGGGACTCGGAGCTCGTTGACGACCCCCACGTTGCTGCGGAGAACGTGCTGAGAAGGGACAGAGGCTGCTCGGTCCCCAGACATCCACGGCCCACGACATGAGCCCCCCTTCCGAGAGAGACGTCGGACCCCCATAACTGGCGACGTGCGTGGTGAGCTGAGGTAGGCCCCTGGGACACTGGCAAGTGGCAGACGGCGCCTGGGAGGATCGGACGGGACCCACGCCTGTGGGCC
This sequence comes from Lissotriton helveticus, assembly GCF_964261635.1. NCBI lineage: Eukaryota > Metazoa > Chordata > Amphibia > Caudata > Salamandridae > Lissotriton > Lissotriton helveticus. The sequence continues at coordinate 431,194,416 of NC_136059.1, forward strand.
CGGAGAGACAATCGGGATCTGGGCGGCGGAGCCTGAGGTGCCTGCGGCCGCAGGTGGAATGATGCTGAGGTCCGCTGTGGAAACCCTCGTAGGCCCGTGAAATTGTGTGGCTGAGTCCTTGTGCACTTCTCGGGCTGCCGACTCGCGAGGGGCGCCACATGGCTGGAGAACGGAGAGCGGCTAGCGCCATTAAAAAAGTGTGGTGAGGCGCGGGGCGGGGGACTGACCTGGGGCGCCTGCACGACGGTGCTGTTGCGGGGCAGGGGGACCTGCTGGCTGCTAGGGCTGGACACGGCGGCGCACTGGGGCCTCCCTCGGCGCGTTGCAAGAAGCAGACCATAGAGACTCTGGTCTACGGTGGTCCACTGGAAACTGAGGGGAGACATCCTGATCCCTACACGGGCCCGCTAGGTGGCAGCCCGGGCACTGGGCCTCAGGCACTGGACTTTGGCTGTGGAGCGCTGCCCTGCGGGTACTAATCGCGCTAAAAGGGTCCCTGAGGGAGGGAAGTAGTCGGCCGTACAAGAGGCGGGGGACCATCGTCCACTGGATCTTGACAAGGCCCCGGGTACTTCTGGACATTGGGGCAGCGTGCCATTGCGTTGCGCCGAGCGTGGTAGTGGAAGACGCGGGGCACTGGAGGAGACCGCTGAAATTGGCTGTGTGGCGGTTGCATCGGGACTCGGCGGCGGGGCCCTGTTGACACGAACGGCCTGGTGGTGACCGGACACGTCTGGGCCCGGGCACCATTTTTCACTAGGCGCCATTTTGGACATTGCCACAGCAGGCGGGCTCTGCTCCTGGGACAACTTTGACACCGCGAACAGACACCAGGACTCTGGGGATGTGCTGGGTGCTCTGGGCCCATTCCCCTGTGCTGCTGCAGCTTTTGCAGCCTTAGGTGTAGGTCAACAGCGGGAGCTACTCACGCCCAGGGGGACACGCGCATACGACTTTGGAGTTAGGCTGGGCGGCGGCCTACCCCAGGGACACTCGACACGACTTCTGGCGGAGACAGCCCGCCTTTTCAATTGGCTCCCTCCTGGCATTGCTGCAGCAGTAATTGAGTTGGCGAGGTGCCCCTTCCTCTAAGCGCTGGAAAACCGACGCCATGCGCGGATGCCAACAGCACAGCAGTTAGTGATGGTCAGGCTCAGGGACAAATCCCAACTTAAGCATTAGGCGGCGGGCGACCTAGACCCCACGCAGGAACATAGACGGGACGACATGGAGCCTGCAGCAGTTCTGGCAGCCAAGATGGACTCTGTATTGGCGGCAGTGGAGCGCATCGGAACCACTCTGGAGCAAACTAAAATGTCCCTAGAAGCACAGATAGACAAGGTCGCCTCCGACTTCACACTACTACACGCGGACCATCATAAACTGTCGGAATCAGTCGCTACACAGCATCAGTCGGTCCAAGAACTGCAACCTGTGGTGCAAAGTCATGCCTCAGCACTACAAGATTTAATTGACAGGGTTCACGCACTGGAGGACCACACTGAGGACGCAGAAGGGTGCTCTCGGCGAAATAACGTCCGGGTGGTCAGGCTGCCAGAGGGAGAAGAGGGGAAGGAACCGGAGCAGTACAAAGAGACCTGGTTGCGGGCACTCTTGCCCCCTGGGGCGTTGTCCCCGCACTTTGTGGTAGAAAGAGAGCACAGAGTGCCGGCGCTGGCTCCGCAGCCTGGGGCTCGGCCCCGCCCAATCCTTTTCAAGCTACTCAACTACCATGACTGAGATGTGGTGCTCCGTGAAACCAGGAAGCTGGATGACCTCAAAGTGGGAAATAGCCGAGTGATGTTTTTCCCAGACTATACGGCAACGATACAGAGGAGGAGAAGCACATACATGGCCGTAAAGAGACAGTTGAGGGAACTGGAGTTGCCTAACTCCCTGCTGTTCCCCTCTCACCTTCGTGTAGTCACCAAGGAAGGCACACGCTTCTTCGATGCCCTGTCGGACTTCTGGGACTGGCTGGAAGAGACGGGGCAGTGGTCGGGAATGAGACCCACGGGCCGGGAAGAGGGCGGATGGCAAGTGCAGCGCTCAGGGAGGCGGAGAAGGAAGGGGGCTTGCCGAGGGGCAGGCCTGGGTCAGGTCACGCCTAGTCCGGAGAAGATGCGACTGGAGCTGCAAGAAGCGCTTGAGGCGGTTGCGACATTGGGAGTGGTGAACACTGCTGCCCGCTCGGACTCCCGACCACAGAGTGACCTGGACGTGAGTGGTTCGTCCTCCCCATCTACTGTGTTGTCAGAGGACATGGGCCTGCCCGTGTTGACGCCTCAGACAGCTGACCACATTATGGGACTGGACAATGAGCTATAGTGGCCGGACAGATGCTGCTGTCTCTAAATGCTCTGTTCCTTATATCCTTTTTACAACTGTTGTACTGTGCGCTACTAAAATATTCCATTAGCCAAATGTACTTGTGCTTACTTGCGAGAATGTTCAGCTTAGAGTATGCAGGAGAGCTTCCAAGCTCGCGGTGGTCGAAAGGCGCTGAGTGCTCGGCGCGCGCAGTGGCTCCCTATGGGTGGCTCGCATTGGCTCTGCGTGCTTTCCACCCTAACATTCCTCAAGCACCTCTCAGGCGCCTGGGTTAGGGGTGTACTTTAGCTTGATTGCTAGCTGCACACTCCACCGCATATCCACTGCGCTGGGACAACACATTACTAAGTGGTAGATCCATTTTAGGTTTGGACGTATGCCCTGTTGGGATTTCACCCACTTTGTTACACTGTTAGTTATTGCTCTCATGTTTCAGATGCGGCACACTGATTCCCCTTCCCGAGAGGATACCCATGGACCCCATATGAGGCTCCCCTCTTACCTAAGGCAGCTGCACTGTGACCCAACTCATGGCACGCACTAACATAATGACCTGGAACATCCGCGGTATGCACACTCCATCGGGCAGCTACTCTGTCTTCTCCTATCTGCAGCGACACGGGGTGGGGATTGCACTCCTTCAGGAGACACACATGACCCAGGTAGAGCTGGACAGGCTCCGCAGACGCTGGAGGGGGCAAATCTATGGTACGACCTTCTCTGCGCATGCGCGCGGTACGTTGATTTGGGTGAGGGCCGGTGTCCCCTTTGCCTGGGAAGACACTCAGGTGGACCCAGAGCGGAGGTACTCCCTAGTACAGGGGCGAATGAATGGTCTGGAGGTCCTGCTGGGGTCCTTATACGCGCCTAACACGGATCAACCCTCCTTCCTGGCAAGCTTAAATCACATCCTTCATCCATATGCGGGCCTCCCATGGTTACTTGGCTGGGACTTCAATATGGTCCTGGATGCACATCTGGACAGATCTTCCCCCCCCCCCCTCCGAGCTGCAGCAGTAACGTCAATTGCACAGTCGTTCCGGGACTGGCTCTCACACTGGGGGATACATGATCTATGGCGCGTACAGCACCCTGCAGATAAAATATGCTCCTACTACTCACCAGTCCATGACCTGCATGTCCGTTTAGACCACATAATTGGCTCCCAATCACTGCTCCCGCTCCTGGCTAGGTCAGAATACCTGGGTAGGACACATTCCGATCATAACCCCCTATGGTTCCAAATTAGCTGGGAGGCAGACCGGCCTCCCGTACCCACGTGGAGGCTGCAGCCAGCCGCGCTTGAAGACGCTGAGAACCGCTCTTCACTGGGCACAGCCCTCCTAGCCTATTTCGAGGAGAATGCATGGACAGCGAGCGATCCCATGGTGGAATGGGATGCACATAAAGTGGCTATTCATTGGCATTGCATGGGGGCCACATGGAACATCCGCAAAACATTGTCTGCTTCCCTGACACGCCTGGAGTCTGAGCTCCTGAGATATGAGTGGGAAGGTGAGGGGACTGGCAGACACTCGAACAAGCTGAGCGACCTCCGTAGTAAGCATGTGGTTCTTATGGAACAGCTGAGATGCCACAATTACGAGTCACACACAGCCAGGACGCACGCCAAGGCAGATAGAGCTGGTCGGCTGTTGGGCTTGTTAGTACAAAAGGCGGGTTGCGGCGCCCCGATAGGAGCCATTTGTGCAGGGGGAGGGGAGATGGTCTACACACAATGTGAAATACATTGGGCGATGACTGTTCACTACCAGCAGCTCTACAAGGCCCACAGCATTGGCCCCAGACATGTACTAGTTGAGTTCCAGGGCTCTGTTACGCTGCCCACAGCCTCTGAGGAACATAGAGACGCGCTTAATGCCTCCCTTGCACTGGAGGAAGTGGGAGACACGATTCAGGCCTTGGCAATGGGGAAAACCCCAGGCCCAGATGGTCTGCCAGCTGAATATTATAAAGCAAACAGGGAAATCCTAGCGCCTCGACTCCTTCAGCTGTACAATGCAGCTATAGACGCAGGTGCGTTCCCACCGTCTATGCGAGAGGCATTCCTGGTATCACTGCCCAAACCAGACAGGGACCCTACGGTCCTGGGTTGCTACCGACCGCTGGCAATGCTTAACGTTGACTATAAAGTCTTTACAAAAATACTTGCAGAGCGCCTGGCACCAGTGGTCCCCCACTTAATCCACCCAGATAAAATGGATTTGTGCCAGCGAGGTCCACATCTCTGAACCTTAGGAGATATTTTAGGGTAGCGGCCGAGGCAATGAAGGAATGGCCTAGAGCAGTATGCCTGGTGTTAGACTTGGAAAAGGCCTAAGACTGCCTGGAGTGGGGTTACCTGTCGTCGGTGCTGGAGAGATATGGGCTGGACCCGGACTTCTTGCAAATGGTTAACCTTCTATATCGAAACCCAGTGGTCCGCATAAGACTGGGGCCCTATGTCTCGGAGGCAGTGGTGGAGGGCAAGGGCACTGGACAGGGACGCCCTCTGTCCCCACTGCTCTTCGCCCTGGCCATGGAACCTCTTGCTGCGCCCATGAGGCAGTCTCTGGGAGATGGCATCCCCTTGGGTGATGCCACTCATCAGGTATCACTATATGCAGATGATCTGTTGGTATTCGTTAGAGATGTGGGACGCATACCGGAGCAGCTGGCCCGTTTGCTGCATCAGTTTGCAGCTTTCTCTGGGCTTCGGGTGAACGCAGGCAAGTCCTGCCTCTATGCATTTAGCAGCAAGGTGGATGATCCGGAATACCTCCTTGATGGCACGAGAGTCCAATGGAAAGCTGACACCTTTAAGTATCTGGGGATCCAGATCTATCGTCAGCCGGCTGACCTTTTTGATGGAAACTTGGGACGAGCGGTGGCAGTGCTCAGGTCTCAGATCTGCTTCTGTTCCACACTCCCGCTGATGCCCACGGGCAGAGTGGCCCTTGCCAAAATGATCATGCTTCCCCGCCTCCTGTACTACTTTGCTAATCTGCCCTTATTTATACCGGCTTCCTTTTTCTCCACGCTTAACAAGGTCCTGCGAGACATCATTTGGGACATGTCCTGTCACTGGCTGGCACTTGGGAAATTGTTCCTACCCACAGATAGAGGAGGACTAGCCGCTCCCTGCTTCAAGCATTACGATCTAGCTGCACAGCTCCAATGGATTGCCCGCTGGTTGGCAGATAGGGGGAGAGAGGACACTGCCACGGGTGAGCCGCCATACACTCTGGAGCGGGTCACCACACTTTTCCATCCAACCGACGGCGACAGCGCATCCCGCCCCGTTACTGCTGGCGGTGGCGTACAAATGCTTCCGTAGAGCACTGTTCCTCATGCGAGGGGTACTCCCTTACGCGCCTGCGGTGCCCTTAGAGGGCTCGCCGGGCGGCGAGGGGGTTCTCACGCGCCCCATGTTAGAGCAATGGCGGTAAGCGGATGTCCAGTCGCTGGGTGACCTATATAGGGATGGAACACTGACACCCTATGAGACACTGGTTTCAGAATATGGGCTTCCCCCTGGGGGGTTCCTACTACATCGTTCCCTTATAGCAAACATGACGGCTAGGTGGGGAGATGTCATGGCAGAGTCCGAGCTACACCTGACCATGCAATACCTTCACGTCATGGGGAGGGGCAGACACCTGATCCGATGGTTTGCCGCGTCCTTGCGGGGACACACTGAGCTGGATTTAGCCCCTCTTCGAGGCAAATGGGAGCGGGACCTATGACGGGCACTCGCCGATAAAGAATGGGAGAAAATCGTTAAAAGTCCAGTGCGCATCCCCGGAAACATGCGCTTTCGCCAAATCAAACTCTATATTGTCCATAGGGCCTATCTCACTCCTGAACTAATAAACAAATACTTCCACAGATTCGACGCGTCCTGCCCCAGATGCGGAGAGGTGGATGCAGACCTTCTCCATCTCCTGTGGAACTGTCCTGGGTTGGGCACTTACTGGAGGGACATTAGCGAGCTACTCAGGCACTGCACCGGGTGTACTATTCCCTTTAACTGGCCTGAATACCTTTTACATCACTTCCAGAGACCGCTCAAAGATAAGGTGTCATCCCGCTTCCTAGATCTGGGGATGGTAGTGGCAACGCGCCTCCTCATGAAGAGGTGGAAAGCGTGTGACCCACTCAGTGTACAGGCGTGGAACTCTTCCCTCCAGGCATGGGCCCGGGCGGAATGGACTGCCATACGCAGGGAGGAAACGGTGGGGCTTCGCAGGGAAGATATTGCAGAGTGCTGGGAGCACATGCTTAACGCGCTACAGCCAGTAGAAAGACCTGCAAGCGCAGGGGCAGCAGGGGATTAGATGGGCACACTGGGTGATGGGGGTGCACCGCGGGCAGTACGCCTGACTTGACACTGCATCTATTGTCCGCTGCCATGCACAGGTTTGCAAAACAGGAGCAGCTGAGGCTGCGGGTGCGTGCGTGGGGGGGCGGGGGGATTCGAAGGGGGGCGAGAGTTTGGGAGGGGATCAGCATAATATGTATGTCTGTGCTCAGGCCGCTGTTTGTTTTGATTTGATTTTCTCCAATTGTTATATAAATATCATCTCTGTATACAGACCCGGGGTACATAGGCCCACCTATGTTGCGGACGCATCCAGGCGCATACTCTAAACCTTGTGATACTTATATGGAACGTTGTGGCACCTAAACGACATGTTATCCTGCATGCGAAAGAATGCTTGACATAACCAATCAGATGTGATGTATAGTATACTGCATATATTGTAATGTTTAAATAATATAAATGCCAATAAACAGATTTGACAAAAAAAAAAGGGTGCAGTGTTTGGGACATGCAAGCGGGTATGCACAGTTATTTTATGATTTTATATAGCTCTTTGGTTGAGTTGCTATTTTCGTTAATTTTTTGTGCATAGTGTGCCTTTTTTGCCTTTTTTATGGCATGATTGTAAGTTTTGAGAACAGTTTTGTAGACTAACTTGTCAGCATCTAGTCGGGACATTCTCCAGGTGTGTTCCCTGATTTTGCATTTATTTTTAAGTGCTTTGGTTTCTGGGGTATACCATTTTTCAGAGGTGATTCTTTTTATGGATTTAGGTTTAATTAAGGGGACACATAGGTTTATAGTGTGGGTGATCTCTGTGTTGAGATTCAGAGCGCCTTTTTTGGTGAGGGGAGTACCTACGTGTTCTAGTTTGGTGTTTGTTGGCCAGAGGAGTTTAAATTATTCTGGGGTGACCAGTTTCCAAGGTCTGTAAAATTCAGGCGCAGGTAGAGAAGGTCTTGTGGGTAATGCAGGCTGGGTAAATGAGAAGGAGACAAGGGAGTGGTCCGTCCATGTCACGGGCTGAATCTCCTAAATCGAGGTAGTTTCAATGTTGGAGAACAGTAGATCCAGGGTTTGGCCTGCATTATGTGTGGGACCTTGGATCCATTGTTTGAGTTGGAGTATTTGCATGTCATTGATTACCCTTAGATACTTGGAATGCTAATAGTTCGTGCTCATCAAGCTGGGCTACTGTGATCGGGAAGCAGTTGAGGTTGTCTCTAAATATTATTGCAAGTCACTCTCCTCTTTTCCCATGCCTATCTTGACATATGATTTTATATTTCAGGCGGAGTGCATTAGCTATATCAGGGCAGTTGTTCTCATCTAGCCAGGTTTCAGTTATAAAAACTAGGTCAAGGTTCATTTTGTTAATAATGTCCCAGATCTCCAAGGAGTGTTTAGGTAGGGATCAGGCTTTGAAATATAGGCATTTGGGGACATATTATCAAGCAAGATAATGGGCTTGATATTATGGCCTTGAGAATTCCAATAGAAACCCAAGTTCTGGTGTGAACATGGGCTTTTTGTAAGGGCTTCCCATTGAGGTTTCATTTCTGTTAAGTGAATATTGTGGCAGAATTAATCCTTCCCTGCATATTTATTCAAGGTGCCACCATTCTGTGCAAAACCTCTACCCAACTGGAGTACTTTCCACTGGTTAATTAGTAAGTGCTGCCTCATTGGGTAAAAGTATAGTGCAACTCCCACACTACAACTGCATAAAGGACACTGAGGATATGTCTTCAGTGACTTTGTACATCTGTAACTTTGCCAATTTGATTGTTCCTTGAGAGTCTTCACCATATAACTGCATAAGTTGGAACTGCGGAGAAAACAAACTTGGATTATTAGGACTATAGGGAAAGAGGGCATGTGCCCTCCCTCCTCAGGCTAATTTCGACACGGGGACCCCATCCTAAAGGGCCCGCCAATATATTATGGGGAGGGGGGCCACGTTGCCCCCATCACTGGGCTCACCCTCCGCCAAGCCATAGCGAACAAGGGCTCTACTTTCAACAAGCGAGGGCACGAAATGCTCTTGCTTGCTGAAAGCAGATCAAGTGTCTGTTTCCCTGTCCGCTTTGAAGCGAGCATGGAAACAAACACTTTGGGGCCCATTATGATGTCGGGCGGATTGCCCCCGCCAGGCTGGCGTTAGGCACCGCCAGCCTGGCGGGGGGATTCTGCCCGACATCAGCGTTCGTTTTCCCCCACGCCATACTAATACGGAAAGACCGTCCGCCGCTTTTCTGCCCCGGTCGCCTTGCAGCCGGGGCGGAAAAGGAATAATATGGTTGCGGTATCTAATAGACACCGCCAGCCATATTACGATGGGCCTGCACACAAGCCTTTCCGTGGCGGCAAGGCATGCGGAGACTCCCTGCGGGGGCCCGTTGCGGGCCCCCTGGGAGTACGGGAGGTGGGAGATGCACATGGAGGGTACCTATGGTACCCCCCTGCATTTCAAAGTGCAACATGGCAGACACCACGCGGTGCCTGTCAGGTTCTGCTTTGAAATGCAAAACGTGCATTTTTGCCATTGCGGTGGGCGATGCTTTTTGCACCGCTCGCCGCAATGGTAAAAATACTGGATGTGCCCGCCAGTGTGGCGGGCGCATCCTAATTGTCAAGGCGGGACCGCCGCTCCTATGGCGGGCGGTCCCGTTTTGCATTGGGATGGCAGGCGGACTAAGTCCGCCCGCCATCCTAATGGACCCCAATGCTTTCAGACCCAGGGCGCACCACCCTCATTACCTAAGCAATGCTGGCTTCTGTAGGAGACGGAGAGTAAGCAGGGACCCTGGGGGGCTTCAGACTACCCCTCCGGTCCCCAACATTGGAAGTGAGTGCCCTGGGTAAGGACTAGGGCACCCACACTACAAGTCGGGCTCCCTCCCATTTATTTAAATAAAAGTAAAAAAAGCAGGCCAGAAAATGACTAGGTAGGGGGTCCACTCGGCCCCCCTCACTTTAAATAAAGAAAAATGAAACAGAAAAGGACGGGGGATGGGGTCCCTGGGGAGGAAAAATGGCCCAGGAAATGGGGGTACGTGGCCCCCTTTCTTTAAAAAAAAATAATTAATATACATAAAAAAAGAAAGGCCGGGATCCAGGGGATGGGGTCCCATGAGGCCAAAATCATCCTGGGCATGGGGCCCCCCTCCCTTTAAAAAAAATAGAATTTAAAAAAGAGGTTGGCCCTGGTGGTTGGGGTCCCTGGGGCCCAAAACAGCACAGGGAAGGGGGCAGTGAGGCCCCTCTTCCTAAAAAATAGAAAGAAAAATTACCAAAATAAAGCAGTCAACTTGTCGGAAGCCCCGCCCCCTTTCTCCACCACTCTAGAATACATGCCTACTGCCATGCTGCTGGTTGGGGTATGAAGTCCCTTTTTCTGCCGAGGGTCCTTAGGGGGAAACAAGGCCTCCAGTAAGCCCCACAGAGTGGCGTTATTGAGAGATGGTCGGAGGCCAAGCACCTTCCTCCACCACTCTGCAAACACTTCTCTCGACGCACTTGCATTGCACTTGCAGGGCATTAAGGGCGCGCAAGTTATAGTTAGCTCAACTAACTACAACGGGCGAATTTCTCTGGTTTTATATGAGTCAAATGTCCAACTAACTATAACGTCCCTGAAACCTATGTTTTTTTTATTGAATTTCAAAGGTTTTTTCAGTGAATTTTGATGGTTTTTTAAATGTTAATTTATTATTTTAATATTTATAAAACCTATATTTTTTCAATTTTTTGTAATATTTTGGAACTCTATTATCCTTTTTTTACTTTAAAAAATATGTAATATTTTGTATCTTCCCCAAAAATATGTATTTATTTATTTTTGGGGAGAAAACTTCAGTCCCATACCGGTAGTGTACCAAGCTCCATCACCACGTGAATCCTATTCACCATATTGCTAAACTCGTAAATGATGCGCATTCCGTTTCCAACGGGTTCATGGCACTGCGTCCCACATAACATCATATACGTATGAGGTCACGCCAGCTGCTACTTTGGTATCTGACGGGTATGCAGTACCAAGTCGCGTGTTACATCCTGTACATATGGGGTTGCACCCGCTGCGCGTTGCGTATGCGATGAGTGCACACTGCCAGGCCCTGTGTTACTTAATAGACACATGATGTCGCGCTGGGTATGCAATTCCCTCATTTTTATTTTATGTCTCAAAACTATATCTAAATAAGTTTAAACTGTATATGAGAGCAAGCGATAATCTAAAATATTTCAAACATTTATATATTTCTAACTGTAATAAACTTATATTATGAGAAATATATTTTCTCAAAATCGTGTCGGGTGCGGCCTCCTTGTGCGCTCGGTGCACGATTGTCATGTGACCCTAAAAAAAGCATTGGATTGGTTCATAATATTTCCCATTGTAACAGTTGGAAGACCCCACCCATTTTAGTCATTCTCTCTACAGCGTTTGATGAGAGACACCACTTCTGCTTAGAGGGCTTTTTTGAAAAGTTTTTTGCTGTGTACACAAATCTTATACTTCACATAACATGCAACGATCATCTTGATCAATATTCATGGTCTGTACATTAGCCTTCCCATGTGTGATGGCCATGCATCTGAAACGTTACACCAAAAAACAAATGTGTGTTACACGATGCCCCTGGCGTGTGTGTGTGCGCATTATTGTGCTGCCTTTTGGCCTGGGTATTGGTGGAATCTTCGCAAAATTTTCAAAAGAAATTCTTTGTTGATATCAGCTCCTATGTTGAAAGTTTGGGAGTGATTCGTTAAGGGGGGACCGAGAAAAAAGGGGGGTCCCAAAACGTGTTTTCTCCATGTTAATTTGCATAGGAAACTTTAGACATTGCTACAGGTCGAACTGGTGAACGGAATTACTCCAAATCTGGTAGGGAGAAGGGTCTTGGTCTAGAAAGCACTCTTTTGTTTATTTGGTGTAAATTCGTTCAGTAGTTTTTGAGAAATATTGAAATTTACAGAAATCGATATTTGGGAATTCTGCCATCTGATTGGCTGAGGCATTACGAGCACGAGCTTGCTGCTGATTGGCTGTGAGCGGTGCGAGCGGTTGCAACTAGGAAGTGTTGGCCGCCATTTTGTGATTCCGTTGAAGTGAGTTAGGGGGAAAAAGGGGGAAAAAGGGGGGAAAAAGTGGGAAATTGGAGGGTAGGAGCACTGTAAGCTCTGTGGGGTGTTTAGGGTATGCTATAGAGGGGATGTGAAGCGGAGTCTGATGTGGGTCAGGTGAGCTGGTGCGGGACTCGGGGATTAAAGCGTGAGCCCAAACTGTGTGTCTTATGCTGTGAAGTCATTGGCCGTGGCCATTGCACTACAGTTGTGGAAGTAGTGTCAGCATGTGTTTATAACTACTAGGACGTACTACTGACCTGTACTGGTATGAAAGTCCTGTGGTATGGTATATATGTGAGGTATTGTCTAGAGTCTCATGCTGATTAGCTGAGCTGCTGCTGGAGTCGGGGATTAAAGCGTGAGTCCAAACTGTGTGTCATATGCTGTCAAGTCATGTGCTCTGGCCACTGTGCCACATCTGTGCAAGTAGTGTCAGCATGTAGTTATAGTTACTTGGATGAACTTTTATTTAGAACGTTGTAGCATGTGTATGGTGCTTAGGTGGTGTTATATAGGGTGTGTGAATGTAAATCAATACGGTTTTTGTAAAGCGCAAGCTACTCGACCCCATGATCAAAGCGAGAGGTCTGTGCTGCAAAGTGAGATGGTCTGCCCCTGTGCCACAGCTGTGTGGAGAATACATTTTGGCAAGGGTGAACGATTTGGCGTTATATGGGCCTAAAATAGCGGGCCTAAGTTGTAAATTATAGGGTGGCTCTAAAAAGAGTTGGAGCTACATGTAAGAGCGGATGCACAGCTTCAAGTTATTCAGGAAAACTGGGTTTCCCTGATCTGTGAAGTGTACTCCATCACTTCTGTATATATCTGCCATATCAAAACATATGTTTTTGTTGTAGATGGAGCCCATTTTGTGGTCTCTGAGGTATGCAGATACAGCTTTGTTGACATTTTTCTGAGATTTTTCAATCTGAGGAAAAAATTGTTTGGACCATTTCCACTTCTGTCTTTGGCATGTATTGGAATATACAAAGACAGTTTGAGACAAAAGTAACATCAAGTGTCCAAAGCTTTCCTTCATAAGCATTTCCAAACCTACCCAAGTCAATGTGCCTAAGTTGTTTCCACCACAGTGCACAATCATGAGGTCAGAGTGTTGGAAATGCAAACTGGTTTTAACCAAAGGCAACAATTGGTGCCAATTCAATCCTCTCTGTCCAAACCATTTAATGTCCACATTTTGTAAACCTAGGTCTAAGTCAGTACGTCTCTGTTCTGCATACCTCTTGCACCAGAAAACATAGCTATGTCCTACGATCCACACTAGCATTTTGAAGGTATGGAAAGATGTCTGTATCTCATGCAGTTCCTTCGTAGAATAAGAGATATGTTTAAAGATGGAGAACTAGTTTCTTTTCGCATAAAAAATGGTACCTAAATGGGAGATGAAAAGCATTGTTTTTTAAACGTAGGGTGTACATTCATTTTGTGGAAAAGTATCTTTGTGATTGGTTAAGAGAAAGCAGTTTGCAGGTGGAGTACATATTATAGGATAACATTTGCTCAACTCAACCAAACCTGCTACATGCATTTGAAAGGCACTGTTCGAACTTAAAACATTCGTGAACTTTTAACCTGCACTAGCCGTTAAATGTTCGAGAAAATGTTGCAAAAAAATATCATTAGGTTTAAAAATAAATTATGAACTTTTAACCCCCACGTGTTGTAGAATGTTCTAGAAAGTGTGTTGGTAGAAAACGTTGCATTTCTGACTTCGATGTGTACTTGAATATTAAAAAAACTGTTTATATTGAAAAGTAGAAAGACAATAATAGAGAGAAGTTTTGAAAGCTAAAAGAATCAAGGAACTATTGTAATTTGTTTTTGATTACCTACTGGCTGTGGCCAGTAGGTAATTTTCACTGTTAACGGTCTGAAAGTGCGGTGTTGCCCAGAGTGGCATGGTGCTGATATAATATGGTGCTACACGCGGGTATGAAACCAAGAGTCTAAACCATGAGGATATTGCTGTAAAGTGATGTGGTCTGGTGTTTGTAGCATACGTGTGCAAGTATTGTTAGTAGGCGTTTATACCACACGGGGAATGGGAAGCGAACTTCTGACCACTACTGTGTTTTGATAGTATATCGGAAGCGGAGTAGTTACGCCTACTGGTGTGAAGACTTGGGGATGAAACCGAGCTGATTGCTGTAAAGTGATGGGCTACAGGCACTGTAGGATACTAGCCGCTGTAGTATAAGTGTGTAAGTAGTGTTAGTATGCGTTTATAGTATATAGGGAGTGGGAAGCGAACTACTCACCCCTACTGGTGGGAAGACTGTGGGATTAAACCGTGAGCCTAAGTTGTGAGCTTATTGCTGTAAAGTGATGTGCTCTGGGTGCTGTAGCATACCTGTGGAAGAAGTGTTAGTTTACGTGTATAGAATATAGGGAGTGGGAAGAGAAATACTTACCCCTACCGGTCTCAAGACTGGTGGATGAAACCACGAGTTCATTGCTGTAAAGTCATGTGCTCTGTGTAGTAGTCCAATGTAAATCATAGTAGAATGTTAGGATGTAATCCTACTAGAATTTAAGTATGTAATGTTAGAATATAGGGCTGTCATAAGGGGAACCTTGCGGAATTTGTACACGTTGCTGGATTAGACGGTTGCTTTGCTCTCTGCTCCTGTTGGTGGTTGTTTCAGGTGTCTTGTTGTATTGTAATAAATCTACTTATTGGATCCACTGCCATCTGCCTCTTCCCTAAATAAATTTGGCGACGAACGGGAGAAGGCAAAAAGAAGGCACCACTCACCAATATTTCAAAATTGCTTGCGTTGTGCTGAAGACCCGTTTTCTTCGTGTAGCTGTTTCTACTCATGCTAGGGTCGGCAGCTCATTGAACTATGTCATCCGACTTCTGGTAGGATTTATATTTTTAGATTTTTCGCGTCCTCTGCTTCTTCACTACATTCTGGACGCTGTACTATACGTGTGTAAGTAGTGTTAGTATGCCTTTATACTAACAAATGCATCATGGTCCTAGGAAGGAGGACCTCTCAGGCGCAGCTCATACAATGTCCCGGGGTGTGCATTCGCGGGACATTTGTGTTTGCTATTAGAGGGTGGTGTATGGCTTCCACCCTGTGATAGCAAATACTTGTACAACTACTTGAAGCAAGAGGAGGAAAACCTTGTATCGCTGTAATAGAGGGGATGCAGATGGTAAAAATGGAGAGAAAAGAGCAAAAAGAGAAAAAAAGCAGGGTCTTACCCATTCTTTTAAATGAGGCCCCTGGTGGGTAATGTTCCATGGCCAATCCAATTATTATATTGCGGGGTCTCTGTAGGACTGGGGAACTTAATGTCACATGGTAATTAGGCACAGTAGGGCACAGAGACGTTTTGCAGGAGAGCACGACCTACCCGGGTATTGTTTACTAATTGTTGGGTGTTGCGAGGCCAACTGAAGTCAAGGGGATCGCCACACTCCGGGTCTTTTATTCAAATATGCAGGGTGGGTCCTGGCAGTCCCTGAAGCCTTGGTGGTTCTAGGCAGTGCCTTATTTTTTCTGTAATCACACGGGCAGTACTTATGGTGTATTAAAGTGATACACTCATAGAACTCTTACAGTTGTACAATTACCCAGGCTTCATTTGTCTAATAGTCAGTTAGATTATGTTTGATAGGTGGACTCTAATATTAAATCATTTTGTCCTTAAAATCTCCTAAGAACAGATGACTTTCACAATAAATATTAGGCAAGTGTTGTCAGAAAAAGAAGACCTATACACTCAGTTATTTATTTGAAAAAAAGGTAACCTTTTTTTAAAAACACAAATAAAAAGTAATGTAACTTTAATAAAACAGTATAATAAAAAAACGTGGAGTGGACTCCAGTGGAAGCAGCGTAGGAAACCTGCAAGACAAAAATGAAACATAAGTATGGGTCCTATGTGGAAGAGGTAAAGAAAGGTAGTCCTAATGAAAAGACCATAGTGAGAATGGAAGGGATGGGGAGTGAGTGGAAGGGAGACGGGGAGGGAGAGTCAAAAGAAAATAGGGAGGAGGAAACAGAGTGTCATTCTATTGCACCCAGCCCTTAGTGTTTACCCTCCCGTCACCGGTTTGTCTAGGACGCTGGGGTCCGCGAGAAAGAGTGTGGTTCAGCAAATGCTTAAAATTAAATATATGAGGCCAGAGATTATGGGCCATATTATCAAGGAAGGGCAATACCATTATCGCCGCTTTAGCGGCTGGAAACTGCAGCTAAAGTGGCGATTAGGGGTTAATAATAAGCCCTTGTGAATTCCCAAAGAAGCCCAGGTTCTGGTCTGAACCTGGGCTTCTATGGGAATTCACAAGGACATATTATCAACCCGTTATCGCTGCTTTAGCAGCAGTTTCCTGCTGCTAAAGTGGTGATAATGTTATCGCTGTTCTTTGATAATATAGTCCTACATGATTAGCTACAGGAAAATCGCTTGCATGCACCTGCGCACCCTGGATGTTGCACCCCAACCCCTTCCCCTGCACTGTGCTCAATTGTAGGTCTTGCACACAGAGGCTTCACTGCTCACCTGCCACCACTGGTGTGTCCCACAACGTGTTGGTGCAAGCTCCTAGTGCGGGCTACGTTTGTACGGTAGACCAGGTCTCCGGTTGGGGACGGTGTCTTGATACCACGATGGAAGGTGTCAGAATGCCAGGGCATCATTGTGGGGTCAGCTCCAGCTCCTCCCTTCTTGTGGCAATCAATGGAATGTCTGAAAAGAGAGAAATCATTTAATGGTGGATACGTCTGTAGGTAAATGAAGGTTTATTTCAAGCTTGTTAGAAAATAGGAGTTGAGTGCATCCTTCGTTTTTTTTTGTTTTTTTTGAAGACCTTTATTTGCATCATTAGGATAAACAAGCGTGGGCCTACAACCAATCCGGCCGGCCACAAGTCAAAAACGATCAAGAGTCAATATAAGCGACACAAGGCCAGTTGGCAGGCCAGCAAACACAATCGAACAATGCTAAAGATGGGATAAGCGGCAATAGCGGCCCAATATCAGGATCAGTGAGGTCTATTTTATAATAAGGGGACAAGGCTCATGGCTGACTCACAAATACAGAAAAACCCCAAAAACAGGATTACACCCATGCCAAAACGAAAGGAGGGAGGGGGGTGGGTGGGAGGGAGAGGATGTAAGGCACGATACGACCGTAGCACAAAACAAACGCAACATATAGTGGAGAAGCATACAAGTGCTACCAAGATCTCATGACCCCCACCCAGTAACACGCTAACAGAGGCAATGGGAGCGGAAAACTGTACGAATCGAGCCCACTTCTCTCAATACGAGCCTGGGAAAAAGGGGAAGGGGGGGGAAGGGAGGGGGAGGGGAAGAAGGGAAGGGGGAAAAAATAGGAAGGAAACAAGGGGGAGGAAACCAAAAAGGGACAGAAAGGGGGGGGAAAGGAAGGGAGAAGAACAAAATAAAGAAAAATAAAAGGAGAAACACAATCGTGCAAGATGGGCGCCACCCCGGGCCAGGCAACCCGCGGCTGATAGTACAGAAGAAAGTGGAAGCTGGCGAAAAGAAGGGCATGGCAGTCGCGACAAGCATCGAAACCGAGAAAAGTGGCATAGCAACAGACCCCAACCCACCCATGCCTGAGAAGCGAGGACAGTAGCGGCACCACTAGAAAGGGATAGAAAAGGGCCATAGAACCAAAAGAAAACATATGAAAGACCCCACCCACCCGTCCCACCCCGCACCCCTGCAGAAGGCTACGGCCTACCCTCCAAACAGCGTGCCTGTCGCCCTAATCCGAAACCCGAAATATAGTGAAAAAGAAAAGTAGAGGAAGAAGACAAAAAGAGGAGGAGAGGAAATACAAAACAAAAGAAAATGTGAGGGAGGAACCAGAGGATATGAGCAAACACATTCGGCCACGACCCTCCCCCGACCAACAAATGAATAAATATCAAATCAGTACTACACCTTCACATACAGTAAGAACCACAGGGAGGGGGAGGAGGGAGAGATTGTAACGTGTCACCGTGTCGGGAGTACAAACATCAATGCAGCGGGCAGGTAGACCAGCAAACTATCATGTCGTGCAACTCACCCCCAACCCTTCCTGACCACGAAACCAACCCAATAAAGGATAATGTGAAGCGGACCACCCCGCACAAAATAATCGTAACGTAGTCCAGAGTCACGGCAGTGATATGAATCAGGTAGAGCCTTCGTACGGAGGGAATACAAAAAGTCAATTAAGCAAGTCAATTGTAGGAGGAACGACAGGGCAAGCAAAGGCAAGCCGGAGTTCAGGTGCGCAATTCGGCAACACAAAGGTACCCCTCCAGAACAAAAGTTCAGATCCAACGAAGTGGGAGCAAACAGCGGCCCACCATGAGTCCCAGGCACCCGGGAAGAAGCAGATCTCCGCGTTGTGTGGAAGTCCTCGAAATCCAGGCGGCGAAGAAGCAGAGGGTCAAAAGTCACCGGCCCATCAGTCGGCCGAAGAATAACAACAGCAACTCCTGGCGCAGCCGAAGGGGGCGAAGCAATGGCGGCATCAGGACGATGGGGGTGCATGGAAGAGCGGCGGCCCAAAATGGCGGCGAGCCGCATGGGGTCGGCAGAGGCACCGGGGGCCAAGACAGCGTACAATGACATCAAGGCGTCCAGGACATCTCCGGGCGTGGGCGCTCGAGTACACACCCAGGCCTCCGCACAATCCGGCCGGCAAGGAGCGTTGGTGCAGAGCGGAGCATCCCCCGCGTTGTCGGTAGCCATCTTGTGAGTTTCGCCGCCCCACACTCCACCGTGGGCCCCCAAACAGTTCCCAAATGTAGGACTTTACAGATATCCGGAGGCTCCCAACAACGGCCTCACTGGCACAGGATGTGCGAGCGCCCGATGGGGGGGGGGGGGCGGTCCCCCTCCGAACAGTGGCAGGCCCCACAGGCGAGAGCCAGGCACGGGGTTCAGGACCGCTGGACAGGACAATGGCAAAGGGACCCCTTCACACGGTCAGCCCCCAACACATCTCGTCCCCCTCCAGCCGCACGGCCCATTCATCGGGGCCGGTTCAGGATCTCCTGGGCACACGCACAACGGTTCCCACCAGTGGCTCACTCTCACGGTCGGGGCCGGCAATCTCTTCTCCGCCGGTCGGGTCCCGCAGGAATCTCTTCTCTGCCGGTCGGGTCCCGCAGGCGAGGTCCCGGTCTCAAGTGCCCGGAGGCCCCAATCTCACCGAAGGCACAGCTGCGGATCCACAGCACACAGGAACCTCCGGACCAGACGGTGAGGTAGAGTGGGTCTTTAAAGTTCAAATTCTGTATGGAAGTAGCGTCGCAGTGCAGGATATAAGGCAGGATAGTCGGAGTTAGCCGGAGGGCCGACGGAGCCGAGCTAAAAGGCGGCCATTCCGTCCTCGAGCGCATCCTTCGTTTTTGAAGTACAATCTACCAACTGTTAGAGGTAATCATGGTTCATAGAGGAGTTGGAGTGCACAAGAATACATAGGTTATACCAACGTTCACATATAAAGGAACAGAGCGCATGCTAGAAGCATAACGTGCATGTGTAATGCTGTGGCGGGAGCCTGTGTGCATGTACACTTAGTAAGGAGCTCACTACAGTGTCATAAAAGCCAACGCCACGTGTCTGTAGTAGCGCTGCCGGCTGACTCAGGCCTACAGTACGGTGCAGCAGGTCCTTAAAATTAGACCGATGTGACTGAATGAGGTCAGAGATCACATCATTACACACAGCAACATCGCTTTTTCGCACATGCGCTCAACAGG
Organism: Lissotriton helveticus; assembly: GCF_964261635.1. NCBI lineage: Eukaryota > Metazoa > Chordata > Amphibia > Caudata > Salamandridae > Lissotriton > Lissotriton helveticus. The sequence continues at coordinate 431,213,972 of NC_136059.1, forward strand.
TGTCTGTAGGGTAGCGCTGCCCGTAGGCTCAGGCCTACCTAATGGTACAGCAGGTCTTTAAAATGAGACAGAGATGTGAATGAATGAGGTCAAAGATCACATCATAACACATGGCAATATCGCTTATTCGCACGTGCGCACTCTGGCTGATGCATCCCACCCCTCCCACAGCACAGCACTCAAGAGGTGTCTGTAGGGCAGCGCTGCTCGCTGGCTTAGGCCTACAGTACGGGCAAGCAGGTCTTTAAAATGAGACAGAGATGAGACTGATTGTGGTCAAAGATCACATCATTATGCACGGCAATATCATTTGTTCGCACCTGCCCAGCCAGGCTGAGGTACCCCACCCCTCTCACCGCACTGCGCTCAATTGGAGGCCCTGTGCACCCTGGCCGCTCTGCTTACCTGCTGTCATTGTTGTGTGAGCAAACACTACGGACAGCAGTGCTCACAATTCAGATGGAGTGTTGATTGCAGGAGAATGTACACCTCATGGATCCCTTTTGTTGACGACGGGCAGTGGGGCTCACAATTTAGAACCTGTGTTGATTGCCAGGATGGTGTACACCTCATGGGTCCATTTATTTTTTTATTGCGCATTGTGATATGAGCGGCGGATGCAGCATATCATTTGAGGTAGTGTAGAAGAAGAGGGATGTGTGGTGTCGTGGTTATCCTATTTGTACATAAGCAAAGTGGGCTGGGCTTGCATACGCCAGGCCAGTGTAGGGGTGTGAATAATTATTCCGGGGGACGGGGCGTTGTTCAGTACCTGTCTGGCCAGGATGTGTACCTATGTTTGTTTCTTTTGTAGCCTTGATCTCGCAAAGTGTGCAATTTAGATTAGTGTAGCATGTGTCGGAAGGGCAGAAACTTTCGTTAATGAGACGGCATGTGATCTAGGATGTGCAGTCTGCCCATGGCTGATGATACTCCTTAGATCCACCAATACTCAGGCCGAAAGGCAGCACAATAATGTGCACACACACACACACCAGGGGCATCGTGTAACACATATTTGTTTTTTGATGGAACGTTTGAGATGCATGGCAATCACACGTGGAAGGCTAACGTACAGAGTATGAATATTGATCAAGAATATCGTTGCATGTTGTGTGCAGTATAAGATATGTGTATACGGGAAAACACTTTTCAAAAACGCTTTCTGAGCAGAAGAGGAGTCTCTCATTAAACGCTGTAGAGAGGGAATGGCTTACCCAGCGCGATACTATACGTCTGTGACGTAACACAGGGCCTAGCAGCGTGTACTCGTCGAATATGCAAAGCGTAGCTGGCGCGACCCCATACGTACATGACGTAATGCGTGGCTTGGTACTCCGTACCGGTCGGATACCAAAGTAGCACCTGGGGTGACTTCATGCGCATATGATGTTACGCGGGACCCGTTGTCACGAGCCCGTTGGATACAAAAAGCGCATTATTTACGAGTTTAGCAATATGGCAGTTTTCTCCCCAAAAAATTATATTTTTTGGCGAAGATATAAAAAGTAAAAAAAAGAAAAGTATAATAGAGTTCCAACATATTTAAAAATATATTGGAAAAAATATACGTTTTATAAACATTAAAATATGAAATTAACATTGAAAAAAAACTTTGAAATTCACTGAAAAAACCATAGGTTTTACAGACATTATAGTTAGGAACTAGCATTTAAAAACCCTTTGAAATTCACTAAAAAACCATAGGTTTCAGGGACGTTATAGTTAGTTGAACATTTGACTGATATAAAACCAAAGAAATTTGCCTGTTATAGTTAGTTGAGCTAACTATAACTATAACTTGCGCGCCTGCAATACACTACTGATGATGTCACATATTACATCACTGATGACATGGTCAGTGAAATCACTCATGACAACACTCATGACATCTCAAATGACATCACTTCTGACATCACTCATGACATCATCCACGTGACAATCTGATGCACATACTGATGCTCTAATATAAATGTTGATACACCCATTCTAAAATGCTGACTACTATTTGTGAAACCATACACAGAAGAATGCCATATACTACATAGCACTCACGGTTTCCTAGGTCTACACACACATCCAGTCACTTATACATGTAGTTACTCATCGATACAGGACTATAATATGCACTCATACATCTATACATGCAGTCATACTCTGCCACTCATCCATAGAGATACTCACACCTCTAGTCCGTAATGCAAAGAATCATTCACATACCCATTTAATCATGTATACAGTTATACACACCAACTTCGTTATTTTTAGACATACCACATCACTTATTTACACAGCTACTAACACACATTTACTGTCTTATACATTCACTGATAGAAGCAGACACTTATTTATATACCCACTCTTGAAATAACTTAGTCTCACGTATACTCATTTATATACTGCAACACTCACATATAGTGGCTTAAAACATTTGTAGTTAGTCACAGATATAACACTGAGACATTTATTCACTCACCAACACACCCATAGACACACTAACTCACCCATATAGCCCTTCCCAGATGCACGTTTTAATCCATACAACCACTGAATCACCAACTCAGACATCTATGCACAGACTCATACACCCACCCACATAGACACTCAGACAACAAATCAATAACCTATATACACTTGTGTAGCTATTCAGCAACCCATGCAGATGCTTACACACCAATGGAGAGACTAATACAGACTTTCACACAGTTTAGTCACTAACCCATGCATTCAGTAAGACATGTTCAATCACTCACTTATACAGTCAGTGACGCACCTACGAAATAATTCCTTTAGGCACTTGTAAATGCATTCATTATTCAATACACCTTTGCATATATATATAAAATATATTAAAACTTTACAGAAACACACATTCACTGGTTGATGTAATGAGTGATGTCATGAGTGATGTCATTTGAAATGTCATAAGTGATGCCACCCCTCTAGCGCTCAGGACCGTTCAAGAGCAGGAGGCTAAATTACTGATCAATAATTAAAGCCATAAAACAAACCAGAATAATTTGTCCCACCCCAAACAAATGTAATCACACCATTTTCTGCTAGTCCCAGCGCCTTGAGACCCTCACGGGTGAGTAGGACGCTTTACCAACCCCTGATTGATTGATTGATTTAGTAATTGATATCCCATGTGATAAATAATAGTAAAAATAATGAAAAATATATATATATACATCCATCATATTTCAAATTCGCACTATAGTTCATGTTACTATGCACGGAGTACATAAATGACTAATGTCTCCCATATTTAAGTGTTGTCCCTAGTCAAAGTTGGAAAATGGTGTGTATGGCACAGTAATGAAGAGAAAGGGTAGAGAAGAGGAGAAAGAAAAACATATTAATCACATTCTCAATCGGCTAGAATCTGTATGTGAAAATATCACAAGGAAGGATGGTAAATTTAGACAATGAACAAAGTATTTCCCCTCAGCCTTTATAAATATATAATATAATAATATAATATAACGCAATATAATATAATCCAAATTTGTAAAGCGTGATCAATCACCCGTAAGGGTCTCCAGGCGCTGGGGGCCGTCAGGAAGATTAAGCAAGCTATTGCCCAGAGTCACATGGTGCTGGGCTAATATGCCACCGGCGCCGGGGATTGAACCATGATCCCCAGATTCCAGCGTCAGTCACCCTGGCTGCTGCACCACACCTCTACCTCTCCATGTGGATGTACAGTGCCTCACTTTCATTGAGTCCTCCTGGGCACTTACTGCCAAGCAAGATTATATACTCAGACTCTTTCTGCCTGAGTTCTCTCTGCCTGTTGCCCCCCTCTGGCACTCTTCTTGATCCTGTCAATGCCAAAAAAGACAAGAAGATTAGCATCTTGACCATGCTTCTTAAGAGCCTCAACAGGATATATGGTGTTAAGGTTCTTTATAGCCCTATAGTGCTCCAACACCCTCTTTTTCACTGGACCTATTGTGTTTTCCACATACCTAAGTCCACAGGGTCATATAAGAATATAAATACAAAAAACATTGGTACATGTGATCAATTTCTTGATCCTCAGTTCCCTACCTGTGGAAATCTGGAATGCTCTTATATTCTTACTCCCCTAGCATGCTTTGCATTTACCACATTTGAAGAAACCACCCTGTTCTCGCAACCAGAGGAGAGGACGTAGCCTTACGGCAAGAGCGGTCGACCTCGATGTTGGGGGACTGGTTTTGAGTCGAGGCAACAACACCCAAGATCCTGTGATTCTGGGCAAATCACTTAATCTTCCTGTGCCTAACAAAAATGAATGTGACCTTCTGTAACAAAACTGGTGATCATATGAAGCGCTCTGATAACCGATGTCTCGGGTGTAGTTCACGCTATATAAAACAAAAACAAAAATCTCCCTTCTTAGGCTGTGTGCTGAAATAGCTGTGTACTAAAAACATCTTGCAATTAAATAGATTTGCGGTAGGTGATTTGTGGTGATGGGGGGTTTTCTTGCCAATAACAGGGTCACCCTTTATCAGATGCCAATGTCTCGCGATCATTTTCCTGACTACAAGGCTTTCACAATTGAAATGGGTGATCAATCGTACTGCATTGTATTCCTTCTTATCTCATCTCTTGGTCAAAATGGAATTGCGTGGTATACCCTCAGCTTTTAACCTAACTGTCTCAAGCACTTTTCAGGGATATCCTGTGGCCTTAAACCTCTCGAACAATCTGTCCCTTTACTCATTGTAGCTCACCTCTGTGCTACAATTCTGTTTGGCCCTCAGTAATTCCTCGTATGGGATACCCCATTTGAGATTGACAGGGTGTTGGCTGTCAGCATGTAAGATGTTATTGCCTGTAGTTGTTTTTTCAGTAGAGGCTAGTTGTGATTCTGTTTCCCACTATCTTTACCCTCACATCAAGAAATTCAATTTCTGTGGCATATATCTTGTGTGTGAAAGAGAGATTCAAATTGTTGGTCGAGATATGGGTGACAAATCCCTCTTTTCTGGAACCCTCCTTGACGACAAACAAATCATAAATATATTGCGTCCAAAAAGCTATCTGTTTTTTCCAGTTCTCATTTTCATCAATCCACACCCGAGTTGCTTCCCACCAACCCATGAAGATTCCTTGGGGAACATTGGGGCTGGCCGTTAGGCAGATCATGAGCTCTCTCACCTTCTGGCAGCATAGCGCAGTGTTCTGTGGTGTGCGGCACACAGCAGGGGTTATTGCCAGAGTGGAGTGTGTTGGAGGGCGTGGAGCAATCAGGGTTTCTCTTCCGGCTACCCATTTTGCGTGTATACTGCCGTTGAGGACGCCAAGACAGGAATCAGCCAGAATAGCCGCAGACACTTTCACCCAGCGTGGTGCTGGAGTGTGGGTGGAGGCTGCTGTAGGGCTTTACTGGGACTGGAGAGCCTTGGGCAGAATCTGCTACCCAGGAGTTCCAGGAAGAACAGTGCAGGGGGGATATGAACTGAGAAATACCAGGGAAGAAGACCGTCTGAGGAGATCGTTTGCTACATTACGGGATAAGTTTAAATTTATGATACCAACATAAAAACAAAAAGCAGAATGAGGCCAGTAGGAGCTCTTGCCACCCCTCCAGTACCAGGGAAGAAGGTGGATAGCTCAGAAATTAAAACTAATACTGAAGTCAGGAGGTTGGAAGGAGGCTCGAAGGGGCAGGACAATAGGTATGCCCTGAGAAACAAACAACTTCTAGTAAACGAGTTCTCACCAGAGCTCCCTCTCAATATAAAGGTTTCAATGGACATGGCAACTCCCCTTCAGACCCCCACATTTTTTAATAAATAGGTAGACGGTCAGAAACCAATAATAGAAGGAGGGAAAAAAGGGGCAAAATCTCTTGCTCACATTAAAATAACCCTCTCACTGTGATCTTATTTTAAAGTCCAAGCTCAGGGAAAAGGGGGAATCAAACTAGACCTCAGAGCTATTCACCCTCAGTAAAAATCAACATCACGCAGACATGGCAGAAAAGGCAGAAGCAGTAGGAAATAAATCTACTAATGACAAGATGACTATGGAAACTCTGGGAGAATTAGAGACTACAAACAAATATCAAGTACCAGCAGAGAGGAAATGCCGCAGGAAGAGTCCAAATTTACCCGTTGAGCATCCCGTGTACCTGGAACTGCATATGCAAATAGAAAAGGCGATACACCAAGAGACGTAAAAAATGATAACATTCCTTTTTAGTGAAATAAAAGAAAGATTTGACATCTTGTAAAATAATCAGGGAAAGATACATGCTGTATGTGAAGTTTGGAGTGTAAAGTGAACTCGGTAGTGGAGAGACTGGAACACATTGAAGTATCTGTAGAAAAACTTAAAAGTTGAATCAAACCAAGAGAGATCTCCTCCCAAAGAGTAGGTGAAAAAGATTTAAGAGACAAGATTGAGACCTTGGAGAATAATGCACAAAGAAATAATATAAGGAATCTGAATGTACGTGAAGGTTTTGTAGGGGACAACATAAAAAAGCTATAATAGGTTTACTAAAGGAATTTATCCCAAATCTCGATATCAGCATATTGGAAGAAGATATACAACGTGTACATCGGGATCCTTTTCGCAAACCAACTGCTAGCAATCTTAATAGAAGCTATTAAAGCAGGTTCATACACAAGGGGAGAATGGTCTTTCAGAATCAGATTGGATATCTCTAGAACAACCAAGGATAGGCAATGGGAGTTGGGCAAATTTATGCCAAAATGAGATCACTAGTAAGCATGGGCATAAAATCCGTTCCGCTCGCGGATTTTCGGTAAATTCGCAATCCGCGAACTCTCGCGAACTTACCGAAAATTCGTAAATCCGTGCGAAGCGGATTTTTTTGCTTGGTCGCACTTGCCAACTAGCATACTATACAATTTCGCGGGAGTAAACACTTGCGAAAACGTAGATGCGGCAGGCAGCGACAATCTCGCAATTGCGAGATTGCAAAATTTGCAATTTCGCACAAGAAATCCACCAGCAGGCAGCATAAACCTTGAAAATTATGATTTTTATCAGAATAACTCCTCAGGTTGACATTTGCCTGCACTTGTTTTTTGCAAGGAGTCCATTTTGGGGAGGGGGGGGGTGGGAGGAAGGAAGTGCCCCACAGTCTCCAACTTCCTGTTCCTGTCCAGCAGGCTCCTCTCAGTGCTTTCTTCATGTGCTGGTCACTTTGATTTGGATCTTGACCTGGAAGCACTCAGCAGGTGCAAAAGTTCAATCTTATCATTAGTAACCATTCCCTGTAGTGCCTGGAAGGATTACTTTTTGTGGATGCTGCTGGATATTTGGATTTTTGCAAAACTGAAAGCACTCAGCAGGTGCAAAAGTTCAATCTTATCATTAGTAACCATTCCCTGTAGTGCTTCCTGAGGGGCCCCTTCAGAGTTCAGTTGCCTACTTGCAACTATTCTATGACCCTGCTCTGACCCTCACAGCAGGCTCAGAAAAAGCAATTACAGATAAGGAAGCAGGTTCCAGCCAGGAAGTTCAAATTCAGAAACACATTAATCAGCCCCTAATTCATTTATGGCAGTTGAGGCCGGGCAGGTGTGCTTTTCCACCCATAATCTACAGTGATGAACTAGAGGGTGGCATGGGTGAGCCAGAGGGTGGCATGGGTGAGCCAGAGGGTGGCAGTGGTGAAACAGAGGGTGGCAGTGGTGAAACAGAGGGTGCTGTGATGAACCAGATGTAGAAACAAAATGTTTGCGACCGTTGCTACCCGAAAAGTAAGTTCGCGTTTGCGAACTGGTACAAAATCCTCGCGAACTGGCAGAAATCCTTGCGAACACAAAAAAAATAAAAAATCCGCAAATTCGCGAGAGTTCGCGGATTTTGCGGATTGTGAATCCGTAAATACGCAATTTCGCGGATTGCCAATTCGCAAAATCCGCCCATGCTTAATCACTAGGTGCCACGGATAAAATGCATTTCTCAGCCACATTGAGGGTAATGTGGAGTAATAAGATGCACAACATTAAAGACACGAAAGAAGCAGAAATGTTGATTGATCAAATCAAAGCAAACCAAAAATAATTTAGTTTAAAAAAATCCGGAATGGGTAAAGGTCTTGAAAAATAAAAGTGCCCCTAAAAAGGACACTTGATGATAAATGGGAGGGTTAACCAGGGAGGGACAGGCGGGGGCACACTAACGTAGTAATCTTTATTATTATGTGTAGCACTAGGTGGGGTAGCATGAGGGAAAAAATAAATTAAAAAAGAATAAAGTCCTCATTGACATAAAAATGGCAATTTCTTTTCAGACAGGGATTCTTTACCTTTGTTGTATACATCATAAATAGGAAATGACCATGGGATTCAAAGATAATGTTGTGAAAATCTTGACTTGGAATGTCAACAGTCTTAGGGTTGTTAGTAGGAGAAACAATATTTTAGAATACTTAAAATTTCCTGATAGTGAGATAATAAAAATACAAGAGACAAATCTGCTGAAAGGAGAATGGTGCAAAACTTTAAAAAATCAAAAACGGATTGAACATTATGTGTGCAGAGACCAAGAATGTTGTACAAAAGGGGTAGTAATTCTCTTTAAAAGATCTATTAAGGCACACGTAGGGGAATGCATGATAGACAAAAGGGGGAGATGGGTAATAGCTAAAGTTAAACTGTATGATAAATGGCTGGCAGTTGCAGGTTATTATGGCCCTAATATCGATGACCCAATGCCACTTCAGGACTTATACAACTCCCTCCTGGAGGTAAATGTTTCTATTATATTGGGGGGTGACTTTAACAATTTGATTGATACAATTATTGATAAACATCCCCCAGTAGCAAAATCAACACTTCAAAAATTCGAACATTTTTAAAACTTATGATGGAAAGCTTGGGTTTAACAGATATCAGGAGAGAAAAGGGAAGCATGGGTAACAGATATAGGTTTAATAATAGAAAGGATGGGCACTACTCAAGAATCAATTTCTTCTTAGTAAACAGCAAGATAGGTAATAAAGTATCCAAGGTAAAACACATAATAGAGCACTTATCAGATCACTCAATGGTCAGGTTGACCCAAAAGAGATGGACATTAAATCGTGTACTATTAACAAATACCAACTTAGTTGAAATTTTAAAGAAAGAGACAAAGGATTTTTTTCAATGAATACACTTTCAGCCCCGATTCACAAAGTTTAATACACCTATAATGCTTTTATAAGGGGACGCCTAATTAGTCCTTTCTTTAAACCAAATCAGGGAGAGAAAAGTCAAAATTGAGAAATTAGAACATGACATAACTAAGTTGTCAAAGAAATTATAGAACCCCTTGAATTCACAAGTTCAGACCTTAATACAGGATAAAATACAGGAAGCGAAATTCAGATTATCTATTTTTTTAGTAGAAGAGATCAAACAGAAATGGGAGGCCAGTAAGATGTCTCATTATGAATACGGAGAGGGAAGTAGGAAGTTGTTGGCATGGAAAACTAAATAAGAATTGAGTAGGAACAACATTGCTGAGATTTTAGATACTAGAACTGGCAGACTGTGCACCGAAGATACAGAGGTGGCGAAGGCTTTTGTAAGGTTCTTTAAAGAACTGTACAATAAAGATCTAGTGGTACCAATAGAACAATTACAAAGTTATTTTGAGGGAATAGATATTCCACGTTGACCCCCGCCTCAACAGAAGTGCTAAGCATGGAGATAAGCCTAGAAGAAGTAATGCTGGGAATGGGAAGAATGAAAAAAGGGAAAGAAGCAGGCCCAGATAGCCTAGCCCAATGAGTTATATAAAGCTCTTAAAGCCGAACTGGCTCCATGGGTTAAAGAACTGATAAATGGTGCCTACATAGAAGGAAAAGACCTACCACGCTCCTGGGAAGAAGCAACAATTAGTATTATTTTAAAATCAAACAAAAATCCCAACCTATGCGAATTTTATAGGGCAATTTCTCTTTTAAATTCAGATTGCAAAATATATACACAAATTTTGGTAAAACGACCAAAAGGGTTTTATAAATAGGAGATATCTGACTGATCTGACTCAGGAACTGATAGGAACAATAGATCTAGCCACAACAAGCAAATTTACCCTGACCATTCTTACTTTTAATGCTGCCAAAGCATTTGACAGGGTCAGTTGGCCCTTTCTACAATGGCTAATTAAGCAGCACGACTTAGGGGAGAATTTTTCAAGAGCAGTGGCAGCGATATACAATAATTCCAATGTTAGGATTTTGGTAAATGGGAATCTCAAGGATCAGATAGAGATCCAACGTGGGACTCTCCAGGGATGTCCCTTGCTACCTCTACTTTTCAACATATATATATAGAGCCATTGGCAATAAAAATAAGAGCAAATTTAAATATAAGACCTTTTAAATATAGAAACTGGGAAAAGAAGGTGAGTCTCTATACAGATAATCTGACGATCTACACTGGTGAGATGGAAATATCCTCCTCAGAGATTTTTAAAACGTTCGAGGAATTTGGTAAAGTATCAGGATATCTTATGAATCAGCAGAAAACTGAAATAATGGAGTGGAACACTAATTGCTTTAGCCCCCTTGTGAATCAAGAGCTCAGATAACTGGGCACTCAGGTGGAACACAATCTCAATGGCCTGGCTCAGATTAATTTTGCAAAGGCAAAAAAAGAAACTGGTAATCGATTGAGGGCCTGGAATAGTCTACCGTTATCCTTCCTAGGCAGATCAAATTTATAAAAAATGTCCATTGTACCCAAATTCACATTTTTATTTGGAATTCAGTGTGGACGATGTTAAGAAATTACAAGGGACATTGTGCAGCTTTATTTGGGAAGACAAGGAAAAAGTTATGTAGGAGAAAGATCTATGGTGGAATTGCAAGTACTTACCTGTTAATGTATTGTCGAGCCTTCCAATTTAAGGCCTTCAGATCTCTGCTCTTGGAGAATGTATCTTATACCCCCCTCTTTAAGGCCTTAACAACAAAGGAAAAGGCTATGTCTGATTATTTTCTATATAAATGTGGCCATCCTAAATACTACAAAAAAGTTAGACTAAAAGTCCTGAAGACTGCATGTAGTTTATGGTATCAGATTAGGTGGGTCCAGAGATACCTTACTATTGCATCTCTGCTAAATGGTACTTCGTACTAATCGAGGCTGGAGAGAAACCTTACTCCATGCTTGGAGCGATCTGGAAGAGGAACCTGCCCAGCCTGCAGTTGGGTCTACTGTAAAGTCTGCACCCCTCAATTAAAAACATCTCTTAACAGTGCACAGGGCATACTGGACACGAAAGAAGATATCCAAGATGGGGAAACAAGAGCGAAAGAAATGCCCCTAGTGCTGTCGACGTCCACATGTTCTGGCAGTGCCCTCTGATAGAGTCCTTCTGGCTGTAAGTGGGTAAGACAGTCAAAGAGATTTGAAATCAAGACATTGAGGTAAGCCTACGGATGGTAATATTTATGGTAGAAGAAGGCAGGATTAAATTGTCCAAGAAACACAAATCCTTATTGTTCCTATTAATATTTCTGGCAAGAAGGGAGATTTATATAAAATGGGTATCTTCAATTCAGAAAAGAAGCTCTCTAGATCGTAAGAGCTCAATAGGGAAAACAATTGGGAGATATGGGAGAAATGGGAAGAGCAATGAGAATTAAGAATGGAGAGTAAATAGGTTAAAGGAGAAATTGGTCCTATGATTAAAATATCAATAGCTGATTCTTTGAGAAATGCACTATGAAAAGCAATATGACCCTGGGGCTGGTTTAGAGTGCAATAAGGACACTCCTAATTCATGGGGGAAAAGTCCTGGGAGTTGCCTGCTTAATCTGCCTAACGAAGTCTAGATACGCCTATTGCTGGTATAGGAGGGGAAAAAAAAGATTACTGCGTAGCTCGGTGCAAAGCAGCTCCCTGTCGCAGTACCTGTGAGTTGGTGAAACCAAGTGTCATTAAACAGAAGGAAATTATTGTTCAGACAGAAAGACAACATTTCAAAAAGCATATTTGAGTGATCATATTGGTTAACAAGCTTATCTCTGAAACAGTATCTGCATGCTTCTATGCCATGGCTGTGATTAGTACATGTATACAATGCAGCTACGTCTAGGGTGACCAGAAGATAATGTTGCTGCCAAAGAATATCGTGGAGCTTGGTGTCTTGGTACTATCCCTACATTACAATGGCAAGAATAGCACATAGGGTAATAGGAAAACATCCAAAATCCTGGATATAGGCTCCAGGAAACTTCCATTGGCTAAAACAACTGGTTCCCTGGAGGGTTCAACTTATCCTTATCCATTGTTGGGAGCATATAAAAACAAGGGGCAACCGGTTGTTTAACCCATAAGAACAGATACTCGTTTGTACTGATCAACCCCTTATCTCTCCATGCTGGCAGCTTACTCTGATATTGTGCAACAGCTTGATGGTATGCCTGCATAGTGGTTCTTTCATATTTCCCCAAGTTATCTAGTTGCCTGCATGCTTCTTTGGTGTGCTTTGGTACGTCCCACAGAAAAACATTACCTCCCTTGTCTGAAGGCTTTATGATCACATTGTGGGTGGTCCACTCTCTGAGATCTGAGGGCCTCCCTCGGACCCCTTTTTAAGTTGTTAGCATAGTTATCCCTAGATTTCAGCCAGATTCTATAGAGATCCTGGTTGACAACTTCATGGAAGCTGTCAATCATGTTGTGTGGTGTTACTGGATTGCAAAGGGATTTGGGTTTGAAGGATGTTTCTGCAGTCCTGCCTAATTCCAAATCGAGAGAGTCTAAAAGCTCCCTCTCAGTGGCCCAAATGTCAGATTCACCTCCCATCTCAACCAGAGTGGACAAACCCTTGATATCACCTAGTGACAGATTGTCAGCAATTGCATCTTGTGTTAGGGCTAGTGCAGATCACAGAGAATTCTTGGATTTTTTTTATTTTGGAGAAATTTCCTCTACAATGTAAGTTTACGAATAAACAAAAAAGTATCAATTCTCGTTCTGTGATAGTCAGAGTTTGATGTTGGACAAAATGTTATCCCCAATTCCAGGACTGATTGTTTCTGTGGTGTCAAAGTATGGGCGGAGAGATGAACTACAGTCAGAGTATGCTCACCCTACATTTTCATTTGGTCTGCCTTGTTGTCCACCCATCTTTCTTTAGTTATTTCCCCTCATCTTGTCTTCTTCCTTTCTCTTTGGGTACTTCTCTTCCTCCCCTTCCTCTTTGCGGTTGACCTCTGACTGATTTTGTTGTAAAAAACGATATTCATCAAGGGAGGTAAAGGAAAAAGATTCTCTGCGTCCCTGCGGGCTTTGCTCATCCAGATCCGTAGTTATCTGACCCAGATTCAGATGTTGCTAGTTCCTGTTGTCTGACCTCCCCAACCTGCTTGCATTGGAGTATGGCATAATCAAACCTGCTACTAAAAGTGAGAATCCTGCCTTGCACATAATCTTGCTTGTCATGCAAACATTTGTGTTCTTTTTTTTGTTTTATCACAACCTCGTATTTGTTCAATCTCTTCTCCATCTGTACCATAAAGTCTTTAACAATTTATTGCTCTGGATGTCTCTCTAGAATTGGTTTGAGTTTAGGAATCTCCTCGACCACTTGTTCCCATTCTGAGGAGTTATATTTTGATAATAGCCCCAGCATATTCTTGCATGTTGCTGCCATTAGTGCAGACCATTCTTTGAGTAATTTAAGGTTGGGGTGATCAATATCCTAAGGCCACGAGGTACCCTGCCCACTTCAATATAGTTCTCAGGTGACATTGCTTCCCAACATTGATTTATCTCTTTCTCCATTAATTTTTCATAAAGGTTTGTTGTTGTTTTATGGTCTTTGCCACCTCTATTTTGCCCGAAGTTTGGGGCACAAGTTGGAACTAAGGACTACCTCTCTGCCAAATTTGGTGTAATTCCTTTCAGCCGTTCGGGCTGTAGCCGTGGCTAAAGGTCCTACAGGAAATTGCATGGGGAAAACATGTTTTGGGACCCCCCCTTTTTCTCGGCCCCTGCTTCACCAATCACCCCCAAGCTTTCAGCGAAGGAGCGAAACTGAGATGGCCAAAAGTTTGGAAAATTTCAGGAAGATTCATCAATCGACGCCAAAGTTATTGGCAATAGAATGTTGCTGTTTTCCTACCCTAAATCTTAAATATAGTTCAGCAGAACTTTCAACACTACCCAAACACCAGTTTATTTTCTAGAACACTACCACAACACGACCTTCTAAACTACAGAAAGACCAGTGCAGTACTCTAAACTCTAAATCTACCCCTAGTATGACCCCCTACACTGTATAAACACCGCTGTACTATCCTGAATAATAAAACACTACACAGCGCGACCCTAGACACTACTGAATACCATTGCATTACCCTAAACATTAAATCTATGTCACCACCACCTCCTACACTAACTAATCACGACTGTCCTATTAAAGAACACTACTCCAGTATAACCCCGTACACTACCGAAACACAACTGTACTAACGTAAAACACTACTGCAGTACGACTCCATACACTACACAAACACCACTACAGTACCTTCAACTCTAAAACACTATCCCTATTATGACCCCATACACTATATAAACACCACTGCACTACCCTAGAACAGTACCTCAGCACGATCTTCTACACTAGTCAAACATCGTTGCAGTACTCAGCATGATCATCTACAGTATACAAACACCACTGCACTATCTTAAGTCCTAAAACACTATCCCTAGCACGACCCTGTACATTATATAAACACCACTGCACTATCCTAGAACACTGTCCCAGCAGGACCCTCTACAGTACACAAAGTCCACTGCACTACCGTAAACCCTAAATCTACCCCCAGTACAACCCCCTACAATACCCAAACATCATTGCACTACCTTAAACATGAAATCAATCTCAGCATGACCTCCTACACTACCCAATCACGACTGCACTATCCTAGAACACTACTCCAGCAGGACCCCCCTACACTGCACAAAGACCACTGCACTACCCTAAATCCTAAATCTACCCCAGTATGATCACCTATACTATGCAATCAACAGTGCAGTACCTTAAATTCTAAAACATTACCCCAGCACGACCTCCTACACTACCCAAATACCACTGTGCTACCCTAGAACACTACCCCAGCATGAGTCCTTACACTAGACAAACAACACTGCACTACTCTAAATTCTAAATCTGTAGTGTTGCAAAACCATAGTGACTGTTTATGTACCATGTAGTAATCTAATTACTAAAGTAAAAGTGAACCAATTATGAATTCACTCAGTGTCTTTCCTTATAGTATTGTGATCATTTAGAAAATATATATGTACTCATAGAGTGCTTCAGGTTTTAGTGTTATGGAGTGCTTCAAATTGGTATGCACTATGTATGTAGTGCTCTTTCAACTTTCACAGTTCTGCTTCAGGCCTACAATTTTTTGGTTAGAATGTATATGAAATGTGTTTGTATAGTAATACAAATTTATAATTTCTCTAAGTTTTTAATAAATACTTATATATGTTTATTTTTTTACAGATACAGTTTATTATCGTTAAAATTAAGTTATCATGCCGCAGAAAGAAAGATGGATACTTATTTGAAAAAAAAACAACTACAACTCTTGGAAGACCACCATAATGTGGCGAAAAAGAGAACAATTTCTGGTAAAACTTCAAAAGATTTTATAAAAAAGATTACTCCACTGAAAAAAAAATATACAAATGTGCAAAGCAGTGAAAATGTTCCGAGAACAAGTGCAAAGAATAGGAAAGGCAAAAAAGGCAATGTAAAAACAAAGGATACAACTTATAGTAAAAGAAGAGAAAATCAATATAAAGAAATCCGTCAAAAATTATTTTACAAAAGAGTTGTGAATAACTTACTGAAAGACACAAAAAAATATAGAAAGAGAATGCAATTTTATAAAAAGAAGAAGCATATTGAATCCATTGTTGAAAAGGCTTTTGAAGTAAAGAGAAAACTCTTCATTTTAGTATTGAAGAGAATTTGATTATTAGATAAACCAATGCATTTAATGAAGGCCAAAAGTAAGAGGAAAAGAGTAATTAACAAAACTAATTTCTGTGATTTTTTTTTTAGGTCAATGGAAAACAGTTCAAGTTCTGAGCCTTTTTTTAATGAAGAGAGTTATTTACAGAGCAATAATTTGTTGCATGCAGTTGACACCAGTGGTCAAGCTTATGAGGTTAAAGATGGTTGTCCAATTGAGAAAGAGCAAATGGTTCCTAGAAATTCAGAAGAAGTGATAGCTTATGAAGTTCTAGACAGACGTCCTAAAGCCCCATTGTACACTTGGGATTGTAGTAGTATTTGTTGTGTACGACAAGAATCTATTGATAAATTACGCAATTTCTTACAAGCATATTGCAATAAAATTGTTAAACAAAAGATTACCCTTGCCGAGTGAGAAAACATACTGGTTTGCAAGGCCATTCTCTGTCTTGTCTTTCAAGGAAAGTATGTCAAAGTGTTGTTCACCATTTCAGGATGTTGGCAGTACATTATACCCAAATGCGGAAGTTAGTGAGAAGATTGTATTATGCAAAAAGTCCAGTACTAAAGTTAAATGAGTTGAACAGTGCTCTTTTGCGAGGGTCAGTATCATCTGTGAAAAAGGTTTGTGATGATATTGAGTTTTGTTACTTTGGTTCTGAAGAAGAGGGTGAAGAAACTCAAACATTAATAGAAGAAAATGTTGGTGAGAATGTTGAACATAGCTGTACCAAAATTTTTTTAAATGAAATTACAAAGTTTAAGGTGATTTCAGGTGAAAGGCCACATTCTTCTTGTATTTTATATCACTGAACTCACTACAAAAATCAGACTAGGAGTGTGGATCTGTGTTTAAAAAGTGAAAAAGAAAATAATGATAAGTGGAAGCTTGGAAGCTTGTTGTTTTCCACAGTTGTTCCCAACTGGAAAAGGAGGACGATATGATGAACGCCCTGTGCAGATTCCTTCATCTGAATATCGGACAACAAGATTATATGCAGAAGATCCAAGATTTCGACAATGTATCCCTTATATATTTCATCTTTCGTTTGAAAGTGACTTGTGTGGACTTTCATATACAGTCACCAATATTCTAAAATCTGGAATACATCTACAAAATGTATCTGCAAAAGATTTTATGGATAAAGTGCACTAAAGAGATGATCATCTAGAATCTCAGCCCTTAATTTAATGGCATGTCAGTGTGGGACTAATCAATATTGTCACCGTCGTCATGGAGAACTCAAATGTATGCTACGGAACTTAGGAACTCCAACATGGTTCCTTACCCTGAGCTGTGGTGAGTACGCTTGGGATGATTTACTAGAATTTCTTCGAGAGGCAAATTCAAATATAAAAAACATTTAATACAAGAGACCTGGAGAATTGTGCTCTTTGGAATCCTTTTACTGTATGCAGGTATTTCAATCATAGATTTGAGGCTATGATGTCTTTTATCAACAATAAAAAAAATCCTCCTCTTGAAGAAGTTGTGGATTTCTTTTGGAGAAAGGAGTGTCAAGCAAGAGGTGCTCCTCATATACATATGCTGTTATGGATTAGGGACACACCCAAATTTGGAACAGATGCGAATGATACTGTTTTGAATTTTATTGAACAATATGCAACATGTGCTGTACCCAAAAACGCAGAAGAAAACAATTTAAGAGCACAAGTCTTACGATTCCAAAGCCACCAATGTGGAAATTACTGTCAACGAAAGTACAAATCTAAGGACAAGTTCTACACCAAATGTCGTTTTGGATTTCCACGTCCTGTAATATCGAAAGAGTTAATAGTTTTATGTCATCTTTGCGACATACTATCACAAGAAAGTCTCCAAAAAATACCTACAACTTAAGAAGAAATGAGACAAACTACATAAATGACGACAACCCAGTCCTTTTGTACATGTGGAATGCTAACATGGATATTCAGTATGTTGTGGGCAATTCCATTGCTGTTGCTTGATATGTAACATCTTATATTACAAAATCAGTAAAGGCAGAATTGAAAGAAATGGAAGAGATTTCTCACGAGAAGACTCTAAGTAAGAAATTATACAGTTTCAGTTTGAAGATGTTATCTCATCGAGAAATTGGAGCATATGAATGCTCAGATCGGTTATCATCGGCAAGTCTATACTCCAAATCTAGAAGAATCATTTGGGTGAGTCTAGGTCTTGCAGCAATGCGAAATCAGGTACTGAAATCTGTTCAAGAAGTTGAATATTTAGCAGAAAAAGATCCAGAAAGTACAGATATTTTGAAAATGAATATGTTGGATACATATTACCCAAACAGAAGTTATCATCTTGAGAACATGTGTCTCTATGAAGTGCTTCAAAACTACACTTTTAAACGGAATACTACAGAGATGGAAAATATGAAGTCTTTGGTTCTGAAGGATGTTTGGTGAAACAAATTAAAGGAAGTTTGATTAATCACAGCAAGTTGAGTTGTGACACTTCTGATAAAAGGGAATTTTACTATTTAGCTCTTTTACAAATGTTTGAACCGTGACGTTCAGAATTGGAATTACTTGGAGATTTCCAGAGCTATGAAGATTCTTTTAATGCTTGTAAAGATAGCATAAAATGTAGTGCTTTTTCAAATTATGTGAAAATGTGAACAATGAAATTGATCAACAAGCTACAATTGCAGATGAGGTTGCTAGAGACAGTTTTCAAGACAGTTAAAGTTCTGCTGCTCTCTGAGTCAAGATCCACTAGGACAACCAATTCTTGAAAACAAAGCAGCAATTACCATGAATGAGGTGGAAACAGCAATTTATCAAGCTTAAGAAGATGTAACAAACTTAGGAAATTTGGAAGAACAACTACATTTTGAGCAAAAACAAATATATGAGCAAGTGAGACAAAAGATTGACCATGGATTACTTCATGAAAAGTAAGAGTGCTCATGTACGTCATTTCAACTGATTCGAATGTACGTGAGTGGACAAGCTGGAACAGGAAAAAGTTTTTTGATTAAAGTAATATCAAGTTATCCGCAAACAAATAACTGAGACGCAATTGTCTTGTGTTGTCACTGCTCCAACTGGGTTGGCAGCACACATCATTAAAGGAATTTCTTTACATTGTTTACTAATGCTACCAGTAGAGCATGAAAACAAATTGGATTACCACAAGCTATCTGGAGAAGCTTGCTGTGAAGTTTCAAGAGTCTTGAAGAAAATGCAGCTTCTCATTATTGATGAGGTAGCATGGTCCCAAACATAATGTTTGCATTCGTGCATTTAACAATGCAGCAAGTTCTTAAAACACAGTATAACGTATTATTTGGAGGAAAACGCGTCATAGTTTTTGGAGATCTACTGCAACTAACTCCTGTAAAAGGACAACCAGTTTTTAAAACACTTGCGCATGAAGATACCAGAAAGTCTCTGGGTAGTGTTGGAAACGTGAACATTTGGTCATATTTTGAATACAAAGAACTCATTACAAATATGCGACAGGCAAATTATGTTGATTATGGAACAATTCTCCAAGATATAAGAATTGGACTACTGACAGAACATGGCAAACAAGCTTTATAGACGCGAATACTTTCCAATTTGTTTTCAAATGAAAATATAGTTCCTGAGAAAATATACATGGAAATTGCAGATAAGAAATCTGTAATATGCTTAATGCCAACACTGCGTGAGTGTTCTATATTCAACGAACAACTTTTGAAACTGGAAAATGAAGAAATAATAAAAATGGAAGCCATTGATAAAATAGAACATGAAGGAATCACTATTATTTTGACCAAAAAATTGGATTCTTTAGAAAAATCAATATCTAAAACTGCTGGTTTAGAAAAGAATCTTTATGCATGTAGAAACTTTCAGATAATTTTAAGGCATAATTTGGATGTAGAAAAAGGTTCAGTTAATGGAGCAATAGGCAAAGTAGTGGATTTTGTTAATTATCAAAATAAAGATGGTATTGAATTCTTAAAGATTAAATTTGATCAGATTGAAGAAGTGAAACAAATTGGTCGTTGTTCTGTTCGTTTTTTGCTTGTTAAAGATTTATATGTCCGTAGAAAACAGTTTCCATTTTCTCTGGCATATGCAGTGACTATTCATAAATCTCAAGGTTTATGTGTTGACAGTGCTTTGGTGAACATTGGAAATTCTGTGTTTAAAGAAGGTGTGGCATATGTTGCTTTGTCCAGAGTCAGAACAGTATCTGGTTTGTTTTCGATTGATTTTGATGATATCAAGATTACTGCAGATGCCAACTATGTCAAAGAATACAATAGGTTAAGAAGAACATATGCTCCTAATTAAGGTAAATATCCTGTATTTGAAAAGCGTTGGTTGCTCGAAAAAGAAGGCATGAGAATATCTGTACTGAAGGTGTAGAGAAGGGAAAAAAAACATGAAAATGTGATTGCAAGCAAAAAGAAAAAGGACACTGTTGAAGAGATTGTAGTGGTCAATGTTGGTTTTTTTCTTGAAGGTTTGCAACAGCAAATTGTGCAGAATTGGGAAAAAAGATGTTGTTCCTTGTTACAGTCTCTTTATGAAAAATTGAGAACAGATAAAAGTAAAATACAAAGCGTTTCTGATGTTCGTAATCTTTTGGATGTATCTTCTGGTTCTACACAATTTGCACAAAATATCCAACAAGATGCTCAGGAGTTTCTAATGTATATGCTTACAGAATTGGAAAATGAAGGTGTAGACATAGAGAATATTGTTGGCCTTTGTTATAAATGGGAACATCAATGTGAAAATTGTATGTATACATGTAGCACTAATGTAGACACTGAAAGATTTTTATATTTGACATTACTGGACTGTAAATCAGTGTCTTTCAGAAAATTAGTTAAAGCTGCAAACCAAAACATGGAGTTTAGGCAATGCAAATCAGAAATGTTATCAACATTATTTATCCAAGATATGGAAAATATATAATTTTAATGATGCAACGTTGTACAGCTGATGGAAGAAAATTGGACACTTTAATAAAACATTTTGTTGCTACACAACTATCAATATCTGGAAGGACTTTTGTAGCATTAGCAATAATTTTCCTTAATGGTCTTTCAATAACATTTGGACATGACACTGCATATCTCATAAATGAGAAAGGCTGGAGTCTTTGTAATGATGCTGAGTTGGTTTTCAAACAACGTTTGCCTTTCGAATTGCCAAATTCATATCCAATATTTTTAAAGCCAAAGTTTTGAGAAGATAATTCAGCCTCTGAGGAATTTATTGTTATCATTTTATAGGATTACCATTGGACAATTTACATAAAAATTACTGCAAAAATACAATTTGGCCTCAAGGACATTTAATTCTTTGAATTATGGACTTTTTGTTGCACATTGTCTCGGTGTATAAGTTTAAGTGCCATTATTTATAGTGTTTATAATTTTAAGTTATGACATTTTCTTAGCAGTAATCATTTTATATACGTGTGATTTGTATTATCTAGTATTTTACCATAGATGTATTATTGTTATTTTTTAAACAATCTAATTGATTGTTTTTTTTTTGCCAGCTGTTATATAAGTATAATTGAAATCACTCGTCTAGTGAAATTCAACATATTCTGAGAACAGCAAAAAAGGCAAAGAAATTACTTTGTAAAATGTTAAAATTATGCTGTGCTGTTAAAAATGTATTATTATATGTTATAACTATTTTTTCTCTTTTTTACAGATCTTTTAAAATATCAAAGTTACCCCCATTTAGATTATAAAAAACGAGTGAATAAAATGTGTACTGTTTTTTATGTGTATTACTGTTGATGTAAGTTTTAGGAAGTCGTAAAATGCAGAATGAACTGTGTTTCCACACAGTGGAAGAAAAGGAACATGGATGGACTAGATTTCTGTCAGAAAATTGCAATGCAAAAAGGTATAAAATAGGGGACAGCTTCAGAACACATGTCTGCAAGATTTATGGTATAGTACAGAAAAGACTAATATGGTTCTTTTGCAGGTCTTGATAATTTCAGAATTAAATTTAAACCACTTCAGTCAATGTTTTTGCAAATGTCATATTAGGTCGCATCCCTACCCTTCAGTGATATATAAACATGTACTATCAGTTCCCTAAAACATAAGTAGTTGTAAATGTATCTTGTTCTCTGTTATCAGTACCGAAAGTTACTCCTATCTTAACAATTGGCCTAGCCATTAACTCTCTTTCTTATTTATAAGGTGAGGAAAAGGCATTTTGTATACCTTTTCTTGATTTATCAGAAATCATAAATCTGGACATGTTTGTGAATGCTACACCATCCTTCTATTGGTATAGCAAAGCACAACGAGGAAAATTGATTTTACTTCTCCTCATTTTTTCACTTTCAATATATGCTGCAATGCACAGCATATATTGAAGGAGAAAAATACCTTTACTGATTGCTTTTGTGCAGGAAGGTGTCCCTTTTTGCACAAAATCAATCTCCACATGACATGGACATCCTTGCACCATAGTGCAAGGGTGCCTGTGTCACCACATGCCTGCAGTTTCTGCAGCTCTGCAGAGGGAAGCACAGAGTTGCAACATATTTATGTACACATTTTACATCCTTGTGCTTCGGAAATACCACAGCATGCTGTAGTTAAACAATTTACAGTGTCATGCTGCAGCACTTCCTTATAAATCTGCTCTTATGCATTCACCACACATTAGAAATGTATTTTTACAGTCAATTATGCACTACACATACCTTCTTTTCAACTTTAACACACTAGCATACTAGTTTAGATCTTCCTTTAACCAGAGTAGTTAGTTCTGAAAATAACTTTTTTTTTCTTTTTGTTATTTTGTTTTTTGGGGGATTTTTTGAACGATTTTGTATTTTTTGTTTTTTTTAAACAGGGGAAAACATGAGAACTGGTAAAAGAGAACTAAAAACTGGGAAGAGAGAAGAAAATAAATCTAACAATGGTGGTGGTCAACAGTTCGACACACCAGATACACCGACTGCTCTCCATATGCTATCAGCCGTCCTCATTTTATACAGCTCATTCTAAGTTTCCCAAATTGTGGATGAATATCAGGGGGTGCGATAGAGGTTGATGGTGTTGGTCCACTCGTACTCGGGCCTTCTGATGAAGCAGGAGGAGCCTCTCTCAATCTCCTTAACTCCTCCTTTGCAAAGTAGACCGGATGCTTAGATTGCAAGTGCTTCCACATACTTGCAGTTTCGCATGAGTACTTTTTGTTGGGGTCTCCCCTTGAAAGCATTTCATTACATTTTCGGCAAGTAACTTTTGTTGCAGTCCCATTTTTTAAGCCTGGTGGAAAGGTGAAAAATTTCCAGACAATGCTGGTATATTTTTGCTTTAGTGGAGGTTCAGGAACAAATTTCTGCTCTGATGAGTTCTCTGAATCAGAGGATGATGGTGGATTAGCCGCCATACTATCTTAAAATGAAACTCTTCTCCAGAAATGGAAGAGCAGCAGAGCTTGTCAGGAGGTCTTTCCCTCAGAAAAGTTCTAATAAGAGTGATTGAAATGGGTGGGGTCCTATAATAGTTTCAATAGGAAGTGTAATGAACCGATCAAATCTCTGTTTTTAAAGTCACATGGGGTGTGCGTAGGATGTGCACACTCAATAGGCACCCTGCTTGCATCATGCTCGCGTCCAGTGCGAATTCACGAAATTGCATTAAAAAGTTATGCACTTTTTGGGAAAGTTAAAGAATAGTATTTTTATGATAACCTCAGAAAATCTCTTGTCTTAATATTTATATTAAATATATAGAAATAATTTTCCAACATTAAAGAAATCGCAGAAGCAGCACATCCACCGTGTCCGATATGCATATGACATCACTCGCTACAGCGCGTCTGTCACGTCACGTTATACGTACATCTCGCGTATGCGCCAGGCGTCGAGCACAGGTCGCATAGCAACCGCTTTGGAGAAGTCATACCCATCGCGCACCCTACTCGGATCCTACACAACGACATCACTGATGACATCAGTGATGTCATCACTGATGTCATTTGAGATGTCATCAGTGATGTCATCAGTGATGTCACTGACTATTTCATGAATGATGTAATATGTGACATCATCAGCAGTGGATTGCGGGCGCGCGAGTTATAGTTAGTACAACTAACTATAACGGGAGAATTTCAATGGTTTTATACAAGTGAAATGTCCAGCTAAGGTTTTTTAAATGCTAATTCCTAACTATAACTTGTCTGAAACCTATGGTTTTTTCAGTGAATATATATATATATATATATATATATATATATATATATATATATATATATATATATATATATATATATATATATATATACACGCACCCATGTATATGTGTGTGTGTTTGTGTTTATGTGTTTGTGCATAGTTGGGCTTATGAAAAGTCTAATAGTAGCGTATCAGCATAATATGCATGTGCAGTTCTCCTTCCTGTGTTTTGTATATGGAGGACATGTTAAATCTATTCACTGTTTGAGATGTCCATATTAGACTGCAGAATGTGGAATTTGTTTTGTGAAACTTATCAACAGTAGTTGGATGGGAGGCTGCTGATGGATGGTAGTGCTTAGGAGTTTGGCTTCAATAAACACTTCCTAAACAAAGCTGCTTTCTGGCATAGCCATTATAAGGAGGATACCACAACTAGGGTTTACAACTGTGATTAGTTAGGGTTCATCTTTCTAGCACCAAGAAACCTTGCCAGGTGCTACTGCCTTAGAGGGAATTCCATTATCATGACCTTACCAGTAGATGGAAAAAAGAAAAATATTATGGAACAGTACAAATAAATAGAACCCTTTGTATGGTGTAGGCTAAACTTTGAGGATGATCACACATAGAATGGGTTTTTTGAATTGGTCTTTGTGCAATTTGTGGTTTACTGGTTCTAAACCTTGACATACTTTAGTGGGTTAATCACAGGCTGTAGAGATCCATTGTTATCCTGATGTTCACAGTCCTAATTCCATTAAAAAACAGTGGATATGTGCATCTTATGCAGAGGTAAGGATGTATTCCTGCAGGTTGCAGATTCTAATCCAAGTAAGAAGTCACATTGGGTTCTTGCACCTTTATTAGAAATCATTTGTAAGTTTGTAATGCATTGCCCTTGATTACCAATCATAGTCCTAGATGAGTAGGTCAATGTATTTCACCTTCTGCAGTGGTCTTTAGGTCCAGATTTATTTCACTGGTTTCCAATCATAATTAAACATTCCCATCAAGGCAGTGTTTTGACAATACAAGCTGGATGCCAGCATAGTCTTGGGGCTTCAAACAGAAATATTTAAAACCTAGTTGAAACATGAACCCTGAAATGCTCCAGTGTTACAACCAGGACAACCATAAGCCACCTTAGCTTGACATATTATTTGCAGTAAAATAAAACTTTTTTTATTTTAGTATACTTGCTGTAAACCATTAAATATGTTTGTCAGTTTCAATAAAATAGGAAAAAGGTAATACTTTGTTTGTGCTGGGCCATTAGGGCATAACTAGCGCAAGCAGATTTCTTTATGGGACAATTTGCATTTTCATTAGCACTTTGTACTTTGAGCAAACAGATTATTTTTTTAACTTGACACCTGTACCCTAGCTCTTTACAGGCTACTGAACTGATGCTCATAAACTATTTTCTGGGAGCACTGCTATGAATGAGATTCCATTCTATGGACATAATATCTCAGTGGAGGTAAAAAGCAGAGGTCAAAAGCAAAAACACCTTAGAGTGTTCGTAGATAGTATCCACATTTTAACAATCCCCATGTAAGCAATGAGATCGCCACATAAAAATTCTGATCATTCTTGTTGGAAATTTGCTTTGTCCACAGATTCATCTTGTGTTTTTTTGCCTTTCGCCGAATCCTATTTGTGCTGGCTTTCGAACTCTGTGCACTTTACCCCTGCTAACCAAAAGTAAGGTGCATTTGCGCCTCCTTTTTAAACATTATTATTGGCATATACTTAATTGGCACATTTAATCTACTTATAAGTCCTTAGTATATGGAACTACCTGTACCCAGGGTCAGTAGGTTAAATGCTACTAGTAGGCTGCATTACTCATTGTGCCACCCACTGCAGTAGCCCTGTAAGGCATGTCTCTAGGATTGCCACTGCTGCCTGGGTGTTTTAACCTGCCATTTTGGCCAGACAAAATAAACATTTTACCACACCTAAACCTTCCTTTTCAAAATGTATAAATCCCTCCAACGATCGGCCTTAAAAGCCCATAGGTGCATGGTATTTAAATGTAGGACATATATATATTTAATATTTTACATGTCTTTGTATTGAAAAGCTTCCATATGCCTTTTTCACTGAGGCAAGGCTGCCTCTAATATAGGTAAATACTGGTTACTCTATGAAATTTACTAAGTTCTAATATCAGTTTGGGAATAGTTTGGTTAGAAAAATATTTAAAGGAATCATTTTAATCATAATTTAAAATCCAACATAACGGCCTAGTTGGATTTTACTATGCTATTTTTTAAATGACACTTTAAGACAGTTGTCAGATTTCTTTCTAAAACCAAAATGCTTTCGTAATAAATCTCCAACTGTCATCTGATGGTTCAACTGTGGTGAAATGTGTATTGCTCCCAGATATTAGACAAGGGCCTCTGGGTGTTTAGTGGGGGTCTCCTCCCTTGACAAGATGGCCTGGTAGGCTGTACCATGCCCCTTCCGACCTTGTCATTGGCGGAAGAAGCTCAAACTCAGGTCTGCCACTCTTTTGTCTCCTTAGTCAGTCTAGCACCAAACCCAGAGGGAGGGGAGGACCTAACCAGAATTGGTTTAGAGGTGGGCAAAGAATAACCCTCCACCAACAAGCTGGCACTGGGCATAAATGTGTACCCCACAGACCTCTTCTCATAACACTCCAAAATGCTTAGTGATCCAGCCCCAGGAATCTGGGGAAACCCCAAAACTGGTCCTAGGATGCTTGTTTCCGGTCCAGGGAAGACCTGGCTTGGCAGTTCGGGATGGACTGTTCCCATGAGGTACATGGCCAAGACTGATTTGCACATGGCCAGCCCTAAACTGGGATGGCATTGTGAGCAAAAGAATGATGGATTTAACCCAGATCTCTTGACTGGGGGTGTATGTTTTAATTGGTTCTGCATTCTGTCCATTAATTATGTGTCTTTTGCTTTCTCGACCTAAGTGCGCCGGGTATGCCCAGACGTGGGTTCCGGGCTTACTGTGCCACTGGATTCAAGCTATCCTGGCTGAAGAGGGGTGAAACCCCGAAACCGGTCCTAGTATGCTTGTTTACAATCCACGGCGGACCTGGATTGGCAGTTCGGGCAGGACTGTTCCCATGAAGCACAGGGCCAAGACTGATTTTCATATGTCCAGGCCTAAACTGGGGTGGCATGGTGAGAAAAAGAATGATGGATTTACCCAGATCTCTTGACTGGGGGTGAATGTTTTGATTGGTTCTGCATTCCGTCCATCAATTGTGTGTCTTTTACTTTCTCGCCCTAAGTGCACCTGGTATGCCCAGATGTGTGTACCAGGCTCACTGTGTCACTGGATTCAAGCTATCCTGGCTGAAGAGGGGTGAAATCCCGAAACCGGTCCTAGGATGCTTGTTTCCGGTCCAGGGAAGACCTGGCTCGGCAGTTCGGGCTGGATTGTTCCCATGAGGCACAGGGCCAAGACTGATTTGCATATGGCCAGCCCTAAACTGGGGTGGCATTGTGAGGAAAAGAATGATGGATTTAACCCAGATCTCTTGACTAGGGGTCAATGTTTTGATTGGTTCTGCATTCCGTCCATCAATTATGTGTCTATTGCTTTCCCGCCCTATGTGCGCCGGGTATGCCCAGACGTAGGTCCCGGGCTTACTGTGCCACTGGATTCAAGCTATCCTGGCTGAACAGGGGTGAAACCCCGAAACCGGTCCTAGGATGCTTGTTGCCGGTCCGGGGCAGACCTGGCTTGGCAGTTCGGGCTGGACTCTTCCCATGAGGCACAGGGCCAAGACTGATTTACATATGGCCAGGCCTAAACTGGGGTACCATGGTGAGCAAAAGAATGATGGATTTAACCCAGACCTCTTGACTGGGGTGAATTTTGTGATTCAATCAATCAATCAATCAAAGCATTTATATAGCGCACTACTCACCCGGAGGGTCTCAAGGTGCTAGGGGAGTGGGGGTCCGCTACTGCTCGAACAGCCAGGTCTTGAGCCGCTTCCTGAAGGCAAGGTGGTCCTGGGTCAGGCGGAGGTGGGTCAGGAGGGAGTTCCAAGTCTTGGCGGCCAGGTAGGAGAAGGACCTTCCTCCTGTGGTGGTTCTTCGGATGCGGGGGAGGGCGGCGAGGGCGTGGCTGGTCGATCGAAGCTGGCGAGTGGGAGCGTAGAAGTTGAGGCGGCTGTTGAGGTATCCTGGGCCTTGGTTGTGTAGGGCTTTGTGTGCGTGGGTGAGGAGACGGAAGGTGATTCTCTTGTTGACCAGGAGCCAGTGCAGATCTCTCAGGTGTCCGGAGATGTGGCTGCGGCGGGGGATGTCTAGGATGAGTCGTGCTGAGGCGTTCTGAATCCGCTGGAGTCTCTTCTGGAGTTTGGCGGTGGTTCCGGCGTAGAGGGAGTTGCCGTAGTCCAGACGGCTGGTGACGAGGGCCTGGGTGACCGTCTTCCTGGTCTCGGTGGGGATCCACCGGAAGATCTTACGTAGCATGCGTAGGATGTTGAAGCACGACGAGGAGACGGCGTTGACTTGTCTGGTCATGGAGAGGGAGGAGTCCAGGATGAAGCCCAGGTTGCGTGCGTGGTCCGTTGGTTTGGGTGCGCTGCCCAGGGCGGGGGGCCACCAGGAGTCGTCCCAGGCGGAGGGTGAAGATCCCAGGATGAGGACTTCCGTCTTTTCTGAGTTCAGTTTCAGGCGGCTGTTCATCATCCACTTGGCTACGTCTGTCATCCCTTCGTGTAGGTTGGCTCTGGCGGTGGCGGGGTCGTTGGTGAGGGAGAGGATCAGCTGGGTGTCGTCGGCGTAGGAGATGATGTTGAGGTTGTGTTGGTGTGCGATGGCTGCGAGGGGGCTCATGTAGACGTTGAAGAGGGTTGGGCTGAGCGAGAAGCCTTGAGGAACGCCGCAGATGACTTTGGTGGCTTCTGATCTGAACGGGGGGAGGCGGACTCTCTGTGTCCTTCCGTTGAGGAACGAGATGATCCATTCCAGAGTCTTCTCCTGGATTCCGACGTTGCTGAGGCGCTGCACTAGGGTACGGTGGCAGACAGTGTCGAAGGCCGCGGAGAGGTCTAGGAGGATGAGGGCCGCTGTTTCTCCGTTGTCGAGCAGGGCTCGATGTCATCGGTGGCTGCGATCAGGGCGGTCTCGGTGCTGTGGTTGGCCCGGAAGCCAGACTGCGAGAGGTCGAGGCATGCGTTTGTCTCGAGGAAGGTGGCCAGCTGCTTGTTGACGGTATTCTCGATGACTTTTGCTGGAAACTGGAGCAGCGAGATGGGGCGGTAGTTCTTGAGGTCGGCGGGGTTGGCTGATGGCTTCTTTAGTAGAGCGCTGAGTTCAGCGTGCTTCCAGCTCTCCGGGAAGGTAGCGGTGTCAAAGGAGGTGTTGATGATGTCCCGCAGGTGGGGTGCGATGACAGCGTCGGCCTTGTTGAAGACGTGGTGAGGGCAGGGGTCGGTCAGAGATCCGGAGTGGATGGAGTTCATCGTGTGGACGGTGTCTTCGGTGCTGATCGGGGTCCAGGCGCGGAGGGTGGTGGTGGGGGGCGGTGGTTCAGTCGTGGCGTGCGTCGGTTGAGTGCTGAAGCTGTTGTGTATGTCCGCGATCTTGTTGTGGAAGTAGGAGGCGAGGGAGTTGCAGAGGTCTTGTGAAGGGGTGATGTCGTTGTTTCCGGCGTTGGGGTTGGAGAGCTCTTTAACGATGTTGAAGAGTTCCTTGCTGTTGTGTGCGTTGTTGTCCAGTCGTTCCTTAAATGCAGTTTTCGTGGTGGCGTGGATCAGTTGGTGGTGTTTTCGGGTGGCGAGCTTGAGGGCAGTCATGTTGTTCGGTGTTGGGTCTCTGCGCCAGGCTTTCTCGAGGGCTCGGCAGTTCTTCTTGGAGCTCTTGAGTTCGTCGGTGAACCATGGGGCTTTCTTGGGGCGAGGTCGTCTGCGCAGTTGCTGATCCACTTCGCGAGGTTGGCGGCCGCCTGGCTTGGGTTCGTTGCGCTGGTGGGAGGGTTCATGCTCAGGGAAGTCGCGAGCTTGTTGGCTGTGATCTTGTTCCAGCTTCTGCGTGCAACCTGTTGCTGGTGGTGGTGGATCGTGTTCTTTATGAAGCTGAAGTGGACGCAGCTGTGGTCCGTCCAGTGGAGTCCGGTGGCGTGGCTGAAGGTGATGTCCTTGCTGAATGAGAACACGGGGTCGAGTGTGTGTCCGGTGTAGTGGGTGGGGGTGGTCACCAGCTGCTTGAGTCCGAGGTTGGCGAGGTTGTCCAGCAGGGTGGTGGTGGAAGTTGAGGTCCCCGAGGGGGATGTAATCAGCGGAGGGGAGGGCGTGCGGGCTGATGAAGTCGGCGATGTCTTCGCTGAATTGTGTGCGTGGTCCCGGGGGTCTGTAGATGAGGGTGCCTCTGAGGGTGGTCTTGGGGTTGATGTGGATCTGGAAGTGCAGATGTTCGGCGGGTGCGAGGGTGTCGTCGGCGTTGGTCGTGATGCGGATGGTGTTCCTGTGGATGATGGCGATGCCTCCTTCTGTCTGGTTGACGCGGTCCCTCCGGATGATCTTGTAGCCGTCCGGGATGGCGATGTCGGGCGCTGAGGAGGCGTTCATCCAGGTTTCCGTGAGGAAGGCGACGTCTGGGGCTGTGTCGTCGAGCAGGTTCCAGAGCTCGACGGCGTGTCTGTGGATGGAGCGGGTGTTGAGCAGGATGCACTTGAGGTGGTTGCTGCTGGTGCTCGGCTTGGTCGGTGCTGGTGTAGTGTAGGTCCGGATGCAGGTGAACTTGCAGGAGTGGCAGCAGAAGGGTCCGTGGGTGCGTCTCGGGGTGGCTCGATAGCAGTCCGGGAATTGACCGGCGTTGAGTGCGTGGAGTTCGGTGGCGTCGTAGGTCCGGCGGGTGGGCTGGTGTCTTCGGGAGCCAGAGTCCTGGCACTGGGCGCGGTCCAGGCGCGGACGGGCGCAGACGGGCTTACCTTTGGCGCGCCTTCAGCGCACAATCGGCGCGCCTGCTGCTCGTCAACGCTGCGCGTGCGCACGGTCGCCATTTATGGCGAAGTGCAGGGAGGGAGGAGCAGCTGGGAGGTGGGAGCGGGGAGGGCACAGAAGGAAGGGGGCGTGTCCACACTCCCGGCGGCGGGAAGCGGGGAGCGGGGCGGGTGGGCGTAGGGGAAAACTGCACAGGGGGGGGCAACAACACAAGCAAAAGGCACAAATAGGAATTAAATACAATTATAGTACAGTTAAATTACACAACAGAAAGCAAAGAAAGAGGGAGAACAACGAGCGGCGTGGGGGGGCGTGACCAGAAGGAATGCAGGCTCAGCGAGGCTGAGAGCAGCGGCAGGCGGGGGGGCACACGCGACAGCTGGTGGCCGTGCGGCGCGGGGGTGTCCTAAGGATAGGTCACACTCACCTGTGCCGCACAGTCGCCATTTATGGCCAAGTGCAGGGAGGGAGGAGCAGCTGGGAGGCGGGAGCGGGGAGGGCACAGAAGGAAGGGGGCGTGTCCACACTCCCGGCGGCGGGAAGCGGGGAGCGGGGCGGGTGGGCGCAGGGAAAAACTGCACAGGGGGGGCAACAACACAAGCAAAAGGCACAAATAGGAATTAAATACAATTATAGTACAGTTAAATTACACAACAGAAAGCAAAGAAAGAGGGAGAACAACGAGCGGCGTGGGGGGGTGTGACCAGAAGGAATGCAGGCTCAGCGAGGCTGAGAGCAGCGGCAGGCGGGGGGGCACACGCGACAGCTGGTGGCCGTGCGGCGCGGGGGTGTCCTAAGGATAGGTCACACTCACCTGTGCCGCACAGTCGCCATTTATGGCCAAGTGCAGGGAGGGAGGAGCAGCTGGGAGGCGGGAGCGGGGAGGGCACAGAAGGAAGGGGGCGTGTCCACACTCCCGGCGGCGGGAAGCGGGGAGCGGGGCGGGTGGGCGCAGGGAAAAACTGCACAGGGGGGCAACAACACAAGCAAAAGGCACAAATAGGAATTAAATACAATTATAGTACAGTTAAATTACAAAACAGAAAGCAAAGAAAGAGGGAGAACAACGAGCGGCGGGGGGGGGGGCATGGCCAGAAGGAATGCAGGCTCAGTGAGGCTGAGAGCAGCGGCAGGCGGGTGGCACACGCGACAGCTGGTGGCTGTGCGGCGCGGGGGTGTCCTAAGGATAGGTCACACTCACGTGTGCCGCACGGTCGCCATTTATGGCCAAGTGCAGGGAGGGAGGAGCAGCTGGGAGGCGGGAGCGGGGAGGGCACAGAAGGAAGGAGGCGTGTCCACACTCCCGGCGGCGGGAAGCGGGGAGCGGGGCGGGTGGGCGCAGGGCAAAACTGCACAGGGGGGGCAACAACACGAGCAAAAGGCACAAATAGGAATTAAATACAATTATAGTACAGTTAAATTACAAAACAGAAAGCAAAGAAAGAGGGAGAACAACGAGCGGCGGGGGGGGGGCATGGCCAGAAGGAATGCAGGCTCAGTGAGGCTGAGAGCAGCGGCAGGCGGGGGGCACACGCGACAGCTGGTGGCTGTGCGGCGCGGGGGTGTCCTAAGGATAGGTCACACTCACCTGTGCCGCACGGTCGCCATTTATGGCCAAGTGCAGGGAGGGAGGAGCAGCTGGGAGGCGGGAGCGGGGAGGGCACAGAAGGAAGGAGGCGTGTCCACACTCCCGGCGGCGGGAAGCGGGGAGCGGGGCGGGTGGGCGCAGGGCAAAACTGCACAGGGGGGCAACAACACAAGCAAAAGGCACAAATAGGAATTAAATACAATTATAGTACAGTTAAATTACACAACAGAAAGCAAAGAAAGAGGGAGAACAACGAGCGGCGGCGGGGGGGCGTGGCCAGAAGGAATGCAGGCTCAGCGAGGCTGAGAGCAGCAGCAGGCGGGGGGCACACGCGACAGTGTTGTTGTTTTTTCATGTGCTTTTGCATGGGAACGCCTACTCGGCATCTCATTAGGGTTAGTTGGTGGTGTCCACCGTAGAGATACATTTTGGGGGAGTTATCACAGGAATACTGGCGAAGTCTGCAGTGTGCACCAGCTTGTGAATGGGGTGTTAAATATATCTCCACTTTTGATACGTTAAGGTGGAGACAAATCGGAGATAAATCCTTGTGAATATCCCCCAAAGTGCTCTGAAATGCAATGTGTCTGCAAACCAGGATCTTCCTTTCAGCTACAGCTTATGCAATTCATGTCACCTGTTAATGTTCTTCTTGTTGTTGTGACTGAAATATTTCTTCCTAATGTCTACGATACCTACAGTGGTCCTAGGTAGTATTGTTGCATGATTTGAAATTGTGGTGAACTGCAGAGGAAAAATAATTTCTAGTGAATTTGGGAGTGAAAGGGCTTGTAATTGTCTAATTCGCTTTCTTTTAATCAACACAATCTTTCCACACACGATTATTGATTGGGAAATAATAAATTGGGGCTTAATGTAAAAAAAGATTTATCAGAAAACTAGGAAGTACTGTTTGCATATTTGCATGCATTTTGCAATACAGCCTATGTACGAATACGTCACATCGCTCAATGTCTATTTGAAGGCTATGTACAATGACTAGACTAGTCTAGCGAATTTAAAGTACCTGGGTCTGAATTTCCAATCCCCCCATAATTGACAGCAAATGCAGTGATGGTAGCCTGCAAGGGACAGCAGACTACCATCCTTCGAATTCTTCTCAAATGTGCAACATTTTCTGAACCAATCCATGCCAATTTACCAATACAAGGATAGATGCTGCTTTCAAAAATGTTTCCCTTGCAACAGTGCGTCAGACCACTGTATGTTTATCCCAAGGCACCCCAATGATAAGCTGCCCGTTGAGGACAACGTCCTGCTTGCGACTCAGTTGCCACTCTTTTTGAGGCTTCGGTAACATTTCAATGGTTTGGAAAGGCAATTGGGGTTGCAAACCAAATATACATTTCATGGCATGTCCCAAACAAAGGGGAGATGCCCCTTTCACGCACTTTCGTATTTGTGATTCATGATGAATGGCAAAGGGCTTGTTATGGTCTCCAAAGACTTTTTCGACTTGTAAAAAGATCTCGCACACCTGAAAATTATCCTTTTCTGTTTTTTCGTGATCCGAAGACTTTGTGATAGTGAACGAGTTTCGTACATAATGTCCTAAGTGCACTTTAATTTGACCAGATTTGAGTCCACGAATGCGAGCATATAATGGTATTTTAAACATGAAACATACATTTTAATATATACACTTTTATGACTACTTTAGGAAATCTATGCACGATGAAGTATCAATAAATATTTTTTAAACTGTCATAGTTTTCATACAATTTGAAGTTACAATCCAAAACTTATAAATGTTATTGGAAATAACATAAAGTCATGTGCTTACGACGTGCTTCTTGATTACAGTGGTGCTATTAAACTGAAAGCTCTCATCATCCTTTTTATCATGAACTTGTGATTCTATTAGCCTTCGCTTCAAGCCAATGCAGCATATTTATGTCGCTGCAAATATCTAATCATCCATGTTACAGAAAACATCCAGCCCTGTAATTTCATTTAGGGAAGATACTGTGCCTAAAGCATGTTCATTTATTTCCTTGTCTGTTTAGTGTGATTCCACAGTATGATACCGTTCTGTCTGGACGGGTTGAGAGCTTTGATTACATTTGGCTACCTGCATCTGAGTGGGTAATCCTAACGTGGCTAATGAGCACTCAGACAGGATTCGCAACTGCTACGTCTGGTGACCTTTGACAGTGATATTATTTTCATAAACTACTCCAAGTGGCAAGTAGAGACAAAATAACAATGTATTTTTGAAGAACAAAGGTAGTAGCCAGAAAATTAAAATACCCCCACCACAAACCAAATCTCTTATGGCACCGAGCAAATGAAGCAAGTCATCACGACCCTCTCCAGAAGAACTCTTTTGTCTCTTCCATCCATACATCTATCCATTCATATTTTCATCCTTACATCCACCTGCTGATATCCACAATTTCCTTCAAATTATGTCAACCATCCATTCCTTCATCAATCATTCAGTCATTCACCATTCTGTCCGCCCATCCATATCCAAACCTATCCATCCATCCATCGCCAAAACTATCCATCCATCCTTTCATTCAGCTCTCCATCCAACTTTTCACTTATCCACCCATCCTTTCAGTCATTCATCCATCCATTCACCCTTTCACTCCATTCATCTATCCTTTCACTCCATCCATCCATCCTCCCTTTCAATCATCCTTTTATCCATCGACTCATCCATCCATCCATCTACCTTTGCAGTCACCCAGCCTCCCTTTCACTCATTCATTCTTCCACTGATCAATTCTTCCATTCACCCTTTCATCCATCCATGCATCCTCTCTTTCACTCTTCTATCCTTTCTTTCACTCATCCATCCTTTCTCTCATGCATCCTTTTACCAATCCATCCTTTCAGTCATCCATCCATCCATCCACCCTTTCACTCCATCCATCTGCCTATCCTTCCTCTCACTCATCCCATACATGCATACATCTATCCACCCTCCTCCCTTTCACTAAGAAACTCAATCTTTCACTCACTCATCCATCCTTTTTCTCAATATACATTCAACATCCCTTTCACTCAGCCATCGATCCGGCCTGTCTCTCATCATCCATCCACGCTCCCTTTCACTCAGCCATCCAACCTTTTACTCACTCATCCATCTAGGATGTACGACATCACAACGCGTTCCATTACAATGCGTGCTTTCACAACGCGTCCCTTACAACGCAAGTCGTTACCACGACTTGCGTTGGGGGCGCGGATTGAGAATAGTATAATTTACTATTCTAACACCAGTCCCCTTGGACACTACGGAAGGTGTTGGAATAGTAAATATACTATTCTTAATCCTCTAGCGCCCTCCAG
The DNA here is from genome assembly GCF_964261635.1 of Lissotriton helveticus. Lineage (NCBI taxonomy): Eukaryota > Metazoa > Chordata > Amphibia > Caudata > Salamandridae > Lissotriton > Lissotriton helveticus. Next base: position 431,249,978 of record NC_136059.1, read on the forward strand.
CGCAAGTCGTGATTACGACTTGCGTTGTAACGGACGCGTTCTGAAAGCATTGCGGAGTAAAATCCGCGTTGTGAAGGATGTTCCCCATCCATCTATCCTTTCTCTAATCACCAATTCACCCTTTCATTCATCCATGCATCTATCTATTCATCCATTCATCCATGCATTTACCCATTTTTCCTTTGACTCATTCATCCATTCTTTCACTCATCCATACTTACATCCATCTTTTCACTCACTTATTCATCCAGCCACCCATCCATCTTTTTACTCACCCATTCACTCTCACATCCATCAATGCATCCATCCACTCTCAATATTACGAGAAATATTGAGTCAGCCCCACTCAACATGGTCTGGGATGCTTTAAAGGCTTTTATCCATGGATTCATTATAGGTAAGGATGCAGCCATATTTAAAGCAGCTAGACTTAAGAAGAATTCGCTTGAACAAAAAATACAAGTGCTAAGTGATTTAAGACATCTGAATCCATCTAGCATTATTCAACATCAACTTGATGAGGCGAAACGGGAACTCAGTGCAGATTACTATGCTCAAAGTGAGGAGATCCTCCGAAGACAATCCCAGAAAATATGTGAAGAAAGCAATTTCACAGGGAAGTTCCTAGCCTGGCAGGTCAGAGAGCAAGCTGCTGCTAATTTGATAAGAGGATTAAAGTGTCCACTTACTCATGCAGACATAGTAGATCCGGCTGATATAGGGAAGAAAATGCTTAGCCATTACATTAACATCTACGGTCAGCAACATAACATAGACCATTCGAACTTCAATTTTTTTTAAATAAGTATGCATTACCCACTCTCTCTCAAATTGAGCAATGAACAATGGCAAGCTAATTTTCCATGGAAGAATTAGAATTGGCTGTTAAAGAGCTCCCAAATGGTAAGGCATGTGGCCCAGATGGCCTGCCTGCGGAGTTTTTTAAAGTATTTTTTTGCGCTTTTTCGGAATTACTTTTACAATTATTGAATTCTATGTTGGAGGGCGGCTTGATACCGGACTCTTTTTGGGAGGGTACTGTGGTGAGTTTTTTGAAGAAGGGGAAGGATGCTAAAGATGCAAATTCTTACCGACCCATTACCTTACTGAACACTGATTATAAAATCACAACAAAACTTCTTTCAATACGTTCTAATCAATTCACAACAGATTTGATCTACCCAGATCAGAATGGTTTTATTGCCGGTAGACAATTGATTACAAATACTCATTATTTGATTGAAGCTTTAGATTATTTTGAGACACAATGGATTCCTGCTTTAGTTTTGTTATTAGACGCAAAAAAAGCTTTTGATTTGGTGGTATGGGAGACACTCATTATTATTGGAGCATTTTGGTATATCGGGCAAAATTATAACCTTAATTTGAAAACTTTATATTGGTGCCAAAGCTAATGTTGTTATAAATACAGCAAAAGTTAGGTCAGTCTTAGTCAAGCGTTGCACAAGGCAGGGCTGCCCACTATCTCTTGTCCTCTTTGCGTTCTTTATCGAACCATTGGCAGTCGCATTGAGGAATTGTGCGTATATTCTTCCACCGATACCATTAATGGCTAAGGTTAAATTATATGCGGATGATATTATGCTTTTAATTAAACCTGAAATTCACTCCCAAGCCAGAGTATTTCAGATTTTTGAGGAATTCGAGGCCTTGGGGGGATACCGCATTAACAAAAAGAAAATGGAAATTTTGGTATGTCGGGGTGGGGATCCTGAACTGCACCCCGATATACGTAGCTGCATTAATACTAAGCCTAAGAGATATCTGGGAGTTTTCTTTTCAGCATCAATCAAAGACTTGTATGGGTTAACTTTTGATCCCCTTCTTCAAAAGATCCGGGTAATTGTTTGCCCAATGGAATTCACTTCCTCTGACGATTCTCGGTCAGGTCGCTCTGATAAAAATGTCCGTTCTTCCTTTATTCAATTTTCTGTTTTCCACTATTTCATGTTTTTTGCCAGGGACTTTTTTTCGAGAGTAGAATCCATGTTTTCGGCTTTTATTTGGGCAAAGAAGACACCTCGGGTTGCAATAGGCACTCTATATGAGGAGTTGGATCAGGGCGACCTCGCCCTACCAAATCTTAGGGACTACTATAATGCATACTTCGCGCAGTATTTATCAAGATTAAAAGGTCAAACTCAAAGTAACAATTTATTTATTAAAAAAAAATCGATTTAATGTGCAATGAAATTCAGATACCTCCCCCTCTGCAGGTAATTAAATCTTCCAAATTAGTTCGCTATAAGACACTATTATGGTTCTTTAAAAAACGTTGCGCCTTATTTAAAAGATATTCACTTCCCCCCATAAATGCAACAACTTTGCTGGCTAGCATATTACTGGTATTGGGTATTACACAAGGGTCAGATTTAGCTGAGAATTGGGCCGGGGTAGGTTTTGTTAAAGTTATAGATTTTTTGAGAAATGGATTATGGATAAACCCGATAGAAATGGTACATTTGACCCATAGAAATTTTATGTTGTCAGGGTCTTACAATATGGTTTATACATTTTTGGGTGCAACCTAATATTACACAGGTGAACCAAGCAAGTCAAGTTATTAATGATCTTCTCGTGAATAGGCTTGATAGAAAACTTGGGGACTGGAAGCGATGTTTAGCGCAGAGTAAGGAAAAGGATTTAAGTCAAAAAGCCATCAAAAAATGGAAGGAGCAAGAAAAACATTTATTGTCTTTGAATACCTGGAAAACTATTAATAAATTCAACTTTAGCACGCTTCAGGGTGCCAATTGGCGTAGAATGTTATTTTTGGGTAAATGGCTGCTGTATCGGACACCCGCTGCCATTTCTAAAATGTACGCTAATTATCCAGCAAATTGCTTCAGGTGTTTACATCACTCTCCGGCTAATTGGTCTCACGTAATGGCTCATTGTGTACTTAAGACTCATTATAATATTATGATTTCTGTGAGCGTAAAATTGATGCTTTAAGGTTTTGATCTCGACCTTAAGCTCTCCGAGAAGCTAGCTAAATTAGTTTATATTGCAATGGCAGTGGCCAGATCTCTGGTATTACGGCAATGGCAATCAGGACAGATCCCATCCATGCATGAATGGTTACTGAAAATGAGGAGAGTTAAGAAAAGTGAACAAACGTATGCTCTGCGAGTAGGGGGGTTAAGAAGATTTAACAACATTTGGAGATCTTATTTTGATTGAAATTTTGGAGGGATACCGAGATGGGTACTTATCTGTTATTAATTACTGTATTTGAATGTCTGATTACGTTTCTTCTTCTTTTGTATTTTTCTTGATGAATTTATTACGCGATGTCAATCAGAAATGTTACTAAAGGACTTCAATAAAAATTTATAAAAATAAATAAATAAATACATGCATCCATCCACTCACTTTCCTTAGTTTACCTACTTGTGGACAAAAGAGGCCCATCAAGAACTCCACTTCACTGTTGCTTCTAAAGTTGAGGGGTTCACAACTTCTCAGCATCCAGCCTTTCACTCATCTGTCCATCCATCCATTTGCTCAACTATCTATCCACCCTCTCATTCTGTCCATCTATCCACCCTTTCAGTCAGTCAGTTAGTTAATAACTTTATTTCGGCCAACTCAGACCATAAAAGTGCATTATTACAATCATCAAACAACAAAGAGAAAAAGTAGAAAGTAAAAAAAAAAATAACGGTAGACAGTACAATCATATATCTACATTTGTTACAGTATAACAATAATGACTGACCATTATCCTAAAATCAAGTAAATAATGATTGTAAAATTCCTTTAGGACTGGTGATTGTTGGGATAAGATGAATAGTAAAATTGAGAAATAGTGCAAATGTCCCCATTAAGTAAACCTAGATGAGTTTGTTAAAAAGGGGTATACATAAAACTCTCCACACAGTCACTTCAAAAAGCCCCTGTGCTTATTGCCACATACCAATAGGGGGATGAGTATTGTATTTTAATATCCTAAAGGCCTCTTGACTGTGCCTGAACCCTAGGTTTCTGCATATTGGGGCTAACCATCGTTTGCGTGATACAACATATGCAGGGCAGAGAAAAAACACATGAATTTCAGACTCTACCCTATATTTACACGCCGGGCATTCTTCCTTGTTTTCTATGTCCCATTTACCGGTGAGCGTCATTAGGGGAAGGGTCCCCATTTTGAATTGGATGTAGAGTTTCCTAGCCAGAGGGGGGTAGATGACATCCAGGCACTGTTCTTTGCTTTATTCAGCCTTTACTTGAAGAAACTCTAGTGTTAGCCGACCACCGGTGGCCCTTTCTTGGAGGGTTTTTAGATTATGGTGCCTATAAAGCTGCAAAAGATCTAACCTCGCTATTAGTGGGCACGCTAACTCGGGCGTTTTCGAGAGGTCCTGCCTACCTATCTTAGTACAGAGATCCCTTATGTGGTACCCAGGTACTCAAATGTCCTCACTCTCTCCAGTGGTGTACCCTCTAGGGAGGGATTTGGACGGGTGGATTCGGGGGGATTGAAGATCATACATTTGATCTTAGTTAGATTGATCTCCAAGCCCCTTAAATTGCAAAATTCTGCAAAACCATCCAAAGTGTGTTGTATGCCCGTTGATGTTTTGGACAGCAACAAAGTGTTGTCTGCGAACATCAGCGCAGGCACCCTCCCTGAAACTAGCCTCGGCGCATCGCTGTCTTTGATTCTAATTAGATGTTCAATGAGCCCGTTGATTTAAAGGCAGAATAGAGTAGGGGCAAGCACGCACCCCTGGCGTACCCCCTTTTTGACAGGGAAGCGTGCATAAAGTTCCCCATATTTTCCACATCTTACTTGGGCATAGGTCCCTGTGTGTAGCCTCACTAACACATCAAGGAGGTAAGGTGGGATCCCAAGGTCGCATAATACTTTCCATAGTTTTCCCTGGGAACTAAGTCGAAGGCAGACTTCCGGTCGACGAATATGAGATAGAGGCTGCCACCCTCTATACTCACCGTCTTCCAGTAAAGCAGCTGGAGTCTAAATATCTGGTCGACTGTTGAGGTACTCGGCCTGAAGCCTACCTGATAAGGGCTTAGTATTTCCATCTCCTCTATCCAACCCTGTATTCTATCCAAAATGACCCGTACCATGAGTTTTTGGGTGGTATCTATTAGGCTGATGGGCCTATAGGTTGAGAGTAGGAGAGGGCAACCTTTTTTTTGTATGGGGGCTATCTCAACCCCACGCTAGGTGTCTGGGGGATCCATGCCCTTCAAGATGGCATTAAACAGGGCACACAAGTATGGGGCCCAGATTTTTAGTTCCATCCGAAAGAGATCCTCGGGTAACTTATCTAGGCCAGGTGCTTTATTGGGTTGCAATTTAACAATGGCACACTCTACTTCACCCAGGGTAATCTCCCATGCACCTTCCAATTGGTATTCATGGAAGGACTCCGGAGAGGCAATAGGAGCACTCACTTCACTCTGATCAGCATATAGTGCCCCAAAGTGGGCTTCCCAAACTGCAGGCGCTACATTGGGTTCTAGAGCGGGTCGTCCTCCCCTGTTCCCAGAACTTTTAATTGCCCAAAATGTTTTCAAATCTTTATCATTCAGGGCAATCCTAAGGGCTTCCCACTTCTCCGCTTCCACATTTTTCTTTTCTGTTTGAGTAGTCCACTTATACCTTGCTCTACACTGCTTGATTGCTAGCCTATCCTTTGCCTTTGCCTTCACTGCATTTAGCAGGTCCAGTTTAGCTTTGCGGCAACTTGCATTGAACCAAGGATACTTGGAATCATTGTTTTCCCTTGGCTTTCCGACCGGGTGGAATGCATCGAGCAATTTTGCCGTTAGCTGGTCATGGACTTTTAGGGGCCTATCCTGTATCCCTGTTTGGGAGTCGCCTCCTCCTACCTCCCCCATTTCGATTAGTAATGGTAATGCCTGTTGATATATATTGGTCAGTTTAGGTAGGGATTTTTGAATATGACACCATCTCACTCTCCGCCTATTGTTAGATGATATTAGTGCATTTTGCTCTCTGTTAGACGCTGGTAGAGGGTTAGACATACCCATACTCACTGCTTTTAAAGTAATTGCTAGAGCATTATGGTCGCTATCTTGCCTTTGGTGGACATGGAAGTCAAGGACCCTATTCCAAGTTCTAGTTTCAACAAAAATGTAATCAAGCAATGAGTTCTGCCCCTATCTATTAAACGTAAACTGGCCCGGTCTTTCAGATTTGGTCCTCCCATTACATGCCCTCAGTGAGAGTGCCAGGGTAAGGGAGTTGAGATGCAGGACCAGTGACGTCCATGCTTTGACTGGTGGAATCTGTGGATCGGGTATCAGCCAATACTGGTCCTCCTCAGTGGGCCCATCTAAAGTTGGATCAATAAGAGGCTCGAACTGGCAATTAAAATCGCCTCCTATAATCAATAGAACTGCTGGATCCAAAGTTGGTGTGAGATGTCCCAAGTCCTCTATAGCACCTGACTATTGCCCTTTATTCACTGGTCTGGAATAAACATTAATTAGGGCTATTTGTGCCTTTGTGGCAAGTGTTAGGAGAACACAATGCACGGCTTCGGTATTAGTTGGAATCTGCTCGGCTTCAACGCCAAGGTGTGTGCCCACCCAAATAGTCAAACCACCTGACGGTCCCCCCCTCCCCTTCGTGGTAGCCAAGATGTTAAAGGAAGCAAAACCTGCTCTCTGATATTCTTCCCTGGCCCACGTCTCCTGGAATAAGCAGACATCATAATTGTCTACAAAACATCCCCAATCTGGACAGGGTAATTTATTCTTAATTCCAGCCAGATTCCAGGACAAGATTCAGATACTATTGCCCTGTACGCTGGCTCTCCACTGTACCTCAGTGCCCCTATCACACAGGGCCAGCAAATCACCGGGATGCAATCCACAAGGATTGCTATCTGCCCCACCCAATTCTCCAGTAGAGTCCTCAGGACTACTAAAATGATGCATCCAGGGCTCCCCCTTCCTGTGTAGTCATATATGGTAAACCAGAAGATGGAGCACCATCAGCACAACTCCCCCCAAATAAAAAGGGCCCACAGAAGTCCATTGCTACCCTCTGTGTCTGCCGCAGGATTATGGGGTTTTCCCTATCCTGATACTCCCCTCCCAGTCAGTCCACCTCCTCCAGACCTTCATACCTGTTGTTCACCCTGATGTTAAATTGGGGGTACCTACTATACATCTTCTCTCCTTTACGATCTCCGGGCCTTTTTTTTGCAATATCGGTGCTACACTGTCTGTTAGTATTTTGTTTTTGCTGAGGATAGAAGAAATCTAGGGATCGGAGACTAATACCTGTTGGGGCATTCTGCTGATTGGCTGGAGTGTGGAGTAGATTTCTGACAGAATTAGGACTTTTAAAGTTAATGATGATACACTCCCTTGGTTCTGATTTCCTGCGGGTTCCCACCCACCCTACTCTTCGCACCATAATTATTTCCCCTGCTCTGGCATGCTCGAAGCATTTATATCTTGCAAGCCAAAACAGGCATTTATTTCTAAGTTCGAGTGGGGTCTCTCTTGCGTTGGGTGCAATTGGTGGAGTTCCTGTTAATACGACAACATATGGGGCACATGCCGGGAGGAGATTTACGTGGGGTAAGTTGGATTCACCAGGCGTACTCCCAGAAACTTGGTGAGCATGTTCTACCTGCCCCCACTTGTTATTATTAGTGCTCAGTGTTGGGAGATTAGGACTATTGCTGCATCTTGTGACAGGGGGCTGCGCTCTTGTCTCAAGACCTCACTGGGGTTGCCATTGTTTTTCACATATCTACTTCTCCCTGCCCCACCATCAGACATAGTAGATGGGCCCTCCATAGTGTGTTCCCCACCTACTGCATGTATTGGTGATAGAATGACCCCATACACCGCCACTTTCCATCCCTTCCCTTTGTATTCTTTGTGGTAGAGTTAGACTGTGAGGTAGTTCCCACACCCCCTTTGCCATCACTTTCTCAAGTTTATCTAATCTAGTGATTAGAGGGGCTAGTTCAGTTCTAAGTGTGTCCCTCACTTTATCGTGTAAAGCGACCATTAGGTCACATGCCCATGGTGGATAAACTGGCAGATTGGTGTGTAACCTCTTCAGGATCATGCCCTATGCTCTTATACTCCATGACTACATTCTACCCACAGGTTTTTTTTCCTGGGGCCAGCCTCAACTGTTGACATGCGTTTGCCATTCTTAGGGGCAGTTATACCTAATGCACAAGACCTTTTTGGGGGGAATATCCTGGATGGGTATCTTAATTTGTATAACCTCTGGTGGTTGGGGCATAACTACTGGTGTAGGTGGGTCTAGTATTTGTATGAATGTATCCGGAGTGAGTGACAGCCTCCGCTCTGTTAGTTTGATTTCTGTGTTAACCACCCCAATAGCCCTCTGTAGCATTTTATCTATCGATGTTTGTGGCAATGGAGGAACAGGACCAGTTTTGTTTCTGCTTGGGCCCACCCTTTTCCCCATTTTTCCACTCCCTACCTCTTGATTCATAAATCCAGTATAACTCCGGAGGTAAATAGAAGTACACTGCCCAGAATACCTTATACCTTTTTTCCCTGCTACCCGCGATACAGCAGTCCACAGTTTTTAACGGGGCGCCCTGCGGTCCAAAGTTTTGTTGTGTGGCCACTATAATTGAGACAGGGCTAATTTCGCGATTTTGCGGTTTGCCGCGAAATCGGCACTTTTGTAAAAATGCCGTGATTTTTACAAAAGTGCCCGCAAAATCGGCACTTTTGTAGAAATCGTGCGGCATTTTTACAAAAGCAGCTATATCCTGGGGGACTGCTTAATGGAAGAGCAGAGGGAGGATGCTGTCCCAGCGGCCGGCCACCACGGCTGGGACACCCTCAGGGACCACCGAATTACTCCCAAGAGTAGCCAGGTACTGCAGCAGCACGCCGTTGCCTAAACTAGGTTTTTTTTCCTGAACATGTAACTTGTATGAATTACTGTAGTATTACTTTGTATCACGTCTCCCATTTTAATTGGAGTTTCTTATGTAAGTTACTTCGCTTTTTTGTAAAGCGTTCTGACTGACACCTCTGTGTAGAGTATGCGCTACGTAATAACTCATAAATAATTATATGGTCCAGCCAATGGAAGACAGCCTATAGCAGCCTGTGCCTACTTTTGCCCTATCCAGTAGCAGTGGGCCAGTCGTGGCTAACAGCCAATAACTTCCTGTTGGCATTGCCCAGCCCACTTTGTTTTCTATAAAGAATGACGTAGCTCATCCAGTTTCACGCTGTGTGAGCCTCGGCACAAACATACCTCAGACGTACAAACAGGGCACGGAGGCAGGGGGCAGCCAGGCCCCTTCGCGTGCTGATGGTTTCTGCCCTTCATTTGGGGAGAAGCGCCCCCCCTCCTCCTCCGGTTAATTTCTAGAGCTGGTTTATTTCGGGCGTTTCTTTTTTCTTGCTCTGGTTCTGCGAGACCCCGGGGTTTCTCTCCAGAGGATGCGAGCGCCAGTTACCATCGGCTTCCTGCACGGAGGACCACAGACCAGAGGGAGAGAGAAAGAGGGGGTGGAGGCACATGTGAGGAGAAGAAAAGGGTGAAAGAAAGGGAGAGTGGCTGGGGGCACATGTGTGAGGAGAGGAAAGGGGTGAAAGCAAGGGAGAGTGGCTGGTGGCACATGTGTGAGGAGAGGAAAGGGGTGAAACCAAGGGAGAGTGGCTGGGGCACATGTGTGAGGAGAGGAAAGGGGTGAAAACAAGGGAGAGTGGTGCGTTTAGAAGGAAAGGGTAGGGGTGAAAAAAATGGGAGGATAAAGGTGAAAGGTGGAGCGCAAAGGTAAAGAGGGGGAGCAAGAATGAAAACTGAGGGTATGGGGCAGGTGAGACGAGAAAGAAGGGGTGAAAGAGAGGGGGAGTGAGCAAAGAAGTCATAGAGGTGGGAAAGAAGGAAAGGGTAGTAGGGGTGAGAGAAACTGGGCGAATGAAAGTGAAAGGTGGAGAAAAGTAGAGAGGAGTGAGCAGGAGAGAAAGAGGGAGGGTGAATGCGTGAGAAAGAGGGCGAGAGAGGAAGGGGAAGAAAGACAGTGTCTGGAAGAACAAAAGTATGAGAGTTAGAGAGAGAAGAGAGGGCGAGGAAAAGAGAGAGGGCGACAAGAGAGAACTAGAGAGGCAGGGTGCTAGAGAGATCCGAAGATGGAAAGAGAGAGGGACGGGAAGAAGAGACTGGGCTGATGAGAGAGATATCAATAAGGAGAGAAAGATGTGTGTGTGTGTGTGAGAGAGAGCGGATGAGTGAATGAGGCACAGAAAGGAGGGGGCATGAGAAACAGAAAGCTGAATGGGACAGTGGAAAGAGTGAAACAGGAAGGAAGATAGAGGAGCTAAAAGCGGCAAAACACAACTAAGAGAGGGAGAATTGGGAGGCAAAAAGAGTGTAAGGAAGGGCGGGTGACGGATGGGGTCACTGGAGGCCGCTTTATCAAGGTCCAGGGCCAAATAAAATGCCGCAAAATTGCCGCTAAATTTCCATATTTGTGCCGCTAAATTTCCATTTTTGTGCCGCTAAATTTGCTAATCCATGCCGCTATATCCTGGGGGGTCTGGCTAATATAGTCTTAAGCCACCTTGACCATATAGCACTGTGCCAGGGCCCAATAGTTACTGCCATTGAGTCTATACCTCCAAGTCTTTGAGGGGGGTAAAAAGCTAACCCGCTCTTTTCTTCACCTTGCACACGCTGGTAGCAACTGCCCAGGGGGGTGTCCCAGCCCAGCCTCTTCCGGCCTATGATGTGCGTGGACGGGCCTGCCCTTGGCAAGGGCTTCAACGGGCACGCCCGCGTGCGTTCTGCATTGCGGTTGGGCTGCTGTCGGCTTTATCGTGCCCCCAGGCGCGGTGTCAGGTGCAGGGGGAGCAAGGGCCTCTGGGTGTTGTGGTTCATTGGGCTGTTCCCCTCACGGCCGGGAATGGAAATGCAGATGAAGGCCATTCCCCTTACGGCGGCAGTGGAGGCTTTTTCACGATGGCCCCGGACAGGTTGGTCTCCCGCGTTGATCCCCGGCGCGGTGTCAGGTGCGGGGGGAGCAAGGGCCTTTGGGTGTTGTGGCTCATTAGGCCGTTTCCCTCACGGTCGGGAATTGCAATGCAGATGAAAGCCATTCTCCTCACGGCGGCAGCAGAGGCTGCTTTACGATGGACCCGGACAGGTTGGTCTCCCGCGTTGCGGTTGGGCTGCTGTCGGCTTTATCGCGCCCCCGGCGCGGTGTCAGGTGCGGGGGAAGCAAGGGCCTCTGGGTGTTGTGGTTCGATGGGCCGTTCCCCTGACGGCCGGGAATGGAAATGCAGGTGAAGGAAATTCCCCTTATGGCGGCAGCGGAGGCTTTTTTACGATGGCCCCGGACAGGTTGGTCTCCCGCGTTGCAGTTGGGCTGCTGTCGGCTTTATCGTGCCCCCCGGCACGGTGTCACGTGCAGGGGGAGCAAGGGCCTCTGGGTGTTGCGGTTCGTTAGGTCGTTCCCCTCATGGCCGGGATTGGAAATGCAGATAAAGGCCGTTACCCTCACGGCGGCAGCGGAGGCTGCTCCACGATGGCCCCGGACAGGTTCGTCTCCCGGGTTGCAGTTGGGCTGCTGTCGGCTTTATCGCGTCTCCGGAGCGGTGTCAGGTGCGGGGGGAGCAAGGGCCTCTAGATGTTGTGGTTCATAGGGCCGCTCCCCTGACGGCCAGGAATGGAAATGCAGATGAAGGCCGTTCCCCTCACAGCGGCAGCGGAGGCTGCTTTACGATGGCAAGGGACAGGTTGGTCTCCCGCGTTGCGCTTGGGCTGCTGCCGGCTTTATCGTGTCCCCCGGCGCGGTGTCAGGTGTGGGGGGAGCAAGGGCCTCTGGGTGTTGTGGTTCGTTGGGCCGTTCCCCTCACGGCCAGGAATGGAAATGCAGATGAAGGCCGTTCCCCTTATGGCGGCAGCGGAGGCTTTTTCACGATGGCCCCAGACAGGTTGGTCTCCCGCGTTGCGGTTGGGCTGCTGTCGGCTTTATCGCGTGCCCCGGCGCGGTGTCACGTGCAGGGGGAGCAAGGGCCTCTGGGTGTTGTGGTTCGTTAGGCCGTACCCTAACAGCCAGGAATGGAAATGCAGATGAATGCTGTTTCCCTTACGGCGGCAGCTGAGGCTGCTCCATGATGGCCCCGGACAGGTTGGTCTCCCGCGTTGCAGTTGGGCTGCTGTCAGCTTTATCGCGTCTCCGGCGTGGTGTCAGGTGCGGGGGGAGCAAGGGCTTCTAGGTGTTGTGGTTCATAGGGACGCTCCCCTGACGGCCGGGAATGGAAATGCAGATGAAGGCCGTTCCCCTCACAGCGGCAGCGGAGGCTGCTTCACGATGGCCCCGGACAGGTTGGTCTCCCGCGTTGCGGTTGGGCTGCTGTCGGCTTTATCGCACCCCTCCTGGCACCGTGTCAGGTGCGGGGGGAGCAAGGGCCTCTGGGTGTTGTGGTTCGTTGGGCCGTTCCCCTCACGGCCGTGAATGGAAATGCAGATGAAGACCATTCCCCTTATGGTGGCAGTGGAGGCTTTTTCACGATGGCCCCTGACAGGTTGGTCTCCTGCGTTGCGGTTGGGCTGCTGTCGGCTTTATCGCGCCCCCCGACGCAGTGTCACGTGCAGGGGGAGCAAGGGCCTCTGGGTGTTGTGGTTCATTAGGCATTTCCCCTAAGGGCCGGGAATGGAAATGCAGATGAAGGCCGTTCCCCTAAAAGCGGCAGCGGAGGCTGCTCCATGATGGCCCCGGACAGGTTGGTCTCCTGCGTTGCAGTTGGGCTGCTGTCGGCTTTATCGCGTCTCCGGCGCGGTGTCAGGTGCGGGGGATGCAAGGGCCTCTAGGTGTTGTGGTTCATAGGGCCGCTCCCCTGACGGCCGGGAATGGAAATGCAGATGAAGGCCGTTCCCCTCACAGCGGCAGCGGAGGCTGCTTCACGATGGCACCGGACAGGTTGGTCTCCCGCGTTGTGCTTGGGCTGCTGTCGGCTTTATCGTGTCTCCGGCACGGTGTCACGTGCGGGGGGAGCAAGGGCTTCTGGGTGTTGTGGTTCATTGGGCCGTTCCCCTCACGGCCAGGAATGGAAATGCAGATGAAGGCCATTCCCCTCACGGCGGCAGAGGAGGCTGCTTCACGATGGCCCCGGACAGGTTGGTCTCCACCCTATCACTCAACCCATCCACCCTTTCCCATCATCCATTGACCATTTCACTCATCCATCCATTTTTTCTAAAAGTTCTCTAAATGATCAGGATACATTTACAAATGAAATTGAAGTATTACATCGGAATGAATCACATGTCTAATCACTAAAACTTTTGTACATCTTGTGGTACACATTTGTAGTCAAAGAGTGCGTAATTTGATATTGGTTTTGGGAAATGTTTAAGTATTTGTCAATGCGAGAACCTAGGGCTGATACAGAGTTTGATGGACAAAGTACGCCGTCAAAATGTGGTGGATATTTTGTGTACCCTTTTACAAGTGCCGTAAGCTATGTCACACAGCCACCTGTTTGTGATAACATGTTCCATCTACCAAACTATAATTAATGCTTCTAGTTCAAAGGGCAGCAGAATTCTAAACATATACTGAGATGTGTGTAGGAAACCATATTAAAAAAGACGACTTCTGCTGATAAAGAGGTCTAAACACCTTTCTCAGTTTGCACAACTCTGGAAGGAAGAACTCCCTATTACTTCAACAATGGCCTGAATGTTGGGATAGTGGCAGAGGAGAACTTGCTGGCAGAATTGATGCCCAGTCATATCTTGACACAGGCAGCAGCAAGGGGCAACCAAGGGAATTGTGCTGTGGAGCAGCGAACTGCCACAAAGTAGCTCATGGCTGGATGAATTGGATGGTGTTCTAACAAAATACAGTTTCAAAAATATCCCCTGATCATAATATGGTAGTAAATATTTTGTGACTACAAAAGCACCGTAGATCAAAATATTGAGGGTGATTATATAATTTTTTACTGTTTTAGTACATCTACGTTTAAAATATCATTGATTGTAACATTGTTTTATACTATCATGTTTTATTGTATTATTTTATGTTTCAGTTTTATTGCAAATATAATTGAAAAATTATTATTTTTTAAAGTAATTATTATTGTTATTTTTTTTTCCGGTTTTTGGGTTCTTTGGGGATTTTAGTGGATAGAGAGTTTTTAAAAATATATTATGAATGCTAATCAAGTTGTTAATTATATTTATTGTTGATTGTTATGTATATTTCAAAATATCGTATTAATTGCATAATTATGTATTACATTATGTTGAGCTTTTTTTGTGGTATGGGATGGGTAGAGCATTTACTTAATTATATGTTAATACATTTGCTGATTGATTTATATTATGTTTTCCTACTTATTTCATAGTTTATTTCTTTTTTTAGTTAAGTATTCGCTTTTTAAATTTAGTTTGTGGGTTTTAATGAGGGCTTGGGTGGGTAGTTCTTCTAAATAAAAGTGTTAACAATTTAAAGGAATTGGCTAACATAATAATGATGTTCATTTTTATATTGTTACTTAACTGCATTTTTCAATGATTTTAATTGAGATATCACTTCCTCTATTGCTCCTATTTTTCACTGTTTCTTCCTCAAGCTTCAGGTTACCAGTTAAATCTCTAATAATGTAAAACTCCAATTAATTAAGTAGTCACTAATGATTTACTCATCTCCACCCTCCCTCCACACAAATATAAAAGCGTCTGACAGTGACTTCATAACCTTCTAAGACTGTGGTCAATATACTTTATTAAATGTAAAATCATCCTTAATCTCCTATACTATATTCACAAAATCCATCACATCAGAGTTTATAGCTATCTCCAGTCTTATGGTGGTTTCCTGGCCATGCTCTATTTACTCATGGTAGCTGTGCTTAAAGGAGAACTGTAAACAATGTTGGTATTAGTTAAGTGGAGCAAAGACCCACCTCGAATAATAACCACAGTCCTTGCCAGGGTGAACCCCTGAGGTCACTAAATTATCCTGAGCCTAACTCCCTGGTAGAAATGGTGGAGAGAAGCAGGCATAACTTAAAGGCAGTTTGTAAACTATCCAGTACTCAAAGGGTAATGAAGTCCAAATAAATCACAATAAAACATAATTTCAAATTTGGATAAATAGAGCAAATATTATTAAATTGGTTGTGTGTGCTCTCAGGGTACTTGCAGCAGAGTCATTAAAGCCACTGGGATTGGAGCCTGGTTTAGTGAGGAAGGCCTGGGCCAGATGTCAACAGCCTGTGACGGGCCACCCACTTTGAAGTAAATTAGGTTTCAGGGCACTGTCCACATGGTTATCCTACCAGAGGAGCAGAAAGTACCTCCCCACACTCAGGCCATTGTCTCTACTCTGGGACCAGTTTTCACACACACCTCTTTCAGAGCTTCAGCTGGAGACTAATGCAGATTAGCTTCCAGTAGCTTTAGGCAGGGAAAATTTAACTTTCTTAAAGCACTGTTTCTTTAATATTTAATCACATTTCTTCTTCAACAGTGTGGGCATGGGAAACTCCTAAATTTTTACATCCAAAAAAGATCCCTCAACAAAACATCCATGTACAGTATATCAGAAATACAGTCAATTAACTGAGGACAGACTCAATAATTGAGTTCTATGCAGGAATTGTAAATTTAGAATGATCTATTACAAGAAATTCAAAAGGGGACAATACAGAAATTGTAAGTGCAAATGCCTAAATTCAGCTTCTTAAAAGCTTTCAGTAACAGTGCAATACAGAATAGAAAGAGTCAAGAATGTTCTAAGTCCCAAATGTGAGCAAAATCAGAAAGAAATTCGACAGCATCTCTAGTAGCTTCGGTAAGTCTTCTAACATATCTCTGTCTCATTCCGACATTTGAGGGTTTATATAGAACATCTTCTCATAACCCAGAATGAAAACTGCAGATTTATCACTGTGTGTGCAAAAGAATAACATTTCAGTAAATCAGAGCATGGAAGTAATAAGCCCCATACTTTTGTAAGGCTATACACACTCACCCACTTCTGAATATTGATTCAACTCCCTCTATGCTAATGTCATACAGATACAGACCCATGTTACAGAGACTTCTGTGAAAAACAACATAATTCAGAAATAAACCAACATGACTTTGCTTGGTTGTGTGCAGTAGAAATAGTAGAAAGTGATGGTGCAGGGTGAGACATCTATTTTGGACAAGATGGAGTCGAGTCTTACCTGAGGCCTAATTAGCATAAGCAAAGAAAAGGCACTTTAACAGGCCATCAGGTTTTTTTCAAAGGCAATAATATCAGATAAGTGTACACATGTACTTTTGAGTGCCGATCCATAAACTGCACATTGTTAATACGTTTTATAACAGCACACAATCTTCTATACCAGTGAATTGGGCTTTTATTAAAAATTACAAAGAGTCCACAAATTATTTTTCCAGGTGTTTCCTAGCTAAAAAAGCAATATTAAATTAAATTGTGCATCCCAGTGATTCTCAATTAAACAGACAGTTATGCTACAATGAGAATAGTTTTTAGGTGCTTGTCACTGTAAGGACTTGCTTAACATGAACATTCTACATGTCCTACTTTTAAATACAATGCAGCCTGCCTTTTAGGCTGTAAGGACTACTTAAGGGAGATATTATTATTTCAAAGGGAGGTTTATACTTGTCAAAAGGGTTTATTTTGAGAGGTCAAATTGCATTTTTTATTCTGCTCCAGTAAGGCACAATGGAAGACATGAAGTCATGTTTGACCCAGGCGTGGCTGAACCATGGACCAATAGATTCATGTAGATTCGGACCTCCTCTGTAATCCCAGAAACAGTGGCTATCCAGGAGCCCACACGTTGATAGGTTGCTTGGCGACATCATGATTGCACTCACCAAGACGTCTTGATTCCAGCTGTGCCTCCCTGCCAGGTGAAGGAGGTTGTAATATGCTGAGTCGCTGAGGTGCGTACGGTGGCCTGTGACACGCCACCATGCCGTGGCCTTAAGTACAGCGTGTGAGCCATCTGAGGCAGTGGGCGGTCCCCCCATGTCTCGGCGCGATCACACCTATATAAGCGGGCGGCGATGCAGCACAAACTGGAGCTTGTCACGCTTCGACTGCTACAGACACCACAGAGTGCTCCAGATCTTCGTGGGCTCTCCTGTCAACAGAGGGTAAGCCTGCATGTGCATTCGAAGGCCCGGGACGATTGATTACCCCTGACTGAGGCCTGGTAAACCATTGAGGCCATATTGAAGGACACTCTTCCTCACCTGCTGGTTTTGGCCATCGCCATTGTTATATTGCCGCAGCGCCCCTCCTGCTATTACATATGGAGCAAGAAGCACACGGAGGCGCTCCATATGCCCATGTTAGCAGTGTGCCACATTGTCTGCATCAGCATACCCGTTGGGGAGCGCATTCTCTCCTTGTGAGGCCCCAGCTGTGGTGCGATACCTGAATTGGGGCTAACATCGACTTGCAGACTCTGCTGGCATCGGCCGAGCGGCCCCATTGGGGGCGACCACACATAAAGGAGGCGGGAGGTGTATCAGGTTAGTCGTCGTCTCCGGAACAGAGTGATCCTCGACCGCGGGAATTGTGAGCCAACTATATCGAACTGTGTCAGGCCCATTGCAATACCATTCCTCGTGGACCTTTCCAAGGCCATGGGCAAGGGCGAGCCAAAACAGCGGAAACTCACATTTGAAAAGGCAGGTGGTGGCACGGATTCGACGAACATCATGATGGCGGAGGGAGTAGATCAGACTACTGCTCCACCATAAGCCCCCGCACAAGGCAAGGAGGATCTCATGGCAGAACTTAAGATGGGCTTTCGAGCATTGGACATTTGCTTTGACGCACTTGACAAACAGTTTGACAAAATGGGGGCTGGATTGGATCAGCATGATAAGTGACTTGACACAGCAGAGAGCAGAATTTCAAATCTGGTGGATGGCTCGACCAAGGCCACTAAGCGGCTAGAGAGGATGGAAGGCCTCTTAAAGAATATCTCCATAAAGAACGAGGAACTTGAAGCCAGGGGAGATGCAAAAACATTTGCATCATGGTAGTGCCTGATTCAACAAATATGGGTTTGACTGGATGGGTTTGTTGAAAGCATTCTAGTTTACCTATTTGGTCGGTAATCCTTCATGGCTACTTTTGTGGCTGAAAGGGTGCACAGATCCCTTGGTCCATAACCTAACCCTGGCTATCAACCTTGCCCCATCATGGCATGGCTTCTGAACTTTAAGGAGAGGGACACTGCATTGCAGGGGGCACGTAAACCTGGGTCCCTGGACTGGCAGGGTTCCACCAACATTGCGATGGTTCAACAGCCCGCTGTAAATTTACAACCTTCAAAACCACGCTATGCAAGGCTGGACTAAAGTACGGAATGCTGTACCCTGAGTGACTGAAAGTGGATGGCAGATCAAGGACTTTTGAAACACCGGCAGAGGCCCAAGAATTCCTCAGATTCCAAGCAAACACTAGGCCACCAAGGAAATCATCTATGCCAGAGCGTTCAACCCTGATGCCGAACTATGGCTTCAGTATAGAACTGCTTTCAGTGAGCTGTATTTGTTTCATTTTCCACTTTTTTCTACACAATAGTTAAGGTATTGGACTCTGGACTCTGGGCTCTGGCTGTGCTAAACTCTTTTTATTACATGTTTAAATGTTTTCGGGGATAAGGCAAGGCGTTGCCTCCCCCCAGTAGATTCACACATTTCTTGCTATGTTTATACTTGGTAATTGTGATGTTTGCTTTAAACTACTATGGGGTTTTGGGATAACCCCTAGGTCATGAACGAAGGGATGTGAGGGTGGGTGGGGGATGGGTTTTTTCTTTAGTTATACAGTATCATTTGTTCCTGACATGACTGGTTTACCATTACGTTCCATGAACTAGTATTGACACATTCACACACTTTGTAGATATGACCACTTGTGATTATGGAGGGTAAGCTCTCCACAGTCTCTGACATTAACTTCCATACATGAAATGTGCAAGGTTTGAACAATACCAGTAAGGGGAAACATGTGTTAAATTATTTACAGCACCACAAGGCAGACATTGTGTTTTTACAGGAAGCCCATTTGTCCCCCACAACCCCTACTAGGTTTGTCTCTAGCTGGGGTGTGCACTGCTACTTTGCGAACTACAGTAATTATGCCAGGGGAACTGCCATACTCATACACAAACTTTTGCCTTTCCAACTATATAACGTACATACTGACAGAGCAGGCCATTTCACTTTGGTGACTCAGAAACTTATGGGTTATAGCATCGCTCTAAATTGCGTCTGTTGCTATTTATGTACAAAAATCAAATTGCCTCTGCCCAACAAACATACTTCTTCCCAAATGATTTTTTGATTATCTTTGGGATATATTCATTTATATTTATCTTATTTTTTCATATTAGATTTATAAAACATTCATGCCTGTCACTGAACAAGCTAGACCAGAGCTTTCATGTCTTCTCTTATCAGTATGTACACATCAAAAAGAAATAAAGATTAGTTTACAAAAACCAATGTGCCCACCAATTATATACAGTGCAAAAAAAACTTAAACATACAGTGCATTATACATTAAAGGATGTATCAAACAGTGATTATGAGGTACATATAGCAGACTGAGCATTACGTCAGGTAGAAAATAGTCCTACTAAATTGGACTGGGGGCAGATTACTACGTTTACTGTCCTCAAGCTGATATGCTTTTGTAGCCAAGGGAGAGGTCAGGAATGGTACTAAGAACTCGAGGATAGAACCATATGTTGTGGGGTCTATTTTGTCCAATTTATGGACCTAATTTAGGCTTGGTTCTGCGTGGAACCTCACTCAGGTGGGGCCAACACGACCTTCTGGTGGCACTTATTTTTATGAAGGCCTTCCTCAGGGGTGATGAATTTTCAAAGGAGGACTTGTGTACCTGAATGGAATGAAAGGAAAACTAGCATGATTATCACTATCTTTGGGGGTATTTTTAAGGTGGAACTGTTTTAAGTAGGGCGGGAGCCAAACACATACCATATGAATTTCTTGAGGACCCACGAGGGTGGATTCTGTAGTCCTTGTGTTCCTCAACAGTGGCGTGAGCTGGGGGAAAGAGCACCAATAATGGATGTTAGCTGACCAGTGAAGGCTCTGCATGGTAATATAATGGGGTGGTTTTCCCTATAGGCTGTCCGATTCAACCAAAAGTGAGGGGCCCAGTGTACTAATAGGCTTGGATGTGCCAGTGACGGAACTGTCTTGAGTGACTGGTGTCATTTGGCATGCTCTCGAGTAGATCGATGGACTCGTGACCGGGGTCATATTCTGTGCGTGTCATTTAAGATCCATGGTTACTTCTCCCCATCAAGTTGTTGTTGGACCAAGCGTGGGTTTTTTAATGAATCACCAGGGGTCCGCACCAGTGTTACATGCGATGTGCCCCTCTGTTTCAAAAGAGCTGGCATACCTCTAGCTTCACATGGTCCCACGGTGTAGTTTCACCTTCCTGGGGCCGCCATCCTTCATATACTTTAACGAATGGGGCGGGGGCCGCAGTGTTGATGTCTCAGCGCAAGCTGGGCTGTTTGCATGTCTCTTTGGCTCCTTCTGATATTACTTTTCTTAGGCGCTGATTACATTTGCTTGGAGGAGGATTTTAACCTACTTCTGCAGCCTAAAAAAGATAGCACAGAAGATTTCCCCGCCACGAAACCTCGAGCCAGAAGGGTTCTTGGAGACATTTGTAACTCTGTCGGACTAGTGGACATATGTCCCACCAACAATGCATATACTCACTATTCAGCCCCCCACGACACTTAGACGTGACTGAACTTTTGGTTGATCTCTGACAATTCGCCAGTTATTATGCATATTCGACTCCCCAGACCAGAGGGTAGTTACGACAGAGGAAGTTTCCGGGGCAGGCTTTAAACAATGCAGTATTCCCTGCTGAAATCTGGGAGTTAATAGTGACATACTTTGATCTAAATGCAGACAGTTTTTAAAGACCATCAGATTTCACCTTATTCGGCTCTCATGGGGTGGCAAAAGACCTAGGATACGATGGGAGACCATGACTTTGCCTTTAGAAAGGGAGGTCCGCGGGCCCCAAACTTCAGAATGTATTACTTGCTGGCACAGGGGAGCTTTGCCCATTCACGGTGCCATCCAGATGCGGCTATCCCTTTAATTAAGCCTGAATCTGACCTGGTGCTCACAACTCCGCTCCATGCCATTTTGCCTCCGGGATTTCCTCACAACCATAGGACATTCAGACAGTGTCCACCGCGAGTTGGGCGTGGTGCAAACTCTCGTGAGTGACTGGGTGCAGTTCCCTGTACTCTTCCAAAATTCCCATAGCACACAACCCATGGCTCCCTATCACAGAAGAGAAATGAGGGGCAAATTACCAACAACTAGCGATAATTATCGCTATGTTGGCTTAGCGGCAATATTTTTATCGCCGAGCTGCGGCGATTTTTATCGCTTAGGAACCTTGCTATTATCAAGGTTTGTCTCCTAAGCGATAATAATCGGCCGGAATGCATGAATATCGCTGAAAAGTCCGCGATATTCATTCATTACCGAGCTAATGCTCTTAGCCATGTTATCCACCTACCATTGGATAACATGGCTAAGAACTGCTCAGGGGCAGGTGTTAGCTTTTGGAGATATTCGCGCTTAGCGTGAATATCTCCAAAAGTTGGTAATAGGAGATAGCGATGTTAGCGACTGTTTTCAGTCGCTAACATCTTGGCACGCCCACTTTGCATGTCATTAGTGATAAATTTCACTGAAATGCAAAGCGGGGCCCAAGATGGTCACTATCTCCTACTAGCTGTCGCTAACTGGTGTTAGCGACAGCTAGGTAATAGGGAGATCATTTTTTCTCCACTTTCTTGGCTTTTAAAGCCAAAAAAGCGGAGATAAACCCCCTTGATAATATGCCCCTTAGTTTTGCGAGTGCTTCAATCTCATTCCATTAAAAAGGTTGGTGACCTGTTTCTGGGCAGACATGTATTTGATGGCTCTGGGGGGGGGAGGCATGAGTGCCAGATTGCCCTTTATGGATCAGTTCATTTTCAGGAGGGTTCGCAAGACCCTGCATGCTAAAATATCGGGATACCCACTACAGCCGCAGTCTTTCAAGCCCTTAACCCTTTTAATTTCTAACTCTGACGGGAATCAATTGATTTCAAGGTCCAACATGACTCTGGTCCAGAGCCACAATACTAAAATTCGAGCAGCCTGGGAGCGTAACCTGGGACATCCCATCCTGGATGACCAATGGGCTTACTGCTGTTCACAAATCAGGGAAATCTCCCTTATCAGCAGGCATAAGCTGATATATTTCAAATTCCTATGGAGGGCCTACATGACGCAGACTAACCCCAAGATTAGGGAATTCTGGCCAGCCATTTTCGAAATAATATCCTGGATGACATGGTTGGAAATAGACCCTACCCCTGAGGTAGCACTCCTGGGATATGTATATAATATGCCCAAGAAACTACGCAAGTTTATTGCGCTGGCGCTGCTCTAGATAAGCGCGAGATAGCTATTAGATGGGGCAGCACAAACTTCTTCCTACAACAGGTGCATGGCTTGCTAGTCTTACATTTTGCACCATGAACTGCGAACTTTATGCCACATTGCTCCCACCCAAGTCTCGTCCGAAAGATATAAGGGGTCCGCTTAGGACATATTTACAGAACTTGGAACCTGTTGCCCCTAGCCATGTTCTTGATAGTATAGCTCCGACCGGTGTGGGTTGAAATGTAAAGTGGAACACAGCATTATATATGGATTTCAGGTTAATGTTGAGGATGGATACATGCAAACTCTGGGATGATATGTCACAAGAAGACTAACATGTACTGGTCAGATTTTGTGGTGCTAGACCACATATTTTGTGTATAACATGGCACGATGGTACCATACGGTTAAACTGTTAAATGATTGTGAAGGAACAACGATGAAGATGTCATTTGATATGTATATGTCAGAAAATGATAAATACAGTTTTAAAAAAAGTAATGTTTTACACTGCCACTGTGGTGGATGGCACAGTAGATGGCGCATTAGTGGCATTAAACTTGCTGGTCCTGGCTACACTTTGTACCATATATTAGGGGCTTATAGTTAAATTAAATATGCAAATTAGGATTATGCCAGTTCCCTATGTGTAAAGGGGATGCACAGGTAATTTACTACTGATTATCAACGGTAATATGCACAGAGTTGTATGGCCAGCAAAACACAGAGGGCAAAACTCTGGGGTTACACCAGGCAAAAGATGGTCATTTACTATATTGACTTTTTTTAATTAAATGTTCACAGTTTGCATGCATTTGCAAAATCAGCAGATAGATACAATTAAACCTTTATGTAGCCTATAACCTATGTTCCCCTTCAGCAATTGCTTATATGAAGATTCCTTCACATTTTAGATCAATCCATGGCATTTTGTGGATGTTTACATGTTTTGCTTTATAGGCTTTTCTGCCACCGCTGTGAGGTGTTAATGTCACAATCAGAACTACGAACAGCTTCCTTGCTGCTCCTACTGAGCCCTCACTTGAAACTAAGCACTTGGGTGGATATGTAGGTATTCCAGATGTGCTGGAATACCGATTCTGAAGAATTCGGTATTTACCGATTCGGTAAATACCGAATCGGTAATGCCCATTCATTCCTATGGGCTTTGAAGCCCATACCGATTTGCACAAGGGTGCAGGGGGTGTCACTTTGACACCCTCTGGCACCCCCAAAACAGGCTCGGGTGCCATGTGGCAGGCATACATGCCCTAAGGGCAGGTCTGCCTGTCACATGGCATAGGTGTGCATGCACACATGTGCATGCACACCGGAATCGGTATTTTAAATTGGATTTGATGGTAAAATACCGATTCTGTAAGGCCTCTGGGACTCTGAAGAGTCCCACCTACATCTCGGTGCCTCAGAATCGGTAAATTTACCGATTTTTTATTTTACCGAATCGGTAAAATTACCGATTCGGTAATTTTACCGATTCGTTAAAATAATGCCCCCTACATACCTGTCACCCATGTACCGGTCAGTAACGGCCGAAAATACCGATTTTCGGCCGTTACCGACCGACCTACATCTGGCCCCTGGTGGCTACCCTATCACAATAGCAAGACGGTTATGGTATACTTTCGCCTGCATACCATTTGTCCCAAATATTTTTAGATATGCTCACTCTTTTGGGTCAACCGAAAAAACCCAAATCTATGCAAATAGCCAAACAAAGTGAGGAGCACAACCGGAAATATTTACAAGAGTCTAAGAAGTTCTCTTACACATCTTCACTCAGCCCCACCCTCTTCAACATCTACATGAAACTTCTCGCAGCCATCGCACGCCAGCACAACCTCAACATCATCTCTTACGCCGACGACACCCAGCTGATCCTCTTCCTCACCAGAGACCCCGACACCGCCAGAACCTGCCTACACGAAGGGATGAAAGACGTCGCTGAGTGGATGAAGGACAGCCGCCTGAAACTGAACTCAGGCAAGACGGAAGTCCTCATCCTGGGATCTTCGCCCTCCGCCTGGGACGACTCCTGGTGGCCCCCAGCCCTGGGCACCGCACCCAAGCCAACCAACCACGCACGCAACCTGGGCTTCATCCTGGACCCCTCCCTCTCGATGACCAGACAAGTCAATGCCGTCTCCTCATCGTGCTTCAACACCCTGCGTATGCTTCGCAAGATCTTCCGCTGGATCCCGACCGAGACCAGGAAGACTGTCACCCAGGCTCTCGTCACCAGCCGACTGGACTACGGAAACGCCCTCTACGCCGGAACCACAGCCAAGCTACAGAAAAGACTCCAGCGCATCCAGAACGCCTCCGCCCGACTCATCCTGGATGTCCCCCGACGCAGCCACATCTCCAGCCACCTGAGGAACCTGCACTGGCTCCCCGTCGACAAGAGGATCACGTTCTGGCTCCTCACCCACGCACACAAGTCTCTCCACGACCTGGGCCCCAAGTACCTCAATGACCGCCTGACCTTCTACACGCCCACCCGCCAGCTACGGTCCACCAGCCTCGCCCTCGCAGCCATACCACGCATCCGAAGAGCCACCGCCGGAGGAAGATCCTTCTCTAACCTGGCTGCCAAGACTTGGAACTCCCTCCCCATCCACCTTCGGCTGACCCAGGACCATCTCGCCTTCAGGAAACAACTCAAGACCTGGCTGTTCGAGCAGTAGCATACCCCTCCCCCCAAGCGCCTTGAGACCCTCCCGGGTGAGTAGTGCGCTATACAAATGGCATGATTGATTGATTGATTGATATTGTCTATAGTCAAATTGTAACACAACTCTTGACAGCAAACAATCATATAATACAAATTATTCTTTCAGATTGATTTTCATTAATTTTATCAATAATTTTCCAAGTAAAACCAAGACGACATGTCCAAGATTAACAGCCAAGATGAATAGCCTACAGGTTTAGTCCCTATTCCCTTGGGACTTCTTCAGGGCTGTTGAACATAAAAACATACAAACAAACAGTACATTAGAAAGAAAAAAACAGTTAACCACAAGTCTATTAACAATAACAACAATTCCCCTGAAAGGAGTTATCATTCACGTCCGTTCCTTATAATTCTTTGAGCCAGTAACAGATATATTTCTAAAAAATATACAAATATATATCCAGAAGTTGCACCATATGCTCTCTTATGTACAGAAAAGTAACTTATTTTCAATAAGTCCATGATTATTTTGTATTGTCATAAGAAATGCAAATTACATATATGCATATCAATTTTTAATTTGTTTTCTTTTTAGCACTTCTGTGTTTGATAATATCCACCATTGTTACCAATAAAGCAACTCCCCTCAGTTTTACAACCAACAGCTCTCCTAATTTAAAACGTCATCATGAATCGGCTATGATAATATGAAATGAGTAATGGCATGAAGCCCCGTCTTGCTTTCTGTCGCATTTCTGGGGCTTCATGCCATTACTCATTTCATATTAAACTGGTTCTCTGAATGAACGATTGAATAGGTTTTATCTTCTTGACATAAATAGTGTAGAGATTGGGCTTGTATTGTAAAACAGACACTTACTGTAAGGACGCATTTATTCTGGGTGTTTTCTCCATTCTAGGAGACATTACTCGTTCTGCTGGTGGCAGGCATGAGTGATAGGGCCTATAGAAGTGAGGCCTGAAAAATAGAGGACCTCTACACTTAAACACACTTAAAATTATACGACGAGGAGCACTTTATAAAAGAGGTGAGTAGTAGTGGGATGCCGGCTTAAGCTAAATTGGTTATCATCCACGAGGCACATGTGGGTGATATGGTTGTGTTTTATTAATAGTGTTGAAAGGAACAAGAGATCGCAGAAGAAATTGATTGCGTTATGGATGTGCGCAACAGATCTTGAACCTATAGAGGAATTGTATGAGGTAAGAGATTGTGCAATGAAGTTGAACAATGGTGTAGAGCTATGGTTGAGATAGAATGGTGGGTTTGAATTGCTAATGTGAATACTCTTTATGGCTCCACATCTAGGTCTAAATAATTGTGTAAGGAGTATTGCGCAGACAACTGATGTATAAGGATAAAGCTTCCAACAACACAGAGCGCCAGTAAGCAGTTATCTGATTTACGTTTAAAGGAATTTTGATCTAGAACAATTGGAGTAAACTCGTGTGGCACTACCAAGCCAAAAGATATGTAGGTATAGAACATAGGGAACAACTGGGGCATCAATCAATCAGTCAAGGGTTGGAAAAGTGCACTACTCACCAGTGAGGGTCTCAAGGCACTAGGGGTGGGGGGAAGCAGCTCTGGATCAGTCGCAGTTTCGGTTCAGTCGAAGAGCCAGGTCTTGAGGTCCTTCCTGAAGGTTAGCAGGGTTTGGGAGAGTCTGATGTGCACAGGGAGGTCATGCCAAGTTTTGGCTGAGATGTAGGAGAAGGCTCTCTCAACTGTTCTTGTTCTGCAGATGCAGGGGACCTCAGCCAGTGCAAGGTCTGCTGAGTGGAGGTTCCTTTAGGGTACTTGGAAGGAAACTCTCTCGTTGAGGTACTTGGGTCCGATGTTTTTGAGGGATTTGTAGGCGTGGGTGAGGAGTTTCAAGGTGACTCTCTTCTCAACGTGGGAGCCAGTGGAGGTCTCGCAGGTGTTGAGTCATGTGTTCGTGGCTCGGAGTCCCGAGGATGAGTCTGGCAGCGGCGTTCTGGATTGTCTGGAGTCTCTATAGTAGAGTTCTATTGATTCCGGCCTATAAGGCGTTGCCGTAGTCTATCCTGCTGATTATGAGTGCGTGGGTGACGGTCATTCTGCAGTCAGGTGGGATACATTTGAGGGTCTTTCAGAGGATACCCAGTCAGTTGAAACTGGTGGAAGCGACGGAGTTGATCTGGCAATTCATTATGACGGCAAGGATTCGAGGATGATGCCGAGGTTTCGTGCGAGGTCAGTAGGGGTGGGAAGATTGCCGAGGGCGGAGGGCCACCAGGTGCTGTCCCAGGCTGACGTGCAGGATCCGAGGATGTGGACATCAGTCTTCTCTGAGTTGAGCTTCAGACAGCTGTCTTTCATCCAGGCTGCCATGTTCTTCATTCCTTCCTGGAAACAGAGTCTGGTGTCTTTGGGTTTCTTCGTGAGTAAGAGGATGAGCTGGATGTCAGCGGCGTAAGATACAATGCTGAGCCCATGTTGTCTAACGATGGTGGCGAGGGGGGTCATGTAGATGTTGAAGAGCGTGGGGCTGAGTGAGGAACCCTGGGTACTCCACAGTCGGTATTGGTGGGTTTGGAGATGAAGGGAGGGAGTCTGCCGGTGAGAAAGGATTGGATCCAGACGAGGGAGGTACCTTGTATCCCCACATCATAAATTCTGGCTGTGAGTGTGCAGTTGGAAAGGCTGCAGAGAGGTCTAGAAGGATGAGGGACGCGGCATGGCCCTGGTAGAGTAGCAAGCAGGTGTTGTCTGTGGCGGCGAGGAGGAAAGTTTCTGTACTGTGGTTGCTGCGGAATCCAGACTGGGAGGCGTCAAGGATGGAGTACTCTTCAATGGAGTACTCCTCCCTGCTTGACACCCTTCGTGGCGAGCCTAACCTGCTGAAGTTCCGGAAGGAACTGAAAACGCTCCTCTTCATCTAACTTGGCTCTCTGGCCTTCTCATGATTCAAACAATATAGCGCTACGAGGCCTCCGGGTAGATTGCGCTCAACAAAACACTATTAATAATAATATTAATAATAATGGAGGTGGTCAGCTGGGCGTTCTCGAGTCTCTCTGTGACTTTGGCCTCAAAAGGGAGGAGAGAGACGGGTCAGTAGTTTTCAGGTATGTTGGGTCGGCCGTGGGTTTCTTGAGGAGTGGTTTAACCTCTCCCCGCTTCCAGTCCTCTGGGAAGATGCCAGAAGTGAAGGATGCGTTGATGGTCTGTCTAAGTTTGGGTGCAATGAGGGTGGTGGCTCTGTGCAATATGTGTGGTGGGCAGGAGTCAGTTGGGGCTCCTGAGTGGCTTTTCTTCATGGTAGCGGTGATGTGTTCGACGGTGGTGTGTCCTGCGTCTGTTCGCTGAAGGTGTCGTAGAGGGCCTTGATCTTCAGATGGAAGTATGTGTTGAGCTTGTCGCAGAGTTCCTGGGAGTGTGTGATGTCCGTGGCTTCGCTGGGGGGTCTGGTGGACTGCTGGATGACGTTAAACAGTTCCTTGGTGTTGGTTGCATTGGTCTGGACTTTGTCTCTAATGAAGGTCCGTATGGTGCATCTTATGAGCTGGTGGTATTCCTTCAAGGCGCTCCTGTGGTTGTTCCGCGCTTCCCGAGGTTTTCAGGTTTCACCAGGTTTTCTCTAGGCATCTGCAAGAGCGTCTGGTTTCATGTAGTTCAGTGGTGAACCTGGCGGCCTTCATAGGGCGTTGTTTTGCGGGGTGGCGGAGGGGTGTGAGTTTGTGGGTGCAGCTGGAGATCCAGCGGTGAAGTTCTGTGACTGTTGTGGCATTGATGTCAGTCGTGGCGCCGGGAGGGGGGGTGTCCTGGGGGAGGTTGGTGATAAGGAGTTCCTCTGTGACATTGCTCCGACTCCTTCGTGGAGGTCGTGGTGCGGGTTTGGGTGCGGTAGTGGTGTTGAAGGTTAAATGGACGAAGTGGTGGTAAGTCCAGAGGGGCTGGGTGGTGTGGCTGAAGTGGATGTTTGTCCCTCCCACAAAGATGGGGTCGAGGGTGTGTCCAGCTCTGTGGGTGGCATATTTACCAGCTGCTTCAGTCCGAGGTTGGCAAGGTTGTCTAGTAGAGTGGTGGAGTCAGGGTAATTGGGGCTGTCGAGGTGGAAATTCAGGTCCCTGAGTAGAATGTAGTCCTTGGAGGTGAGTGCGTGGGCTGCAGCGAGCTTTGTGATGTTGGTTGCAGACTGGGTGCAAGATCCAGGCTGTCTGTAGATAAGGGTGCTGCGTAGCGTGGTCCTGGGGCTGGTCTGGATCTGGAAATTGAGGTGTTTAGAGTTGAGTGGGAGGCGCTTGTGCTGGAGGTTGAGAGTCAGAGGGATGTCTTGTGTGCGATGACAAGCCCCTTCTCTGGATCTTGTAGCCATAGGGGATGGCCATAGCAATGTCGGGGCCGGAGGTGGCGTGGGTCCAGGTTTCCGTGAGTAAGGCGACGTGGGACGAGAGGGTGTCAATCAGGTCCCAGATTTCTACGTCGTGTCGGTGCAGCGATACCAAGAGTTATGAAGGACGGAGTGTTTGAGCAAATCAAACACTCACACCCAGTCAACTGATCTGGGTTCAATCCATCATCATTCTTTAGCTCACTCCACCACCCCAGTGTCGGTGCAGGGAGCACAAGTTGAGGAGGATGAACATCAGGGTGTTGTTGGTGCGTGCGTTTGGCGGGCCTTCGGTGGCCGTGGGGTTGTTGGCGGTGATGAAGGCTCTGCGGCAGGGTCTGCATGAGAACTGTCCATGGGTGGTATTCGTGAGGATTTTGCTCAGTCGGTGTGTCTTCCTTGGTTGAGTGCATGGAGGGAGGAAGAGTCGTAGTGGTAGGGACTGAGGGAGCCAGGGTTTCTGGTGCTGGTCGCACTCGGTTCGCGGACAGGCGCAGACAGGCTTCCCTTAGGAGCTCCTTCAGCGTGCCAGCGGCGCAACCGCGCAGCGGCCGCCATTAAGTAGGGGAGGGAGGCGGGACTGGAGGAGGGGAGGCGGGAGCGGTGGCTACGTCAGGGGCGGGGTCTTAGCGGCAGGAATACAGTGTGCACGTAAGGGGCAATCACCTGAAAAGGAAGGAACTAGCACCAGGACAAGGAGGAACGTGAATGAAATAAAGGAGGATTACACATGAAAATGCATAAGAGCAATGAGCAGGAAAGTAATAGTAACCTGGGAGAATTAAATTGAGACACCAGGCGGGAGCGTGATCGCCTCAGGCAGTGACGAGCAACTGGCGCCAACCCTGGTAGGCAGGAGGCTCCGAGCACAGATGAGCCTGCGTTGAGTGCGGATCTGCTGGGGAGAGTGCTGTCCTGGACCGGAGGTCTAGGATTAACACGCGCTCCCCCACAGCGGCCGCCATTATGTAAGGGAGAGGGTGGGACTGGAGGAGGGGAGGCGGGAGCGGTGGGTGTGTTGGGGGCCGGGCGTAAGCGGGAATACAGCGAGCACGTAAGGGGCAATCACCTGAAAAGTAAAGAACTAGCACCAGGACAAGGAGGAACGTAAATTAAATAAAGGAAGATTGCACAAGAAAATGCACAACAGCAATAAGCAGGAAAGTTATAAAAGTTATAGTAACCCGGGAGAATTAAACTGAGACGCCAAGTGGGAGCGCGATCGCCTCAGGCATTGACGTGTGGCTGGCGTGAACCCTGGTAGACAGGAGACAGTGGTCACATGTTTTGCAGCAAACATTTGAGTTTCACAGGTGAAAGGACTGAGCATTGAAGTGAGGTCATTAAGGCTAATATTTCAGAAGGGGTACCATACAGTGGACTTCCGTCAAGAGAACAAAATATATAACACACTGGTGTGTGCAATATTTACATGAATATTAATTTACATCAGTCCCGAGACAGAAGTAGTGACAATACTCACACTTTGTCTCGTGGTGACTTCACAGTATGGAACCCTTCAACTACCCTCACATGCTCCTATTTGCAACTGGGAGATCCTTAAAATAAACAATGCTATTTGAGACATATTTGCTTTATTTTTTTAATGCAACCTTCGTTACTCTTGAGAGCAGGGGTAGGAAGGGCAGTGTTACGTGTACCAAACAGCAAACCAGCAGAAGCAGGTGTTAGTCCTGGTAACCCCTATGTGACTTCTATTAACATACAGAGTGGAAAACGGGACCCAATTCAGAAAGCTAGATTTGTCCTTGTCACTAAGTAATGGCCAGTGACAAATTTACAGAGCAGTGTTTACCCCTGCGTTCTCGCTGTAGTTGCAATTCTTATTTCATTAACCCATCAAGTCCTAAACAAGTGCACAATGTAGCACTACCTGCAGCCAAGAAAGATCATTCCTCCCCTCAATTGCTCCTTCATGCCATTTAGTACTTTGGGAGATATCAACCCAAAACCTGATATCTCTGCTTGGAAACAAATGTCTCCGAAATCTGAAACTACTCCACCGGGTGCAAATAGCTCACTTATTATTTGCAGGATGATGCATGTACTGGAGCAGTTTCCCTAAAAAAAATGTAAAATTGACGGATTTGCTTTGCCTGTGTTTGTTTTCTACCCATTAACGTGTACCCATGAATAGAAGCCACTTACTTGTGAATTTATTTGCAAATTTCGACTTTCTCATTCGTCAAGCTAAGACACAGAGAAAAACGTATTTTATAACACATTTTGGCAAAGCCAGTAGATCTTGCCTCTGGGACCTGTTGCTTTCCCAAAGTTTTCTTTTCGATCTGCATAGCTTCTACGATGCAGTGCAGCATGGTTAAAGAATAAACAAAACAAAAGGTGCTATAAGGCGTCGGCCCATGTCATTTTGTAGGTACAAATAAGTCTCTTTAAAGTTTTGCATTATTGTTTAGGGTCCATACCTTTGCTGGACAACTTCACCATTTACCAGAAAGGAGAAAATCCCGTCCGTTTGCTCTCCTGAAGATACATATCACACATGTATCCCCTCATGGATATTGACCAAAGCCAATCACAGCCTCGTGGATGAAACGGACCATCCACTCAAGCAGAGGTCGTCCCTGAAAGGTTCTTATATAACCGGAGCAGCAAGGTGAAGTGACCAACTTACGGCATGGCACCTCAGCCACACAATAGATGAATATTGGGAGAGGAGTCAACCAGGCATATTTGAAGGATGCAGTAGAACCTTGATTGGGAAAGTACACAATGCCAAGAGTGGCGGCAAAGTGCTGAACAAACCGCAGTATGCAGAATACACCCATATCCAAGGCGATATACACCCCTGGTGAATGGAGTGTAGTGGACAGTGGATGCAACCATTTCACCCTAGCCAGTGGGGGTCCTTGCGGAAATGTTGCCTGTTACGCCCCACCCGTAAGCGTGAGCAGAGTGGGATGGGCCGGCGTATGCCAGGCCAGCATAGGGGTGTGAATAAAAAGCACATAGCCCTGGGCGTAGTCCTCTTCCAGGAAGCCCAACGTCTCTGCCAGGGTGGCGCCTCCCACCGCGCCATGAGGCCGATCCCATCCTCGTTAGCTGAGTTGCCTGAGAGCTTGTGTGCCTGCCATACCTCGGCCCATGGACCACAAAACTGTCAGGGCCGACCCTACGCAGCCAGGCCACACTGATCAGCATCAGACACCGACGTGTGTCATGGAGGGCCCACCATGTGCCAGTGTAAGCTCCAAGCCTGAGGCTCATGAACCAGCCAGCCTTTCAGACCACCAATGTCCCCCCGATGCTGGACCACATTGCTCCTTTCTCGTTTACATATTCTACCGGTGACCTCTGCGGCCCAGTGGGTCCCATATGTGAGACTGTGTCCCTGCTCCGAATGTGGCAGTAACCCCAAATCCGGGACAGTGGCCACAGCACCAGACTCCATTTGATCAGGGAGGCATAGTTCCATTTGCACATCTTATGACACATCCTACCACAAACCCTGTCCAACACCATCCGGCGAGCCGTGCTGCCACAAACCCTGTCCAACGGCAATCGGCAAACTGTGGATGAGGGACCAGGACAACCTTGCGGACCAGTAGGTCTCACATCCAGCACCTAGTCGTGAATCATGAATGGCTGAGTCCACACAAAGAGGAGTAAGAGGAAGATGCATCTCAGTCCGGATGAACGCCGGGTCACAGTCACGGAGGTGACCAAACAAGTGGTGCCACTGAACCTGAACTATGCAGGCCAGTGGGGCCACCAACCTATGCCGGCGACACTCGGTGAATAGCCCGTGCTGTCTGCTACCTCCAGCCTACACTGCTCTCAGCCTAGGCTGTGCTCAAGTATTGGAACTGAACATCGAGTATGCAAAGGCAGACTACACATCATTGCATGCAAGAAGAGGCCTGAGAGGATGTCGCCTTGCAACTTGGCGGAGAGAAAAGGATCATCGTTACGGAGGTATTCGTACACTACCAACAACTGCCCTGGTGTCACTAGCGCTGTGCATTGCAAGCCAAAGACATGTGGCTGTGGGCCAGTGGTGACCGCTGCCTACGGCCTACACTGCTATGCAGTAGGTCAAAGAGTCATGATTCAGCAATGGTGGAGTCCATATCAGTGTACCGGCATCATCGCAGTCTGCATCCCAACTCAGCCCCGGTGCCACTAAGTCTGTTCCCCAACATTCAAGGACACTATCTGGTCAGACAGAGAGTGGTAGCGTCTGAGCCTATGGACTAGGGGGCAGTCTTCATGCTCATGTAGCTGATACGTAATTGGTGGTGGCCACGAGCAGTCGCATTCCACTCATCCATTTGCTTCTTCCTGATAAAATCAAACCTTTTGGCGTCTTGCCCTGGAGGACACCTTCCACTGTCCCACGAAACACTCCGAAACGTACACCTCGGACAATAATGGTTACCCGCTCAGGTCGCATAGCCCATCTGACTGCACCACAAGTCACTGTCCCATGGCTGGTTGCCTGTGCTGGCCGCAGTACATCCAGGGCCACTAACTCTGTGCTGGTCAAGTCCGGGACCCCTTCTCCGGAGACATAGGCTGGCCCCTGAGTCGTGGGCCTTGGGCTCATCAACACCATGACTCTGTGGCCTTGCGCTGTACGCAGCCTCTGTGCCCAAATACAGACCACCAGGGCTCACACACCAAAGCGAGTCCAGACCGGCTCGGTCGACGCTTCAACGCAGGAGACACACGCCACCACCGCAAGGACCACCTCCAAACGCCATCTGCCAGAGTTGAATTGCTGGTCCAGACAGACTTCGTGGTTGCTCAGGCCTGTTGTGGATGCCATCATTGGCCTAGTACCCTGCTCAGCACTCCAGGTGCCAGTAACTCAGTGCACCGCAGGACATTGTCCGTAGCTGATTGTGTTTTGTGCTGTGGAGCAGTTGCGCAGGTATGTCACCTCAAACAGTGTGGAGCCCCTGAGACTTTTATGGTAAATTTGATGCAGGTCTGACACACCCCACTGCATCTGCATCAGGACTTTTTCTGCACATGAGCGCGCTCATCTCTAGTGTCCACAGCCCAGTGCACTGCGAATGACGGACACTTCTGTTTGTATGTTGGCTGTTCTCTGGACTTCATCCGGCTCACCCCATGTTGCTCATCAGTTACCTCTGTATTGCATGTGTTTTCTGTTTGTGTTCCACTGGTGTCCAATGTCCAAGTGGTTGCCAACACCAGAAATTTCGTGTGGGTTGGCTTATACTCAACCCACACACATCCAGCACAGGCGTCACTCTACATGTGGCCCTGCCAATAAAGGGGCTGTGCACATGTGCCCGTAGCCAGTTCAACATGATATCTGCGTGTGTCCCTGTGGTCTTGTATGCATGAGGGCCCTGGGCCCTACGACATTGCATTGTGCTGGGTACATCGGATGCACACATGTCACCACAGGCAACGGGTTGCAGCTTGGACATGTAGCTTTGTTGTCACCCACTCAATTCATAAGGGAAGTGGCCAGGGCCGTCGTACACACAGCCATCATGGGTGTGCGACTGATAATTGTGCGCCCCTGGGCGTGGTTCTCTGCTGTGCATATGCATCTGCATGTGTCTCTATGGCAGCGTGGGACTCCTTAGTGAGGTGTTGGTGGGCCCTGTAGGGTGATAGACCCCTATGTATGTGTCCTGGTTCACATTCCATGGGTGAAGTGTCGTGAGCCAGCTGTGCCTGCGGGTGCTTACTGCTGTGTGGTCTGTTGCAGGCCCGGTGTTCTCCTATGAGTAGCTTGGCTGGCCGGGTCCTGGTGGGGGGTTGTGTGGGATATCCATGGGCTGTTGTAGGGCATCTGTGTGGTGGCCCTCTCTGGCATCACTGACGCATTGTAATATGTGCTCTGCTGCAGGTGTTGTGTGCCCCTCTGCGATGTGAAGGGGAGGTGCGTGTTGCCTTTGTGTTGGCATTTATGTTGGCGTATTGTGCTAGTTTGCATGCAGACTGTATGGCAGTGTACATTGTGACTTTCTGGGGGTGCTAGATTCCTCTGCTAGTGGGTCAGTTGCTGGTAGTGTTCTGTCATCTCCATGACGCTGGTCTTGTTATCCTGCGGTCTACATCCCGTCTTCTTTCTCCCTCTTCTCCTTGGACTTCCCTGACCCTGTTGTTCCTTGCTGGTGGTCTGTGGGGGTTGTGGGGTTTGAGTGGGCCTCTCCGCTGGGTCAGGGTGCATCAATGTTGCTACTTGCTTTGGCTTGTTTCTGGTGTATTTTCCACAGGATTTTTATGGTGCATTGTCCCACCAGACGCGTGGGATTATCAGACCTGTGGCTGGTTTTTGCTAATTTTTGTCCCACGGTTGGTCTCATCGCATGTTTTTTTGCGCTCGCTTACCGCATTTTGGCGGTGTGTTGTTGATTTTCACGCCGACATTTGCCGCATTATCTGGTGTCTATCGCATGCTACCGGCTTGTTGTGAATTCCATCTTGACACAGGGTTATTTTCCCTCGATGGGCTGCAAAGTTGAACGTTGCTTTACGCTGCTCTTGCGGTTGTTATCACACGTTCTTGTGAATATACCCCCTAGTATGAGTGAAAAAAGACTGCAATCCATTTGCAGCACTTTTGATATGTGTGGAAAGGGAAAGCGCAAGTGCCATTGGACACCAGGGAAAAACTGCAAGAAACACGACTTTCCTCTGTTCTTGTTGTTTTGATACTAAAACGTGAATAAAATGCATTGCCCGGTATTTCAAATGAGTTAAATGGGTCTGTGTTGGAGGCACAATATGCGTGATACTTCTTTTATTACATAGGTAGCAAAAATAGTTTAAAATCAGTTTGCTCTAAATGGTATAAACTCTGTTTGCTCTAAATAGTTTCAAATCTGTTTGTTTTATATGTTTTAAATATTTACTCTTTGACTACAGTGTCAATGTTACACTCTCTATGAGTTGCTTTATCAGATTAATAGGAAATACATGCGTTGATTGCGGTTGCAGAATCTGCGTTCTCCATGTTCGCACACGTGAAGAAAAAACCTCGGACACTTTTTGATTGATTTAATGTAAACAAACATGAGAATAGGTCCAAAAATGAAATTGCACAAATGGATTAGCCTTGTTCTTCTGCACCAGGTAGATGATGCGTTTGAAGAATTTGAGTGGACACCAAGGGCCTGATGTACAAAGCAATTTTACAGTTGGAAAAGTCTAATTTGACCCTTTGCGAACTCAAAATGGCTTTTTTAAATGTAACACATTACTGAATGCAATTTGGGTTTCAAACTAATTACACATTAGTTATTTGGAAGGGTATTTAAAGGACATCACTTTCAATTACTGATTCCTTAACTTAGTACTGTACTTAATGTTTTGCGATAAAAATCTGGGGGCATATTACCAAGGGCCATTATCGCCGCCTTAGCGGGACTTTTTCCCGCTAAAGCGGCGATAATTTTATCGCCCTATTACCTAACTGTCGCTAACACCAGTTAGCGACAGCTAGTAGGAGATAGCGATCATCTTGGGGCCCACTTTGCATGTCAGCGATATTCATCACCAACGACATGCAAAGTGGGCGTGCCAAGATGTTAGCGACTGGAAACAGTCGCTAATATCGCTATCTCCAATTATCAACAAAGCCTTACTTTTGGAAATATTCGCGCTAAGCGCGAATATCTCCAAAAGATAACGCCTGCCCAGAGCAGTTCTTAGCCATGTTATCCAATGGAGGGTGGATAACATGGCTAAGACATTGTCACGATAATGCATGAATATCGCTGATTTTTCAGCGATATTCATGCATTTTGCAGGATTTTTACCGCTTTTGAGATAAACCTTGATAATATCAAGGTATCTCAGCAGTAAAAATCGTCGGAGCACGGCGATATAATTTTAGCCGCTAACCATGCATAGCGATAATTATCGCTATTGCTTGGTAATATGCCCCCAGGTTTCAAAGCAATATTTTACAATCAGCTCTAAATCGGTGGTAACCATTCACAAACTGGAAGAGGTCCCAGGGAATAAGCAAATAGTAAGCATCTATTTTTAATAGCATTCATGAGCTCCCCATGGCTTTGTTTTTCAAAATACTACTGAACTAATAAGTAAGGGGCATATTACCAAGCAATAGCGATAATTATCGCTATTGCTTGGTTAGAGACAAAAATTTACCGCTGAGCTGCGGCGATTTTTATCGCAAATAAACCTTGGTATTACCAAGGTTTATCGCAAATGCGATAAGAAACGGCCGCAATGCATGAATATCGCTGAAAAGTCAGCGATATTCATGCATTACCGAGCTAATGCTCTTAGCCATGTTATCCACCTCCCATTGGATAACATGGCTAAGAACTGCTCAGGGCAGGTGTTAGCTTTTGGAGATTTTCACGCTTAGCGCGAATATCTCCATAAGTTGGTAATAGGAGATAGCGATGTTAGCGACTGTTTCCAGTCGCTAACATCTTGGCACGCCCACTTTGCATGTCATTAGTGATAAATATCACTGACATGCAAAGTGGGGCCCAAGATGGTCGCTATCTCCTACTAGCTGTCACTAACTGGTGTTAGCGAAAGCTAGGTAATAGGGAGATAATTTTATTTCTGCTTTCTTGGCTTTTAAAGCCAAAAAAGCAGAGATAAACCCCCTTGATAATATGCCCCTAAGTTCTTAAAACTCTGAATTGAATCTGAATCCGACCTACCTAATGCATATTAATGAGGTAGTTTGCAAATTCCGACTCACTACAATACGTTGCCATCACAGGGATGGTACCCTGCTGGGGTCAGCATACCACCATGACACTGATTGTTTTAATTAAAGCAATCATGTGTTTTTTAATGCAGCGCATTTTCCTTAAGGGAAGATGGTAAACGTCTAAAAATCCCAAAAGGTTCCACTAATGTTTTTTAGAAGCAAGCAGTGGTTTCATGGACCACTGATTACTTCTAAAAAAAGATATGTTTTCAACATTCACAATGGAAAGAGGTGCCTTGGGACCGCTCCCCAGTTTCAAATGGGTTACCACTACAGTTGAGTAGTCTTAAAATATGAATGTATGGATTTCAGTCGCAGAACAATGATACATGCCAAAATAAATTATTATTGGCAAGGGACGCCCTAAACACGTCCCTTCCAAACACCGATTTGGCATGATTTTATAAACCCATTTAACGATTCAGAAAACCTTTTCCTCATTGTTAAATGGGATTAGTATATTTGAAAAAGTGTTTTAGCCTTTGCTAACCATCTGATTTGCGGAATCACAGAGTTTGCAAATTCTAAAACCCTTTGTACATCTGGCTCTAAATCTGGCATACTTTTGAACCCAAGAAAGCAATCTGAGAACTCAATTAAGGCTGGACTCTGCCTTTCAAAATAAAATTTCCAATTTATAGTAATGCCTTATATGGCTACATTTTCCTACTTCAGCCTTGAACCAAATGGGAATCAATCTGTAGAGCACAAGCAAACAAACCCTGCCTGGAGGTATCATTTCTCCATTGCGTGCAGCGTGCCCGATGTGCAACTGTTCTGTATTTATCTCACCTTATGAACTACAAGCACAAGAAGGAACATGAACGGGAGAGTCGAAGTAGAGCCCAGAGAGAAGAAAGCTCTCACACGGCCAGGTTGCTAGGCAACCACTGTCTTGCCTGTGCACGCTTACAGAGTCTAACTCTGATGAACGGTTAAATAAAATATGCTATATTTTATCACCGCCAAGCTGGAAGCACAAAAAACTGAAAAGTCATTCAAGAAAACATTTTGTTAGAGCAGCGGTGGAGAGCTTCTTAAATGGAAGCATCCTTAATACAATGTTAGCAGATATTGTAAAGCAAAGTAGTGAACAGTATAAAAGACATTCACATGTTTACAGAATGATGTGTGCTGCCGCTCACTCACTCCTTCCCCCTCCTCTATTCTTCGAATGGTTTTGCTCAGGGTAATGCATTTCGACACCAAGGTGTTACCACAAAGTTATTAGGGAGGACAAAAGAATACACGATTTCTTACACGTCCCTTGATGCTCCCATAAACGGAGGTACATTTTTAGATAATTATGATTTAAAAGGAAAGCTATTTGTCACTCTCTCTCTTTAGGAAAATATGCAATTTTTTTGATGATTTTTGATACATTATGGATGGCAAGAACGCGCTATATTATGTTTATTATTTGATCGACTGTGTTAATAAACTCCAAAGACAGGCAAAAACAAAAAACAGAAGGAGTTTGAAGATGCATGATGTGTCAACAAATGGACTCAATAAATAGTCAAATTTAAATAATATAGGAAACATACATTAATGTAACCCATAACTCTAAGCACCAAATGGGTAACCAAACTGTGCTAGAAAGAGGTTCTACCAGGGGTGTAACACAGGCCGCCGCATCCCCCGTGGTGCGGGAGGGCCCCGAGCTGCAGGGGGACCCCTCAGCACAGTACTCAGGCCTGAGCGCTCCGGAAAAACTCCAGGGCGGGGGCCCCTCTGTGTACAATGCAGGGGGGCCCCTTAAACATTTGTTACGCCACTGGGTTCTACTGAACACTAGCAACAGTTTCTACAAATACCAATAGTCCACACGAATATGAGAGTACTTTTGTAAAAAAATTCTGAAAATTACAGTCCAAATACATGCAAATAAACGTAATGTATACACTTGATATGTATATGTGCGGCAAGCGGACACAAGTAAGGGCAGCATTCTTATCATACAATCATCCAACATAAAAAAACACGAAAAGCAAATAACTTCTATAAGCAAAATGCAGTGCGCCTTTCTTCATACAATCACCCTAGCATGTACATTTGTAAGTTATTCATACTGTATAACCATGTCACTGAGGAAGGTATCGTACATGCACTTTTATGATAGTGCACGGGACCACTGGCTCAATTTACCATACTCACTGGGCCCATAAACATTCACACTTCGAACTAGTAGTCCTGCTTTTTACTATTAACCGCCTATCAGTACTCTGAGTCATTTTAGGACTTATATCTGTAGACCATGACTTGTCACCTTTGCTATAAGTCTTAGGGATCGAAAAGATATTAAAATAAAATAAACAGTATTTAAACAATTTTACCTTTCCTGTAATCACCACAGACTCTGGAAAAGTTTTAAATGCTTTATCTATGCAAGTTTAGGTGAGTCTTCATCCGAATTACAGAGACTATATATTTCATAAGTAAAAATATGATTAATAAGATATAAAGTTTGCAAGAAATTACAGTAACACCTTTAGACATTGGTAACTGGGAAGGGTGAGAAAGGGAAATAGCACAAGGACATACCACATTGATTATATTTATCTAGAATGGTGCAGGACCAATCCTAGCCATGGGCTGGGCCAAAAGACCAGGCTACCGATTAATCAGGTGCCCACGGGACAAGACAGGTGCGGCTTAGGACAGGTGACCACCGCTAATTGTAATGCCAGCGTCACGCCCCTCTCTAGCAAAATTTGGTACTGTGACTGGGTAATCGATAACTTCCCCACCAACACCTTGAATTTTCCGACAGAGTGCTCTGCCAGCAACTCTGCTCTCGATCTCCTCTAGCATGCGTTGGGTCAGTGACAGGTCAGCTACTCGGACAAGTCAGACAAATTCTCTAACTAAATCTACCTTAGTTATACCATTTCCAGGGCAATGTACCACTCCTAAATGTAGCAAATATATGTGTTTCCCTTCAGTGACTGGTCAGAAAGATGAGGAGAGGTCATCACACCATAATCAGATGTAATCATTCTTCATTTACTTGTATTGATCAAGTTCTCACCCATAATTTATTTTCTCACAATTTTTTTCCACCCATCAATATTGGTATACATTTTGAATACATTGTATTTGATACAGTCTAGCTCCTTCCTCTCTTGAGGTTAAATGTGCAGGTTCCCAGGAACATCGTGGGTAAGAAGGGTGTTGGCAGCTGTTCAATGACAGTAACTGCATGATTTTCAGGGATTCTCTGCGCAGGCGCAGCTTTTTCAATATGGAGGTTTGTGGCACTTTCAGGCCAAAACATGAGCTGATAATACAGTGAAAGAGAAACATATTAGAATACAAAAATAATTGAATGCACCGTATACCACTTATTTCTACTCTAACTCCATTACTTTATTTATACTATAGCATTAATAGTTGAGCAGAATGAACAAAGTTTAGTACAAGTAGCAGCCTATGCGTTAGTATGAGTAAGCATGAAGCGGCCATCTTGGCACTAGTGCGCAGAAGCAAGAAGTTTCAAACCAAAGCTAAAGATGTCGCACCACGTAGATGTGGCGGACGCATCCGCAGTAAAGTTCCTGCATTTTCGGCGACCATTTTAAGGCACTCTGGTTACTGTTAGTAAAAGCACATAGGTAAGCTTCCCTTTGATACTAAAAATGTTGTGTAAAGCAACTATTGATAGACAAAACATGTTGATTAATTTATTATATGTTACTTCGAGAGGGTTGAGTCCAAGCAAGTTTTCTACACAAAAAGGGAACTAAAGTACCCAATATTAAATCAGGTCACTATGGCAGAACAATCGTTGGATCCCAGGCACACTATATTCTACATATAAAGTAAATTTGTACAATTTTTACTTTGCACAGAACTACCCATCCCTATTCCTGAACATTTCCATCAAGGAGTCCTGCCTTACAGATACCACAAATCATTCCAATTAATATCATGACATCACCAACGGCCCATCAAGAAAACAGCATAGAAACATATTACATACAGTAGTGCATATTATAGCACACACACTTCTAACACCTTTGATTATAATGACCACGGAACCATTACATATGGAAGTCAAGGCATTAAAGACAACAGTCTGTGAAGTAACAAAATTGAATAGACATTGCAAACAGAGCTGAGGATGGAGAGGGCCACTCACAACACCACAATTTATGCTTTGTTAGATTCTCAGAGGGCACTGAAGGGATAACTCCAGAACTGTTCATAGAGAACTGATTCAAGGCATCACTTTGCCTGATGGTGCTCTCAGATGTATTTGTCATGGAGAGAGCCCATAGAGCAAGTACCCAGATCTCCCCACTGGGTGCACCACCAAGGACATTAATTGCAAAAATCCTCAACTATTGAGATTATGACTCGATCCACTAAGTAGGCAAAAAGCACACTGTACTTTGACAACCATGTCTTTTGTATATTTCCAGACTACATGCAGGATGTGTGAAGGTTCAGCCTAGGGGACCAGCGTTCTGTAAGCTAAGACTCTGGCTCAGAGCTACAAAATTTGATTTCATACTCGCAGGTGACATGAGTGAACTTAGTTCAATGCACTAACAATTGAATGTGAAAGACAGGTTGTTGTAGTTCCACAGAAACTCACCCAATACATAGTTGAAGTGATGTCTATGCTTTTGGGTTACTAACAGTCCCGCAAAAGGTATCCAGGGATGCCGTGCTAATTAGAAATTCCAATTCTGTTCTTTGCAATACCAAACACAAAAACAGCACTAAGAAAAAGACACTTTAACTAAAAAAGTTTATTTCAACAGTTCCGTTCTGATGCTTAGCACCTTTAAAATAACCACACAGAATATTATTAAATGTGCAAAATGTATGTTGTGAACAACAATAAAATTGACATTTCTACCATAGTTGAATCAACTGACAAACTAAACACCCTAATCTACTTCTACTACTTATAATCCTAACCTACTTCTATGCGCTGCAATAGCAGAACATGGAGTAGCATAACTTTCATCTAGAGTTTCTTTGAAGAATGAAGATACTGCATACCTGTTTACAGTGAAATGCTGTATTTATCAAGAGTCAGGATGACAGTGTAACCTGCAAAAGCAAAATACATTTTGCATCAGCTTCTCCCCTCCCAGATTTGGCTCGTTATCAACATAAAGCATCATGCAGCAGCATCTCTGAAGATCTTCTTTTTCAGTATCGTGTGCGATAATCTGAGGTGAAGGACCTCTACTTACAAGAGGTCAAGTGGCAGCCCTTTTATACTGTATCCTATCTAGGGTGGAGATTTCTGATACAACTTCAAGAATGTCTGACATAACATATCTGCATC
Organism: Lissotriton helveticus; assembly: GCF_964261635.1. NCBI lineage: Eukaryota > Metazoa > Chordata > Amphibia > Caudata > Salamandridae > Lissotriton > Lissotriton helveticus. The sequence goes on from NC_136059.1 coordinate 431,293,622, forward strand.
AAGATACAAGTCTTAGACCCATACTTATGATTAAGGCAAAAACATGTCAATTGATACTACATTGTTTTGGTTATTGTTCTTGTTTGACCTTGAGATATAAATAACAAGACACTTGTCCCAGACAGATATCACATCAGGTATTCTTACCAATGTCATTGTCCGAGTGACCTGACACTTTCACAGGTTTTTTGAATGATAAGGTCAGATGTCACCTGCATCAGAGGCAGATATGTCAATGATTCTGTACAAACAGAGAAAATGGAGTCTCTGCCTGGTCAGGATGGAGTCCAGCCTTATAGACTTTACGTCATCCCTGGCTTGTATGTCTGATTTGTGACCTCATATGGGTGGAAACATTTATAGGGATTTATCTAATTCATAGGGAAACCCATGCTCTCAGAACAGTAAGGTTTATAACTCTATACTTGAAATAATTTCATAAAATACACCATATAGCATGAAATAAATATACGTAAATGTAATTAGCCTAACATAAGTGATTATATGAAATAGTGAGAAATATTGCAGCAAACTTTGCATGCATACTTGCTTATGCCTGCAAACACAACAATGCTGGACAGAATGTGGATCAATGTCACACATTCACCCCAGTCCAAAGATCTGGGCCCAAATCCATCGTTTTTCCACTCCACACCACCCTGGGTTAGACAATGGCGATATGCAAATCAGCGCTGACCCTGTGCCCCATGGGAACAGTCCAGTCCGAACTACAAAAGCCATGTCCTTCCTTATACTTGCTTATGCCTTGCATGTTTCAAGCAAAGAAACATAAAACATTTAATATATGAAAGAAGTTATGGTGGTTAAAGAGATTCATGTTGGTCATTAAACAGATCAGGTATGATAATGAAAATGCCAATTAAAAATAATGCAGCTCTAAAAAGAAAAAGCAAAAATGAAAAACAGTCTCTTAAAATGTTATAGCTTCACAACACGGTATCAATCAATCAATCAATCAGAGTACTTGTAGAGCGCGCTACTTACCCGTGAGTGTCTCAAGGCACTGAGATGGGGGGGTGCTTCTACTGCTCGAAGAGCCAGGTCTTGAGGAGTCTTCTGAAGGCAAGTAGGTCTTGGGTATGCTGCATGTGGGTGGGGTGGGTGTTCTAGGTCTTGGCGGCGAGGTAGGAGAAGGATCTGCCGCCAGAGGTTGTTTGTTGGATGCGGGGGACAGCGGCGAGGGCGAGGCTGGCGGAGCGGAGCTGGGGGCTGGGGAGTCTGCTGTTCAGGTAGGCTGGTCCGTCTTCTGGAGTCCTTTGTGTGCGTGGGTGAGGAGCTTGAAGGTTATCCTCTTGTCGACGGAAAGCCATTGTAATTCTCTCAAGGTGGGGGGTGATGTGGCTGCGATTAGTCGGGCGGAGGCGTTTTGGATACGTTGTAGTTGTCATAGGTGTTTAGCTGGGATTCCTGCGTAGAGTGCGTTGCCGTAGTCCAGTCTGCTGCTGACAAGGGCCTGTGTCACAGTTTTTCTTGTTTCGTCGTGATCCATTTGTAGATCCTGCGGAGCATGCGGAGGGTGTTGTAGCAGGAGGAGGAGACGGCATTGACCTGTTCAGACATGGAGAGGGAGGAGTTGAGGATGACTCCTAGGTTGCGTGCGTGGTTGGTGGGTTTTGGTGCTGTTCGCTGTGTGGTCGGCCACCATGAGTCGTCCCAGGCTGAGGGGGTGGGTCCGAGGATGAGTACCTCCGTCTTGTCCGAGTTCAACTTCAGGTGGCTAATCCTCATCCAGTCGGCGACGGCCTTCATTCCCTCATGGAGGTTGGTTTTGGCAGTGTGTGGGTCCTTGGTGAGGGAGAGGATGAGCTGGGTGTTGTCGGCGTAGGAGATGTTGTTGAGGTTGTGGTGGCGGGCCACTTGTGCGAAGGGGTCCATGTAGATGTTGAACAGCGTTGGGCTGAGGGATGAGCCCTGGGAGATGCCGCAGATGATGTCGATGGCTCCGGATCTGACGGGTGGGAGGTGGACGCTCTGTGTTCTGCCGGAGAGGAAGGACCTGGTCCAGTCAAGGGCCTTCTCTTGGATTCCGGCTTCTATGAGTTGTGTCCTTAGAGTGCGATGAAATACCGTGTCGAGTGCAGCCGACAGGTCGAGAAGGATGAGGGCTCATGTTTCACCATTGTCTAGTTGGCGCCTGATGTCGTCTGTGGCTGCGATGAGGGCTATCTCTGGGCTGTGGTTTCATCTGAATCTGGACTGGGATGGGTCCAGGATGTTGTTGTCTTCGAGGTGGTGGGCCAATTGTTTGTTGACTATTTTCTCGATGACCTTTGCCGGGAACGGGAGCAGGGAGATGGGCCGGATGTTCTTGAGGTCCTTGGGGTCTGCTTTGGGCTTCTTGAGGAGGGCGTTGATTTCGGAGTGCTTCCAGCTTTCCGGGAATGTCGCTGTTTCGAAGGAGATGTTGATGGCCTTCCGTAGTTGTGGGGCGATGGCTGCTTCTGATTTGTTGAATACGTGGTGTGGGCACGGGTCTGACGGAGATCCTGAGTGGATGGAGTTCATGACCTTGCGTGTCTCATCATCATTGACGTTGGACTAGGAGGTCAGGAAGATGGCGCTGGTGGTGTTTGCAGGGGAGGTGGAGTCTGGCGTAGTCGGTGCGGTTGTGGTGTTGAAGCTGTCGTGGATGTCAGCAATCTTGCGGTGGAAGAAGATGGCTCGCACAGTTCTTGTGAGGGCGGGATGTCATTGGCGTTGGCGCTGGGGTTGGTGATTTCCTTTACAATGCTGAAGAGCTCTTTGCTGTCGTGTGCGTTGTTATCCAAGTGGTTTTTGAAGGAGGATCTCTTGGCTAATCTGATGAGGTGGTGGTGTCTGCGGGTGGTGTCCTTGTGGGCTGCGTGGTTGTCCGATGTGCATTCGTGGAGCCATATTTTCTCCAGTTTCCGGCATGTGCGTTTGGAGGTCTGGAGCTTGTCGGTGAACCAGGTGGCTCTCTTGCTGGCGTGGTTGTTGGAGGGTCTCTTGAGCGGAGCGATGGTGTTGGCGCAGTCGTCAATCCACTATCTGAGGTTGCAGGCTGCGGCATTTGGGTTGGGTGGGTTCTGGGCGAGGGTGGTGGTCAGCTAGTCTTCGGTGACTTTTCTCCAGCAGCGGCGAGGCAGCTGTTGGGTGCTGTGGTGCGTGGTTGGTTTCTTGAAGGAGAAATGGATGCAGCGGTGTTGGTCCAGTGGAGTTCGGTGGTGTGGTCGAAGGTGGCGTGGGTGCCTGTGGAGAAGATGGGGTCCAACGTGTGGCCCACGGCAAGGTGGGTGGGTGTGGTGACGAGTTGTCTGAGGCCGAGGTTGGTGAGGTTGTCAATCAGGGTGGCCGAGATGGCATCGTTGTTGTTCTTGAGGTGGAAGTTCAGGTCCCCGAGGAGGATGTAGTCCGTGGAGGCGAGTGTATGGGTGCTGGCGAGGTCGGCAATGGAGTCGCTGAACTGAGCCCGGAGTCCGGGGGGGTCTGTAGACGAGTGTTCCTTCGAGGGTGGTGTTGGGGTTGGTGTGGATCCGGAAGTGCAGGTGTTCAGCAGTGTTGAGGGTGTCGTCTGCGTGGGTGGCGACCTTGAGGGTGGATTTGTAGATGATGGCTATTCCTCCTCTGGTTCCGTTTGCGCAATCTTGTGATCTTGTAGCCAGCCGGGATGGCTATGGCGATGTCGGGCGCCAAGGAGTCATTCCACCAGGTCTTGGTCAGGAAGGCTACGTCTGGGGCAGAGGTGTCGAGCAGATCTCAGAGCTCAATGGCATGTTTGTGTGTGGAGTGGGTGATGAGGAGTATGCAGCGGAAGTGGTTGGTTCCTGTCCTTGGAAGTTTGGTGATTCTGTCGCAGGTGAAGCTGCAGGTACGGTAGGAGCAGGGTCCGTGGGTCCGTTTCGGGTTGGCATGGAAGCAGGTGTGGTTTTGCCCTGCATTGAGCGCATGGAGGCTGCTGGCGTCGTAGTGGAGTCTGGTGTTGTGGTGTTCGCGGGGTCCAGGGGTTCTGGCGTTGGGCGCTGTCAAGGCGCGGACGAGCGCAGATGTGCTTGCCTCTGGCGCACCTCCAGCGTGCCAGCGGCATGGCCGTGCTGCAGACTCCATAAGTAGGAAGGTGGGAGGGGGGATCAGCTGGGAGGAGGGTGGGAAGCAGGTAATAGGCGTGGGGGCGGGGCCTCAGGGGAAGCAGCAGCGGGAAGGTGAAGGGAAAGGAAGAGAAGGGGGCGGGGATGCAGGGGTGGCTGCGGGAGGGGGACGGTGCGAGCGGGGACACGGGCAGGCAGAGAAGCAGAAAAGGAACAAAAATACAGGCACAGTAAAAGAATACAAGTAATACAGTAGCTACGTGGTGTGGGGGGCGACCGGCCTTAACCAAGGTCAAGAGTCGCACTCACTGCCGCACAGCGGCCTCCATAAGTAGGGAGGTGGGAGGGGGGATCAGCTGAGAGGAGGGTGGGAAGCAGCCAATTGGCACGGGGGCAGGGCCTTAGGGGACGCAGCGGCGGGAAGGCCAAGGGAAAGGAAGAGAAGGCGGCAGGGATGCAGGGGGCGGCGGCGGAAGGGAGGCGGTGCGAGCGGGGACACAGACAGGCAGAGAGGCAGAAAAGGAACAAAAATACAGGCACAGTAAAAGAATACAAGTGATACAGTAGTTACACAACAGCACAGATCAACAAAACCAAGCCGCCCAGGGGGGCCTCGAACACTGGAGCACTGACACTCTCAGCAACAGTGGGGACGGGCGCAGTCAGATGGAGCTGCACGGTGTGGGGGGCGCCCGGCCTCAACCAAGGTCAATAATGGTTAGAATCATGTGTATGCTTCCAGTCGAATCATAAGTAGTTTTCAATCCTCATCTGAGGAAATCTTGATGTCATCACGTTCATACATGTGGTTGTGTAGGAAATCAGTCAGTAGGTGCTTGTTGTCACTAGCCCACACATTAGATGGTGCAGCAAGTGGTTGCAATTCCAAAGTGCTCAGTGATGGGGAGAGTACTTAATTTGGTGGCTCGAATAACTTCAGTCACTCAAGCAAACTGTTGGACCTGGCCCTTTTTGGCAGGTTCACCCCGAAACTTTTTGCTTTTTCCTAGCCTGTTTCTACAACCTGGTGTTCGTGATTTTAGGCCTTGGCGCACTTTTTCACTGTGGTACAGTGTAAAGTGCGTGAGCTCTCTGTGTATGTATGGTGAGTGACCTGCCCTCCCATAGGAATGAATGGGGAATATGTATGCCCATGGTAGTTCCTGATGTGTGGGGAGTGCAGGGTCGAGTTTGATATGTGCGAACTCGTGAGATTGAATGCAGCGTAATGGTGTATGCGGCATGATTGTGTCTAGTCTAGAAGTGCCACTTTGAGAAGTTGGCATATTTGTGTAATTTGTGCCTGGCGTGTGATTGGCTGGTGAGCCTGGCCCAGAGTGCCAGGGCCTGCTTGTGGATTGACTGTCTGGTTTGAGGGTGACAGGGGCTGCAGAGCCCCAGGAGGTTGTCTGAGTCAGCCCGTGGATGAAAGGCAGCATCTGCTGCCAAGGAAGTGGGTGGAGATAGCACCTGAGAGTGAATGAGGCTGTGCCTGCCTGCCACAATGCTGGCTCCACCTCCCCGCTGGGCGACTGTCACCTCTGTCCCTGATACTGAAAGGACTTCCCTATAACCAGTACTAGCTGGTTCTCACACTGACCCCACAAAGACTTCAAAGACTTTTCTCTGTATAAGAAGGGGCTGTGTCCCCTTCCAAAATGTTCTTGTTTCTGACTTGAATCTTGCCAGGGGCGTGCTGCTGCTTGGGCCCAGGGGAATCCCTGGGCCCTGCCCAGCCCCTGGATATCTGATGGACTTTCCTGGATGCCTGGAGGACTTCTGGGGGACCCCTCTGCCTTGCCTGGGCTGATTGGGGGGACTTTGCTTTGCCCCTTGGAATCTCGGGGACCTTTGGCAGCATGGAGAAGCTGCATTTCCTTTCAGAGAACTTTGTCTTGCTTTTGCCAGGGCTTATTATAGCCTAAAGCGCCTGGAAACGCTTTGGTTGCTGTTCTAGCGCTAGGAGCGCTGTGGATTGGCCTTTAGCGCTTTATGTACGAGTGCCGGTGCCCACCCGGCACCTTTATTTAATTATTTTTATTCATGGGTGCCACCCTATTTATGTAATTGCCTAACGGGTGCTCACCCCGTTTTTATTCTTATTTTGCCAACCGAGGGTGCCCACCCCTCATTTTGCCACTTTTAATCACCGCCGCGGCCCTCGCGCCGCGACCAGGAAGTCAGGCACCGTAGTGCCTGATATGGGGCGGGACTTCCGGTTTCCGGAGGAAGTCCCGCCTGCTGCCGCGCTCTGATTGGCCAGTCCGGCCGGCAGAGGAGAGGAAGATGACGGCGGCCGCTGCGGGGCTCCCGTGACCGAGAGGGAGCCCCGAGAGAAGAAGAGCTGAGGCGGCGGAAGGCGCAGGCGGGGCTCCGTTGTGAGAAGGAGAGCCCCGCGCTGCCCAGCGGAGCCCCGCGCCGCCTGAGGAGAACCGGTGAGTGGGGCAGAGGAGAAGGGAGGGGCGCCGGTACACATTGTCGGTGGCCGCCCCCCCCCAGTAGCGCGAGCTCGCGCTTATTGTCAGTATGAAGCCACGAGGGCTTCAAGGGCGGCTCCGGTTGGCAGAGTGTCGCCCCACCGTTGTAGAGCCACGGAGGCTCAGAGGGGGCATATCTGTTTTCGCTCCCCGTGGGAGCAGAAGAAGCCTAGGGGTGCCGGTTGAGAGGCACAGAGTCAGGGCGGCCCCGATTGGCAGAGTGTTGCCCCACCGTTGTTGAGCCACGGAGGCTCAGAGGGGGCATATCTGTTTTCGCTCCCCGTGGGAGCAGAAGAAGCCTAGGGGTGCCGGTTGAGAGGCACAGAGTCAGGGCGGCCCCGATTGGCAGCGGGTCGCCCCAACGCTGTAGAGCCCTGAGAAGGCTCTGAGGGGGCTTTTCTTTGTGTAGAGCCCCGAGGCTCCCTGCCCACATTATTGTTTCACAAGCCCAGCGAGGCTCAAGGGGGAACAGTTGTTTTCAGAGCCTGTGTGGCTCCAACGTTTGACCAGTGTTTTTAGAGCCTATTTGGCTCCAACGTTTGGGGCACGTGACATGCCCAGAGCCTGTGTGGCTCCAGCAGTGGGTGCAGTTTGCGCCTAAGGGTCAGTGAGGGCCCTGTCGCAGTTTTTATTTCCCAGCTGCCCAGCAATTAGTGGGCAGCTGCGCCGTTTAGGTCTTGGGATGTTCCCAGGTGCCCAGCAAGTAGTGGGCACCTGCACCGTTTAGGCCCCCGACATTGAGACACAGGGCGTCCTAGCCCCAACAATGCTAGTTGGCCTAGGGACTGCCACAGGTGGTGGCTTATGTAGGTTTTGGCGCAATTGTGTGGTTTTTCCTTGCACCTCTGAATGTTTAGGCATCATGTGTCTTTGCGCTATTGAGTTGTGTTTTCTTCCCTGCACCGCTGAATGTGTTTTTGATGCATCATGTGCTTTGTTCTGAACACCGCTGAATGTGTAGGTTTATGCATCATGTGTTTCCCTTTACTACTCCTCTGAATGTATATTTATGCATCATGGGTAATGTGTTCTTTTCTAGACCCCTAAACGCTGTGTGATACTTAGGTGGTTGTCCGTACACCTCTGAATGTTTTTAGGCATCATGTGTTTTCCTTTACTACTCCTCTGAATGTGTTTCATGCATCATGGGTAATGTGTTCTTGTTTATACCCCTAAATGTATTTTATTCTTAGGTGGTTGTTCTTTCTAATACAGGTGGTCCTGGTGAGGTCCTGGTTCCCTGCGTGACATTCTCCTAAGGTGTTTAGGGTTGCGTAGGTGGTACTTAGCTGTTCCCAGTAGTTACTGGATGTGATTTATAACTGTTATTTTGTGCTACAGTGATTTTATATCTTTTATTCTAATTTCTGACAGTATTTCTATTTCTACTAAGTGCTGATTATGACAGTGGCCTATGTGGCCCTGTCTTGTAAATAATCCCTTGTGAATATTGCCCGTGGCAGTTGGCACAATGTACATGTGTGATTTCTCTCTGATGTGGTTTTGACAATACAGAAGTTATTTTTATATAACCTTGTGTGGTGTTCCTTTTGTGGTGTGCCTAGGATGTTGTTGCTGTTGTGCGCTGGCGCAAATGCTTTACACATTGCCTCCGAGTTTAGCCTCACTGCTCGTGCCAAACTACCAAGGGGGTGAGCAGGGGTTATCTTGGCGTGTGACTCCCTCGCCCTGACTAGAATGGTGGTTTCTGCCTGGCTTTGGCGTCAGCCTTAGCCTACCAGAAATAGCCAGTTCTAACACAAACCCTCTGGCAACTCATCAAGGAGTGAAACTGATTAAATTGATTACTCATAATTAGCATCCTGCAGTAGGGACAGATGCATTGCCCGGCATTGTCTCTAGTGTAATTGCAACACTTGTAAGAGCATTTCTAGATCCCGGAAAACTACTGGGGGTTTCTCTAGATTCATACTCAATATGATTTCAACTAGACAGTTCCTACAAGAGAACACAGGTCTTATTTGTGTAGCATTCATTTTCTAAAACGGCAGCATCCAGTTTTTGCTAAGTTCAGAAATCCAAGCATGTCATATATAGTGTGCTAGAGTTTCTCTGCATCAATGTTCAGCTGGATAAGTGTACTCCATGTTATTGATTTCCTTGTCAAATCTGAAGAAAGATGACAATACCACAGCCGATGAGCAGTAGAATGGTTGGAAATCCTCAAAAAGACTAGAGAATAAAGAGTGAACAAATGACGTTTCAGTCCCAAAACTGCGTTAAATCCTGTCACCATGCCAGATCCAATGTTCTTGAAAAGATGCACACTACTAGTTGTTGCTGGGGAATAAAAAATCGTATGTATGATATCAGTGAAGTGAGTTGGGTATTGCACCAGTAACAACTTCAGAAATTTCCAAGCAGTTCTGGATGTCTATAAGTTATTGGTTTCAGCAGAAGAAGTGAAAGGGACTTCATTTTCATAGTAGCACAACATCTAATATGTTATTTCCAAAATGCTTGCCTCTCATACTAATATTAGACCTAGAGAAATGTTATCATTACATGTTGAGGCGGAGGGTACAAGGTTCTTCCACAGCACTGTATTGTTTTAGGAACGATAATTCCATAGAGTTGGCCTGGGTTCAACCCGCAACAAGTAACATTGGTTAACATTAAATAAGAGCCATTGTACAGTTTATGGTGTGTGTGGATAGATGAAGTAGAAGTAACTGATAAGGCACAACTTAACCTTGGCATCAAAGCACTACGAATTCCATGCAAGGACATTATATTACACAGAAGTGTGTAACCTAGAGGATTTCTGCAGCAGGAGGTATAACTAAACACAGGGTCATCTTCATTTAAACACACATAAGAAAAAGGAAACTTTCAAGAATGGAACAGATATGAACTGTGCATTGTTTCATACCACCCAAAAGATTTATACTTCTTGCAGTCATGAAAATGAAAAGTTATTATCGGTAGAGAAATAATGTTGTGTAATGTTCACTAACAGGTGGATTGTCACTAACTGAAAATTGCGTTTCTACCATTTGTTCAGTGCTCAAAAAAGTACGTGGATTATTTTTTAGCCATTTTTTTCTGTGTTAGTATCAATTTATAAGGCTAAAAATAGCTGTTTGTTGGACTTGCTCCTTTCAGCATGGTCATCCACAAACTTTTTGCATTCACCTTCCTGTTTTCTGCATGCATGGTCATATGACTATGTGTAACTGGCAGTTGGTCTTTGTGTATTGGTCCCAGACAGTAAGACAAAGGGGAAGATAAGTGTTGGTAGGATTGGCCACTCTGACTTATCGGAGAACAGGAGCTGTCACCTATCACACTTGAACATCACATAGGCACTGCCTGAGCACTCTAACAATGGGATTGTCACTAATCTATTTTCATCTCAGACAATATGGGACCAAGACAGGGAGAAAGGGTATTTCTGACACCTCACAGGAAGGAACCCTCTAGAAGCTTCCTCCTTTTCTAAGTGGACACCAGGTATACATATTAGACCTCAGAACCCAACTCTTGAGTATTTTTATGGACCTGTGGACTTTGCCAGGAAGTACTGATGCGCTACTGAAAGGACTATCACTCTGCTGGAATGCTGCTGGGAAGGACTCCTGTCTTGCCATGCAGAGCCGCTACCCCCTTGCCTGGATGAGAAGAACTGGGTCCGCATCTCCAAACCCAGTATTCCAGACTAGCTCATAGGGCTAATTGGCAGGTCTGCTAATCAGACACCTCAGGCTTCCAACAACTTTACACCCAGCACATTAACTCTTCCAACTGTGAGTGCCATCTCAGTTCTGGGCACCTGGAAGTCTGATGGAAGTGTTCCGGATGCAGAACCAATGAATCTTCTCTGTGGCACACCTCCCAGAGAACTGGTTCATTGCCTTTGCTGCTTGACGCATCGCCCTCAGAACCGACACATTGCCTCTGCTGCATAGACTTCTTCAATGTGCATTGCCCAATGCAGCCCATTTCAGCTGATGCATCTTTACATAAGGACATTGCCTTGTCCAATGCAGCCCATCAGGACCACTGTCATGAAATGCATCTAAACGCAAGGATATGGCATCATACTTTGCAGCTCCCCGTCACCACCACTGCATGATACATCTCTTTGCCCAGACCTCGCAGCATCTCTGTTGCACGCTGCATCCTCATTACGGGGCTCTGCACTTCTTCCCAACCAGAATTTAGGTATTGTTTTCAGCAGACCTGAATGGGTCCCCACAGTCAGCCCACGCTCCACATCAGTTGGCCTGAACTTGTGACTTTGTCCTTATCAACTTTGATCGAATAATCATAGTTGGTGCTTTGTGCTTTTTGGAGCTATATTCACTGAAATCTTTAAAACTGCATACTTGCAGTTCTACTAAATGGACTATTGTCATTTTGGTCTTGATTTATTTATTAAAACATACTCTATTTATTTGAATTGGTGTGGGATTTTTCTTGTGTTGTATTTTCACTTTACTGCTATTTGAAGTATTGAACAAATACTTTGTGCTTTGCCTCTAAGTTAAACCTGGCTCCTTCATGTCAAGCTACCAGAGGGTTGAGCAGAAGTTAATCTGGGTTTTGCTTGTGAACTTAGCCTGACAAGGGTTGTGGTATATGCTTAAGAAAGGGTTTCACCCCTCTCAGCCAGTAACCCAGTTTCTTAGACTTTCTCATTCAGAAGTTGCAAAGGCACAAAACCTGGTCTAAGTTTTTTGAAGGCCTAATTTCATTGTATTATAGCTTTTAACTGAATCTGGCATGTTGTCATAGACCTTAGTCTCTTTTGAGAAGATCTAATGCTGAAGACATGATATTGTTTTGTAAGTTCATTCTTTTAGAAAGCGTGTGCATGCCATTGTTTAGAACTCTAGAAATTATTACCATTTTATGTATTTATCTGATTCGTTTTTCCTGCAGCTTTATTTTCTGAGTATTTGCTATATACATTATAAATGGCAAATTCTCCTGTTGCTATCAAATCATTTATTTCTAGTGATGCTTGGTCCCAGAAGGAAATCAGAAAAATTCATATTTTCTTTAATTGAGGATACGTGTTCTTTCACAGCTGAAATGATAGAATGTGCTAACCAATGTTGGCACAGTTTTTCCACACTGTATCTGTTAACTACTATATGTGTGTATGAGCTAGTTTGCAGATCAGGACAATTAGCTTTAGGATCACAGTTGTTGAAATGAAAGCAACAGATGCATGGGTTGGAATCAACGGGCCTTAGGGCTAAACCTTCAGACAGGAACTGAGAAGAATTATAAGTTTCATTCTGGATCACATAATGCATTTCAGAATCAGAAATGTTTCTGATTGCCAATAATTGAAGAAGTTAAATTAGCATTTGGTATAGAAGGTTTCTTAAGGCAGTTCATGGTTCCAAACCCCAGACAGGTTGTCAGCTGGATGGCTTTTGTTAAAAACAAAAACTTTCTTTAGGTATAATGCATGCTGAATTCCTCTGAATTTATTGTGGACTTTGTGAAAAATAGAAAGCTGAGGGATTTGACCTTTCTTCACTGAGAAAATAGGAACTTTCTTCATGAAATATGGGTAACTATTAAGAGGCTAGTTCATAATGTTTCTTTTGTGTGTAATTGTATTTTTTCCTCGGATAACTGGTTCTATATATGCAATAGTGTGTATAATGATGATAACAATTCATTTTGTTATAGCTGACTAAATTTAAATAAGGATCTTCATTGTTCAAGGTGGACTTTTCCTGTAAACCAGACATCATTTGTTTTACTGTCTATGTATCCCAGACATTTGAAATAGAACCAGGAATAACCTTGTCAATCATTTAAGCTTTCAACACATATGGTAATTGTAATATCTCAGTAGGTCCCATGATCTGATAAGGAACCTTTTCCCAAGTTATGTCCTTGGGCACAGGATAAACTGTGATGTTTGTAGTGTAGAGATTTCTTCGAGCTCTGTGGGATGAAAAATGTGGCTGCCATTCACGAACAACTGGTTGTGCAATTGTTCTTCCTGGGGCAAAATGTCCATTCAATAGCAGGAGAACATCAATCATCAATGATAGCCACATAATGAAAAGAAATAATTGTTCCGAAAATAGGACCAAGGTGGTATCAAGTATCTGTCATGAAAACAATGATGTCCATGAAATTAGTCTGAATTTCTCTGTGTACCATGTGGCTTATGGTCTAGATTTTGTTGTGTTGTTGTGTTTGAGGTAGGCAGAGATTCGATCCAGGAAGTGATCCAATTGTTGAAATTCTTAGAAAGGCTGTTGCTGTGTTCTAGTCCTTGTCAATTAGACTATTTCAGTTTTGGAAGGCTGGTCTGATGGTGGTTCATGTGTTTTGGACCAGGACGGGTATGCTAAATTTGAGGAGGGTGGGCTCTGTTGAGAAGACTGGTGTCAGCTCGACAATTCTGATATTATTAAAGATGATGTAAATATGGTTCAGGAGGGGTTGGCTATGTAGGTATGTCCCTTAACTGGTTGGGTAAGGCCTAGATTTCTAATGTCTTCAATATTTGTTTTTTTGAGTTTGGGTCAGCGTGGTCTTCCAAATGGAAGTTTAGGTCACTGGTTAGCATGTACTTGCTAGTGTTGAGGGTAAGTGGTGTGTCAAAGCCCATGATGGTGTCGGTGAATTTGGTGCATGGTCACGGTAGTCTGTAGATAAGCATGCCGCCTAGGTTGAAATAAGCTGTGATGTGGAGCTTGAACGACAGGTTTTCCCTTCATAGGATGACGTGTCTGAGGGCAACTGATATTGTTCTTGTTGATGATGATGACTCCGTCTCTGGGCTTGTGAAGTCTGCCTTGCCTAAAGATCTTGTAACTGGAGTGCATGGCTGGCATGATGTCAGTTGCCAATGCACAGTTCAGCCAGGTTTCCATGATGAATATTATGTCTAGGGAGTTTTCCTGCAACAGGGCCAGATCTCTGTGGCATGTTTAGTGGATGAGCAAGTGCGAAGGATTTCAGGACTGTGCCAGAGTGAGAGAGTGGGGTGTTTGGTGCTATTGGTGAGAGTGCTGTGAGTGTTGGGTATGGGTAAGTGCATGAAAACGTGCAGGAAGAACAGGAAAATGCCGTCAAGGTGTTGTGTTGTGCAGTGAGTCAGCAGTGTGAGGAGTGGAGGCCGGGGTTGAGAGCAGTTGCAAAAGGGTAGTGGTGGGAGGGAGGGAGTACCATGGTTCCTGGTGCTGGGCATAGTACAGGCACAAGCATTTGGCACCCCTTGGATTCACCAGTGATGGCCCAATGGTCATGTCTGCAATGCGGCTGTCATTAAATAAGTACTGGGAGGAGGGGTGGACAAGTTTGGGGTAAAACCAGTGATATGATGTGCTACGTAGATGGATGATGGGAAATCCATTGATGCACTTCGGGTGCAGTTGGATTATGGGAAATGAAGTGATGCCACTTCCTGTGCGGATGGATGATGGGCAATCCAGTGTTATCACTTCCTGTGAATGATGGGAAATTAGGCTGAGACCTGCTTCTAACATGATGCCTGAATTCCTAATTTTTTCTGATGGAAACTGTTTTTCCAAACGAATGTGGGAAGACATAGGCTAATTCCTTTTAAATTGCTGGGATAGTTCTAGACCTAGCATTTTAGGGTACTGCCTGAACATTGTGCTGCCAAGTAACATGCAAGTAGGTTAAGGCCCTGAAGTGGGGCAGTTAATTCTGTCCTGTGCGTAAACCCCTTTTTACAAAGAGGACGTAATTATGAGTTAGGCTTTATTTAACACATTTGATAATTATTGGAGGTGTTAACCAAAAATTCATTCCATTTCAGCAGGTCAAACCTTCCAAAATTTAACAGGGGAAATATATACAGTATTTACCATAACATGCAGATTTTGGTGTGTTGAACAGCAAAATATGCATGTTATTCCCCAATAACTTGCGATAGGCTCTATTTGTCACACCCAATAAATAACAAACCACAGGTTATTGTTATTAACCAAGTGTAATAAATAGCACATTTACTTATAAACAGGCCCTCTATGATCCTCCAGTTAACTCATTGGACAACAAAAATCTACTTTTCGCCATTTTCCTCACATTCAACAAAAGTAGGAAAAGTAACTTCACACTATTATTCCTCTATAAATGATCAAACATGGTCTTTCCAGCACCAGAAAACGACATACCAACAATCAACCATAATCACTCTGCTAACACATTAAGACTTGCTTAGACCTTTACACTCAGCTACTTATTTTACTATGTAGTTACTGTTCATACAAAGCACTAATGGTCACTATTCAATCAAAGTCTTCCTGCACTTTGGGGCACAGTAATATGCTGCCAGAGTTAAGTTGATGCTGCCTCAAAATGTTTGTACCAATAGCCTGCCTACAATGCGTTTAGTAGTCCTTCTAGTCTTTCTCTGTAACTAGTTCTATGGTTTTGTAATGTCACGGTTATGGAATGTGTATCCTAGTATGCTGGGGACAGTTGACAGTTCTCAGAGAGCTGTGGAGATGAACAGATATTAAACCTAGTGTTTCCACACTCTCCTGTCCCAGTGTGATCACTACAAAACTGGTGATGAGTTGGTCTGTCCCTCTATCCACCCTCGTGTGCTGCATCCTTGTATGCTATGTTCCCGTTTGTTTAGTTCCAGTTGGTTCCTAGCTGACGTCTTCTTGTCCTTCATTTGTCTTCATGCTGGAAAGACATCCTGGTCTTCAGAGCAGTGTTCAACTGTTCGAGATTTGCCGACGGTGTGCACTCTGCTTCAACGATCCTGTGGATACTCATCAGCCGTCTCCACGACATTTTTTAGATACTCTGCTTCTGCCTGAACACTTTTTTTGCACATTTGCTGATCGGGACAGTGGTTAATCTAACAGTGAGTTTTATTTAAATACGATTTGTGCCTGCGAGTCCTGTGGCTGCGTTGTGCTTATTAGTCTCTGGTAACTCATCCTGCAATGATGATGTAACTGAATGTTCCAGCAGTATTGGTGATTGCTTCGAGCGTTTGTGTATCTAACATGCTGTACTGGAGCGTTCTGCCAAATCTTTGCTTGTGTGCTGGGTCGTGTCATTGTTGAAGTCTTTGCTGACATACTCCTTGTGTGACGTATATACCTAGCTATGCGTTGAAGTGGCTTCGCTCACCTCTCTGTGCCTCTGTGGAACTATCCATAACCAAGACAACTACGCATCATCATCACTTTGAGGGAAGGATGCTTCGGACAACTGCGCATCGTCATCACGTCAAGGGAAGGAAGCTTCATTGTGTTTCCATAGCAACCTTCTTCCTTGATAAAGCACTTGCAAGCACAATTATTTTCAACGCTTACAAGCTTTTTCCTCTGTAGTGTAGTTCCTATATCCCTGATAGGCTCTGCGCATTGGAATAATATACACCATAGTTTTGGGAAATCTTAAAGGCTTGAGAGTCTAGTTTTCCAAGAGCTCGTTGTGATGTAGATGAACGGATGTAAGTAGCCATGCCTGTATTTGGTTATCATGGACAATGCCTAAATAAGGGCTGGATTTCTATGCCTTAATAAGGGCTGTGAATTGTACCTATATAAGGGCATGAATCTGGAAATTCACATGGTCAGCGACTAGCTGCCGCCTCCCCCCCAAACCGGCACCCAACACCCAGAAACGTGGACACGAGACTTCTTTACTTTTTGGAAGGCGGGCGCTAGTCGCCCGGCCGTATTTATTAAGATATGAAATTAAAAAAGGTTTTAATTGCATGATCAACAATTTATACAAAAATCAGCAGGACATTAGATACAAGTTTTCCAACAAGTTTGAGAGCCTGACCTTAACAAAAACTCTAATACATGTTGTTTCCTAACCGAGTCTAACATCCTCATCTTGATTTTTTTACATTTCTGGCCATATGGCAAGGTCACTACCGGTGTCAGGTCCTACAAGCTGCGCCTCCCCTAGAGACGTGCGCATGCGCAGTGTTACCCCGGGAATTGCCCGGTCTACGCCCTGAACTCCATTTACCCACTAAAGGAGGGCCCTTACTCTGCGCCATCCGGTGACGTCATGAGTCCACGCGCGCGGGGTGGCTACCAGCCTAAGGAAAGCGTGAACTACTCCTACCCGCGCTCCTTTGCTTTGCAGCATCCATTACCTTGCCCCTGGAGTTCTAGGAGTGGCCCGCAGGCCCCTCCCCCTGGGCGGGAACCTCCATAGGATGATGCCCGCCCCCTCAGACCTCAAATATGTGCTCACCGATAATGACCTTACCGCCACAGGCCAGCATTGTTAACCGACGATCTGGCCTCCCCCCTCTAGCCCCTACCTAAGGAACCCTCAATCAATCAATCAGGTCATTTGTAGAGCGCACTACTCACCCGTAGGGTCTCAAGGCGCTGGAGGGGGGGGGGTGCCGTTACTGCTCGAACAGCCAGGTCTTGAGCTTCTTCCTGAAGGAGAGGTGGTCTTGGGTCAGGCGCAGATTGGTCGGAAGTGAGTTCCAGGTCTTGGCGGCCAGGTAGGAGAAGGATCTTCCTCCTGTTGTCGCTCTTCGGATGCGGGGGACGGCGGCGAGGGCGTGGTTGGTCGATCTGAGGAGGCGCTTGGGAGTGTAGAAGTTGATCCGGTTGTTGAGGTAGCTCGGGCCTTGGTCGTGTAGGGCTTTGTGCGCGTGGGTGAGGAGACGGAAGGTGATTCTCTTGTTGACCGGGAGCCAGTGCAGATCTCTCAGGTGTCCGGAGATGTGGCTGCGTCGGGGGATGTCGAGGATGAGTCTCGCCGAGGCGTTCTGGATCCGCTGGAGTCTCTTCTGGAGTTTGGCAGTGGTTCCGGCGTAGAGGGCGTTGCCGTAGTCCAGTCGGCTGGTGACGAGGGCTTGGGTGACCGTCTTCCTCGTCTCGGTGGGGATCCACCGGAAGATCTTACGTAGCATGCGTAGGATGTTGAAGCATGACGAGGAGACGGCGTTGACTTGTCTGGTCATGGAGAGGGAGGAGTCCAGGATGAAGCCCAGGTTGCGTGCGTGGTCCGTCGGTTTGGGTGCGGTGCCCAGGGCGGGGGGCCACCAGGAGTCGTCCCAGGCGGAGGGCGTGGAGCCCAGGATGAGGACCTCCGTCTTGTCTGAGTTCAGTTTCAGGCGGCTGGTCGTCATCCATTCGGCTACGTCTCTCATCCCTTCGTGCAGGTTGGCTCTGGCGGTGTCGGGGTCGTTGGTCAGGGAGAGGATCAGCTGGGTGTCGTCAGCGTAGGAGATTATGTTGAGGTTGTGTTGGCGTGCGATGGTCGCGAGGGGGCTCATGTAGACGTTGAAGAGGGTGGGGCTCAGTGAGGATCCTTGGGGGACGCCGCAGATGACTTTGGTGGCCTCTGACTTGTACGGTGGTAGGCGGACTCTCTGTGTTCTTCCGTCGAGGAAGGAGGTGATCCATTCCAGTGCCTTCTCCTGGATTCCGATGTTGCTGAGGCGCTGTACTAGGGTGCGGTGGCAGACAGTGTCGAAGGCCGCGGAGAGGTCCAGGAGGATGAGGGCCGCTGTTTCTCCGTTGTCCATCAGAGTTCGAAGGTCGTCGGTGGCGGCGATGAGGGCGGTCTCGGTGCTGTGGTTCGCTCGGAAGCCCGACTGTGAGGGGTCGAGGGATCCATTCGTCTCGAGGAAGGCGGCCAGCTGTTTGTTGACGGTCTTCTCGATGACTTTGGCCGGGAACGGGAGGAGCGAGATGGGACGGTAGTTCTTGAGGTCGGTGGGGTCTGCTGTGGGTTTCTTGAGGAGAGCGCTGAGTTCGGCGTGCTTCCAGCTCTCAGGGAAGGTGGCGGAGTCGAAGGAGGTGTTGATGATGTCCCGCAGGTGGGGTGCGAGGACAGCGTCGGCTTTGTTGAAGACGTGGTGAGGGCAGGGGTCAGTCGGAGATCCGGAATGGATGGAGTTCATGGTGCGGATGGTGTCTTCGGTGCTGATCGGGGTCCAGGTGCGGAGGGTGGTGGTGGGTGGCGTCGTTGCGGTTGTGGCTTGCGTTGGTTGGTTGTTGAAGCTGTTGTGTATGTCCGTGATCTTGTTGTGGAAGTAGGACGCGAGGGAGTTGCAGAGTTCTTGCGACGGGGTGATGTCAGTGTTTCCGGCGTTGGGGTTGGATAGCTCTTTCACGATGTTGAAGAGTTCCTTGCAGTTGTGTGCGTTGTTGTTCAGTCGATCCTTGTATGTATTTTTCTTGGTGGCGCGGATCAGTTGGTGGTGTTTCCGGGTGGCGAGCTTGAGGGTGGTCATGTTGTCCGTCGTTGGTTCCCTTCTCCAGGCTTTCTCGAGGGCTCGACAGTTCTTCTTGGAGCTCTTGAGTTCGTCGGTGAACCATGGTGTTTTTCTGCTGCAGGATCTGCTGGGTGGGGTTCTCAGAGGGGCGGGTTCGTCCGCGCAGTCGTTGATCCACTTCGTGAGGTTGTCGGCGGCCTGGCTGGGGTTCGCTGAGTTGGCGGGAGGGTGCTGGCTCAGGGAAGCGGTGAGCTGGTCGGCTGTGATCTTGTTCCAGCTTCTTCGAGCAACCTGTTGCTGGTGGTGGAGGATCGTCGTTCTTCTGAAGGTGAAGTGGACGCAGCTGTGGTCCGTCCAGTGGAGTCCTGTTGCGTGGCTGAAGGTGACGTCTTTGCTGGATGAGAAGACGGCGTCGAGTGTGTGTCCGGCGAGGTGGGTGGGGGTGGTCACCAGTTGCTTGAGTCCGAGGTTGTCGAGGTTGTCGAGCAGGCTGATGGTGTTGTGGTCGTTGTTGTTCTCCAGGTGGAAGTTGAGGTCCCCCAGGAGGATGTAGTCGGCGGAGGGGAGAGCGTGCGGGCTGACGAAGTCGGCGATGTCCTCGCTGAATCGTGTGCGTGGTCCCGGGGGTCGGTAGATCAGGGTGCCTCTGAGGGTGGTGGTAGGGTTGGTGTGGATCTAGAAGTGCAGGTGTTCAGCGGTGGTGAGGGTGTCATCGGTGTTGGTCGTGATGCGGATGGTGTCTCTGTGGATGATGGCGATGCCTCCTCCAGTCTGGTTGTCGCGGTCCCTCCGGGTGATCTTGTAGCCCTCTGGGATGGCGATGGCGATGTCTGGGGCTGAGGAGGCGTTCATCCAGGTCTCGGTGATGAAGGCAACGTCGGGGGCGGTGGTGTCGAGCAGGTTCCATAGTTCTACGGCGTGTCTGTGGACGGAGCGGGTGTTGAGCAGGATACACTTGAGGTGGTTGCTGCTGGAGTTCGGCTTGGCGGGAGCAGGGAAGGTCCGGATGCAGGTGAACTTGCAGGCGTGGCAGCTGAAGGGTCCGTGGGTGTGCTTCGGGGCGGCTCGGTGACATCCTGGGATGTGGCCGGTGTTGAGTGCGATGAGGTCGGCGGTGCTGTAGGTTCGTCGGGTCGGCTTCCGTCGGTGGGGGCCAGGGGTCCTGGCGCTGGGCGCGGTCCAGGCGCGGACGGGCGCAGACGGGCTTACCTTTGGCGCGCCTACGGCGCACAATCGGCGCGCCCGCTGCGCGTCAACGCTGCGCGTTCGCACGGTCGCCATTTAAGGCCAAGTGCGCGGGTGGGCGGGTCAGCTGGGAGGCGGGAGCGGGGAGGGAACACAAGGAAAGAAAGGGGCGGGGTCGAAAGTGGTGGCGGGAAGCGGGGGCGGCGAGGGAGGCGGGAAACAGGACAGGGGACGGCGAAACAACACAAATCCAGATACAGACGCTAAACACGGGCAGAAAGACTAGGGGAGACAAAAATACAGCACAAATTACAAGTAGAACGCTAAACACGGGCAAAAAGACTGGGGGATGCAAAAATACAGCACAAATTACAAGTAGAACGCTAAACACGGGCAAAGACAAGAGAAACCAGAGCAAGCACAAATGAAGTCAAAACAGGCAGCGAGGCAGCGCACAGCGGAGGGGCACACTCAGCAGCTGGTGGCCGTGCGGCGCGGGGGTGTCCCACAACTTGCAAATCCCTCTAACCAGGCCCAGATATTGTCAGACCACAAGACATTCCCTTCCTCATTTAAGTGAACTCCGTCCCTCAAGTAATACCTGTCGCCCCAGATACACCCATGAGGTATTGACTGTAACAGGGGGGCTCGAAACAACCTATCCAACCGTGTGTTGATCCTCTTTACCGAGTGATTCAACGCCCTGACCGAATCCCCCCCCCCCCCGCCACTGTAGTCGGGGTATGAGTTGCGACCATACTAGTGTGCAACCCGGGCAAGTCCTGGCCATCCACCCCGCCGTTGAGATAATCTCCTCGATCAGAATGCGCCTTCCCAGTGTGGCCAAATCATTCTCCCCCAGGTGAAGTATCACCACTGACGGGGGAGATTGCCGGCGCGCTAAAAGCCCCTGGAAGAAGCCCCTAAACTGGTTGAGACATAACCCCCCTCTCCCGAAGAACGTGATGTCCAACCCCAGTTGCGCCGCCCTTTTCCCCCTGTCACCTGACATAAATACGCATTCTGCTCGTCTTACATAGGAGTGACCCACAATCCAAACACTTTTCTTCATTGTTTCCTGGCTGCAGCTCCGTGCTGATGTATGTTGTTGGTGCCCGACGACAAATTCCTCCCCTGCGTAACAGGTCTGAGAAACTGTAAGAGAGCGGAAAGAAACCAAGCGTGAGTGCCATGTAATCACAGCATGTCAATTCGTACATAACGTTTGTAGCATTCTGAGGACCATCTCCCAATTGTCTTCACTCTCTCCACTGGGAGGCCCCCCGCCACCGCCTCAGTTGCTGCCCCAATCCTAAAGGAATGAGAGCCAAACTCTTTAGGGTCAAGACCTGCTTTCCTGACCACCATCTCCAATACCCTCCTGAATTGATACCTGGTCAAGGGGTTACCGTCAGCATGACAGAGCAGTGCCTTGCCCGCTGTGCCCACCAGCCGCCCGTGCAATAATTCCACGTGCCTCACTGGGCAGCAAGGGTTGGCGGGGGCCCGTTGGAGGGCTATGGTGTGGCCCCTAGACTCCTGGTCGGTCTTTGACTTCTGAATAGTCACCCACATGGTGTCATCCCTTATCCTCACACTAGCCCTTTGCAAGCCGCCCAGTAGGTCTGACTTGGAACCTGCCACAAGTTCGCTAATTCTCAGCGCCCCATAGAATGCCAAGGAGAATGCTGCCTTAAAAAGAAGCACCTCCCACTCCGAGCTACAAACAGTGTCCAGCGCGCCCAGTAAAGCTGTCAGCCGCGCTAATCCTATGGGCTTTCTCTTATCTTTATGATGGCCCTGAATACGGCGCCAACCCCTCAAAGCCTTATGCACCATAAAGGTATTAGTGGGATCACGCAAGCCCCTAGCTTGAGCGTAGAATGACACCGCTGCCCTATGTCTGTTTGCCGCTGCCACCGAGCGCCCCTCCTTATGCATCCATTCTAAATAGGCCGCAAAGCCATCCTCCTGCGCCCATAGCACCTCCCATTGTTGCCCCAAAAAGGAACAGTAAGACAAAAACGCCCCTTCGTAAGCCGTCTTGGTCCTGGGGGCTAGGCTAGCGACCACGAGGTCCTGTAATCTGGGGCACCAATCTGCCAAAGTACTGCTGGGAAGTGCGCTGGTGAGGGGTCTGCTGTAGGAAGATGCTCCCTGAAAACCTGCATTTTGAAGCGAGAGAGGGAGTCAGCTGCATTGTTCAGAACACCAGGGACATGTTTGGCCTTAAAAACGACATTCAATTTAAGGCACTGCAAAACAATTTCTTTGATCAGACGAAGTATGAAAGGACACCGTGCTCCCTGCTGGTTGATACATTCCACAACCGTCATGTTGTCTGACCAAAACACCACTGATTGATTACATAGGTGTTCGGGCCAGACCATCAATGCCACCCATATTGGGAAGAGTTCCAGGAAGCCAATATTGGTGGTCAGACCCCATGTTCGCCATACCTCCGGCCACTGTTGAGCGACCCACCTGTTCCCTAGGATGGCGCCAAAGCCCACACTACCGGCAGCATCCGTCCACAGGCCCAACTCTGCTGATGTTGTGAGCGGGCCGGGCCAGACCACCCTGCCGTTAAAATCCTCCAGGAATGCCATCCATATAAGCATATCCTGGCGAATTTCAGACGATAGCCGAGTGCGGTGGTGCTTCTCCCTCAGCCCCTTCATTGCCTGAGCAATGGAGCGAGAGAAAGGGCGAGCCATGGGGATGATCCTCATTGCGAAGTTCAATTGCCCTACCACCTCCTGTAGTTGCTGCAGGGTGACCTTATCTTTCCGTAGGCATAAATGTAGTGCTGTTTTGAATTTGTCCACCTTGTCCCTAGGCAATCTAAAACATCCCTCCACTGAATCAATCTCAATGCCGAGGAATTCTAAGCAGGTGGTCGGGCCAACAGTCTTCCCGGGCGCAAGCGGGACACCAAAAGCCCGCATGAGCACGCAAAATTCCTGCAATGCCAGTGCACACTCCTGAGATCCCGCTGTACCCAGGAAGAGGAAATCATCCAAATAATGCATGACCTGCTGATGGCCCGTCACTTGTCTCATGGCCCATTCAAGAAAAGAGCTAAACATCTCAAAGTAAGCACAAGATATAGAACAACCCATGGGCATGCATTTATCCATGTAGAACATATCCCCAAAGGTAAAGCCCAAGAGATGTTGATCCGCTGGGTGTACCGGGAGGAGGCGAAAGGCTGATTCTATGAGGCAAAAGAAGGGGGTTCCCCAATGGGCTTCTTATTGGATGTTGGCGGGTTGAGGGGGGAAGAAAGACTGAACAAAGACCAAAGAACAAACCCCGCCAGTGGATAGTGTGGTCCCAAGTCTGGGATCCTAGTGTACATGGGGCGATAAACCTAGAAGTTGGTACTGCACATTACAAAATTATCATAAATCAATTATTCGTAAGAGACAGATTTTAGCAAATATATAAGTATTTTTATTTTAGTGTAGAAAGCATTTATGTACATCCATAACACATAATTATTTTATAAATATAATACACATGATCAATTTGAAAGCAAATACAAATTTACAAAATTACATACTCATTTCGAACCTACCCAGTAACATTTTCATACTTCAATCATACTATAAAAGCTGATTCTATGTCTGATTTCACCATTAGCGCCCCGGGCCCCGTGGCCTGTAATAAGTTAACAGCCTGATCAAAAGAGGCGTACGTAACGCTACAGATCCCCTCATCAATGGCATCATTCAGTGACGCCCCCCTAGGTGCTGACAGGTTGTGGATCAATCTGAATTGCCCTTTCTCCTTTTTGGGGACAACTCCTAATGGGGAACACACAAAATTAGGTACCGGCACTTCAGTGAAAGGGCCAGCTATCCTGCCTAAAGATAGCTCCTTGTCAATTTTGGCGGCCACCACAGCTGGATTGTGTTTTACCGACAACTGGTTTTTACAGTGCGCGCTGCCTGTGTATCCCGCTGCCGGGATCCTAAAGCCTTTAGAAAAACCTTCTTGGAGTAGGGTGGCCGATGTGTGGTCCGGGTATCTGTTCAACCATGGAATCATTGCCACCACATCCACTGGAGTGGGGGGGCCTAACCGGTTTATCTTACAATGGCTTTCCCCTACCCCTCTGTCCCGTGTTTCCCTGCTTGGACCTACAGGCAGTTTCTGGATGAGAGGGGTGACCACAGGAGGAACATGCATGTCTAAACTTACACGCGCCCCTTGTGCAGGTGCGCCCATTAAAATCCCAGCACACCCCTTTTTTCTCCGCCCCACTGGCCCTGAACTTCCCAGGCACCTCACTCGTTTGGGGGGGCCGAAAGGGCTGTTGAGGTCTAGCAGAGAACACCTTGACTGAACCGGAGAACTGAGGGGGGGTGCATTATCCGAGAACTGTTTATGCCAAGACATGGAGTCCACCGTGTCCCATGCCAATGTTCTATTAAATTCCAATGCTTTCCTGAAATTCACATCATACCCTTTCCATGCCTCCCCAGAATACTGTTCACTCCACCCCACAATCCTGCTCGAGTAGCATGCCAATGGCGCCTGTAAATCTGGAGGTCGTTCAGCTTTAATAGCAGTGAATACAGCCCAAGCCTTCATCCAGTTGATCAGAGTTTCCTCAACCCTAAATCTAGCACACTGCACCCTCCATTCGCTTGGGTGCATCCACTCCTTCAGTGTTTTCGCATGCTCCATTTCCCTATTATCTAACAACAAAGAATAAATATAAACATATTTATCTGCCCAAACCATCTCCTTCACAGCTAACGACACATGCTGAGCCAAATTCTCACTCCTGGAAGGTAGAACACCGTCCCCCAAGAGCGGCAATGCCACTTCCTTACCAAGTGCGGGCACCGGGGCCGGCTGCCCATCAGGGGAAAGGGGGGGGCGACGGTCGCCGCGCCGCCATGCGTGCGGGGGGGCCGAGGGCCCCCCCTTTTCATAAGGAATCTAAATCAATACACAACACCCACTCCACTTTCGTATGTACGAAGTTACTAAATCCTAAATATGTTAAACATATCTAAAATACATCTACACACGAAGGGCTAAAAACATGCCCAAAATATATTTGTAGAATGCATTAGAACTGGTTGTAGGCATAGAAAATGCATTGGTGCTGTACATATTAAAGCAATGTTTCATTCTAAGCAGATGTTGACATTTGAAATGCAAATTCGAATGAACCATGAAAATATACATTTATGAAATGGCAAGTAAATACAGAAGAAAAAGGCTGAAACCATTTAATTTCAGATTACATAATCATTTGGGCATAGATGCATCAAGGTAAAATCCACTCGCAAAGGGGCAGCTTCTCAGAATCTGCCCCTTTGCGACGGGTATTTTTGCATTTGGGATGCATCAACCCAAATGCAAAATCGCAAATTAAGAAATCGCAAAATTGCGATTACTTGCATTTAAGGAATCTCAAATTGAGATTCCTTAAATGCAATGCATTCAAATTTAAAAAATAGCGATTTCGCTAATAGGGATCGCAAATTACCATGAAGTTGAACTTCATGGTAATTTGCAAAAACTTTGAAAAATGCACTAAAGTGCAGTTTTTAAAGTTTCATGTTGCGCACACACATGCCCTGTAGGGGTGTCTACACCTTTGAATTCGCATTCTCAATTTGCGATTCGCTAATTGCTATTCGCAAATTGAGAATGTCTTCCCACCCATTCATTCCTATGGGCCTTTAGGCCCATAGGAATGAATGGGGAGGTATTCCTTAATTGCGACTCGCAATTTGCGACTCGCAATTAAGGAATTTTAAGAAATCACTATTTTTTTAGTGATTTCTTCATGCATTGCATTTTACTATTCCTTAATAGCGAATCGTTATCCGTTGGCATGACTGATGGGAGCGTTTGACAGATGTCTAGCACGCATTCTTCACCGCAAAGCAGGCAGCGTAGAACAGGTAAGATGCAATCTTGCCAGATTGGTCTGAAAGACAGAAACCATGTGGTATTTAATTTTGGTAGACCTGGTAAACCCAGAATTTGAACGATGCCCTCACGACACTTCATCTCCAATAGAGCTCGCTCAATGGTGCTTGGAGTGGCGTTGGATATTTGGCTTGCCATATCGTAGCAGTAGTAGCAAAAAAAAGGACCCATGCAACGAGTCCAAAAAGCAGTGGCAGTCCGCCAAACACAGAGTGCACAAAGTTGGGAAGTATTCTGAGGACTGCTTGAAAAGGTGCTATCAGTCCTGAACATACGTACTTAAATAGATGTACAATACAGCTCATATCAGACATGTTTAAGACACGATCCAACATTTTTGAGAAATGTATAGGGCAGTTTGTATTCAAAAGGGCATGTATCTCGGCGGAAGTCCTTGCGACTTGTAGATCATAGGTTTCTTTGGCCGAGGTCAGTGACACAGATTTTTGCAAAAGAATGGCTTTCATTCTGCTTAGAGTGTCAATTCATATAGAAGAGATGTTCAGTGGAGGCCACAGAGGCAACTCCCTGGCTGTCTTGGTTTGTAGAAACAATACTTGCATACAGCAAGTGACCCTGGATGACACAGTTACTAGATACAGAATCGCTGGCAACATGCCACAGCAGCTGTGATCTTTCAACATAAGGTAACTCCCGTTAGAAAGTATTCCAAAAATTGGATTAATCACTGCAGCCGATGAACCTAGCAGGTGACAGGATAAGTTTGTAGAGGAACCATCTCAGGCCCCGTGTAAATTAATACCCTGACAAAGGAGAGAACCGCTTAGTGCTTTTTCACAGTTTGAACTGCTAAAAAACACTTCAGGTTCATCTGTGTGTGTATGGTAAATTCCAGGATGTCTTGATGTATTCTTTACCCAACCTTTCATATCTGCCTGCTGGTATGTTATTTAGACAATAGTGAAAATGGAAAATTGTAAAAGGAAGAGTGATTTTATCATGTATGATCCACTCAGTAGCTGGCTTTTATGCCACTGTGATTGGTAATCTTTCCAGTTTTTCAATGCTCAGCACCGTATGGTCTGCTCCCCTTTGTGCCAGTTTGATCTGTTTATCAGTGAGATTGAATTCTGAAAACAGTGATGTAGTATTGATTAAACGCCAAGGTAAATAGCCTGCACGCAAGTTTTGTACCGTCCAGCCTAATAGCATGATAGAAAATAGCTGAGACTGACCATGTTGCAACATGACCAAGTCTTGTTCCATGATGTCTATGGCAGAAGACACAAGGCTGTCCAATGAATATATACTGGACAACAGAGTCATTAACCCATTGTCTACTACAGAGAGAGACTTCTCTAAATTAATACGATCAATTTCTTGTATTCGTTATGCAGGTTCTGCTTGGGTAATCTTCCATAATTCGTTATATGTAGCATATAAACTGGCATATATGAAATGTTTTTGACACAGTTTTCTTGGTAATAGCAAGAATTCCGTAAGGTTTGCGCCATCTTTAAGTGAGGATAAGTGTTGTTTTATATCCTCAAATGTAGATTTCTGTCGGCAATCAAGGCATAGTTTCCCTCACTGTATGTTGTACCTATACCAGGATGCTGTCTTTCAACATATCTTGGGTCTGGCCTATTGACAATGAAAGCCTGTGTTTTGTTCAGGAATCGATCTTGACAGTTGTTTGTGTCTGTGGGCCAGAGCAACCATTTTTTCCATTCAGGATTTGATCTGTTGTGATGCAAAATATTATGTACGTTGACCTCCCCCCATGTAGTGCTATTATTAGTAGGTACAGGAATGGTAGGTGTGTTCATGTCCTTGATCTTGGCTAACCCAAGGCAGGACGTTTGTTGGACAGTGTCATTCAAAAACATAATTTGCTCAGGGATGATACAGGCTCTAAACAAAGCTTCTACCCCCTGCACGTGCCAATCTTATGTACCCCAGACAGATTTTGTCTCAATGTTGTCTTTCCAAAAGTCAAAACCCTGTCTAGACAGTTGGGCAATAAAGGGTGCAGAATAAATCTGTTTCATATTGGTTAACATATTTTTCGTTCCTATCTTGTTTACATTTATAAAGTAAAATAATTCAGCATTTGATAAATTGAACTCTGAAAAATATGGAAACGTCATTGCAAAAGTTTTTGAGCTACCCTTTGGAGGTGTAGGACAATGTTCCCATTGGTTATACACATATACATTTCTAGGTATTGTAGATGTGTGCAAAAAGTTATGACCATAATGGTTATAGCAATACATTTGTTTATAGTCTGATGAACCCTCTAAATATTCATGATGTGTGAATACTGCAGACATTTCTAGATCAGACATCATATTATTAACAGTCTCAAAGTCCCAATCATCAGAAAAGGTACCAGAGTTAATAAAGTCACTTAATGAAATCTTGAATAAGTGTGGAATCTTCAACAGCTCTGATGGGCCAAAAATGTAATATTCAGTTCTGTACCACACTATACCATCTGGCATAGGAACGGCTGTGATGTTCACTGCTGACAAGTCTCTTTGTTCACTATGGAATGATTTGTGTGGCTGGAGAAGTAAGTTCATTCTTTTACTTGCTGTGTCCATTTTAGCATATCTTCCATTTATCAGCATACCCAAAGTTATTACCAGAGCTAACCAAAGTAAAAAGAGGAACATTCCCAAGACAATCCATAGTTCATTCCATGGTGAAACCAGATACGTTTTTTTCAGGAAATGAAAAAAGTCAGTTGTTTGTTCTTTGAAAGTTCTTTTTTCTGGCATTGTTTCATGTTCGCTGGGATCCTCAGAAAATGTATCACAGTTAATGAAATAACCAGAGGCAGTTCTGTCAATGGTTGGAATTGCATCCGGATTTGCTGGAATCGCTGGAACCACTTGATCACTTGTTACTTCGTTGTAGATGGGTGAATCAGAAAGAACTGTTATTTGGGTCTCAAGAGGAATGAGTTCCATATCATTGTTGCTTAGTCCTTCATTTCTTACTGTAGAATGTTCAAAGGTGATGAGTCTCTCAGTTTGAACCTCTTGGAGTGTAGCTAGAGGAGTGCGTCTGCTACATTGTCGGATTCCACTTGGCCTACTGCTTACTATCGGCCACATAGTATGGTTTGAACAGGTCAATAGACACGAATCTTCTTTCCTTTTCACCAGCAAGGGGCGGCAGTAGTACTGTTCTTGATACGTGCATTACTAGGACATATACTGGTAGTCTGTAAGAAGGCCCAAATTCCTTTTTGTCCGCAATCTTTTCTCTTACTAGATCACCAAGCTTTGAGATTCAGACAGGCCTTGCTGGGATGGTTATTTTTTCCCCAGTGGTGGTTGGCTTCAGGAACACGTTGGTTTGTTTTTATCATAGTTCATTTAAGTCCTGTAAAACAGCCAAACGATCTTTGATATCAAATTTCTCATTTTCCACCACTGTTCCATCACAATCAAGGTCCGGAACCAACATTCTTGTCCCAAATAGGACATCATATGGAGTGACACCCCCTAGAGAACTTCTTGGCAAATTGTTAAGACTACGTTGGACCCCATAAAGATGTTTAACTCACCCATCACCCAAACCTAATACTCTAGCTGTTATAGACTGCTTTATGCCTCGGTTTTTTCTTTCCACAACAGGATTTCCCTCAGGATGGAATGGAGAAGAATACCGCAATTCAACGCCCAAACTTGCCATGGCCTCTTTGTAAGCTCGAGAGATAAACACAGGGCCTAGGTCAGAGTGTAGTGTGCCTATTGCGTATGTGCAGATAAAGACTCGCAAATCTTTTATAACAGTTCGAGCATCAGTCGAGCACTGAGGCCACATCCAAAGGAACCTTGAACACGAGTCCACTGCGACCATGATATATTCATAGTTGCCATCCCTTTGTAAGGGATTGCAGTGGTTCAGGTAAACACAAGCTAATGGTTTATCTGAAATCAACAGGGACGTCTGCGCAGGATGTTTCACAGTAGAGACTTTCATTTTTTGGCATGTTTCACAGTCCAAGATATAGTTGCTGGTCTGTTTCCTAATTCCGGGCCACCAGTATCATTGTTTTAATAATAACACTGTGGCGGAAACACCTGTAGGAGCAGAGGCAAGCCCTTCATGTGCTGCTAGGATCAGTCCTAATCTATGTTCCATGTTTGGTATTACCCTATCCCCAACATTGTTTACACCAGTTATATATGAGTATTTGAGTGGAAACCCGTTAGGTAGCGCTGCACTGCTGCCTTTGCTTGAAGCATTGACAGCCAGTATTATTTCATTGTCTATTTTTGTTTTTGAATAAGTGATTGTAGTTATGGAAGCCATTTGCACAGCCCCTTTCACGGCTTCATCAGCCAGTGAATTCCCTTCATCGTGAACGCCATCACGTTGATGACTCACTCTGTGTATCACATGAGTGTTTTGTAGTCCGTTTCGGAACTGAACAACTTGTTCCCAAAGTGTTTCATGCTTGATTGTGCCACCTTTTGCATCATTGAAACCATTTTGCAGCCAAATCTGTAAATATTGATTATATGATTGTAGAGTGGGGAATTCGCCATCCGTATTTTCAAGTGCCAATATGAATGCTTAGAAAATAAAGTGATCTCACCTGCGCTCCTAAATATTAAATCTCATCTGTATTTAGTATTCTAAATGCAAACAAATTCTACCACAAATATTTAAGGTACAGTTCAAACACAAGAGTAACCAACGTCCCTGGTTACAATATTTACAGTTAATATTCCTCAAATCCTGGAAATATCAAAAGGGCCACCACAATAGTAAAGTGTGTCCAAAAGCAATAATCCACAAATTTGTTGATAATCGTAGAATTCTTCTTTATTCACTGGGAATCTTGAAATGATGTATACAACTTCATTCAGTCAACAGCCAACACGTGTTTCGTCTGGCATATCACAATAGCCAATGACTTCATCAGGGCTGTTATGTAAACATTAAATAAACAATAATCAGTAATTTGTCCTACTACATTTAAATTACTAGCAACAATAAGTAGGAAAGAAAAGCTCAATACAGAACTATTTCAGTACCTATATTATAACCAGTGATTTTATGAGGAATAAAGTAAGAGAGAAAGTTTCTCAACGCCACCTTCATGCACACCCATTTGGTACGATAAAATATATTATGAAATCATAATCACCTCTCTTTATAGGTCAGGTTAATCATAAGAGGGCTGTGTTTAATCCCTTTCATTCAATTCTGCTCATCCTTTTGTTCCCTATATAATATAGGAAATTATTAAATTAAAAAAAAAAAATGTTAGTTTGACTCCACTACCATCTTCTACTGTCTCCGCTATATTTTAGAAAGACAGTCTATTCAGTTAAATCGAACTAGACCAAGGTGTAAGAAATCACCACTGTGGTAATCAAATTATACGGTGCACATCCTCCTAACTCACCAAGTCAAGTCTTTTCCAACAACTCCCAACATATACGTTAGAGAAATATGGTGAACTCGGCTGCACGTCACTATTTAATCTCTGTAATATATGAGTAACAAGTGTCAGACACTAGAATATCTAAGAAGAAAAAAACGATATTTGTCCCAAATAGACGGTCTTACCCTTTCTCATAGTTACTTCCACTATATTAGGGAGTGATTTCAAATCTCAATAACACTCGTATCTGTAAAAAGTGATAAGACCATATCGTCTCTAACAACATTAGTCTCTACAGTCGGTACTAGTGCTTGTAGTAAAGCTTAATATCAATACGTTACTAACCTCCAGTGTTATCTCTTAGGTCTCAATTATCTGTCAAGGTAGAGAATATAAAGCGAAACTTCAGTTTATCTGTTCAGCCTACCCTATGCATACATTATTATCCTCATTATGCATCCAAAAGAAAATACGTTGAAAACTCACCAAATATCTTCATTAATGCGTAAAGTCTATTGTATCATGCGGAAAACAAAAACATGTACAAAAGTAGGTATTAATATTCATCCACTTTAAATAACCAGTTTACTTCAGTAAGAATAACCCGAGTTATCTCACTCACCAAAGGATAGCATATCAGCGTCTATCAGGAATCTGGCGTGCAGCACAGTCGCCATATTAGAGCGTCCTTAAATACTGTTTTGTCATGAGCGCCATCTTGTAATGGTAAAGTTTTTGCAAAACGTTTTTTTATTAACCTATTAATAGGTATTATTTAAATATAATCATTTCAATATATGAGGTCAGTATTCTGATCTTTACTGAGCTCAAGTCTTTCAATAAATGATCACGTTTAACTCTGATTCTATAGTACTCGATATATCGGTTTTAATATCATTCAGTAATATGTACTCGTTCGTTTTAGGAGAAAGTGGACAGGTCTAAAATAAAAAAGACATATACCGGAATACCGGTGTCTATAAAATCTCCGTGCATACAATTCAAATTGCAATATTATGACTCTTTCCCCAAAAAAAATTCGTGAAAGATCACCGCAGTCTCGAACCTCCTATTCTCGAATCTTCACTAAGTCCATAACCACGTTATCCTCCTACTGCTTGTGCCATACGGAGGATAAGGGTTTATCTCTGTATGTCCACAAAGCTCAGTATTATCGGAACAATACGTACCATGAATTCCATTTTAAGGAAGAGATAAAGGAAAGAGACAGTAAGGTTCAGGTAGAGTCAAAGTTAGAGTAATAACCCATATTCAACAAGTGAGTCTAATTTACCAAAAGATTTAGGAAACATTAGAAAAGAGAGAAGATTTTCATTATATTCATGTAATATTTTTCTCCAATACATAGTCAGTTATATAAATCGCTAATCATCAACAATCCATTCTATTAATCTCAAATTGCACATATATATATATATACACAGGGTGTTTCTAAAACTTTAAATTAACGTGCACATGACCGTATGTGCCTAACAGACAATCTATGCATTGTTATTACAGAGGATCATTAACTGCATAAATAATCCATCACGTATCTAGGTCAGTTGCCTAAAAAGAATTGTAGTTCAGAATCTAAATTAAGGCCATCCTCAACAGCTCTCAGTTTCATTATCCACATACATTCCCTACGGTGCACAGACATAATATCGACTCCAAAATATCGTTTGGACAGAATATCGAGTTTTAAATATCGTTTGGACAAAATATCGACAGGACAGAATATCGACAGTCAAAATATCGTTTTTAAGGTAAGTGAAGTAATATCGACTGTAAATAATATAGAAAGTGAAAATATCCAAGTATATAATGTAGATAGTAAAAAATATCGTTTTTTAAATAATATTTAATTATTTATAGTGTTTTTATGTTATAATATGTGTGAAAAGTGTCATTTTATGTTATAATTATTTTTAATTAATGATTTTTTTGTAATTATTGTGTAATTTTATTCTGTAGCGGGTTGTGGGTTTATAGGGGAATAGGGTGGGAAGTAATTTAATTATAATTAATTAAATATGTAAATTTATTAATTGGTAGTAATAATTAATTAATTGGTAATTAAATAATATTTGTTAATTATTTAAAATTTAATTGGTAATTAATTTAATTTAATTGATTAATTGCTAATTAT
Source organism: Lissotriton helveticus (assembly GCF_964261635.1). Taxonomy (NCBI): domain Eukaryota; kingdom Metazoa; phylum Chordata; class Amphibia; order Caudata; family Salamandridae; genus Lissotriton; species Lissotriton helveticus. The sequence goes on from NC_136059.1 coordinate 431,327,022, forward strand.
GTAAATTAAAATAATTTATTTCCTGTAGCGGGTTGTGAGTTTATAGGGGAATAGGGTGGGAAGTAATTTAATTATAATTAATTAAATATGTAAATGTATTAATAGGTAGTAATATTTAATTAATTGGTAATTAAATAATATTTGTTAATTATTTAAAATGTAATTGGTAATTTATTTAATTTAATTGATTAGTTGCTAATTATGTTAAATTAAAGGGGTATTTTTAGGGTTCAGGGTCAGTTTTTGTTTTTTGGGTAAACGGGTATTTTTAGGGTTCAGGGTCAGTTTTTAGTTTTTGGGTAAAGGGGTATTTTTTGGGTTCAGGGTCAGTTTTTAGTTTTTGGGTAAAAGGGTATTTTTAGGGTTCAGGGTCAGTTTTTAGTTTTTGGGTAAAGGGGTATTTTTAGGGTTCAGGGTCAGTTTTTAGTTTTTGGGTAAAGGGGTATTTTTAGGGTTCAGGGTCAGTTTTTATTTTTTGGGTAAAGGGGTATTTTTAGGGTTCAGGGTCAGTTTTTAGTTTTCGGGTAAAGGGGTATTTTTAGGGTTCAGGGTCAGTTTTTAATTTTTGGGTAAAGGGGTATTTTTAGGGTTCAGGGTCAGTTTTTAGTTTTTGGGTTAAGGGGTATTTTTAGGGTTCAGGGTCAGTTTTGGGTTTTTGGGTAAAGGGGTATTTTTAGGGTTCAGGGTCAGTTTTTAGTTTTTGGGTAATGGGGTATTTTTAGGGTTCAGGGTCAGTTTTGGGGTTTTGGGTAAAGGGTTTTTTTTAGGGTTCAGGGTCAGTTTTGGGTTTTGGGGGTACAGGGGTACAGTGTAAAAATAAAGAAAAATTAAATTTACATTAATTTAATTTAATGAAATGAAATTAAAGTAAATTATATTAAATTAATTTTAAATAATTTAAATTATAAAAATTATTATATACTTACCAATACTTACGTTGTAATGGTAGTGCGTTGTAAAAGTTGCGTTGTAACGTCATATATCCACTGTTGCACTCCTTGGAGTGGGAATAGTAATTTTAACCCCTACGCTATCCAACGCTTTCCCTACTGTTGCACCCACTGGAGTGGGAATAGTAATTTTTACTCTATTGTATTTGTACGTTAATAATATTGGCTATTATTTAATTAAATTTTGTTACTATATATATATATGTTTTAAGAAATATGATTAAAAAAATATTATTTTTTTACTTTCATTAATTATTTAATTATTAAAAGTTATTTTAAGTATTGTTAAGTATATTTTAGTAATTAATTTTTTATATTAATGTAATTAAACATTGTTTTTATTAAAGTCGATATTTTTTACAACAATATTTTTGTAAACGATATTTTTAACTCAATATTTTTGTACTTACCTGTTTGTAGATAGAAACTCGATATTTTATCTCTCGATATTTTGTCAACGATATTTTTGTTGGTCGATATTCTGTCCCTCGATATTATTTCAGTGATCCATTCCCTACGTCGCAATTGAAGGGTTCTGTCCCCTCCACTCTTATTTACTTTCACAACATCTATACCATGGTATTGAAATTGGTGTTTGATCCTGTCATTTTGGGTCCTAATGTAATGGGCAGCTATAGGGTATCTGGTATCCCCATTTTTCAAAGCCCTAAAGTGTTCCATCATCCTATCGCGTAGTCTTCTAGTGGTACTCCCCACATAGATTTTGGTACATGAACATACAATTACATAGACTACATACGTAGATTCACAGTTAATAAAAGAGTTAATTTTAAAAGTACCCATTTGATTGTAACTGAACTCTTTTATTCTCTTAACTGCCCATCTGCAAGCACCATATTCACCACAGTAGTGAAAGCCTGACGGCTGTTGGCTAAGCCAATTAGGTTTTTCAGGTGTATGATAATAGCTGGAACATAGTTTATTAGATAAGGATGTTCCTCTCCTATATGTAATACTGGGTCTAACATTCAACATCTGATTAATATCAGGGTCACTCAACAATAAGTGCCAATATCTCTTAAGAATCCCAGAAAGTTGATGACTTCCTTCACCATAATTCGTCACCAATCTTATCAGATTCTTTGTGTCCTGTTTCGCATGAGGCTTGGGTTTGGGTTTAAGTGTCTCAGATCGTGAGATATTCCTCACTTTTTTCATAGCTGTGTAAATAACCCGGTCCGAGTATCCACTGGCTTTAAATCTACTAGTCATGTCAATTAAATTGTTGTTAAAATCTAACTCTTCTGAACAGTTTCTACGTGCCCTTAACATTTCTCCATAAGGGATGGAGTTGATCTGACATGCTGGGTGGCAACTATCAGCTGATAGAATCGCATTACAACTGGTAGCTTTACGAAACATCCTACTACACAATTTGCCATTCTTAATAAATAGTTCCACATCAAGAAAAGTTAATTTTTCACAGCTGTATTCTATCGTAAATTTCATATGTACCTGATTGTTATTAAGGTAATCAAAGAACTCCTTCAGTTCTTGTGTAGTGCCTCTCCAAATCATCAAGCAGTCATCAATGAATCGACCCCAATAATATAGGCGGAGATCCACTCCGCCTCGAACCAACCCATAAATAGGTTGGCAAAAGACGGAGCAAATCTGGAGCCCATCGCACTCCCATGTCTTTGTTTGTACCACTTATCTTTAAAAAGAAAGTAGTTATTTTCTAGAACAAGTCTTGTCATTTCTAATAACATCACGGTGTGTTCATATTGCTCAGCTGGTCGTCTCATTAAGAAACTTTCTACAGCTTTTATCCCCAGATCATGATCTATATTGCTGTATAACGAGACAACATCTAATGTTACAAGAATCATACCGCTTACCCAAGTTATATCATTCATAAGGTTCAAAACATGCCTGGTGTCCTCAATATGGGATGGCAAATTGTGTACAAATGGTCGCAAGTAAACATCTATAAATTGTGATAATCTTTCAGTAGGTCCATCTATTCCGGAGATAATAGGCCTCCCCGGTGGTTTCTTATTGTCCTTATGAATTTTTGGTAAACAGTAAAAGCAAGGTGATCGTGGAGAGGTAATTTTCAGATATGTATATTCATCAAAATCCAATAGTGATGTATCATACCATGACTTCAGTTTGTCATTAATAAGAGAAATAGTCATGTGTAGCGGATTTGTCGCCACTTTCTCATAATAATATAAATTATTCAATTGTGAAAAGACCTCATTTTCATAGTCAGTAATATCCTGGATAACTATGTTACCCCCCTTATCAGCCATTTTAATGACTATATTAGGGTTCATGGTCAGTGTTTTCAGTGCTGTACGTTCTTTTTGGTTAAGTTGTTCCTAGTAAGATATCTTTTGTTATTTCTAATATCTCTTTTAATTAGTTTGTCAATATCCAGATTAACTGCCTTAAAGAATGCATCAATTACATTGCCCGAGGATAATTGTGGGGTCCAGCGAGACTTGTTTCTCAAGCCACTCGGTTCAATAGTAATCTGATTAATCTCTAAATCCATTAATAATTTCGACATAGTCACTGGGTCATCTTCACTCTCTGTAAGTGACAATAACAATTTAGTGTCTTGCACATTTTGGATAGATAAATTAGAAAGGTCAGGTCTATTTACAGAATGAGATACTTTGGGATGATTCACAAAATATTTCTTTATTTTTAGCATCCTTGTAAATCTGTACAGGTCAATTTTAGCCAAATTCCAGTCTATTTTGTTAGATGGACAAAAACCCAAACCTCTTTTGAGCAAAGAAATCATATCTACTGTTAATTCAAATGAAGAAAGATTAACAATATCGATAGCATTTGTATCATGTCTAGTCACTATGGATTCTTCCAGGACCGAGTTCTCATACCTTGTCTTATTTTTGCTTCTCCCTTTGCCTCTGGTTCCTCTCCTGGTCTTATATTTCCTGGTCCTCTCCTGTTCCCTATCCGTATCCGCCGGACCTCTTCTAAAAAACTATTCCCTCCTGCCACACCTGTATTATCTGTCTGATCTTCGTTCTCACTAGTCGATATATTACTGGAGGAGGAGTAGGGGTCACTAGTACTTGAGGTTTCTCCCTTTTTCTTGCTTGATAGTGGTTTGTTCATTAAGTGATCAAAACGTCGTGCAAAGGTAAATACACGACCTGTACGGTAATCATTTTCATCCCTCTTAAGTTTCTTGGCTTTCCTCCTCTTGATATCTGTCTGCATCTCAACTAGGATTTCATCCAAAATAGCATAATTTTTCATAGTAGCCTCGGGGATATTCAGTACCTTAATCTCATCTTCTAGGGCCTCAATTTCCATCAACAATTTTAATATGAATATGAATGCTTGTAGTTCAGCTCGCTGAGCTGTATAATCTCCTCGAGATTGCGTTTTCGTGACCATAGGTCTGAATTTGCCATCATGCATACGACCTTTAACAATCACGCATGCAGCACTACAAGCTTGTTTAGCCCCCTTAGCGGGCTATCCTGATCTGTCAGTATAAAATATACATTCATACCGGTCTAGAGGTAGCATTTCATCAGGCAGAGGACATTCGTGTTCGTATTGCAGGAATGCTTGTGTTTTTAAATAAGGATCAAAAGCGTATTCAACATCAGTTGCAGCAAGATAATTAACCCATTGTATTCATCTTGCATATAAAGCTTTTGCATTCGGAATGCTAATTTTTGTAACTTACTCTAAGGCTGGTACAGGAGTTATGACCATAATGCGTTTCCCCTGTGCTAGGGCTCTTTCTTTTGCTACAGTGGTTTGAACTGCTGTAAGATTTTTTTCTGTACAATTGAATTTCATTTCTTCTTGTGTATACAAATGTGATTTGTATGCAATTGGTACTTATTCACCTTTGTTAAAAGTTAAGTAGGTGAATCCGCATTGACCCGGAAGGATTTGGATCACTATGTTGGGTACGTTCACACATGTTTGTAAATGTTTTGTTGCTAACATGTCTGTTTGTAGCGAACATTTATTGTTTTAAAATCAGGTTTGAATAATTCGTAGAGAGGTTTAACCCTTTCTTCATAGTTTCGAATGTATGTTCTTTCAAACTTCAGGAAACCTAGAATCAACTGTAAGTTTTTTCTGCGTTTTTGGAGGTTGGAGCAGCGCACACTTTTCTAAAAAGTTGGCTGACAGGCATTTGCCTTCATTTGATAGTTCATATCCTAAAAAGAGGATGTTGAGATGGGTAATTCTTGTTTTTTTTAAATTGAATCGATACCCCTCAGAGGCGAAGCCCAGTATAATGGTGTTCACCCTTTTCAAGTACCTGTTCAGGTCATCGTCTGTCAGATAGATATCATCGACATATGACAATGCCTCGTCATCATAAGTTTGAAGTAACTCTGTTACCCTTGCTGAGAATAACCCCGGACTATTCTTGAATTCTTGAGGGAGATGACAGAACTGACGTTGTGCCCCATTATTGAGAAAGCGGTCAAGTACCCGCTTTCAGGTGCAATGTTTTGACAAAAGAAACCATTTGATATGTCTAATGTGTTTTTTAATTTTTTACGCACATTGTTATTAATTAATGATGTACTGTGTGCATTTTGCACTGCAAATGTTTTACAACAAGAGTTTAGGTGTCTGTAATCCAAAACTAGACGATATGTACTGTCTGGTTTGGAAACAGGAAACAAAGGATTGTTCATTGATAAGGTGCATGTTTCAATCACCCCATGGAATTCAAGTTGATCTGAAATCTCCCTGACCTGTTTTTTAGCTTCTTGCTTAATTGGATACTGCATTTGTGCAGTTGGTTGATTTTTTAGCTGGATTATGTGATGAGGTGAGTCCTCATTCGATCCTAAATGATTTTTATATAATGCTGGGGCTTGGGCAACTGCCCATTTCTTGGCATAAGTATATTTTAAATGTACTGGAATATGGTTGGAGAAGGCTGGCATAATGATGTCTTCGCCATGTGGGCCAGTCTTGTTCAGCTAGTAGTATATTATATTGTAACCATTTTAAGGTCGCTCCCAAAAGAGTGATTTTACTTTTCTTGGTATGTCTCCCTCCATCCGGAGTGTTATTTCATATAACTAACCCTGGTATCTGTAGTTTCAACTTCAATGTGTTCATTCAAGTCCACTGTCTCCAGAAGTTCCTTCAGGTTCTGGCGAGCTATTGATACTTCTGCTGCGCTGTCAAACATTGTCTGAGCCCATTCTCCATTCTAGAGATGTGTCCTCAAGTTCCACGACATGTCTGATTTTTAGACCTGCTACCATCTTTTTGGTGAATTGAGATTTTGGTTTGCATTTCTGAACATGTTAATCGTCTTTGGACTTCACACGTTCTTCTTTTTGTTCTGACCGTCCTCTTCTTTCGGATGTCTTTGACGATATCTGAAAGGTACAAAATGAACTTGTGTCAGTATCTTGATACCTGTCAGGTTTTCTCAAAGTATCCCTATTCCTGAGGTTATACCTCCTTTCAGAGGGCTCCTTTTGAGGAGACCTACTTCGGGATTGAGAATATTTCTCATTTGAATGTGGTTTATTATTTTCCCACTTCTTTTTAGAAGAGGTAGGAGTGCTTTTAGCAAAGGCCTTTTCAAGACTTTCAGACAGTTGGGATTTAACCGGTTTCCTACCCAAACTGTCTCTGCCTAATTTTTCATAGGATTTTTCAATTATTCTGGCTAGTTCTTGTTGTTGTTCTGTTACATCAAATTCCTTTAATTTCTTGTGGATTGCCACTGATGCTGCTTCTCCTGTAATATTAGATAATATTATTGTTATGACCTGCGTAACATTTTACAGTAACTTCATACCTAAATTCAGAGCAGGCTCTGCCCCGTATTTGTTTTGAATCTGTTTCAGGACATCAGGTATTTCCGCCATAGACGGAACTCCATGAATTTTAGTGTAGATTGCAGCAAAGACTGTGCCCCAAGTGGTGAAGTCTTCCAGATGTGGTGTAATCCCCATTGGTACACAGATAGTTAGAATTCTATGTTTGTCATAGGGACTGGTATTGGGAAATACCACTTTGATTTGATTAATTTTTTGAACTATCCAGAGCAGAATTTGTTCACGTTTTACGGGTAATTTACCCATGACTGCGTGTAACGTCTTTGTTGTCATTTTTAATGTATTCCCCTGGTGAGGGCTTTGTTGTGGAATAACTAATGGAGGTTGGCCTGTGAAAGTCTGCATGAAATATTGGACAAATTGTCTGTAGATTTTGATTAACTCTTTGAGTTGAGTAAGTATTTCTATATCTGTCACGTCTTTGATTTCAGGATGAGGTGTGTAACCTGCTAAAACCGACCATGTTGCTCCTGGTCTACCTAGTGGACCGAGCCTGGTAATGTGATTTAAATGTTTTAGGGCGCTTTTAAACCAGAGCTCATGCTCCTGGTATGTGAGTGGCTTTCAATATCCTCAAAAGGAATATATTCCTCTGGTGGATCATGTCCTTTGTAGAAGTGAAACACATGTGTTACTGGATGTGATTCTGGGTATACTATCCATGAATAGAAAACCTCTGTCTGGTGATATTCATGTGCCTCCATCACAAAAACTTCTCTACTACCTCTTGATGTTAGGCCATGTTTTATGAGTTTTAGAGTGATGGCTCTCCTTAAATTTGGAGGAATGCTTATAGCATTCACATTGGTTTAAGTAAAACCTGTTACATTAAAAGCTGGTACGGCGTAGTCGCCTGTAGCTCCACCGGTTTTGGAGTTATTGACTTAGTCGGCCATTGTTTAATGAAAGTTGCCGAGCAATGATCAAGGCGACAAAGGTAAGGTGCACAATATTTTGGAACACTGTATCCTTCAACATTGAACAAACCAAAAAGCTAACACATAGCATTTTTCATCCTACTCAGCTATGGTGGATATTATCCCTACCTATTCCAGATGTCTTATGGAGTTTTATGAGTAGGGGTTTCTGAGAAAAGCACGACTGAGTAACTTCAGTATCTAGCATTAAATTAGTGCCTTACCAAACCATTGGGTGCCATGTAGTGTAGTTCCTATATCCCTGATAGGCTCTGCGCATTGGAATAATATACACTATAGTTTTGACATAGGACTGAGGTCAGTATGTCTCTATCAAGTACATTAAACTTAATTACTTGTGTGTGCCAGCTAACTCAGAGGTCACTAGAAACTTTATTGAATGAACAAGAAGGGATTAGTTTCTGACAACAGCATAAACATGACAACTTTGTTTCCCTTAGAGTCAGAATAATCTTAGAGTCGTGGAAACAAGAAGTGTTGCACAGAAATAGGGAGACAGGCGTTTCAATAAAAAGGGTTTATTGAACAGTCTTATTTCTCAAGCAAGAGATATGAACTGCTACAATCTTAAGACAGAATGTGAAGTATAAAATGTACAGCATTAGCAGTAGATGGAAATAATACTGTAATTGCATGTCTTGTAGCTATGTCATATATTCATTAAAATACATATATAAATAACACAGGCTAAAATACTCATCTGGTGCTTCTAAAATAATCCTACCTCAGTGTGCCTAACCTAAGTCTAGGACGAGGGATGAAGTGGGTGCTGTTTTAGTCTGGCTTAGTAATGCCAAGATTTGCCAAAAGATTCTCTAGGTTCTAATCAAGCTCCATACCTTAGAATGAGAGAGGTTGGTATCTCTTTCCCGGGAGTCGATCTCTAACAGCCAGCAAGGGGAGTCAGAAACACTGGAGCTGGATTCTCGGCAAGGAGGATGACAGTGTCAGGTCAGTGCGTCATTTGGGGACTTGACTTGCTCCGGGACTTGCTGTGGCGAGCCGCATCGTGCAAGTAGGTAGCCGACCTGCGCCTTGCCTTGCCATAGCAGGTGAAGGTATATTTATACCTTGAAGGTGTTTAGGAATGCCAGTAATGACGTAAAAGTCGGGCATAAGAATGTCATGAATAAACCCCCAAGGAATAGATGTTCATGCCTAATAAATGAGTTCTTGGAGAAACCAATATCCAAGCAAGGGGAAGTCTTAAAGGCTTAAGAGTCTGTTATTCCAAGAACTCGTTATGACGTAGATGAACGGATGTAAGTAGCCATGCCTGTATTTGGTTAGCATGGACAATGCCTAAATAAGGGCTGGATTTCTATGCCTAAATAAGGGCAATGTGAATTGTACCTATGTAAGGGCATGAATCGGGAAATTCATATGGAATCTAAATCGATACACAACACCTTGTTTTGAAGACATTTCATTAGAAACGCTGCTCTAATCATCTGTGTGTTGTGGATTGTGGCAACGTTCTTCTTCATGGTGCATGCATGGTATTTGTTTCCTTGGCTACGCAGAAGTGGTCATAGCCTGGGAAGGAGCTACATGACGTTTTCCTGCTCTGCATGGTAAGAAAAATGTACTGCCATGAAGATTGTGTCTATCAACCAACAATCTCAAGAGAGTTTATTTCTTGTTTTGTTAGTCAAATACTGTGTAATATTCTTTTTTTTTTCTGGATCTCTAAGTGTGTTAATTTGAGACAGTTGAGGACTTTGCAATAAAAAACAAAATTGCCACCTGTTTTTAGCTTGTTCCGGGGAAGCAGTGCTAAAAGTGTTCATAGTGGAAAATTCTGCTGTGTAGGTACACTTTACTGTTTTTCTTGCTGTGCATGTTATCTATTTCTTTTTCAACAGTTAATCTAACATGCAAAACGTTCAACCTCCTTCTCCTTTTTTACAGCTTCAAGGTGATACACCAGTTAGATGGAATGTGTGGTTCAGGGCATTTGTTAGATATTTAGGTGCTATGGGGGACAAGGTTTAGTGCTCAAGGTAAAAGATTTGTTTTAGAGCACAATATAGGTTTTGAAGGTCAGGCTGTTCTCGAGCATTTGCCTCCTCTGGACCATTGGTCCTAAAGACCAACACTTTGTAAGACCGCTTAAAGCGCGCTACGCTTACAATTGTTGTCCTGAAGCCTTTCACGCGCTCTCACGTATTTTAAAGATTCCCGTTTTGTATTTTGTTTTATTTGTGTTAGCTTTCTCCCCTGTTTTTAACATTGATGCCCACTTGCCTGCACAATAATCGGAAAGCACCGCGTTTTGCGGGCCCTTGTTTCCGTTGCTCGGATTTGGCGGCCATCTTGGGGGAGCAGGACGCCTGACGGCGCCAGTTAGTTTGACGGTCTAGTCGTCATAAGGACGCTAGACCTCTACATAATGGAGATCATGCTGACGCGCAGCAGATACGCGCAGCGGGATCGCCGGCCTTCCGCCGGAGTTACGCCAGAGTTTAGCCCGTCTGCGCCCGTCCGCGCCAGACCGGGCCCAGGGGCCACGACTCTTATTTCTAGCTCAACTGTTTGCCCCGTGTCTTCCGTAGCTCATTCTAATACCGGTGAGGCTTTGAAATCCTTATGCCCTCCTATTCATTCTGACTGTACCTCTTGCTTACTTCCGATTCACAATTTTAAATGCGCTGGTTGTACTTTTCATACTGGTAAAATGTCCAATTGTAAGCGTGGAAGGGTATACTCAGACATGAGTCCCTTGCTCACTGCTCCATCAGGATTCAAGCAAGCCGGGCCGACGACGCCTGTAATGGCAGAAACCGGTCCCCGGAAGCTTGTCTCCTTTCTGGTGAAGAATTGGCTTGGTAGTTTGGTCTGCCCTGTTCCCATGATGCACTGGGCCAGGGACAGACTAATTTGCATATAGCCAGGTTCTGAGCTGGGATGGGGCAGTGAGCTAAATAACGGTGATGGATCAAGCCCTGATCTTTGGACTGGGTAAGAGTGGTCTGCTTAATTCAGACACTCTGTTCATCACCACCCCCTTTTCTGAATCATTTTGTCCACCATAAGCGTGGAAGGGTATACTCAGACATGAGTCCCTTGCTCACTGCTCCATCAGGATTCAAGCAAGCCGGGCCGACGACGCCTGTAATGGCAGAAACCGGTCCCCGGAAGCTTGTCTCCTTTCTGGTGAAGAATTGGCTTGGTAGTTTGGTCTGCCCTGTTCCCATGATGCACTGGGCCAGGGACAGACTAATTTGCATATAGCCAGGTTCTGAGCTGGGATGGGGCAGTGAGCTAAATAACGGTGATGGATCAAGTCCTGATCTTTGGACTGGGTAAGAGTGGTCTGCTTAATTCAGACACTCTGTTCATCACCACCCCCTTTTCTGAATCATTTTGTCCACCATAAGCGTGGAAGGGTATACTCAGACATGAGTCGCTTGCTCACTGCTCCATCAGGATTCAAGCAAGCCGGGCCGACGACGCCTGTAATGGCAGAAACCGGTCCCCGGAAGCTTGTCTCCTTTCTGGTGAAGAATTGGCTTGGTAGTTTGGTCTGCCCTGTTCCCATGATGCACTGGGCCAGGGACAGACTAATTTGCATATAGCCAGGTTCTGAGCTGGGATGGGGCAGTGAGCTAAATAACGGTGATGGATCAAGCCCTGATCTTTGGACTGGGTAAGAGTGGTCTGCTTAATTCAGACACTCTGTTCATCACCACCCCCTTTTCTGAATCATTTTGTCCACCATAAGCGTGGAAGGGTATACTCAGACATGAGTCGCTTGCTCACTGCTCCATCAGGATTCAAGCAAGCCGGGCCGACGACGCCTGTAATGGCAGAAACCGGTCCCCGGAAGCTTGTCTCCTTTCTGGTGAAGAATTGGATTGGTAGTTTGGTCTGCCCTGTTCCCATGATGCACTGGGCCAGGGACAGACTAATTTGCATATAGCCAGGTTCTGAGCTGGGATGGGGCAGTGAGCTAAATAACGGTGATGGATCAAGCCCTGATCTTTGGACTGGGTAAGAGTGGTCTGCTTAATTCAGACACTCTGTTCATCACCACCCCCTTTTTCTGAATCATTTTGTCCACCATAAGCGTGGAAGGGTATACTCAGACATGAGTCCCTTGCTCACTGCTCCATCAGGATTCAAGCAAGCCGGGCCGACGACGCCTGTAATGGCAGAAACCGGTCCCCGGAAGCTTGTCTCCTTTCTGGTGAAGAATTGGCTTGGTAGTTTGGTCTGCCCTGTTCCCATGATGCACTGGGCCAGGGACAGACTAATTTGCATATAGCCAGGTTCTGAGCTGGGGTGGGGCAGTGAGCTAAATAACGGTGATGGATCAAGTCCTGATCTTTGGACTGGGTAAGAGTGGTCTGCTTAATTCAGACACTCTGTTCATCACCACCCCCTTTTCTGAATCATTTTGTCCACCATAAGCGTGGAAGGGTATACTCAGACATGAGTCGCTTGCTCACTGCTCCATCAGGATTCAAGCAAGCCGGGCCGACGACGCCTGTAATGGCAGAAACCGGTCCCCGGAAGCTTGTCTCCTTTCTGGTGAAGAATTGGCTTGGTAGTTTGGTCTGCCCTGTTCCCTTGATGCACTGGGCCAGGGACAGACTAATTTGCATATAGCCAGGTTCTGAGCTGGGATGGGGCAGTGAGCTAAATAACGGTGATGGATCAAGCCCTGATCTTTGGACTGGGTAAGAGTGGTCTGCTTAATTCAGACACTCTGTTCATCACCACCCCCTTTTCTGAATCATTTTGTCCACCATAAGCGTGGAAGGGTATACTCAGACATGAGTCGCTTGCTCACTGCTCCATCAGGATTCAAGCAAGCCGGGCCAACGACGCCTGTAATGGCAGAAACCGGTCCCCGGAAGCTTGTCTCCTTTCTGGTGAAGAATTGGCTTGGTAGTTTGGTCTGCCCTGTTCCCATGATGCACTGGGCCAGGGACAGACTAATTTGCATATAGCCAGGTTCTGAGCTGGGATGGGGCAGTGAGCTAAATAACGGTGATGGATCAAGCCCTGATCTTTGGACTGGGTAAGAGTGGTCTGCTTAATTCAGACACTCTGTTCATCACCACCCCCTTTTTCTGAATCATTTTGTCCACCATAAGCGTGGAAGGGTATACTCAGACATGAGTCCCTTGCTCACTGCTCCATCAGGATTCAAGCAAGCCGGGCCGACGACGCCTGTAATGGCAGAAACCGGTCCCCGGAAGCTTGTCTCCTTTCTGGTGAAGAATTGGCTTGGTAGTTTGGTCTGCCCTGTTGCCATGATGCACTGGGCCAGGGACAGACTAATTTGCATATAGCCAGGTTCTGAGCTGGGATGGGGCAGTGAGCTAAATAACGGTGATGGATCAAGCCCTGAACTTTAGACTGGGTAAGAGTGGTCTGCTTAATTCAGACACTCTGTTCATCACCACCCCCTTTTCAGAATCATTTTGTCCACCATAAGCGTGGAAGGGTATACTCAGACATGAGTCCCTTGCTCACTGCTCCATCAGGATTCAAGCAAGCCGGGCCGACGACGCCTGTAATGGCAGAAACCGGTCCCCGGAAGCTTGTCTCCTTTCTGGTGAAGAATTGGCTTGGTAGTTTGGCCTGCCCTGTTCCCATGATGCACTGGGCCAGGGACAGACTAATTTGCATATAGCCAGGTTCTGAGCTGGGATGGGGCAGTGAGCTAAATAACGGTGATGGATCAAGCCCTGATCTTTGGACTGGGTAAGAGTGGTCTGCTTAATTCAGACACTCTGTTCATCACCACCCCCTTTTCTGAATCAATTGTAAGGCTATACGTCAGACTCGAACTCGAGGTACATGAAGGAGGAGAAAAAATCTTCTTAGCTGCCCGATACTCCAGTTTTGGATTATCAATTGCAGGTCCCTCCCGAAACATAAATTAAACATCTATGACTTTCTTGTTGATGAGCAGCCCGACGCCTTGTTTCTTACTGAAACCTGGCTTCAGGAAAGCTCTGGTCCTGATATCGCCATGGCAGTTCCTAACAGCTATGCTATGGTGAGGCAGAACAGAGACTCCGGAAAAGGGGGGGGGCATTGCCATAATATTCAAGTCCACTTTTACATGTAAGCTTGAAGCCTTTCTCTTGACCGGATGCGAAGCTGCTCTATTCAAACTAGCAATCAACCCTCAATTCACCTTGTCGGGTCTTCTGATCTATCGCCCCCCACGGCAATGCTCACACCTGGATATCTTCCTTTGCCGAGACCATAGCCCCCTATTTCTTAGGGCAGCAAATTTCACCATTTTAGGTGATCTTAATTTGCATTTGGAAGATCCTTTTTGCACCACCAGTAAGCGCTTCTTATCAGATCTGGAGGTTCTTAACCTCTCGTTGCGTAATTTTGGATCCACTCACTCTGCTGGACACCTACTGGATCCCATTCTTTCCAATCTTCCCTTTGATTGCTCCCAGACCGCCCGCCAGCTGGAGTGGTCCGACCAATACGCAGTCCACTTTTCTTTACCTCATACCAAGTACTTGGTAAAGTATGGCTGCGGAAAGGGAGAATTAATCTACCGGTGGGGTAAACTTGATATCACAAAGTTTAACCAGCATCTTTCGAACTCCTGTCCTGAGGATAGTGATGTTCCAGTTATGGAATTGAACACCGCAGCATCACATTGGCTCACCAATGCTGTAACCACCCTCCTTCCTTCAACCCCGAGACATTCTAGGCCTCATCGCTCCCCGGCACCTTGGTTCTCTGCTGACCTGAAGGTCCTACGAACAAATTGCAAGGCTCTTGAAAGGAAATGGAGGCACTCTTACTCGGTTTCCCAGAAGACTGCCTACAAAGAGGCTCTGAAGGAGTACCACTCACAATGTAAACTTGCGAGAGCTGCACACACTGTGAGTACAGTGACGCAAGCGCAGAATTGCTCACGCACTCTTTTTTCCGTTGTCAAAAAATTGACAGGAGCGGATACTGTCCCGATTCCCCCAGCTCTGGAGGAAGCTCAGTGTAACTCCATTGCGGAATTTTTTACTGCCAAGGTTGAGCGCATATACGACTCTATGAGCGTTCCCTTGACAGCGAATGAACATCAATCGGGACAGGTCGCTGCGATCGAACTACCGCTTTCAGTGGTGAAGGTTACAAATTGGCAACTGTTCGATGATACCTCGTTCCTCTCCTGCTTGAGCAGTGTAAGATCTGGCTCACCTCGCGATCCTGTACCCGCGAAAATTCTAAAGTTATTGGATCTCGAACCCCGGCGGGTTCTCATGAGACTTCTGAACGCTTCTTTAACTCAGTCTCATGTGTTACAGGAGTGGAAGCATGCAATGGTTGTCCCTCTTCTAAAAAAGGCAGGAGCCAACGTGTCTAATCTTGCCAACTTTAGACCCATATCCTTGCTGCCTGTTCTCTCAAAAGTGCTGGAAAGGCATGTTAACATTCAGTTAAACCATCTTGTGGAAAGCTCGGGATTATTATATTCTTCCCAGTCTGGGTTCTGTGCGCATCATTCCACCGAGACCGCGCTACTCGGGGTGACGGAGAGGTTGCGGCACGGTATCGATCGCGGGGAAACATCTGCACTCATCTTGTTGGATTTGAGCGCGGCGTTCGATACCGTGTCCCATTCCATTCTTCTGAACTCTCTCCAGTCCCTGGGAGTAGATGGTCCCATTCCATTCTTCTGAACTCTCTCCAGTCCCTGGGAGTAGATGGTCCTGCGCTAGAATGGATTGCCTCCTTTTTAAGTGAGCGCACTTTCCAGGTTTTCTCTACGAAAGCCGCATCTGCCACCTGTCTGTCGGCGCACAGCGTTCCCCAGGGGTCCATACTCAGCCCCTTATTTTTTAACATCAACATCAGACCCCTGGCTACCATCGCAGAGGACGCCGGGCTGACTATATTTTCATACGCCGACGACACCCAAATTGTTTTCTCCCTTTCCAGCAGCGAGTGTAACAGTGTATCGACCCTGAAGACCGGATGGTCACGGGTAGCCGAGTGGATGCAGAGGCATCTCCTCAAGCTAAATGGTGACAAGACCGAGATTGTCATTTTGGGGAAGCATAAAGATCTTTGGGGCCCGCAACACTGGCCCAATGACATGGGACCCCTCCTCCGGCCAGCCACTGTGGTCCGCAACCTCGGATTTCTCATAGATGACAAACTCTCCATGAGGCAGCAGGCCACCAAGGTGGCCGCCATCTGTTTCACCACCTTGAGATGGCTCCAGAAAATTCTATGGATGCTGCCCCATGCCACCAGGAGAACCGTTGTCCAGGCGATAGTAACTTCTCGCCTGGACTACGAAAATGTCCTCTATCTCGGTGCCGACGCTGCTACCGTTAACAAACTTCAGGTTGTACAAAACTCTTCAACACGACTCCTATGTAACATCCCGAGGAGATCATCGGCCTCACAGGCTCTTCGCGACCTACACTGGCTTAGAGTCCCTAGTCGCATTAAATTTAAAGCCCTGTGTTTTCTTTTCAAAATTAAACAGGGCTTGGCCCCGAAATACTTACAGAGTTTTGTTCAACTTTACAAGCCTTCTCGCACACTAAGATCCTCCACTAACTGTGATTTCGTTGTTCCAAGATTCAAACTTGTGAAGATGGGGGGCCGGTCCTTCTCCCATTTAGGCCCCAAATTCTGGAATGCAATGCCCATCGCTCTGAATTCAGAGACCGATTTATTTTGTTTCCGGAAAAAACTGAAAACCCTACTTTTTCAATAATTACATCTCCCGCTCTAGCTGGTCTATGATACTATTGTTGTGTCCTTATTTTCTACTTCAGTCTATCCCTTGTGCCGGGAAACCCACTGCGGGTAGCTGTTGCACATTATAAATTTAAATAAATAAAATAAATAAAAATGTCGAAGGAGAGGATGAGTTGAATGAATTTAAGCAAGCAGTTAAAATGTTGGAGAAACAGTTTAATGTTGAAGTCAGTTTGGTGGTAGCTAGGCATAAGTTTTTCATGAGAGAATAGGACACTGATGAAAGTAATATTTCTTATGTTGCGTCTTTGCGCATTTTATCCTCTGAAATTATATTTGAATATTTTTCTTTTCAGATAATCAGAGATTGTTGTTCACTGCAGAGACAAAAAAGTCCAAGAAAAACGTTTGACTCGTCTTTGCAAGAAACTATCACCATCATAAAATGTATTGGGTTATCTCAACAGCCTTCGAACGAGCTTAAACCAGAGAAAAATGTTGTGGGTGTTGTGTCTGAGCCCAAAGCTCAAGGATCAAAGTGACAAATGGAAAAAGACAAGTTTTCTGTTGAACCTAAAGGGGTTAATCACCCAGTTAGATATGAGAATTGTTTTTCATCAAATAAGAATGTGTGTTCAAAGTGTGGTTTTCCTTCCCATTATCATAATTCTCGCATTTGTCCAGCTAAGAATGCCTCTTGCAGGAAGTGCAGTAAGAATGGACATTTTGCTAAAATGTGCGGTACCAGAAGGAATGTTAATGTGGTGTACTCCGAGGAGGATAGGAATTTGTGAGTTCTTTAACTGATGTCATCGTGGTAGTTAAAGGCGATTCAGAAGATTGTGTTGATCCTGTGGTGGATGTCATTGTGGATGGTCAGTGTGTTCAACTTCTGGTCGGGTGTGCAGTCTAAATATCGAGTTTTTTATTTCGAATGGACATAATATCGACTCCAGAATATCGAAATGGCATTAATATCGAGGTAAGTAATATCGAAGTTTTTATTATCGATTGTTATGTATGTTAAAAAATATCGATAGATAAAATATCGAGTATGTAATATCGTTAGTAAAAAATATCGACATTTTTAGTAGTTAAAAAATATCGAAAGTTGTGTTATCGACAGTCATGATATCGACTGTCATGATATCGACAAATAATATGGATATAAATAATATCTAATAGTTAAATGTACACTGTTATTATGTTTTATAAATACATTTATTGTTAAAATATATGTTATTTATTTATTTATATAGAAATAATTTAATAAATAATTTATAATTTTAATAAATAATTCAAATACTATAATAATTTCTAGGAGCGGGTAGTGGGTTTTTAGGGGAATAGGGTGGGAAGTATTTTAAATATAATTAATTAAATATGTAAATTTATTAATTGGTATTAATATTTAATTAATTGTTAATTAATTTTTTTAAAATATATAATATTTAATTGGTAATTAATTAAATTAAATACATTAATTGCTAATTATGCTCATTCAAAAAAAGTATGTTATGTAGCGGGTTGTGGGTTTATAGGGGAATAGGGTGGGAAGTAAATTTATTATAAATAATTAAATATGTAAATTAATTAATTGGTATTAATATTAAAATAATTGTAAACTATTTAAAATATGTTAATTATATATAATTTAATTGGTAATTAATTTAATTTAATTGAATAATTGCTAATAATGAAAAAGTAAATATTTTATGTCATGTAGCGGGTTGTGGGTTTATAGGGGAATCGGGTGGGAAGTAATTAAATTTTAAAAAATAAAATATGTAATTTCCTTAATTGGTAGGTAAATTAAAATAATTGTTACTTAAATCATATATTTAAATCATATAAAATTTAATTGGTAAATAATTTAATTTATTAATAGTTAATTATGTGAATTTATAAATGTTATGTCATGTAGTGGGTTGTGGGTTTAAAGGGGAATAGGGTGAGAAGTATTTTTATTATAATTATTTACAAAAGCTTAAATTATTAATTGGTAGTAATAATTTAATAATTGTCAATCAAATAATGTATTGAAATTATATAAATTTACATTGGTAATTAATATAATTGAATTGAGTAATTGCTAATTATGTTATTTTAAATAATGTATGTGATGTAGGGGGTTGTGAGTTTATAGGGGAATAGGGTGGGAAGTAATTTAAATATAATCAATTAAATATGTAAAATTATTAATTGGTAGTAATATTTAATTTAATGTAAATTTAAAAATTATTGTTCATTAATTAAAATATAATTGGTAAATTATTTAATTTAATTGATTATTAGCTAATTATGTTACATTAATTATTTACTTTTCTGCAGTGGGTTGTCTGTTTATATGGGAATAGAGTGGGAAGTAATATAATAATAAATAAGGAAAAAATAATTTTTACTTAAGGTATACAAAGTTTAGCACACAACGTTAAAAATGCAATACCTTTACAATTACACTTTTACAACGCTAAAACTATAGCAACGCATGTATTTAGACCAAATGTTTTTAGTTAGCAGGTATTTTTACTACGCATACCATTACAACGTAAGTGTTGGTAGGTATATAATTATATTTAAAATCTTATAGCTTTGGATTGTTGGCTAAAGGGGTATTTTTAGGGTTCAGGGTCAGTTTTCAGTTTGTGGGTAAAGGGGTATTTTTAGGGTTCAGGGTCAGTTTTCAGTTTGTGGGTAAAGGGGCATTTTTTGGGTTCTGGGTCAGTTTTCTGTTTTTGGGTAAAGGGGTATTTTTAGTGTTCAGGGTCAGTTTTCAGTTTGTGGGTAAAGGGGTATTTTTATGGTTCAGGGTCAGTTTTCAGTTTGTGGGTAAAGGGGTATTTTAAGGGGTGAGTGTCAGTTTTTAGTTTTTCGCTAAAGGGGTATTTTTAGGGTTCATGGTCAGTTTTTAGTTTGTGGGTAAAGGGGTATATATAGGGTTCAGGGTCAGTTTTCAGTTTGTGGGTAAAGGGGTATTTTTAGGGTTCAGGGTCAGTTTTCAGTTTTTGGGTAAAGGGGTATTTTTAGGGTTCAAGGTCAGTTTTCAGTTTGTGGGTAAAGGGGTATTTTTTGGGTTGAGGGTCAGTTTTCAGTTTCTTGCTAAAGGGGTATTTTTAGGGTTCAGGGTCAGTTTTCAGTTTGTGGGTAAAGGGGTATTTTTAGGGTTGAGGGTCAGTTTTCAGTTTCTTGATAAAGGGGTATTTTTAGGGTTCTGGGTCAGTTTTCAGTTTGTGGGTAAAGGGGTATTTTTAGGGTTATGGATAAGTTTTTAGTTTTTGGGTAAAGGGGTATTTTTAGAGTTCAGGGCCAGTTTTCATTTTGTGGGTAAAGGGGTAGTTTTAGGGTTCAGGGTCAGTTTTCAGTTTGTGGGTAAAGGGGTATTTTTAGGGTTGAGGGTCAGTTTTCAGTTTCTTGATAAAGGGGTATTTTTAGGGTTCAGGGTCAGTTTTCATTTTGTGGGTAAAGGGGTATTTTTAGGGTTCTGGGTCAGTTTTTAGTTTTTGGGTAAAGGGGTATTTTTAGAGTTCAGGGTCAGTTTTCATTTTGTGGGTAAAGGGGTATTTTTTGGGTTCAGGGTCAGTTTTCAGTTTGTGGGTAAAGGGGTGTTTTTAGGGTTCAGGGTCAGTTTGGGGTTTTAGGGTAGAGGGGTAAAGGGTAAAAATAAGGTCATTTAAATTTTCATTAAACTAATTACATTTTATTTCATTTTATTAAATTATTTTCTATTAATTTACATTAAATAATATATTATATAATTATTAATACTTATGTTGTAATGCTATGCGTTGTAAAGGTATTTGCTTTGTAAAAACATTCGTTGTAAATAAATGCGCTGTAATGCTATTTGCGTTGTAAAAATGTTGTTGTAAAGGTATGCGTTGTAAAAGTATGTGTTCAAACGTAATACATCTTTTATTTTATTGTATTTAATAGAAAAAAATTTACATTTAATTTTTAATTATCAAAATAATTATTGGTAATTAGTTGTAAATTAGTATTAATAGGTAAGTAATAGAAATAACGATAGTTATTTAGTAATTTGGATATATTAATTATTATGTTAAATTAAATAGTTAATCATTTGTTAATACAATTATATTGATAATATTTTGTTATTTATTTATTAATATATGAAGTATTGACTTTCCCTACTGTTGCACCCATTGGAGTGGAAATAGTAATTAGTATGGGTTCAGTGTCCAGCACCTTCCATGACTTTACAATTGGTGAAATGGGAATTGTAATTTGTATGGTTTTAATGTGTAGTATGGTTTTGTAAGTTTATAATTGGTGCAGTGGAAATAAGAAAACTTTTTTTATATAAAAAATTATTATTGGTAGGATACTATAATAAAGTTTTTACAGTACATAGAAAAATTTTGTTTTTATTATAATTATTGTTATTGTAGTACTTAAAAGATTAATACACTTTTACAAATATTACATTTTAAAATGCATTTTTATATAGAATATTTCATATGCAATTTATATTTATATACAATAATAAAGAAGGAAACATACACAGGGTTAAATGCAATAAATGAAAAACAGTTTATTAACATTTAATAAATACATTGTAAGTAGAGATTTATTTTTTATTTCAATTGAAATTTTTAACTAAACAGTTTTTATTATCCAAAAATATATATGAAGTGCATATATATGTTTTTCACACATAAATGATATTAACATTTTTTTATGTTTATGAACATATATTGTAATTTAAATAGGTAAAGAAACAAATTGGTAATATGTACTTTTCATTTAATAACAATTATTTTATTCACATACACATTGAATATATTGTCATAGATAAATATGTACATTTCTTTTATAACAGTTACATTTTTGTTTTTTTACAAAGAAATCATATATTTTTCAAATTAATATTATGAATATTGAAAATATTTATAATATTAATTTTTACAAAGATAAACACAAAAATACATTTTTATATACATACATAATGTTTCAACTAATATTTGCTATTTTTATAAACAAATTATTTGAAACAAAGTTATAGATGCAATTTTTTTTACATATAGATTATTTTCAAAATGTATATATAAATCATCAAATATTATTTCAAGTATCATATAACAGTTGAATAATTATTTGAAAGGAATGCATATTTAAGAAATAATTTTCTAATAATTAAATAATTATTTACACTTAATATAATACTCAGTGTATTTTTTTAAGTGTTGGAATATAGAAATTAAAGAGGATTTTGCTGTATACAGGGACTACTTTTTAACCGCGTAATGTTACAAAGGCTTATTTGGTGCTTCAACAGATCGCGGTTGGATGCTGCTTCGCGTTAGAGAGGGTAAGTTTGTTTTAATTGTATTTTACAAGTTAATGAAGTTATTGTTAGTGTATGTGTGGTGTGTTTAGGTTTATGTAGATAGGGTTATTAAGAGAAGATTGTGTGTTCGGTGTTAGGTACAGTGTACGATATTTGATTTTTACCACGTTTTTGTTGTAGGTGTGTGAGGTGAGGTAATATGTTTAAATGTTACTAAGATAATATGTTTGGTGTACAAATATGTGTATTTATATATGTATGGGTGTTTTTATGTGGGTGGGTATGTATTTTATTTTTTCCAGGTTATCGTCGCGTTTTACTGTTTTTGAGGAGGTCCTTCTTTTTCGATCAGAGTTGTGTGACGAGTATTATATACTCGTATTTTTAAACACAATTTTTAGGGATTTCAAGTTATCCTGGAGCGGTTTTTTTTCAACATTATTTTTTTCGGGTTTTTTATCGTATCTCGTGTCTATTACATTGGAAAGGAGTCGCTATGGATTTGCTTGTATTTTAGCATTTTTGTTTGGGCTTCCATGGATTGTATGGGTTTTTGCAATGGTGTCGTATGGATTGTTTGGAATTGGATTACGTTTGAAGCTGCAACAGAAATGTAAGTATTTTCTAATAATTTTATGGGTGGGTAAACTGTTTTAAATTTTGCTTTAATTACGTTGTATGTAACATTTTGTAAATACATTATCTAAATACATTTTATATATGTTAATATTATGTATTTGATAATTTAATTGCAAATTGTTACATGTTAAAATCAAGGATTTTAGAAAAAAATGCTTAATTTAATGTGTATAGTTATGTAATGTTTTAAAGAATAGTTTTGGCAATCATTGATAGATATTCTAGTCCTTTGCTAGTTGGATAGAGGGTAACTTGACTTTGGAGTGTGTTATACATTTTTTTACTTTCTTTGGTGAGTTTAGGCCCGATCAAAGTTACTGATTGCTCCATTCGGAGCTCCTGGTAACTCTGTTCTTTTTGTAAGGATTGTATTAATTTGTGAAGGGTAGGCGTTCCTCGGCCTGTAGTTGCTTGGAAGGCATTGTGCCATCCTTCAACTGCATTGTTTGTTTTAGGTTCCTTATTTAGGGGTCGATTAGGATGGCGGACGGAAACGTGTACCGTCCGCCGCGGAAGGTGGCAAGATACTCCGGACCTGTCCGCGGAAAATCCGCAACAGCAATTAGGATAAAACATGCAAAAAACGCCGACCGCGGCGTACGGAGCACACCAATCCCCGTCCGCGGCGGTCGGAGTACACCTGAGTCCGCGGCAGGCGGACGGAACAGAAAGAACACCGACCGCCGCGTACGCACATGACCGCGAATACATCCACTACCCCCGCGATACCTGCGCAATGTCCGTGTCCGCAATTAGGATAACTCCGCAAGTACCCCGGTAGTCACCGCCATCCACGTCCGCAGCGGTACCAATGCACCGAGAATCCGTGCTCCACAGCGGAACGACAACACAAACAACATCCCTACTGTCAAACCAATGCCATACATTGCCACGGAAGTTATCACCAAACACACGAAAAAAAACGGCCACCCACCGAAAACATCCAAACCAATCACAACACACAATGATCCACCGCCAAGCACCACACAATCCACACCTGGCAACACTCCCACCTAGCACCTGACTGCCAATAACCATTCAGACACGGCCTAGACACACACCATAAAAGAAATCCCACCCACTCCACAACTCCTCTGCATCACTGCATAGCTGCTAGCAGGATACACCACTGAACTGACACCAAAGACATATATCATTCACACAACCCACACCCAAACACACCCACCACACAAAGACCCACCACACCATTCCTACACACCACACACCTGCACCTCCCCATTCACGCAAACCCACACCCCGAGCACAACACACCATGGCACAAAAAAAACCCCCAAAATTCACTGACACCGAGTTAAAGGTTATGGTAGATGAGATTATCCGTGTGGAACCCCACTTATTCGGGGCCCTAGTGCAGCAGACCAGCATAGCCAGGAGAAACAGCATGTGGGACCGGATAGTCACCAGGGTGAATGCCTCCGGGAGCGTCCCGAGGACGAAGCAGGACATACAGAGGCGGTGGCATGATCTAAAGACCCGAGTTAAATCCATACGAGCCAAGAACTATCTCCGGGCAAATCACACAGGCGGTGGAACCCCCCCGGAGCCCTTACCCTACACCGAGTGGGAGGACAAGGTGATGACCATCATCCACCCTGAGAGCCTTGATGGACTTCCTGAGGGAGAAGAGGCTGGTAAGTACAAACCAAGCACCACGAGCACAAGTACATGGTGTGCCTCACACAACTGTGAAGACACATCTCCCAGACCCCAACCCATGCATGCAGTCCACATACTCACCAACGTCGAAATGACTCCAACAGGCCCCCATGTCCATAGGGATGGCGGTGGTGGTGGTGGTGGTGGGTGGTGGTGGGTGTGAGGGGATGTAACTACAACTCCCAACAGGCCCCCATGTCCATAGGGATGGCGGTGGTGGTGGGTGTGAGGGGATGGAACTACAACTCCCAACAGGCCCCCATGTCCATAGGGATGGCGGTGGTGGTGGTGGTGGTGGGTGGTGGTGGGTGTGAGGGGATGTAACTACAACACCCAACAGGCCCCCATGTCCATAGGGATGGCGGTGGTGGTGGTGGTGGTGGGTGGTGGTGGGTGTGAGGGGATGTAACTACAACTCCCAACAGGCCCCCATGTCCATAGGGATGGCGGTGGTGGTGGTGGTGGTGGTGGGTGGTGGGTGTGAGGGGATGTAACTACAACTCCCAACAGGCCCCCATGTCCATAGGGATGGCGGTGGTGGTGGGTGTGAGGGGATGGAACTACAACTCCCAACAGGCCCCCATGTCCATAGGGATGGCGGTGGTGGTGGTGGGTGGGGTGAGTACCAGTGCAGACAGAATCGGCAACAAAATGAAAACAACCTGTCAAGTCCACATTACTCATCCTCACATTTTGGTTTTGCAGGTCATCCTAATCTGACAGCTGGAAGCAACACCCGCCCTCCAGACTCGCCACTCACAGAAGTCTCAGGGGACGATTGGGCAGCCACCTCCGGGGCAGAGGATGATCCCGGCACAAGCAGGCAGCCAGGGCCATCTGGCTCCCAGGTCACACCTGCACCAACGACTACGGCCTCTGTCATTGTTACAACACCGGCCACTGTGACCTGCACAGCCACCACCAGCACCACCTCCACCACCACCACTACTACCACCACTCCTGCCCCTGCCACCCTGCCCAACCCAACGGCCAACGCCGTGCCAGCGCCATCCCAGCCACGCAGGGAGAGTGTGAGGCAAGGCAGAGATGCAAGGCCAGATCCGGCAGGCAGGAGCATACGCCAAAGACGACACGAGGATACCAACACACCCAATCCTGTGCAACAGTCATTGGAAGCACTGGGCAGGGTGGAGGTGAGCTATCAACGTGGTCAGGCACAGGCAGACCGGGCCCACCAGGACTTTGTAGACAACACTGCAATGTTGGGGGCCATTGAGAGGCGGCTTGACCAACTAGTGGACATCTTTACCAGGACAACCAACATGCGGATGCCATGTACATCCGCTAACACCAGCCCACAAACAACGCCACCGCCACCGCCACCGCCACCGCCACCTGCGGCGGATGTGGTACCCGATGCCCCAGCGCAACCAGCTGACTCCGTACCGGCACAAAGACGGAGGGGCCGTCCGAGGCTGGAAGTGGGCGAGAGCAGTGTGGAAGCAGCTGGCACACGCTCCAAGAGGAACCGAAAATTACTGTACCAGTACCTGAGCATGCCATTCACCCTGCCAACTATCCGGTCCCACCTGCCACAGGCCTGCTGTACTAGGCAGACACCACCCTATGTGGTGTCAGCACGGACATTTCATCTGCCATAACCTTCTACTCTCACTCCCCCACCCCTTCACTCATTTGTAAATATGCACCTACACCCATGCACAATTTGTAAATAAAAGCCACTTACTCACTCAATCATGTGTTGCCTCCATGTTGATTCACATGAATGCATCAGAAACAGATGTTACTAGGTACAGGTATCCAACTGGTACAGAATCATGGCGCTGCGGGAGTGACCTAGGGAAAATAGAAACCGCAAAGACACGTCAGGAAACATGATCACACTCATCAGAACACACTGCAGTGCAACATTTAACAACCCACACGCATCACAACAGTAATGGATGAGACGACACACATCATGGAGACGTGCATTGGCCACAATTTAGCACACACACACACATGCATGCATCACATAGCAGAACACAGAGATGAAGCACACCACTATGCCACAACACCAGCACACATTCACAGGGCATACCCAAGCAGCACAAGAAGAGCACACTCACAATCAAGGGAAGTAGCGATCAATGATCTGGCGCCTCTGGTCCACACCTTCCTCCTCACCACTATCCTCATCAGTTGACATGGGTGGGTCGGGAGGGCGAGGAACTTGCAGTTCATCAGGGTCCAAGAGCAGTTCAATGTTATAGCGCACAGCCAGGTTGTGGAGCATGCAGCACGCTATCACGATCTTGCATACTTTGCCTGGTGAGTAAGGCAGGGCCCCTCCAGTCTTATCCAGGCACCGAAACCTAGACTTGAGCAGGCCAAATGTCCGTTCTACCACTCGACGTGTCCTACCATGGGCATCATTGTATCTCATTTCTCCAGCTGTAGTGGGATTGCGTATGGGACTGAGCAGCCAAGGCCTGTTTGGGTAAGCCGAGTCGCCTGTGTTGGTGGAAGAGAGAGAGAGAGAAACATCACAACCTGCATTGTGGGGCACACCATGCCACACAGATATCACTCCTGTCACCACAGCATACTCACCAACAAGCCACGCTTGTGCCGGACGCAGATTAGCCATCAGTTGGGGGACCATGCTGCTCCGCATGATGTGGGCGTCATGTGCAGAGCCAGGGAATCTTGCACACACATGTGAGATGATGTTGTCGGCCTGGCACACCACCTGCACGTTCAGGGAATGGAAGTGTTTCCGATTCCTATACACCTGCTCACGTGCCCGTGGTGCAATGATAGCGATATGCGTGCCATCAATGGAACCCACAACGTGTGGTATACGACCCAGGGCATAGAAGTCAGCTTTGACCGCTGCCAACTCCGCAGCCTGAGGGAAATGTATATAGTCATGCTTGTACAGCATCATGGCTGTCAGTACATCCCGGAGTACCGTGCTGAACATGGCCTGTGACATTCCCCCGGCATCTCCAACTGTGTACTGGAATGTGCCTGTTGCAAAGAAATGGAGTGCCGCCATCACCTTTTGCGTGGGTGTCATGGAACCTGGATAGGTTCTTCGCGGCTGCAGGTGAGGAGACAATAGGGTCACAAGTTCCAACAATCGACGGCGATCCAGCCTGAATTTCCGGATCAGCTCCTCGTCCACCATATCCTCCAGCACAGTGTATGGGCGAAGGACATTTGGAGCCCTCCTGTGTGGGAGTAGATGGAATGGAAGTCAATTCACATACAACGCATGTGTGTGCAACTCAATTACATGTCAACGCCCTCTACCAACATGTAGTATCCAGTGTATGCTTGTCATATGTGTGACTCCTCTGATTGTCAGGACAACATGGATTGACGTAGCAACAATGTGCATCCACTAGCAACATGATGTTTAGCAACATGTGCAATGCACAGTGTCTCACCTCAACATCACTGCCAACCAGACATGTGACATGACCCACATGTGTAGGCCCAACATCACATGCACACATGCAAGTACATGCACACATACTAAATTAAACACCCCCCCCACCCCCCCATTTCATGATGCACCAATGGCAACACCAGGAATGGTGGGCATACGGACATCACATGCATGGGGACACAATAGGCAACACACATGTACAGTACACAAAAGAACCCCCACCATAGTCATCATCTGACACATACCACTCACTGACAACTGATTCACAGGTGCCCATACATACGGGATCTACTGTGTACATGTGAGGTACGACAAACTTGTGTAGGGTACTACCCGATGTGGACATGCACACGTGATGGACACTTGTGGCTCACCGATGGCCATGGTATGGACACACATGGGATGGAGCATGACATGTGTAGCCACGCAATCACGCACACAACCGTGAGCAGGCAGCTGCAGACAATGGTACAAGGTGCATCATCGGCTAAGATGCAAACATTGACCACGCCATGGCGGTGCACTGCATCCGCTGTTTACGTCTGGGCATACGCGGGCCGCCTTCGACATTCACATTGTCTGCACGTGCACAGACCGTCACGCCCACACACCGGCAAGTGCATGTGCAAGGTTCCGGGACGGATGGTCGATTTGCAACAATGTTGTATCACTTGCGCCAACATGGCGGGGCACGTGATCGGCGGGGGACGTGCAGGCCAACACATCCATTAGCTGATGTCAATGCACATGGCAGGTCATGCCCCCCCTTACAGTGCCATTGCATCATCCAGCCTTCACCGGCCGGCCGGCCGGCCGGCCCTGCCCTGCCCAGGACCGCCGTGCCGGCCATGGCAACCACCGCCATTGCATGGCCCTTCCACTACCGCCGTGCCATGCCCTGCCCAGGACCGCCGTGCCGGCCATTGCAACCACCGCCATTGCACGGCCCTTCCACTACTGCCGTGCCAGGCCCTGCCCAGGACTGCCGTGCCGGCCATGGCAACCACCGCCATTGCACGGCCCTTCCACTACCGCCGTGCCAGGCCCTGCCCAGGACCGCCGTGCCGGCCATGGCAACCACCGCCATTGCACGGCCCTTCCACTACCGGCGTTCCCTGGCGGTCCGTGCAACGGCCGTGGTTTCCATGGCCGGCACGGCGGTTGCTCATGGCCGGGCACGGCGGTTGCTCATGGCCGGCCACGGCGGTTGTTCATGGCCGGGCACGGCGGTTGTTCATGGCCCGGCCGCTCCGGCCGGTGTACGGTGGATGATGCAAGGTGACTGTAAGGGGGGTCATGAACTGGCATGTCCATTGAGTACATCTACAGGGTGTATAGGCCTGCACCTCCCCCGCTGTGTACGTGCACCGCCATGGAGGCGCCAGTGATAGTACATTGTTGCAACTGAAGCATCCGTGCCTGAGGCTTGCACGTGCGGTTGCCGATGTGTGCCCGTGACGGTCCCTGCACATGCAGCCAATGGGAAGAGGGACGCATGCCGCATACGGCCAATCGCAAGTAGCGGAAGCTGTGCACCGCAACAACAGGGCCAGTCATTGGCCCATTTCACGATCACGCTTCCAGGGCTGACCAATTGCTGGCGACGTATGCCACTGACACGTGCTGAGGGCCCTATATATGTGTGTTGGCCAAAATGAAACTTCCTACCCTGGGGACCAGTGCTGCCTGTGACCATCACCTCGACCTGCTGCTGCTGCTGAGCTGACCACCGACTGCTGCCTGTGACCATCACCTCGACCTGCTGCTGCTGCTGAGCTGACCACCGACTGCTGCCTGTGACCATCACCTCGACCTGCTGCTGCTGCTGAGCTGACCACCGACTGCTGCCTGTGACCATCACCTCGACCTGCTGCTGCTGCTGAGCTGACCACTGACTGCTGCTCTAGTGCCATACTCCGTGATCTTGCCATGTCGAGTGGCAAAGAGATCCGGTCTCGACCCTTCACCGCCGCGGAGCTTGATGTCCTCGTGGACGGTGTACTCCGCAACTATGGACGCCTCTACGGCGCACCGGGACGGGTGGTAAGTGCAGTGTGGGACATGTTGGTGTGCATGAGGGGGCCAAATGATCAGGCCTATTTCTATCTTAGCTGTGTAGTGTGGGCTAGACATATGTTCCTGATTGTGCATGGCTGCTGACAGTAACGTCTTGCCCCTATGTGTGTGACAGGCCACCTGTCCACTGACTTAAACCCTTTTGTCTCCCATCATGGTAGGTCAAGCTGCACCTTCGCAAGGACCTGTGGAGGAGCATAGCACGGGAAGTACGGGCATTGGGGGTGTGCAACAGACGACATACACACTGCCACAAACGCTGGGACGACATTTCCAGGCTGAGCAAGAATGTAGCGGAAGTAACACTGGGCCTGATTCCAAGGACGCCCCGTCTGGCCCGACGCTCCATGACCCCTCTCATGCACCGTATCATTGCAGTGACGCATCCTGAACTGGCCGAACGTCTGAGTGCCGATCAACAGCAAACTAGCGGTGAGCATACTGTCTGTGTAGGAAACTTGTGAGTGCTATGCATGTATTGGTGCACAGACACACTATTGAGTTCCGTGTTGCGTATGTATGCCTGTGATGCCATTTTGGTCCCATTGGGTGGTACTCATTTGACATCCAGGTCCGCCATGTTGACACGCCACTTGCTTAGTAGTTGAGTGTTAAAGCACATCCCCTAGTGGTCCATGGCCCCATGGCAGAAAATGTGAGGATGACTGGTAGGGGTGGGCCATGTGCAGGATGAGGGCTCCTAAACCTTTGTCTGCTATGTGATTTGGCTATCCTGTTCCTTCTGTACGTGAGTGTGCCCATGACTCACACATCTTTTCTGTGCATTTCAGCTTTGACAGAGGACACTCAGCCACAGACGGTGGAGAGTAGCCGAGGAAATGAGTCCGGCTCAGACTTCGCACACACGCAGACTGACACGGAGGAGGCCAGCGCCGGAGAGGGGGACAGGACCGTCCCTGAGGACTCGCATGTGGAGACACCATCGTCCTCCTCGTCGGACACTCTTGGTGAGCCTGCACTGTTGTCACAGACTGGGAGTGGGCACTCATCACCTTCTGTCGGAAGACAGCACACAGGGCCCACACTTCCGCCAACTGCACCATGTACTGTTCGTGGCCGAAGGAGTAGGGGGAGCAGAGTGGCGTTCGGTGCAGGCACCGCTGCCCCTGCCACGGTGAGCCAAAATGCACTGTGTGCTGAGGCCGTTGATCTGCTGCGACAGCTGTGTGTGGGGCAGACCAATATGACAAATGCTTTCCAGGACCATGATAGGAAGTTGGGGCAGGTGGTGGCATTCATGGAAGGGATGCATGGCGATCTTGCAGGTCTACACAGGACAGTGCAGTCATTGGCAAGCAGTGTGTCGTCTGCAATAGTACAGTCGAACGAACAGGGTGCTACTTCTGTTTCCCCATCTCCACCGCTGGATGTCTCAGGGGGTAGTGATTATTCTGAGCAGGACTCAAATACAGGTTATTGCACTAGAAGCAGCGTCAGACAGCACGTCAGGGCACGCAGGGCACAGACCCCATCCCCTAGATCAGCTAAATCTGTTCACGTAGACGACGTCAGATGCACTGGAGTACACACACAGGATCCACAAGTGTTGTTGGGGGACATGCCTTCCGGAGCTACACAGGCATTCAACACGAAAGGTACTCCCAAGGCAAGGGATACTCACATGTCCATGGACTGTTCCTTGGACAAGGCCAGTCAGAAGACAAAGGCACCTACTAAGAGCAGGGAGACTCCCAAGAGCAGGCCCACAGCAGAGGTAACGGACACTCCCAAGGACAGTGAGAAGACTAAGGCACCTACTAAGAGCAGGGAGACTCCCACGAGCAGGCCCACAGCAGAGGTAAGGGACACTCCCAAGGACAGTGAGAAGACTAAGGCACCTACTAAGAGCAGGGAGACTCCCAAGAGCAGGCCCACAGCAGAGGTAAGGGACACTCCCAAGGACAGTGAGAAGACTAAGGCACCTACTAAGAGCAGGGAGACTCCCAAGAGCAGGCCCACAGCAGAGGTAAGGGACACTCCCAAGGACAGTGAGAAGACTAAGGCACCTACTAAGAGCAGGGAGACTCCCAAGAGCAGGCCCACAGCAGAGGTAAGGGACACTCCCAAGGACAGTGAGAAGACTAAGGCACCTACTAAGAGCAGGGAGACTCCCAAGAGCAGGCCCACAGCAGTGGATAGGACCACTCCCAAGGGCAGGGACACACACAGAGAGCAGGTGTCTGCTGGAGACAGGTGCACCACAGACGACAAGCCTGCTGGCAGGAACAGGGCGGCGAGCAGGGCACAGGCTACATCCAGAGACAACACTCCACCTAAGGATAAGGCACATCCTACGGACAAGGCATCTAGCATGGACAATGGCGCTATCAAGGACAGGCATACTTCACCCCTGGCTGCACTGAGGCTGATGTTTTCTACTAAACGCCAAACTGATGTCTCCGCGGCGGAGTCCCCCCATACCTCCACTCCCATCCAGGCCAGTCAGAAGCAGAGGTGGGTGTCCCCTGTTGTTGCATCCCCCATTACACATCATTCCGAGTCCAGGCGGCAGGCACAGAGCAAACGACAAGCAGGCTCCAGCACGTCCCCAGAAACCAGATCCCCGGCAGCAGTTGCTCCACCTATGCTGGGTGGTGATTCTTTGGAGTCCCCACCACTTGGCAGTCCAGTCCTGTCCAGGGTGCACTCACACCTCCCTAAGAAACGCAGACACACACCATTGACACCTGCCAACCCCGATTTGGCTCTAGGTGAGCTATCCCCAGCTCCCAGGCCCACCCTGCCTCCTGGCCCATACAGCCCTGTGGCTCATCATTTCAGTTGTCCCAGTGGCGCTGGTGCTGTTGACTCTCATGTATCAGATGGTGGCACAGTGTCAGTTGTGCCCTCTCCTGTTGCAGATCCTGGCAGGGTATCTGGGTCTATGGCTCACGTGTCAGTTAGGAGATCTGTGGCTGTGTTGCACACTCCTGTTTCTGGTGCTGGCAGTCTGTCTGGGTCAGTGGCTCACGTGTCAGTGACTACATCTGTGGCTGTGTCTCACACTCCTGTTGCTGGTGCTGCCAGTGTGTCTGGGTCCGTGGCCCATGTGTGTGTCACTCGGGCTGTGGCTGTGTCTCACACTCCTGTTGCTGGTGCTGCCAGTGTGTCTGGGTCCGTGGCCCATGTGTGTGTCACTCGGGCTGTGGCTGTGTCTCACACTCCT
Source organism: Lissotriton helveticus (assembly GCF_964261635.1). Lineage (NCBI taxonomy): Eukaryota > Metazoa > Chordata > Amphibia > Caudata > Salamandridae > Lissotriton > Lissotriton helveticus. The sequence goes on from NC_136059.1 coordinate 431,359,755, forward strand.
GTTGCTGGTGCTGCCAGTGTGTCTGGGTCCGTGGCCCATGTGTGTGTCACTCGGGCTGTGGCTGTGTCTCACACTCCTGTTGCTGGTGCTGCCAGTGTGTCTGGGTCCGTGGCCCATGTGTGTGTCACTCGGGCTGTGTCTGTGTCTCACACTCCTGTTGCTGGTGCTGCCAGTGTGTCCGAGGCAGGTAGTTCACGCAGTCCCCCTGATTCTGTGATGTGAGGTGCTGTACACTTCACTCAAATGTTACTTCACATGGTGTGTCCATTGAGAACTGCGTGGCACTCTTGTGGTCCCTGTGACGGGTTGGTAGGGACACGTAGTTGTGCAGCCTCTGATGTACCTGCTCTGTACTGCACAATGCCCTGTTGATGCTCTGATACTGCATGCTGCCCTCTCGTTACCTGCTCTGATGTACCTGCTCTGTACTGCCCAATGCCCTGTTGATGCTCTGATACTGCATACTGCCCTCTCGTTACCTGCTCTGATGTACCTGCTCTGTACTGCACAATGCCCTGTTGATGCTCTGATACTGCATGCTGCCCTCTCGTTACCTGCTCTGATGTACCTGCTCTGTACTGCACAATGCCCTGTTGTTGCTCTGATACTGCATACTGCCCCTCTCACGTGCTGCCTCTGATGGATCTGTTCTGTGCAATGGACTGTTGATGCACTTAGCCCCTCTCACGTGCTGCCTCTGATGGATCTGTTCTGTGCAATGGACTGTTGATGCACTTAGCCCCTCTCACGTGCTGCCTCTGATGGATCTGTTCTGTGCAATGGACTGTTGATGCACTTAGCCCCTCTCACGTGCTGCCTCTGATGGGCCTGTTCTGTGCAATGGACTGTTGATGCACTTAGCCCCTCTCACGTGCTGCCTCTGATGGATCTGTTCTGTGCAATGGACTGTTGATGCACTTAGCCCCTCTCACGTGCTGCCTCTGATGGGCCTGTTCTGTGCAATGGACTGTTGATGCACTTAGCCCCTCTCACGTGCTGCCTCTGATGGGCCTGTTCTGTGCAATGGACTGTTGATGCACTTAGCCCCTCTCACGTGCTGACTCTGATGGATCTGTTCTGTGCAATGGACTGTTGATGCACTTAGCCCCTCTCACGTGCTGCCTCTGATGGGCCTGTTCTGTGCAATGGACTGTTGATGCACTTAGCCCCTCTCACGTGCTGCCTCTGATGGGCCTGTTCTGTGCAATGGACTGTTGATGCACTTAGCCCCTCTCACGTGCTGCCTCTGATGTACCTGCTCTGTACTCCACAATGCCCTGTTGATGCTCTGATACTGCATTCTGCCCTCTCGTTTACTGCCTCTGATGTACCTGCTCTGTACTGCACAATGCCCTGTTGATGCTCTGATACTGCATTCTGCCCTCTCGTTTACTGCCTATGATGTACCTGCTCTGTACTGCACAATGCCCTGTTGATGCTCTGATACTGCATTCTGCCCTCTCGTTTACTGCCTATGATGTACCTGCTCTGTACTGCACAATGCCCTGTTGATGCTCTGATACTGCATTCTGCCCTCTCGTTTACTGCCTATGATGTACCTGCTCTGTACTGCACAATGCCCTGTTGATGCTCTGATACTGCATTCTGCCCTCTCGTTTACTGCCTATGATGTACCTGCTCTGTACTGCACAATGCCCTGTTGATGCTCTGATACTGCATTCTGCCCTCTCGTTTACTGCCTATGATGTACCTGCTCTGTACTGCACAATGCCCTGTTGATGCTCTGATACTGCATTCTGCCCTCTCGTGTACTGCCTATGATGTACCTGCTCTGTACTGCACAATGCCCTGTTGATGCTCTGATACTGCATTCTGCCCTCTCGTTTACTGCCTATGATGTACCTGCTCTGTACTCCACAATGCCCTGTTGATGCTCTGATACTGCATTCTGCCCTCTCGTTGACTGCCAATGATGTAGCTGCTCTGGTGCCCACTTTGCCCATGCTCACGCATACACTGTGATTATACCCCTATTTTGTACAATAAAGGTAGTCTATCAAGTCTCGTGGTCTGTCGTTGTCATTCCTGCTTGCGTACTACTAATGTGTATTCGTATTTGCTTCTCATCAGTGGTTTCGGTAACATGACACTCCCCCTCCCTACGTCACGTCCCTTACTGGTATTCCCCTGCAGACAGCCAATGGTTTGTGCCTTACCTGCGTCGTCGTCCATGGTGGGCCATGACTAGGACGTGGTGGATCGCGAAGAGCATCGGGAAAGCGTGTAGCGCTGGGTCCATGGTGGTGGTCAGCTTGCGGTGGGTATCTCTGCTATGTCACCTATCTTCGCAGTGGGGATTCCGCCGTGTTCAGACAGGTTGTTTTTCCGCTGCGGTTTTATGTGTATTTTCCGCCATCTTGATTTGGGGGACGGTCTTTGACGTCAGTACGTACGGCGGGGCCTCCGGATGTGTTCCGTCCGCCACGGTCTCGTGTGTAGTTCGGCGGCGGTGCGTGCTTTTCCGTCGCGGACGGAAATTTGACACGTTTTCCTATCCTGATATGGCGGACGGAGTATCCGCGGCAGGCGGACACGGAAAAGGCTTTTTCCGCCTACTCCAGGGCCGCGGTGGCTCTTCCGTCCGCCATCCTAATGAGCCCCTAAGTGTGCTAAGGTAGACATTCCACCAAGCTATTTGGTATTTGGGTTGTCTTCTATGGCCTGATCTGTGTAGCCTTCCTACCCATGTGTCTTCGAAGTAGTCAAGCATAGGGCTTAGTCTTTCTTCGTTTCTTTTATAGTAGGGGCTGTCTATTAATAAGTTATAGTGCTCAGTTACATCTGTTAGTGGAACATAGGCTAGGGCGATGAGTTTTTTTATTTGATAAGCAAATGTGCTATCAGTGACGTATTGGATACTCAAGGTTGATTTTTGTAGATGTCGCCAGACACATTGATTAAAATGGTAATAACAACCTTGTATTGCTGTGTGTGGGTATGTTTTAAGGATGCTGTTTATCATTGCTTTTTCAAAGTCAATGATAATTTTTTGTGGAAAATAGTTGTTAGTATGTTGAATGACTTCAGTTAGTATTTCTTGATAGGTAGCTTGCTGTTTGTTTGGTAGAAGGGCATAAAGGAATGGAATATTTGCATTTTGGAAATGACCATGGATGGTGTATAATTGATAAAAAGGTTTGGGGCATACAGAAAAAGTACCGTCCATCATCCAAGTTTGGCATTGGGTAAGTTTAGTCATGTTGTTTGCTGTTGCAAACACTGTAATTCTTTTATCTTTAGATTTGTTGTCATAGAGTATAAAATTATCTTTATTGTGAGTTACAGAGAGTTCAGGGGGAATTTGCACTTCTTCAAAAGTTTTTGGTGTGGGAGGAGTAGTGCATGTTGCTCTTTTTTGTCTAGCTACAGTTCTTTTAAGGGATTCGATAGATGGTAATTGGCTAGAAGCATGTTGGGGAAGTACACTTAAATGGTGTTTCAGAATAGCAGTTGTTGGTTGATCTGTTCTAGTACTAGCTTCTCTAAGGGAATCTAGCATTTGTCTAATCTCTATTTCTGTTACATTGGGTGGGTGATTATGTTCTTTAGTATAAGTAACAGTAGTTTCCTGAGTTATAGCTCTACCATAACATTTGTTGGCATAATATTTCGTACACTTCCAAAACACTTTCAAATCTTTTTGTTTCTCTTGAGTGTAGACATATCCCATGTAACAAAGAAGCATTTTCCCTTTTTGTGAATAAATGAATTTAGCTCCTTCAGTCATGATAGTATTGTATTTCTAGGAGGTAATTAAAAGAGAATGTCATTACAATTTTTGAAAAAATAATGGTGTATTCTAATAATACAGTTTAATACATTTTTTATTTACCTGTAATTCTTTTGATGAATTCAAGTAGTTCTTTTCAGGTGTTGATGTTCTTTAAACTGTTATTTTCTGTGTATATCTTTTTGTACCTGTGGAAGTAGAGAAAATGTGTACAAATATTTTATTACTATTTATGATATTGTGATAGAGGTGTTTTAGTCTTCCTTTAGTTAGGGGATGTAGCCTGCATTTTTAGTTTGTTGTAATCTTGTTTATATAGTATTAGTCTAATTGTTTCAGAAATAGGATTGGTTGTTTAAATTGATAGTCTGTTTTTATTTGTGGATTTTTTTATCTGTTATGCTAATTGCTTTCCTTATATGGGTGACGCCAATTAACGTTTTTGTAATGTGTAAGGCCTTATTTAGTATAGGTAATGTTATTTTTATTTTTGTAAAGTGGAGAAATATATATAATTTGAAGTAAGAAATGTTTAGTCGTTCAAAACATTGTTTATGTATTATAAAATGTATGTTTGTATTAATTGTGTGTTATAAATGTTAGGAAAATATATAATATATTTTATAAATTTATATAAACAATATTTGAATAATTATGAATAGTATGACTCAATTTTAAATAATAAAGTGATTTATTCAAGGAAATAGTAATGTCGATATTTTAAAAAATCGATCAATTTGCTATCTATATTTTTGTATTCGATATTTTGACTGTTTTTCATTTAAATATGTGATTATCGATGTTTTAGAAGTCGATATTGTTGTTAGTCGATATTGTTGTAGTCGTTGTTTTCTTTTGTCGATATTGTGGTTTCGATATTTTTGTGGTTTGTTGTTTAAGTATAGGCAATCGATAATTTTGTTGTCGATAATTTGTCATCGATATTTTGTCCACTCGATATTCGGTCTGTCGAGGTTATGTCAGTGATCCTTCTGGTCGGTTCTGGTGCATGCATTATGATAGTCACTGAAGATTTGTTTGCGTGTAAATGGGCTGGCAAACTGCTTTATACACCAGACAGGAGTGCTGTTTCCTACGAGGGCAGGACAATTGAATTGAGTGTGTCCCAATAATTTGGGATGGTACCACCACGGTCTGTTTGGAATGACTTTTAGACCTGGTACAAAATTACAAGTGTCAGTGGTGGGTGATTCTGCTGAAGGTGATGGTATAATATCTTGGTCCCACAAGTTTGAGAGTGTATTTTCTGATAGTTTGGGATACATCCAAGGTTTCAAACATCCCACTCAAGTAAAGGAACATGCTAAGCACCAACTTAGGAATGTGCCATTTAGTGTCAGGGAGGATTTGTCTGCAGAGCTGAAGAGGATGTGTGATTCAGGTGTCAGTGAACCCATTGAGTCCTTCCTTTGGTTGTCTTCATTGGTGGCTGCACGCAAGAAGGATGAAAAACTGAGAGTGTGCATTGACTTGCGCAGTCTGAACAAGGAGATTTGGATTGACTCACACCCTCTGTCCTGTATCAATGACATTCTTTCTAAGTTTTCTGGTGCAAAGTTTTTTCTAAAATTGAGCTTTAATCTGCCTACTACCAGGTGGAGTTGGATCCTTCATGCAAACATTTCACCGCTTTTGTTTCTCTGATAGGGACCTTCCAGTTTAAAAGGATGCCTTTTGGGTTGGCGTCAGCAGCCTCTGTCTTTCAACGTGTAATGGAGAAAGTGTTGGAAGGTGTGACAGACACAGTGGTTTTGAAAGAAGACATTCTGGTTGCTGGTGATTCTAGAGAGATGCATGACAGAAATCTTTGTGAGATTTTGGGTAGTTTGGAAGGAAAAGGTCTTGTGGCCAACAGTCATAGGTGCATGTTTGGTGCTGAGTCAATTGAATATTTGGGGCATCACATTTCAAGTGAGGATATCCAATCAACGAGGAACAAGTTTCCTAATTTTTTGATGTGTGTGAGTTCTATACTAAATGTATTGCTAATTTTGCAGCAAAAACAGTGCACCTAAGAGGATTGCGGAAGAGGAAGGCCGTTTTTAATTGGGATCAATCATGCCAGGATGAGTTTATATGCATAAAACAAGAACTTGTTTCATGTGGTATTCTTATGCCTTCTTGTGCCTTTTGATCTTCATGTGCATTGTGTGGTGTCTGTTGATGCTAGTTTGGATGGTTTGGGTGGCATGGCCACTCAGTTCAAGAAGGGCGATGAGTATACACTTGGTTTTGCCTCTTGTGCGACCCTCTGAGAAAAACTATTCTGCTATTGAGAGGTAGTTCTTGGCGTGTCACTGGGCCGTGGAGTGGTTTAAGTGATTTTTGTGGAGTAAGACTTTTAAATTGCTTACTGATCACAAACCTCTCATTCCGATTCTCAATGGGAATATTGTTAAGGATCCCAGTCTTAGAATTGCGAGACTAAGTTCAAAGTTACTTCAGTACAACTTTGAGGTGGCACACATATCAGGAAGGAAGACAATGGCACATTTTCTTTCGAGATCACCTTTAGATGAACATGATCTTTCTGTTCAAGAAGTGGATGAAGAATGTTTGATTGCAGTGATTGATGCTTGTTCGGCTGGTAGTTTTATGGAACAATAGTGGTTCAGTGTTGTGGAGTCTGATTTTCTTCTCACGAATGTCAAGAGTAACATTGTTTGAGATTGGCCTAAAGAGAAAAACCTGGATGGTGACTTGCAACCATTCTTTAAAATTGCGGATGAGCTAACTTTGGAGGGTGATGAGATGATTATGCATGGGGATAAATGTGTCCCTCCTTATGCTTTGAGATCCTGCATCATTGACTATGGGCACGAGGGTCATCTGGGACAGACAAAGGCCAAAAGGAGGATTTGTAGTGTCTACTGGTGGCCTTCCATGGAACGCCAAGTAAAAGATGTTGTTGGTGTATGTGTCACTTGTTCTACCAGTGATAAAGTTATTAAGATTGTGAAACCTGCTGTCCAGTGTGTGGAGTTACCTGATGGTCCATGGATGAAATTAACTGTCGATTTCATGGGTACCTTCAATATTCTTCCCAACAAATACAAATTTGCCATGGTTGTGGGTGATAATTGCAACAAGTGGTGGGAGGTACAGTACATGAATGATCCTAATACTCAAGAAGTAATTACATTTTTTCAAGTACTTTTTGCAAGGGAAGGTTTCCCCAAGGAGATTGTTTCTGACAATGGGGTTCAGTTTACCTCTAAAGAAATGTCAGATTTTTTCTCTCAATCTGGTATCCTGCACCCACAGGCTACTGGTTTCATTGAGCGCACAAACAGCATTTGGTGGTGTACAGTGGGCAGTCTCTTCCAGAATTGAGATAAGGCAGGCTGTTCAAAGCGTGTTGTGGGCACATCACACTACTCCCAATTTTGTGATGGGATCCAATCCTTTTGAGCTTCTTCGTGGGAGGATTGTCACTTTCCACATGTGTCCTGCTTGGATGAAGAGATGGGATCTACGTTCTAAGAGTGATGTTCCCTTTTCTGGTGGCAAAGAATGTAGCAATCATTCTGTCCCTGATCCGGAAGGGTTTGTTTCAGGTTTCAAATTGGGTGATTGGGTCAGAATATAGTCCCCACATAATGTTGCAAAGGGTCTTTACAGATTTGGTCCTCCTCTCAGAGTGGATGCCACCTCTTGTTTTGCTGTTCGGGTTAATGGGAGGAGTTAGTGGAATCTTTCTAGGATCTACAAGGTTCCCAGAAGAGTGATATTGCAATTGGGGCTTGAGTCTGGAAATGCTGGTCAAGCTCCCCAAAAATCACAGGGGAACAGCTCCCAGTTGTTTCAGAGAAGCAAATTTCCTTTGTGTTCACAGTATCACAATGAAGCTCTTGAGTATGTTTCTCCTCGCAGGAGTAGCAGGAGAATATTTGTTCCCAAGCGTTTAGACCTTTGACTTACTGGTAAGGTTTCGTATTGCCTTGCACTCACTATTATAATGCAATGCTTATTTATTATGTTTGTTTTTAGTACTTCTCTATTTTTTCCTGTTTAACCTTTTCCTTTCTATTTCAGGCTCACATATCTGTTCTTTGCTGTTTTTATTATTTAAAAAAATGCTTTTTCTCATTTTGTTGAGAGAAAGGAGATGTTGTAGTAGTCTTTCTAGTCTTTCTATGTAACTAGTTCTATGGTTCTATGATGTCACAGTTATGGAAAGTGTACCTTTGAATGATGGAGGACAGTTGACAGGTCCCTGAAAGCTGTGGAGATGAACATACATTAAACCTAGTATTTCCACACTCACCTTTCCCAGTGTGTTCACTACAATTTGTCAAACCAAACATGATCATCTAAATCTTGCATTTTCTTCTCTCATCTCATGTTCGAGCACAATTCCCCCTTGAAGTTTGCAGGTCTCACCTCCCATCTTTTAAAAATCACCTCCAACTCAGATGCCCTTTACTACTTTGTTTTGGAAGCATTTTACAGGTACCACATTACTGAATGGAAACATAGAGATCAACTCTACTTTACTACAGAGTTGTAATCTTAAATAAAAGTATGAACTCAGGACAGTATTTTGCTGCTCCTAATAATAAGCTGCAGTTTTGGAATTGCTTCCTCCTATACGGCTATCCTATATTGGTATGAGGTATTCATGTAGCTGCTGGTTCTAATTCAAGATGGAGAAGTACAATTATGCTCAGCCTTACTTTCCATCATATGGAGCACAGTGCTTTGAGGCCTCTGGAATATTAGTACTTGAGAATGTTTTACGGTTGAGATCGAACGAGCAGGAGCCAGAAGCTGCATGGAATTAATAGTGTTAAGTCAATAAAGGGACAAATTATTCAATTAGGTTTATTGACACATATATAAAAAGAATGCCATTGACAGTTCCTCAGTCTCCCTCATCCATACCAACTGAGACATACAGCCCTAAAGGAGCTGAAATCCTAGGGTGGAACTCTGGGGGAAAAGGAGATATTCAGGGGGCCGGGGAGATGGGAGGTGGTCACATACTCTGGAATTACTGGTTCATCAGGTAATGTCTTGATTCTTACTGGACCCTCAAAGTCCAATTTCTAATGCCTGGTGATTCCTTCCCCTGGAGTTGCTCATATCCCTTGTATCAGTAATGCCAGCTGGTGGAGTTCCCAGCAGGAAGTCTGCCATACTTAATGGGGGCTTACGAAGATCTTAGCAAACCAGTTTGAAAATCTGCCTTCCGCTTCACTCTTTCAGTCCTGCAAAATTCAAGTGTCACTCTCGATCAACTCGTTTCTAAAGCAGAACTACAAACTGATGCTCAAAGCCCTCAAGATGATGGAGAAAGTTATCACCCTTTAACACGCTCTGAATTCATATTGTCTCCACGTTTGTATGCACTTCAGATTAAGATCTTCTAACTTTATAAATACCAGCGAGTAAAAATAAACGTGATTATATGAACAGGGGTTAAGTACAGTCTTTAAAGACAGGAGAATAGCGGTATTAAGAACTGCATAATATGCCGGTTGTCATTACGCAATCATTATCATGATTGTTTTGGCAAAAGTCACTCAGGAAGATGAGAATCACTGGTATTTAAAAGCTGTATCCTCTATAGCTATAAACTGTGGAGGGTTTCAGCATCACCTTGAGAACATTCCTACACATATGTATTGTATTTAATAGCTATATCACCATTTCCCTGTCCATCTGTGTTGCCTCCTTGAATGAATGAATGAATGGGAATTTGTATAGCGTGTACTAAGCCCAAGGGCATCAAGGCGCTGTGAACAGACAAACCTACAAGCACAACCAGCACTACGTACTCAAGCCCATCTCGCCGGAAACAACCAGGTCTTGAGGGTCCTACGGACGATTGAGTGAGCTTGTTGACCCGAAAGGGAAACAGGGAGAGAGTTCCATGCTTTGGCAGCAGCATGTGAAAAGGCTCTTCCACCTCATATCATCTTTTTGTATCTAGGAACCACAAGCAGATTTTTATTAGCTGACCTGAGGTTCCTAGAAGGAGCATACCTATGGAGGATATTCTCTATGCCCACTGGGCCCTGTCCATAGTATGCATTGGGGGCGAGGCATAGGGTCATAAACAAGACTCTACAGTCCACCGGGAACCAGTGCAGCGAACAGGGAGCAGATGAGGCAGAGTGAGGCTTGGGAAGATTCAGCACCAGCCTTGCAGCGGCATTTTGTACCAGCTGAAGGCAGCGCAGCTGACCCTTGTTAATTCCCAGATAAAAGGCATTACAATAGTCCAGCCTGGCCAATATTGAGGCCACAGTCACCTTTTTACGAGCTTCAGGTGACAAAAACTGGGAAATTTTCCTTATGACTCGAATAAGTCCAAAACAAGTGGCAACTGTTCTGGAAACCTGATGAGACATAGAGAGACAGTCATCGACCACCACTCCAAGATTTTTCTCATGGGAGACAGTAGTAGGACAGGTACCCAGGGAATTGGTCCACCACTAGCACAACCAGATGTCAGAGTTGTTCCCAAAAATCAAGACTTCCGTCTTTTCCCCATTTAATTTAAGGTAATTTTGAACCATCCATGATGAGACAGCTGTCATACAGTCTTTAAAGTTTTGCGCGGAGTCCCTGATCTTTTGTGTATTAGAGTAATTGAGCTTCCTGAACCCAGATAGTTAAGAGTTTGTGGATTTGCACTAAACCTATACACTTTCTGTTATGTCTACGGCATTGACTTCAACTGTAATTGTTCACGTTTTCCTATGGATACCAGAACAACACAAAGCAGCAGGGCAGGAACTGGTGACAAGCATACATGACATGGCGGTAGAATGTTTAATGTTTGCTAGGGCACATGCAGGGCAGTACTGTTTTGCATTGTGCTCGTCTGCCGTTATAATGCCTAGTAAAAGTTTAATGAAACTACTTGAGGTGAGAATTAATTATTGGAAATGGTTGGGCTGTGAATGCTAGGTACATGTTCACTTTGAGCTATATTTAGAAAAGCTATGTGTAAGACTATGATGAACTCAGGTGCATAAAAAACTTGATTTACTGTAAAGCCATGCTTTGCAGGCTAATTCTTTTAAAAAAAGCCCAGTAATTTACTCCAATACTTAAACCTAAACGATTTAATGCCAAATACTAAGGGTCTGATTTTATATTGCTCGTAAGCATGATCCATAGCAATAGTGACAGAGTATGCTTACTGCCAATATCATGGTCCGTCTGCCTAATTTAGATGCTGGCAGACTGGCAACTAGACACAATTTCGAAAAAAAATATCGAATGAACATAATATCGAAGTCAAAATATAGAATGGACACAATATCGAATGGACATAATATAGTGGTTAAAAATATCGAAATGCAGGTAAGTAATATCGACTGTCAAAATATCGAAGTACATAAAATAGGCATTAAAATATATCAAATGTTTAATAATATCGATTTTTTTAAAGTGTTTTGTATGTTAGTATATGTGTTAAAAGTGTATATTATTTTTGAAATGTATGTTTAATTTTTTTTAAGTAATGAATTTTATGTTATTTAATTTTTGCGTAATTTAGTTCCGTAGCAGGTTGTGGGGTTATAGTGGAATAGCGTGGGAAGTAATTTAATTATTGTAAATTAAATATTAATTTTTAGGAATTATTAATTATTTTAAATTAAATTTACTGTTTTAGTTCTGTAGCGGGCTGTGGGTTTATAGGGGAATAGGGTGGGAAGTATTTTAATTGTAATTAAGTAAATATTTATTTTTGTTGGTATTGATAATTATTTTATTGTTAATTACATTTTTTTATTAATTGGTAATTATCAATCAATCAATCAAAGCATTTGTATAGCGCGCTACTCACCCGGAGGGTCTGAAGGCGCTTGGGGAGGGGGGTCCGCTACTGCTCGAACAGCCAGGTCTTGAGCTGCTTCCTGAAGGCGAGGTGGTCCTGGGTCAGGCGGAGGTGGGTCGGGAGGGAGTTCCAGGTCTTGGCGGCGAGGTAGGAGAAGGACCTTCCCCCTGTGGTGACTCTTCAGATGCGGGGGACGGCGGCGAGGGCGTGGCCGGTCGATCGAAGCTGGCGTTTGGGAGCGTAGAAATTGAGGCGGCTGTTGAGGTATCCTGGTCCTTGGTTGTGCAGGGCTTTGTGTGCGTGGGTGAGGAGACGGAAGGTGATTCTCTTGTTGACCGGGAGCCAGTGCAGGTCTCGCAGGTGTCCGGAGATGCGGCTGCGTCGGGGGATGTCCAGGATGTGTCTTGCTGAGGCGTTCTGGATCCGCTGGAGTCTCTTCTTCTAAAATTACATTTTATGACTTGATTGATTGGTATTTATGTTAATTGTATTAATTTATTATTCATAGTGGGTTGTGAGTTTATAGGGCAGGGGTCTCCATCCGGTCGATCGCGAGCAACGAGTAGTTCGCCAACTACCTATCAGTAGTTCTCAGTCTGATGCCCACTTTTGTACCTTGTCCTTTTCATTATGTTTATTTTTAGGCCTTTTTGTCTTTTACCTGTTCTTGCCGGTGTTACATCTGCTGCACTTGGCTATTAAGTTAGCTAAGGCGGAAAGAAGTGGGTGATGTCAGATTGCCTACGGAGAGTCAGAGACTTAAAATGCACATTACAATTTGTACACGCTGTGGCCTTGGGGCTGGCTGCGTGGGTGATTCAATCAAACGGAGATTCGCTCAGTCCTGCTGTGGCCTCCTTGAGACCACGTGGCCTGCTACAGCATGACCATCACCCAGCAGTGCCCACACATGAATCAGAGGAGCAGTGATTTGCCTTTTATTTCTGGCAAGGCACGCCTTTCCTCCCATAAACACGCAGAGTGTTTGCAGTGGACAATGGTGACAGCAGCTAAAATTTGCCATTCCTGGTGCCACCGCTGCTATGCTCAATTCAAGTAGCTCCTTTCCAACATGTGGGACAGAGGAAGTTGTGCTCTTTGGCCACGCATGGACAAGGCGTCTGAAGATGTATGTTTTAGTTTTTAGCCCCCCCCCTCCACCCAAGCACTGGCAGACAATGATTGCCACCTAGTGAAACCAGGAGAAATACTGACCTGGGCCCTTATTTGGGAGGTGGAGCGTGCATAGGGCATACTGTTGCCCACAGATGGTATAGCTCAGAGGCCCTCACCTGACAGGTCTACAGGTCAGAGATACTTGGGTACACACCTGTTGTATAATAAAGCCAGTCCCTGCAGCGTTGAGCTGTCTTTAAAAGATTGCTGCTGCAGTTTGAATGATTCCTCTGCATTGGCAGGCAGCATGCCGTCTCTGCACTCTCTAGAGCCTCAGGCCCAATCCAGAGAGAAGTCTATGCATGTTTGCCTAGCGTGATGCCAGCAGCAGAGCTCCAGCACATACTGAAGCCACAGAGGGACGAGTGGTGCCTGTAGCCAGCAGTGTCCTTGACATGATACCACTCGACATGCAGTAGGATGCCCCCTTCAGACAGAGCGCCTCTGCCCCTGTACTTTATTTTGACACTACATAAAAAATATACTTTCCTCTTTAAATGGAGAGCATATAATTGAAGTTATTTGAACTGTAGGTTAGGTAATATATAAAAACATTTTCAAGGCCTGTTCTCTTTTAAGGTCAGACACTGTGGTTCATGACCTTCCATTTCAGGAGTTTTATATCAGTTTCAGGGCTTTGCCTCAACTTTTCCTGTCTCAGAAGTCAGTAATTTGTGATATTTATTTGTTTCGAAGGATATTATTGCTTAATCCCTCCCATGCTCGTGACAGTACCGTTCCGTCACGAGCCTCAGGTGGGCTGTGCTGGTGACGGAACGGTTCCATCACGGCCCACTAGCCGCGCATGCGCGGCGCGAATTCCGTGCCTGCGCTGAAGGTTCTATTAGGTGGGCGGGACCGTGACGGAACCGTTCTGTCATAAGCACAGCTCACCCGCGAGCCGTGATGGAGCGGTTCCATCACAAGCACGGGACCGCCGCGCGGCCCCGCCTCCCCCTTAGCGCTGCGGCGGAATAGCCGCCGCAGCGAAGGGGTTAAATGTCACACTTAAGCAACCTGAAAACTTGGCAGCTGTGAATTTGTTCCTGGCTGCAAACCGGGCCCAGGAGCATAATTTTATATTTCTTTTCAGTAAAATTTAATGAAATGATGAGAAAATATATAATAATTTCCTTGCTTAGGTTTGTGCCTAGGGACAACTTGCAGGAGGTACCTTTTCTTTTTAAATCCCTCTAAAATGCTGCTTTAATTTAATGAAATAAAGGGAAAAATGTTAAATGAAGTGTTAATGTTATGGCACCATGAACATAGGGCTCAACACTTCACTTTAAATGTATCCCATTTGAAAAAAGTAACCAACTCCTGTTGTGGCTATATTTTTTGGCAGCCTATGAGAAGTGAAAGTTGAGACATGAACCAAGCTTAGGTGTATGACCCCTCCCTTGCACGAGCATAGGTTTGGAAATATTGAAAATAATGACACAAAAATCATACAAAAATAGTATCTTTGAAAAAATGACCATCTTTTATTTCTCCAACATGGAGAAGCATTTCATAGGAGCATCAAATTACACCACTGCATTAAGAGGCATTTTTAAAAGTGATAGGTTTTAAACCTGAAACAGTCATGGACTGCCACCGTCCTTTATGACAATGCTATATTAAGGTACTAAGAGGCAAGTCATGTGTAACAATTGTATAGTCTGTTAGGGGAGAAATTTGTACAGTGCTCACCCTGAGCTCAAGCATTTCCATTTACTGTTGTGTGATAATAAGGAAAAAGAAGGCATGATGTCATAAAATAGTTGTATTGCAGCATTTATATTTAGAGCTTATTACCATTTTGTGGGGCACGGAAATACTTACCTTCATGGCCAGCAAGCTTCGCCATGTAGGGTGTATGGTTGGCATGGTGTTGTCATTGTTTTGTGATCCTATGTGGAAGTGTTTCCGTGTCATGCGTTGTTGTGTAGCATTTTAGAATCAAAGCGTAATTTACCAATTCATGCCCTTATACAGCTATAATTCACATTGCCATTATATAGGCATAGAAATCATACCCATATTTAGACATAACCCATCCAGTCCAAATACAGGCATGGCTACTTCCACTAGTTCCAAAAAGCCACAACGATTTCTTGGAAAACTTGGCTTCAGCAGTCAGGGACATCCCCTTGCTTGAATATTGATTTGTCCTAGAAATCATGGAGTTTTCAAAGAACTACCATTCCGTTGGGGTTCTTTGATGAAGTTATTATGTCCAACTTTACGTCAAACTAGGCACCTTCAAGGTATAAATATGCCTACGCTTGCCCTAGCAAAGACACAGTGGTTCGGAGCAGCTCGACTATCTACTTGCCCGACGCAGCTCGCTACAGCAAGTGCCGAAGGAAGCCGACCCTCTAGCTGACGCACTGACAGAGAAGCTGTCCTTTCTCTCACTGAGAATCCAGCTCCAGTGTTTCCAAGCTTCCCTCGCGGGGTGTTGGGAAATCGAGTCCCGAGACCGAGATACCAGACCTCCTTCATTTTAAAACAAATGTACGGAGCTGATTAGACCCTAAGAGAAATCTTGGTTAGATTCTTGGCAATGACAAACTAAACCTATGCTACACCTCACTTACTTCTTCCCTCGTACTAGACTTAGGTTAGGTACATTGGGGTAGGCATATTTTGGAAGCACCAGTTGAGTACTTTTAGCCTTTGTTATTTATGTATGTATTTATCTATGGTCTAGAAACCATACAATACTTTTACGGGATTATTTTATAATACTCTTCTTACTGTACGCACTATACTTTGCAACCAGTATTACGATTGTAGCAGTTCATTTTACCTGTCTGAGAAAGAAGACTGTTCAATAAACCCTTTTATTAAAAATTCCCGTCTCTCTATTTCTCTGCACCTCTGATGAAACGAAGCATGCACGATTGACTAAGTAAAATATCTATCTATTGTTTCCACAACTGAAGATAAGTTTTATCCTTGGGGAAACAAAGTTGTCATGTTTATGCGGTTGTCAGAAACTAATCCCTTCTTGTGTATTCGAGAAAGTTTCTAGTGAACTCTGAGCTAGCTGGCACTCACAATTAAGTCTAATATATTCGATATAGACCTAGTAGACATAAGTCCTATGTCAAATCTAGAGGATATGTTATTCCAATGCACAGAGCCTATTGGGAATATAGGAACTACACTATATGGCACCCAACATTTGGTAAGGCACTAATTTAATGCTAGATACTTGAGTAACTCAGTCGTGCTTTTCACAGAGACCCCTTTTTCCCATAAAATACTCCAATAGACGTGTGGAGTGGGTAAAAGTATAAAATATCCGCCATTACTGAGTAGGATGAGAATCCTATGTATTCGTTTTTGGTTTGATTCAACGTTGAAGGATACAGTGTTCCAAAATATTGTGCACCTTATCTTTGTCTCCTTGAAACTTCCTCTGCAATTTTCATTAAACAATGTCGCTTGACGGCAATAACGGGACCGGTGGAGCTGCAGCAACTGCAAACCAACTGGGTTTAGACGTTACAGGTTTCCAAGAAACCAACCTGGATGCAATAATCATCCCGGAAAACTTAAGGAAAACCATAACTATAAAGCTTATAAAAAATGGCCTGTCATCAAGAGTGGTAGGGTAATTGTTGTCATAGAGGCACACGAATATCGGCAGACAGATGTATTCTATTCATGGATAATCTTCCCTGAAGCAAATGCAGTATCGCATGTGTTTCACTTCTACAAAGTAGAGGATAATCCAACGGAACACGTTTCTTTTGAGGACATTGAAATTCCACTAACATACCAAGAGCACCAGCTCTGGTTTAAAGGCGCTCTACAACATCAAAATCACATTACCAGGCTCAGTCCATTAGGTAGACTAGGAGCAACATGGCCCATACTAGCCAGCTATACACCACACCCTGACATTGAAGAAATGTCAGGTGCGGAACTATTAGTTCAACTAAAGCAACTAATTAAAATACATAGACAATTGGTTAAATATGTCATGCAGACTCTAACAGTCCAACCTCCTATAAGGATTCCATAGCAAACCCCTCTTCAGGGGAACACAAATAAAATAACACCATAGACTATACAATCGGTCATTCGTAAATTGCCCGCAAAAGGGAACAAATTCCATTCTTGATAGCTCAGAAAATTACTCAATTCGAGGCAGTATTTCCTGACAGTACACCTCATGAGAAACACAGCATCTTAACAATCTGTTTACCAATGGGGATCGCACCACACCTGGAGGACTGCGACACTTGGGGTACAGTCTTTGCTGCAATCTACACAAAAACACACACTGTTCCGTCTATGGCGGTGATACTAGACGTCCTGAAACAGATTCAAAATGAATACGGGGCAGAGCCTGCTTTAAATCTGGGTATGAAATTACTGAAAGATTTCAAACAGATCTCAGCTATAATATTAGCTAATATCAAAGTTGACGCAGCATCCGTGGCGATCCGTCAAAAAATAAGGGAAATTGATATAACTGAGCAACCATATGAACTGGCCAGGATACTCAAAAAATCCTATGAAGAACTAGGTAGAGATAGTTTGGGTGGGAAACCAGTAAAGCCCGCCCTAACAGAAAGTCCTGAAAAGGTCTTTATTAAAAACACTCTCACTACTCCTAAAAAGAAGCGGGAAAATACTAAACAAACTTCTAATGAGAAACGTTCTCAGTCCCGAGGTAGGTCTCCTCAAAAGGAGCCCTCTGAAAAGAGGTATAACCTCAGGAACAGGGATAATTTGAGAAAACCTGATAGATATCAAGATACTGATACACGTTCCTCTCGTACCTCCCAGAAATCGGAAAGAAGAGGACAATCAGAACACAAGGAAGAACGCGTGAAGTCCAAAGACGATCAATACGTTCCAAAAAATAAGAAAGCCCAGTTCACCAAAAAGAAGGTAGCAGGTCTAAAAATCATACATGGCGAGGATCGTGAGGACACAACTCAAGAACGGGGAGTGGGACCAGACAATGCTGGACAGCGCAGCAGAAGTCACCATACCTCGCAAGATCTTGAAGGATCATCTGGAGACAGTGGACTTTAATAAGTACATTCAAGTTGAAACAGCTGCTCCAGGGTTAGTGTACCCTATAAGTTATATGAAGTAACGCTCCGGATGGAGGGGGACATAACTAGGAAAATAAGAGCACTTTTTTGGGAGAAGCTCTCTGAGGGTTATTACATTCTTCGAGCTGAAAAAGACTGGCACCAAAATTTGTCAGGGAGTGCCCACAAGGCGAAGACAGCATTATGCCAGCCTTCTCGAATCATATTACAATTCACTTAAAATACACATATGCAAGAAAATGGGCAGTAGCCCAGGCTCCAGCATTATACAAAAATCATGTGGGATGGGATGAGGATTCTCCTCACCACAAAATCCAGTTAAATCCCAAGCAACTGCACAGAGGCAGAATCCAGTTAAGCAAGAAGGTAAAAAACAGGTCAAGGTGATCTTAGATCAACTTGAATACCAAGGACTGATTGAAACATGCACCTCATTAATGAACAATCCTTTCTTTCCTGTCTCTAAACCAGACAATACATATCGTCTAGTTCTGGACTACAGACATTTAAACTCTTGTTGCAAAAGATTTGCAGTACAAAATGCACACAGTGCAGCACTAATGAATAATATTGTGCATAAAAAATATAAAGCCACATTAGATATCTCTAATGGGTTCTTCTGTCAAAACATTGCACCTAAAAGAAGGAACTTAACCGCTTTCTCAATTATGGGGACACAACGTCACTTCTGTTGTCTCCCCCAGGGATTCAAGATTAGTCCAGGGTTATTTTAAGCAAGAGTAACAGAGTTACTACAAACGTATGATGATGAGGCATTATCTTATGTCGATGACATCTATCTAACAGACGATGATTTGGACAGGCACTTGAACAGAGTGAATACGATTATACTTGGACTTACCTTTGAAGGGTACAAATTCAACTTTAAAAATCAGGAATTGCCCACCTCAAAGTCCTATTCTTAGGATACGAGTTATCAAATGAAGGCAAAAGCCTGGCAGTCAACTTTTTAGAAAAGTGTGCGCTGCTCCAACCTCCAAAAACACTGAAAAACTTAAAGTCAATTCTAGGTTTCCTGAAATTCGGAAGAACATACATTCTAAACTACGCAGAAAAGTTTAAACCTCTCTACGAATATTCAAACCTGATTTCAAAACTACTAATTGGACTCAAAAACACACAGAAATTTTGCGTTCAGTGCAAACAGACATGTTAGCAACATCACATTTACAGACATGTGTAAACGTACGCAACCTTGTAATCAGAATAATCCCAGGAAGATGCAGATTTGCGTTCTTAACCTTTAATGAAGGTGAAAAAGTACCAATTGCTTACAAATCACACTTGTACACACAAGCTGAAATGAAACTTACTTCAACAGGAACAATTCTGACAGCGGTTCAAACTGCAGTAGCAAAAGAGAGAGCTCTCGCACAGGGTAA
This sequence comes from Lissotriton helveticus, assembly GCF_964261635.1. Classification (NCBI taxonomy): domain Eukaryota; kingdom Metazoa; phylum Chordata; class Amphibia; order Caudata; family Salamandridae; genus Lissotriton; species Lissotriton helveticus. Next base: position 431,378,967 of record NC_136059.1, read on the forward strand.
ACTCATAATGGTCGTTACTCCTGTACCTGCCTTAGAGGCAGTGACAAAGGAAGCATTTCGAATCCAAAGGCTTTACATCCAAGATGGATACAATGGGTTAAGTCTCTTACTGCAACAGACGTTGAATACGTTTTTGACCCCTACTTGAAAACACAATACGAACAAGAATGTCCTCTGCCCACTGAGATTCTGCCTCTAGAACAGTACGAATGTATAATTTATACAGACGGCTCAGCACAGCCCGCAATTGGGGGTAAACAAGCTTATAGTGCTGTGTGCGCGATTGTTAAAGTTCGCTGGCCAATGGTGAGCTGAACTACAGGCTTTCAAGATGGTGCTTGAAAATACCGATCACGAATTCCCCACACTCATAGTGTGTGATTCGTATTACGGCGTCCAGTCTTACATAGAATACATGCAGAACTGGGTTCAAAATTGTTTCAAAGATGCAAAAGAAGGCACAATCAAACATAAGTTGCTTTGGGAACAAGTAGTTCAATTACAGAAAGAACTACAAAAGACTCACGTGATCCATACACTGAGTCATCAGCGTATTGGCGTTCACGTTGCAGGGAATTCATTGGCTGACAAAGCCGCGAAGGCAGCTGTGCAAATGGCTTCCGTAGCTGCAATCACTTGTTCTAAAACAAAAATAGACAGCGAAATAATGCAGGCTGTTGCCGCTTCCAATAAAGACAGCAGTAAAACGTTACTAAAAGGCTTTCCACTCAAGTACTCATATATAACTGATGTAAATAATATTTCTTTTGCTCAAATCCCTGGAGTGGGGGATAGAGTAATTCCAAACATAGAACATAGATTAGGACTAATCTTAGCAGCACATGAAGGGCTTGCTTCTGCACACGCAGTGGTTCCACCACAGTGTCATTATTAAAACATAGATACTGGTGGCCGCGCATGAGGAAACAGACCAGAAACTATGTTTTGGAATGTGAAATCTTCTAGAAAATTAAAATTTCAACAGTGAAACGCCCGGCGCAGACGCCCCTTTTGATTTCAGATAAACCATTAGCATGTGTTTACCTGGACCACTGTGGTCCCTTACAGAGGGATGGTAACTATAAATATATCATGGTCGCAGTGGATTCATGCTCAAGATTCAGTTGGATATGGCTTCAGCGCTCGGCTGACGCCCGAACTGTTAAAAAAGATTTGAGAGTCTTTATCGGCACATACGCAGACGGCACACTACATTCTGACCAGGGTCCTGCGTCTAACTCCAAAGTTTACAAGGAGGCCATGGCCAATCTGGGCATTGCATTGCGGTATTTAAGTCCATTCCATCCTGAGGGAAATTCTGTAGTGGAAAGAAAAAACCGGGACATAAAGCAATCTATAACAGCTAGGGTATTAGGCTCGGGTGACGGGTGGGTCAAACATCTAATAGCTGTCTAACGTAGTCTAAATAATCTGCCAAGAAATTCTCTGGGTGGAATCACTCCATATGAAATCCTTTTTGGTACTAGAATGCTTGTCCAGAACCTCGATCGTCACACTTCAGTGGTGGAACAAAAACCCTTTGATATCAAAGACCGTTTGGCTGTTTTGCAGGACTTAAACGAGAAAAGGAAAAGTCAAAGCAACACAATACAGAAGCCATTGACCACTGAAGGAGAACCACCGTCCCAAGTTCGTATCTATTGACCTGGTCAAACCACATAAAGTGGCCGATAATAATAGTAGGCCAAGTGGACTACAAAGATTTAGCAGAAGACCAAATCCTGCTACTATCCAAGAGGTTCAGACTGAGAAACTGATAACATTTGAAGATTCTGCAGCACAGAACAAAGGACTAAGCAATGATGCAATGGAACTTGTGCCTCTTGAGACCCAAATAACAGTTTGTCAAGACACTCCTGTCTAAAACGATGTAGCATCTGAATATACTAACATGACAAAGGATCCGGTAGCCCCAGTGATTTAAAAAAAATCCTGATGCAATTCCTACAATTGACAGAACTGCCTCTGGCTATTTCATTAACTTTGATACGTTTTCTGAGGATCCCAGTGAGCCTGAAAAGACGCCAGCAAATAAAACTTTTAAAGATCAAGTAACAGAACTTTTTCAGCAACTTGAAAAAACGTATCTGGTTTCACCATGAGTTGAATTTTGGATAGTGCTAGGCAAACTTTTTCTCCTACTTTGGATAATCAGGGTATTAACTTTGGGAATGCTGATAAATGGAAGATATAGAAAAATGGACACAGCAAGTAAGAATATCAACTTGCTGCTGAAGCCACAAAAATCATCTCATCGTGAACAAAGAGACTTGACATCCGTGAACATCACAGACGTTCCTATACCTAGTGATATAGCATGGGAGAGAACCGATTATGACATCTGTGGTCTGGCAGAGCTGTTGAAGATTCCACATCAATTTAATATTTCCTTGAGTGACTTTGTTTCACCCAGCACGTTTTCTGATGATTGGGACTTTGAGACTGTTAATAATATGATGTCAGATTTAGAGATGTCTGCAAAATTTACAAAACATGAATACTTAGAAGGTTCATCAGTATATGCACAAATGTATTGTTATAATCATTATGTCCATCATTACTTGCACAAATATGCAAACCCTAGAAATATTTATAGTTTCAATCAATGGTAACATTGTCCAATGCCACCAAAGGGTAGCTCAAAAACATTCTATGATAAGTTTGCATACTTCTCAGGTTTTAATGTCTCAAATCCAGAGACATTTTACTTTAGAAATGTTAATAAGACAGGAATGAAATGTATGTTAACCAATACAAAGCAAATTTGTTCAGCAGCCTTTTATGCCCAGCTGTCCTCATCAGGCTTCTACTGTGGGAATATAGAAACAAAAACTGTCTGGGGCTAAAAAGACTGCAGGTGCAGGGAATAGAAGCTTTATTTTGAGCCTGCATTATCCCTGAACAAATAATGTTTTTGAATGACACTGTTCAACAGACATCCTGCCTTGGCCTGGCCAAGATAAAAGATTTAAACAAACCGTCCATACCTACACCTACACCTGATAGTCAAAACACTTAAAAACAGAACTGATCCTGATTGGAAAAAATGGTTAATCTGGCCCACAGACACAAATAACTGTCAAGATAAATTCCTAACAAGACACAAGGGTTTACAATAACTAGGCCAGATCCAAGATATGTCCAGAGACAACATCCAGGGATAGTAACAACATATTTGTTTTTATTTATTTATTTATTTAGTTGAGTTTTATATAGCGCTGGCTAGACCCGGAGGTATCAGAGCACTTTACATAAGGATCCACAAAGTTACAAAATTACTTCAGTTACAAGTTACATCAGTTCACGATAACATTTCCAGTGCGTCAGAAGACTAAGAAAATGGAGCTTGAAGGAAAGGGGGTAGGGTATAGGAGGGGGAAAGGATGGAGATAGGATGGATGGAGAGACGAAGGACAGTCTGCCCAAAGTCCGGCCGGATAGGTGACAGATGAGGGCGAAGTCCACAGCCTATCTCCTTTATAGCTATCAGGTAGCTCCACCGTGCATCAGTCAAGCGGCTAGGTCTCAATGTGAAAACAGTTAGAGAGCAAAGCGGAGGAATAAATGGAGAGTAAAGGAGAAAGTAGGTGTAGTAAAGGGGTGGGGGAAGAGTACGATGGAGAGACGAAGTAAGGTCTGCCCAATGTCCGGCTAGGTAGGTGAGGGCCGAAGGGATAGTCCACAACCCATCTCCTCTATAGCTATCATGTAGCTCCACCGGGCATCGGCCAAAAGGCTAGGTCTCCACGGCCAAAGGTAAAGGGGTAGGGGGAAGAGTACGATGGAGAGACAAAGTAAGGTCTGCTCAATGTCCGGCTGGGTAGGTGAGGGCCGAAGGGATAGTCCACAGCCCACCCCTTCTATAGCTATCAAGTAGCTCCACCGGGCATTGGCCAAAAGGCAAGGTCTCCTCGGTCAGAGGTAGGTTCACAAATTCGGAAACCTGAAGGGTAGGATGGAAGGGGTTGAGTTTGAGGACATATTGAAGTCCGTTTTTTTTCTCAGAGGAGTAGCACGACATCATAGGGAACACAGTGACAGCCATTTTGGGGTCAGACGAGGGATCAACAGGTAGTAACAGGGATGGCCAAACAATTTGCTTGCCTAAAGATCATGGTGGTCCACACACCGTTCACCACAGACCTGGCTTTGGGCACATCCACCGAAGAACCAAACGTATGCAGCAGCAGCTCAGCGCAAGGAACACGGACATGCTTGAAACTTGCAAAATAGATGGGATCCATCGCTACCTCAGGATCAAATGTGGGTATGAAACACTCCAGGCCCCTCTGTGCAGAGTCCGGCGATCAGGCATGAGGAGTCAACAGGTACCACTTCCAACACGGCAACCAGGATGACCGGGGTAGCAGCGTGCTTTCCACCAGTCATGGCCAGCCAACCTACGCTTCCGAGGGTCCCCACTGCCTCCCAGGGCTATCCTTAGGAATTCTTTTAGGGCCTTATAAGTAAATGTCTGCTTATTAAGTCTTCCTGAGCACTTGCAATTGGAGACTGGCAGGGGTAATGTGTAGTACTGCCATTTTCACTGCTGAGGGCTGTCAGTGGTGCTTGTTGGTCTATGGGGAAGGCACAGAGCCCCTTCTACTTTAAAACTCCTCCTGCTGCACTGAGGTATTGGATGTTGCCGGGGCACCTAGTGCAAAGCCCCTTTCATTTATTCATTCTTCTGCTGCGTGCCAGCCGCCATTTTAGGGTCAGGCACGGCTTTGATTCGCTGCCGCTTTCTAGTTGGTGTCCGGCTGTCGGTTACTGAAATTGCTCCCGCTGCCCTAAAACCACACCCGGAATAAATGCGCCCCCGCCTCACCGGATGTAAGAATTGTGCCTTCCAGGGGACCATGTGCCGCAACAAGGGTCCCGACCGAGCTCCTCCGGTTACGGTATGCAGCGCCCCGCTCACCGCTCAAAAATCTACACTGAGAGAGGTTAAACAACACTTATCTTTGCTTAAAGATTGCGTTGATTTAAGGAACTTCCTACTAGGTCCTGCGAAACGACGTCATAAACATTTCATATACGCAGGTATATATGCCATTTATAATGAAGCTTGTAAAGTGACACAGGCAGAGACTGCAGAAAGAATACAAGAAATTGATCATATTAATTTAGAGAAAGCACTCTCTGTAGTTGACAATGGGTTAACAACCCTGTCATCTAGAATTTAGTCTTTGGCATAATATCCTCTGCCATTGAGATAATGGAACAGGACTTGCTCATGCTACAGCATGGACAGTCACAATTACGATCTATAATGCTTTTGGGCTGGACGTTGCAAAATCTTCATTCTGGATATGTGCCATGGCGTCTAATCAACACCACATCATTGTTTTCTATATTTAACCTTACAGATAAACAAATCACTCTGGTACAAAGAGGAGCAGACTATATGGTGCTGTGCATTGAAAAACTGGAAAGATTACCATTAACTGTTTCAGAAAAACCAGCAACAGAATGGATAATACACGGGATAATCCCTCTGCCTGTCACAATTTTCAATTTTCAAAACTGTATGAAACATATACCAGTTGCCGTGTGTGAACGGTTGGGTACGGAATGCATAAAGTCAACCTGGGAATTACCATGCACACACAAATGTTGGAGTGAGGAAAAAGAAGTATTTCTGAGTGGTATACAATGTAAAAGCGCACTAAGCGGTACACTTATATGCCATGGTATTAATTTACATGGAGCCTGTGAAGGTTCATCGGCCAACTTATCCTGCCACCTGCAAGGTTCTCCAGCAGCAGTGATAGATCCAATTTTTAGGTAGCTTTCAAATGGGGGCTATATAAAGTTGAATGATCACAGCTCGTAACTGTGTCAACCAGGGTCACTTGTTGTATGCAAGTATTGTTTCCTAAAGCTAAGACAGATGGCCTTCACTGAATATCTCTTCTATTCGAATTGATACTTTAAGCAGAATGAAAGCCATTCTTTTACAAAAAACTGTGCAAGTGACCTCGTCCAAAGAGATGTATGAACTACAAGTTGCAAGGTCCTCTGCAGAGATACATGCCCTTTGATCCACAAACTGCCCAATACATTTCGTAGAAATGTTAGGTCATATCTTAAACATATACCAGTGGTATTGTACATGTATTTAAGACAGTTTTTTCGGGACTGTTAGCACATTTTGAAGCAGTCCTTGGCATTTTTGCAAACTTCGTGCACTCTATGTTCGGCAGCCTGCATCTCATTTTGGGACTCGAAGCAGGAATACTATTCCTGTTCCTTCTGCTCCAATATGGCAAGTCCGGTCAGCAACGATACCCAGATTATCATCAAGAACACTCTCCTGGCAATGAAGTGTCATGAGCGCATGATACAGATTCTGGACCTGGCTCGTCTAAGAGACCTGAATACAACGTGGTTCCTATCATTCCAACCAATCTGGCAAGATAGCATCTTACCTGTTCTACAATGCCTGCTTTATTGCTTTATGGAGAAGAATGCGTGTTGGACGTCTGTCTAACACTTCCATCAGCACTGCCAACGGATGTTGATGCGTTGCTTGGTTTAGTAACAGTCCATACATCGTGTTGTCCCCAGAAGCTACCAATCCTGATGACGGCATTCATTGAGATCTCACAGAGGCAATGTGCTGACGGTGAGATACGTGGATTGACAGGCACACCTGTACCATCTCCATCTCCAACGAACATTGCTAATACGGCTAACACTGACGGCGATGCTTCACATTTTTGTGCTATCGGTTTACTTAATGAAGTGGTCCAACTTTCACCTACTGTGGTAGACGATTTCTTTGCCAGCTTAGAAGATTTAATGTTTTCCCCAAACAACGAGAATGACTTTTGAAGTTAGCACACAGCGTTCTATGGGACTCTGTATTCGACCTTCACTTTCCAAAAACAAAACTTCCAACTTTAGAACTCTATTTTTCTGCGATTTGACTTTTTCCAAAATTGAACTTTTTTGGCACAAAGTAATCTGCTTAAAGTAGAACTATTCTTAGAGAGCAAGAATTCTTTGAACTATTCTTAGAGAACAAGAATTCTTTGAAACACTTCCAAATGACAATATTTGATCTTGTCCACAACCTAAACAGTATGTATATTCTGTCATGGAATGGTCTCGACCTTTCTTCTGTATTTAAGAGCCATTTCATGAATGTTATTTCATGACTCATTCTTATAAGCATTTTATAAGCACTTTTTCAAAGTCACACTACATGCAAATATTGCTTTTTTAATGCGTACAGCACAAATGTTCATCTTTCGTGTACAACCATTTCAAATGCATTTTATGTATTTTGGGAGGGATTTTTACACATCATGCTTTATATATGTTTAAAATGCTTAGAATTTAGTAATATCGAACATAATAAAGTGGAGTGGGTGTCGTGTAGCATTTTAGAATCCAAGCGTAATTTACCGATTCATGCCCTTATAAAGCTGTAATTCACATTGTCCTTATATAGGCATAGAAATCATACCCATATTTAGACATAACCCATCCAGTCCAAATACAGGCATGGCTACTTCCACTAGTTCCAAAAAGCTACAATGATTTCTTGGAAAACTCGGCTTCAGCAGTCAGGACATTCCCTTGCTTGAATATTGATTTTTCCTAGAAATCATGGAGTCTTCAAAGAACTACCATTCCCTTGGGATTCTTTGATGACGTTATTATGTCCGACTTTACATCAAACTAGGTACCTCAAGGTATAAATATACCTACACTTGCCCTAGCAGAGACACGGTGGTTCGGAGCAGCTCGACTATCTTCTTGCCCAACGCAGCTCGGTACAGCTGACGCACTGACAGACAAGCTGTCCTATCTCTCACTGAGAATCCAGCTCCAGTGTTTCCAAGCTCCCCTCCCGGGGTGTTGGGAAATCGAGTCCCGAGACTGAGATACCAGACCTCCTTCATTCTAAAACAAAGGTACGGAGCTGATTAGACCCTAAGAGAAATCTTGGTTAGATTCTTGGCAAAGACAAACTAAACCTATGCTACACCTCACTTACTTCTTCCCTCGTACTAGACTTAGGTTAGTTACATTGGGGTAGGCGTATTTTAGAAGCACCAGTTGAGTACTTTTAGCCTTTGTTATTTATGTTTGTATTTATCTATGGTCTAGAAACCATACAATGCTTTTACAGTATTAGTTTATAATACTCTTCTTACTGTACGCATTATACTTTGCAACCAGTATTGCGATTGTAGCAGTTCATTTTACCTGCCTGAGTAAGAACACTGTTCAATAAACCCTTTTATTGAAAACGCCCGTCTCTCCATTTCTCTGCACCTCTGATGAAACGAAGCATGCACAATTGACTGAGTAAAATATCTATCTATTGTTTCCACGACTCTGAAGATCAGTTTTATTCTTGGGAAAACAAAATTGTCATGTTTATGCGGTTGTCAGAAACCAATCCCTTCTTGTGTATTTGAGAATGTTTCTAGTGACCTCTGAGCTAGCTGGCACTCACAATTAAGTCTAATATATTCGATAGAGACCTAGTGGACATAAGTCCTACATCAAATCTTTAGGATATGTTATTCCAATGTGCAGAGCCTATTGGGAATATAGGAACTACACTACAGCGTGATGACCACGGAGGTGCCTTTACCGTGTTATGGGATGGAGCAGTGTAGTGGATGACCAGGTATGGGAGACAGACAGCTCTGCATGTTTCTGTATAATTTCTTATGATTGTAGTGTACTTAGCTGGTGACTACAGAGGCAAGGATCACAAACTCTGTCGAAGAGGGAGTCTGGGATAGGTTTTCTGGTTTCATGTTGTGCTTTGCACATTAATACTAAATGGGTAGCTTTTTCTCTGTAGAGGCTGGGCATGGGGGTTCTCTAGGAAAAATTTGTGAGTTGTTTGGCCTTTAGTAGCTCACAATGATTTTCACTGATCAGAAGTAGCTGTCACTTCAGAAAAGGTTGGAGACCCCTGTTATAGGGTAATATGGTGGGAAGTAATTTAATTGTAATTAATTAATTATTACAATTATTTTTGTGTATTGATAATTAATGTACTGGTAATTAATAAGTGGTATATTTGTTGTTATTTATAAATGTTTGGTATTGAAAATGAATTAGTTGTTAATTAATTATGAATAGCTCATTTATTTTAATAGCTAATATTTATTTGTATTTACAATTGATTATTTATTAAATATTACATAATTGGTAATTAATTTTAATACATGTTTTATTGGTATTGATACTTAATTTATTTTTATTAAATCATTACTTATCCTACTGTTGCACTCACTGGAGTGGGAGTAGTAATTTTTACCCTCCCGCTATCCAATGCTTTCCCTACTGTTGCACTCTCTGGAGATGGAATAGTCATTTTTACCCTTACTCTATCCAATGCTTTCCCTACTGTTGCACTCACTGGAATGGGAATAGTAAATTTTACCATCCTGCTATCCAACGCTTTCCCTACTGTTGCACTCTCTGGAGTGGGAATAGTAATTTTTACCCCTACACTATCCAACGATTTCCCTACTGTTGCACTCACTGGAGGGGGAATAGTAATTTTTACCCCTACGCTATGCCACGCTTTCCCTACTGTTGCACTCACTGGAGTGTGAATAGTAATTTTTACCCTCCCGCTATTGAACGCTTTTCCAACTGTTGCACTCTCGGGAGTGGGAATAGTAATTTTTACCCCTATACTATCCAACGCTTTCCTTACTGTTGCACTCACTGGAGTGAGAATAGTAATTTTTACCCCTACGCTATCCAATGCTTTCCCTACTGTTGCACTCTCTGGAGTGGGAATAGTCATTTTTACCCCTATGCTATCCAACGCTTTCCCTACTGTTGCACTCACTGGAGTGGTAATAGTAAATGTTACCCTCCCGCTATCCTACGCTAAAAATATAGAATATTTTTTATTAATATTACATTAATATATATATATATATATATATATATATGTATATATATATATATATATATATAGGTATTAAAAAATAAAAATTTATGTTTCTTTAGTTTTGTAACTTACATTAATTAATTATACATTTTAAGGTTATTTAAGTATTTTTAAGAATGTTTTAGTTAATTATATTTATTATTTCTTTCATTTTAAATTACTTTTGTGACATAAATTCGATATTTTGAATTCGATACAGTTTGGTCACGGCGAAAACTACTCCGTCTCCGCCATGGTTAAATCTCTGCGAAGGCATCACATATTAAGGTCCATCAGAGAAATGGTTTTATGTCCACCCACCTACCTTAGGGGCCGATTAGGATCGCGGACGGACTTGAGTCCGTCAGCGACCCCAGAGTAAGAGGGAACGTCCGCATGGGCTGTGGCGTTCCCTCCGTGCAGATTAGGATGTGACCGCCAGGGTGGCGGTCACATCCTCAATCTTTAACATTGCGGCTGGTGCAGCTTCAAGCTGCACCCGCCGCAATGTTAAAAGTGCATGCACCGCATTTGCGTGCAAAAAGCGGCAGGCACCGCGCGGTGCCTGCTGCTTTGTTCACACAAATGCAGGGGGGTACTATAGGTACCCCCCATGTGCACCCCCCACCCCCCCTTCACCCAGGGGGCCCGCAACCGGACCCCGAATTGAAGGTCCGTATGCTTTTCCACGGCGAAAAAGCCGCCGCGGAAAAGCATACATTTTACACCATCATAATATGGCTGGCGGTGTCTGATAGACACCGGCAGCCATGTTATAGCTTTTTCGCCGCGGTCGGAAGGTGACCGCGGCGGAAAAGCTGCGGACGGAAAAAAGATCCCCCAGCCATCCTAATCTGGCGGGGGGTCTTTTTTCAGTCCGCAGCGGTTTTCCCGCATCTTCCGGGCCGGCGGTGGCTTCCGCCGGCCCGGAGGATGCGGGAAAACTGATATCATAATCGGCCCCTTAGATGGGTAGACATATAACCTGGCGGTAAGGGACTATAAAAATCAAAAAATAACCCTATCGTCATGGAAGATGACTCCCATGGCGAGGGGAAATTTTTTTTATTTTCAAAAAGAAAATCCCACTTTTTATTTTTGAAAATAAAATAAGTTTGATAGAGGGCTCTGTCATGTTTACTGACCAGTGCTAGAGCTTAAAAAGCATTGACAAAGAACCTCTGTGATGGTGGTTCCTGCCAATGCATTAGAGATGCTTAGAGATGACCGGTGACTATTCTAAATTTAGAAGGCAGTTAGTTAGTAGGGTGACAAGTAAACTTTGTCCCACAAAGATTAAATAGGCCCCAAAGGTCCTGATTTGGAGTTTTGCAAATAGGTTGCTGTGTCACAAATGGGATGGATATCCCTTCTTCTTATCGCAAGTGCCATAAGATACAATGCACCTTTAGTGAAGTGGACAAGAGATCTGTCACATTTGTGGCAGAGTTATCTCTCCACAAAACACTGGGGGCCTCATTTACTATAATATGATGCACAGCAGTGCAGAAAGCCGTCCTGCTGCACTGCTGTGCATCAAAATACAAAGGCAAGAATGCACCGTATCTACAAGATACAGCACATTCCTGTCCTCCCCTGCCCTGGTGCACAAACAACAGCTGCACGCCATAGTGCAAGGGTGTCTGCATTCCAGGCATGATTGTTGTTTTGCAGGAAGAGACACCTTCCTGCACAAAAACAATAATTAATGGTGTTTTGTTTCTTCACACATAAAACGAGCACAAATGAGGAGATATAAAAAATGTCACCTCGTTGCATCCCTCTTACACCTCCTCTGGGGAGGCGCAGGATTCTGACCCATTCCCAGGTTTACAACACTTTGTAAATATGCAGATTCCATGCATGTTGCGTGAGAACACCCACAGCAACACCCATGTAATGCGTGAAAGAGGCCCACATGTGCAAAGCCATGAAAAGTGACACAGGGTGATTTTACGTGGCCTTATAAATATGACGAGGCACACTGCACCACCGGTGGATCTAAAATAGTGACACACTGGCAGTGCAACTGGCTTGTAAATGAGGCCCTAAATTTGAAGTTATTTTGGAGTAAATTTGGAAAGAATATTTAACACTAGCAAGCTTAGAGTATTTCTGGAAACCACTGTAAAATTAAAAAAAATACTTTTTTCAGAATCCAGATCTCAATATGGGCATTAACTGAATTTGCATTGATGTTACACACAATACTATACCCCGCAAGTAAGATTGTAGGGCAGATGTACAAAGCTTTTTTGAGGTTGCAAATGTCCCGATTCGCAGAACCAGGCGGTTTGCATCCGTAAAAAAGCAATTCAAAATGTACAAATATCCACTTTGTGATTCAGTAGCCTATTATCAAATTGCAATTTGGGTTTGTGACTCGGTATTAGGAATGGGCATATTTAGGGTGTCCCATCCTAGTAGCTACTCAAAGTGCTATGTGTGAATGCTTTGTGGCCAAAATGCGGTCACATAACATACGCATTTTACCTCCAACTCTGAGTTCGTAATAACCCATTTGCAAATTAGAATGGGTCCCCTTCCCCTATGTGAATGTTGGGGAAAATATTTTTTTAGAGTACGCAGGAAAACGGACTTCATTTAAAAAAAATCTTTATTTAAAAGCAATCACAGACATTGTGGTCTGTTAACATCAGCAGGCCACTATCCCTGTGAATTTTTTGATTCCGAATAGTTTGCAAAGTGAGACCCACCTCATGAATAATAATGAGGCAAGTCTATTTGCAACCTACTGGGAATCATTAAATGTGCTCATCACACATTTTTACATCTCTGTTTGCGATTACTAATTAACGAACCACAAAAATTTGCTATCTGTTAATCACAACCTCTAAACATACATCTGGCCTCTAGTTTTGTTTTAAACAGCATACATTTTTCATGTCATTCTAAAAAAAGGGGTGAAGTTGTGGGTAAACGTAAAGCCAGGTAAGGGTGATTTTAGGGTTATGGGGAGGGCAGAAGTAAAGAGTGGTAAAGGTAGTTTTAGGGTTTAGGGATGAGTAGAGGTAAGGGTAATTTTAGGCTTTATGGGTGGGTAGCGATAAAGGGAAGGAATTGAAAGGAATAGAAATTGGAGAGTTAAGAGAAGGGTAGAGGTAAAGTGAGTAAGGTTAAATTTAGTGTTTACGGGTGGGTAGAGGTAATGGGAGTCAAGGGTAATTTTAGAGTCTGCTGGTGGGTAGACACAAATGGAGGTAAAGGAAAAGCCTGAAAGGAGGAGGCAGAGGACTGTACACAGAGAACCAAGGGCAAGGAGAGGGGAGTGGGGCAGGGGCAACACGCTGACCACAAAGAGCAGGAAAAGGCCATGCAGATGGTTAACAGAGGGCAGGCAGAGCAAGGGTTAGGGTCAGCAATCTGACCACTGTGACAGGCCTGCATGGGCAAAGTCAGAACGTTGGATCACAGAGGATAGGAGAGAGGTGCAGGGGCATGCACATTGAGAACAGAGGGGAGGAGGATGGGGCAGTGGCAGTCAGCTGATCAAAGAGGGCAGGCCGGCATGACCAAGGGCACCAAAATCCACAACAGTGGACAGAAAAGGTGGAGCAGGACCACACAGAAGGAGAATATAGGGCAGTGGAGCAGGGGCAGCAAGTGGACCACTGAGGGAGACTAGAGGGCAGGCAGGAGGAGAGCAGACACATCAAGCTGCAGGGGTGGCAAGCGGCAAACAAAACTGGTGGGGTAAATATTTAACCCAGTAACAGACACTGGTAAAGAAAACAGTAGTGTCCTTAGGCTCAATGCCAAATCTCTCAATTGTGGTCCATTTTAATCAGTGTTTATTACGGGCCACAATTGAGAGCTTTAGAGTTGAGGCTGAAGGCACTGCGAGGTTCTCACAATGCATGTCAATGAGTTGAATTACATTAAAATAAGTAAATAAATATGTACTTATCCACTGGTCCTGTGCTTCTCGGCAGTCAGTGGCTGCTCCAGCAGAGGCAGTAGGCTTCCAGAGCTTCAACCAATTCCCCTCTACCAATCCAGATGCAGCTCTCATGCTACTTAGGCAGCATGAGAGAAGCACCAGGATTGGCTGGAGCATCCTTGTTCAACGCTCCTTCAGGCACTAGGGGTCTGTGTTTGCTCTCCATCCTGGGGTCCAAGACAGCACGGCTTGGAGTGTTTAAAGTGTGCTTGTCATGCTCGCTTTGCAAGACAGCCAGCCAAAGTGACATGCTCACTTTAAACTGAAGTGAGCACTGTTCTTTCCCTGTTGTTGTCCCTGCCCTCAGACTCAGCTGCTGTCATTATGGAAAATAATATGGTAATATAATAGTTTTATTACTATTTCATTTTCATGTTTCCTGCACTTGCAGTGGAGGGGTGATGCTCCTCTGCCCTCAAGGAGGCACCGCCGCTGTCAAGATGGAGAACAGAGGGGAAGTTGGAGAGTAACAGGTGCAGCAAATTGACCATGGAGAGCAGGTTATGACATATTTGCCACTTGCAGGGGGTGGGCCTGTGCCTGTGGCAACATTGGTGGTGAAAAACTTAAGCATGTGCACTGTGGAGGTGCTGGCTAAATACATATTTTTGTTAAGTTGAAATTCACTGAAAAACACACAGAATAAACAGACATTATAATCAGGTCTGGTAATATATTATTCCCAAACAAAAAAAGAACACATATTCACAGAAAAACAAAGATTAAAATTACATTAAAGATGGGCATTGTAACAAGATCTTAGCTGATGTTAACAACCTCTGTGTATGAATTATGATCAGGTATGATGTGAAAAGACACTCTAGAGCTGTTTATTCTGCTGTTAATTTAGTGTTTATCAACTTTTAACTTCTTTTTATGAATTGCCATTCTACACACATGGTAGTATGTCTTGGATTGTGTATCTTTAGGTAAGGTCAATGCACATTGCACTTTAGGCTGCGAATCTGAAAACATTATGTTCAGTTGTCAACATCACCAGCACTACAAAATCAGCAGTTCTTGAGCATTCACCTTGGTGATTTTCTTGTTCTTACCAATCTGCAAAAACCTTGTTCCAAATTACAATTTTTAGTGCACAGATGGCTAGTTTTGAGTAGGTGAAATAAAATGCATTCACTGTATGGTGAAATTTACATGGAGTACAGCTTAACTACTAGCAACAATTTAAGTGCAAATGGTTCAATGACACAATATCATGGTAAACAATGTTGTTAGCTTAAAATGTATCAAAGTATAATTTCCCCATAATCATGTCCCTATATCTATAATACAAATTATAAAAGTATTGACAAAAATATTGTGGAAAGTATTTTTGCCTAAAAACAGCCCTAAGTATTGTTTTTCTAATATAGATACGTTGTAAAGTAGAAAATGCTAAATATCATAATAGAGCTTAATTACTATAATGTAAAGTAAATGAATTCCACAAATTATTACATTCTGCTATGTATGTATATATGTCAAAACAATACCATTTCAGGCTCAGAGTGCATCATCAATTATGCAAAAAAAGAAGGAGAGAACTCTGGGTAGTTCCCAAGTTTAGGTGGAGAGCAGTTCCTATATGGAGCACCCTACAACACCAGCGACACTCTGATTCTGCTCACCTCAAATGTCTGTTTTTCTAACAAAGTTTTTAATCATAAGATTAGCAAAGTGCCATCCACATCCCAGCCAAAAAGGAATACATTTTGGCATAGGGCAGTACCTCAAGCCTTCCTGCTGCACTGCCCTACGTCAAGAGAAAAGAGAAGGAATACTCTGTATCGATGAGATATGGTGCATCCCTGTCCTCTTTCACAAGGCTGGCACTCAAATGTCTGCCATGCGCCAGTACAGATACTCTTGCACCATGGCTCAAGAGTGTCTGCATTAAAATCAGGTTGTTTTTCAGGGAAAGGGACATCTTGCTTCACAAAAACAAACCTGAGGAGGTGCAGTCTTTCCACACATTCTCAGGTTTACAGCATGTTGTAAATCTGGGAATGTGTCAAATTCCACAGGTTTTATATGGGAACATCCTCCATAACTCCCACGTAACATCTCCTGTCACACTGTGAGGCAACCCAGTGACTTGCGCTGCATTGCCTCACACCATATCTACGAGGACATGAAAAGCCATGCAAGGTGGCTATATGTGGCAGCGTAGATATGGGTAAGCCCAGTGCACCACTGGAATATCATAAAAAGTCATGTCCCAGCTTGTAAATAAGCTCCAAAGTGTTTTGTAATTTCTTTTGCAAAGTCTTTAAGCATGGTATTAGTATAGTGCCATCCATGCCGAGCTGTAAAATGACAAAAGTCTTTTCCCACTTCAGGTACCATATTAAAGCTTTGGATTGGTAAAATACCATCCAAGCCAACCTGGAATGACTAAATTGTTTTGCTATAGTTATAGCTCTTCAGAGATGTTTAGATTTGTCCAGAAACAAGAGAGCACCCAGTATAAGTCAAAACAATACAATTTCAGGCTTAGAGTGCTGCCTAAATTTTGCAAGAAAAAAGCAGATAACTCTGGCTATTTCCCAGGTTTAAGTGAAGAGCAGTTTCTCTATAGAGTACCCTACAACAGCTTCTCACCTCAAATGTCTGTTTTTGTAGCAAATGTTTGAAGCATTGGATAAGCATAGCGTCACCCATGTTGAGCTAGAAAGGGACAATGTTTTTGTCATTTCTACAGCAAAGTCTTTAGGCATAGGTTTAGGACAGTGGTATCCATGCTGAGCTATTAAATGGCAAAATACTTTTACCACTCTGGGCACTGTATTGCAGCTATGGATTGGTAAAACACCACCCAAGCCAACCTGGAATGAATAATAACAACCCCTAAACCATGTTTTGTCACCATTATAGTTCTTCAAAGAGGTTTAGTTTAATAATATCAACTTCCTTAACTACCAAACAATGAACATAGTTCTAAAATCATTAGATAGTTTTTTAAGTTCAAATGATTCATAAAAAACAAAAAATACAAACCAAAATTCATTTCACAAGTAAAATTTCACACTTACCATTAAATAAATTACATTTAAAAAAATGTAATAAATAATAATACATTGAAAAATATATATATGATTAATTACACATATAGATATCTATCACTATAAAAAATATAATATATGCATTATCTTCCCAGCCTACTTTGCAAGAAAAAAAATAACACAGCATTAAAACATACAGGTGCTATAAACGTATAAAAGAAATAGAACTGCATCCCAATTACACAATAATGAATATATTAACTAATTGGCATAATTATATATATGTAATTAACATTAAGGGGCAGATTCCGATTCAGTAAAATCCCCTACGAATAGCCGTACGGAGCATATTTCCCGTACGAATCGTACACCTTAAACGTCCCCGTACGTAAGATGAAGTACGATCCAAACCCAAACCAGATCTCTGTACGAATCGTACGAAAGACCATACGACTTAAGAATCCGTATGAATCGCATTCAGAACACGCAGTACGCGACGTCCGTACGGATTGAAGCAGCTTCTTCCGACCCAGCAAGTACGATTCATCACGTCAACACTCCGTACGACTCTTTTTCTATGGGGGCTCAAAACATCCGTAAAAGCAGCGTTTGACTTGATCTGAATACGAAATGGACCCCCCCGGGTACGCGAGTACACGCCATGATTGCAGGGGTACGGTGTGTAGGGGTACAGTGCTCAGGGGTATGGTGCGTAGGGGTATGGTGCTCAGGAGTACTGTGCTCAGGGGTACGGTACGTAGGGGTACGGTGCGTACCCGCATGATTGCAGGGGTACTGTGATTGTGTGGCTCTCCGTACAAAATGCTCATACGATATTTTCCATATGAATCGCGTTCTCTTTCCACGGTCCGGATCGTTCTTGTCGGGTCATACAGCATGTTTACGATTCGTACGGTTCACCGTGAGGGTCCGTATTGAATGGATTTTCCCTTGCTTTACGTACGGTTCACAAAGATTCGGACGTATTTTTTTCCTACGGATCGTACTACACGATTCGGACGGATTTGTACGATTCGTACGGAAAGGGCTACGAATTCAAATCGTCATACGGATTAGTTTCTGGAATCGGAATCGACTCCTAAATTAAAATACATTTTGTTTTATTTAACTTCCCACCCTATTCCCCTAAAAACTCAGAAACCCCAACTAAAATATAACTTAAATAAATCACTATTACACCATTTACATATTTAACAATTAATCAAAGACAACTTTGAATTAAAACATATTTAACATTAATCATGTATGACCTAATGCCATGGTAGACCCCTACAAAACCAACTACTAAAATATAACTTGCTATTACGAATAATAACAACTTAAATTAAAGTTAATACTACTATTAGAAATTCAAAATATAATATATTAAAACAAATTACATACTTAATTATTAATTTGTAGGTTAATTCAACGAATTACTATTAAATCAAAATATTTCAAATTTAAATAACATTCCACTCTATCCCCCTACAAACCAAACAACCCGCTACAATACTATAAATTACTAATAACATTTAAAAAATACTGAATGACTTAAATTTACGAACCATATTTTTTAAATGAATAACAATTATACCAAAACTAATACCTAAACTTAATATATTAACTAAAACGCTTTACTGAAAGCTTTATTAAAAACAGCAATATTCTTTAAATAAATATTCCCCCAAAAAACAGTATTCTTGACAATATTTTGCACCATAATATTTTTGTATCAAAATATTTTTATTTGGATATTCACGTGCCATGATATTTCAAACTTGAATTTTTACCCAAACAGTACTTCATTGTGTATGTGAGGAAAACTAAAGTTTATGTTTACAATATATTATTCACCTGTGGATTTCTGTGCATATGCTGACATTAAAGAGTTGTCATGTAGTGCTATCGACAATGTTTATGTCAGCTGGAGATTTATAAGGTACTGATATTTTTTTCTAGAAGTTCAATTATAATTCTGGGACATTGTTCATTTTTGAACACTGTATAATCCCTGGGTGACTCACTTAAAATGATTAATGCAACAGAATGATTGTAAGAATTGATGTGATGGTGTACAATTGCATGCTCATTTCAAGAATATGTGAAAGGTATTTTTTACAAACATGACTAATCAGTGGCTAAAGCATAGGTGTGAAGCCATCACATTGTATGCCAGATTATTTTCAATAAACTGCTGATCTGAGACATTTTGTTTCTAATGCACCTGAATAGCAGTAAACAAAATGCTCATGGTCAATACTAACTGGGGGTGCTTTCACAGATGTGCTTCATGTCCTAGAGTTGCAAAAGGTTACACCCACTAATGTCATCAAATATGCCATTTGAGATTTATAGTAAGCTCACCGACTCATAGACATCAAATGTCAGTGTTTTTTGTTTTGTTTTTGAGGTTTTCATGTGTTTGACTTTACCCCTTTCAACACTTAACTAAAATATTACATAACCTTTAGTTTTTTCAGTGTATATGTATATTTAATACCGCAAAATTATGTGGTAAAGGTCCACAATGTAATGCACAATGTTGTGAATGGCAACACATTGTATTACATATGTGATAAAGGCATGCATCAGTTGTAATGACGTAAACACATATAACCATTATTAGTGTCAGCGGCTTACAGTCCAAGAGAGCAGGTCAAAGATGTCTGTTCACCGTAGCAATTCAGAGTCACCACATGTACCCGGAGGAATACCTTTGACAGCTTCTTTCATGTTTCAATGGTGAATAATTATTTTACAGGAGAAATGATAGTGAGCCAATGTTTTAAATTGACGAAAATAAATAAGGGATGAAAAGATGAAGAAATATATGCATTTATATCCTCACATAATTTGTATGCATGCATTTGTGTGTGTATGAATGTATGTACGTATATATATATATATATATATATTCACAGAAAAAACCATAGGTTATAGACCATATATAGTTAGGAATTAGCATTTACAAAACCTTGAAAATTCACTGAAAAAACCATAGGTTATAGACCATATATAGTTAGGAATTAGCATTTAGAAAACCTTATTTTACTCACACAAAACCATTGAAATTCCATATATAGTTAGTTGCACTAACTATATATCGCGCACCCGCAATCCACTGCTGATGATGTCACATATTACATCATTCATGACATGGTCAGTGACATCACTGATGACATCACTGATGACATCTCAAATGACATCACTGATGACAACATCCAGTGACTGTATGTTTCTGTAAAGTTAAAATATGTCTTAGATATTGAAGAATGAGTGGATGTATAAGTGTCTGGATGAAGGATTTAGTAGGTGCGTGACTGACTGTATGAGTGAGTGATTAAATGTGTCTCACTGAATGCATGGGTTAGTGACTAAACTGTCTTAATTTGTGCATCATTATGTCTGTTGTGATGTAAACTGCTTCACATAGCGAACACCCGTACACAGGTTTGCCTTTCAATTTCAGCAACATGTTTCCGACTATCTTTAACGCATCCTCCACAAAATCCCTGGCACACTTTTTTAAAGTTGTTACCAGTGGTCTCGTGACTTCATTTGAGAAAATCTTTGGAGTCATCCCTGCTCCCTTTCATTCCATTTTCTCCACTCTGGTTCGTGGATTGCATTTTTACTTGCATTACCAGCGGACGCTCTTGTGCTTTTTTACATTTTTAAATATGGATGTCCCTCCTATGCAACCTCCGACCCTGCAGCTGCTGACACTGTTCCGCAATCGCATGCTAGAATATTATGGCACAATGCCGTTGGCGATATTAAGCACGGCATATGGATTATCTTTTCGGTTCTCCTACTTCACCTGTGTCCAGCCTGTATTTCACTGCCTGACCTGTGATTTCGATTGGGCCATTGATTTGTGTCTCTGCGGACCGGTTTCTCCTGACGTCGACTTTAATCAGCTGATGACTCCTATCATTACTCACGAGTTGGTTTGTCCTGGCGAAAGGATTATGGCTGTGGCATTGATGCATGGACTACTTGGTCCCTGGAATTTACTGGCGGCAGCACAGTCTTTCTTGGAACACAGCTTTCTTGAAAACCCACCGAGCTGTCCTCTGATGGTGATAGAGGATCCGGTGCTGGGAGAGCACGTATGTTCTTTTCCGCTTTTAAATTGGATGGCTGAACTGTTTTCGGATGAAGACGGTGACTTCCTGTTGGAGGCTGTTGCAGCTTATTTTGCATACACAGTTATGTCATAGACCTTTTTCATGTTTCATATGCTGAGTACTAGCATTTCATTGACAATTCATTGACTTAATTGTCAAGTTTTTATTATTTACCTTGCCTATTGGCTTAAGACTCGATAAAGTACTTGGCTGTTTTATTTTTCTTTAGCATTGAATTTTCCTAGTTTTTAATGCTTTACCTTGCGGACCGTCCACATATAAACTTGCAATCTGCTCTCATGAGATGGCACTTCTATTATCTTATTCAGTTCGTTTCCGGATCATGGGGAGGTGTCATCTAGGTCCTGGATATCTTTACACCGTGTTAAGTTAGCATGGGCTCATTACCGGTTTAAACGCCATTTTTCCTTTTTTGCAACTTCTGCACACGACATTTAGTTGTTGCTTTAGCTTTCCACCTAGTAGTTCATCGTGGTTTACATGAGAATAATATGTTATTGGTCTACTATCTGCTTTACTTGTTAAACTATATCTGTACAGCGAGTGCTAAAGTTTCAAGAACAACACGATACAGAATTGTTATGAGGTCTGATCTCCACGACTTCATACTCATAACATAAGTGCAACTTCTGCCAATTCTGGGCATGAGGCGGGTTTTATATTGCTTTGCCGAACACACATACACAACAGTTGATGCGGTTCACATGAAGAGAGAGCTGGTGTATGCTGATGTGATTCCTTCAAATCTAAGACACTAAAGTATGGGCACGCCCTAAACCAACACAAAGAGACCTTCTTAGCAAATAATATAATATGTGTATTAGGGAGGGTGAGATATAAGCAGCCGCGGGCCGTGGAGGGAGTTACGGTGAGGCAGGGAGGCGGGGAGGGGGAGAAGCAGGGTGGAGCCCTCTCTACCTTGCCCCTCCCCCTCCCCGCCTCCCTGCCCCACCGTAACTCCCTCCACGGCCCGCGGCTGCTTATAAGTGTTGCTAACTCTTATTCATTTACAGCATGTTAACATACTGTCACCATTCGCTTTTTATGTACTAGTAACTATGCTGGTAATTTTGCTACTGATAATATGTGTACTTGTATTCTCCACCCTGCTTCTCCCCCTCCCCGCCTCCCTGCCTCACCGTAACTCCCTCCACGGCCCGCGGCTGCTTATAAGTGTTGCTAACTCTTATTCATTTACAGCATGTTAACATACTATCACCATTCACTTTTTATGTACTAGTAACTATGCTGGTAATTTTGCTACTGATAATATGTGTACTTTTATTATCTAAGGTACTACGCCTGAGAAGACGGCATTAGTAAATAAACATTTCAAATACACATGTGTTCTTCTTAACTCCATGTTCTGGTTTCTAAGAAATATATAACGACCGACTGTTCATGAGTTCCACGTATCCTGAGGTACTATAAGTTCATATTCTGGATTGTCTAAACATTGAGAGTTTGTTATATCCAATGTGACACTGTACCTAGCTTGCTAAATAGTTTTTGATTACTAACGTGAGTTTTGGGACACCCTAATTCGCCGAGGTTCCAATCCTCTGTCCACAGTTCTGTGTGAGAACAGAAACCCTGCGACAGGGGCACCCCCGACCCTTGCTGGAGCTTCATCACACTTGCGATACAACTCCAGCAATGCGCCACCTTTACGGCACAGATACATCACGCATCTGTGCTGTTTTTGCCCCGTGATGCGCCGCATTGTAAATGCAGCACACCATAGGTGACGGAACAGCGGCACAGAATGACTAACACATCCCTGGTGATGCGCCAGTCATCATAAATCTATCCCTATGCTTCTTATCTTGTTAGAGATGAACCGCCATATGTATCATCAAAGTTATTTGCATTTCCTAAATAGCGAACTTTAAGGAATAAATAGCGATTCTTTACCATTCCTAGTTTGCGATGAGCTATTTGCTAATTAGCCGAATGTAGCCCAATGAAGCCCAATGTAGCCCAATGTAGCCCAAAGATGGCCGCCAGACACACAAAAAAACAAATGTAGCCCAAATATCAGCCAGATGTAGCCCAACTATAGCCCAGTGACAGAATGACCAATCAGCTTCGCAAACCTCCGTTACGCGAAGCGGAGCGCTGTTACAGATATATATCTTTTTTTGAACGTTAATTTCTCAAAATCCACTGGAGCACATATATTGAGACCTAGCAAAGGCACATCGGGCTACCAGTCCCTAATATTTTGCCAAGTTTCGTGCAAATCCATTCAGCCGTTCGATTATTATTTTTATTATTTTTTTTTGCCCCGCGGGGCCCTTTTAAAACCTCCACATCAAACCTAGGGGGTCAGCGAGGATCTACTATGCCCCCTTATAGTTATTTCCCCCTTTGTTTTGACCTCCTCTTGTCTCTCGATCCTACCGAGAGACAAGATGGCGGCCGCTACGGACTGTTTGGAATGTTGACAGACGCCGGAGAACCAATCAGCTTCGCTTCACAAAGCTCCGTTGCGCGAAAAGTCCGCGAACCAGAGCGCTAACCGGTCCGCTGTTACAGATATATATCTTTTTTTAAACGTTAATTTCTCAAAATCCACTGGAGCACATATATTGAGACCTACAAAAGGCACATCGGGCTACCAGTCCCTACAATTTTGCCAAGTTTCGTGCAAATCCATTCAGCCGTTCGGGCTAAAAGTGAGGCCAACCGCCCTATGGAAAACTCAATGTTAAAAACACGTTTTGGGACCCCCCTTTTTTCTCGGCCCCCACTGGACGAACCCCCCCCAAATTTTCAAGGGCTGCTCAGAAACAAAATGTGCCATTTTCCTGAAAATTTCAGCCGATTCCGTCCACAAACGCCAAAGTTATTAGACATAGAATTTTCAAAAAACCCATAGAGAAAAAATCCTAACTATATATACCTACTGGCGACCGCCAGTAGGTAATATAGATAGATATATATATATCTATATATATATATATATATATATATATATAGATATATATATATATCTATATATATATATATATATATATATATATATATATAGTATTTCTATAGTGAACACCTAGCCAAAAGATACAGGAGTGCTGTACATGGTCTGAGGTGAGTAGTATGGGAGAAAGCTAAATTGTGGACTGGTAATGCATTGTGAGGTAGTGTTGTTTTAAGAGCTGAGTCTTCAACTCTTTCCTAATTTGGCACGGTATTGGAGCGGTCCTGATGGATTTGAGGATGTTATTCCAGTTCCTGGGTAAATAAATAGAAAAGGACTGCTGTCTTGTTTTCTCTTTTTGACATTGTTTAGTCTATAATCTCATAGTATCTAGGCTGCAGGTGTGCAGAAAACCACCTTTTAGGACATGCTTGTCTGATGATGAGCAGGGGTGCTGGTTGTGATGGCATTGCAAATGATGCAACTACTTTTGAAGATAGTGTAGGCAGGGTAGGGAGCCAATGAAGTTACATCAGGGTGGGGATGATGTGATCATATTTCTTCAGGCCCTGAAATGATGTACTGCAGCTTGAAGGATGCCTTTAAGGAGCTCCTGTGTGGTTTCTGAGAGGCCATGGAGTAGGGCATTACCACTATACTAATTCCAGAATACAAGGGCTCTAACACCAGTTCTGAAGTTGCTTTCTGGAAGAAATGGTTTCAATATCTTTAGAAGAAAAAGCTCAGTAGCAGACCTTTGTTTTGTTGGGAAATATGTTCCTTGAAGGAGAGCTGGGGCCTCATTTATGAGGCTGTGCGTCACTTTTACACTGCCGGTGCGTCTCTTTTTGTGACGCACCAGCAGCGTAAAAAATGTGCCTTGTTGCACCATATTTACAAAGTGACGCATCTAGGTAGATGCGTCACTTTGTAAACCCCTGCGCTACATTATACCTACGCCAGGTGTAATGTATGCAAGGAGGGCGTATTGACGCAAGGAAGGGTCGTGGAAGTGACGCAGTGAAATCTATGAGATTTCACTGCGTCACTTTTAGGACGCCGTTGCATCAAAATCTTGCGCCTGCCTCACAGCAGGTGTAAGACTGATGCAGGCCCTTTCACATGGGGCTTGCCCCATGTGAAAGGGAAATTGCTGGAGTTGAGTCACTTTTGTGACACACTCCAGCAATGCGTCACTTTTGCGCTTACAGATACGTCAGAAATACTGACGTATCTGTAACTCCTTGCGACATGATGCGTCATACATTTAATATGACACATCATTGGTGTCGCAAGGAGTGCGCAGTGAAAAGTGACGCATCGCTGTTTTCGCGCAGCGATGCGTCACTTTTCATAAATGAGGCCCCTGGTGTCCAGGGTGAATCCAACTGAGTTAGCATTCAGTGAGTGTTGGAGTTCAAAACCATCCAGGTTTAAGCCAATGAGCCAGGTTTGTACATCTGTTGTACTTGGCACATAAGAAGAATGTTGTCTTTGGTGGGTTGAACTTCAGGTTGACGCCGGACATCCAGATCCGGATGATGTGCAAGCTATGTTTGGAGCTTTGGATGTCTGATGCAGGGGAGACTTTCAAGTGGAATTTTGTATCTTCTTCATATCGGTGCACCTGGATGCTGTTATCTCTGAGTAGAACACCAAGCGGTTCTATGTAAAGACTAAAAATGACAGGGAGGCTTCACATGTGATAGGGATCTGTTGTGACTTGAAGGTGCCTATGTAAACAAACTGGTGTATGTTGGAAAGGTAGGAGGAAAACCAGTGAAGGACATTGCCAGTGAATCTAGTTCACAAATGTACGGTAGGTATAAGGTTGAATGGTCGACTGTGTTGAAGGCAGCTACGAGGTCCAGCAACATCAGGAAATAGGGGTTAGCTTTATCTGTGATCAAGAGTGCATTGTTACTCTTTCATTCTCATTGCAGGAAAAATGTTCTTAATTCCCCCCACCCGTCACTTCAATTGTCAATGATTTTCTTTTTATTAGGTTTTCTGCTACCTGTGGTAGCGTTCTAGTGTTCCGCCTAACGGAACAGGAAGGGGAATAGCGGAAGCGGAAGGCGGCCATTTTGGATATTGGCGCCAACCGCTGCCTGCAAGGTGGGATATCCCGGCGCTCCGTTAATAAAAAGAAGTTAAACACTTTCACTTGGTGTCTGCCTTGATAAAATAACATGTTTACAATGGCGACGAGGCTCACGGCATAACGCCCGATCCCAGACACAGCGTGCAGCACCGGAAGTGCCCGACCGGTGGAGAGCTGACCCAGCCGGTACACGGAGCGTTGCAGAGGACCCCTGGGGAGCGCACAACGCGCGATCCACGAGTTGCCTGGGGAAGCAGGAGCACTATTCAGGGAGGTAGGCCTGCGTGCCCCCCCCACCCTAGCCTCGACATCACAGTGCAGAGTCTCCCAGCCCGGAGCAGCAGCCAGTGTCCCATCGTGGGAGGGCCAGCATCCACAAGGGGTTTTCACCCATCAGCGTCCCCATCGAGTGCAAGAGGCACAAGCCGGAGTGGGAAGCCCACGCAAAGGGGTGCCCAAGGCAGTCTGGGGAGTGCATTAACCCGGGGAGGTGGTGGTGGAACCAGGCAAACTGGCGGAGCAGCGTGCAGGCGCAGGAGGGCCAAGTACTGTTCGCCCTGCTGAAGAAGAGGACCCACTGACGCAACCTGATCCCGCGCACGACTTGCAAGGGGAGGACAGCGACAGCGATCTCGGAGTGAGAGACTCGGCCGCACAGTCCACGCCAGGAAGTCCCCCGGGGAGAGCAGTCCCTGTCCAACCCACCCGACGAAGGGCCAATAACATGGCGGTCCAGTCTTCGTCCCTCACACAACTGGTGCCTTTCCTGACCAAGACTGGGTAACCGGAGAGGCAATGGGAAGACTGGAAGAGGTATTTCCTCAACTACCTCGATGCGTTAGAAGAGGAAGCGGGTGCGCCTTACTCCAGCAAGAGAAGAAAAAAAATCCTGTTACATAACCTGGGCCCCGAAGGGTTAAGGGTCTATGACACCATCGTCAAAACAGAGAGGGATGCCACGGATACCGACGTATTTAGCCACGCCATCGCCGATCTGGACGCGCACTTCAGGCCTGTCGTGTGTGTCGCGATTGACAGATACAACTTCTTCCAGAGGAAGCAGAAGAGCAATGAGACAGTGGATGAGTATGTTGTGGCCCTGCAGAAATTGGCACTCACATGCAAGTTTGGAACGCTGCACGACGACCTGATCAGAGTGTGGAAAAGTAAATTTTGCCATGTTCTGTGTCCCTACGCCTCATCCATCATATGTTATGTGTGCATGACTAATATGCATATGTTATTCCCCATGTCTGATTAATGACGCAATTACAGTTGTGTCCACCTCTGGTATGTCAGTTTCCAGTCCTCGTGAATACTACGAATATTAGGCCTATGTAAAGCTACGTTGCCACGTTTCCCAGTGTGCACGTTATTCCATTATAAAGTCCCCGTTTCCAGGCCTTAACAGGGCCCGGACATCAGATTCAGCTCCTGTCTCCTGAAAGCCTCGCTGAGGAGCGATACAGCCCCCACCTGTATCCTCGACCCTTCACTTACTTCCTGCCTCGCAGTGCCCGGTGCAGCTTGGCTCTGCCTCTGAGTCTGCCAAAAGTATGTTATAGTTCCAGCTATCAGTTCAGTCCTCCTTCTCTGCATTCCTAAGCTACTGAACTGTATCAATAGTTTCCGTCATTGTCTAGCCTTCTCGTCTCCACGTTAGAGAAATACTGTATTTAAATGGTCATTTAATATTCTTCATCACGCACTACATGTAGAATAATGCATGGTCCAGTCTTAGAATCAAGTTAGCTTTTCCCCTCATGACTTCTAGTTTATATCAACATGTTCCCTAAAACATCAGATACTAGATAGGGTTTAGGTACATGTCACTCCGACCCTCCAGACTTTAGTCTCTGCTCCTAGCACAGAGTTCATAGCCCCCAGCTTCTCCTAGTAATACGTCATTGCCAGTTTACGCGCACCACCAGGTTAGAGGTCCCGGCTCCTTAGGTAGCCCCCTCCAATGTTTCCGCCCCATTCATGACATATTCTGTTACGTTTGCATCACATGTCTATGTATACTCCCAGTTACACCTACTTTTACTGTTATCTCTCGCGACTGCTACGCGTCACGCCTTCTGCTCCACCCACTGCTACGCCTACTGCAATGTAATGCTATGTGTTCGCGCTATGTATATATGCCTGTGTTTTGTTATTGATTATTAGCGCGCTCATCCCAGACCCAGCCCCGGCAGCTGCCGGGCCTTATTGTCCTATTCCTATGCAGGTTGTCCTGATCCTGTCCTTATGCTGTAATAAACCTGCAGAAACTCCTACTACCTCGAATCTTGACTCTTATTTATTGAGCTATCTGTTATGCTATATGCCTAGTCAAAAATAGGGTATTATTTATTTATTTACCACATAATGGCGCCCGAATAGGGACATGCCCTTTCCCCACGCGTCGGTGAAGCCACGCCGACCCCCTGACCCTCTGCAGTCGTGACGGAACCATACCGTGCACTGGCAGATATTTCTGCTCCAAGTATCCCTCAGGCCCACGGAGGAGACGGAGGAGGCGGTCCAGCATCCGAACGAGACGGTGGAGGAACGCGGCGAGTCCCGACCAGAGCCCAAGCCGAGAGTCCAAGGTCCGAGGTATCCGGAGGCCCACCCGTAACTGAAGTCCGAAGTTCGTCGTCGTAGAAATCCAGTCCAGTCCGAGGCCTTCCGTTCCGTGCTGCCCGGTGAGTACCATTGCTGGGGTAGTATCTAGACAGGACCAATCTAAATTGACTCCTGGTCCGTGGGTTGGTGGTGCCCAGACTCACAAACGAAGTGTTCACCTAGGTGGATACGGGTCTTGATGCGTCCCTTTATGGGACCGGTATGTTCCGTACTGTTATAGCAGTGCATCTAGTAACTCTAGTCTGTTCCGTTCTCGAGAAAATTCTTGTATTTCTGTTCTCAGTATTTCAGGTAATATTCTGTTCGAACTGTTATTTATAATGTTCTTTATGTATTTTAATGTTGTGGTATGAGTGTGATGTGATTTCGTGTTTTCATTGTATATTGTATTGTGTCCAGATTACAGTTCAGTCATGCCTATATTTTCCAAGTTACGTCAGTTAAAAACTAGAAAGGGTCTGCTGGAAGCAGCAGTTCCTGTTCCGCCTAGGGACAGTCCAGGTCACTTTATGTATCAGAAACATGGCATAAGCGCCATATTGTATCTAGATTTATGGGTAGAGTATACCAAACAGTTAGAAGAAAAATATAGATGGCCCGTATCGGGTACATGGGATGCCGAATGTATCATGCGAGTAGAAGAAGCATTATGGAAAAAGAAAGCCAGACAGTCACAGAAAGATGCCATCGAGTTATGGCGTAAAGAAGCGCATAGAAGAACCGAAAAGGAAGCCAGAAAGTCAGAGTTAAGTAGAGAATCCCAAGAACGAGCCCAAGAAAGAGAATTAATCGAGATAGGTGAACAAGTCAAAGCCGAACAGTTAGACAGACAGAGGCATGCCCTCATTAAGGGTATGTATCCTCTTCTTGCCGAGGGCTTGCCAAAAGCGACCCCAGAGACATCCAGTAATTTCCCGCCACCATTAGTTCCGACCAAGCTACGTCACAAACCGACCGCAGCTGATATTTTTATTTCGTCCTATTTGGACGACACAGTCCCCGAATATGCAAATCCTGTTCGCGCTCCGCCAGTCCCTATAAATCAGGCACTTCCCGCTCTTCCAGACACCGGAGTACCTGCTACGGTACCCCCGGTCCAGCCAGCATTTCAACTTCCCGCTCCGCCACGAAGAATGTCCGTCGATGACTCCAGTTTAGGGGCCGCAGGAGGAGGTCCTCCTCAAACCCCGCCGCCACACAAGCGTTTAACGTTAGCCGAATTACATGCACAAGCGTCACAGCGTACGCCTAGGTATCAGTCTGTTGCAGAAATAAGAAAATCCCTTGCCGAATGTGTCTATGATCCAGTCCCAGGCGAGGATAATATGGTTTTATATTCATTCCGCGTAAGAAAGGTGGCCGAGTATCTAGTCACCTTACCGAATATGAAAGAAGATCTAGACAGAATATATCGTTTCATCCGTACAGGGGATGATCCAGAAAGTATTAGCGAGACTATGTCTCAAAGGAAAGCCGAGATCCAGCTCATGATATTAAAGTTCCTGATCAATTGTCTAATAAGAGAACAAGATTACCCGTCTAAAGATTCCGCCGAAATGAGAATCCTGACAAGGTGGAGTGATAATATAGCCGAGGGTAAGCACAAGACCGTCGGTGCTATGGAGAGTATGTACAAGAAAATCCGTAGAGAGATAATAAAGATACACGAACAACGTAAAGCAGCACAAGTAAGTGAGAAAGAAAGTAACTCTGATACTGAAGAGGTAGACGACGAGAATCCCGCCAGAATAGCGTATGTAGGAAAATCTAGATTTCCAGATCGCCATTTACGCCTAGAACCCAAGTCTATTTTTCATCATTCAGCTCCAGAACAAGGTTCTCTAGAACAAGTATTTCAAGCTACCGATCACATTTTGAAATCACGAGTCGGTTACAGTGAATTAAGTACTATGCATGAACAAGAACTAGCTCGATCAGCAGTCCGATGGATTACTGATTCTACCACTTTTCCAGACGAAATAGTGGCACAAATGTTTCTGAAACTGCCCCCAGCCGAGCAACGACTGGTGGGTATGTATATGATTCAGCACCTCATTACTCTGTATGAGGGTCAGCATTCTGATCCAGGCCCATTACATGATATTCTGAACGAGTTACTCCAGTACAAATGGAGAGGTCTAGGTACCGATTTAATTAGTGTCATTCTAGAACAGCGTCACAAATATAGAACGTTTTTGAACCCGCATTTTGTTCATGTCTCACCCCCAGAAAGTAAACCATTCTACATAGACAGACAGAATCCGTTACGAGAAGTCCACCCAGTCAGAGGGACGGGTGGCGAAATGCAACGAGTGTTTGTATACACTCCAATATCAAAGATGGAACTTCTTGAAATGAAGAAATTAATTCCCTGTCATGACAAAGATCCAGCGGGGTTCCATCGAGAATTAAAAGACATGCTCCGTATGGGAGAATACACTTACCCAGATATCATTAAAATGTTAAAGGTCCTGTTACCCGCAGGGGTGTATGAAAAGTTAAAGGAAAAAGAATGGGAGGTGGGAGAGAAAAAGATCGATTGGACAGCTCTAGAAGCTGAAGACAAGGCACGAGTACCAGGTACCGGTCTTGGAGATAAATGTAAAGAATTACCAGAATTATTGATTCAAGTTTTACCCAGATTATTGACAACGAGAAAAGAAGACTGGGATGCAATCTCAGCCTGTAAACAGAAGCAAGATGAAGATATTAGTGATTTTTATTCTAGGTTTGAAAAATGTTTCAGTATTAACAGTGGTCTCAAGACAAGTAGTGAGTCATACCCTCACCTTTTCGTTACTAAATTAGTCGAGAATTCAAGTCCACAAATTAAAAACCGAGTTCTGAAAGTCGAAAGCACCTGGCAAGCAAACACTCCGTCCCAGATGCTCCAGATGCTCCAGTATCACCAGAATAGAATCAGGGAAGAGCAAGAACACGAGAGAAAACGTATGAAAGATACGAAAATGAAAGTACTGGTTGCACAATCTGTTCCTCAAGACAGTCAGAAGAGGGGTCCGAATCAAGTCAGTCATCCTGCAGCTCCCGTTAAAGGGAACTGCAATTATTGTAAACAGCCAGGTCATTTTATAAACGAGTGTGCAGTTCTGAAACACAACATAGCTACTGGTAAGACTAAAGAAAGACCACGTCCGCCTAGACAAGAACAAGTTTCACAGATTCCTCAGTCACAGAATGCACAACAGACAGTTTCCGCACCGCAGCCTATTGCTGCAACACAGCATGTTACATCGCAGATGTACCAGTATGCACAGTCCGAGTATCCAGAGTACCAGCCATATTCATGAAACAGCCTAGAGAGGAAGGTAGGCTTGCCTCTCATCGAGATACCTGTAGATCAAGAAGGTCCTTATGTTCATAGTCAAGTATTAGGGAAAGACAGAAAGTTTTTGATCGATACAGGGGCAAGTAGGACCACAATTAGTCATGCCGAAGTTCCAGGGGCTCCGCTCTCAGGCTCAAGAAATGTTTCCCTTGGATTTTCAGGAAAGCCAATAGTTAATGAGATATCTAAGCCAGTTACTCTAGAAGTAGGTCCACTGTCCCGCACTACTGATCTGTTACTTACTAAGTCATGCCCAGAAAATCTGTTAGGCATTAAGACACTGAGAGAGTTAGGTGCAGTCATTTGCTGTTCCCCAGAGGGAATACGTCTGTTCCTACGTGACTTCAAGGGTCACTATGTACTACGAGATTTTGATTCAAGATTGTCTAATGTTCCACAGCACTTATGGGCGCAAGGTCCAACTGATGTAGGTTACATGCAAATCACACCCCATCGTGTGACTCTCAAACCAGGTGTAGTGTTACCCCGAATCAGACAGTACAGATTGCCACCTGAGGCTGTAGCAGCCTTATCCAAAATTATTGACGAGCTCATGGCTCAAGGAGTAGTTGTAGAAACTGACTCCAATGTATGTAATTCTCCGATCATTCCAGTCATGAAACGTACTGATCCAAATACACCCCCAGTATATCGATTAGTGATTGATTTACGAGAGCTTAACAAATGTATTATTCCTCAGTACCCAGTAGTCCCAGATATCTCTTCCCTATTAACAGCCATTGATTCTGAAGCCACGTTCTTCACTGTCATAGACCTCAAGAATGCATTTTTTAGTGTTCCAATTCATCCAGACAGCCAGTTTCTTTTCGGATTTTGTTTTAATGGAAGGAGCTATATGTTCACACGCGCTCCTCAAGGTTTCACAGAAAGTCCTAGTATTTACAGTCAAGCACTCAAGCGACAACTAGACAACATTCATATGCCAACTGACACTGCCCTGCTCCAGTATGTCGATGATCTACTGATCACAGCCCGTTCTGAACGTGACTGCGAGCGAGCGTCACTGACAGTTTTGTATTTCCTTGCCGAGATGGGGCACAAGGTGTCACCTTCGAAGCTTCAATTCTGTGTCCAGCAAGTGGTATACTTAGGACACTTGCTGTCCAAGAGGGGTAGGCAGTTGACACCCGACCGTATCCAGTTAATAGCGAGTCTTCCCCAGCCCAGAACCCAGAAGGAGGTACGTGCCTTTATCGGCCTTACTTCTTATTGTAGACAATGGATTCCCCAGTATGCATTTCTAGCCAAGCCACTGATACAGTTAACGACACAGGAGGCAGCCGTATCGACTGTCCTCCCTTGGACATCTGAACATACACTTAGTTTCAACGAGTTAAAGAAAGCCCTATGCCAAGCTCCAGTTCTAGCTACACCGAACTACAGTAAGCCTTTTACACTTTTCGTTACTGAACGCGAAGGTACAGCATTATCTGTTCTTACACAAGATCAAGCAGGACAATACAAGCCCTGTGCTTATTTTTCTAGCGCATTAGATCCAGTCGCCCAGGCGTTGCCTGTGTGCCTCAAGTCAGTTGCAGCCACAGCACTAGCTATCAGACAAAGTGATTCCATAGTTTTAGGACATTCCCTGACAGTACAAGTCCCACATTCCGTGGAAGTTCTTTTGAACCGAACACAAACTCAGCACTTGACAATTGCACGTTTAACAGGTTATGAATTGACACTGTTCCAGCCACACATAGAAATTAGACGCTGCAACGTCCTGAATCCTGCTACACTGTTACCATCAGTTAGTTCAAATTCTGACCCACATGACTGTGTGGAAGTAATTAACATTACGACAAAGCCAAGACAAGACCTGACAGACATTCCGTTACCAGATCCCGATCTGACACTCTATGTGGATGGTTCATGTATGAGAACTAGTACAGGAGAACTAGTCGCCGCGTATGCAGTAACTACTGACACTGAAGTTATTGAAACACACCGTATTGATACCCTGTCCGCTCAAGCAGCAGAGCTAGTCGCTCTGACACAAGCCTGTATACACGCCAAGAACCTGAAAGTTAATGTTTACACAGATTCACGTTACGCATTTGGAGTTGTACACGACTTCGGAGTGCTCTGGCAGGAGAGAGGTTTCATGACTTCTCATGGAACCAAGATTCAGCATGGTCTCCTTATTCAAGCCCTGTTAGATGCCATACATTTACCGACATCCATTGCTATCATGAAATGCAAAGCACATACGAAAATTACTGACATTATTTCCCAAGGTAATGATCTAGCAGATCGCACAGCCAAGCTTACAGCACAGACTCCAGACATTCCAGTTAACATGACACATACTCCAGATCCGACTACATGCATGACAGTTAAGGACCCTACACAAGACGTCATAGATATACAGTTACATGCTACTCCCGAAGAAATCAAGAAATGGTCTGAACAAGGAGGGGTCCAGACAGATCAAGGATGGTTAACGAAGGGTAGAGCCACATGGTTTCTCCCCGACTCTATGGTTCAAGTCATTATCAATACCGCACATAGTCCAGCACATTTAGGAGAAAAAGCTATGTTAGACAGTATCCAGAATATTTGGTTCAATAAGCATTTACGAGCTGCAGCCAAACAGAAAGTCCGTACCTGTATGATATGTTGTCAGTTTAATCCAGGTAAAAGTGTCCCGGTGGAACAAGGTGGTTTCCAGCCCCCTGACCACCCTTTTGAGGTCCTCCAGATGGATTATATTCAAATGGAGCGATGTCGAGGTTTCAAGTATGTCCTTGTAGTAGTATGCGCTTTGTCCAGGTGGACAGAAGCATATCCAGTCCCAGATTACACAGCCGCGACCACTGCCAAGCAGTTGGTTCGTGAATTTTTCCCTAGATATGGACTCCCTAGAGTCGTATATTCTGATAACGGTCAGCCATTCTCCTCAGAGTTAATGAAGCACGTTTCCCTGTTGTTAGGGTACCAGTGGAAGTTCCATTGTGTACGCCATCCTGAAGCAGCCGGTCTGGTCGAGAGACATAATCAGACCCTGAAAATCCGTATTGCAAAAGTTTGTAAAGAAAAAGGTGTGGACTGGCTAGTAGCTCTGCCAGTCGCTTTGTTTTATATGCGCATGGTCGCACATTCCAGATCAGGTCTGTCCCCGTATGAGGTCGTATTCGGCCGCCCCCCTAACATGTGGGGTACTCCTAGACCCCGAAGTATTACCGATGTTTCATGTAATATGTTGACAGATTACCTAGCTTCCTTGATGTCTGCCCTCAACTCATGTCGTTCACAGGTTGCCGCCGCCTTTCCAGACAACACCGAGGTGGCACCGCATGAAATCGTTCCAGGTTCCCTTGTGATGGTCCGCAATTTTGACAGATCAAGTCCGCTGGAGCCTCGTTGGAAAGAGCCACGTCAGGTCCTCTTGACCACCCGTACTGCCGTCAAGCTGGAAGGCAGGAAGGGGTGGGTCCATCTTTCTCATGTAAAACTTTTCAATGGATTGAAACCAGTCTCCAAGAACATTTCCAAGGATTCCCAAGATTCTAAAGACTGCCAAAACATTGTTTTAAAGGACTGTCCCGCAAAAGACATTACTACAACCCCTCCCTTGTTAGAGAAAACTCCGCAACAGGAGTATAAGTTAAAGCTCAGGTCTAGCAAAATAAGTCAGTCAGTTTGATTGTATAAGTCCTCCCCTAGGTGAAACGGTTAGACTGTTTCTGACATGTATAAAATAGACCCCCATAGTGAGAGAGTCAGTCAAAGTTCAATCAGATGTATCGTTTTTCTAAGTTTCATATTATTCATCAGCATTATGATTTCCTGCATCAGCTATGCGTTCTATCTGTATTTTCCAGTTCCTCATGTAAATATGTCTGCTAATGCTACAGTAGAGCACACGTTTAGTGATCTGCCTCCTCACGAATATTCTTACCGCCTCGCTATGCGCAACAACTCATTTATCCGTATGTTACATTACTCACACCAGACCAGCAATGCCACTAATTGTTGGGTGTGTGGTCGACTCCCCCCTTTCCAGACACCGAAGGGAGTTCTGCCACTCTTTCCTTATCCATTTTCACATAATGGTTCGTGTGGAGCATGGTCCACGTTAACGTCATCCGCAACAGATATGTCTTTTCTTAACAGTACATGTTTTCCAGATAAGCAAGGTTTCCCCCACAGAACAGGTTTAGATCTAGAAAATGAAGTTTATAATTTAGGTAATTATTCGTCGAATTTCATGGTCCTGAATGTTCAGTCTGATACTACTCCAGACTCACCTGCTATTTCAGTACTACCAGTCAAAGGCGAATTATGTGTCCGTAGTTATGGTTCCATACATGTAGGTCATAGTGAATGTACTGCTGTTATCCAGTATAGTGACAGTGGGAAATCTGTTTTCAAAGCTTCACGTCATTCTTATTTTATTTGTGGTCAAACTGCATATGTTCGTCTGCCCCTCGATTGGGAGGGAACCTGTTACATTGCCTTCCTACTGCCACCTGTTTTCCTAGCCCCACCTGACTACCATAGGAATTCCTTCCTAGTACATACTAGACACAAGAGAAATCTCCCGATTGTCGATTATACTGAAACCGCCGCAGAACAATTCATTGATATAGATAAAGGTGTTTTCCCTTATTTAGGTACAGTTGTAAATAGTAAACTAATCCGTAGGTTAACAAGAACCCTTGAAGCAGTGGTAGATGAGACTGCCTCCGCTCTAGGTAACTTAACTGAAGAGCAATCCTTTATGAGAATTGTCGTTTTACAGAATCGTCTCGTCCTTGACGTCATACTGGCCGATAGGGGCGGGGCCTGTAGAGTTCTCGGATCTAGTTGCTGCATTTTCATTCCAAATAACGCGCCGTCTGTTTATTCAGCTATAACCAGACTCCATAAAATTGCCCATCTGTTACACCAAGATCCAGGCACCTGGAAATGGTCCGGTTGGTTCTGGAATATAATTTCCGCATGGGGATGGAAAGTCCTGACCTTTCTAAGTATAGCAGTAGCGATCATATTTAGCTGCTGCCTCTGTATACAATGTGGCCCTGCGATTTGCAGCATGTGTGCTACCTCTTGTATTCCTAGTCCTAAGCCCCGTTCTAAATCCCGTTCCAAGACAATTCGAGACGAGCAAATGGTACTGTATGAAATAATAGATGGTATCATGAATATTGATGTTTCCTGATGGAAACGTAGTGACAAGGAGGGAATGTGGAAAAGTAAATTTTGCCATGTTCTGTGTCCCTACGCCTCATCCATCATATGTTATGTGTGCATGACTAATATGCATATGTTATTCCCCATGTCTGATTAATGACGCAATTACAGTTGTGTCCACCTCTGGTATGTCAGTTTCCAGTCCTCGTGAATACTACGAATATTAGGCCTATGTAAAGCTACGTTGCCACGTTTCCCAGTGTGCACGTTATTCCATTATAAAGTCCCCGTTTCCAGGCCTTAACAGGGCCCGGACATCAGATTCAGCTCCTGTCTCCTGAAAGCCTCGCTGAGGAGCGATACAGCCCCCACCTGTATCCTCGACCCTTCACTTACTTCCTGCCTCGCAGTGCCCGGTGCAGCTTGGCTCTGCCTCTGAGTCTGCCAAAAGTATGTTATAGTTCCAGCTATCAGTTCAGTCCTCCTTCTCTGCATTCCTAAGCTACTGAACTGTATCAATAGTTTCCGTCATTGTCTAGCCTTCTCGTCTCCACGTTAGAGAAATACTGTATTTAAATGGTCATTTAATATTCTTCATCACGCACTACATGTAGAATAATGCATGGTCCAGTCTTAGAATCAAGTTAGCTTTTCCCCTCATGACTTCTAGTTTATATCAACATGTTCCCTAAAACATCAGATACTAGATAGGGTTTAGGTACATGTCACTCCGACCCTCCAGACTTTAGTCTCTGCTCCTAGCACAGAGTTCATAGCCCCCAGCTTCTCCTAGTAATACGTCATTGCCAGTTTACGCGCACCACCAGGTTAGAGGTCCCGGCTCCTTAGGTAGCCCCCTCCAATGTTTCCGCCCCATTCATGACATATTCTGTTACGTTTGCATCACATGTCTATGTATACTCCCAGTTACACCTACTTTTACTGTTATCTCTCGCGACTGCTACGCGTCACGCCTTCTGCTCCACCCACTGCTACGCCTACTGCAATGTAATGCTATGTGTTCGCGCTATGTATATATGCCTGTGTTTTGTTATTGATTATTAGCGCGCTCATCCCAGACCCAGCCCCGGCAGCTGCCGGGCCTTATTGTCCTATTCCTATGCAGGTTGTCCTGATCCTGTCCTTATGCTGTAATAAACCTGCAGAAACTCCTACTACCTCGAATCTTGACTCTTATTTATTGAGCTATCTGTTATGCTATATGCCTAGTCAAAAATAGGGTATTATTTATTTATTTACCACAAGAGACCAGATCATCATGCACACGTCCAGCACCCATGTCCAAGAGAAACTATGGGTAAATGGAGATGCCCCCCTAAAGGAAATTTGGGCGATGGTGAAGAAGGTCGAATTGTCTAAACGCTGTGCGCAGGCTGCCAAGAAGGAAACTGGAGGAGCGCAAACAGTATGCAAGATAATGACACAAGGGAGGAGTGAGCGTCCCAAGCAAAGAGAGCAGCAGAGAAATCAGGAAGGCAGACGTCTCACCCAAACCAATCTAATGGACCAGAGGGCGAACAAAGGAGGACGTCAAAGCTGTTACAGGTGTGGAAGTACGACGCACCTAGGGAATGACAAGGTGTGCCCGGCGTTCCGGGCGAAGTGTTCATATTGTGGAGTGTTAGGACACTATGAAAAGGTATGCCGCCGGAAACCCAAGGGAACAATGGTCAGGTATGTGGACCAAGAGCAGCAAGACGAACCAGTTGACCCAGAAGAAACGGAAGACTTTGAAGAAATCCTATACATTGACGTCCAGGTGCTGGAAATGGAAGGGTCGGGAACCGACAAACCAAGACTTAACATGCACATAGGAGGGATACCCTTGGAAATGATAGCTGACAGTGGTGCTCCCATCTCCATCATACAAAGAAAAGTTTGGGAAGAAAGATTCATATCACAGCATGGAAAGAATCTGCACCCTATGGACTTACGACCTGTCACATATACAGGGCAGAGGATCCCAATGTTGGGGTATTGCTCCCTCTCGTTTGAGTTCAGAGGCCGCCAGGCCATGTGCAAATTATATGTTGCGGAGAAAGGCCCCTCGGTGTTGAGTTGGAGAGACCAGGGAGCCTTAGGGATACAACTTAACCCCGGAGGCATTGAGAAAATCCTACTAATGGATGTGGACAAGAGAGATGATGCGGACTCATGGAAACGGGCATACCCCAAAGTCTTCAACGGCCAGATAGGGGAACTAGCAAGATACAAGCACCTCATAAAGTTGAAGGAGGGAGCGATTCCGGTGGTGCACAAGGTGAGGAACATCCCGTTCCGATGCAGAGATGCGGTACAACAGGAACTGGATAGACTGGAAAGAGAAGGAGTTATCAGAGCCATTGAAAGTGCGGAATGGCTTTCTCCCCTTGTGGTAGCCCAGAAGCCGAATGGGAAAGTCCGGCTGTGTGTGGACCTTAGGGAACTAAATAAAAACATTGTCATTGACAAGTTTCCTCTGCCTCGCATAAACGAGATGCTGGCAAAGACGAAGAACATCAAGTGGTTCTCCACTGTGGACCTATCGTCAGCCTACCACCAAGTAAGACTACATCCGTCGTGCAGCCACCTCACGTCGTTCATCACACCATTCGGCTGCTATGAATTTGTAAGGATGCCGTTCGGCCTGGCCTCGGCAGCCGCGGTTTTCCAGAAGATGATGCACAGGCTACTGAAGGACGTGGAAGATGTACAATTCTTCCAAGACGACATCTTGGTGATGGGAAAGACCATGCATGAT
Organism: Lissotriton helveticus; assembly: GCF_964261635.1. Classification (NCBI taxonomy): domain Eukaryota; kingdom Metazoa; phylum Chordata; class Amphibia; order Caudata; family Salamandridae; genus Lissotriton; species Lissotriton helveticus. Next base: position 431,418,943 of record NC_136059.1, read on the forward strand.
CACAATGAGAAACTTCACAAAGTGATGCGAACGTTGCAGGACAATGGTCTAACAGCGGAGTGGTCTAAGTGTAAGTTTGGAGTACAGTCGGTCACGTACTTAGGTCACGAGGTGAGCGAAAGGGGGATTGAGCCAAAGAGGTCCAACATGAAGGCGATTCTGGACGCCCCCACCCCGAGCAAGAAAGAGGACGTTCGGTCATTCTTGGGAATGGCCGAATATTACAGCAAATTCATTCCCCACTTCGCCACTAAAACGCATCACCTACGCCAGCTACTCAAGGAAAAGAACAAATTCCTATGGGGCCAGGAGGAGCAGACTGAATTTGAATCCTTGAAGAAGGAAATGAGTGCTGCCATCCCGCTAAAAGGGTTTGACCCCAATGCAGAATCAATCCTCACGACAGACGCCAGCGACCGTGGTCTAGGGGCTGTACTGATGCAACGGTCAGAGAATGGCGAGACATCGACGGTCAGCTTCGCATCCAGGTCTCTAGCGCCAAACGAGGAAAAGTTCAACGTGATTGAGAAGGAGATGCTGGCGGTGGTGTGGGCCATGGAGAGGTTCCGCCAATACCTGTGGGGAGCGAAATTCTTGGTGAAGACGGACCACAAGCCTTTGGTCCGAGTGCTGACCTCCAGTGGCCATGCTCATGCGACGCCCAGGATTGCGAAAATGACACTACGACTTTTGGACTTTGTATACGAGGTGGAACACATTCCAGGACCGCAGAACAAAGTGGCGGACTTCCTTAGCAGGGCGGCTGCCATGGAAGACGCAAGTGGCCAGGAGAAACAAAGTTGGGAAGGATATGTGGTCGCCACCATTCAGGACGCCGAGAAGGTGATCAGTGCACAAGAGTGGGAGGAGGCATACAAAGAAGATGTCGACTTAGAGGCCATCAAAGGATACGTCATCCATGGGTGGCCGGAGAACTCCGGAGGTATTGGGAAGTGAGGGATGAACTGTCGCTGGCCGAGAATCCCACTTTTCTGTTGAGAGGGGACAAAGTGGTACCACCTCAAGGCATACTGGAGCATTTAATGACTCTACTACATGAAGGGCACCAGGGCATCACCAAGACCAAAGCCCTTGCGCGGCAAGCATACTGGTGGCCGGCCATCGATGCGCAAGTTGAGCGACATGTACGACAGTGTGAGTCGTGTGCTAAGGCGGACAAATCCCAAAGTATGATAAGACCTCCTCTAGGAAAATTTCCGATACCTGATGGACCCTGGGAAATGTTATCAGTGGACATAATGGGCCCCGTCCTAAATAAAGCAGGGACGCAGAAGTATGTGGTGGCTCTTATCGACAAATACTCCAAATGGCCAGAGGTAGAGGTGATGGAGAACGTAGACACGGAGGCAGTAGTGAATTTCTTGCGTGCCACCTTTGTCCGAGAAGGAATCCCGAAGATCATCATCAGCGACAATGGGCCGCAGTTCACCTCGGCGAAGTGGATTGCCTTCACAGACAGAAATGGAATAGAGGTGAAACACACGCCCATCTACCATCCCTCAGGAAACGGTCAAGTGGAGCGATTCAATCGTGTAATCATGGGTACCATCCAGGCAGCCATCAACGATGGGCTAGATTGGGAGAAGGAACTGGAAAGGATGATTTGGGCCTATCGGATCACCCCGGGGAGCACAGGATACAGCTCCTTCAAAGTGCTGAGAGGAAGAGAGGCTTTCACCAAGGATAACATGGCATGGAGGAAATTAGTGATACAAAGTAAGTGGTCTCCAGCTGTGGTCAGGAGGAACCTGGAGAGAGCACAAGAGGTTTACACGACACATTTCAACAAAAGTCACAATGTGAAAAGAGCGGAACTGGAAAAGGGTGACTGGGTAAGAGTTAAGCTGGCCATCCTCAAGAGGAAGGGAGAAAGCAAATTCTCGCCGCCTTTACAAGTGCTAGAGCCTTATGCCCGATCTGCCTTACTCAGTGACGGGAAGGTGTGGTCGCAGGACAGAATGGCCAAATGCAGCAAGATCATAAAGTGGGAACGGGAGGTGGAAGAAGGAGCAGAGAATGTTGTAGAAGATGAAGAAGAAGGAAGTAGTGGAAGGCATAGCGAGAACATAGAAGAAGGAATGCAGCAAGTGGAAGATGGAGAAAGAGAAGAAGGAACGAGTGAAGGGCCGAGGAGCTGGTGCAAAGAAGAAGAGAGTGAGAATGTGATGGACAAAGAAGGAGAAAGTGCAGGGAGGCCCCTGGGCAGGAAGGAACAGAGCAAAGAAGGAGGCGTGGAAATGGTGAAGACGAGAGTTGGAAGGGAAGTGAATGTGCCAGAGAAGTATAAGGACTTTAACATGGACTGGAAGTAAGGACTTGGCATTATTGTGTTGTGTGCATAAAGGGGGGAGATATGTGGTAGCGTTCTAGTGTTCCGCCTAACGGAACAGGAAGGGGAATAGCGGAAGCGGAAGGCGGCCATTTTGGATATTGGCGCCGACCGCTGCCTGCAAGGTGGGATATCCCGGCGCTCCGTTAATAAAAAGAAGTTAAACACTTTCACTTGGTGTCTGCCTTGATAAAATAACATGTTTACACTACCTGGATGATTCACAATTGTAATGGCTGTCTAATGCTGGCTACATAAAAAATAGCATCGAATTATATAAAATGATAGTATCAGACGTGTGTACTTTTCATGTTACATTCACAACCTTTTGTAACTTGAAACACTAACGTTTATACCAATGGAGTTGGCTGAGTCTTTAGGAAGTACAGTGCCTGCTTTTGCATGGGAATTCAGGACTGTGAGAATTCTTGGCAATACAAAAGCAGATGTAAACTGTAAAATATGAGAAGCCCTCACAAGAACATTACATTTAAAGTATTTTATTTTAAGGAATCCTACATGAGTAGTTTGATAGTTAGGCAACTATTGCAAGGATAATTGCATGATTTCGTAGCCTTTCAACCGGTTTTCCACATCCCTCGTTCATACTGTTTGATTATCTATTGCACCTTTTGTAAAAAAAACTTGATATGTAACTCTCAAATTCTGGAGAATATATCTGTAAATCAGCCATTGAGAGCTGATGCCACCAAAATCAAATATGACTTGCTCTCATGCGATCATAAACAGAATTGAATACAGTTTATATTATACCTGCATATTTAAATATGGAACAGAGGACGGGAGCAAATTGGGTCATGTCAAGCTCAGTGCAGCAGACACTGCCCCCTGGGACTGTCTTTAAAAAGTTATATAGACAGGATGGCCTCTAGCAAAGGTAAAGTATGCCATAACATTGCATTAATTTCAGCTACGGTTAAAGGAACACTGTGCATTACCTCCATATTGCATGCTTATGCATTTCCAACTTGTGTAATAATTTCCACTTTTTTAAATAAAACCGATGCTATTATTCAATATTGTATAACCCCGAGACAAAACCAGATGAACTAAACTGTTCTAATCAGTATCAAACTAAACACATATACAGGTTTCGCTCAGACTATTAACCACCATGAAACGTCTCCATTTTTTATTTAAAAACACTACCTAATGGAGAGACTAGAGTTTCCGTTCCTTGGGTGAGAAGCTGTCCCATTGTCACTTTACCCTGCTGGAGCAGGAATTAGTTCCAATTAAAATCTCAGTTAATGTTCAGTAGGGTTAATCCCCGCTGCTCTCTGGGCCAATGGGCCTTTGACGTTGAGTGAGATAAATCAGGAGCTGCACATAACATGAAAATATTACAATGTCTACCTATATTAGACAATTATGAGAGTTTGGTATGAGTTACACAGTTTTATTATTCAAAATTCTAAGAAGTTATCTTTATAAGGTCACAAGTTAAATCCTTCAATCTCAGTCATTAGAATCTAATTAGCATTCAATTATCAATCAATAAGAATTCAATAATATGCAATAAAATGCATTAAGTGTGTGTCATAAAGGAAAGAATCCCTATTCTAGGAATGGGGAGAAATGTTGTCAGTCAGAACCCATAAAGAGTTCCAGTTTGAGAAAGAGTGAGAGTACAAGCATAACGTTTCTACACGAATAATTAAATCAATAAATGAACTTCCCATAAAGAGAGGTTCAAGAATCTCAATAGAGTCTTGTTAGACCTGGCATCCTTGGTGTGTTTATACCCAGGATTTTTGCCTCTGCCTCCTGTAATTTTGATGTGTGCTGGGTTTAATTATTGCTGATCTAGATGCTTTGGGCACTTTGCCACTTCTGATCAGTGCCAAAATGCAAGTGCTCCCTCTGTAAATTGTGAATATGGTTGGTATTTCCATGATTGGCTTATTTGAATTACCTTTAAGTCCCTAGTACAGTGCACTTTGTGTGCCCAGGGCCTGTAAATTAAATGCTGCTAGTGGGCCTGCAGAACTGGCAGTGACACCCACACAAGCAGCCTTTTCAAAGGATTCGTAGACCTGCCACTGCAGTGTCTACGCAGCTTTTACTGCCATGTTGACCTGGCAAGTGCACTTGCCAGGCCCTAACCTTCGCTTTTCTTACATGTGAGTCGTCCCTAAGGGAGGCCCAAGGTACCCCTGTGGGCATGGTGCAGTGTATGTGTAATGTAGGACATGTCCTGATGTGTGTAACATGTACTGATAATAAACTACAGTGAATTTAGGTTTTCACTATTTAAAGGCAACCTGTCCCATAGAATGGATTGGGAGCTCAAGTATATCATCTTATAAATATAACTTCCCAATGTGACAAGATAGGGAGGTAAGGATTAGTATGCCTGAACTCAGAATATAAAGATGCATATTTTAGTAAGGATGAGTATTACATTCCGTGTTTGAAAATACCACTTTTTGAAAGTGGGTATTTTCTTGCTTAGCCATCCTGTGTGCCTCAGCTGGGTTGTGTACTAACTGTCTGGCTTTGGAGTGACAGAAGCTGGGCATATGCATTCACTGTTGACAGCCACAGGGGGGGTTCAGGTGTGTCCTGCCTTTCCTGTATGAATATACCTGGGCTACATTTAGAGTAGTAGGAGGAGATTTCCCTCACCTAAAGGAGTCTGGTCTGACTTACACAAGAGCCTCTTTGCCACATGACAACAAAGAGAAATGCTATATAAATATTGGGGCCCAGACTCCAGAACTTCAGATCATTTCTGGAATTCAAGGGTAACCTTTGCTAAGGAGAAGAGCTGGAGAAACTGAAGTAGGAGTACTGATACTTTGATGAAAGTTTCCTGCCGAGCAAAATATATCTATAGAGTAATTCCTCTTCCATACAATAGGATTTCAGAAAATCAAATGTTGTCCAGTAATCAGTAAGACACTTGAACCCATCAATTTCACAATAGTCTTTATATTCAGATCAGTCTTGTGAAAAGAGCATCCAATATAATTTTTTCACAGTCATATAAGTGGATCAGCCAACACGTGTTTCGTTGTAACAACAACTTCATCAGGGCTGTAATCCAAAGGAAACAAAGTATAAACCAAAAGTAATAGTAAAAGATTATAACATTATGTTAGAGAGAATTATTCTTATTCGTTCTAACACCTCCTAAGTGACAGTAAAACACAAAGTTCCCAAATACAACAGTGTATATGAAACATAATAAGTGTGGATCCCAGTGTCAAAATAACAGCGCACATCTAAAACATCTGGGTCTATTACCTATAACACATTCCTCTTATGCCACAGATCAAAACATCATATAACAATGGAATAAAGTATTAATTCAAAAAATACCACTTAAGAAATGGTGTGAGGTAGCCTCATAATAAAAGGAATTTTCTTGACAACTTAAAAATAGAAGAAAGGGAGGCATTACGTAAACTTAGTGATCATCCACAACTTATGATACGTCGAGCTGATAAGGGAGGCAACATTGTTGTTATGAATCGTAAGGATTATAATGAAGAAGTTCTATCACAACTGAGAGATGGCAGATATTATGAGAAGATTAGCTGTAATCCGTTAGAAATGATAAAAACCCAAATAAATGTGAAACTTAAGGGTTGGTATGAGGAGTGTCTTATTGATCATGAAGAGTATATCTTTCTAAAAATTGACTCCCCCAAGGCCCCCTGTATGTACTGTCTTCCTAAAATACATAAGAACAGAGAAAAACCGCCAGGGAGACCAATAATCTCAGGCATAGGGGGACCGACTGAGAAACTTTCACAATTCATTGACTCATACCTGAGACCATATGTACAGAATCTGCCATCTCATATTGATGATACGAAACATGTCCTTAATATTGTGAACGATGTATTGTGGGAGAGTGACATGATTTTGGCAAGTCTTGATGTGGTATCCCTCTACTCAAATATAGATCATGAGAAAGGAATAAGAGCCATTGAAACCTTTTTGAATAACAGACCAGTAGAACTCCTTAATCACACATCTATGCTACTAGAGATGACTAAAATGGTGTTGGAGAATAATTACTTTCTTTTTGAATCTACCTGGTACAAACAGAAGATTGGGACTGCGATGGGTTCTAAATTTGCTCCGTCCTTCGCGAACCTCTTCATGGGGAGATTGGAGGCGGAGCTTATTTGGGGCCCAAAGGGCAGCCGATGGATAGATCATATTTATTACTGGGGTAGATTCATAGACGACTGCCTATTACTCTGGAGAGGCTCATCAGAAGAACTGGAACTGTTTTTTCAATATTTGAATACAAATGATATGAACATGTCATTCACCACTCAGTACAGCAAAGAAAAACTGACTTTTCTGGATATTGAGCTTTTTGTGGAAGATAATAAACTGGGAAGCCGAATGTTTCGCAAAGAAACTAGTTGCAATGCTCTACTTAGAGCAGATAGTTGCCATCCCAAAAGCCAAATCAAATCAATCCCCTATGGGGAAATGATTAGAGCGAGAAGAAACTGCTCTAGAGACGAGGACTTTCAATGTAACGTAAAAGACATGATGAGAAGATTTAAAAATAGAGGGTATTCTCATACTGTTATCACTGAAGCTGCACGCAAAGTATACAGCTTACAAAGAAATGATACCCTTAAACCTAAGAGCAAAACACAAACCTCTAAGAATAATCAGAAAATTCGAATGATAACCAACTTTGGTATAGGAAGTTATAAACTTTTTAACATCATGAACAAACACTGGCAAATGTTAACTTCGGATAAAGATCTGAAACCGTTCTTAACAGAACGGCCGAGTATAACATATAGAAAAGGAATGACTCTCGCTAATATAGTGAGTCCAAGCTACCCAAAACGAGCAGTACCGGAGAGCCAGAGTGACTGGCTCCGGACATGCCCGAAGGGTTTTTTTCACTGTGGAAATTGTAGCTCATGTAGATGGGCAATGAGGAAAGTAACTACTTTTAATTATAATAACACTGGGACATTTCACATTGATTCATTTATTAATTGTGAAACATCATACGTTGTTTATGTCATTGCCTGCTTATGCGGTAAAATTTACGTAGGCAGCACAGTAAGGAAACTGAGGGAACGTATGATTGAACATTATAGGGCACTTAAGAATGGAGATACAAGGTACCCTATATCTTCACATTTAGTACAGAACGGAAATGACACGGAAAAACATAAATTCCTATACCATGGTATTGAATACGTGGCACCAGATAGGCGAGGAGGAAATAGGCTACTTAAACTGAGAAGAAAAGAGGCACGATGGATTATGGTCCTTAGAGCAGTTGAAGACGGGCTTAATATAGATTCAGAGCTTCAATATTACCTAGGAGAAAACTAAGTAAATGAAAATTAAATATCAGCAATTTAGAAACATGTTAACCAAATTACGATTGTGTTATATACTATTTATGTGATGTTTTTTGAATTTGCTGATTTAAGATGTATTTTCTGCATTTGTCTTTTTAACCCCGCTTCTGTTATATCTGATAATTTTCTGTAATCTACAATTATAGCAGAATGGTGTGGGGTGCCAGTAACTTTGACACTGACAGTCATCACCAACTAAGAACTTGGATTTACTAATGAACAACCTACTTAGGTGCGCGTAATAATATGCAGCCTAGAGAGAAAGTTGCAGCCACGGAGAGTATATAATTTGAGTCTACTGAATAGTAAGATTTCTAGTATAGTGGCCACCTTAAGATGGCGGTCACGCTAGACGCTGACAATACAGATAACGTTAGCGCATTGTTCGCTTTAATGCAGATCTCTGACTTAAGAAGTGCTTAATAAGGGAATCCTTAGTGAGACTTAACTTACAAAAGATGGCGCTCACATACTTCTTGACTCAACGCGCGAGATTCAACTTACAAAAGATGGCGCTCACGTTAGACGCTGATAATACAGCCATTGTTTGCGCATCGTTCCCTATAAATTCGTTTAAAACGCGGAATGAGCTTAATAGATAAATCGCAAGACAGTTGTTTAATTTACAAAGTTTAAAACGACATTTAGTAATGTACTCCTTACCTAAGATGGCGCTCATGAAGGCCATCTTCCGGATCATACATACATAATATGGCGCTCATGATAGACGCCGATTACACAGAATGAGACTAGGAGTTGGAGGAGATAGAACTCTAACGAGGTAAACGCTATACTTACTTTAAAACTCGTTTTTTGCAGAGGATTTAATTGGAGTGTAGATCCTTAATGGTCCTTTATATCTACTTTCAGAATTTGATAACTGGGACCGGATTAGATATTACAATTGAGGAATTGAGATACTTTTTCTTTGAAGGTGAGCGCATTGTGGTTACTGAATATGGTGGCACTATGTATAAAGACATAAGATCTACCGTGTGTGAACTTCTGAACCTTAACCTTATAGATTAATTGAGAAACGTAAACATCACGCTGATTGCAAGATACTATCGTCTACATATAGCCAACTAGCAAGACCCTTATTACAGAATGGTAAGCAACACAATCTGTAGGCTCTTACTTTACAATTTTAGAGACCTTGAAAGTAGCTACATAGAAATGTGTATTCTTTTTTCAGATATAAGAAGAGTCTTAGACCACTCAACCAGTTAGAAAGAACTGGGATGTTATGGATATGGTTATGGATAACGTTTATTATTAAAAAGGTAATCTAGTAATACATAATATTTATTTTAGGAATTATCACAAAGCGATTTATTGTATATTAGGATAAAATAACCTCATTTGAATATTTTGATTGGTGAGGACAGTCAGGACGGAGTGAGAGGCTACCTCACACCATTTCTTAAGTGGTATTTTTTGAATTAATACTTTATTCCATTGTTATATGATGTTTTGATCTGTGGCATAAGAGGAATGTGTTATAGGTAATAGACCCAGATGTTTTAGATGTGCGCTGTTATTTTGACACTGGGATCCACACTTATTATGTTTCATATACACTGTTGTATTTGGGAACTTTGTGTTTTACTGTCACTTAGGAGGTGTTAGAACGAATAAGAATAATTCTCTCTAACATAATGTTATAATCTTTTACTATTACTTTTGGTTTATACTTTGTTTCCTTTGGATTACAGCCCTGATGAAGTTGTTGTTACAACGAAACACGTGTTGGCTGATCCACTTATATGACTGTGAAAAAATTATATTGGATGCTCTTTTCACAAGACTGATCTGAATATAAAGACTATTGTGAAATTGATGGGTTCAAGTGTCTTACTGATTACTGGACAACATTTGATTTTCTGAAATCCTATTGTATGGAAGAGGAATTACTCTATAGATATATTTTGCTCGGCAGGAAACTTTTATTTAGTGTTCTCCTGAAATCAGGGGACTTGTAAGGAAGTTAGGTAACCTTTCCTTTCTGCCTAGTAGCATTAAATTTAATCAAGAATTATACATAGCCGAAATTATTAGCTGAGCGCCCATTTTTCCTGTTACCTATACTTTGTACTGATACTTTGATGTGTGCTGCCTTAGGTTAGCCTGCAGTGGCTGTTTCTACCAAGGAAAGGACAAGGACTGTACTGTGTGTTGTGTCCCCTGCTTGAGGAAGATCTCAAAAGGTTTGAAGTAGAGCTTGCCTCCTGTGCTGAAGTCTCAGGGATACAAAGACCTCACCACCAGCATCCCTGAACTTCCTTGATGAGTTCTGACCTGCCAAGAGGTGCCTGTTGCTAATTTGGGCCTCTGGACGTTGCTCCTGCTTTTGGGAGCTGAAAATAGATGCAAATGCGAGAAGCACAGCGCATCTGTACCTGTTTCCAACACATCACCACCATGCAGGAAGAATTTTTGTGCATCACTATTGTGCCACTGAAGAAACTGATGCAGCACCTACTCACGGCTGCAGAAATCGCAGCACACCACATTACATGCACTGATCTATGAAGTCTGAGATCACTGCACCGATTCTGACACAGGTCCTGCTGTGCGGCTGTAAGAACCAATGCATCGTGGGACTGCAGCTGGAGAGATGAACGCAGTGCTGTTGCATCAAGAACCAATGCATCTCTAATTCCCAAGCATCGTGCTGAGGCACCAAATCTACAAGGACACCGGGGCCTCAGTAAGAAACCAGCACACCAACTCCCTGCACAGTAAGAAACCGATGATTTACCTCCCCTTCAGTAAGGAATTAACACATCACCTCCCCTGCAGGGCAGTAAGGAACCGAAGCATTACCTCCCCTGGAGTAAGGAACCAATGCATCACCTTCCCAGCCCGTAAGGAACGGACACATCACCTTCCCTGCGGCTGTTTGTGTTTATGATTTTGATCCATCCAAGGTAATTTGTGTGAAAGTATTTAATCTATAGTGAGCTATGGACAGAACTGTTTATACCTTCGAAGAAGTACATTTTGTTTACTGTATTGTGGATTTTTTTTGTTTTGGTCTTGATTGGTTTGGATAAAGATTGCTCATTTTTGTAAATTGTTGTGGTGTCCATTTGTAGTGTTTTAACTGTATGAGTACACAAATGCTTTACAAACTGCACTGAGGTAAGCCTGTCTGCTCATGCCGAGCTACCAAGGGGATAAGAAGCAGATCATTTTAGAAGTGTATCTCCCTTTCCCTGACAAAGGTGCAAACCACTGCCAACTAAAGACCCCCATTTCTAACATTGGTGTGCAGCTGTGAGGATCTGGACTTGCATTTGTGCCGCACATGCAGAGATTGGTGCACTCTACTAGTATAGTGCAGACCATTTCGCAACCACATATGATTTGTGGAACTTTTTATTTTTAGAATTGTTTGCAACTTAAGAACTGCCAATTTTCACCATGACAAAACCAACAATTGCATCTGTGGATATTGAATTTGAAGAGGATAGGGTAGAAACCTACACTGTGCCACAACTGAAAGCCATCTACAAAAAATGTAAAAAATCAGTAAGATGCTTCACCAAAAAGGAGGAATACCAAAAGGCACTGAGGGCCTGGTTGTGATCAAAGAATGCCGGGGAGCATACCGAGGAGCCTAGGGTGGAGGCAGAGAATTTAGATGGGCTGCAAGATGGGCTATTGGGTCAGCCTGGAGAGGGGACGGCACCTTCCAGGGGGGGAAGCAGGGTGTCTTCAAAAGGGCTGTCTCCAGAGGAGATGGAGGGCAGAGAGAGAAGCAGAGTCTATGAGGTGAAGCTTGCTAAGCTCAGGTTGGGGAAAGACAGTGACATGGAGGATAAGAAATTGGAGTTAGAGAGGCAGAAACTTGCCATGGAGGAAAAGAGGATGCTCTTCGAGCATGAGAGAAGTTTGAAGGAGCTGGAGTGTGGAGTCTATTTCCAATGGTGGCAGCTTGTCTCCAGTGCATGCAGAAAGTGTACATCCCTAAGGAGGTGGTCAATGATTATGTGAAGATTGATTACATTAGTCAGTGGTTCAAGGGGTATGAGGTAGCAATGAGACCCCACAGAGTCCCTGAGAGAGACTGGGGAGCAGGGTTGGGAAGCCGCTTTATGGCAGAGGGGAGGGATACATTGCTAGCTTTACCAGAGGAGGATAAACTGGTTTATGTGCCTATGAAGGAGGCTTTAATCAGGAGATATGGCTTGACCCCAGAACTGTACAGGCAGAAGTTTAGGGCCTGTAACTTGAATCACACAATAGGGTTGAGTATGTTGCCTACTTTAGCAGAGTACTGGGTGGTTGGGTGAAGGGTAGCAAGGTAAATGATTTTCAGGGGTTCTATGATTTGATGGGATGGGAGCACCTATCTGCTAATAGTGTTCCAGAGCTCTGCCAGCACTTGATTGACAGTAAGCTGACTGACCCATGAAGCTTGCCGTGGAGGCCGACTGCTGGGTCAGCACCAAGGTCCACAAGAGGCATGTGGCCAATGGTAGGCAGGGTCCTCAGCAGAAGAATGGGGGGCAAGGGGAAACAAAGGAGCTCTAAAAAGGGCTCTAAAGTAATTCCCAATGTAACCAAGGGAAATGTTCCCAGTCCCAAGGGTCTCTTCAGGTAAGCCTGCAGAGAAGGGTAACGGCAAGTGTCATGTTTGTGATTAGGTGGGTCACTTCATAGGGGATCCCGAGTGTCCCAAAACCACCATTGCACCCGCTGGTGCACCACCCCGTGGTTGACTAGTGTAGCCTTGGGGGAGGAGTTGGGTGCCCAAAGAGGGTGGGAGCCAGCATAATAGCCCCTTGTCTCACTAGGGGACAGTGAGATGGTCCAGAAGAACCCACCTGCCAGCTAACATTAATTAACACGGCAGTGGGTGACCATCAATGGATATAGGATGCAGGCGCTCTGAGAAGCTGTTAGTTGTCGGCTAGTGTATGAAGAGTAGGCGGTCCCCAACGTACTTTACCCAATAGTAGCCACTGACAACTCAGAGTGCCTCTGCAAAGTGGTACAGGTTTCCTTTGAGTGGGGGGGTCTCAGATACCTTGAAAGTAGTTGTGAGACCAGCCACACCTGTTGACTGTCTGCTCTGTAACAACCTGGAGAGTTCCCCTTGGGAGAAGGTGAAAGACAGGTCTCATCTTGAGACGTAGGGTCTGCCTGAGTGGGCGTGTGTGACCACTCGGTGAATGCCAGCCGGTTAGTGCATTTAATTGGACCTGGAACCGAAAGGGTGGCCCAGGTGCCTGCCAGAACGACAAGAGGCAGGAGGCGTGGGAAGGCTGCCCCGGAAGTTTCCACAGTCCAGGAGTAGGCAAAGCTTGAGGGGGATACAGAGGACCAAGTGGCTGAACTGGGGGACCAGCCTGAGCTGACCCATTGGCAGCAGGAAGGGGGCCCCTCCAGGGAGGAATTCTGCAAGGAGTAGCAGGAACGCCCTTCTCTTGTTGGCTTGCAGCAAGCCAAGCAGCAGGTAGTGATCAGTCTTGATCATATAAGATTAACTGGGAGAATGCTCTCCTGTATAGTGAGCCTTTGGTTGCTGAGCCTGGATCAGCCCTTGTGCTAGTGGTAACCCAGCACTTCAAAGCGTTCCTACTGGATCTGGCTCATGATGTGCCTTTGGCCGGGCATTTGGGGCAGGATAAGCCATTTGAAAGCCTTGTCATACACGTTTACTGGTCCCAAATGGCACACATTGTAGGTCTTGTCAGACTTGCCACACAAGTGTAAGAGTGGGAGGTAGAGCAAGGCTCCCCTCTAACATTTCCTTAAGTCAGCACCCCTTTTGAGATAGTGGTTATTGACATTGTGGGACCTCTGGATCCCAAGACAGTCATTGGCTACAGGTTCATCCTGTGCATGGTGGACCACACCATCCGGTACCCTGAGGCTATCCCTCTCAAGACCACAACGGCCCACGGTGGGGTGGCCATTGATGGGGATCTTTTCCTATGTGGGACTCCCCAGAGAGGTGAAATCTGACGGGTTACCAATTTCATATCCAAGTATGTGAAGTCCTTGTGGCAGAAGTGTGGTGTTCGCCACTCCTTACCACCCCAAAGGTAATGGGTTGGTTGAGAGAGTCAACCAGACTCTCAAGGGCATGATTATGGGTCTTAAAGGACCCATGAGGTGTAACTGGGATGTCCTCTTACCATGCCTGCTGTTTGCTTACAAAGAGGTACCATACTGGAGATGAGAAATTATTAATAACACAGCTAGGCCATCTCGTTACATGCTATGTTTATTATACACTCCAGAGGGGGCAGGTCCATACAGCCTCCAGGGAGGGTGTACAGGACTGAGTTGACATAAGGTATCTGAGGGCTACATTTATATTAGTGAACAAACAGGAAGTTGATAACAGACTGGTTAGAACCAGTTTTCTCTAGTTAGCTAAAGCTCAGACATGTCTTACAGAAATCTGCAGACGCAGCAAACATGTTCTTATCAATATCTGACACTGTAGCCTTGAAAAGGGCAGAGAGCTCTCTAGACTAAGGTGCAGCTGGGGTTTCTCACATGAGTCACATGATTTACAAGAAATGTTAAGACATAACTTTTGATTAGCCAAGATCAACAACCCAGTAACAAACAAAATGCATGAAACCAATGTACACTGAAGACGCGGCATACAAAATGGAGGAGCAAATGCTCAAACTAAATGCGGCCTAATGCATATTTTCTAACAGCTTACAAAGAGATACAGCAGAAGACCTTAGTATGATCAGAATGCCACTCTGATCGAATTTCACCCTGGCCAAAAACTGTGGGTCATGGCCACAGTGGAGCCTCGTGGGCTCCAAGATAAGTGGACTGGGCCATTTGAATTGGTGGAGCATAAGAGGTAAGTCACCTATCTGGTGGACTTACAGTCTCCCAGGAATCCTTTGCGGGTCCTACACGTGAACCGCCTCAAGCCTCACTTGGAGAGGTCCAAAGTGGGCATGCTACTAGCGACAGATGCTGGAATGAAGTAGGAGACTGAGCCTCTTCCTGACCTCCTGTCTTCTAAGGAACATGATGGGTCAGTGGAAGGCGTAACCCTCTCCCCCGCCCTGACCCCTTATCAGCAGAGGGCCTACCGTCAGCTGTTGAGACAGTTTGCCACTCTGTTATCCCTAACACCAGGTGTCACTCCATGGAAAATGTAAATGTAAATGTGAATGTGAATATATAGTGCACTTCTACCCAGAGGTCTCGTAGCGCTGTATTCATACCGCTGTGGAACCCTTCCTGGCTTTCCTGTGAGATGTCCACTCCTGGGCACCCCCAAGGTAAAGCCAGGCATCCAAGCGCTGCTGGGGCATTGTGGAGATTAAGCAAGCTATTGCGCAAAGTCACAGAGTGGGACCCATGATTAGACTAGGCACCGAGGCGAGAATTATCAGGTCTGGGGAGGTCCATGGTGTGCATGATGTGGACACTGGGGACAGTCCTCCTGTGAAACACAATATTTACAGGGTGACTGCCAGGGTCAAAGCTTGCGTCAAGGAGGAAGTCTACCAGATGTTGGCGCTAGGGGCTATTGATCCCTCAAACAGCCCTTGGGCCAGCCCAGTGGTCTTGATCCCAAAAGCTGCGGCACCCGGTGCCACCCATGAACTACGGTTCTGTGTGGACAACCGAGGGCTCAATTCCATCACCAGGACTGACGCACATCCCATACCCAGAGCTGATGAGCTCATAGAAGGGTTGGTACCTGCCAAGTACCTCAGTACATTTGACTTAACGGCCAGGTACTGGCAGATTGCCTTAACCAATGGGGCCAAGCATAAGTCTACATTTTCAACACCAGAGGGGCATTACCAGTTCAAGGTGATGCCCTTTGGTTTGTAGAATGCCCCTGCCACCTTTCAGAGGTTGGTCAACCAGGTATTGGCCGGGCTGGAGGATTTCAGTGCAGCCTACCTGTATGACATCGCAGTGTTCAGTGCCACTTGGGAGGAACATCTGCACCACCTCTGGGAAGTGTTGAAGGCCCTGCAGAGGGTAGGCCTCACGATCAAGGCCAGCAAGGGCCAGATCGGGCAGGGCTGAGTGGTGTACTTAGGACCTGAAATATGCCAAGGCACTCAACTTCTCAAAAGAATTTGTGGTGCAGAGAGATGCTTCAGAGCATGGTGTGAGGGCTGTTCTCTCACAACTAAATGATGAGGGCCTAGACTAACTGTAGCCTTCATTAGTAGGCGGTTACTTCCAAGGGAACAGAGTTGTAGTGCCATTGAGCATGAGGCTTTTGCTGTGGTCTGGACGCTGAAGAAGCTGATGCCCTACTTGTTTGGGACTTACTTCCAGGTTCAGACTGACCACAGGACTCTCAGTTGGTTGATGCATATGAGGGATGAGAACCCAAAACAGTTGAGGTAATCCATTTCCATACAGGGGATGGACTTTACGGTGAAACACCGCCCTGGTTGGGAACTTTCCAATGCTGATGGTCTGTCCAGATTTTTCCACCTCAGTGAAGAGAAATCCCAGGAGGGTGGGTAGTCCTCCCCACTTTTCTTCCTCCTATAATTTTGCTGTGTGCTGGATTTAGTTTTTGCTGGTCTAAATGCTTTGGTCACTTTGCCACTGCTGATCAGTGCCAAATTGCAAGTGCTCCCTCTGTAAATTGTGAATATGGATTGATATTTCCATGATTGGTTTATTTGATTTATCTTTAAGTCCCTAGTACAGTGCACTGTGTGTGCCAGGGCCTGTATATTAAATGCTGCTAGGGGGCCTTTGGCACTGATTTAGCCACTCACACAAGCAGCCTTTTCAAAGGGTTCGCAGATCCCCCATTACAGTGTCTGTGTGCAGTTTTTACTGCCATGTCGAACTGGCAAGTGCACCCACTTGCCAAGCCCTAACCTTCCCTTTCCTTACATATCAGTCACCCCTAAGGTAGGCCCAATGTACCTTGTGGGCAGGGTGCAGTGTATGTGAAAGGTAGGACATGTCTTAATGTATGTAACATCTCCTGATAGTGACCAACAGCGAATTTTGTTTTTTACTATTGAAAGGCTATCTGTCCCATAGGATAGAATGGAAGTTTATTTATAACATCTTATAAATATAACTTCCCATCGGAAAAATATAGGGAGCTAAAGTTTAGTATGCCTGAACTCAGATTCATCATTTATTAAGGATGGTTTGTACCTTCTGTGTTTGAAAATACCACTTTTAGAAAGTTGGGATTTTCTTGCTTAGCCATCCTGTGTGCCTATGCTGGGTTGTGTATTGACTGCCTTGCTTTGGAGTGACAGAGACTGGAGATGTGGATTCACTGTATACAGCCACTGGGGGCGGGGGGTTCAGGTGCATCCTGCCTTTCCTGAATGAGTCAGGGCAGGACTAAATAGACCTAGGCTGCGTTTAGATTAGGAGGAGGACATTTGATTTCACCTGAATGGGCCTGGTCTGCCTTACACAATGCTGTCTCCACCTCCTGCCAGGAAGGTAGACCAGAGAAGACAGAACTGGTTTTAACCGAGCACAGAGCCTCTTTGCCACATGACAACAAAGAGAAATGCTATATAAATATTGGGGCCCAGACCTCAGAACTTCATATCATGTCTGGAATTCAAGAGGAACCTTTGTCAAGGTGAAGAGATGGAGAAACTGAAGAAGAAGCACTTCCCCTTTGCTGTGTGCTGTCTAGGGTTTGCCTGCAGTGGCTGTTTCTGCCAAGGTGTGCTGTGACGCCTTCTTGAGGAACATCTCCAAAGGCTGAAAGTAGAGCTTGCCTCCTGTTCTGAAGTCTCAGGGACACAAAGACTTCACCACCAGTGCTCCTGAACTTCCTTGCTGGGAGTTCTGACCTGCCAAGAGGTGCCTGTTGCTGAGTTGGACTTTTGGAGGTTTTTCCTGCTGTTGGGAACTGGAAAAGAGACACAACTAAGATAAGCATGATGAAACAGCACCTGTTTCTGACACATCGCTGCCGTGCGGGAAGAATTTCAATGCATCGCCATCTTGCAGCTGAAGAAACTGACGCAGTGCCTGTCTGTGGCCTGTCCGTGGCTGGAGAAATCGCTACACGGCACATCGCATGCATGATCTATGAAGAGATCACTACTGTGAAATTCCTAGGGCAACTTCAAAACATATTTAAATACACATAATAAAAATAGCTGTGAGAGAAGAAGCACTATCACTCATACTTAGAAAAATACAAATATATAATTGTATTAAATATTATCTCAAAGTATTGTTCACTATATACAATTTGTAACAGAGAAGTCACCATTTAAATCTACATGCACACTACATTCATCCATCTATCCATACATACATGTCGTACATATGAATGAATTGTTCATAATGATCAATGTTTCTGGTATACAATAATTTCAAAAGGGAAAGACAAAAATCCAGTTATGACAACATGATTGTGTTTTGTTACATGAGAATAGAAATACACACAAATAAGAGATGTGGCAACTGATCGTCTCTATGAAGAGATTACCGCACTGATTCTGATGCAGGCCCTGCTATTCAGATACAAGAACCAACACATCGTGGGACAGCGGAAGGAGCAATCCACCCAGCGCTGGTGTCAAATCTACAAGGAATCCGGAGCCGTAGTAAGAAAAAAAAGGCATCACCTTCCCTTCAGTTAGGAACCAACGCATCTCCTCCCACGCGTGGCTGTAAGGAACTGACGCATCACCTTCCCTATGGCTGTTTTGGTATATGATTTTGACGCATCCAAGATACTTTTTGTGGAAAGTGTTGCATCTATAATTTGCTATGGATAATACTGTTTTACCTTCTAAGAAGTCATTTTGATTACTGTATTGTATATTTTTGTTGTTTTGGTCTTAGATAAAGATTACTTATTTTTCTAAACTGATGAAGTGTCCATTTGTAGTGTTTTCACTGTATGTCTGAATGGGTGCACAAATGCTTTACACACTGCCTCTGAGATAAGCCTGTCTGCTCATGCTAAGCTACCCAGGGGGTGAGAAGGTTTTTTTAAGAAGAGTATCCCTCTTACCCTGACTAGGATGAAGGGTCCCTTCTTGCAGAAAAGTGCAAACCATTGCCAACTAGAGACCCCCATTTCTAACAAGTCTCAAAGCAGTGTGGACTAGAGAGAATGCTAGTCTCAAGGGATGGTGTGGCCCACTTTAAGAACACTCACTATTATAGACAAACAACATGTCTTATGCAATCTTCATGTTGCTTCTTCTTCTGTCGACCAATTAAGTTCCGATGTACTCATGGTAACATGTTCACTCCACATCTTCTCACAGAAATTCAGTAGTTCACAGACAGCAAAGTCGAATGAAACATTGCTTATCAAATAAAATGTTAACTCCCTTAGACTTTCACATCATTCATTCCTTTTAGAAATGCTGCATCTTCATATGTGAACTTCTTCATTACTTCGTTAACTGACAAATGTCTAACTATTAGTTAACAGTGAACTTTGTGTAAGTAGAAATATTTTGCATAGTTATATGAAAACATTTATGCAACTATTATTTAATATGACAAACATGTCCATGAAAAGGTCAAGAAATAAACATGTTATGCGCATTTAAGCATTTTCTAGTCATGTCAGCTTTTCAAGCACTCTTGCTTAAGCCATTTGAGGCCTAGTATGAGTACATATTGTTGTCATTTGAGAGCCCTAGGTTCTGTACTTTTCAACTTGTCCCTTTTTCCTCTCTTTACTTTGTTTTCTTGCCCGTTCCTCTAAGGTAACAATATCAGCTTTCTTGTCTTTCAGGTGCTTTAATCAAGGGAGCCCAGATGCCGCAGACAAAAGAGATAGGTAAGTCTCTGTTTACAATTTCTCTTTCTATCCCCTTGTTATACTCATCACCCTTAGGGTGGTCTTCCCTCAATTTTGTGCCTGCTTACCTACCATTTTGCTGCATCTTTTTGGTGGCCCTAGGACACTGAGCACTTTACCTCTGCTAACCAGTGCTAAAGTGCATGTGCTTCTCCTCTAAACATGGTGACATTGGTGTATACCTGATAGGCATAGTTATTCTTCTTATAAGTCCCTTGTAAAGTGGTATACCATATACCCATGGTCTGTAATCTAAATGCTACTAGAGGGCCTATAGCACTGATTGTGCCATCCATACAAGTAGCCCTTCAAACTTGTCTCAGGCCTGTCATTGCAAGGCCTTTAAGTACAGTTTACTGCTGCTTCGACTTGGCATTTAAAACCACTTACCAAGCTTTAAACTCCCCTTTCCTTACACATTGGTTACCCTTAAGGTAGGCCCTGGGTTGCCCTGTGGGCAGGGTACTCTGTACGTTTAGGTTTTATATTTCTTGGTAGTGGCAACCAGCTACATTCATTTTTCCCTATTCCTCTTATAGGCTAGCATTGGGAATTCCTTAAAACACTTTTAAGCTGTAATTTCTGATTAGAAAAGTGTAGCAAAATCATGTTTATATATCTTTGGAGTAGTAATGATCAAGCCTCCTTAATGGGAAAGTTGGATTTGACATGACTATTTTGGAAATGCAACTTAGAGACAGTGGATATTTCTTTGCTCTTAACTTTGCTTTGTGTGCGTGCAGTCTATCTCCAATATACATCTGGGCTAGGTGATAGCTACACTTGCTGTATTCCCACTAGGCAGCCACAAACACAGGAAGGTGAGGCACATCTGCATTCTGAGCACTCATGTGAATTCCTTTGTATTCTGATGGGTCGTCTTGGGCAGAGAGTAATGGTAGGGGCTGGTACTTACACTTCAATAAATAAATAAAGCACTGATTCACCCTCTACAGATAGCCTAGTAGACTGGGCTGGGCTGAAAGTGATTCTTGAGCACGTCAAAGAGTTGCTTTGAAATCACCCCCTATGTAAAAGGCACTTTTGGGTATAAGTACTGCGGCTCTGACCCTACCAAATCAGTACACTGATGGACCTGGTAACAACTCTGCTGGATTAAAGACTGCTGTGCTCTAAGGGTTGCCAATTTGTCATGACTGACTGATTTGAGGAACTGTTTCTCTGCTTTGCTGAGCTGCCCTGCTACCTGCGGATCTCTACCCTACTGCAGACAAGGACTGGACCCATTTAACTTGAACCCAGAGTGACTACAAACGCTCACCTCCTGTTTTCTGAAGTCTCAGGGACACAAAAGACTTCCTTCAATACCTCTGGTGCTGCTGGACTCTGCTTCTGTGAGTCAAACCCATGGCTGAAGTGCCCCCTCCAGTCATGGGCTTCAGAAGTGGATTCTGCAGCTGCAACAGCAGTTTCACAGACTGCTGCCCAACGACAACGCTCTGCATGGCTCAATGATGACATAGTGCCTTCCTCTCTAAGGAGCTCAACGACAACAAGGGAATCCACTGCATGAATGGGGAATCAATCCATTGTGCTGTTGACGTCAATGCTTGCTCCATCCATGGTACTTTTTCAGCGGGACCTCCAGAAGTCTCGTAGCCGGCCTGCTCGCCATCGTGTTTGGCATGACCTTTGGATCTGTACCTGACATTTGTGACCTCAAGTAACCTTTTGACCGGTAGTGACTTCTAAGTAAACTTTTTTGCATTTATTCTTTAAAAATGCGGTGCAGAGCAGGAATATCGCCGGGAAAATATCGTGGAACAAAAATATCGCCGCAAAAATATCGTTTGGAAGAAATATCGACCACAAAAATATAGATGACAAGAATATCGACTGACAGGTAAGTAATATCGATTACAAAAATATCGTTGTAATAAATATCGTTTACAAAAATGTAGTGTACTAAAATATAAAAATTTTGAATATTGTGATGTATTTTAGTATTTTTAATATGAATTGTTTATCATGTTATGATATGTTTTAGAATTTTTCTACTTATTAATTTATTTTAAGTTTAATTTTGCGTTATTAGTTCTGTAGCGGGTTGTGGGTTTATAGGGGAATAGGGTGGGAAGTAATTTAATTATGTAAAATTAATGTATTAATTAATGTGTTAATTTATTATGTAATTATAGTTTAATAATTAGTTGTTAATTCATTTCAATGAGTTAATTCATAATTAAGTATGTTAATTGTTTCATTTATTTTAGGTGTGTGTTGTGGTGTTTATATATATAAATGGTGTGAAGGGTGGTGAGCAATTAATTTTTTATTGATTAATTATTAAATAGTTTGAAATGTATTTCTAATGATTATTTAGTAATTATTAATTGTAATTGTGTGATTAATTTAGGTGTGTGTTGTGGTGTATATATGTGTAAATGGTGTGAAAGCTGGTAAGTAATTAAGTGTTTAATTAATAAATATTAACAAATTAATTTAAAATAATTAATTAGCAATTATTAATTGTAATTGTGTAATTAATTTTAGTTGTGTGTGTTATGGTGTATATATGTGTAAATGTTGTGAAAACTGGTAAGTAATTAATTGTTTAATTAATAAATAATAAACAATTATTTTTTATTAATTAATTAGTAAATAGTAAATGTAATTGTGTAATTAATATTATGTATTTGTTATGTATTTTATAGTGCTAAATACTTTTTTTATCTTTGTTAATAATAATATATTTATATTTATATAATAATTATGTTAAAATTAGAAATAAAATTTATTGAAATTGATATTTTTATTTTTTGATTGTTTTGGGATTCTGCGTTTTCCCTACTGTTGCACTCACTGGAGTGGGAATAGTAATTTTTACCCCTCCGCTATCCTGCGCTTTCCCTACTCTTGCACTCATTGGAGTGGGAATAGTCACTTTTACCCCTACGCTATCCAGCGCTTTCCCTACTGTTGCACTCACTGGAGTGGGAATAGTAAATTTTACCCCTACGCTATCCAGCGCTTTCCTTGCTGTAGCACTCACTGGAGTGGGAATAGTCATTTTTAGCCCTACACTATCCAGCGCTGTTATTTTTTAAAGTCAATATTTTTTACATCTATATTTTTTACATCGATATTTTTGAGTCAATATTACTGTACTTACCTTTTAAAGTATAGGGAGGCGATATTTTTGTTATCGAAATTTTTACATCAATATTTTTTTCATTGATATTTTTGATATCAATATTTTAACATGGATCCAAAACTTCATATCTCAACTTTTACTGATTGGGTTTTTATCTTTTTGGTCTTGTTTTACTCATATAAATATTCTTTATTTTTCTGAACCTGAGTAGAGTCTTTTGTGGTGTTTTCATTGTGTTAATGTGTGTGTGGTGCACAAATATTTTACCCATTGCCCCTTAAGGTAAGCCTGCCTGCTCTGTGCCAAGGTACCAGAGGGTGAGCAAAGATTAGTTTAAGGTGTGTATCTAGCTTACCCTGGCAAAGAATGTGGTCCGCAAACCTCTGCCAATTAGAGACCCAATTTCTAACATTGGTGATCAGCAGTGAGGATAGGACTTGTGCTTGTACAATTCCATATAGTAATTTAGTATTTACTACAATCTATATTAAGACCAATTCAAGCCTCTGTAAGTTTTCAATGATTGCCCTTTTTGATTTTCTGCTACATTAAGGGGCCGATTCGGATTCAGTAAAATCCCGTACGAATAGCTGTACGGAGCATTTTTCCCATACGAATCGTATCCTCGAACGTCCCCATATGTACGATGTAGTACGATGGGTACCCAAAGCAGTTCTCCATTCGAATTGTACCAAAGCCCGTACAACTCAATAATCCGTACGAATTGAATTTGGAACGCGTGGTACGCGATGTCCAGACGTATCGAAGCATCATTTTACGACCCAGCAAGTACGATTCGTCCAGTCAACACTCCGTACAACTCTTTTTTTACGAGAGCTCAAAATGTCCGTAAAAGCAGAATTCGACTCGAAGTGCGTGCAAAACGGACCCCCAGTACCGTTCATACACCCCATGATCTTAGAGGTGCGGTTCGTACACCTGCGATCATGGGGTACGGTTTGTACACCTTCGATCATGGGGTCCAGTTTGTACACCCCATGATCGTAGGGGTACGGTACGTACACCCCATGATCGTAGGTGTACGAATCATACCCCTAAGATCATGGGGTGTACGAACTGTACCCCATTATCATAGGTGTACGAACCGTACCCCTACGATCATGGGGTGTACCAACCGTACCCTATGTGATTGTGTGGCTCTCCATACGAATTGCTCATACAGGACGTTTACTGTACAAATCTTGTACTCATTCCCCGGTCTAGGTCGTACTTGTCGGGTCGTACGGCATGTTTACGATTCGTATGGTTCACTTTCAGCTTCTGTATCGTACGGATTTTCCCTTGCTTTTCGTACTGTTCACAACGATTCGGATGTATTTTTTTACTATTGATCGTACTACACAATTTGGACGGATTTGTACGATTCGTACGGAGCCGCCTACGAATTCGAATCGTCGTACAGATTTGTTTCCCGAATCGGAATCGACCCCTATGTCTCTCTCTAGACAAACCACACCTGCACCTGCAGGAATATAGTTTGGGCTGGCAGGTCAGAATGCTACACTGCCCAGCAGCTGAAAGAATTCTGCAAGCACTTTGAAGTTTCAACACAGGGCTTTGCCAAGAGGGTGCAGCTACAGAAAGCTTTGAGTGCCTGGGCAGAGACCCAGGATGCAATGGATGACATCCCAGAGGAGGAGAAGGAGATCCCTGAGGAGGACCTGAATCTGTACTCTGAAGTGGCTCTGGAACTTTCTTTGGAAGCAACCAGCACCTTGCCAGGAGCAGTGGTGGATACCAGAGCAGGGAGCAGTGTCTCCTCAAAGAGCCCATCACCAGAGGAGCTGGCAGAAAGGAGGAAGGTTTCTTTTTTAATTAGAGCCAAGTTAGAGCATTCTTGTTAAGAAAGGAGGCTGGCCATGGAGGAGAGGAAAATTACCTATCAGCTCATCCTTAGAGAGCTGGACAAAAGAGCCCTACAAGTGGGTCCCGCAACAGCAATAGTGGAAGCATAGTTACAGTGGCTGCTGGTGAGTTCAGAGTGAAGCTCCCAAAGGATTTGGTGCCCAATTATGTAGAGGGGAATGACATAGATAAGTGGTTTGCAGTCTGCAAAATGGCTCTGAGAGTGCACACGGTCCCAATGGGGTTCTTGGGTGGAAGTTTTTGGACGTATATGCCCACGGTGGGTAGTGACAAACTCCTTACACTAAGGGTAAAGGACAGGAAATGCTACACTGAAATAAAGAGCATACTAGCCAGCAGGTTTGGACTGACCCCTGAGAAATATGGGCTCAGGTTCAGGAGCAGCCGCAAGATCGCTTCACAGACATTGGGGAATTTTCCAGAGTATACCAGCAAGGTACAGAAGGGTTGGGTGAGGGCCAGAAAGGTTGGTGATAATGCAAGGCTGCTCTACTTGATTTTGAAGGAGCACATACGTGATACTTGTTTTCCACAGCTCCATCAACACCTAGTTGATAGCAAGTTAATTAACCCCAGGAAACTTGCTGAGGATGTGGACATCTGGGTCAGCACCAACGTGTCCAAGAAGGCATCTGAAGGAGACTCCCTAATAGGGTGGTCAGGGTTCCCAACAGAATTAAAAAGGGATGAAAGAAAACAGAGTTCTCTAAAGGCCCCAAAAACAACATCAAAGGAGAAAGGGTCTTGTTCGCATTCCCAATCTGGCCACCAGAAGAAAACTTACCCTGACAAAGGTCAGCAACCCAAGCCCATTAAGTGTTATAGGAGCTATGGGTAAGAACACTACAAGGGGGATCCCATGTGCACAAAATAAGCACCACCTCCACCTGGAAGAAATAATCCAGGGTTGGCTAGTGTAGTGCAGGGGTAGGGGTTTGTCCCAGTTAATAGGGGGAGTTTAGTGGGGTTACAGTTGTGTCCCTGGGTGACAGTGAAATGGTTCATAAGATCCATGTGACCCCAATATATAGTATAGACAATGGTTCACCATCAATGGGCAAGTTGATGGTGTTGATGGTGTTGATGGTGTTGATGGTGTTGAGGTTCTGAGGGATAAACAGAGCCAGTATGACTATGGTAAGGAGTCAGCTGGTTTTTCCAGAGCAGGTAATTCCTAATGTTTTCCACCAGGTTGTGATGGCTGACAGAAGAGAAATATCCTGTTGTCCTGATTCCATTCGAGTGGGGGGATTGCAGGTCTTCTGAAAGTTGCTTTGAGTCCTACCATGCATGTGGACTGTTTGTTGGGCATGACTTTAAGCACACTATTGGGAAAAAGGAGGTGCTCAAGGCTCATGTAGATATGTTGGAGTTACCTGATTGGATCTATGTAACTACAAGGTCCATGGCTGCCCAGGATGGCAGTCAAAAAATTGCTGGAGACGGGAACAATGGCCCAGCCAAAAGCTAAAAAGGGGAAAGGGGGCGTGGGTGAGCAAGATGGCCGATCGGACGTAGACCGTCTCCACTCCCGGTCCAGGCGCTGTTCCGGCCCAGCTCCTTAACTAAATGAAGCCCTGAACGTCGCACATGTTCCCTACCTGTAGAGGAAGGTGTGGGGCACCTGCGGGGCTGCTCCGATCATTCCAGGTGCTGCTGAGGCAGCTTTGATCTGCAGTGCGAGGAGAGGACGGCAGCGGTTAAAATGGTGGGCCGGAGCCCTGCCGCGAGTGACGATGGTCTCAACCCTCTGTAGGAGATTTGCCTAACAGACAAAACTTAAGGGGCGCAGCGGCTGTCAGTAGCTGTCCCACATAACGGTAACGGCGCCAATTGGATAGTATGCTGTTGACATAGCAAATGCATGGAGGTGGGACCACCGCTCTTTTGACGCTGCCATGCCTTGATGTCCTGCAACCCTTCCTCAGATCAATCCACTCCACTTGACTCTCTGCAGCCTGGGCCTCACACATCTTTGCCGCCCTTGACAGCCTCATAGTGGCCATCTTGTTCTACTCCATATGCCACCGAAGAAGGCAACCAGCAAGACGCCGAGTAAAGTGTTGGACTTCTTTATCCCTTCAGATAAACGCCCAACGCTGCGGGGAGACACTGGAGCCGCAGCTATGGCACTCACGAAGACAGAATTACTGAACATGTACAAAAACGTTGAAACTAAACCTGTCAATGATCTCAGCCAAGACATCAAATCATCAATGGAACAATTGCGGACGGATCTAACGGAGCGATTGGCCTCCCTCCAGCATGATGTGGACTCTGTAGGCACTGGGGATGGGACCTAGAGGCGCAACATCAAGAGCACGAGAAACTCTCCACTGCACTGCTTGAGGATGTCTGCACTCTCCTGGACCAGCTGCATCAGACACAACTCAAGGCAGAGGACCTTGAAAATAGATCACGGAGGGAGAACATATGAGTTAGAGACTTAGAAGAGGGCGCGGAGGGGCCCGACTTAGAGGCCTTCATGGAGCGGCTTTTCGCAGAGATTCTGGGTCCCCAATCCCTTAAAATCAAACTGGACAGGGTCCATTGTGCAGGAAGTTTACAGACTGGCGAGAAGAAGAGACCCCGCAACATCCTGGCGAAATTCCACTATTTTAAAGTGAAGGAGGCAGTGCTGCAAGCAAGCCAGGACAAAGGGATCCTTCTCCTTCCAAGATCAATCGTGCACCATCTACCAAGAGTTGGCGCCGACCACTTTGGTGCAGAGAAAGCTGTTTAGACCTGTCACTGCCAAACTACGGGCTGATAAAATTAGATAGAGATGGACTTAAAAACAAACCCCGTCATACTACAAACTTAAAGGAAGGATTGAAACTTCTCGGTCTACCGAATGACGAACATGACCCCACACAAGATAAAAACGGAGAGTCACTTCAAGGCCCACCATCGACCTCTACCTGGTCTGCAGGCTCCCGCAGGGGCCATGGATGAACTCCCAACAACCACACCATGGGAGTTGCGATGTTTACCTTCTTTGCCTGGGATGGGTCTCATAGAACCACGAAAATGTGTTGCTGAGGCCAACATCTTCAGGGACATCCAGTGCCAGTGGACTGTCCCCGGCTGCTATCCACAATTCCTGCCTTTGGATCTCCCTAGGCCCTTGTTCCTGAGACCCCATCACTTGATAGGGAGGTGGAGAAGCCATGGAGTACCTTACCTCCGTATGTAAGAACAGTGACCACCATGTTTGGCTTTCCATTGCATGTGAACTATCTGTGCTTTCTCTTCCAGGAATGGACCTGCATTACTGGCTAGACTTCAGCCACACTGAGATGTTTTTTCCCTTTGCAATTTGTGCTGGGGCGGGCGTGGACAGGGTTCTCGGACCAGTTGTCCCCCCTAGTCCCTGTGGGGGCTTCAAAATCCCTCAGCGGGGACCTGGTAGCGATTTTTGGTATCACATTTCTGTTCATGTTTGTTTTCTTTTTTTCAGGGGTTCGAGGGGGGAACGGGTGTGACATGGTGTCGGCTTGTTAACATTTTGCTCTGGCAAGCTCTTTGACTTCTCTGTACCTACAATTGATGCGAGATGGTAGTATACGCTCCCTTAGGGGCCAGCTGGGACACAGGAAACGGTAGGGCTGGTGGGGCTCTCAAAGGATTGGTGTTTCTTCCCTATAATATTATGAGGACCACTATTGGAACCTGGAACTTTAAAGTTCTTAATTACCCTCAAAAATTGAAGTGTATTGTTGATCATCATCTTGACATAGTGGCCCTACAAGAGACACACTAAGCCAGAGCCGAGGACATATGCTTTAGACATAAACAATATCCATTAATTTATAGATCCTCAGCTCTTACGAAACATAGAGGAGTGGCAATTATGTTCCGTTCTTCTATACAATTCCAACCCTTAGATGTTCTTAGTGATAGAGAGGGCCATTGGGTTATGGTGAAGGGTTGTCTGGGAGGGAAAATGTGCACCTTTGTATCGGTATACGCCCCCAACACTGGGCAGAGGCTTTTCTTACTTATGCTACTGGATTTTGTGGAGGGGCCGATGGTTTTCATGGGGATTTCAACCTGACTTGGCATAAAGAGCTGGACAACACACACCCACATCGCTCAGATGTGGGCTCCTTTTCCATTGACACTCAGCAGCGCATCCATGACATGGGCCTTTTGGACGCCTGGTGTACTCTTTACCCATGTCCACCGTACATACTCCTGACTAGACTATATCTGTATTATCCAATCCCTGATGGATGCTCTTCAAGAGGCCAAGATATTCCCCCTTTCAGTATCAGATCACAGCCTACTTCCGTCTGCTTGTCCTGGTGTGGGAACGCTTCGACCACTCCCAGGCGGTATTACCCGACCTCACTAGTGCGGGACAAGGATTCCTGTACTAAGCTCAGAGAATCCATTACGGAATTCTTTGATGTTAATAAACCGGAGGATATGTTGGAGTTCACCACTTGGGGCCCGTTTAAGGCGGTCTTCCGGGGAAATATATTGCCCTCAACTCTAAATGCGCAACTCACTTGAGAAAGGGAGCAACTAGAACAGGAGCTGACCTCTATTGAAAATGCTCACAAACTGAATCCCACAAGGCAAATTCTTCGCAGTCTGACAGCGCTCTGCAGTAAACTTCAAGCTATTTATAACAATAGGGCAGAATTTACACTACTTAAACTCAGCCATTTATCCCAGTCCCAGGGCAAAAAGATCGGTAAACACCAAGCTAGATAGCTAAAAGATAAGCGAGAGAGAGAGAGTACATAGGTGGCATTCAGAGGCCCTCTGGGGAGGTTATGCACAGGGATAAAGACAAAGCCGAGATCTTTGGCGCATTTTACGAAACCCTTTATTCTAGGGATGACTTAGATTCAGACGCCCAGCGGGACTATCTCCGGACATTACACTTCCCTCAGGTCTCTAATAAATGAAACGAGTTACTCACCGCTCCTATCACCCAAGGCAAAGTCAATCTTGCTATTAAAGCTCTTAAGCTCACAAAGCCCCGGGCCCTGATTGGTATACCGCCCTCTGTTATAAAACTTTTGCTCCTGACATCTGCCCAGACCTCATGTGGCTCTTTAATAAGATGGGGAGTCCACTGCCTCCATGACTGAGGCCTTGATCTCTGTGATACCCAAACCAGGGAAGGACCCCATCAATGCGCCTCCTATCGGCCTATCACGCTGCTTAATCTCAACGCGAAACTGTACTCCTCCATTAAAGCTAAACGATTGAACGACCTAACAACCTTATGCCTGACCTCATACACCCTGACCAATCAGGGTTTATTAAAGGCCGTCAAACACATGATAACACCAGCCGAATTATTCACCTAATAGAGAAGGTCAACAAAAGTCAGGTCCCCGCTGTCTTGGTGGGACTGGATGCTAAGAAAACCTTAGATAGGATTGATTTGGCATTCCTGTTTCACGCACTCAAGGAGTTTGGATTTTCACCCAAATTTCTAACTATGATCCAAGCTAATTACCCTCAACCTCGCTCTAAGGTGGGGGTCAAAGGGGTACATTCATCCTCCTTCCACTCTAGAGGCACCAGACAGGGGTGTCCCCTTTCATCCCTACTCTTCCCCTTACCATAGAACCCCTTGTGATGGCGATTAGAGCTAACCCTAAAGTTCAGGGGATACCATTCACTGGGGACTCACATAAAATTTCCCTCTTCGCGGACGAAGTCCTTTTGTCCCTTTCCAATCCAGCCACGTCCCTTCCACCTTTACAGTCAGAACTTGAACACTTTGAAGCGGTAGCAGGTTTTAAATAAATATCGCCGCAAAAATATCGTTTGGAAGAAATATCGACCACAAAAATATAGATGACAAGAATATCGACTGACAGGTAAGTAATATCGATTACAAAAATATCGTTGTAATAAATATCGTTTACAAAAATGTAGTGTACTAAAATATAAAAATTTTGAATATTGTGATGTATTTTAGTATTTTTAATATGAATTGTTTATCATGTTATGATATGTTTTAGAATTTTTCTACTTATTAATTTATTTTAAGTTTAATTTTGCGTTATTAGTTCTGTAGCGGGTTGTGGGTTTATAGGGGAATAGGGTGGGAAGTAATTTAATTATGTAAAATTAATGTATTAATTAATGTGTTAATTTATTATGTAATTATAGTTTAATAATTAGTTGTTAATTCATTTCAATGAGTTAATTCATAATTAAGTATGTTAATTGTTTCATTTATTTTAGGTGTGTGTTGTGGTGTTTATATATATAAATGGTGTGAAGGGTGGTGAGCAATTAATTTTATATTGATTAATTATTAAATAGTTTGAAATGTATTTCTAATGATTATTTAGTAATTATTAATTGTAATTGTGTGATTAATTTAGGTGTGTGTTGTGGTGTATATATGTGTAAATGGTGTGAAAGCTGGTAAGTAATTAAGTGTTTAATTAATAAATATTAACAAATTAATTTAAAATAATTAATTAGCAATTATTAATTGTAATTGTGTAATTAATTTTAGTTGTGTGTGTTATGGTGTATATATGTGTAAATGTTGTGAAAACTGGTAAGTAATTAATTGTTTAATTAATAAATAATAAACAATTATTTTTTATTAATTAATTAGTAAATAGTAAATGTAATTGTGTAATTAATATTATGTATTTGTTATGTATTTTATAGTGCTAAATACTTTTTTATCTTTGTTAATAATAATATATTTATATTTATATAATAATTATGTTAAAATTAGAAATAAAATTTATTGAAATTGATATTTTTATTTTTTGATTGTTTTGGGATTCTGCGTTTTCCCTACTGTTGCACTCACTGGAGTGGGAATAGTAATTTTTACCCCTCCGCTATCCTGCGCTTTCCCTACTCTTGCACTCATTGGAGTGGGAATAGTCACTTTTACCCCTACGCTATCCAGCGCTTTCCCTACTGTTGCACTCACTGGAGTGGGAATAGTAAATTTTACCCCTACGCTATCCAGCGCTTTCCTTGCTGTAGCACTCACTGGAGTGGGAATAGTCATTTTTAGCCCTACACTATCCAGCGCTGTTATTTTTTAAAGTCAATATTTTTTACATCTATATTTTTTACATCGATATTTTTGAGTCAATATTACTGTACTTACCTTTTAAAGTATAGGGAGGCGATATTTTTGTTATCGAAATTTTTACATCAATATTTTTTTCATTGATATTTTTGATATCAATATTTTAACATGGATCCAAAACTTCATATCTCAACTTTTACTGATTGGGTTTTTATCTTTTTGGTCTTGTTTTACTCATATAAATATTCTTTATTTTTCTGAACCTGAGTAGAGTCTTTTGTGGTGTTTTCATTGTGTTAATGTGTGTGTGGTGCACAAATATTTTACCCATTGCCCCTTAAGGTAAGCCTGCCTGCTCTGTGCCAAGGTACCAGAGGGTGAGCAAAGATTAGTTTAAGGTGTGTATCTAGCTTACCCTGGCAAAGAATGTGGTCCGCAAACCTCTGCCAATTAGAGACCCAATTTCTAACATTGGTGATCAGCAGTGAGGATAGGACTTGTGCTTGTACAATTCCATATAGTAATTTAGTATTTACTACAATCTATATTAAGACCAATTCAAGCCTCTGTAAGTTTTCAATGATTGCCCTTTTTGATTTTCTGCTACATTAAGGGGCCGATTCGGATTCAGTAAAATCCCGTACGAATAGCTGTACGGAGCATTTTTCCCATACGAATCGTATCCTCGAACGTCCCCATATGTACGATGTAGTACGATGGGTACCCAAAGCAGTTCTCCATTCGAATTGTACCAAAGCCCGTACAACTCAATAATCCGTACGAATTGAATTTGGAACGCGTGGTACGCGATGTCCAGACGTATCGAAGCATCATTTTACGACCCAGCAAGTACGATTCGTCCAGTCAACACTCCGTACAACTCTTTTTTTACGAGAGCTCAAAATGTCCGTAAAAGCAGAATTCGACTCGAAGTGCGTGCAAAACGGACCCCCAGTACCGTTCATACACCCCATGATCTTAGAGGTGCGGTTCGTACACCTGCGATCATGGGGTACGGTTTGTACACCTTCGATCATGGGGTCCAGTTTGTACACCCCATGATCGTAGGGGTACGGTACGTACACCCCATGATCGTAGGTGTACGAATCATACCCCTAAGATCATGGGGTGTACGAACTGTACCCCATTATCATAGGTGTACGAACCGTACCCCTACGATCATGGGGTGTACCAACCGTACCCTATGTGATTGTGTGGCTCTCCATACGAATTGCTCATACAGGACGTTTACTGTACAAATCTTGTACTCATTCCCCGGTCTAGGTCGTACTTGTCGGGTCGTACGGCATGTTTACGATTCGTATGGTTCACTTTCAGCTTCTGTATCGTACGGATTTTCCCTTGCTTTTCGTACTGTTCACAACGATTCGGATGTATTTTTTTACTATTGATCGTACTACACAATTTGGACGGATTTGTACGATTCGTACGGAGCCGCCTACGAATTCGAATCGTCGTACAGATTTGTTTCCCGAATCGGAATCGACCCCTATGTCTCTCTCTAGACAAACCACACCTGCACCTGCAGGAATATAGTTTGGGCTGGCAGGTCAGAATGCTACACTGCCCAGCAGCTGAAAGAATTCTGCAAGCACTTTGAAGTTTCAACACAGGGCTTTGCCAAGAGGGTGCAGCTACAGAAAGCTTTGAGTGCCTGGGCAGAGACCCAGGATGCAATGGATGACATCCCAGAGGAGGAGAAGGAGATCCCTGAGGAGGACCTGAATCTGTACTCTGAAGTGGCTCTGGAACTTTCTTTGGAAGCAACCAGCACCTTGCCAGGAGCAGTGGTGGATACCAGAGCAGGGAGCAGTGTCTCCTCAAAGAGCCCATCACCAGAGGAGCTGGCAGAAAGGAGGAAGGTTTCTTTTTTAATTAGAGCCAAGTTAGAGCATTCTTGTTAAGAAAGGAGGCTGGCCATGGAGGAGAGGAAAATTACCTATCAGCTCATCCTTAGAGAGCTGGACAAAAGAGCCCTACAAGTGGGTCCCGCAACAGCAATAGTGGAAGCATAGTTACAGTGGCTGCTGGTGAGTTCAGAGTGAAGCTCCCAAAGGATTTGGTGCCCAATTATGTAGAGGGGAATGACATAGATAAGTGGTTTGCAGTCTGCAAAATGGCTCTGAGAGTGCACACGGTCCCAATGGGGTTCTTGGGTGGAAGTTTTTGGACGTATATGCCCACGGTGGGTAGTGACAAACTCCTTACACTAAGGGTAAAGGACAGGAAATGCTACACTGAAATAAAGAGCATACTAGCCAGCAGGTTTGGACTGACCCCTGAGAAATATGGGCTCAGGTTCAGGAGCAGCCGCAAGATCGCTTCACAGACATTGGGGAATTTTCCAGAGTATACCAGCAAGGTACAGAAGGGTTGGGTGAGGGCCAGAAAGGTTGGTGATAATGCAAGGCTGCTCTACTTGATTTTGAAGGAGCACATACGTGATACTTGTTTTCCACAGCTCCATCAACACCTAGTTGATAGCAAGTTAATTAACCCCAGGAAACTTGCTGAGGATGTGGACATCTGGGTCAGCACCAACGTGTCCAAGAAGGCATCTGAAGGAGACTCCCTAATAGGGTGGTCAGGGTTCCCAACAGAATTAAAAAGGGATGAAAGAAAACAGAGTTCTCTAAAGGCCCCAAAAACAACATCAAAGGAGAAAGGGTCTTGTTCGCATTCCCAATCTGGCCACCAGAAGAAAACTTACCCTGACAAAGGTCAGCAACCCAAGCCCATTAAGTGTTATAGGAGCTATGGGTAAGAACACTACAAGGGGGATCCCATGTGCACAAAATAAGCACCACCTCCACCTGGAAGAAATAATCCAGGGTTGGCTAGTGTAGTGCAGGGGTAGGGGTTTGTCCCAGTTAATAGGGGGAGTTTAGTGGGGTTACAGTTGTGTCCCTGGGTGACAGTGAAATGGTTCATAAGATCCATGTGACCCCAATATATAGTATAGACAATGGTTCACCATCAATGGGCAAGTTGATGGTGTTGATGGTGTTGATGGTGTTGATGGTGTTGAGGTTCTGAGGGATAAACAGAGCCAGTATGACTATGGTAAGGAGTCAGCTGGTTTTTCCAGAGCAGGTAATTCCTAATGTTTTCCACCAGGTTGTGATGGCTGACAGAAGAGAAATATCCTGTTGTCCTGATTCCATTCGAGTGGGGGGATTGCAGGTCTTCTGAAAGTTGCTTTGAGTCCTACCATGCATGTGGACTGTTTGTTGGGCATGACTTTAAGCACACTATTGGGAAAAAGGAGGTGCTCAAGGCTCATGTAGATATGTTGGAGTTACCTGATTGGATCTATGTAACTACAAGGTCCATGGCTGCCCAGGATGGCAGTCAAAAAATTGCTGGAGACGGGAACAATGGCCCAGCCAAAAGCTAAAAAGGGGAAAGGGGGCGTGGGTGAGCAAGATGGCCGATCGGACGTAGACCGTCTCCACTCCCGGTCCAGGCGCTGTTCCGGCCCAGCTCCTTAACTAAATGAAGCCCTGAACGTCGCACATGTTCCCTACCTGTAGAGGAAGGTGTGGGGCACCTGCGGGGCTGCTCCGATCATTCCAGGTGCTGCTGAGGCAGCTTTGATCTGCAGTGCGAGGAGAGGACGGCAGCGGTTAAAATGGTGGGCCGGAGCCCTGCCGCGAGTGACGATGGTCTCAACCCTCTGTAGGAGATTTGCCTAACAGACAAAACTTAAGGGGCGCAGCGGCTGTCAGTAGCTGTCCCACATAACGGTAACGGCGCCAATTGGATAGTATGCTGTTGACATAGCAAATGCATGGAGGTGGGACCACCGCTCTTTTGACGCTGCCATGCCTTGATGTCCTGCAACCCTTCCTCAGATCAATCCACTCCACTTGACTCTCTGCAGCCTGGGCCTCACACATCTTTGCCGCCCTTGACAGCCTCATAGTGGCCATCTTGTTCTACTCCATATGCCACCGAAGAAGGCAACCAGCAAGACGCCGAGTAAAGTGTTGGACTTCTTTATCCCTTCAGATAAACGCCCAACGCTGCGGGGAGACACTGGAGCCGCAGCTATGGCACTCACGAAGACAGAATTACTGAACATGTACAAAAACGTTGAAACTAAACCTGTCAATGATCTCAGCCAAGACATCAAATCATCAATGGAACAATTGCGGACGGATCTAACGGAGCGATTGGCCTCCCTCCAGCATGATGTGGACTCTGTAGGCACTGGGGATGGGACCTAGAGGCGCAACATCAAGAGCACGAGAAACTCTCCACTGCACTGCTTGAGGATGTCTGCACTCTCCTGGACCAGCTGCATCAGACACAACTCAAGGCAGAGGACCTTGAAAATAGAGCACGGAGGGAGAACATATGAGTTAGAGACTTAGAAGAGGGCGCGGAGGGGCCCGACTTAGAGGCCTTCATGGAGCGGCTTTTCGCAGAGATTCTGGGTCCCCAATCCCTTAAAATCAAACTGGACAGGGTCCATTGTGCAGGAAGTTTACAGACTGGCGAGAAGAAGAGACCCCGCAACATCCTGGCGAAATTCCACTATTTTAAAGTGAAGGAGGCAGTGCTGCAAGCAAGCCAGGACAAAGGGATCCTTCTCCTTCCAAGATCAATCGTGCACCATCTACCAAGAGTTGGCGCCGACCACTTTGGTGCAGAGAAAGCTGTTTAGACCTGTCACTGCCAAACTACGGGCTGATAAAATTAGATAGAGATGGACTTAAAAACAAACCCCGTCATACTACAAACTTAAAGGAAGGATTGAAACTTCTCGGTCTACCGAATGACGAACATGACCCCACACAAGATAAAAACGGAGAGTCACTTCAAGGCCCACCATCGACCTCTACCTGGTCTGCAGGCTCCCGCAGGGGCCATGGATGAACTCCCAACAACCACACCATGGGAGTTGCGATGTTTACCTTCTTTGCCTGGGATGGGTCTCATAGAACCACGAAAATGTGTTGCTGAGGCCAACATCTTCAGGGACATCCAGTGCCAGTGGACTGTCCCCGGCTGCTATCCACAATTCCTGCCTTTGGATCTCCCTAGGCCCTTGTTCCTGAGACCCCATCACTTGATAGGGAGGTGGAGAAGCCATGGAGTACCTTACCTCCGTATGTAAGAACAGTGACCACCATGTTTGGCTTTCCATTGCATGTGAACTATCTGTGCTTTCTCTTCCAGGAATGGACCTGCATTACTGGCTAGACTTCAGCCACACTGAGATGTTTTTTCCCTTTGCAATTTGTGCTGGGGCGGGCGTGGACAGGGTTCTCGGACCAGTTGTCCCCCCTAGTCCCTGTGGGGGCTTCAAAATCCCTCAGCGGGGACCTGGTAGCGATTTTTGGTATCACATTTCTGTTCATGTTTGTTTTCTTTTTTTCAGGGGTTCGAGGGGGGAACGGGTGTGACATGGTGTCGGCTTGTTAACATTTTGCTCTGGCAAGCTCTTTGACTTCTCTGTACCTACAATTGATGCGAGATGGTAGTATACGCTCCCTTAGGGGCCAGCTGGGACACAGGAAACGGTAGGGCTGGTGGGGCTCTCAAAGGATTGGTGTTTCTTCCCTATAATATTATGAGGACCACTATTGGAACCTGGAACTTTAAAGTTCTTAATTACCCTCAAAAATTGAAGTGTATTGTTGATCATCATCTTGACATAGTGGCCCTACAAGAGACACACTAAGCCAGAGCCGAGGACATATGCTTTAGACATAAACAATATCCATTAATTTATAGATCCTCAGCTCTTAAGAAACATAGAGGAGTGGCAATTATGTTCCGTTCTTCTATACAATTCTAACCCTTAGATGTTCTTAGTGATAGAGAGGGCCATTGGGTTATGGTGAAGGGTTGTCTGGGAGGGAAAATGTGCACCTTTGTATCGGTATATGCCCCCAACACTGGGCAGAGGCTTTTCTTACTTATGCTACTGGATTTTGAGGAGGGGCCGATGGTTTTCATGGGGATTTCAACCTGACTTGGCATAAAGAGCTGGACAACACACACCCACATCGCTCAGATGTGGGCTCCTTTTCCATTGACACTCAGCAGCGCATCCATGACATGGGCCTTTTGGACGCCTGGTGTACTCTTTACCCATGTCCACCGTACATACTCCTGACTAGACTATATCTGTATTATCCAATCCCTGATGGATGCTCTTCAAGAGGCCAAGATATTCCCCCTTTCAGTATCAGATCACAGCCTACTTCCGTCTGCTTGTCCTGGTGTGGGAACGCTTCGACCACTCCCAGGCGGTATTACCCGACCTCACTAGTGCGGGACAAGGATTCCTGTACTAAGCTCAGAGAATCCATTACGGAATTCTTTGATGTTAATAAACCGGAGGATATGTTGGAGTTCACCACTTGGGGCCCGTTTAAGGCGGTCTTCCGGGGAAATGTATTGCCCTCAACTCTAAATGCGCAACTCACTTGAGAAAGGGAGCAACTAGAACAGGAGCTGACCTCTATTGAAAATGCTCACAAACTGAATCCCACAAGGCAAATTCTTCGCAGTCTGACAGCGCTCTGCAGTAAACTTCAAGCTATTTATAACAATAGGGCAGAATTTACACTACTTAAACTCTGCCATTTATCCCA
The DNA here is from genome assembly GCF_964261635.1 of Lissotriton helveticus. NCBI lineage: Eukaryota > Metazoa > Chordata > Amphibia > Caudata > Salamandridae > Lissotriton > Lissotriton helveticus. The sequence continues at coordinate 431,457,123 of NC_136059.1, forward strand.
GTCCCAGGGCAAAAAGATCGGTAAACACCAAGCTAGATAGCTAAAAGATAAGCGAGAGAGAGAGAGTACATAGGTGGCATTCAGGGGCCCTCTGGGGAGGTTATGCACAGGGATAAAGACAAAGCCGAGATCTTTGGCGCATTTTACGAAACCCTTTATTCTAGGGATGACTTAGATTCAGACGCCCAGCGGGACTATCTCCGGACATTACACTTCCCTCAGGTCTCTAATAAATGAAACGAGTTACTCACCGCTCCTATCACCCAAGGCAAAGTCAATCTTGCTATTAAAGCTCTTAAGCTCACAAAGCCCCGGGCCCTGATTGGTATACCGCCCTCTGTTATAAAACTTTTGCTCCTGACATCTGCCCAGACCTCATGTGGCTCTTTAATAAGATGGGGAGTCCACTGCCTCCATGACTGAGGCCTTGATCTCTGTGATACCCAAACCAGGGAAGGACCCCATCAATGCGCCTCCTATCGGCCTATCACGCTGCTTAATCTCAACGCGAAACTGTACTCCTCCATTAAAGCTAAACGATTGAACGACCTAACAACCTTATGCCTGACCTCATACACCCTGACCAATCAGGGTTTATTAAAGGCCGTCAAACACATGATAACACCAGCCGAATTATTCACCTAATAGAGAAGGTCAACAAAAGTCAGGTCCCCGCTGTCTTGGTGGGACTGGATGCTAAGAAAACCTTAGATAGGATTGATTTGGCATTCCTGTTTCACGCACTCAAGGAGTTTGGATTTTCACCCAAATTTCTAACTATGATCCAAGCTAATTACCCTCAACCTCGCTCTAAGGTGGGGGTCAAAGGGGTACATTCACCCTCCTTCCACTCTAGAGGCACCAGACAGGGGTGTCCCCTTTCATCCCTACTCTTCCCCTTACCATAGAACCCCTTGTGATGGCGATTAGAGCTAACCCTAAAGTTCAGGGGATACCATTCACTGAGGACTCACATAAAATTTCCCTCTTCGCGGACGAAGTCCTTTTGTCCCTTTCCAATCCAGCCACGTCCCTTCCACCTTTACAGTCAGAACTTGAACACTTTGAAGCGGTAGCAGGTTTTAAAATAAAATTAGTCAAATAGTACATCCTCAACCTCACACTGCCCCAAACGGAAGTCCGCAGACTTCAGTCTTTTACTCCCCTCCCATGGACTACTTTCTCCATACAATATTTGGGAGTCCAGTTAACGCCAAGGGTAGATGGGCTTTACACTGTTAATTTTCCTCCCATTCTCACTCTTATCCAAACGGAACTCACAAAGTGGAAACCCCTCTTCTTATTGTGGCTAGGCCGGATACACATGGTGAAAATGACACTTCATCCTAAGCTTTGTTATTTATTCCAGGCCCTGCCCATAGAACTGGAGAAAGACTTCTTCCGGCGAGTTAAAGCTATGATCCTACACTTTATTTGCCAAGGGGGACGCGCACGCCTCTCCTTCCCCCTACTGCGTCGCTCTAGAACGGAGGGTGGAGTTGGGCTTCCGGACATCCAATTATAATATAAAGTGGCACAGCTAAGAGTCCTGATTGAGTGGTCAAAACAGGAATCCGATAAGCACTGGTTACATATGTGACGGGGAGGACTATATAGGACCTGATTTGGCACCCTAAAAAAAGACAGACCCAAGAATACCTACATTGCCACTCTAAAAGTTTGGGATACGGTCGCAGGAGATGATAGGTGGACGTCTTTCCCCTCACCATTTACACCACTCCATTTTAACCCTGCATTCATTCCCCTTGGGCCTGCAGGAGGGACCTTTTGATGGTTGGAGGGAGGGAGGATGCCTTGCTTTGACTCATCTTTTTCACAATTTTGACCTCCTCACCTTTGACAACTGCCAGCATGATTATGGCCTAGGGAGCGCAGAGAGATACCACTATACCCAGTTAATGCACTGGGCCCTTACACCTCAAGTGCGTAAGGGAGCACCCACCCTCTCACAAATAGGCAGATATTTCCCACCTCTTCTGAAAGATGCGGGAGGGGTGTGGGCTTCCTGGGCAGTTCCAACACATATGGTGGGACTGCCCGGCTTTTCACCCCTTCTGTAAAGAAACAATCGCACATATTAAAGACATGCTGGGATACCCCATCCCGACCACCATGGCAGGAGTCCTTCTGGGGCTTCACGACCCCTCCCTAGAGCACCAGACCCGTGCAGATAAGACAATCATGTGTCTCTGTATAGGAGCAGCAAAGGTTACCCTGGCAGCTGCTTGGAAGAGGAAGGAAGCACTGGCAATCTCCCTTTGGCATTCCCGACTATCGAAGCTGCTTAGTCTGGAACGAATGTCAGACATCTTTAGGGACAACTTTAAGAACTATGAATTCAAATGGGGCCCTCTAGTCACCTTCCATTCACGTGGACTACCATTGGCTGGCTGTCCTTTTACCATCAGAGCCCTTCATCTCTTTCAACTTTGATCTGCCTCTCATACCACAAGTCAAATACACTGTATGGATGTTGCTGCCACCATTGTAGGTGAGAGGGAGGGAGGGGGAAGGGGTTTTCTTTGTTTCTGTTTCTGTTGCCTCCCAGTTCGTGGTTGGTTTTACATGACTGCAGCTTATTTCCGGTGGCACCTTCCGATTGGAAGACCTAGGACGCTTACCATCGCAAAAGAATGATGGGATACATGCTGAACTGTAAGCTATCACTTACTGATTATAAAGATCTCCCCAAGCTCTACTATTGTAAGAAACTGTAACCTTCATTTAAGCAGACCATTGAGAACGAGGTTGAGATTATATTGGGCATTGTGGAACTCTAGCCAATTACAGGCTTGTTGAACCCTGCAACAGCCCCTGCGAGCGGTGAAGTGATAGCACTGATATATAATGTACTTTGGAAAAAGTTTAATAAAAATATGTTTGACAAAAAGAGGGGGAAAGGCAGTCAGTGTCGTTAAATAGCCTCTGAGAGTCTTCCTAGTGAGGTGGATAGGACACCTGTCATGACCACCCCGGGGTCAACTGAGGAGGGCTTTGCTTCCCTTGGTGACCTGGCTACAATTGCTGGATGGCATGAATAAGAAGGACCCACCAAGTAGGAGTTCTGTAGGGCAGAAAGGGAGTGCCAACCCTTGTGGGCATGAGGCAACAGGTAGAAACCTAAGCAGCAGGAGTTATCACATTTACTGGGAGGACAATCTCCTTTACAGTGAGCTTAAGGCTCCTGTGCATGGGACAGCAAAGGTCTTGGTGGTCCTACAATGCCACATGGCTTTCCTACTGGGACTGACTCCTGAGATACCCTGGCAGAACAATTGGGCCAAGACAACACCTTTGCAAGGTGCATCCGACATTTCTTTAAGATCAGGACAAACTCGGATATATTCTACAGGACCTATGCAACATATGTTCTAAGCTATTAGGAAGACAGGGCAAAGGCTTAAAGCCAACCTTAACCCACTGCCAGTCATTGGCACACCCTTCGAGGGGGTGGGCATCAACATTGTAGGGCCTATAGATCCTCAAACAGCTTCAGGCAACAGGTTCATCCTGGTTCTGGTGGATCAGGCCATGAGTTACCAGACGCAATCCCTCAGTGGACCACGACTGCACCTCCAGTGGCAAAAGCTCTGATGGGAATTTTTACCCGAGTGGGCATCCACAAGGAAATTGAGTATGAAAGGGGCCAAAACTTCATGTCTGCCTATATGCAATGCTGATGGAATGTGGAGTAACTTATACGTTCTACACTCCTTATCATCCACAAACCAATGGTCTTGTTGAGCGATTCAACAATTTTCTGAAAGATATGATTACAGACCTACTTGATGCTCTGACAAAAAAGTGGGACATCCTCTTAACATGCAAATTGTTTGCCTACAGGTAGTGGGATTCAGCCCATTTCAGCTTCTGTGTGGGCAGTCTGCTAGAGGACCTCTGAATCCGGTGAAGGAAGGGTGGGAGTAACCTCCCAGGAAGACTCCATAGGATGTAGTGTGCTACATGCTGGCCTTCAGAAGCCAGATGGCTAAGTTTTGGAAGCATGCTTCTGACAACTTAGAAGTCAGTACGGGCGATGATGAAAGAGTGCTGTAACCAACATTCTATGACTGTGGAATTACAGTCTGGGCAGAAATTGTGGATGATGGAACCAGTGGAGCTCAAGGCCCTCCAGGTCCATTGGACTGGGCCCTATAAGGTAATCGAGAAGAAGGGTAAGGCTACTTAACTGGTAGACCTTAAGAATCCCAGACAACCCCACAGGGTGGTTCACATCCATCGCCTCAAACCACACTTTGAGAGTTCTGAGCTCACCATGCTGTTGGTGACAGATGGAGAGGAGGAAGATGAGAATGAACCTCTCCCTGACCTCTTGGACTTCAAGGAGAAGGATGGGTCTGTGGAAGGAGTGATCCTTCCCCCACTCTAAACCCCCCACTCTAACTCCTGAGCAGCAGAATAACCGTTGCCAAGTGTTGGGGCAGTACTCTTCTCTTTTCTCCTTTACTTTTTAGTTTACCCACCTGTGTACCCATGATGTGGACACAGGGGACGACCTCCATGTTAAGAATAATTCTTACAGGTTGTCAGATCAGGTGAGGGCCAGCATCAAGATAATTCTCTAAGATGTTTCAGTTGGGGTGATAGAACCCTCCAGTAGCCCCCTGTTTAATCCAGTGATTCTGGTACCAAAAGCTGCCCCAGCGGAATATTAAGAATAGTTAGAGAAGAGTAAGAAAGGTATAGTTGTAAATCAGACAAAGGAATTTGGAGAAGAAATTTCAGGAAGCTAATGCTGGTCTAGAGTTTAATGATTAGCGCCTGTCCTTCCTGTGATCAAATCTACCACTGTGAGGTGTGTCTATTGGTCATGTGGGGTGTCCCTGGAAGACATCTCGGGCATGTGAGTTCATTGAATTCAGTTGACAGGAACTTTAAAGTTGATCCCCATGTTTCGTCAAAGCAGGAAAGTTTGTGTTACGCTTGCTGTTATCTTTTCTGTGTCAATCTTTTCCCACAGCTTATGTATCCAGTCCAACCTGGTTAGAACTCTGTCTGTTCCCCATTTAGAAAGTATCACATGCTTGGCAGCACCCAGTGCCAATGTAATAGCTCTTCCCCGACATGATCCTAGAGGGTAAATTAAGGCATTAGGAGACCAAGGAGTATGTAGGTAGGGAATCTTGGTATGTCCATGTCATAGGTGGCATTTATATCGGGTAGTATTGATTCCCAAAAGGGTTGTATCTTCGGGCATTGCCATAGCACATGCATCAGTTTGCCCACCTGGCTACAGTGGCGCCAGCAATGGGCATCCCCTCCAGGCTTTCAACGTGCCACCCTTTTAGGGGTGTAGTACAAGTTATGTGCTATCTTGAGGAACATCTCTTCTCCTGCCGTGCTGCAAGAGGAGGCTCTAGCTCTGTGTATTATGTCATGCCATTCTTTATGGGAGAACTCTTGTTTGCACTCTGACTCCCATCTTTGCTGCGCAGGGGTCTTAACTCACTGCCTTGGTACAAGAAGAATTTAATATATATCAGAAAGCAGGCATTTGTCCAATTGTCAAGTTATTAACTATTTTTAAAATGTTGTTAAGGGGCGGCCTGTATGCAGTCGGATATGTGGCTGTGTGACCGCGTTACTTAAGGCCAGTAAGTTGTACAGCTTGCTTTCTGCCATTTAAGGTAATTCTGCCCCGTCTGGGCAGGGAGCGATTCCGAGCGACCTATGAAGGGAGTCAGCGGGGACATAGGGGTAGATAGTACGTATCTCGAGAGAGGGTACCCCACTGTCGCCAGGGAACAGGGTACAGAAGACCGTAAGTCAAGGGGAAATCCCTGGGGAACACTCGTTATGCTGTCATACCAATTCGGGCACACACAACTTCAGTCTCATTGGCCATGTGGCCGTGCTCTAGAAAATATAGCAATTTCCACAATCAAATTGAGTCGTTTACAATCTATTTTTAATAAAAAACCATGTACATGAAAAATATAGGTGCTAAAGTGCCATATTTAAAACAGTTCTTTTATGGAAACAATCGATAAAAGCACAATAAATCACAATAATTACATCACAATGTATAGCTCAAAGTTAGAATTAAAATCAAAATTGGACAATAATATAAGACAAGACACATAAAAGCATTTCAACGTTTCAACAACTCATATACGCAAATGGTAAAAAATAAACCTAATGATCTAAACCCCCTAGTTTTGGTGTGGCCACTTGATCTATTTGCCACTACTTTTCACTGGATCCAAAAGGCTTACAAAGCTTATACATCAGTTCAAACAACAGTAACAGTATCTCATGTACATCCGTTGTTTACTAGGCCCTGGTTGGATTCTCCGTATTTACAAAAAAAGTGCGTCGACGCGTTTCGGTGCAGGACAACTGATATGTTAGCACCTTCTTCAGGACTTCTTTGATCGGGGTTTCTCACTTGAATAAATGGTGACTGGCACCCTCTCTGCAAGTATATGAAGAGAAAGACAGGCTGTCACTAGCTTATAGTGTATATCATCAATTTCTCATACATCCGGGTTTTCTTGTTACAATGTCACACTATGAGAGTGATATCTCTCCCATCTTTTGTCTAGGTCATATGGTTAAAGAGGTACATATGTATTAACCACTAGATGAACACACCTTGAGCACGATACACCGTATATTTCATTAGTTCTTAATTTCCGCTTGGCTTCAACAAAAGCCCATATGGTCATCAGTTAACCCTCCGAACTCAATACGATGTGGAAATTAAATAGGGGTAGGGTCTGAGACTCATGCATGACACTTTCATTCAATTCTCTGCAACTGCGAACCACTCTTACCCCATCTATGTTGAGGGTGATGAGAATAAAACCATCCAAGAAGTTTTAGTTGGCTTCCTCCCTGTCACATCTCAGGGGTCCCATATGGTATATCTGGGGACATATATAGTTATTAGACAATATGGTCTCTAATTTTTAATAACTACACAATATTATGGCCTGCTAAAGTATTTACCTCTATATTTTGAGCAGGAATCCTTGTATTAGGTTAGCTTTTCCTGTTATTCCACTTAATTAGATGATTAGGTTCAGTATCTGTATGGGTAGAATACCATATTTTATTTTATTTTAGCATATGCCCTATTTTAGGGAGGGAACTCTGCTCTGTTGTTTAGCGGATTATCATTACAACATCTTACCTTAAAAACTTTTAAAACCCTCCTTGAACGGGCATAGCGTTTATGCGCTCCTTCTGAAAACTGGATGTGTTCTGTTAGGGCAAATAGATACAGGTTCGTGAGTTATTAGTGGCATGAACCTGCCGTCTCCATGTCTTGTTTTCCGTTTATTTTATCAAAATTACCCCGTTCGTCTATTTCTATCTTTCTCAGGGTTTGTGGGTGTCCTATATGTTCAGTGTGTTCTTCCTGATTTTATTTCCTGTAGTATGCCCCCTTACCTCTTGGGCTGGGCATGCCCTGTTGTGCCAGACGCTATTGTGCATTGGAAATTTTATATGCTATCCTGACGCTTTTGTGCATCAAAGGCTAAGTATGCTTCATCAGACCCCATGTGCTACTTGTTGATAACGTGCAGTGGAGGCTATGTTCACTGGAAAGAACATGGACACAACGAAAAGGATCTGAGATGGGTGATTCTGGAGAGAATAAAGGAACTGACTAGACAAGGTAACAGTACAACCAGGAGAAAACCAGAAGGAGCGCATAAACGCTATGCCCGTTCAAGGAGGGTTTTAAAAGTTTTTAAGGTAAGATGTTGTAATGATAATCCGCTAAACAACAGAGCAGAGTTCCCTCCCTAAAATAGGGCATATGCTAAAATAAAATAAAATATGGTATACTACCCATACAGATACTGAACCTAATCATCTAATTAAGTGGAATACCAGGAAAAGCTAACCTAATACAAGGATTCCTGCTCAAAATATAGAGGTAAATACTTTAGCAGGCCATAATATTGTGTAGTTATTAAAAATTAGAGACCATATTGTCTAATAACTATATATGTCCCCAGATATACCATATGGGACCCCTGAGATGTGACAGGGAGGAAGCCAACTAAAACTTCTTGGATGGTTTTATTCTCATCACCCTCAACATAGATGGGGTAAGAGTGGTTCGCAGTTGCAGAGAATTGAATGAAAGTGTCATGCATGAGTCTCAGACCCTACCCCTATTTAATTTCCACATCTTATTGAGTTCGGAGGGTTAACTGATGACCATATGGGCTTTTGTTGAAGCCAAGCGGAAATTAAGAACTAATGAAATATACGGTGTATCGTGCTCAAGGTGTGTTCATCTAGTGGTTAATACATATGTACCTCTTTAACCATATGACCTAGACAAAAGATGGGAGAGATATCACTCTCATAGTGTGACATTGTAACAAGAAAACCCGGATGTATGAGAAATTGATGATATACACTATAAGCTAGTGACAGCCTGTCTTTCTCTTCATATACTTGCAGAGAGGGTGCCAGTCACCATTTATTCAAGTGAGAAACCCCGATCAAAGAAGTTCTGAAGAAGGTGCTAACATATCAGTTGTCCTGCACCGAAACGCGTCGACGCACTTTTTTTGTAAATACGGAGAATCCAACCAGGGCCTAGTAAACAACGGATGTACATGAGATACTGTTACTGTTGTTTGAACTGATGTATAAGCTTTGTAAGCCTTTTGGATACAGTGAAAAGTAGTGGCAAATAGATCAAGTGGCCACACCAAAACTAGGGGGTTTAGATCATTAGGTTTATTTTTTACCATTTGCGTATATGAGTTGTTGAAACGTTGAAATGCTTTTATGTGTCTTGTCTTATATTATTGTCCAATTTTGATTTTAATTCTAACTTTGAGCTTTACATTGTGATGTAATTATTGTGATTTATTGTGCTTTTATCGATTGTTTCCATAAAAGAACTGTTTTAAATATGGCACTTTAGCACCTATATTTTTCATGTACATGGTTTTTTATTAAAAATAGATTGTAAACGACTCAATTTGATTGTGGAAATTGCTATATTTTCTAGAGCACGGCCACCTGGCCAATGAGACTGAAGTTGTGTGTGCCCGAATTGGTATGACAGCATAACGAGTGTTCCCCAGGGATTTCCCCTTGACTTACGGTCTTCTGTACCCTGTTCCCTGGCGACAGTGGGGTACCCTCTCTCGAGATACGTGCTAAGTACAGCCTTTGGCTGGAGAGTTCAGGTTTTTTGAGTCGACTGTTACAGTTTTTCCTATCCAAATAAAACCCAGCAGTCTTTTCTCCAATCATAAGATGGACTCACTAAAGACCTTTGGCTTTAGTGAAGAGCAGCTTAATAAGATACTCAGCTCCAATAGAGGGGGCAATAACATCACAGTGATCCCTAATGGAGGAGAAAAATGGACCCAATTAATTAATTTAAAAAAGAAAATCATCAGAACGGAACTACATGCTGAATTTATGACACAGTATGTGAGGGCAGGTAAAATACCAATTGGTCTACAAATACGCAACGAACCGGGTCTATTCGTAGATAATGAAAAGTTTCTAGAAACATGGACCTTTATATGCAATAGATGCAGTAGAGATCTCATGTTACTCATTATTGAAACCGCCCAGGCTACGGTCCTCATAGAAATAAAAGAAATGGAAGACCTTGAAAAAACATTACTTGAGAGTAACATAGTTGAGGACGCCAAAAAGAGGCTGGAAGAAATTAATCGAGATATGAACGGGTACTGTGAATATCTAACCAACCGTAAAACCCAAAAACTTAGAAAGGACATTGAAAAATTCAGCCAGGAGGTAGTATATCCATTCCTTAGGAAAGACTACTACACAGAGAAACCTGAGGGAAATAGAAATGAAGGCCCCAAACCAAGATTTCAGACCAGGTTCCAGCCGAGAAGACCAAGACATATTAATTTCTCAGGCACATCGGAAAGCAGTGGGGATGAAGTAGAACACTGTAGAGAAGAAGAAGAATATGCAGGACCCAACAGGGATTACGAAACACCTTTTTTAGATCAGCGCCCACAGAAAAGTCGAGGGAATCACCGTGGCAGGGGGAGAGGCCAATACTCGAGGAGACCAGCTCCGAGAGAGCAAGATCAGGATTACCAACAGTCCCCGGCCCCTCAGGAATACAAGCGTACCAGAAACAAAGTATACTGGCGCTAGAGAAAACACCAATTATAAACCTATCCCATAGAGCATTAACAACTATGGAACAACAAGTTCTGGGGATGGGGTTTAACTTTGTACCTACTGCGGGCATTAATAAGTTCCAGTTAGAAAAAGACCTTAGAGCCTTCTTTCGTAAAATCCGCTTGCGACGATTCTTTGAGAATAGACCCACAAGGGAACCACCCCAGGACTCGGGCTTAAGAACTAAATCTACGTTCACCCCAAGCCTAGGGATGGTAGACAAAAATCTAGAAATCTTTGAGTCCATCGTCAAGCTAGAGATAGGTGAGCTAGTGGAAAAAAGACACTTCCAAGAACATAACGTCACCAGAGAACAAAGAGATGCGATTAACTCCCTCTCCCAGGATATAAGTATAACAATAAAACCTGCGGATAAAGGGGGGGGAGTAGTAGTACTCGATACAGACGACTATGAACGAAGAGTGATGAGCCTGTTGTCCAATGAATTACACTACTCGAGGATATCCCAGACTAGGCTAAATAAACTGAGAAAGGATGTAGAAATACTGCTGCAGAAGACTTTAGAGAAAGGAGACATAACTGAAGATGAGTGGAGGTTCCTCAACAACACAAACCCCAAGACTCCGGCCTTCTACGGACTACCAAAAGTCCATAAAAGCCTTGTCAATCCTCCTCTAAGACCGATAGTAGCATCAATCGACTCGCTGCTAGAACCATTGAGCCAATATGCAGACAGGTTCCTCAAACCCCTAGTGGAACAACAAAAATCATATATCCGCGATACGGCTGATATGATAGCGAAAGTAGAAGGAATACATTTTGATGACGATAATGAACTCATGGTGACTCTCGATGTAGAGTCACTCTACACCAATATACCACAAAATGATACTATCAGAGCAGTTGAGAACCTTTTAGAAGGAACAAACATTGTAGGGGGTAACAAAGAGTTCATCGTCCAATGCGTCTCAATGGTACTACTTAATAACATCTTCCTCTTTAAGAAGGATCTTTACATTCAGAAGAAGGGGACCAGCATGGGCGCGACATGTGCGCCAAGCCTGGCATGTATATATGTAAGTCTATTTGAAAACATACATATATACAATGAAGTGAGCCCATACTATGAAAATATCCGGAATTGGGCACGCTTCATAGACGATATATTTTTTATCTGGCAGGGCACCACTGAATCCCTGCTTGATTTTTTGTCTTGGCTTAATCTAGGAGACCCAAATCTCAAATTTACAGCTGCGTACAGTAGATCCAAGGTAAATTTCCTGGACATCTGTATCAAGAGCCAAGACAAACATCTGAAAGTAGAACTGTACAAAAAGGAATCGGACCGCAATACCATCTTGCACTACAATAGTTATCACCCCAAGAGCCAAAAAGATTCAATCCCCTTTGGGGAATTTCTCCGGCTGAGAAGGAATTGTACGGAGCTGGATGACTTCTACAGGCATGCAGAAGAGATGAAAACCAAATTCAGAGAAAGGGGCTACCCAAAGAAACTAATCGAACACTCCTTGAAAAGAGCCCGGTACTACGACAGGGACTGTTTACTATCAAAAAAAGAGAGAAAGAAACCCCAGGACAAAATAGTAATGGTCAGCCAGTACTCGGTTATAGCAAATCAGGTTAAGAATATTATAAACCGCAACTGGAAAATTCTGAACAACGGACCAGACATTACCACTCTTGAACGCCCGTTATACGCGTACAGAAAGAACAAGAATCTGAGGTCGACCCTGGTACACACCTACAGGGATGACTTATTAGAAAATCAAACCACCCTGGGTGGTACCAGAGCAGTAGGCAACCACAAATGTGGGAACTGCTGCATCTGTGACCTATGCATGGTCACTAAGAAGGTGGAACACAATGGTGTCTCACACGAAATCACCACCCTGAATAACTGTAGAACTAAAAATGTAATTTATATGATCCTGTGTCCTTGTGACCAGGCATATATAGGAGAAACAGGCAGAGAAATCAGATTAAGGATAGGAGAACATAAGTCTGCTATAAAAAACAGCAAAGAAAACGCACCGTTAGTAAACCACTGGAAAGAACATGGACACAACGAAAAGGATCTGAGATGGGTGATTCTGGAGAGAATAAAGGAACTGACTAGACAAGGTAACAGTACAACCAGGAGAAAACAACAAGAGCAGTGGTATATGGTTAAATTTAACACGATCAGACGGGGCCTCAACTCCAGAGAGGAATGGGAAGCATTGATCTGATCTGGCTACATGGAAGTAAATACATTAGGAACAACAGGGGAGATTTATCAGACATTACAGCAAAAGGAAGAAACAGTAGGCAAATAGATAATGATACTCCTCCCAGAGGTCTTATATACACTCCCCGAATAGGGAAGAGAGGTACTTAAATTTTGGTATAGACAAACAAGGAAAAACAAAGATATATAACCATAAAGTCCTAATTAGTGATTCCAGCAGTTACAAACATACCCCACAACCTGAGTTACATCGAGCAAAGGGGTATCCACCGTATCTGGCAAACCAAACACAAGTGTAATTTACAAACATACCCACCACGAGTCTTAAAACAACAGGTTTTGTGGGAGAGGGCGCATTTATAGGAAGGTCGCCTTGCATTAAGTGAGGGAGCACCTAGAATAATACATATTATTCAGCCGATTTAGAGATGGATAATTAACACTCAATAAGAGACAACAATTAGATGAAAATAGCCGCATTAGGGATAGGAGTAATGCCGATAATATATTGACACTGTCACTGCCAAATCATAGGTGGTTGACGCTTTCTACGAATAGAAAAGCATTACTCCCACTCCGTTCTAAGATGGCGCCACCATTTACCGCTAACGCGGCGTAGGGCTCCGGACACGGCGTCTCAGGTGTAATCAATCGACCCTGGGTCAGCGGTCCCATAAAAGAGAGGCCGCCGTAAGTAACACTTTAGAGAGTGTTTTGAACGAGGCAGAGACGCGGCCCCACCAGATAAGAGGTAAGCGGTGTACCACGAGCGAGCTTGTCTAGTCCAGGTAGCTAGCAACGGGGGGTTTACCCGAGAAGGTATGGTAGGAAGAATCCCAACCCTTAGACAGAACGCTTGAGGGAAGGAGGTATAGCACGAGGGAGTTAGCAACTAGCACATAGCCTCCACTGCACGTTATCAACAAGTAGCACATGGGGTCTGATGAAGCATACTTAGCCTTTGATGCACAAAAGCGTCAGGATAGCATATAAAATTTCCAATGCACAATAGCGTCTGGCACAACAGGGCATGCCCAGCCCAAGAGGTAAGGGGGCATACTACAGGAAATAAAATCAGGAAGAACACACTGAACATATAGGACACCCACAAACCCTGAGAAAGATAGAAATAGACGAACGGGGTAATTTTGATAAAAAAAATGGAAAACAAGACATGGAGACGGCAGGTTCATGCCACTAATAACTCACGAACCTGTATCTATTTGCCCTAACAGAACACATCCAGTTTTCAGAAGGAGCGCATAAACGCTATGCCCGTTCAAGGAGGGTTTTAAAAGTTTTTAAGGTAAGATGTTGTAATGATAATCCGCTAAACAACAGAGCAGAGTTCCCTCCCTAAAATAGGGCATATGCTAAAATAAAATAAAATATGGTATTCTACCCATACAGATACTGAACCTAATCATCTAATTAAGTGGAATAACAGGAAAAGCTAACCTAATACAAGGATTCCTGCTCAAAATATAGAGGTAAATACTTTAGCAGGCCATAATATTGTGTAGTTATTAAAAATTAGAGACCATATTGTCTAATAACTATATATGTCCCCAGATATACCATATGGGACCCCTGAGATGTGACAGGGAGGAAGCCAACTAAAACTTCTTGGATGGTTTTATTCTCATCACCCTCAACATAGATGGGGTAAGAGTGGTTCGCAGTTGCAGAGAATTGAATGAAAGTGTCATGCATGAGTCTCAGACCCTACCCCTATTTAATTTCCACATCGTATTGAGTTCGGAGGGTTAACTGATGACCATATGGGCTTTTGTTGAAGCCAAGCGGAAATTAAGAACTAATGAAATATACGGTGTATCGTGCTCAAGGTGTGTTCATCTAGTGGTTAATACATATGTACCTCTTTAACCATATGACCTAGACAAAAGATGGGCGAGATATCACTCTCATAGTGTGACATTGTAACAAGAAAACCCGGATGTATGAGAAATTGATGATATACACTATAAGCTAGTGACAGCCTGTCTTTCTCTTCATATACTTGCAGAGAGGGTGCCAGTCACCATTTATTCAAGTGAGAAACCCCGATCAAAGAAGTCCTGAAGAAGGTGCTAACATATCAGTTGTCCTGCACCGAAACGCGTCGACGCACTTTTTTTGTAAATACGGAGAATCCAACCAGGGCCTAGTAAACAACGGATGTACATGAGATACTGTTACTGTTGTTTGAACTGATGTATAAGCTTTGTAAGCCTTTTGGATCCAGTGAAAAGTAGTGGCAAATAGATCAAGTGGCCACACCAAAACTAGGGGGTTTAGATCATTAGGTTTATTTTTTACCATTTGCGTATATAAGTTGTTGAAACGTTGAAATGCTTTTATGTGTCTTGTCTTATATTATTGTCCAATTTTGATTTTAATTCTAACTTTGAGCTTTACATTGTGATGTAATTATTGTGATTTATTGTGCTTTTATCGATTGTTTCCATAAAAGAACTGTTTTAAATATGGCACTTTAGCACCTATATTTTTCATGTACATGGTTTTTTATTAAAAATAGATTGTAAACGACTCAATTTGATTGTGGAAATTGCTATATTTTCTAGAGCACGGCCACCTGGCCAATGAGACTGAAGTTGTGTGTGCCCGAATTGGCATGACAGCATAACGAGTGTTCCCCAGGGATTTCCCCTTGACATAGGGGTAGATAGACCACGGGGCATCTGAACCCTGTCCCATATGTTTATCATAGGCCGCAGGACTGGTGAAATGTAGACCCTGGTAGGGCGGAATCATTTGGGAAGCCAGGGCACTTTCCACACATGTATGCGCGCTATTGCGTGATCGAAAAAAAAGCACTAGTGCTTTTCAGACATGATCTTATACCATTCGACCATGTAGTGCAGCTGAGCTGCTTGGTAATACCGTTCTATGTGTGGAGACCCTTGCCCTCCCCCCTCCTGTTTCAAGTAAGTTAGATGGCATGCCATTCGAGCCCCCTTTCCGCTCGAGACAAAGTCCACCAACAAGTGTTGCATTTTAGCCAGTGCTGGGGGGCGGATTGCAGAAGCAGGATCTGCATTACATACAGGATTCGGGGGAGTAATGTCATCTTGTTAGCAGCCAGCTTGCCCAACTAGGATAGTGTGAGCCTTCTCCAATTTTGAAGCTCTGACAAAATATTGGTCAATAGGGCACCATAAATCTTGTGTACCATGCATTCAACCATAGGCAATACCAGCAGCCCCAGATAGGTAACGCCCTTTGGAGCACACCCAAAGGGGAACTCTGCCTTTAAGCACCCCATTTCAGATTGAGGAATATTTAGACTAAGGGCTTGCATTTTTTGGATATTAATCTTAAAGCCAGAGACCAGGCCAAAGTTTTAGATCGCTTGAAGGAGGGGAGGCAGGGAAGAGAGAGGCTGAGTGAGAAAGAGCACGACATTGTCGGCATAGATTGAGATTGTTCCCTATTCCCCATATAAATACCAGTGATTGCGCCGTGTTGGCGGATACGTTCCACAAAGGGCTCCATATATAGAGCGAATAACAAGGGTGAAAGGGGGCACCCTTGTCAGGTACCTCTCATAATCTTAAAGGATCTGGAGCAGACGCCGTTCACGCTGATTCTTACCTCTGGTGTATTGTAGGTGCTGCCTACCCAATTCAAAAACCTCGTACCCCGGCTGAACCTAGTCAATGCCAGTTACAAATAGGGCCAATGGAGCCAATCAAAGTCCTTCTCTGTGTCCACTGATAAAAGTTAAGTTGGCTTCTGGGAGTGCTGATTCTTGTCAAGAAGGTGACACAGTAGCCTGATCATGTCACTACAACTGCTGTCTGGTATGAAACCGGACTAGTCTGGATCCAGCAGCCCCTGCATAAAGACTTCCAAACTAGCTGCCAATATGCTAGTGAATATTTTTAGCAAAGAGATGGGGTGATAAGAGGCATATTTCGTCAGATCCTTGCCCGATTTAGGTATGACCACAAGTGTGGCCATGCGAATGGAGGGGGCAATGGATCTAGTGTCGCTGAATGAGTTGAAGAGTCACGTAAGCCGTGGAGCCAGACTAGGCGCAAAGGTTTTCATAAAATTCAAAGGAAAACCATCCTCCCCAGGCACCTTACCTGACATGAGTCCCTGAATCGCCTGAGGCACTTCATCCGGTTGGATGTCTGCATCCATTTTATCTGCCTCTCTAGCCATTAGTGAGCCTACTGGTGCCTGGGCCACATATGTTGCTCCAACTATCTCATCCAGAGGATCAGCAGTGTAGAGAGCAGTATAGAACTTTTCAAATTTGAGAGCTATAAGGTCGTCTATTTGTATTTTCTATCTGTAAATGCTGATACATCGTTTATTTTTTCGGGTTTGAATTTGATGCGCCAAGAGTTTCCCAGCCTTGTCCCCCCCTCATAATAGCGCTGTTTGGTGTGTAAAAGCGAGTATTGGGCCCAATCGATGTCCAATGCTTTCAATTGTTGTCAAGCTTTGGTAAGTTGGCGGCATGTTTGGATTGCGCCTGTGCGGTGATGTACCGCTTCCAATTCATTAACCTGGCCCTCCAATTGTTCTCCTTTATCTCTCCTATCCTGGTTCAGCTTGGCCGCCATTGCAATAAACTGACCCCGGATGACTGCCTTCAGAGTGTCCCACAGAAGGGGGGCAGGGGTAAGACCGTCATCGTTAGAGTCCAAAGAGGCTTGTATGGCCTTTTGTACCTCTTTTATGTTTGTGTCGTATGTAAGCAATTTGTGGTAAGTCTCCACAGCCTCTGTCTATTGTGGTCTTCCTCCAACTGCCAGGTGAGTGATAGGGGAATGATGCGAAAATGACACTGTCTCAATTGCAATGTCTAGTATTTCCAATGTAACGCGCAGGGACGTCAGGAAGAGATCCAAACAGGCATAGGTCTGGTGCTCCGCTGAGAAGAAAGTGTAGTCCCGGGTAGTAGGGTTGCGTCATCACCATACGTGCACCAACCCCAGCCACTGTCTCATAGAGTCCGAGAGTTCCCCCGAGTGTCGCACCCTCTGCGTGGACCTGTCTAATGTAGAGTTGTGTTCTATATTGTAATCACCCCCCACTATAAGGTTCTCATTTAGGGTTTCCAGGATAGTGCTAAGGGCTTCCCTAAGGAAAATTTCTTGCCGATTGCTTGGGCCATATAAGTATGCAAGTGTATAGGCACGTCCCCCAATTCCCACCCTCAATACCAGGATCCTCCCGGGTATCTCTGCCTGAGTGTTTAGTATCTTACCGGGGCAGTGTGTGGCGAATAGGATAGCCACCCCTGCCCTCTTCCCTGACATAGAGGAGAAAAATTGGCAGTCAGAGCATCTTGTCCAGAGGCGTTTCCAATCAGTCTGTTCTAGGTGAGTTTCTTGTAAGAAAAATATGTCACAGTGGGAGTGCCTAAGTTAAGTCAGGAGTGCGTGCCGTTTTATGGGAGTGTTATGACTTCTTGCATTGAGGTTCAATTTTGAAATGCCAAAGGGGAGCCATTGAAGTAGCCCTGGAGGTAAGTGTGCTGTAGGAAAGACCCTCCTTCCCTCAAGCAAGGAGCCATTCCCTTCTGTCCTTCCTCAGACAATGGCGGCTGCCAATAGGTGAGGGAAGTTGTATGCCTAGTCCAGTTTGAGTGGTGTTGTATGAAGGGGGTAGTTCCCTCACATGTCAGCGACGATCCCATGTGTGTGGCACGCCTTTTATCCCCCCAACTGCATCCCTTGTTTACCGGTTTAGACACTTGGGCCGAGTTATTCACAACGGGATTTTAGGGGCACCCTCTTTTCTCCCCTGTGGTCATAGTGAAGCGGGTAGATCATGCATGCATTGGATCTTCAAAAGGCTCCCGTAAACTCCCAAACTCTATCTGAGAGGAATCTGCATCAAAGAGGTGCAAGATATTGAAAGGGTGAGAGAAATCAAGAAAATAATTTCACAGCCTGCATGGCCCCAAGACGACGCTCTGTGCGACTTGATGACAATGCAGTGTATTTCTCACTACAGAGCTTAATGCATGAATCTACTGTGTGAACCGGAACCAAAGCATTGTGCTCTCGACATAGAAGCTTACTTCATCCAAGGTACTTTTTCAGTGGGACCTGCATGAGTTTTGTAGCTGGCCTGCCTTCCATCACGGTCGGTCTGAACTTTGGATTTGTACCTGTCCCTCTCCACCTCAAGTAACCTTTTGACTGCTGTGCACTATGGGGCATATTACCAACAACTAGCGATAATTATCGCTGAGTTGGCTTAGCGGGAATATTTCTATCGCCACCCTTCACCTGTTTTTATCGCTGAGATACCTTGCTATTAGCAAGGTTTATCTCAGGAGCGATAAAAAACAGGCGAAATGCGTGAGTATCGCTGTCAATACAGCGATATTCAGGCATTACCGTGACAATGCTCTTAGCCATGTTATCCACCTCTCATTGGATAACATGGCTAAGAACTGGTCAGGGCAGGCGTTAGCTTTTGGAGATATTCGCGCTCAGCGCGAATATTTCCAAAACTACGCCTGTGTTGATCATACGCGATAGCGATTGCAGCGACTGTTTTCAGTCGCTGACATTTTGGCACACCCACTTTGCATGTCATTAGCGATAATTATCGCTGACATGCAAAGCGGGCACCAAAATGCCCCCTATCACCTACAAGCTGTCGCTAACTGGTGTTAGCGACAGCTTGGTAATAGGGCGATAAAATTATCGCCGCTGGAGCGGGAAAAAGTCTCGCTAAAGTGCGATAGTGGCCCTTGGTAATATGCCCCTATATTTGCATTTATTCTTCAAAACTTCATATCTCGAAATTTACTGATTGGATGTTTGTTGTTTCGGTCTTGTTTTACTCAGATAAATATTTTCTATTTGTCCAAACCTGTGTGGAGTCTTTTTGTGTTTTTTCCATCATGTTACTATGTGTGTGTGTTGCACCAATACTTTACACATTTCCTCTTAAGTTAAGCCTACCTGTGTCAAGCAGCCAGAGGGCGGGCACAGGTTAATTTAAAGTGTGTATACCCCATATCTTGCCCTGTGTGGAGTCTTTTTGTGTTTTTTCCATCATGTTACTATGTGTGTGTGTTGCACCAATACTTTACACATTTCCTCTTAAGTTAAGCCTACCTGTGTCAAGCTACCAGAGGGCGGGCACAGGTTAATTTAAAGTGTGTATACCCCATATCTTGCCACCATATAAGGTGGCTGCTCTAGTTTTTCATACCCCATATCTTGACACCATGTATGTTGTCTGCTACTGCCTTCTGATTATAAATTTGCAGAATTATACTAAAGTGATATGAGCCTGCCTTATGCCTAACTTGAGGACTGTCTGGCTACATTGCTGGAGAATAATAGTGGCCTTAGTTGCTCGATATCTCCAATTTAATCTGTTGTTCACTTGAATATTTATAATGTCTGATCACCTCTATCCACTCATCCTACCAGTCCGTGTGAGCCAGTCCGTGTTTTGCGAGGAGCTGCGAGGGCTGTGCGAGGGAAACCAAAGCAGTTGTTGCAGCGGGCGGCGTGTGGTTTGTGGTGTGCTGCCTGCACAAGCCAACTTTTCAACCCTTCATCAAGCCGCCGAGCCGCCGTGCCCTCGGTGCCTACTGCCATCCCTGAACTGTACGGACCCCAGCCGCACAGCAGCGCCGGCGAGTGGGGACAGAGCGAGCGGGGTACTGAAGACATCGCTACGGCATCACCACCGTGGCTCCTGGCTGCTGGCACAGGAAAGCGGCGGTAAGCCCCCGGGGTTTGCACACGGGAGCGGTAGATTCAACACAGTGCCCATCCACACTCCCCCCCTCTTACCCCCTACTGCTGGAGTGGCTTAAAGCAGAGTGGACGGGAGCAGAGTTGAGGGGGGTAAGGGGTTGAGTAGAGTCAGCTCTCATCAGCCACGGAAACCCCCCCTCCCTGTAGGATATAGGAGGAGGAATAAGCAAGCCTTTGCTCCTGTACTGTCCTGTATTGTATTGTCCCCGCACTGACACTTGATGCCTGGAGGCCACATTGAGCCATTACACCATCAGAGACACAAGAGCCTTGCACTGCCAGTACTTGAAGTGGGCGGAGTTGGGCCTACGCCATGTTGGTCCACACCAAGGGCCTCATTTATGAGGGCTTGCGTGAGTTTTGCGCTTCCGATGCATCACTTTTTGTGATGCATCGGCGGCGTAAAACATGCCTCCTGATGCGCACTATTTACAAAGTGACGCATCTAAGCAGATGCGTCACTTTGTAAACCCCTGCGCTACATTATACCTGCGTCAGGTATAATGTATGCAGAGGGGGCGTTCACCCGCAAAAAGCCTCGTAATAGTGACGCAGTGAAATCTATGAGATTTCACTGTGTCACTTTTAGGACGCTGTTGCGTCAAAATCTTGCGCCTGCCTCACAGCAGGCGTAAGACCGACGCAAGCCCTTTCACATGGGGCTTTCCCCATGTGAAAGGAAGCATTGCTGGAGTTGCGTCACTTTTGTGACACACTCCAGTAATGCGTCATTTTTGCGCCTACAGATACATCAGAAATACTGACGTATCTGTAACTCCTTGCGACATGATGCGTCATATTATAAATATGATGCATCAATCATGTCGCAGGGAGAGCGCAGTGAAAAGTGACACATCACTGTTTTCACGCAACAATGCGTCACTTTCCATAAATGAGACCCCAGTTCTCAGACCTTAGACCCCCAGGTCCAAGTGCCTCAAAATCACCTTCTAGGGGTACAGGGTGACAAGGAGGCACAAGGAGGCGTAAGGAAACATATAAGGAGGAGACTGCAGCACAGCGCAGCATCAGTAGGGCTGGGAAACGACAAGCAGAGACAAGAAGACAAGAAGCCCCCACTGACGTATAAAGGAATCAGGACCGCCATACCTCCCCTCCTCGAGCTTGAGGTCTAGAAAAGCTCACTGCTCCTCGTAGGGCACCTAAGGAGACACGTAAGGAGTCAGGAGCCAAAGGCAGGGGTACTATCATGAGGTCTGGAAGAATAGGAAGATCCCTCACAACGTCATCCCTCAAATCAAAAAAGAAGGCAGTCGTACACGCAAACTATGGGGGCTCCAGGAGACTACAATCCCAGCGGGAGTAACATCGACGACAATGACACCGTCTGTAAAGCAGACACCCAAGAAACAAAAGTTTACCTAATGGCCCGTCCGAAGGACAACCGTGTAAAGAATTCCAACCTCATCTTTTACCATATTTATGTCAGCTTTTTTCACATTTTAGTTCCTCTGGAACCATTTCAGGCTCTTTTGCTGCTGCTTTAGTTATTGTTCTTCCCAAACCCGATAAAGATCCTACCCTAGTTTCTAACTATCACCCTATATCCTTAATTAATCAGGACTGTAAATTATATGCTAAAATCCTTGCCTCTAGATTAGCTCCTGTACTCCATTCTATTATTCACCCCGATCAATCAGGATTTATGAAAAACAGATACTCCGCAAATAACACCAGAACCCTATTACATGTTATTGAACAAAGTCCTACCCTTCTTGTTCCTGCTGGAGTTATGGCTTTGGATGCAGAAAAAGCCTTTGATAAAATCCATTGGCAATTTTTGTTTCAAACTTTATCTGCATTTAATTTTGGCCCCTCTTTTATTCGTATGATTTCGGCGTTATATTATGCTCCCACTGCTCGTTTATTTATCAATTGCCAAATTTCGACTCAATTCTCCCTTTTTAGAGGAACGCGACAGGGTTGTCCCCTTTCCCCGCTTTTATTTCTATTGGGAATTTAATCTTTTCTTAATTATATACGTAATTGTGAGGATATTCAAGGTATTACAATTAAAGATGTTACCATTAAAACTTTAGCTTATGCAGATGATGTGTTATTGTTTCTTAGTAATCCAATTTCATCTGTTCCCTCCTTATTCACCATTATTGATAAATATTCAACACTTTCTGGTTACAAACTTAATGTTAATAAAACGGAATTTTTCCCTTTAAATGTTCTGTGTACCCCTGATATGTTACCTTTAACTGATACTGTTTGGCAAAAAAACAAACTGAAATATCTGGGTATTTTGTTCTCATCCTCCTTACCCTCAACGTTAAAATTGAATAGTAATTTTATACTTGATTTTGTTAAAAATAAAACTTCCAGATGGTCTTCTCTCCATCTCACTTGGGGGGGAAGAATGGAATCGATAAAAATGAATAATGCTCCTAAAATATTTTATTCCCTTACTATGATACCCACTCAATTTCCGTTAAAATTCTATAAAGATGTTGATAAACTGTTATCTACTTTTCTGTGGACTAAAAAGCCTCCTCGAGTTGCTTATAAAAAGCTAAAAATACCTAAATGTAATGCAGGATTTGGCCTTCCTGACTTTTTCCTTTATCATAAGGCATTCATACTAAAACAAAGTTCCTGTGGTTTACTGTTTCACCCATGGTTAATCCTCCTATTTGGTTTGATATTGAAAAAGCTCTCGTTGCCCCTTTTCCGTTACCCTCCTTACTCACAATGTCTCATAAATCTACTGTTGAGCACTACTCATCTATACTCAGGTCATCCAGATTAATTTTCAATGATTTAGATATTCATTTTGCTTCTCCTTTAATTTCTACATTGAATTTATCGCTGTGGCATAGTGCTATTATTAAACTGAATAGAAAGGTGACTTTCTGGAACTCTTGGATTAAGGCGGGCATTTTTTCCCTTAAAGATGTATTTTATGATAATGCTTTTATTCCTTTTTACGATTTACAATCTAAATTCCAGTTGCCTAAGAATGATTTAGTTAAATATCAATCTCTCTGTTACTCAATTTAGACTCTTTCCCTACTGGTGTCCCCTCTACTGTTACATCTGATTTGTTAATCTTTCTCAACGCTGTTTCTTCATCTACTCATGCTGTTTCTATTATGTATAAACAATTTACCTCCTCATTAGGTACCAATATTGATGCCATTTCAACATTTTGGAATACTGAACTCTCCATTCACTTATCCAATGACTCTTGGAAAACTATTTGGCTCAATAGCATTTCTGGATGGTTTCCGGTGTCTCTTTACCAGACTAATGCATATATTTTGTTTAATTCCCTCTGGACGCCTGTACGCCTCTACCGTGCAAAACTACTTCCTTCTGATGTTTGTTGGCACTGTCATTCGCATCCTGGGTCTTTACGTCATATGCTATTTGAATGCCATATTATTTAGAAATTTTGGTCAGAGGTTTGGGATGTTTTGTTAAAAATATTACCTATTCAGGATGCTTTCTCGTATAAATTGTTAGTTTGTAAATTGGTTGTGCTTGTTCATCATCTACCGGATTCTGAAGCAAAATTGTTTAATTTCTTAATTTCGGCTGCGTTAAAATCAATTACATTTTGTTGGAAAGACGCTGCTTCACTTTCTGTGCATGCTTGGTGGTCATGGATTATCTTCACAAGAAGAGGTGCACAATTATCCTTACATGGAGTTAATCATAACCAGATTTCTTTTCAATCCTTCTGGTCTTCTATTGATTCATATATGTTGTTACAACAATAATTTTCAATAGTAACTCTACAATTTATTTTAGGTGATATAATGTATACCCTCTTCCCTTCCCCTTTTCCCCATTATCCCTTCCATGCTTTTATTTTCCCCTCATTGACTTTTGCTAATTGTATTTTCTTGACCTATTATGATCTGTTTATTGTCTGTTAAGATCAATTAATTGGGTTTTATTGACATTTATTGGTTTTATGTATTGTCTTTTTATGTCTCTTTTTGAAAACTCAATACAATTATTCTGAACTAAAAAAGAATATCACTATTACTTTGAGAATAAGACTATTGGATGACTTTACAACTTATTTTGGGTTTTTGGTGGTGTTAAGCGGAAAGCACTGGCCAATTACATTTTCCTTACACTTGTAAGTGTTATGTGTTCTTTGGAGACTACTTGTTTACTTAATTTCATACTAGTGTTCCTTGCGCTGTTTGTAACTTGCGCTGTTTATTTTTTCACCACGGCCCACGGTGGCCACACGCATAACTTGAATGTATCAGGGCACTGAGCTTTATATGCAGCATGGCACCCGCCTTTATTCATTTTTTTAAATCTGTGCACATAAATTGAATGTATTCGGGCACCGTTGTTTATATTTAGCACGGCGCCCACTTTATAAGCAATTAATTCTAGTGCATTTGTCTACTGCTGCTTGGCGATATCTCGCTGTACATCTTTAAAAAAGCAGCAGTAGTGCTGCTGATCCACTTCCTGGCAATGCACATCTTCCCTGCCATACTTTACCTCTAAACATGGTGGGCTGCAATGGTTAAGGGGCTCCAGGTGCTTGTAAATTCCAAAGTGTACATTTTGAGGTAATTCAGTTAAACTTTATTTTTAAAATGATGATACAGGAACTTGCACTTAGTTTGTTATATGTGTTTCTTAAAAAAGGGCAAAGAAATCCTTGTGCGCAGTTAGAAGGCGTATTATGACATCACCTGAGCCGGGGCTGCAAACAATGGTTACCCTCTCTTCATTTTGCCGGGACTAGCGTAAGGGTCAGATCACTATGACTGTGAGTAGAACCCAGTGCCGGTGATGACATTGATGTTACCCTGCAAACACAAGGAGATGTTACCCTCTCACCCCTCTCCCTTTGGGCCATCTTATGGGTTTCTCTGATTGAAACACAAGGGGCAGACCGTTTTAAGGAAGTGGCCCGATTAGGGTCACCTGGGGTCACTAATCACTACCTCTCAGCCTTCTATACCAAATAAAGAGTCGGTCAGACAGTAGAGAATACAAACCAATAACTGTTTATTATTGTACACTCAGAGCGAAGCCTGGTCTGGTCAGTCGCTAGGTGTGCTGCAGAGAGGACTAAAATCGACAAGCATAAAGATACATTATGTACATTTCGTAACTGGGCGAAAACACACACACTGCGGAATTTTCCAGGCAGGTGCAGCTAAACAGTAAAATATCAAAACACGGTTTCAGCGCTTCTGCCGTTCATAAAGTATCTCAATTCCAAGGTCGTTCCATTCGGGTCCGCCACTAGACAAGTGGGAGAAGGCCTTCATCTAGTGAGAAAGGTATGCGCTAATAGGAAGTGTATTCATTAAGGACACAGAACAGAAATGAAGAAATCAAAACTCTAAGGGGAGCATTTCTCGGAATTTGAACGAGACCAGTTTCAAACAGCTTAAAATGGCGCTTATGAAAAAAATGTCACAGCAAATTCTAACTTTCAAAGGGCAACGCACGAACATGAACATTTCTATTCTAGCAGACCCTCATTTTAGCATGAGCTAAAAAAATCTAACAGTAACAAGCAAAATCAAATTTCAAACAAGAATAAAAATCACATTGATAACAATTAAAAGAATTGCATGTTATCAACATCAGGAAGTGAAACGGTGAGGAGGGAATAACTCTCAGAAATGCTCTAGTCTATATTCATAAGATCCTCAATGTCCTTCTGTATCATGATTGCAGCATTTGTGTAATGAATTGATATTTAGTTTGGGTGTGAGGATATTAGTATAATAGGAACAGCAAAGGGGAAGACACTGAACAAAAACACAGCAGAACACCAATATCGTAATCAAATAAATCACTTTTTCAAGACTCCAGCCCCAGCTACAAAAATGAGACCAACTCCAACTTCCCACTTTCCATTTCTTTGACATTTTCAAGAACATCCAAAATATGTTTGGTGATATTTTTTTCCACATTCTTGATCCTGACCACACACTGATAGCCAACTACTGCGCATATCCACTACATGTCTAGTCCGTTCGGAATACATTTGCATACTCTCCAAGTGAGTGGTGATATCGCATAAAGCTGCCTCTGTGGTGATGGACAACATTTGCAGCTTGCCGCCAAAGTAGTCTCTAGCTTTCTCACTCCTGGCCGTAGAGGTACCAACCAAAGTGAAAATAGAAGAAAGGATGTATCCAAAAGTGATGCCATTACTAAAATTATTGACCTTTACATCGGTCATTCTCTCACAGAATTCTTTGGTGAGAGACCTTTTAACCCAGCGCACATTAGGCTTAGCATATTTACAGGCCACACCTAAGGGCAATACCATCCCAAGAGCCACAATATCTGTACCATTATGGACGTCGGCGTATGTAGCGTTATACAAAAAGTAAAACCCCGGGTGTGCATACATCGGTGTTTCATAATCTAGTGCAGCATATTGAGTGTTCATTCCAAAAGTAGTCGGATCTTTGTCATTCACCAAAGGGATTGTGGGGTATATTATCAAGGGGTTTTATCTCCGCTTTTTTGGCTTTAAAAGCCAAGAAAGCGGAGATAAAATTATCTCCCTATTACCAAGCTGTCGCTAACACCAGTTAGCGACAGCTAATAGGAGATAGCGACCATCATGGGCCCCACTTTGCTTGTCAGTGATATTTATCACTAATGATATGCAAAGTGGGCGTGCCAAGATGTTAGCGACTGGAAACAGTCGCTAACATCGCTATCTCCTAGTACCAACTTTTGGAGATATTTGCGCTAAGGGCGAATATCTCCAAAAGCTAACACCTGCCCTGAGCAGTTCTTAGCCATGTTATCCAATGGGAGGTGGATAACATGGCTAAGAGCATTTGCTCGATAATGCATGAATATCGCTGACTTTTCAGCGATATTCATGCATTGCGGGCGTTTTTTATCGCATTTGCGATAAACCTTGCTAATAGCAAGGTTTATCTGCGATAAAAATCGCCGATGTGCGGCGATAATTTTTGTCTCTAAACAAGTTAGAGACAAAAATTATCGCTAGTTGTTGATAATATACCCCTGTATTTTTATACAGCTCTATTCCAGAAGACTTGATCTGCAAAGGAGTGTCTCTACTATTCACAATGGGGTAGCAAGCGGGATAACAATCAGCCTCCCGCTTAACTATCAATTCCTTGCAATGCCAGCCTACCAGGGTAACATTCTGTTCTTCCATATAAAAATTGTCGCAATATCACAACCTGGATAACCCATTCCCAGTGGCTTTCTATAATATAGACTTGGTCCTGGATAGCCGAAACAAAAAACTCCATTCACTTTCGTAAATTGCTGTGGGCAAGTATATGTATAATTTATAAGTGACAATAGATATGCAGTCCATAAACTAGTGACAGATTCCGTGGGGTAACAAGCTATCCCTTCTCCGAAGAATCTCTTGTGTTTGTCTAGAAATACAATAATTAGGATTTTCTTTTTGGGAAGACAACCTTGCCCTTATTGCGCAGAGGCATAGTTTGATAATTTTTCAAAACCTATGACACTTCACACAATATTATTAACAACACAACCAACAAAAAAACATGGGGCATATTATCAAGGGGGTTTATCTCCGTTTTTTTGGCTTTAAAGCCAAGAAAGCGGAGATAAAATTATCTCCCTATTACCTAGCTGTCGCTAACACCAGTTAGCGACAGCTAGTAGGAGATAGCGACCTTCTTGGGCCCCACTTTGCATGTTAGAGAAATGTATCACTAATGACATGCAAAGTGGGCGTGCCAAGATGTTAGCGACTGGAAACAGTCGCTAACATCGCTATCTCCTATTACCAACTTTTGGAGATATGCCCTGAGCAGTTCTTAGCCATGTTATCCAATGGGAGGTGGATAACATGGCTAAGAGCATTAGCTCGGTAATGCCTGAATATTGCGGACTTTTCAGCGATATTCATGCATTGCGGCCGATTTTTATTGCATTTGCGATAAACCTTGGTAATACCAAGGTTTATCTGCGATAAAAATCGCCGCAGGTCGGCGATACATTTTTGTCTCTAACCAAGCAATAGCGATACTTATCGCTATTGCTTGGTAATATGCCCCCATGTTATTTTCCTTTTTCGTGTCCACAACATATCATGCTGGGCAACAAGAACCATTGGCTGCTCTTCCTCAGCAACCTTTCTACTAAAGGGATGCATAACGTATAATGAAGGGGGCCAACATGTAAAAAGATATACAAGTTCCCAGTGTCTGTCAGAGTCTCACTGATAAAGGCTCCTATTGTTCATAAATATGTTGGTGCTCTTGAGCACCGGCAGTGGAGCTTGCTCTATCCTAAGCTCTTTTAATATATCCCACAGCGATCCAGAAGGTATACCTTTGAGGTATTCTTCAGTCTTCCCTAACTAATGTTCGAATAACTAAGATAAATTAAACAGAAAATGTTCCACTAGTTTCTGTTAATTCCATTGGTACTGTAACTTAGTACTAGCTACCTTACGCAGTCCATCCCTAATCTTTTTTCTCCTTAGACTCAGTATCCCTCAGCCGAGGGCGCATATTGTACCTTGTAGCCCCAGGCACTGTGTGATCACTGAACAAAGGTTCTTGGATAGCTCATATTTCTGTGGGGAACAGCCTCGTTCTGAGCATCCTCATTGTCCTTATCCGTTTGATTACAAGTTAACTGGGCGTCGCTGAAAGGAACAAACCTGGGTACCTGTTCGCACTCCGTGTCCCCTATTTCACCTTTGACCCACTGGTCATATGGTAATGGCAAAGGAATCCTGTGACAATGGGTAGCATGTACCCAGTTCTTTCGACCAGCGACCTTTACTGCCATCGGTGTCACCAACAAAACCTGCTCAGGACCTTTCCAGCATGGCTCCAAACTTTTCTTCCCTTGAAAATTACAGAGCAATACATATTCACCATTCTGGATGCTGTGGCCAGGTCCCTCTGTTGTGGAAGGTAGGGATTTCCCCACCTGTTGGTGAATAGAACATAAATGTTCTTTTAACTAGCCAAGGTAATCAAACAACACAGGGTACATAATATCAGAGTACTTTTGAGGAAGTTGGATGCCCCAGACATTTGCCAGCGCCTGAACACGACTTCGCAATGAGACAATCCTGTCCTAGAATGAGCTGTTGTTCTGTTTGACAAAAGAGCTAATGGTAAAGAATCAGGCCAATTTAACCCTGTTGTCTCCTACATTTTTGCCAGTTTGAGAGTACCATTCGACTTCTCAACCAAATTCACTGACTGTGGATGATTGGTAGCGTGAAATTTCTGTTTTACATGTAGACCTTCACAAATCAATTGAATCCCTTTCCCATTCAAATAACTTCCGTTGTCACTCTAGATATTCGGGAAAAGCCGAAACAAGGAAAGAACTCCTTAAGGAGTACCTTCACAGTTGTAATGCCAGTGTTATCTTTAGTGGGGTAAGCCTCAACACATTTACTGAATTCACATACAACCACCAAAACATACTTAAGAATATTGCATCTCTCCAATTCTATATAATCCATTTGTAGAACTTCAAAAGGAAACGTGGGTGGTGAAAAATTACCAGGTGGTGTCGGGGTACCTTTCCCTGGATTATGCATCATGCAGACCATGCAGTACTTTACTAAATGTGCAGCTGTCCTGGAAACATTGTCAATCTGCCTTACAGTGGATAACAATTTAAAAATGCCTTTTGCACTAATATAAGCTGGACCATGTGCCATAGTAACCATGGGAAGAAAATATGCTTCTGGCAACATCCATCTCTGTTTCCCTGATTTATCAATCCAACATCCTTCCTCATTTAACCGTGCTGTACCCTCCTGCCATTCCGCTAATTCTTGTATTGTGGCTTTAGTTTGTATCTCCTTCACACTCTCAAGGATATTCTCAAACATAACAACCTTGGGAACCCACCTAGCTGGAAATGTTACAAACATGTGTTTCATCTTTGTTCGGGCCGTTTCCTTAGCTGTCTGATCTGCAAAAATATTTAATCTACCCTCATTATCAGTACCCTTCCTGTAGGCACTACACTTAATTTTGGTCAATTTCCTGGGGAGTGTTAAAGCAGACAAAAGCCTCAATATGAGGTGTCCATGCTGAATCTTGGTGCAGTGAGAAGTAAGGAACCCGCTCTCTGCCCAAAGCCTGCCCAAATTATGGGCAACCCCAAATGGGTACTGACTGTCAGTATAAAAAAATGACAACCAGCCCTTCACTTAATTTTCAAGCTCAAATAAGGGCAGCAAGCTCAGCATCCTGAGCCGAATGATAAGGGACTTGGGATGTCTATTACCACAGTGCGCAACATAGTGATAGCATAAGCTGCAGTGGTGGTGCCATCTGGTAATTTAAAACAAGAGCCATCAACAAATAGTTCTCCTTGAGGGTCAGATAATGGAACATCAGTCAAGTCTACCCATCTCTTTGTCTCTTCTTTTGTCCGGAAGATACAATCATGTTTATCAACTGCATCATTCTCAGAAGGGAGGGGTAGTAACATGGCTGGGTTGAGAGTGGCACATCTTTTAATCGTAACGTGTTTAGCAAACAATGTCAATTCATAGCAAGTAAGACATGCGCTGGTGAGGTGCTTTGTTTTTGTCTTATTCAAAAGAGTATCCACAGCATGGCGTGCCATAACTGTGAGGTCTGTATCAAGTAAGAGTCCATCAGCAGAAAAAGAAGCCCAAGGCCTCTGCTTATCCCCAAACGTTTGTGCTAGGACAGAAAGTGCGCAACCAGCCATCTCATGGACATAGAGCACAAACCATTTGTTATAGTTAGATGTGCCAAGCACTGGATCTGAACAAAGCTCAGTTTTTAATTGCTCACAAGACTGCTGGCATTCAAGCGTCCAGGGCAAAGGCTCATGCACTGCTTTTGTTGTTAATGCAAGCAAAGGTTTAATTAGTGACGAGTAATTAGGTAATTACTGGCGACAGTAGGAAGTGACACCTATAAGAGTGCTCACATCTTTTTGAGTTTGTGGAATGGGCCTTTTAACAATGGTACCAATGTGCTCCGGGGACAACCTCCTACCCTCCTTCGACAGTAGGTAACCTAAATAGGTGTATACACAAAAAGAGAGAGGGGACGGGGAGCTTATATAGAAAAGCAAAGTAAAAGAAGTGGTGGAGGTCCAGTGCCCTTGCTCCCAAGATAAAGGTTTAAACACACATGGGGCATCTGTTCCTCTAGGAGAGTGAACCATACTCTAGTTCGCTAAATAGTACAGAATGAAGGGAGAAATATTCTGTGTACAGTGGTCGTATGCTCTGTTTAATAAACACCAGGAAGGGAGAAAAGTGTGTAGTGGATGGATTCTCCTCAGTGACCTAGTGCCCTCAGAAGACCGTCCTGGCGCCCTAAGTCATCATTGGGCGTTGCTCCTCGTGTGGGTGGCGCTGCAGTCCCTCTGTGCCACTGGAATCAAGCTATACTGGCCTAGGATGCTTGTTTCCGGTCCAGGGTGGACCTGGCTTGGCAGTTCGGGCTGGACTGTTCCCATGAGGCACAGGGTCAAGACTGATTTGCAAATGGCCTGGTCTAAACTGGGGTGGCGTGGCATGGTGAGCAAAAGAATGATTGATTTAACCCAGATCTCTTGACTGGGGTGAATGTTTTGATGTGTTCTGCATTCCATCGATCAGTTGGATGTATGATGGTACAATGCCTGCTTTCACAACGCGTACTGTTACCACACAGGTTTTATAACGCAAGTCGTTACAACGACTTGCGTTGGGGGGTGCTGGATAGTGAATAGTTTAATTTACCATTCCAACTCCAGTCCCCATGGATAGTAGGGAAGGTGTTGGATAGTAAATTAAACTATTCCCTATCCTACAGCGCCCTCCAGCGCAAGTCGTTGTAACAACTTGCGTTGTAAAACCTGCGTGGTAATGGTACTGCGTTGTGAAAATTTCATTATAAAGGATGTTTCCCCGATCAGTTGTGTGTCTTTTGCTAGCTATAAGAAATACCTGTCACTTCATCCATATGGTAATAATCATGATAATACTGTCCAGCACAAGGGTCATCAAATTAATTATTGTCAGAGCGACCCTGTGAAGCTGCAGCATGCTGAGCTCTATCAGTCCAACAACCTCTCCCACCGGAACCTCGCCCTCTAGTATACGCAACTTTCTGTAAAAGCACAGGGCACTGGCTACGTCAATGACCTTCCTCCTTACAATACCCACCCTGATTTGGCCCTAAAGGTGTCGTTGAAGGCTGCTTGCTGGTACGTGGAAGCTGTCTGGAAGGACCACCTCGTCCCCTATTACTGGCCCGAAATGCTTGCTGCAACAACACTTTCGTCTTTAGATCTTTATGTTTCTTATCAGTCTTATCTTTCTCCTCCTGATTGCGATGTTCATAATATTGGGCCATATTCTAAATAACAGAGGGGGAAGACATAGACCAAGTACTTTCAGGCGCTTGCAAATGAGTCATTATCTCAGAAAGAAGATTAGTAACAAACATGTCCACAAACAAACGGACTCCCCCTCAGTGGACATATCCTGCCCACTATAATCAAAAAATGTATCTTCAAACCGAGTAAAGAAGTCAGACACACTCTCATCCTTCTTCTGTCAAGAAGCTTTCAATCTATCCCATCTTACCTTCTTAGGTGGAATAAGAGTATGCATGTAAGTAATAATATGACCAGGCAACGCAAGTATCTCTGCGTGGAGCTTATCAACTGGCTTCCTTTCCTGGTCCCATCCTTTAATCACTTCCTATGTACCGCCCAATTCTGCAATATGACCCTGAATATGCACCTGCCGCCAAATATCAACCGGAAAGAGAAGACCAAAAAACATTTCAATAAAGGCAAGAGTCATTACAGTAGAAGAAGCAGTGTCTGTCAATTCCATATAATAAACTGTAGCATTTTTCCTATGGTCGGGCAGGGTAGCCTTAAGGTCCAAAACCTCGCTCCTTTTCTATGGAGTATAGACCCATTGCTTTGGAAACGAGCAACTACAGCTGCTCTAGTGACATTGCCATGCTGATCCATTAACTCAGGAATTTCTGGATGATAGATTGGATGAAACTCACGCATAGGGAGCTGAGTAATTTTTGGAGGACTCTTTTCAAACAACCTAACTCTATAGGAAACTATAGTTGTCATATTTACGAGCACCTGCCCTGGGGTTAAATCAGCAATATAAACACGATCTTTAATATCTAATAACACTTGTGGAGCCTCAATTTTAATATGTGTGCACCAAAGATTGATCAATGTAGCAAACACATGCTGGAGAACATGCTGTTGTAGGAAAGGCCACTTTATAACCTGCCTGGCCAGCACCTCCTTCTCATCATCCCCTACTCCAAAGGGCACCAATGGACCTATCTGTTCCAGAAATTTCATCCAATCTCTAGCCTCAAACCCAGGTACTGGCACCTCAGCATTCAAAGGCGTTGTAGGATGAAAAACCATAGAAGGAGAAATGACAGAAGTAACAGGTACAATCGTCTTTAAAGCTTGTACCAGAGAGAAAGAACGGAAGATGCAGGAGTTGAAAGAGTAGATCTACTAGGGGTCACAGTTGTCAAAGATGGCGAGGACAAAGAAGGGGCAGGCGGTGCTGTAGCCAAAGCTGTCAAAATAAAAGCAGTAGATACAGGAAGAGCCGACAGACAAAACAGGCTGCTGTAATTGTAAGGGAACAGTGGGATATATTCTCTGCGGGGCATAAGGAGGCAGAGGTCGAGTATCTAACAACTCCCCCACAAAATTACCATTTTCCTCTTTGACCAAATAAGATTTATCAATGTGTACTCGAAATCTCCTCTCTTCACATTCAACCCCTGCCTCCTGTTTTTCTCTATCATATGCTACAGCTTTCTGCATCAATGTCAGCATTTTCCCCTTCCGTGCATCTCTTTCCATCTTTAACCATCTCTGTCTAGTCTCCTTCTGCCAATTTCGTAGAGAATCAAACATCGACTGCTGACTTTGTCTCTTAAACAGCTGTTCCTGTAAAAACCCAATCTTTTGTTAATAAAAAAGTGCCCGTCAATGGCCACTGCAACTCGGCATTGTCCATCATATATTTGTGCCATAATGTACTAAACATAATAGGGTCAAGGCCATGTTTCACATACATATCAAAATTAGGGCTGCCTTCAGGAGGTGCCGGCTAAGCTTCTTCCAATTGAGCATCTGCAGAACAACAACAACAACACAAACTCCAAACTTTTTAAAAAGGAAAACTAGTTCATTATTTTACCTGGCAAACTACTTGCAAGTACTTTTTATCAAAACAGCCCTCAGTTCACACCAAACTCAAACCACAATGGTACAATATCCACAAAGAACCAAAACAAACTCACCTGATATCAGCAATACAAACAAAACGGTTCTCCACTGCCGACTCTTCAGACCAAATGGTCAGATCCAAGGGTGTTGCCATTCAGGACTCCAGTCGGGATGACCACTGGGCGAGGCATGGTCCAGCGGCACAGAATGAGCAGCTGCGAGCAAATAAAAACTCCTTGTGCAGGGATCCCTGAGCCGTCAGTCCGATCCAATGATGTCCTCGACCTCCTCCCCATCTGCGGAAAGGGGATGATCAATCACCAGAAGGAGTTCCTGTTCGGGTCAACTCAAGGAAGTGGCCCGATTAGGGTCACCTGGGTCACTAATGACCACCTCTCAGCCTTCCATACAAATTAAGAGTCGGTCAGACAGTAGGGAATACAAACCAATTACTGTTAATTATTGTACACTCAGAGTGGAGCCCAGTCTGCCCAGTCACTAGGAGTGCTGCAGAGAGGACTGAAATCGACAAGCATAATGATACATTATGTACATTTCGTAACTGGGCTAAAACACGCTCACAGTGGAATTTGCCAGGCAGGTGCAGCTAAACAGTGAAAATCAAAAAAACGGTTTCAGCGCTTCTACCATTCCAAGGTCGTTCCATTCGGGCCAGCCACTAGCCACGTGGGAGAAGGCCTCTATATAGTGAGAAAGGTAAGCGCTAATAGGAACAGTGTATTCATTAATGGAACAGAACAGAAATGAAGAAAACAAAACTCTAAGGGGAGCATTTCTCGGAATTTGAACTAAACCAGTTTCGAACTGCTTAAAATGGAGCCTATGAAGAAAATGCCGCAGCGAATGCTAACTTACAAAGGGCAATGCGCAAACATGAACATTTCTATTCTAGCACATTGTGGCAACAATGCAAAAACTAAAAATATATCATCTCAAAACGCTGTCCTTTTTCCAGTGCTAAAAATTAAACTAAGGTACCCTGTACAACAATTTAGCCAGGATACTATTTATGCCATGTATTATTCATTTTTCACGTATTGTGGCTGTGGCTAGTAAGGGCTTATTCTTGTGTTAGGTATTCAGTGTCACATCAGGGAGCTAATTCAACACTAAATAAATATGGATGGGATGCAGCAGTTTGTTTTGCTTGAGGATATGTGAGAGAAACCGCAGGAAGGTATTTGTCATTTTGATTAATGGTCAGGGTTGCTAAATTATTGGTTGTGATCATAGCATGTAATGTGAAGTGCAATTATTATCTTCTCTTTATGTAAACAACAATGCACAGGTATGTAGGAGTGCCTCTGTGTGGGTACTTGTATATATGAGCATGCATGTGTGAGTTTGTAAATGTATCTCCTGTTGGTGATGCTATATATGTATGTGCCTGTTTATGTGCATGTGTGTCTGTGTTTGTATGTGCTCATGCCTGCATGTGTGTGTGTGTATGCATGTTTATATGATTGCATCTATCTATGTATGTGGCTGCAGGTGGCTGTTTCAAAATGTGTGCATGTATACACATGCACACATTGTGTCTGTGTATGTGTGTTTCTTTATATTGTGCTTGCACATTTGTATGTGTCTGTTAGAAATGGGGGTCTCTAGTTGGCAATGGTTTGCACCTTTTTCCTTCTTACTAGTCAGGGTAAGGGGAATACACTTCTAAAATAACCACTGCTTGACCTCTTGGTAGCTTGGCATGAGCAGACAGGCTTATCTCAGAGGCAGTGTGTAATGTACCCGTACAGTCAGACAGTTAAAACACTGCAAATGGACACCACACCAGTTAAAAATAAGTAATCTTTATGTAAACCAAACAAGACCAAAATGACAAAAATCCACAATACAGTAATCAAAATGTACTTCCTAGACGGTAAAAACAGTTCTGTCTATAGCAAACTATAGATGTGACAATTTCAACACAAAGTACCTTGGAAGCGTCAAAATCATAAACAAGAACAGCTCCATGGAAAGTGATGCTTCGGTTCCTTTACGTGTAGGGAAGGTAATGCATCAGTTCCTTACTCCAAGGGAGGGGATGCATCGGTTCCTTACAGCCACGCAGGGGAGGTGATGCGTTGGTCCTTACCGTAGGGGAGGAGATTCGTCGGTTTCTTATCTAGTGAGCCCACATCATTTCAATACCTAGGTATTAACATTCATCACTCAACTGATGATGTTTGTGATGGTAATCTGGGGAGGCCAAGTCAAGTGCTTTGAGCGCAATTTACATTTTGGTCCACCCTACCGTTAGCAGTTATAGGCTGGATAGCACCAATTAAAATGGTAGCATTCCCACGTTTATTGTAATACTTTGTAAACTTGCCAATAGCCCTCCCTTGAACTTTTTTCAAGAATTTTGATAAAACAGTCAGGGAGTTTATTTAGAATAGGGGGGCACTTCAGAGATGCCATTTCGATTTTAAAGCGCCCTATAGAAGCCGGAGTCCTTGCCCTCTCAACCTGTGACAGTATTACTTAGCTGCACAGCTTCAGTGGGTATCCAAATACCTAGCGGGATTTTCTGTCTGAAACAGACTTTCCATTCTCTAACTGCAGAGGAGGATCCCTGCATCAACTGTTACACTTTAGAAGTACCCTCAGCCTGACGCCTCCCACCCCCATTGCTGACCATAACCTTGCATTATTTGCATCGCTCTTGTGCGCTCACTGCGCATGTTACCCCATGTGTTCCTGCTGCCTTTTAGGGCTACTGATTCAGACCAATTGGATTCATCTTAATCTCTTAATCTTAATCGGTTTGTGGTCTGTAAAGAGAATGTCCACACTGAATGACCTGTTCACTAATGGTGAATTGATGGACAATATGGCACCTATGACTCATTATGATATCCCTACCCGAAAATATATTACAAACTAGCAGCCCGTCCTGACCTTGTCCGGGAGCATTTAGGCTTCCCTACTCCTGCCTCCCCCAACATTGCCCAGCAGCCTGTGCCCCCACCTGCCCCGTCCCCCGCCTGCCCCGACCCCCGCCTGCCCCGACATTGTCCCCGGAGCCTTACCTCAGCCGCCGCTCCTCAGTTCACCGCTCCTCGCCACTCTGCTCCTCACTGCCTGTCTGCTGCCGCTCCTCACCCGCACCATGGGAGCATTCAGGCTTCCCCTACCCCTGCCTCCCCAGACATTGCCCAGCAGCCTGTGCCCCCGCCCGCCCCGTCCCCCGCCTGCCCCGACCCCCGCCTGCCCCGACATTGTCCCCAGAGCCTTTCGGCACGCTCCAATGCTTCTTTTGCATTCGTGAGTGCCGAGTCACCTAGGATCTCGGGGCATATTATCAAGCCTGTGCGATAAAATTATCGCAGCTTTATCGGCTGAAAACGGCCGATAAAGCGGCGATAATGGGCTTGCTAATATGCTCTATGAAATTCCAATCGAAGCCCATGTTAGATGTCTTCACATCTAACATGGGCTCCATGTTAGATGTCTTCACATCTAACATGGGCTTCGATTGGAATTCCATTGGGCATATTATCAAGCCCATTATCGCCACTTTATCGGTAAACGGCCGATAAAGCGGCGATAATTTTATCGCACAGGCTTGATAATATGCCCCCTCGTTCTTAAGATCTGCTATTTCCTGTATTAGTTTTTTCACGTACTCAATGGCCGTCTCCACTCCAAGCACCATCCAGTGCCTGGAGCAGTTATTGGCCACGTGGCTAAATCCCTCTCGGAACTTGGGAACGTCTATGAAAATACCTGGTTTGTTTCGTACCTGGAGGCCCTTTGGTATTATATTAGCCTTTAGGTATTTGGTCAGAACATGCCCATGCAGTCGTGATCTGATAAATTTCTTCTCTAGTCATTCCAGTTTAGCAAGCTTTTCATTAAGGCCAGCATCTGCTGGCAATCTCTCGTTCCCTAGAAGGTAGCTGGATGCACCTTGTTCCTGGATTAGCTTGGCTATATATTCCTCACTATATGATAAGGTTTCCTTATCAGACATATTCATCTATGCATACGTTGTTACGGACAATACAAGTTCCTCACTTACACAATACAGTACAACAATCAATGAGAGTAAAAAACCTTCGCAGGTAAAAACCTGCACTTTGTCAATGAACTTCTTATGGGGTAACCCAGTATCCCTCAGAACCTGGGCAGTACAATATTGATATCAACAATGGTTCTGTCGGGTATGAACCTGATTGCTTCAGAGCCTGTACATATCTTTCAATCTATATTCAGACATATCCAAGCTAATCCAGGAACAAGGTGCATCCAGCTTCCTTCTAGGGAACGAGAGATTGAAGCATTGAATCGAGCAATCCTTTGGAGGCACGATTCATTATTTCGTGGTGAGTTAAGATTCACAGAAACCCCATGTTTATATAACTTGAGACAGGGTTCAATTGTCGCATCCCTGACAAACTCTATCATACCACACAGATTTATCATCACAGAAGACGAGACCACAACCAACTTAGCTCCATGGTGTCCGACTAATAAATGGACCAGAGGTGAGTGCCCAATACATAGTCACTCCCAGGACTTTTAATCTTTTAACCTTTTAAATGGAAATCTGGTGCAAAATCCATTCTGATAGTTTTCCCATCTAATTAACAGGCGCAATATCACTACCCCTCCCCTGTCCTGAAGAAGACCCGTCAGAGACACACAACTAAGGCGTCAATAGAGTCGAAACGTCGACGAAAAACATTACAGGACCAGTCAACTGAATCCAACATATCACAGCCAACCAATATGGCACGCTGGATTCAATAACCACTAAACTAGAGACTGGCCCCAATAATTCGTAAAAATTACCCTTCCTCCCTATATCCCTCACTTATGTGTGTATAAATCACTGATTATGTCACTAAGTCACAATATTTCACGCTATGTCACATTTCACTTGTTGTGATTAATTTCTATGCATAACTAAGGGTTTCAGTGAAAAACAAGTCATGAATGAAAAAGAATTTAATGATTAAAACGTTTACTGACCCTTCTTCCTGTTTGGATTTGCACTTAATGATTTAAATCTACAAGTCATAAGAAGTAGTATAATTATGTCTGAATATAGATTGAAAGATATGTACAGGCTCTGAAGCAATCAGGTTCATACCCGACAGAACCATTGTTAAGTTCATATAATGGCTTTATAGAACTCATCTTCACCACTGGGGTCAATTCAGGGCGCCCCTGTGTGCATTATGGAAATTAGATTTGTTCCATCCACACTGTGGTACTGAGTGGCAAATGTTTCTGAAATATCCACATAAAGTGCTGTGTAATGCTCGATTACAGTATCTTGAATGTACTGTTTTGAATAGAGCGTACCTGACACCTACAAGCATTGGCAGAATTCATCCTGACTTGGTTGCCACTGAGGCTGCGTATTGGATGTCAATTTGCATCACATGCATTGAGCTTCCAGATTTCTATCAGTCAATTAGATTACGTTTGTAGGCCTAGATTCTGAAGGGTGTTATGGAACGCAGCGCAGCAGCCAAAAATGCTGATGAGCCTGCGTGCCAGGGTGAGAGCAGGAGAGCGCCATATTCACAGAGATATGGCTCTCTCCTCCCCTCTACCTATCGCCAGCGCTGATTTCAGCTGCCGGGCGCCAGGCACAGTCCTTAGCACCCTAGTGCCTGGGTATACCTTAGGTTTTGTACAGGAAGGTCAGCCTTCCTGTACCAAATACAATGGGTAGGCAGACCTTAAAGATTTTCCTACTTTGTACGTGTGCTACACAGTGCAGCACGCATGCAAAGTCGGAAGAAAAGGAGTAATGAAAACATTTCTCCTTTTAACAGGAACTTGGGGTGGGCGTGTGCCAGATAATGAAGTCCAAAGAATCAGTATACATTTTCAAAAACGTCTTTTATTTCCAATCGATTAATTCTCACAAAATGGCAACATAACACTCAGCCAACTCATTTCGTTCTCACATGGAGAATTTCATCAGGGCTTATTTAAGGCGAGTATCCTCGCAAAGAAGGATTATTGCTACATGTAAGAGGCGCTCCAAATTGTAAAATGGGCACTGTGTAGGTAGTTCAGGAAGCCGAGTCAGGCTTCTGAACATGGATCATGCTTATGAGAGTTGTTAATGCTAGATACTCCAGGTAATAACACTGGACGCTGTTCAAGTGTGTCTCTTGTTTTATTTCTCCTTTTAATGCCTGCTTTCCAGCTACGTTAATTTTTGCGGCTAAACCATGTCTACTTATGTTAGTAGATAGGGTTTAGAGTCAAAAAGCATGAGTGGTTGCATGGGAATGCCCATGTACCACCCATGTAATGCCCTCTTCTGCACGGCTTTGCGTTCCTTTCCCATACAAACCAATGCTAATACTAATTAGCATTGGTTTTTTAATCTCCAAAAAGATTTAGCATCAGGTTAGCATTAAAAAAGTAACACTTAAATGAAGCTAAACATTTGTGAATCTGGGCCGTAGAGTTACTGTTCCGCACAATGTGTTGTCCACTGGTGAACTCCCTGTAATCTTTAGTGTTGATTGAGTTTTTTCCCCAGCCTAAAATTGACAAGTCATCTGCTATAGTCATAGACCTGGAACTGCTCTCAGCAAAGAGAAACATTACTATAAACTGGAAGAGCTCAACCTCTCCCACAGTAGAGACATGGAGTAGAGTCTTGCCCCCTTGATTTACATCTGAAAGTACACTTCTCCATAGTGGGAAACAAACAGGTTTGACTACACGTTTCATAGCACAAGAGTGCGATCTGTTAGCGAAATCATCTAATGCTCTGGTTAAAAATCATGGTCGATCTCCAAAGATGTCCCCTGCCTGCTTAATTTGCATATTGTTATTTGTATACTGTTGCTTCCCACTGCAGAGTTTTTAGGTACTTGTGTTAGCACAGACCCTGTAAATCCCAAGCTGATCTTTTATTTTAGTTTTCTTATGCCTTCATTTTATTATTACTTCTATTGGGACCGTTTCGTTGGTGCTTATGGCTTATATTGAATTGTACAAAAGAAGAGCCGAATGCGGTATTTCATGTATAGCATAATGTTGGAATTGTTCTCTTTCTGGGTGGGGATATGTTTGTCCCTAACCATTCCTTAATCACCCACCTCTTTAGTAGCATTTCTCATTTTCTAGCCCCTCCCACTGTCCCGGCCACATTTACTTCTAACATTTATACTGATATGTGCAGCGACTCCCAGTCAGTGTAGAGATCCTTACACAGAAAATGATAGGAGAGGCGCAGGCATAAACTCAACGTGTAGATTTCGTGAATAGCATTTTGCAGTTCATATATAGTACCACTGTAGTACTGCAAAGGTACTACAAAATGCAGTTGTGACTAGTCCCCAGAGTAGTCTGATATAGAATTGGAAATCCTTTTCAAAGAATGTGTAGTCAACAATGATAAGTTGTTTCGCAAAACATTCCTATTTTTTAACTCAGGCCACAGAAAATTGTACAAGGAATTTAGGAGAAAAAAATAAATGCAGTAGCTGTGACACAGGAAAGTATCCAGGTGATCAGGTAGCTCTGGAAAGACATCAGGTCAGGCACCAAAGAAACTGTTGCCAGCCAGAGGACAGAGACTGCTGGTATTGGAGGAGGGACATCCACCAAACTACCCCAACCTACGTGGAGATGATGAGCGAAATCACCTTCATTCCTGGTTCACTGACATGAGTCAATACAATTGACATCTTTGTGCAACATCCAACTGACCCCCATACCTCTAAAAGGATGAGCCCAAAGTAAACAATAGCTATGATTGCCAGAGCGGTAGAGTGGGAGATAAAACTGCATCACGATTTTTCATAAAGCTAATCAGAAGTAGAGAAGACATTCTGAGAGAACTTGTTTGGGATTTCTATTCTTGGAGTCAGCGAGCAAGACATAACTTCATATAATC
This sequence comes from Lissotriton helveticus, assembly GCF_964261635.1. NCBI lineage: Eukaryota > Metazoa > Chordata > Amphibia > Caudata > Salamandridae > Lissotriton > Lissotriton helveticus. The sequence continues at coordinate 431,499,421 of NC_136059.1, forward strand.
AGTGAAGAACAGATGTTCCCTTTTGTGAAGAAAGAATCTTTGTTTGCCACTATATTGAGAAAAAAGGTGGTGTAAACTATTTGGCAGATAGGTCTTGAGCCCTAACATGAGAAAATCTTTAGAAAGAAATTATGCACAATAACAGCTTTACTAGGCTGTTATTAAATGTGATGAGAGAAATAAATATAATACACACCCCTGAGTCTTCAATAGGGTCGAGAAATATTTTCTTTCCATACCTAGGAAGATCCGCTTTTCTGTCAAAAGTTTCTCACCATTTAGCACACATCTCATTGCAAGATGTCACAAGGACGTGAGGCACATTACAAGTTAGGCATAAGTGAGGTAATAGAAAACCTTGAAAATACCATTACCCCGGAGTGAGGTATTTACTATGTATGGTGAATATCTCCGAATCCGACTTGCAAATGAAGTATTACATACGGAATTGGCATTTAAAATCCCAAATTCTGCATGTTTTGCCTTTTTATATGCCTTTTACCCGATAAATTTCGTCCGGTTTAATTATCACAACTTGTAATTCCGATCCAGTGCAACGTTGCACAGGGATCGGAATTTAGCCGTGCACTTGTAATAAGGGTCTTATACTGAAATGTACCTCATGATTGTTTAACATGTTCGTAGCATGCACTGGTCAGAAGCACAATAAGCCACTGCTTAACCTTATGTGGCCTCCCAGATGTGTAACTTTATGTGTGGCTCATTTATTACTTTGTACATTTCATAACACATAATCCAAATTAATTACCAAATGATATTAAACATATTTAGCAAGTGAAGACCACGTTGCATATACAGTTCTGAACTCCATTGCAAGCTTCCAGTGTGCCCATGAACCAACTCTTGGTGTGCTCTACTTCAACAACAGAGGCAGATTGATGTTATCTCTCGCCTTTCTATGAAACCTGATCCTTAGGCTAAGTCACCTGGATTTCACTGCAAGCGGAAACAGGAGTTGTGCACTCCCAGAGACCCCAGCAGGTGTTGTGGCAATAATACAGTGGCATTGTAAGTGCCATACAAAAATAACAATTTCTAAAAGGACATGAGTAGCAAAGGATCAATGCTGGTGTATTTCTCAAAGAATATATATTTGCTGTGGACCTAAGGTTTTTATTTAATAAAAAGAGACCTTCTCTTGCAATATGTGGTTTGTCACAGGCCATATGAACGACCGAGGGGCATGTAAAAGTGATGTTAGAATAACGATTGTAACAGTTTTGAATAATAAGTTGAATACATTTTAAGTATTCCTACTTAAAAATCGACATCACATTTCTGTCTGTATGTTTTTGTTATACTTCTTTCTGAAACAGAAACATTAGCTCTGTGTTAGACGGCAGTCTGCGCTAACGTTGATTTCCTCCATCCTTTAGTGAATGTTTTTTTCAAGCATTGCTGTTTTGTGACCTCATTGTTTGGGCGGCACACTTGATAATGACTCTATGTGACACTGTCATAACACTTCACACAAGAGCTGCTCTGTGCCTTTCACGTTGCTTCTGTTAGCTTTTGTATAGTACTTTTAACTCTCAATAGTATTGTTTAAGTAATGAGTAATTTAAATTTGCATTCATTTTTTTATTTATTTTAAGCGACTCTATTCGTCATTAATTAATGCGGATTTCACTCCATTTAGAATAGTTCATGTCATGCGTACAGCTCTCTGCAATCTGAAAGCTAAGGTTGAATTGTTATCCAAATCATAGGGGCATATTTACAAGTTCTGGCGCAACTCTGCAAATCAGCAGGGATGCGCCAGAACTGATGCGTCACGCAATTCCCCCTTGCATTTACAATGCGGTACAAAAGGGGGTGGTGATGGACGGAGCATCTGAATCAATCAAACACTCACTGACTGGGTGTGAGTGTTTGATTGATTCAGATGCTCCGTCCATCACCACCCCCTTTTGTACCGCATTTAAAATGCGGCGCACCATGGTGCAAGGAAGGGCAGATGTGTGACGCATCTTGTGGCGTACGGGTGGCGCATTGCTGGAGTCACGTCGCAAGTGCGACGCTACTCCTGCAATGCACAGGGGCCACCCATACATAACATGGTGTGTCACTCCTTATGCCTGCTTCAAGCAGGCGTAAGGATTTGACGCAGCAGCGTCGTGAAACTGACTCAGTGAAATCTTGTAGATTTCCCTGCGTCAGTTTTACGGGGCTTTCCTACGAGGGAATGCCCACCCTGCGACAGAACGCCCACATGAAACCTGACGCAGGTTTCATGTGGCGCAGGGCTTTACAACGTGACACATCTGCCTAGATGCGTCACATTGTAAATAAGTCGCAACATGGCGCATAGTGACGCAACAGTGGCGTAAAAGTGTCGCAAGGGGCTCGTAAATCTGCCCCATAATATTTAATTTTCACACTTTGGGGCAGATTTACAAGTCCCTTGCGCCCCTTTTACACCGCTGTTGTGTCACTTTTGTGACGCAGCGGCGGTGCAAAAGATACGCCATGGTGCGGGGTACTTACAACGTGATGCATCTGGGAGGTGCGTCACGTTGTAAAGTCCTGCGGCAGGCCTTTCTGCGCTGGGGGGGGGCGTTCTGGCACAGGAACGCCTCCTAAAAGTGACTGGGGTGAAATCTACAAGATTTCACTCAGTCACTTTTGGGCCCATGCTGCTTCAGAACCCTGCACCTGCTAGAAGCAGGCGTAAGGATTGACGCATCATTGTAAGAATAGGGCCCCCCAGAGCATTGCTGGAGCTGCGTCGCGCTTGAGACGCAACTCCAGCAATGCGCTGCTTTTACGGCACAGATGCGTCATGCATCTGTGCCGTTTTTGCCCCATGGTGAGCCGCATTGTAAATGCGGCGCATCTATGGCGGCTGAGGCATGGCGCACAATAACTGGCGAATCCCTGCTGATATGCAGGGATGCGCCAGTCATTGTTAATCTGCCCCGAATTCGTGTATATGCATATTCCACAATTTCTGCGTAAACTTTGGATCAAATCTGGCGTTGTTGGCCTAGATTTAAATAACAAGACAGTAAATTGTCAAAATCAGCATGACGAAAAATATTACCCAATCAAGTTCAGACAGGCCAAATATGTTGCTTGAAATTTCATCCTACGCGTCAGTCACTCACTAATTCAATACATTACAAACATCTTTACCAGTAACTTTCATTAAGTCAAATATCCTTCCTCATTCCAGTCCTTACTGTATGAGGTGTCCTCCTCGCTCCATGCACCAGGTGACATACTTAAAAACGTAGGGCCATATTTATGACCCGCCTTGCGTCGCTCTTGCACCGCACAGTGTGGTGCAAGAGCGACACAAATCTTAAATCAGATTTTTGAGCTCACTCAAAGCCACTTGAGAGGCTCCAAAAATCTGAAGTAACGTGACGTAGCTCAAATTGCAAATTGTAGGCATTCCAATTACATGGCATGGGTGTTCACACTCAACTCCTATCGTTTTTTACAGATTTTCAAGACTTTATAAACCTGGAAATGTGCCAAAAAGATACACCTCCCCAGGAGTGGTGTAACAATGAGAAATATATTTACTTCTCCTTGTTACTTCCTCTTTCTATGTGTGCTGCATTCTCCAGTACACATGGGCAGAGGAAAAAGGCTCTCAGGGCCGTTTTTGTAACACATGTGGCCACTATCAACAGCAAACGTTCAGCTGTCAATTACAAAACAAATCCTTCACCATGGACACTAGCTGCGATCACATGCGCACATATTTCTGGTAGAGTTTCCCTTCTTTTCAGTTCCAGCCTGGTTTGGGCATTTGGAGGATCACTATTCAACGATTACCTATATCCATATCTATCAAAGTCTTCTGTTTTTCATATAAAAGCAAGGTAATAATGATGGTTAATGTACTAAGTAAAAAAAAAATTCAGATATGACACATATCATTATATCACTATATTAGCATGGATGGTGGTAAGTAATGTTGCTGTTAGTTTAGAGGGGTGGAAGACCCGCTTAAGAAATAACTACAGTTCTTATCAGGATAAACCACAGAGCCTAAGCCTAATACTCTGGTAAATTTGAACAAAGCAGTCAGGCTAAAATGAAAGGAAATGTGTGAAGTATTTATTCAGCAATCAACCAGGCATAACGTGAAAACACACCTCAAGAAAAATCCCAAACGAACTTAGAATAATAGATAAAATTACACTAAAAACTATCAAATTCCAACCAGTAGAACGGGAGATATGAGCTTTCAGTTTCCCAAGTAAAAATCACGCCAAAAGGCGCAAAGTGTCAGCTTTGGTTATCTGGTTGAGCTGGACTTGGACAAAGCTACAAGTTCTGGCCAACCGCGATGGAGAGTGGACAGGGTGCAGGACCGGGCTCGGGCGTAGTGAGTTGTACCTTCTTAGTTTTATATAGCGTGATCTTGACCCAAAGGTATCAGAGCGCTTTACATGAGCAACAAGTTAAGTTTTACAAGGACACTTTCGTTAGGCATGATGGGATTAGGTGATTTGCCCAGAATCACAGGATGTTTAGCGTCATTGCCGAGACTTGAACCCCGTTCCCCTGATTTGAGATATTCCACCCTAGCCCGTTAGGCCACAACCTCTCCTATACTTGGTGCTATGATGCAGGGTCTTGTGTTGGTCTGCGCTGTGCTGCGTCGGTTCCAGGGAAGTCGCCGACCTGGAGATGCAAAATACTGTGATGCGAAGGTCAGCATCCGGCTACGCCATGCTATGTTAATTCTGGTGAACCTGCTGACTAGAAGCTGTGAGATGCTCCCATGCGAGGTCCTGTATTGGGTTTCACCACACTCCATCGGTTCCGGTGAAGCTGGTGCTCAAGAGTTGTGAGTTGCTGTGTCACACTATATTGGTTCCATGAGGCTGCTGGTCAGGAGCGCAAGATCCTGCCGTGCGAGGTCCTGCATCGAGTTGTGTTGCGCATGTTGGTCCTGGGGAAACCTTCAGTTGCACCGGGACGATACATTCTGACTCTAGCCAAGGGTCTAGGATCTTGAGGACAACAGATGCAGGCTCAGGACTCACTCCCACAGTGGCCAGTAGAGGGGCCCCATTCTGGTCAAGTTGGTTCAGATCAGCTGGGAAGCAAAAGAGACTTCTGGAAGCTTGTTGTGTCCCTGTAGCTCAATCCGTAGCTCAGCCAACTGTCCCTTGGAGTCCCTTTGGGTAGCCTGGGATCAAAGCAAGCAAATCCAATCTTCCTTTTTCGGACAGCAAGGGAGTCTTTCCAGCAGCTGGGCAGTCGTTCCTTGTAGCAGGACAGTACTTCTTTTTTATCTTCTTCAGGCCTAGGAGTGTTCTGATAAGTGGTTCTGAAGGTCCTACTTTCATACCAGATACCAGTCTTTGTGTTGGGGAATTCCCTGACCCACCCCTAAAATTGGTTCTGGTAAGTTCTAATCTTTTTTCTGGTGTTGATGTTAAGGTTAAAAGGTAGCTGCAGCAACACATCACCTGTGGTAATGAGATGTAAACAGCTAAGTTCTGTGCTGCTTCCTAAAGTGTAACTCATTTGGGATTTGGCGAAGAGACAAAGGGAAATTGGCCATGTCCTGGATGCAGAAAGATAAAAAAAAAAGTATCTACCCTTTCCTGTCCATATTACCTTCAGGTTTTATTTGCATGAGTCTTTCTGATGACCTCATCTTTCAAGGAGGGCTGTCTAGCCGAAGTCTATCTGAAAATGTGACCTTTCCCATAATCAGCTCCATATGCCAGCACTAGCAATTTAAACAGAATGGGGCAGATTTATGTTGGTCATGCGCCACGTTTGCGTCACGCAACTGCGGCTTTAACGTGGCGCATCCCTACGACCCATTTACAACGTGACGCATCTAGGCAGATGCGTCACGTTGTAAAGCCCTGCGCCACATGTGGGCGTTCCGGCGCAGGGTGGGCGTTCCGGGGCAGGTGCGCCTCGCAAAAGTGGCTGAGTGAAATCTATAAGATTTCACTCAGTCACTTTCAGGCCAATGCTGCGTCAAAACCCTGCGCCTGCTTGAAGCAGGCGTAAGGCTTGACGCAGCATTGGACAGATAGGGCACCCCCGAGCCTTGCTGGAGCTGCATCGCGCTTGCGACGCAACTCCAGCAATGCGCCACCTTTACGGCACAGATACGTCACGCATCTGTGCCGTTTTTGCCCCATGGTGTGCCGCATTGTAAATGCGGCGCACCATGGGTGGCGGAGCTGCGGCGCAAAATAACTGGCGCATCCCTGGGGATGCGCCAGTTATCATAAATCTGCCCCAATGTGCTTTTGTACTGGCTTCCAGCATAACAGTTTTAGCTCTGTAAGAAATCTCCAAAATGAGGTGAGCTGCCGTATTCTGCATATTTTGCAGACACTTGAGCAAATACTCAGGAAGCCACAGGTAACTGCTCGCATAGCTCAATCTGGACATGATGAGGATGTGCACTATTGTTTTACATACAGCAACTGGAAGAAGATGAAGAAACGTCTGGAGAGAACAGAGTAGTGAAAAACACGATCCAGCCACAGAGAGGACCTGAGGGTGGAAAGACAATTCATTATCATATTGAACACACAGATTCCTTACACCCGAAGGAAGCCTCTGAGAAAAGGGACACATCATCAAGCCACAATTCATTGAACCAGACCTCTTGAGTCTTACCAAATAACAAATCTTCATGTTTTTTTGGCAGTACACTTGAGATGTTTCAAAGAAGCTCCTGAGACAGGCTCTAACACTTGCTTGTGAGGACCCGGAATTATTAACAATCAACAGAATCATATATATTGATGCAAGAAACAACTTTGATACCGAAAGACTAAAGTCATTCCGCAGGAGGGGTCATATACACATTAAATAGTGTGGGGCTGATAAAGGGCCCTGTGGGACCTCCACAATCTTATGCTTACAACCTGATGAAAAGGTGGAAACCATCAGAGCCTGTTCTCCTTCCTCAAGGAAGGATTGTATCCACCTCAAGGCTGATCGATCTATACCCTTATCTGCCAGACGCGTCCAACATCGCTTGATCTAACAAAATCTCAATAGATTCCACTACTTCCAGCAAAGCAGTTTAAGTGATGTGTCTGGGGTAAAAACCTGATTGAGTTTCATGAAGGAGACCATGCTGTTCCAGGTACTGAGATAGTTTGCTCTTTATTTCACCAGTATTTTTGTGGTGGCAGGAAGAAGGGAAATTGTCCTAAAATTAACGAAAATAGCAGGATGTGCAGAAAGTTTTTCCAGCAATAGCACAACCTTAGCCTGCTTCCAAGCATTGCAAAGAGATGTTTTAAATACATTTTCCACACAGGATTGATCACACCTATTGCAGCAGCTAATTTTCGAGGGGGGGCAGGGTGTCAGAGGGGGATTCTTACCTGCAGGTAAGAATAGCTTACTTGGACTGTTCAAGTTAGCATGTTTGGGAGCATACAATTGGCTTTTTCTGGAGAGAAGAAAAGATTAAGGGGCCTATCAACAAGGGGCAGCAATAATTATCACTGGACGCTCTTAGCATGAGGATTTTTATTGCCGGCTATCGCAGTTAATTATTGCCATGCTAGCGCTGTATTAACAACGCATAGCGCAATGGCGATAATGATACCAGTGATAGCGATGTTTTTCATGGAACATCGCTGGTTTTACAGCAATGGTCCATTGAAAACGACGATATCCTTGGTGATAGGGCCTGTGTCTTAGCCACACAATCCACCCCCCATGTTAGGTATGTCTTAGTCAGGAATTTAACAGACGTTAAATTCCTGCGTTAAAGCATACTTAACATGATTTTAAATATCGCTAATCCTTGTTGTTAATATGACGAAGCTGGATTAGCAATATTTTCTCAATGGAGTCTTGTCAGGCACGCCTCCTTTGCATGGCGTTAGCGATGCAATGGGAGGCGTGCTGACAAGGGGCGCTATTGCAAGGATGCACGCGCTAGCGTGTCCTTGTTGATAATGCAATAATATTATTGCCGCTTTTCGCCATAAAACGGGCTGTAAAGCGGCCGTCCCTTGTTAATATGCCCATTATTTTTAAAAGTCACCCAATGGAGGTCTGTAAACCTCTCCTGAATTTTCCCAATTCTTCCCTCAAAGAAGTCAGATAACTGCTCACATGGTTCCAAAGTGGGCAGAACTACAGTATTGAAGCATTTATGATAAAGAAAAAAAGCCTAGGAATCTGAAACATTTCGTACGAAACAAGAAATTAAGCATGGAATCGATTATAATTTCCCAAATTTCAGCTGCATACTTTGGAAGAGAATGGGCACTTATGAGACAAGATGAAGTCCGGTTTAAGAGGGAGGCATAGGTGCAGTGATTTGGGTCACAATGCCCTGGGTTAGTTATAGAATTTTTACAATTCACTACGCATGCTGATATGTCAAACTTATGCTGGCAATTGAGGCAGGAAAAGGAGCCCACTAGTGACTGAACCGGCAAGTTGCCTGAAGTGTATTAAGCTCTTGGGTCCAAAAACTACTTTTTTTTTAAACTTTATGTATCCTTTTCCGAACATGAACAAAGCAATGGGATCTTCACAATTGTTAGTTCACAATCATTTAACAATTATCCATGTACTACCATTATGCTATGTTATACACACACACACAAATGGAAATGGAGCAGAGCAATAAAAAATATACAATGTCTGACCAGTACATGTTAGTCTCCTTCTGACACATCAATCCCAAAGTGTATAGGCATACATCTCCAGTATAGACCTAAAGTCAATAAAACAATGTTGCATCATATCTGACAATTTACCCCACACCATTCGGAACTATTCCATCAGGAGTTGTACTAGGAGTGGCAGACTCCAGGTTCTGCAAATAAGCCTTGAGTGGACCCCATATATACCTTCGGTTGGGACTTGTGTGGGGGCATAATGGCATATAATTGCGATTCTCCTATTAACATGACCAGAGAATCTGGATTTCATTAAAGACACGGAGGCTAACATTATGCATTAATCCTTTAATGCAGCTCACAAACAGCCGCTTACATCACAAAGACTAGAATAAGAATAAGTGACATCACAGTATCCATAAAAGGCATGTGCCAGGGAAGATCAGCCTCTTTTAAATGCCTCGAACGACAGGTCAAGCTGCAAACGAAGAATACATCTTAAAACTTGAAGGAAGAATTGTCGAAACTTGGAAAATCCTTAGAGATTCATCAATTTGAATTGTCTGGAAGAAAATAAAGCAAATCAAGAAAGGTACAAAGTAACCTTCAGAATAAGCAATAAGAAAAGCATAACATAAGGTTAAAAGGGTAAGAAACATTGAAAACATTGTAAACCACCTCAATCCTCAATTTCCCTCCAGGGAGGGACGGGAGGGATAATGTTAGCCTCCGTGTCTTTAATGAAATCCAGATTCTCTGGTCATGTTAATAGGAGAATCACAATTTCATTACAAGACAGGAGGCTACATTATGCATGTTGGTAGCCTTGAATCACAGCGTCAGAAACATGTTCAATTGGTTTACAATAATGATGGGCAAAGGTAGAGGCATTAGACCAATGAGCAGCCTTAAGGATAGCATCCAACTTACCACCCGACCAGAATGACTTGCTGGCCATTGCGCTTCTTAGTGAATGAGCTTGGAATTTTGAAAGATCAATACTAGCGAAGTTCATAGCCAATTTAACCCATTTTGCGATAGAGCAGGATGAGATGGGTTTAAAGGGTCTGACATAGGAAACAAGAAGTTGATTTGCATCAGGGGGTCGAAGCTTAGACATCCTGGAGTCGTATTCCTTCATACAATAAACCACACAGAGTTTTTTGCAAAAATCAAAACGTGGATAGAAGATAAAGTCAGACATGGTTTTAGTTCTCCTAAAAATTTCAAATTTAACACCAAACATGTCATAACACCTATTAGAGATGTCCAGAGCTTTAACATCTGAAACTCTGCGACAAGAGACTAAACAAAGAAGAGAGGCAAGTTTAATAGAAAGACATTTCCTGTTAAGGAGAGAATTGTCAGGCCATGAGCAAAAAAGGTCAAGCAGAAGTTTAACATCCCAAACAGACTGATATTTAGGGCGAGGAGGCCTTTTAAGTCTAATACTTTTGAGTACTCTACAAATGATAACATTCTTACCTACCGTCTTACCGTTGACGAGAGAATGTCCAGCTGAGATTGCAGATCTAAAGCAATTTATTGATCTATAGGAGAGACCATTGTCGAAGAGTTCTACCAAAAAGTTAACTATGTTAACGATAGGAGCCTCCACGGGATCCAAGTTCCTCTCCATGCACCAACGAGACCATTTCTTCCAGATGTTATTATATCTGTAGTGGGTTCCTGGTGCCCATGATTCACCAAGGAGAGTGAGAGCAGATGACGAAAGTCCAGACAATTGGTTAGATTGCCTGACACATTCCAAGCAAGAAGGTTCAAACTCCCTGAAAGAACCAGGTGATGGTCTTCTCCGTTTGCGTTTAAGAGGAGGCCCTGAGTTGTGGGAATCAGGAAGGGAACGTTGCAAGAAAGTTCCAGAGCTGTGGGGAACCAGGCTTGAGACGACCAGAAAGGAGTTATCAGGACAAGAGAGCACTGATCCTGTCTCACTTTCTGCAGAACCCTTTGAATCATTGCGAACGGGGGAAAAGCGTAAGGGTGAAGAGGAGCCCAAGGCTGGAGAAAGGCATTCACGGCCAGAGCACCCGGGTCTGGCATCCAGCTGAAATACTGAGGGAGTTGGAAGGTCAACCGGCTGGCGAAAAGGTCGATGTCGAAAGGACCCCAGAAACGATTCAGGGACTTGAAAATTGTCGTATCGAGTTTCCAATCGCTGAAATCTTGAAGGAATCTCGAGTTCCAATCTGCTGAGATATTGGATTTCCCTGGGAGATATTCCGCTTTCAAAGCAATCTTGTGTTCCAGACAGAACATCCAGAGTTTCTTGGCTAGATCTGATAGGTCCGCAGACCTCGTACCACCGAGTCGGTTGATATAAGAGACTGCAGAAACGTTGTCCATCTTCAGAAGGACAGATCTGCCCTGAAGGGAGTGTCTGAAACTCATAAGAGTGTAGAGACCAGCAGTAATTTCTAGAAAATTGATATGGTGAGTAGACTCTGAAGGGGTCCATACTCCGCCGGTGTCTTGGTCGAGGAGACAAGCTCCCCAACCGTGAAGGCTGGCATCTGACTCCAAGACAAAGTCTGGGGTCGAGCCAAAAATAGCCCTTCCATTCCAGGCGTCCAAACTGTCCAGCCACCAAGAGAGTTCTAGCTTCGCTTGTTGATCTAGGGAGACGTGGTCTCCGTACCAAAGACCGGAGCGAAGTGCATTGGCTTTCACCCTCTGGAGAGCGCGATAATTCAGTGGACCTGGGAAGATAACTTGGATCGAAGAAGAAAGTAGACCCAGGAGTCTGGCCAATTCTCGGAGAGAGAGAGATTCCTGTCTCAGGACAAACCTGATCTCTTTCCGAATTTTGGCAATCTTCTTTTTGAGAAGAAAGAGGAGACAACTGGAGGTGTCCACAGTGAAACCTAGGAACTCTAGGGATTTTGAGGGCGTCAGAATGGATTTTTCCCTGTTTATAATGAAGCCAAGATCCTCTATGAGGTCCATGGAGACCTTGAGATCCTCTAAAACTTGTGAATGAGTTTGAGACATGATGAGGATGTCGTCTAGGTAGATAATTAGACAAATACCTCTTGCTCTCAGAATAGAGACAATGGTTCTCATGACCTTGGTGAAGCACCAAGGGGCGGACGAGAGACCGAAAGGGAGAGCTTGAAATTGATAGAGGTGGCCGTCCCAAATAAATTGGAGAAAGGGTTGATGTTCCTGGGCCATAGGGATCGTAAAATAGGCGTCTTTTAGGTCCAATTTGACCAGCCAATCTCCGTGAAGGAGAAGTTCCCTGAGAAGATGGATTCCTTCCATCTTGAAGTGTCGATAAACAAGATATTTGTTTACTTCCCGTAGGTTTATCACTGGTCTCCAACCTTTGTCTTTCTTCTCGACTAAGAAGAGGGTACTTACAAATTTCTTTTGGGACCAAGGCACCTCGATAATGGCACCTTTCTTGAGCATAGAGGAAACCTCCTCTTTGACGATCGCTAGATGTTCCAAAGGGAGGTCTAGAGGTCTGGGAGTAGCGGTCCGGTAGGGAGTGTCTAGGAGGTCTATCTTGAATCCCCTAACAGTTTCTAAGACCCACGGGTCTTGTGTAACTCTTTTCCAAACGTGAAAGAAGTGTTTGAGTCTTCCCCCGACCCTGGGAGGTGAGAGAGTAGAAAGAGCACTTACTTTGGGAATTGTTGTTTGATGCTCCACGGGGGAAGCCTCTGCCACGGGAACCGCGTCCTCGTTGAGGGTAGAATTGTTTGTTGGAAGGGTAGAAGCCTCTGCCGGTGGCACCTCTACCTCTGCCGGATGAGAAGGGTCGGAAGGTTCCACGGCCGGAAGAGCGGCCCCTTCTTCCGGCCTGTCCAAAAACATCTGTAGGGAAGACTTTTCTCATGTTGATCTGGGCTCTATCCAGGGCAGTGAAGGTGGTGACATATTTTCCAATTGTTTTAATCATATCCTCGCCAAATAATAGACCTTTGGGCCTATTAGAGGGTTCTTTTTCGGCGAGGTCCCCGAGTTTAGGGTTAATCCTGTTAAGGATAGTTTTTCTTCTTTCCATATTAAAACTGGAGTTAGCGTTCCCAAGGAGCACAATCGCCCTTTGGCTCCAACCTCTTATTAACCCGATGTCAAGGGGTGTGTTAGAGATATGAGATTCCTCTGCCAAATCAGGGATTTTGGTAAGTGGGCCGAGGACATCGAGGAGGCGGTCTTGGCAAGCCTTAAGGGCCCTTTCCAGGCCTTTCCTGGGATCTTTCCCCAGTTTAAATAACATTTTTATTAGATCTGGATCTAAATTGGGGGTCTGGCAGACCTTGTCGTCAATCCATGGTCTCGGACATTCGGATCGCATGGTATTGCGTGTGTCTGTTTCAAGAGTATTCCTTAGCCACTTTGTTATAAACTTAGAGACATGGTCGTGAGGGAACCATCTAGAGCTATTTGGACGGGAGATATTGTTAGGGGAGAACATTTCACCACCTAAGGGGTCAAGAATTGCATCTTTAGAGGAAGGGGAGGAGTCCGCCTCAGAAAGCGCATTTAGATCTATGTCATCCAAGTCCTTATCATCGAGATCAAAAAGGAACTCGTCGTACGGTTCATCATATACTTCCTCTACTTCTGAGTAGGAATCTGAGTCAGCACAGGCATCTTCACCAATTGTGCCGCTAAGGGCACCTCCCAAAACTGCGCCGCTAGGGGCACCCATCCTTATTGTGTCGCAAGGGACACCAATACCTTTTGAGGCGCTAAGGCCTCCCATACTATGTGAGGTGCTAGGACCTCCCATGTCAACTGGGTTAGAGAAATTACCAGTAGTGCCTAGATTGTGCTTGACTTTTTTAGTGGCTTTGGTTAAGGAAGGATCATGAGTGGTATTGCCTTCAATACTTACCGCTCTTTTATGAGACATGACTTCTTTTAGAGTATTAATCATGCATGATCTCATTTCTTTTTTAAGGAAATTCTTAAAAGAATCGCTAGTGTGGGTAGGGGAGCTCGCAACAGCGTCGTCAGATTCCAAATCAGACATAATGCCAATATATGTGTGATATATACCAATATAAGGATTGTTATCTAATGTTAAATAGGTTAATGTAATCCAAGCTCTAGTAATCAAATATGCTTTAAGTAATAATAATGTAAATTGACGCTTCCCCCTTTTTTTTTTTTTTTTTTTACCAATAAAGAACTCCCAAGGTACGAATTAAATTAGCTATGCCTCCGTTTGTCATATAACTGCTTAAAAAGCGAAGATGCCAAGTGATTTGAAGGGAAACAGCTGATCGCGAAGGAAAACAGCTGATGGCCGCGTCGGAAATGCTCTTCGGAGCAACCGACGCTCTCGAGCCACAGAGAGCTCGAAGGAGAGAGGAATGGCCCTTAGGAGGCGGGGCGCGTTGCGCCGCCGCTGCCGAGGGTCATTCCTCTGGGGGGGTGAGCCTACGCTTCAGAGCGACGCCTCAGAGCGAGTGCTTTGAGCGCGAGGGAGTTGGCATAACGTAAACAAAGGAGGTCAATATTGAAAGTATTTTAGCCCGATATTGGCATTAGGCGCACCCCGGCGAACAGCGGGAGATGAGAGCGCCATGAAGGAAGAGTCCTTGAGATCGGATAAGGGTGAAGGCGAGGTGAGGGGAGACAACCATAGATTGGAAGTCTTTAAGGGAGGGGGTTACGGCGAGGGTAACCGAGAGGTGTAAAAGGCAAGGGTGTTGCTAAGACAACGGGAGTTGAAAGCATGGCATTCACGAAATAGGAGACAACTTCTAAAATATCTGTATATTAGGAAACTTAACGCCTATGTATATCACATAACTTAACGTTTATAAAGTAGCTTATCAATATAAGGTCTAAACAACAATAGTTAAAAACAAATTTAAGGAAAAGGTCAGAGTAAGCAAGACAACTTATCTGTTTGAGAGCCGCATTTAAAAGAGGCTGATCTTCCCTGGCACATGCCTTTTATGGATACTGTGATGTCACGTATTCTTATTCTAGTCTTTGTGATGTAAGCGGCTGTTTGTGAGCTGCATTAAAGGATTAATGCATAATGTAGCCTCCTGTCTTGTAATGACTTGTGTGGGGGCATATTGGCATATAATTCACAGTTTGTGCTGCAATATGTAAGGCTGGCAAGCCATGCACCTGTAGTAGGAAGAAACTTACTGCCCATCTAATAGCTATCTCACGTTTAACCAATAACAGTGCCAACGCGATACATTTGAGTAGTTTCCTGGGCATGTCATATACATACCCCAGAAGTGCAACCTCAGGGATAGGGTCTATTTCCAACGATGTCATTCGGGATATTATACCAAAAATAGCGGTCCAGAATTCCCCAATCCTGGGGCAAGTCCGTGTCAAGTGGGGGAAGTCAACATAAGGGCTATCACACTTTAGACACTTGTGGGGCCGAGACGGGTCCATGGCGTGTAGTTTAGCAGGCGTCATTTAAATCAGACCTACAAAATTGCCACAATGTCTGACAAAATAACGCTAACTTCTTCTTTTCGTTGATTTAGCCCATGCTTGATTCAGCGCTCAAACTATGGGGCATATTATCAAGGGGGTTTATCTCTGCTTTTTTGGCTTTAAAAGCCAAGAAAGCGGAGATAAAATGATCTCCCTATTACCTAGCTGTCGCTAACACCAGTTAGCGACAGCTAGTAGGAGATAGCGACCATCTTGGGCCCCACTTTGCATGTCAGTGATATTTATCACTAATGACATGCAAAGTGGGCGTGCCAAGATGTTAGCGATTGGAAACAGTCGCTAACATCGCTATCTCCTATTACCAACTTTTGGAGATATTCGCGCTAAGCGCGAATATCTCTGAAAGCTAACACCTGCCCTGAGCAGTTCTTAGCCATGTTATCCAATGGGAGGTGGATAACATGGCTAAGAGCATTAGCTCGGTAATGCATGAATATCGCTGACTTTTCAGCGATATTCATGCAGTCCGGCCGTTTTTTATCGCATTTGCGATAAAACTTGGTAATACCAAGGTTTATCTGCGCTAAAAATCGCCGCAGCTCAGCGGTAGAATTTTGTCTCTAACCAAGCAATAGCGATAATTATCGCTATTGCTTGGTAATATGCCCCTATAATCCTTACCCACTTCGACGCGGCTGGAATGCCCCCGCGTTGCAGAAGAATTCCACATGTGCGCGGCTCCGCACACACCCACGGTGACGTTGGACGAAGAGGTTAATGATCAGTGGCGTAGCTAGCCCTTGTTCCGACAGTGGTAGTCACTGCTTTTGCTGCCTACAGCAGCCGCTGGAAAGAGCATGGGGGAGGTGGAGGCCGCTACCCTGCCCCCCCCCCCTTGCTAAGCCACTTCTTCTGATCAACCTTTTAAAGTGTAACAGAAAGCAGTGTTAAAGAAGGATATTCACTCATGTTTTTTTCCTGTATGTTCGGGTGGTATTTGCAATTTATTTCGATATCTTGCAAGTAGTTTTAATTTTAAGCACGCAAAACTTTTAAATATTCATGAAATATAGCATCATGGCAACTGACAATTTTTCAGTAGATCGAATTATCTATATCTAGCCTTGCAGACTACAGATGGTCTCTATCTTCACCTTTCATTTCTCTTTAATTAAGTATTTCTGTGTCTGCAACAAGTGTTTTTACCTTGCAACTTCGACCCTTCAGCCAGTAGACGCGTTTAGAAACATTTGTCACAATCCCACGTTTTTGCTAAGTGCTCGTTAGCCATTACTCTTTGAACATGTTACTATCGTAAACACATTCTGCATTGTAAACTGGATGTGCTCACCTTATGACACATGTAAGCATTTCTCTTTGTCATTTCAATGCGAGCGCTGCTCTGTATCTTTCACCGGGTGGTTCATGCTGCAGAATAGATTAAGTGGGTAATGTATTCTACCATAAAAAGAAACAAATATCTTAGACATTTGCTTTGCATGTAAATGTAACAGTTTGGGGACTGGCCAGGATTCTCTAGCTTAAGCAGTTTTATAGAAAGACATGAAATAGAACTGCAGGTAGAGGTCTTTCATAAGCAGAAATATACTTTATAATCTGTATTTGGAATCCTTGCCCCAGTATGTAAAATGTACATCAATGTAAACATCTCCAGAGCTGTAGGTTTCTCTCAAAGCATCATAAAAAATGGTGGTGAGGGGTGTGTCCAGACAGAAAGGTGGGGAGGAGGCAATTTCACCATAAAGGGCCTATCTACGAATCTGCCAGTCTGCCAGATTTGTGAGTTCTTGGCGGTGGCTGTCTTCCGACCGCCCTATTAAAATTAGGGTGGTCAGACTACCATTACCTTGCCACAGCCACCAGGGAACAGCCATTCCCTGGCAGTGTTGTGGCGGCCATGAGGTCGCAATATGCTTGGCGGGACCACCGTGGTCCCACCAAGCATACTACGAATTTTCTGTCTGTCATGATTTAAATGGTGGTTCTTCCACAATAAAAACCGTGACGGAGAGAATACATGGGGGGCCCTACAATGGGCGTGCAGGAACTGAGGGCCATATTATCAAGCAAGAGCAATAGATTATCGCCGCTTTTATTGGCAGGAAACTGCCGATAAAGCGGCGATAATGGGCTTGATAATATGCCCTTGTGAATTCCCATAGCAGCCCAGGTTAACCCCAGAACCTTGGCTGCCATGGGAATTCACAAGGACATATTATCAAGCCCATTATCACCGCTTTATCGGCAGTTTTCTGCCGATAAAAGCGGCTATAATGTATCGCCCTTGCTTGATAATATGGCCCCTGATTTTGGCATTTCAATTGTGGTGCCCATTTCCAGAGGCATGGGCATGGGAATGCCAAAAACAACCCGCCAGACACGAGAAACACTAGTAATCTGAAGGGCGCCAAGACCATGGGTTTGGAGGTGTGGCAGCGGGGTGGACCGGGTTCTGTACCGCTAAACTCGTAATCTGGCCCTAAGTGGTTAAAAAGAATATTCAACTAAACAAGTGTGTTTCCTACCAAACAATGTAAAGGCTTGTGTCTACAATGCGCGTGCAACACCCTTTGGGGGTCAAAATAAATCTTAACAAAACCAAGAGAGTCTGGCTATTTTGTAGTGTTTTTTATTGATTAGAGAGCTTGTGTTTTGTTTTTGTATGGATTGTTGACTATGTGGTTGTGAGAATGTGTGCACAATTGAACGGAATGAGAGTTCATGGGTGAGTGAATGGACGAGTGACTGGAAAAGTAAAGGTCGTGTGGATGGATGAGTGAATGGATGGCACATTTAACTCTCAGAGTCAGTCAGTCAGAATACTTTACTTCGATAAATCAATATCATAAAAAGACAATGGTACAGTACAAAACATATGTTGAATACATTATTTACACATAATAAAGAAAGAATATAAAACCAATTAAAAATTTACCGGCAATTTCATGAGATTTTTATAAAATCACAATAAATAGAATAAAAATATCAGCCAATTTAATTATGCTAACTTATCATTTTTTACAGTGCAAACATCGTTCTAAATTATATCCAAGTTCATTTAAGTACAGTTAATCATTTTCCTATTCCTAATCCTGACAGCACCCACTAAAAAGGTAGCTACATAAATGATGATCCGGGGGGTCTTTAATAATTGTAGGTACAAAAGAGCAGGTTTAACTTGCAGGAACCCAGCCTCCTTGAGTATTGGAACCAGGAATTTAATCCTTAGTTCCGTAAAGTGACCACAAATCATCAGAAAATGCATTGTGTTCTGAGTGGAAAAATTGTCACACGAACACGGCATTGCATTTTCAGGAGTACTCCAATTAGGAAAGTGACCTAAATTCAGATGGATCAAGTTAAAACGAAAACGAGTTAAAAGAAACCTATGATAGGGACGGTTCACTATATTAAGATAAATTTCAGGTCCTGGTAAGCTGGCTACAATGAGATTAACCCTTACAGTGGGTTTTCTAAGCTCTAGTTCCTCTCTCTCCAGAGTCAACATCTGTACCATGGCTCCCTTAATTTGTGTAATGTCCTTAGATGTTATTATCTCTGGTGACGAGAAAAGCTCCGGTCTCCCTAATTTAAGAAAACAGGTTTGATGTATGTCAGCCACTGAATCTTGCTGGAATTTTCTAGTAGGAGACAATCTTTCATGATAATATGGTTCAAGGAGATTTCCTGGTTCAACCAGGGGGTATATTACCAACAACTAGCGATAGTTTTTGTCTCTAACTTGTTTAGAGACAAAAATTATCGCCGCAAACCGGCGATTTTTATCGCAGATAAACCTTGCTATTAGCAAGGTTTATCGCAAATGCGATAAAAAACGGCCGCAATGCATGAATATCGCTGAAAAGTCAGCGATATTCATGCATTATCGAGCAAATGCTCTTAGCCATGTTATCCACCTCCCATTGGATAACATGGCTAAGAACTGCTCAGGGCAGGTGTTAGCTTTTGGAGATATTCGCGCTTAGCGCGAATATCTCCAAAAGTTGGTAATAGGAGATAGCGATGTTAGCGACTGTTTCCAGTCGCTAACATCTTGGCACGCCCACTTTGCATGTCATTAGTGATAAATATCACTGACATGCAAAGTGGGGCCCATGATGGTCGCTATCTCCTATTAGCTGTCGCTAACTGGTGTTAGCGACAGCTGGGTAATAGGGAGATAATTTTATCTCCGCTTTCTTGGCTTTTAAAGCCAAAAAAGCGGAGATAAAACCCCTTGATAATATACCCCACGTCTTAATCCAGCATATTAAAGGAGCCATTCTTATCATGTCAGAAATAAAGCCCGCCCCCAATTCAGAATGGATAGTATATGAGGGAGTGGACTGAGGCACCTATAGGATGGATCTCATAAATTTATTTTCAGTCAACTGTAGGCAATCTGGGGCACTGTAGCCCCATATTAAGCTACCATATGTGGCTACTGCAAGGCATTTCGCTTGGTAGATCTTCATTAATGCTATTATAGGCCTAGCCCCCAGTTTTTTGGTAAAGCCCAGGAGTGCGGAAGTAGTTCTTGCGAAGGAGATATTTCTATGTTTAAGTTGCGGGCCCCAATTCCCTCTCTCATCGAAGGTAATCCCCAGATAAGGGAATGTGGGCACTCTGCAAAGTTCTTCTTCGCAAAAAAAAAAGTTTTAAGTTGCTTCTTCCTAGCGCACCTCCCCATAATCATAATTTGTGACTTTTTTGCATTTATTTTGAGATCCAGGGATCCCATAAAATTCCCAAAGACATCTAGCAGCCGTTGTAGACCAACCCCCGTCCGTGAGAGAAGGACAGCGTCATCCGCGTAGAGGAGAACTGGAATACCAAGTTCCCCTATACGCTGTATGTCAAGAGTTGCCTCCTTTAGTGCAGGTTCTAGGGCATTAATGTATACCGTAAAAAGAAGGGGGGCCAGGATGCACCCTTGCCTGACCCCCTATCTGAGTTAAAATGGCTAGAGCAGCGCCCCTCAGCAGTGACCGGGACGGAAGCCAATAGGCCAGAATGTAGGTCCGCCAAGAGGTTGACTAAGGCCCGATCGAGTCCCATGTTGAGTAAAATTTGCCATAGCTTTGTCCGATTTACTAAGTCAATTGCCGATAAGAGGTCCATGAACCCCAGGTACATTGACCCCTCTTTAGCCTTGGTATATTTGTCCAGTAGCAGTTGCAGATTAAGGCATTGGTCTAAAGTGCTCCTTTAAACCCATATTGCACATTCGACAGAACACCTCTATCGTCGAGTCAATCCATTAATTTGTGCAAAATGACCCGTCCCAAGATTTTTACCGAGGAATCTATTAGGGAGATAGGTCTATAACAAAAGGGGTCCTGCCTTTCTCCCTTCTTTAAGACTGGTATAATAATAGATTTTTTCCAGGACACCGGTATGTTATTTTGATTCAGAGCGTTAAAAACACTACACAAGATCTTAGACCAGAATTTCGGCGCGCATTTAAAAACATCTGCAGGAACCCCGTCAGGACCTGGAGCCTTATTTTTTAGGTTCTGTTCAATCGCTCTATCTACCTCTATTTCCCCAAAAATCACATGGGAGCCCTCAGATCTAAAAAGGGGATTAATCATGTGGTTCTCGGAATCTGGGGTAGAATATATTTTCCCAAAATCTGTTCTCCATCCCTCGTCTGGGATGTTGGACTCAAGGGGAGAATTATCCTCACCCGAAAAAAGCGGTTGATTTACGATTTTCCAGAACTGCCCACTATTTTTTAAGGTCTCAGGGGCAAGTAATTGTGACCAGGCCTCTTCTTTCAGCTCATTTTTCCTGTCTTGGATAGCTTTCTTATTGGCAGATCTTAAGCTGGCTATTTGAACTCGATCTTTAGGGGAAGCCTTCAGAGCCTTAAGTAAGACTGCATGTGCCCTAGAACATCTTTTATTAAACCATCTTTTACCATAATGTCTTGTCTGTCTGGGGCCAACAAGTAGGCTTTGATTAATTTGCCTGCAAATGTTATCAAAAGCAGTGACCACATGTATGTTTTGAGCCTGCATCTCTAGACATATGGCCACATCATCTTCAACCTTGTCCAGTACTTCCTGCAAGAAAGTTTCAGGGACTATGTTTGACCATTTTAGCCTGTGTCCTTGATCTTTAACAACCACGTTTAAGCCACCCTTATGAGTCACAGTTTTAAGGGTTAATAAGTCCGTGGGCAGTATCTCTATTAACACCGGGTTATGGTCACTGAAGACCGAGACCTCAGTCTTATACATTAAAACTTTACACAATATAAAAGAAGACATAAAAATATAATTAATAATAGTACCATCGTCTGTTCCTTTGAATGTGGGGGTCCTAGAACCACCTTCCCCGCAGCCTGACTCATAAAGGTTCCATCTCGCCAAAAGGTTTTCAAGGGCCTCTCCCCGTTTCGAGTGTTCAAGATGGATGGCTGAAGAATATGGGGGGTCCTCCTCTTCTATGTTGGCACACGGTTGGTTACAGGGATGAATGTTAAAGTCCCCTAGGAGTATTATTTCAAAAGTATTCACATTAGTGCTATAGACTGACAAAAATTTCTCCAGTAAGTCCAGATTAGGACTGGTGCACTCATTGGCGCTTGAATTATAAAAATTAATGAATAAAATCTTAGGGGTATCAGAGGGGGATAGTTCAACGATTAGGCAATTTTGACATCTGAGTTACACTGAGTTAATCTACCCTTTAGGTCAAGTTTAAATAAACTAAGTAGGCCTCCCTTAGCTCTACCTGCCTGGACAACCTATAATGATATGGTTCCAGTCTATTTGGGGGTTGATTCTTAATTTGGGGAGGAGAAACAAAACCACGCCTAGGTAAGGATGAAAATGGCTTGGGCTGATTCGTATGTGTGTGTGGAGTGTTACTGAGATGATTATAAAAGAAACCAAGAGGGCGTGCACATACAGTATTATCAGCAATTGGTAAGGAAGCCGCTCTAAGCAGGACTGTAGCGACATGCTGCGGATACTTAAAATTAACAATAATACAATCCCCCTACTATTTTTCCTAGAGTTTCCAATCCAGCTAACTCTTCGGGTAGATATTATGTCATTAGAAAAAGAAAATGGGAACCCACAATTTCTATTCAACCACGATATTGATTCGTTTTTCAAAGAGTCGTGGGTTTCTAGCCGAGACTCAGTAAAATGAGAGTCCACCTCAGGTACATTAGTTAATACCACTATGTATGGAGCGCAATCTGAGGGGAGATTAACTGTGGGTCTTCTCTTTGTTTCACTTCTCCCCTCGTTGTTCCCTCCTACTATGGTGGGTTGACTTCTGAGAGTCATTGGGGGTGGTTGAGTAGCTGGTACAGGGGGTGGTTGAGTAACTGTTAACAGTTTGTGTGATCCTGTTCCCCCCATTGCAGGGAGCAGCTGCGTCCTTATTTGTGTTATTGTCAGCCTTTGTGCTCTTGTTTGTATTGGTCATGGCTAAGTGAGAATTCAAAAGTCCGCCCAATCTGGTTACTTCTTTTGTAACCTGATCTAATTTGGCCACAAGAGGTTTAATCATAAATTCCAATTTGGATTCAATAATACTGGCCAGCAATTCAAATTGATCCGAGTTCAGGTTAGTCATCTCGGTGTTATTTGAAATCTCATTTACTCCCCCTGTGCTTATAGGTGCCGTGCCAACTCTTTTAGTTTTCCTGTTCCCCCCGCTTAGCAGGTAACTGCCTGCAGGCCCTTACTACTCTTCATACCGGGGAGGTTGCCGGAGAAGATGTCGGGGAAGGTTGTAGTGAAGTATCCAGGGGGTTCTCAAGCACTACCTGGCTCTGCACTAGAGAAGCAGTTATTTCATTATCAATAATTATTTGAGAGCCTTGGGTGCAGCTGCGATCTAACACAAGAGCATCTGAGGGGACATACAAGCTTGTAGGTGAGGCCGGAGGGCTTACCCGGTTTAATGAAAGGCACCATTCTTTAATAATTTTGCTCACTACTTTGACCAAGTAGTTATCCATTGTGCTCGTCACTGGGAGGGTTTTAGCCGATCTATGTTTAGACATTATTATGTTTTAAGATGACAATTGCGAAACAATATGTTAAAAAGCACCGTGGCTATTGCAAATATCAAGCTCTGATAGCAACAGCGACAACTAAGGATACACATGAGTTAATACAGAATACGGAACATAAAAAGTCTCACAGTTTTGGGGTGTATGTAGGCAAGAAAAACCAAGGTCCGTGGCCCAGCCCAGCCTCGTCCAGCCCCGGACGGCCACAGACGGCCCGCCCTTTCCCCGGGCTTAGCCCGGCGCTGCCCGCGCGCTCCCGCGACGCGGGGAGTCACGCCGGTCTTTATGCGCCTCCTGGCGCGGTAGACTGATGTGCGGCTTCCGGCCGCAAAGGGTGCTGTGAGTTGGAGTCTCCTGTAGCACCTGGACCCGCTCTCCACACGGCGGCCGCACTCGGGATGGCAGAGTGTGCGGCGGCGGGAGGCAGGCTAGCGCGACGACTCCGGCGTCTCTGCCAACAAACAAGTAGCCGCAGGTAAGGGCACAGCAGATCCCAGTGTCTCCTTTGAATAGTCCCCCGCTCTGCAAGAAGACATGCTGGTCTTTATGCGGCTCCTGGCGCGGTAGACTGATGCGCGGCTTCCGGCCGCAAAGGGTGCTGGGAGTTGGAGCCCCCTGTAGCACCTGGACCCGCTCTCCACACGGCGGCCGCACTCGGGATGGCAGAGTGTGCGGCAGCGGGAGGCAGGCTAGCGCGACGACTCCGGCGTCTCTGCCAACAAACAAGTAGCCGCAGGTAAGGGCACAGCAGATCCCAGTGTCTCCTTTGAATAGTCATTTGTGACTTGTTCCTTCAGCCTTAGCAGAACGTGCCGTATGCGATGAGTGACGTGCCATGAATACATAAATCACCTGACAATGCACCTCCATATTTAAATTGCATCAGACCGGGATGTCCAGGGTTGCATTGCTCCTTCTGCAGCCTCTTTCTGCAGTGTTCTGATCCCCCTTTTGGCTCGTGCAAGCATACCTCCTGATTTCTTTCTCTTTGCTCCCGCCCTCCGCAGTCTCTTTCTGTTGTTTTTGTATCCCCTGCATTCTTTCCATTCCGTAGCAACTGAATGCTCCTCTCTATGTTACGTCCAGTCATCTCTACAAAAATATGTCTCCAGGTAAGGCGAGTCAATTCCATAAAATATAACCTCCAGATCACAACACATACTTCTTCAAAGCATTTTCATATCCCTTGCAGCTTTTTTTACCACCTCCTCTGCACACACTCCTTGCCGACTCTACACACACCCAAACACACTGTAGTTTTCCTACACACACTTGCACTCCATATACCTCCTGCCATCTTTGCCACTCTATTTTCTTATAAACACACTGCAGGTTGTGTCCAGATACACTCCACAGGTACCTGCATCTCCCCCACATCACAGTCAGGGAGGCACTCCACCTCTGCTGTAAAGGCCTCAAGCTTTCCAACCTGCTCAGGGAGCATTGTTATTTCACACACACACACAGACACACACTCCTCCTCGTGGTATTAACAAGCAATGCTAGGTGGCACGCACATATACTCTGTATGTAACACATGCCAAAATAAATAATGCTCTGTCTTCATATAGAGGAATGCACACTGACGGATACTCCCTCGCTGTAAGTCTACAATAGGAAAGGGGAGAGATGAACAGGTGTCTGGGGTACAGTAACAGAGGAAAGATGAGGAGGGAGGAAGTGGGGATGGGGAAAATGCAGGAGATGGGGATGGTAAAACAGGGAGAACTAGAAAGAGAAAGGCGAGAGAAGAAAAAATACATAACCAGAGAACCATCGGTGAGATTTTAATTTTGTTTTACGTTTACTGTGGCCAAAAATGCTATTTGGCAATTTTACAAAAACAACATTTGGCAAATTCACAGAAAGAGCCCACGCTCAGACGTTGAAAACAATTTGAAATTCTAACAATCAGCTGGTCTTAATGGGGTATATTACCAACAACTAGCGATAATTTTTGTCTCTAACTTGTTTAGAGACAAAAATTATCGCCGCACATCGGCGATTTTTATCGCAGATAAACCTTGCTATTAGCAAGGTTTATCGCAAATGCGATAAAAAACGGCCGCAATGCATGAATATCGCTGAAAAGTCAGCGATATTCATGCATTATCGAGCAAATGCTCTTAGCCATGTTATCCACCTCCCATTGGATAACATGGTGAAGAACTGCTCAGGGCAGGTGTTAGCTTTTGGAGATATTCGCGCTTAGCGCGAATATCTCCAAAAGTTGGTAATAGGAGATAGCGATGTTAGCGACTGTTTCCAGTCGCTAACATCTTGGCACGCCCACTTTGCATGTCATTAGTGATAAATATCACTGACATGCAAAGCGGGGCCCAAGATGGTCGCTATCTCCTATTAGCTGTCACTAACTGGTGTTAGCGACAGCTTGGTAATAGGGAGATAATTTTATCTCCGCTTTCTTGGCTTTTAAAGCCAAAAAAGCGGAGATAAACCCCTTGATAATATACCCCAATGTCTTCTAGACGTGCTTTTGTATCTAATGTGCAGCCCAGTGTGCAATTGTGTCTTGAACACAGCTACACCCTAGTGTTTGAAAATCGCCTCGATTAACCTCCCCTTCAGAGACTTAGCATAAAGCACTGTTTCTACAAACCTGCTACCTCTTGGAGATGCTGACAGTAGTGGTCGGTGGTGGGAGCTACGGCCGGGCGATGACGTGGGGAGGGGCAGGGTGGGGGTAGTAAACTGTGGATTACGGCAGATTAAAGGGAAGTAAACATATAAATAAATAAAACGAATTTCGTTGCGCGCACTGCATCGCACTATTCGACATTAAGGACCTTCCTATATTGTTGTAGACCAAGATTGTTACTTTGTTATGGGATTTACTTTCTAGGACATATGGAGGCATTACACACATTCAGCCACATGTTACTAAACACATCCCCTAACTGAAAACCAGATCTATTGCCTCTGTCAATGCCTGTTTACCATAAGCTCTGACAAAATTTACAGCCGTCTCTAGCTAGACCTTAAAATAGACAAGTCTCAAAACAGATTAATTGAAGTTATATGACTTTGATAGAGAGGGCAAGCCTGAGATAGGTTTCAAAAAGTCACTTTCCATCTGAGACTGATATAATACATGTGCATCCATATATTACTAGTCGATGATGGACAGTATGTTGCACGTAGGGCCATAGCACATGCAATGAGCACTGGGAGTGTCAAGAGCACACTTTTTTTGCTGACAGGTGTCTAGAGTACTTGAAGATCTGGAGGGGCGCTGGTTTTAGACTGTGGTAAATTGTTGCTTCTGAAAGGAATTCGAGGCAAGTGCAGATTTTGGCTGGAAATATTGCAGCATTTGTTGACATAGCCAAACAACTGAACCTAATGCAAGGATATACATAAAGCAACATTGCAACACAAAATATTACAGGACACATCTCAACAAGACAGGAAAAACAGACGACAACACTACAACTGCTGTATAACAAAACCACGTGGCAGATTTACAAGCCCCTTGCGCTGCCAGTACGTCACTTTTGTGACGCACTGGCAGCACATTTCTTTGCCCCATATTTGCAAGGACAGGAAAAGCCACCCTGTGTGGCTTTTCCTGTCCTTGTAAATATGGCCCCTTTACATGCAGCATTTTGAGTGAAAGGGGCGTTCCAAGGGTGTTGCTGTGGGTGTTCCCACACAACACCTATTGAACCAGACACATTTCCAGATTTACGAGAAATCGTAACCTGGAAATGCATCAGTTTGCTACGCCACCCTAGGTGTGGTGTAGCCAGGCAAAACTTTCTCTTTGGTTTTTCCTCTTTCAATGCGTGCTGCATTTTATAGCATGAATTGAAAGATGAAAAACTATCTCCACATAGTGCAGGCATCCTTGCACATGGTGCAAGGGTGCCAGCGCTGGCGCAGGGCAGCTGTTTGTGCGCCAGCGCAGGGGAGAGCACAGGAATGCGACATATCATTGGAAATATGTTGCATTCCTGTGCTCTGAAAGTGCTGCAGCGTGGCGCAACCAAAGGGCTTGCTGTGCCGCACTGCGGCACTTTTTTTAGATCTACCCTGTCACCAGACATGTTTGTGGATTTGTTAAATAGAGAACAGTGCAACTGTCCACCTCAACAAACTGGCACAAAACAAAAATGCGTTCTTGTCACACATTACCACTTCCAGAATCTTGGGGCATATTATCAACAACTAGTGATATTTATTGCTAAAGAAGCTAAGCGGTATTTTTTTTATCACCAAGCATCGCCGGATTTTATCGCAGAGATAACGTGCTATTAGCAACGTTTATTCCCAATGCGATAAAATAACCGGCGATAGCGGCAAAATGCGTGAATATCTCTGAAAAACCAGCGATATTCACGCATCATCGCCAATAGGGTCTTAGCCAGAATATCCACCTCCCATTGGATATAATGGCTAAGAACTGGTCTGAGCAGGCGTTAGTGTTTAGCGATATTTATTATTGCTACGCCTGCCTTGCTAATAGGCGATTGCGACGTTAGCAACTGCTTTCAGTCGCTAACTGGTTGGGTATGCCCACTTTGTATGTCATTAGAGATAAATATCGACTGACATGCAAAGCGGGCCCCAAACCGTTCGCTATCACCTAAAAGCTGTCGACACCTTGCTAATAGGGCGATGAAATTATCGCCGCTTTGCGGCCGAAAACTGTCGCAAAAGCGGCGATAATTTCATTTTGCCTGCCTTGATAATATGCCCCCTTCTTTTCATACTGGGTAGTAAAAGGTATTTCGAGCAAGCATTGCCATAACTTATCACCAAGAACAAAAATTGTTGCGGCTCAAAAATGGTTTTTGATCCGGGTCCTAGACTAATGTAGAGAACAGAAGAGATCAAAGTTATGGATGGGTATGAACAGACTCCAGTGAAAATATGAGAATTGCTTTTTTTATCACACAAAACATTTCTATAATTTAAAAAATTCATTTTTTTTTAATTAAGCTTCTTGAAAACTTGGGGGCATATTATCAAGCAGGGCGTTAAAAATTATCGCTGTTTTAGCTGCAGAAAACTGCCGCTAAAGTGGCGATAATGGGCTTGATAATGAGGCATTGTGAATTCCAATAGAAACCCATGTTCTGGTGTGAACATGAGCTTCTATTGGAATTCTCCAGGGCATATTATCAAGTCCATTATCGCCGCTTTAGCGGCAGTTTTCTGCCGCTAAAACGCCGTTAATTTTAACACCCTGCTTGATAATATGCCCCAGAGTTGTTTCTCAATGGCCCGAAAGAAAGTGGCACCCCTCATTGTCCACTGAACTACATACACCATGAACAGGGCCGGCTTTAGGGCAGTGCGACTGATGCAGCCGCACCGGGTGCTGGCCTGGGGAGGGGGGCGCTGACCTCAGGAGGGGCGCTGTATTTAGTAATAAGGTATGATTGGAGAGATGATGTGCACTTTTTCCTGGTGGTAGTAGGAGAATCCGAGGAGGCGGTCATAGGCTGTGGGGGAGCTAAAAAGAATTGTCGCACTGTGCGCCACAAACGCTAAAGCCGTTCCTGACCATGAAAGTCAAATTTAGTGCTGAATCTGAACAGTTTTTGTTAGCTCTGTTAATGAGCACCCATTGAGCACACTCTTAAGTTAACTCTTACTCTGAAATTATGAACAGCTGCATTTAAACTGTACGCTGGTCGGTGATAGTCGACGAAACATGAGAATATGTGGTTTGTTTCACCATGGTCTCTCGACTGCTCTCCTTTGAACATTGATGTACAGATACAGTGAGTTAATGGGCCAACACCGCTATCTTGAGGTTAATGAAAAAGATGCACCCTTCTTTGAGCCTACAGCGCTGTTTTTCCAGAGCTCACGATTTACTATGGTTCGGTTGTATTATTATATTCTGCTGAGCCCTTAATCAGCAAAAAAGTGATTACGTGAAGTATCCCTACAATACCGTTTTGTAAAGTGTAGTAATTATCATTTATTGCGATGGCTTTTAAGAGTGTACCAATAAGCAGCTTAAAGGCTATTGCCAGTGCTTGAGATGGAAACATAGAAGTGCAGGTACTCTCCGTCACTTCTCAGAAACAAGCTGGTACTCTGCTACAGAGTACCTGCTTGTTTCTGAGAAGTGCCGGTACTCTTCAATTAAAAGGATAGCATTTCTCTTGAAATTTCTCTCCCTCAAAAAATAAAAAAGTGCTGGTACTCAGTACCGGACCGTACCTCCCATTTAAAGCACTGGCTATTGCCACAAACGAAAGGAAAGATTTATCCTCTTCTGCAGAGCTGAGGTTGGAAAAAAGGAAAGAATTGTGTCTGGCACATGATGAAAGTTTGGTATCACAGACTCTGGGGCCATATTTATCATACTCTCACGCAACGCAGCAAGCCATCGTGCTGCAAGGAGTGAAATAAAAGGGAAGGAAAGTAACATGCCCTGTTTTACACCAATACAGAGCACTCCTGTCCTTTCCTTGTGCTGGTGCCCTTTTGAAAGCCTAACACCAATGCAGGCACCTTTCTATGTACGCTGCACACATAGAAACAAGAAAAAGCGTAGAGAAATAGAGATATTTTTCTCGTTATGCCTGGGGAGGCGTAGCATTTTGACGCATTCCCAGGTTTAACATTAATGGTAAATCTGGAATTGTGCCAAAATCCATGGGTGTTGCTTGGGAACACCCACGCTCCACCATGGAACGCCTCCCTGGGACAGAGTAATGCAAGGCAGTGACTTGCACTGCCGTGCGTTACTCCAGATTTATCATTCCATGCATGGCCATGCAAGTTGGCCTTGCGTTGCTTCATAAATCTGACTTTAGTGTTGCATGGATCTTGCGCCCCTTGCATGGCTCAAGAGTGACGCAACACTGTGATAAATACACCTCCTAGTGTCAGAAAATACCTTTACACAAGAGGAGTGGACATCAAGAAACCAGGACAAGTGAAACAAGTGCTGGGGAAGATGGGAATGCAAATTGCAGGCAAACATTAAAGTATGTCTTGCAAGAACCAAAAATGCACTAAAAAGCATTCAGTAAGTGACGTAGTTACAGTTTAATAATATTCCAATTCAATCTTTATTTCGATCTGTTCGATCATCAAAGATATACAAATAATCATAGTCATTATGCTTTATGCAAATCAGTAATACATTAGTTATAAAATTAGACTGCAAACATGTGAGTCAGTTCATCATCAAAGGAACTTAAAATCATTGGTAGGCTAAAATTATTATTCAAAATCCACTGCCGCCTTCAAAAGGCGGGTACGAATGAACCACATTGCTTTGAGATATTTTGCCACTGCAAACACAATTGGAGGTGACACATCAGTCTTTAAAATTCTGTACGCAGGGAAGAACTGTCTAAAGCCCACATTTTTAAGAAGGGGGACAAGCAGGTATTTTCTTGCTCTTTGATAGGCTTTTCAGAATAAAACCACATGTAAGTCGTTTTCTTGGGAATGCGCACATGCCGGACAGTGCTCAGTGGTTGGAGGCGAGAACCAAGAGCTAGTAAAAGACCTGAGGGGTAATGTGCCATATCTCCACTGGAGAAATAACTTCCTGGTTAGCGCAGGGGTCATGCCATCCAGAATACATTCCAGGAAATAGGAGTCTTTGCTTTGAATGAATAGGTTTGTCAGGGATCCCTCTCACGTGTTGTCCAAAGCAGTAGTAAGCTTTAGGTCATAATAAGCTTTTGACAGTGCTTTGCGTGGTACCCTGCTACTTGTATTTGCTGGATCAGTCCAAAGTTCTGGGAGGCCCAGACTCTCGCATGACCTTTTTATGTAGGTTAGCCATGGGATGTGGGTGGCATTTGATAGAGATAAGAACCCCTGAAGCTCGGTCCTGTAGTTGGTGAGTACTTGGCTGCTCCATAATCTTCGCCAAAAAGTTAAAGGTTTGAGACCCAGTTCTTCAGCAATTGGTCTAACTCCCAAGTCTAAGCTCAGAGGGAGTAACGGCGTACTTGGTGGAAGAGCTACCAACTGCCTGATGAATTTGTTTTCCGTGATCATCAGGTTTTGGGCATAAGTGTGACCCCACAGTTCAGCCCCATAAGTAACTGCCCCCCGTGCCTGCGATTTATAAATTTGGATGACAGGGCCAAGTGGGCGATATGTTGATTTGTTCACCATCCTACAGATGCCACCCACTATCTGCACCAGTTTCATATTTGCCTTACTCAGGTGTGTCCCCCATGTCATATTCTCATTTAGGGTCACTCCTAAATACTCGAATGTGGAGACCCTCTCTAATCGCACTGAACCCAGCAAGGGATTAGGGCGTGAAGAAGGGATGGGGTTTAGGATCATATATTTTGTTTTAGAGGCATTGATCTCTAGGCCCCTCTCCGTGCAAAATATCGGAAAGTCATCAAGTATCCGCTGAATTCCCATGGGGGATTTAGACAGCAGCAGGGCGTCGTCCGCGAACATAATAGCGGGCACCCTGCTGCCATTCAATTTGGGAGCATCGATGTCGTCAATTCTGTTCAGGTGGGCGATTACCCCATTGACAAAGAGGCAGAACAGGGTCGGTACGAGCACGCAGCCCTGTCTCACCCCTCTGTCAACGGGGAATCTTCCAGTTAAGTTGCCATTTCTGCCACACCTGACATGTGGAAAATTATTCCGATGCAGTTTCATCAGGATAGCAAGAATATCTACCGGGACCCCCAGATCAGCGAGGACGCTCCATAATCTGGATCTTGGCACCAAATCGAAGGCAGCTCGCAAGTCCACGAAAACCGTATACAAGCTACCCCCCTCGATTAGTGCGGTCTGCCAGTAGATAAGATTTAGGCGGAATATCTGATCGGTTGTAGACACCCCCCTTCTAAATCCCGCCTGGTATGGGCTCAAAGTGTCAGTTTCCTCAAGCCAGTTCTGAAGGCGATCTAATATAAACCTACCAAAAAGCTTCTGGGACGCATCTATTAGGCTGATGGGCCTGTAATTGGCTGGGAGCAGAGGCAAACCTTTCTTAAATATAGGAACAACCTCTGCGCCCAGCCAAGTACTGGGGACCTCCATGCCCATCAGGACAGCATTAAATATTGTCAGCAGATAGGGAGCCCATACATCAGGCTCTTGTTTGAACAGGTCTCCTGGGAGGCCATCCAACCCAGGAGCCTTGCCTGATGACAGACCCACAATGGCAACTCGCATCTCCTTTTCCGTAAAAAGGTCCCCCTTAGAGTGGCTAGATGTAATTGGGGATGGATTGCAAGAAGCCCCTGCTTCCACTGTATAGAGGGACTGGAAGTGCTCCTGCCAAACCCCTGGCGCAATGTTCGGTTCAATTGCCGATGCTAAATGCTCAGACCCCGTATTAACAATTCGCCAAAACTTACGGTAGTCCCTGGTAGCTAGAGAACTGGAGAGTTCCTCCCATTTGTCCTGGTCCCATTCAATCTTGGCCTGGGTGACCATTTTCTTGTAATCCCATCTTCTGGCCTGTATCTCCAGTCTGCTTTTGCCCTCCTTAATGCATAACAGGAGATCTTCCTTCGCCTTACGGCATGCAGCGTTATACCATGTGTTGCGTATGACCCACCACCTCTGCTTTGGCCCTCGGTAAATAGATCTGCCGCCAGGGTCCTAATAAGAACCTCATGTGCCAAATACAGTGATTTGTGAGTTTCATGATTACTAGGTTCCTCACTTAGGATACCCACTTTTTCCAGTATTGGAATGAGTCCAGCGTAAAGCCTGGGAAGCTTCTCTCTACTAGTGACACATTTTTCCCACCTAATTCTCCTTCTGTTGTTTTCAAGGAGGAGCCCTGGATTCGCCACCACTGTGGCACAGTCCCTGCCCTCCTTGCCAGGGAGCGCATAGTCCAGTTCAAGGGCGTTGTGGTCGCTATCGATTCTCTCTATCACCCTAAAGTCGATGATATGCGACCACATGGAAAGTTGTACTAGGACATAGTCCAGTCGTGACTCCCTGCCCGCTCTATTAAAGGTATATTTACTGGGTATATCAGATTTAATGCGCCCATTGCAAGCTCTAACACCATGTTTGAGAGTTAGGGCAGTAATCTGTAGGGCAAGTGGTGTCCAAGCTCTGGGTGAAGGGGCCACCGTAGAGGGAACTGACCACCTTGCGTCCTCTTCCAGGGAGGGCCCATCCCGGAGGCCTGCAAGGGGCTCAAAATGTGAGTTCAGGTCCCCACCCACCACAAATGGGATCCCCTTGGGAATTTCACTGTGAAAAGCTGATAATTCCTCAATAGTAGGTGATTCTCGCGATGTATTTACCGGCCTTGAGTATACATTTATCACGGCAAGTCTACGAGAATGTGTCCATTCCAGCAACACCACTAATATAACCTCAGAGGCCAGAGGGAGACGTACGGCCTGACAGCCCAGGTGGGTCGCCACTCAGGTTGAGAGGCCTCCAGAAGGACGGCCCCTGCCCCCCCCCATTTCGCGGGAATGGAAAATGCAAGGAAGCCCTGGCGAGAGTACTCGTCCCTCGCCCAGGTTTCCTGAAACAGACATACATCCCCGGAATCAACAAAGGCGGTCCATTCCTGTTGATCCAGCTTATTGCCCAGGCCAGCCTTTTCCATGAAATTATCTTCAGAGATGGTGGCCTTAAATTTGAGGCCGCTGTTAGGGAGGAAACGGTGTCAATTACACTACCCAGGGGCCTAGTCTCTGGAGTCAGATCTCCCAGTGCTTCCCCTAATTCCGTGATTGTTACAGGCGGGTCCACAGTGGTTTGATTTTCCTCCTTACTGTGTGGTGGAACATCAGGCAGCCCTGTCTCTACCATTAGATCCGCTGTAAATCCAGGGGATATAATGTCTGCTTCCACACCCTCCCTGAGGTAGCAGTGATGCTCACTGGCGTTACCGCTGGACTGTCAATCTACCATGTCTAGGTGGCTGTACCTATTAGACAAGGGAAAATATATAGGATGATGGACTCTGGGGCGACGATAATCACCTTGCTCTTTGCCCCTCCAGGCACCTCCCCTCCCATGGGAAATTTCCCAACCCTCCTCCTCATTGTTTGGTGTAAAGTACACTTGTTGTTGGTAACTAGGATGGTAAAAATCTCCTCTCTCTCTGGCATCCCGTCCACGCGCCCTCCCCGGGAGGCTTCCCCATCCCTCCTCCTCATATGCATGTGTCAACCGGGGATAAAAGAAAGAGAGGGGTAGGGACTGAATAGTGGTCCCCTGGTCATCATAGAACCATCCACAGATGTGGGAGATGGTCATGGGATCTCTGAAACTGGTCAGGACACAGTCTCCTTTGATGGTTTGTCTTGAGCTACCCACCCATGGGACCCTTCTTACCATAAGGACCTCACTTGTTACGCCTTGCGGGAGAGGTCTGTATGTTGATAACCAATTTACCACCTTGTTCTTAAGAGAGGCGGTAGATTCTATAAGAGTGGTTTTTAACTCGGGAACCCCGCTAGAATTACTGTATACGGACTTGCCTCCGGCGGTAAATTCACTACTCTTGACTTGTTGGCTTTACCTAATGTCTCCTCTATTGGTACTACTACTACTTTGTGAGGCTGGCTGAGGACAGAAATATTATCCTTAGGCTGTTTGGGCATGGTTTGGGAAGGGGGTTCTTGTGCATGGTGAACTGGAGGCTGATTAGGGATAGCAACATTAGTCTTGGGCTGCGTAGTCGAGCTTTGGGAGGTGGGAGGTTTGACCTGATGGGCTAGGGATACTGCACTATTGCCCACCATGGTGTTAGCTGGGACTCCCCTCTTATTCTTTGTCTCTGCCCCCCCTCTACCACCCTTGCTATCTAATTTGCTATCTACTTTAAAGCTATCAGCTAGTTGGACCGTTGATTTCTCTATGTTCACTAGCCTGGCTTCCATCTTAATTAGCCGTGCCTCTAGGGGACTTAATAAGGATCTCAAAAGAGATCCTATATCAGCAAGAGTAATGTCTTCACCAGAGGTCTCAAGGGGAGTAATATTAATATGTTCCATTGTCTCTACATTGTGACTGTCCTGCTCCCAGCAGAAGAGGTCGCTCCACACGCTGCTCCCTGCCTCGCCTGGTATCGTAGCGCTTACCGCCAGACTGCTGAGTGCCTATCTCGCCTTGCACCCACAACTGCTTTAGCCTGCATAATTATTTATTAGAGTTCGTAGCTCTAGATTGCCCCGCCTGTTTATTATTATTTATTAAATTGCTGATGTAAATTAGATCGTTGCGCTTGATTGCCAAGGTGCGCTTGTACGATATTTGAACTTGTGCTGGGCTGCCTGCAGACTTATTTGTGCCTGATTGTGCCGGCGCCACTGCCATTTGCATCGCGCTATTTACAATTGTGCCCCAATCCTGTTGCGATATTGGCTTGCTGCCATTTTGTTTTTTGTTGTTGTGTTGTGCCTCCCTGCCCTGATCTCCACCCCGCTCCCGCCTCCCAGCTGATCCTCCCTCGCCCCTCCCCTTCCACTATCCACATATGACAGATGCCTACGCGCGCAGCGGTCGCGCCCTATGCGCGCCGAAGGTGAGCCAAAGGTAAGCCCGTCTACGCCCGTCCGTGCCTGGACCGCGCCCAGCGCCAGCCCCCCTGCTCCACGCAAATCCCATTCCACCCGCTTAGCATACGACGCCGCAACCCTCTCAGCACTTAACCCCGGCCCACTCCCTAACTGCTACCAAGACGCTCCAGGACACACCCATGGACCCTTCACCTGCCACTCCTGCAAGTTCGACTGCATCAGGACCCACACCAAATCCACAAACTCCAAACAGAGCTCCGACACTAACCACCTAAAGTGCTTACTGCTCAACACCCGCTCAGTCCACAGACACTCCATTGAACTCTGGAACCTACTCGACACTACATCGCCGGACGTCACCTTCCTTACAGAAACTTGGATGAACGCCTCATCAGCCCCCGACATAGCCATAGCCATCCCAGACACCTACAAGATCATCCGAAAGGACCGCATCAACCAAACAGGAGGAGGCATCGCCATCGTCCATAAGAACACCATCCGCATCACGACCAGCTCCGACGATAACCTCGCTACCACCGAACACCTTCACTTCCAGATTCACACCGACCCCAAAACCACACTCAGAGGCACCCTTATCTACAGACCCCCAGGACCCCGCTCATAATTCAGTGAAGACATCGCTGACTTCATCAGCCCACATGCCATCCCATCCGAGAACTACATTCTACTGGGAGACCTCAACTTCCACCTGGACAAGAAAAACGACAACAACACCACCACCCGTCTGGACAACATGGCCAATCTCGGACTCAAACAACTCATTGACACCCCCACCCACTCCGCCGGACACACGCTCGACCCTATCTTCACCTCCAGCAAGCACATCTCCGTCGATCACACCACAGCTCTCCACTGGACGGACCACAGCTGCGTTCACTTCCACTACAAAAAAGCCACGTCCCATAACGCCCCACAACCTATTCCCCGAAGAAACTGGAACAAAATCACCACCGACCAGCTCTTCTCGTCGCTTCAACAAAACACTCCTGCCAATTCATCGGACCCAAACCAAGCAGCCACCAACCTCACACAATGGATCACCCACAGCGCAGACGAACTAGCACCCTTGAAAAACCATCTAAACAAGCAAGGGAACAAAAAAGCCCCCTGGTTCAACGATGACCTTAAGAAATCCAAGAAGCTCTGTCGGACTCTCGAGAAAACCTGGAGAAAAAACCCTACCACTGACAACCTAGCCTCCTTCAAAAACGTCACCCGCAAACACCACCAACTCATCCGATCCACCAAGAAATCAGCATTTAAGGATCGACTTGACAACAATGCCCAAAACAGCAAGGAACTATTCAACATCGTCAAAGAATTCACTAACCCCTCCGCAGGCACTAACGACATCACCCCCTCCCAAGACCTCTGCGACTCTCTATCATCATTCTTCCACAACAAAATCGCAGAAATACACAATAGCTTTCAAAACCAGTCCGAAGACCGGCCCACTCCACCCACCTCCGAACCAAAACCCCCCTCTAACAACCTTTGCGCCTGGAACCCAATCACCACTGAAGACACCATCCGCCTGATGAATTCCATCCACTCAGGATCGCCAACCGACCCTTGTCCCCACCACATCTTCAACAAAGCAGACTCCATCATCGCACCCCATCTCCGAGACGTAATCAACTGCTCCCTCAACTCCGCCACCTTCCCAGAAAACTGGAAACATGCCGAACTCTGCGCCCTTCTGAAGAAACCCACGGCTGACCCCACCGAACTTAAGAACTACCGCCCCATCTTGCTCCTCCCATTCCCCGCCAAAGTCATCGAGAAAGCCGTCAACAGTCAGCTCGCCGCCTTCCTAGAATCCAGCAAATCCCTCGACTCCTCTCAATCAGGCTTCCGAGCCAAACACTGCACCGAAACCGCCCTCATCGCAGCAACAGATGACATCCGAGCACTACTGGACAACGGAGAAACAGTTGCTCTCATCTTTTCTGACCTCTCCGCAGCCTTCGACACAGTCTGTCATAGCACCCTCATACAACGCCTCAGCAACATCGGAGTACAAGGAAAGGCATTGGACTGGATAATATCGTTCCTCACCGGAAGAACCCAGAGAGTCCGCCTCCCCCCTTTCAAATCAGAGGCCACCAAAGTCATCTGCGGCGTACCACAAGGATCGTCACTCAGCCTCACCCTCTTCAACGTATACATGAGTCCCCTCGCATCCATCGCGCGCCAACACAACCTCAACATCATCTCCTACGCAGACGACACCCAGCTGATCCTCTCCCTCACAAAAGACCCAAACACCGCCAAAACCAACCTACACGAAGGAATGAAAGAAGTAGCCGAATGGATGAAGAACAGCCGTCTAAAACTAAACTCGGACAAAACAGAAGTCCTCATTTTAGGACCATCCCCCTCTGCCCGGGACAACTCATGGAGGCCACCGGCCCTCGGAACCGCACCCATACCTACGGACCACGCATGTAACCTGGGCTTCATCCTAGACTCCTCCCTCTCGATGACCAGACAAGTCAACGCCGTCTCATCATCTTGCTTCAACATCCTACGAATGCTCAAAAAAATCTTCCGTTGGATCCCCACCGAAACAAGAAAGACAGTCACCCACGCACTGGTCACAAGCCGATTGGATTACGGCAACACCCTTTACGCCGGAACCACAGCCAAACTACAGAAAAAACTCCAGCGCATCCAAAACGCCTCAGCCAGGCTCATTTTGGACATCCCTCGGCAAGCTCACATTTCCGACCACCTGAAAGACCTCCATTGGCTCCCTGTCAACAAGAGAATAACGTTCCGTCTCCTCACCCACGCACACCAAGCCCTCTACGACCTAGGACCCGAATGCCTCAACACGCGTCTATCCTTCTACACCCCCACCCGCCAACTACGATCGTCCAATCAAGCCCTCGCCGCAACCCCGCGCATTCACAGATCCACCATGGGGGGAATATCCTTCTCCTACTTAGCTGCTAAAACCTGGAATTCTCTCCCCACCCACCTCCGCCTCACCCAGAACCACCTCTCTTTCAGAAAGCAACTAAAAACCTGGATATTCGATAAGTAAATTCACCTCCCTCCCTCAAGCGCCTTGAGACCCTCTGGGTGAGTAGTGCGCTATACAAATTTCTGAACTTGAACTTGAACTCTACAGGCGGAATCTCAATGGGTGTAACCTCAACTCCGTCAATAGGCAAAATCCCCAATGTACTCAATCCATGACTATTAACCTCAAAAATAGGAGTAGACTTTGGGGTTTTTGCCTTCCTCCCCCCTTTTTTTTGTGCTCCTCTTTTCGTTTTCGGGATTGCTCCTTCCCTTACCCCCTGCAGTAAGTCTCTATCATTGGTGATAACCGCAACGGGAGCATGGTCAGGATTGGGGAGTGGGACAGGGTGGGATTGGGCAGGTGGCAGATTTAGTAAGCTCAGATCAACAAAATCGCTATGGTCCCTCGCGCTAGTGTGAGAGCTGGAATTGGGTGAGTCTAAATTCACTGAAGGCTTGCTGACACTAGTTACCCCATTGCTACACTCAGTGTGCTCAATAAGTTTGGGTCTGTTAACTGGACTCTTAGCCAGTGCAAGGGGGCCCATGGAGGATCTCCTCACCCAGTCTATTTCTTGAGAAATACGCCTCTCCAAGATCGTGATTTCATCGAACAATAATGACCCGGCTTTAACGAAATAATTATCCAATGTACCTTTGGCAGCTCCGGTTGCTGCCTGCGTGCTTTTGCTCCTTGTTTCCCTCGTAGTCATCGTCAGACGGAGTTGGTATCAATATTTGCCAAGGAAGCCTCTGCAGGAGGAGCGGAACAAGAGGGGTGGCCCGGTCCTGGTCACGACCATTCTCGAACGGCCTTAAACGGCCCGCCCTTTGCCCGGGCTTCGCCCCGTGCTCCGTCCCGCGATGCAGGAGGCGTGGAGTACATTTATGCTCTCAAGAAATGGGCGTTGCCCAGGGGGGCGGGAAGAGGACCAGGTGCGGGCTGTCGAGGTGTTGCTTGGCCCCCTGGTCCTCGCAGTCCCGCGTCTCACCCGGTAGTTTTGCGACACTGAAGTCAGGAAATCCAAGGACAGGATCCAAAGTGTGGAAAGGGCAGACGGCAAACAGTCTTCAAACCAAGCCTCAAGCGGCACCCGCAAGACCGGGTCCTCGAGGCGCTTTCAATGCCGGGGGGGCGGGGCAGGAAGAAGACCAGGTGCGGGCTGTCGAGGTGTTGCTTGGCCCCCTGGTCCTCGCAGTCCCGCGTCTCACCCGGTAGTTTCGCGGCACTGAAGTCAGGAAATCCAAGGACAGGATCCAAAGTGTGGAAAGGGCAGACGGCAAACAGTCTTCAAACCAAGCCTCAAGCTTAATAATATTAGTCAGAGATCAATGTAATAATAATAATAAAAACACATTAAAATTACCTGGATGGACTTCAGTCTATTGGATATTGTTGTTTCATTACAAGATCTAGAAACACTGAAATTACCAGTTATGGGTAACAAACAAACATGTTCTAAAAATTGTGTGTTCAGAGAAATATTGTGGCTGTTGGGACGGAAAAGTCCCTCATATTGTAACGGACGTGCACCCCGCCCTGTGGGCCCAAGATGCAAAGATGCCTGGATCCCTTGTGCTGATTTCCTGTCTTCTTCATGTTGTTATAGATGAACACAGATCATGCAGTTATGCCATATAGTAGGCCTGCTTCACGGTTTGCCGTCTTTTTGGACCTGGAGGGGCACTCAAACCGCTTCCCTCATAATGGTGAAAGGCTACTGCCTTTGCCAGAAGTTAAGTAAAACAAAAACTTTGGTGGCAGCATACGCGTAATGATGAGTAGGATTGAACAGACCTTTTAACCTCTGTCACTGCAGTAAGACCTACAATCTCCCTCATGTAAAGTTCCCCTGCTGTGAGCTTAACTTACCCTTAGCCTACATAAAGTTAGTATGTAGTACTGTACAGCACACATGTGATTGCATAAATGTACCATGGGTGCCTATGAATGGTACAATACATAGAAGACTCTACGGTTCCATTTTAGGAGACCCAGGGCTGACTGGAGGAGCATCAGTGCTTAATTTGAAACAGTGGTTTCTGGTGCTCGGCACCAGTACTTAATTGTCAACACTGGCACTTGTGACAGTCTGCCACAAGGTGGCACTGTCTGGCTAATTTAGAGATGACCACAGCCAATGTTGAACAACACAACTATTAACCATCACAATCCTACAAGTGTTACAATTCGGAATATTTCAGGGCCTCCAAAGCTATAAGAATGGTTCAAGTGGCAGGTAATAGTCATTTTTAGTGTATATTGAATTAATAATATACACCAAAAATGGCTATTACTTGCTTCCCAGCCAATTCGTATAGCTTTGAGTACCTGGGATAGTTCAAATTGTCACAGTGGTAGGAGTGTGATGGTCAGTAGTTGTGTTGTTACAATAATTGGCAGCATGGCAAATGCAATGTGTGGTGCAAGCGGCAGAGGCCTCCCGACGAGTGCCCTGGATCTTATTTGTTATAGATTAAGCAATGATAGCATGTGGAGGTAGTGGAATCTCACCAGACATGTTTGTGGATTGCTGCATTCCTGAGTGCTCAGTGACCTGTGACACACATGCTGGAGGAAGAAGAGACATGCTCTTCAGTACACTTCAAAGGGTGCAATTTTTCATTCTTGGACAGGTCACTGGAAAAAGGCCTAGGCACCTCCCAGGAAGGAGATGGGGCTGGTAAGAGTGTGATAGAATGTAGGGCTGGGGCCTTGGGGATCATTTTTCTGCACATATCACTGTGTCTGACATCTGGGTGTGAATCTCTAGTCTCTCCCACGGCCTGTGTTGTGGGGCTATCGGATTTGGAGTTCCTCCTATTGTGGCAGACTGCTTGCTGGAGGAAGGGCAGGAACATTAAGTGGGCACTTCAAAAGTAAGCAGACCCCAACACAAATTTAAAATGATCCAGTCCCTAAATCACATTTGGTGTGTGGAAATTTATTATAAGAAGGTGAGCTTGAGGGCCCCATAATTGTCAACTGTTAAGCAGCCAGTCAGGATGTTTGCTGAGGAGGAAAAGCTCTGCCTGTGACCAAGACTGGAGGTTCAGGCCTGTCAGTCTACCAGCTGGGCAAGGGGACATCACCCATGGAAATCCAAGATCACCTAACCTTGGAGACTGGAGCAACTGTGCCTGCCTACTTGCCAAGACCAGTGTTCCCTGTGATGAGGAGGAGAGCGATTGGCAGGAGTGGCATTCAGTGGAGAGACCCGAGCAACTGAATCCCCATAGCGAGGTGTGAGACGGATGCTGCACCAATCGGGTCATTCCCCATGTGCAGAGTTATGCCAGCAAACACGTATGTCAGAGGGTCTGCCATGAAGTTAGCCATGGCTGCACTGATCAGTACATCGCCCATGTACAAAGAAAAGTCACTGACCTCATATGGCATAGAAGGCTGCCATTTAGATTGCAGGACAACTGTGCCAAACAGGCCATATACCCTGTATGCCAGAGGGGGTCACCGTAAAGAACAAAGAATAGTGCCTGACTCCAGTGCCAGTGACAGGAGAGGACAGTGTGGTGACTAGTGCATTCCAGAGCCCCGACTGAGGATTGGAACCCAATTGATTGTTCCCCCCACCTGTGAGAAAAACCAGAAGAACTTACCATCTCACCAGAGGAAGTGCCATGGATGCCCAGCCACTGCCCATGCAGAGCTATTAGTACTGCTCACCATCAGCAGCCCTTTGCAACGTCCAAGAGTGAAATGCTCCTGGGGGCTCCAGTAGCACAACCCCTGCCTAAATGGGTGAAATATACCAATGGAACTTGTTCTGCTGCATAGTGTCCCAGGTACTTGAACACATTTGACTTGGGAAAAGTCAGAGTGGGACTCCTGAGACTTGGACTGCTACTGGGGCTTAACCTGAATGCTGGATGGGGAATAACCACTACTGCTAGTAAGAGGGAGTGGGACTCAGTAGCCTGCCAATTGAACACTAGAGCTCAGTGACTTGCCTATCTAACACTAGAGCTGTATTGTTTGTGTATGCTGTATCTTATTTGTGTGTATATAAATACTATTTTTTTCATAAAAGCAAGCATTTGACTGGACAATCATGTATTGATACTACTGAATATATTTTGAGTTGTGAGTCTATGTTCAACCTGTGCAACTACCTCCCTCACAAGTAGCCTTGGACTGTTCGACCCACGCTACTAATGAGAGTCAAGTGCTGAAGGAGTATCAGGCCCAGTTGCCCAGGACCCATAGTAAGTCTGGCCCTAGGACTTCAGGCGTAAAAAACCTGAACCCCATGATTGAGCCCAGTAGCCCATGCTTGCCCCATGGCCCTCTGAAATGGGTTCTGACAGCGGTCATCTTGGAAAGATCTAGTTCAATCAGGAACACCCGTGCTGGTACCGTTATGAGACAACCACTATAAAAGGAGCTCAGCAACCTTTATTGTATTGTATTGTATTGTATATAGCATTTATAAAGCGCAACAATCACCCTACGGGTACCGCAGCTCTGTGAAACAAGACACAAACCATCATAAAGTGAAGAGGGTAGAAACTAATAGACAGCACTTAAAGACAAGAGATCATTTTCTGGGAAATAGCCACGTTTTAATCCTTCTCCTAAACAGAGACAAGGTGTTGCATTGTCTAACTTCAAGTGGTAGCTTGTTCCATAGCCTAGCAGCAGCAGTGCTAACAGCCCTCCCTCCCATTCTAACCTTTTTGAAATTAGAGACCTTCGCCAAACAAGCTGAAGAAGAGCAGAATCTCTGAGTGGGAGTGTACCAACCAAGGGGCATATTAACATGGGGAGTATCCCCGCTTTAGCGGCGATATTTTCATCGCCCTATTAGCAAGGTGGTGCTAACATGCATTAGCGCATGTTAGCACCCGTTTTACCGGCGCCTTGCTTTGCATCTCTAATGAGATGCAAAGTGGGCATCACTGGGCATACTCTTGATGCACTACCTTGTAAAATATCTCAAAATGTATTTGGCGATATTTACAAGGAGGCCCATGTGTTTTAGCAGAAGTGAGTTTTGCTGAAATGCTGACCTACCTATACCTAACAATGGGGATGGATTATGCTGATACGACCACAGGGTCGTATCAGCAAGGTTATCGCCATTTTCCATGGAACATCGCTAGAAAACCAGTGATGTTCCATGGAAAACACTGCTGTCGCTGGAAAATTATCGCCATTGCGTTATGCGTTGTTAATACAGCGATAGCATGGCGATAATTGCCAGCGATAGCTGGCGATAAATAAGTTCTCACAAAGAGCGGCCATTGATAATTATCACTGTCGCTTCATAATATGCCTCCCAATTTCTTCTGTAGAGGCTTGGAGCCAGATCCATGCAAAGCCCTGAACACTATACATAAGGACTCGAAATGTATTCTTTGCAGCACTGGGAGCCAATGTAGCTCGGCTAAGC
Source organism: Lissotriton helveticus (assembly GCF_964261635.1). Classification (NCBI taxonomy): domain Eukaryota; kingdom Metazoa; phylum Chordata; class Amphibia; order Caudata; family Salamandridae; genus Lissotriton; species Lissotriton helveticus. The sequence continues at coordinate 431,543,447 of NC_136059.1, forward strand.
AGAATGATTCAGAAGAGTCTCGTGGTCTGGATAATACCAATTTTGCCGCCGCATTGTGGACGCGTTGTAGTCGTTGAACCAGTTACTTTGGTGACTCCAACAGTAGGGCGTTGCAGCAATCAAGTCAACCTCAGTCGAACACTTCCCAACAGGCTAACCGTCATTCGCCCTCACTGTTAACCTGACCATTCTTGTTCTATCCTTGTCCTATCCTTATCCTATCATTGTCCTATCCTATTTTCAGTTCCTGTCTGCCATACTTACCTATACTCTAAATTTTAGGTGTACTTGATGTTGCATTTGCCTTTTTCTCTGTTGTCTGAATTGAATTTTCACCAGTTCTTATTTAGATGGCCATGGTATTCAGTCTCTGGTTACCCTATTATCCACTTCCTCGCGCAAGAATGTGTGCATTCCCAAAGGCGAGTCTTTGCATCTTCTCTGATGCAAAACTTTGTATCCTTCTGTTGGAAGTGGAGGTCCATGTCCCTTACTGCCGCCACTAAATGCTGGAGGCGTGTGTCCCTGACCCTTCGCTTCAACATTAGGCTAAGTAAGGACACCGTCTCAGATAGTCCTGCTCTCCCCCTTAGTAGCTTGGCATGAGCAGCCAGGCTTATCTCCAAGGCACGAGTGTTCAGTATGTTCAATCACGCTCACAGAGACCCGATGATGTCATCACAAATAGACTCCACATGAGTATTGATAAAATGAGTATGATCTTTACATAAGCAATTGTACGATACGACTACATGAAACAAAATCAACATATAAGAATGGGTAGTATTAGTTCCGGTGGGTTGGTAGGTTTTAATCCCAAACTCTGCTTCTAACCAACAGTTAAGCACACTTCTAACCATTTCCTTAAAGGTTAGGCAAGTCATATTGCTAGAATCACACACGTTGCAAAAAGCAAACAATACTGCAATGCGTAACGATATTCTCTTATACTATGCAACAGAGAAACAATGTCATACGTAGCGCCACAGTCATGTACTTGCAATTGAAGGAATAATGCAATGCATATCACCACCAGCATGCCCTGTACCAGGAAGAAGCAAAGCAATGTGTCACGCTACATTCCTGTACGGTTCAATAAAGAAAGAATACACTGTGCCACGTTATACTCAGATACTGTGAACTGAATAAATAATGCAATGCGCCATGTTACAATCAGGTAATATGCAAGGGAGAAATAATGCAGTGCCTAACGCATCAAGCATAAAGTTTGTCAGGCACAAATGAGGTCAGGCATCAATAGTTTGTTAGCATCAATAATGCAAAGTGTAATACAACAGTTTTACATGCTCTGTTAACAGTTCCCCCGTTATGGATCAACTGATGACACAAAAAGTACTGCTTCCCACTCCGGCCCCAGTACTGCCCCATTATGGGTCAGCACAGGCTGGGATCCGAGCCGAAGCAATGGCTCGCAAAGCTGACTGAATCGGGAGGCCGAGAGAGTGTCCCTCTGGGCCCGCACCCCACCCCAGGTGTTGATCCACATTACCTGGGGGCACAATCCCACTCTCCTCCCAACGTCAGCGACTTGGGCCTTGATCCAGAGCTCCATCACGGATTGCAGCAGACTTCGACCGGCAGCTTGGCTCTTCCATGGTTGCCGATCCGGGCTGCTGCTGATCGACTCCGAGGACCCCAATGACTTGGCCCTCCCTCCAACGTTCTCAGCCCACACCAAGATCTGCAATCAGCACTGTGGAGACTTTACTTCAATTAGGTGCACACCCTAACCAGGCACTCCTCACCAGCAGCTCAGGTTGCACTTCAACACGCACACCGTACATTCGAGACTAGCCGCTTCTCTGGTGCTCACGATGATCCGGCGCTCTTCACCAGTGCTCCGCTTGCACCTCAACACGCACCCTGGGCGATCAAGGCACTCCTCTTCTCCCGGTGCACACGATATCCAGGCACTCCTCACCAATGCCCTGGCTGCACCATTGTAGTGTAGTTCCTATATTCCCAATAGGCTCTGTGCATTGGAATAACATAAATGATAGTTTAGACGTAGGACTGAGGTCGACTAGGTCTCTATTGAATATGTTAGACCTAATTATGAATGCCAGCTAGCTCAGAGGTCACTAGAAACTTTCTCGAGTAAACAAGGAGGTGTTAACTTCCCTGAATAGACAAGAAGGGATTAGCGTCTGACAACTGCATAAACATGACAACTTTGCTCCCTCCAGAATAAGGAGTATATCTCCAGAGTCGCGGAAACAATAGATAACTATTTTACTCAGTCAATCGTGCATGCTTATTTTCACCAGAAGCGCAGAGAAATAGAGAGACGGGCGTTTTTAATAAAAGTGGTTATTTATTGAGCAGTCTTCTTTCTTATGCAAGAGAAGTGAGTTGCCACAATTGCAATACTTGTCATAAAGTAAAGTGCGTACAGTAAAAGGAGTATTATGAAATAATACTGTAAAAGCATGGTACAGTTTCTAAGCCACACCGTGTTTAAAATAGATAAAATATATACATACATAAAATCATTGACTAAACGTACTCAACTGGTGCTTCTAAGATACCCCTACCCCGGTGTACCCAACCTAAGCCTAGTACGTGGGAAGGAGTAAGTGAGCTGTAGTTTTAAGTTAAGTAACTTTTTGCCAAGAATCTGAATCAAGAATTCTCTAAGGATCTAATCAGCTCCGTACCTTGGTTATAGAATGAAGGAGGTCTCGGCAGGAGAAAAGACAGCGTCTTTCTCAGTGCGTCAATGGGAGGGTCGGCTTCCTTAGGCTCTCGTTACAGCTGGGCTTCGGGTAAGTAGATAGCTGATCTGCTCCAAACCACCGTGTGTTTGTTAGGGCAGCTGTTGGTATATTTATATCTGGAAGGTGCCTGGTTTGACGTAAGGTTGGACATAAGACGTCACTAAGAACTTACAGTTCTTTCAGGACTCCAGGAGTTCTTGGACAAATCAAAACAAAAGCAGGGGAAATTCCCGGGCTGCTGGAGGCTTGGTTTGTTTAAAGAACGCGTTGTACTTTCTAGTAGTCTATGGGAGTAGATGGAAGGCCTGAGTTCCCTTCTCTGCGCGCTCTTGAATTCCTAGCTCTTGCACACACAGTGCACATCACTAGGGACTTTAACTAGTAAGGCAACATACAAATCATGGCCAACCAAGCAAAGTTTTGTTTTACATAGGGAACACCTGTACTTTGATACAGATCAACAGTGGCAAAGTACCCAATGCATCTAAATTGGCATCTCTAGGTCAGGAAAATGGTCTAGGGGGGAAGCAAAAAGTTTAGGGAACTTTAACCAAGAAGGCCAAGTTCCACACGTTCCTACTGTGAGATCCTGTCCCTTTCTTGGTGTAAGATTTGTCCTATCCCATTTGCCCCCTTTTAAACTAAAAGATATTTCCTTTTCCATGTTGTTCATTGTGCAGTTTCCTTTCTTCTACATCTTGATCCTCTCCTTTCCTTCTGACGTTAGTTGTTGGATTGCCTTCCTCTGCAACATTAAGTGTATCTCCAGTTTTACATAGGGTAAAGAAAGTATTTGGAGGGTTAATTTTGGAACACAGTATCATAATTGCTCCTTAATATTTTAGGTTCATCTCTATGTACATCTTCATGGATGCTTCTGTAGCAGTCATTACAGCTTCTAAGACTCTAAACAAAACTGACAGAGCCAATAAAATCCCATGAACTACTTATGGCATGCATCTATTAGTTCATTGAATTACCAATGTATATCTAGCTCTTTATACCAGTGGTGTGGGTACAATAGGGGGTTGGTTTGATCTAAACTGTCTTCAATGGGTCATTACACATGGGTAAGTCCCATATGAAATGTGCCTGCATCAGTCTTACACCTGCTGTGAGGCAGGCATAAGATATTGAAGCAGTAGCGTCCTAGAAGTGACGCAGTGAAATCTCATAGATTTCACAGCGTCACTTCTACGGGGCTTTCTTGCGTCAGAACATCCACCCTGCATACATTATACCTGGTGCAGGTATAATGTGGCGCAGGGGTTTCAAAAGTGACGCATCTACCTAGATGCATCACTTTGTAAATATGACGCGACATGGTGCATTTTTACCCTGCTGGTGTGTCACAAAAAGTGACGCGTAGGCGGCGCAAAGTGACGCAAGGGCTCATAAATAAGCCCCTGATTGTTAAATCCCTGTGAACACTGTTAGTACTGCCTGCCAGCAATTAAATAAAGAAGATGGGGGCATATTACGAACGCTGTGCAAAAAATATTGCACAGAAAAATCTATCGCCGATTTCACATTGCCTGTTAGCAGCGTATTCTCAACGCTAAAGCCAACAGGCGATGTGAAATCGTCGATAGGTCGCATTAGTGCTTGAAAACAAGCGCTGTTTTCAAGTGCTAATGTGTGCCTTGATAATATGGGGGGGTGGATTCAGCTTTATGATCCACCCCCTCATGTTAGCAATGCCTAACACATACTAAAAGCAGGCATTGGTAGACCTGCGATAGACGCGTTTATCGCAGGTCTCTTTCTCCCAAGGCCTGTCTTGTGAATAGGGCAATCCCACCTCCAACCACATTTTACATGAGGTTGGACGTGGGAACGCCCACCCTGCATCTCATTAGCGTTATTCATTGCCCCCAGCGTGGGGCGATGAATAACGCATGAAATGCTTCGCTAACCGGAGTTAGCGACGCATTGATAATAGGGCGATAATTAATTCATGCGTTATCAACCGGAAAAGGTCGCTAACACATGAATTAAGGCCCTTGATAATATGATCAAACAAGGAGGGAACACCTACCCTGTAATTACAAAGAGGCCTACAGGAGGTCCAAATAATTTTAAATCACACTCTGAACCATGGGTTGATATCTCGAAAGGAACCAAACATATTGATATTATCAAATCTGTTTATTGGAAATTCATTTTTAGCATTTTCATTTTATTTTTTAAGTGATATAGACAAACATAATCAACAGAGAGATTTATATATATATATATATACATAATAATACAATATTTAACAGGGGGATTGATTCCTATTCATAACCCATACTCCCACAACAACAGCACCAACACACAAACATACTCATTCAAACATCATATATCACTTCACACAATGGCCACAGATGCATGAGATGGATTAGGGACAGGTGACATGGAGTCCCAGATGGTTTGGTAGGTTCCAAGGGTGGAACAGACGCCGACACGCGTTTCGGTATATAGCCCAGTGTGGGCCACACCTTCATCAGGGCAGAGGTGAGGTGGTGGGAGAGGGGGTCACAAGGGAAACAGACGTTTTTCTTAGAATTGGAAAGAAGTTAAGTGGACATCAATTCCCCATTGGTTAGATAGCTATGGACCCTGTTCACCATAGGGATAGGCGTGATGAAACTAATATGTTCCCGGGAATCAGATATCCATGGGGAGAGGCAATTCAGGCTCTGGTAACCGGTTTTGAGGCGTCAGGAGTTTAACACTGCAAATAGAGCAAAGACACATCGGGGAACGCTAGCTTCCTAATATGGCAGGGGCCGGAGCGACCGAAATTGCAGCCACCAGGTTTAAGCGGTTGCGAGGAGGTAGAGGTAGGCTTCTTTGAGTGTTTACAACGGGAGTGTCTAGTCCTCAGGTTTGGCACCGCAACAAAAGGCATGGGAGGCTTCTCCGGCTGGCCGTATGAAAAGTACACTCCGGATTGATAATATGCCCCATGATGTGTAAATGCTGCGATGTAGTGGAAAATCTGATGACCAAATCCGAGGTTCCCCTCTTCTCTTTGAAAACAGTGATAATCCATGAGATTAAGTATGGGCGAAATTTGCGGATTTTAGTTTTTTTGCATGTTCGCGGGTTTTTTTGCATGTTTGCAGGGTTTATTGCGTGTCCGCGGGGCTTTTTGCGTGTTCGCGGGCCGCTTGCATGGCAAAGTTACCCATGCGGTCGTGTATGGCCACAGCACCCTCTGGTTCACCACTGCCACCCTCTGGTTCATCACTGCCACCCTCTGGTTCACCACTGCCACCCTCTGGTTCACCCCTGCCACCCTCTGGTTCACCCCTGCCACCCTCTGGTAAACCACTGCCACCCTCTGGTTCAGCACTGCCACTCTCTGGTTCACCCCTGCCACCCTCTGGTTCAGCACTGTCACCCTCTGGTTCACCACTGCCACCCTCTGGTTCACGACTGCCACCCTCTGGTTCATCACAGCACCTCTGGTTCACCACTGCCACCCTCTGGTTCACCCCTGCCACCCTCTGGTTCACCACTGCCACCCTCTGGTTCATCACAGCACCCTCTGGTTCACCCCTGCCACCCTCCGGATCAGCACTGTCATCCTCTGGTTCACCACTGCCACCCTCTGGTTCACGACTGCCACCCTTTGGTTCATCACAGCACCTCTGGTTCACCACAGCCACCCTCTGGTTAACCACTGTCACCCTCTGGTTCAGCACTGCCACCCTCTGGTTCATCAATGCCACTCTCTGGTTCACCACTACCACCCTCTGGTTCACCCATGCCACCCTCTGGTTCACCACTGCCACCCTCTGGTTCACCCCTACCACATTCTTGTTCATCACTGACACCCTCTGGTTCACCCCTGCCACCCTCTGGTTCAGCACTGCCACCCTCTGGTTCAGCACTGTCACCCTCTGGTTCACCCCTGCCACCCTCTGGTTCATCACTGTCACCCTCTGGTTCATCACTGCCACCCTCTGGTTCACCACTGCCAACCTCAATTGAGACCTTTTGTGACGCAGCAGCAGCACAAAAGATGCGCCATGGTGCTGGGTATTAACAACGTGACGCTGCGCCATCAGGAGGCGTTCCGGCGCATGGGAGGGCGTTCATGCGCAGGAACGCCTACTAAAAGTGGCTGAGTGAAATCTACAAGATTTCACTCAGTCACTTTTGGCCAATGCTGCGTCAAAACCCTGCGCCTACTTGAAGCAGGCGCAAGGCTTGATGCAGCATTGGGGAGATAGGGCCCCCCAGAGCATTGCTGGAGCTGCGTCGCAAGCGCGACGCAGCTCCAGCAATGCTCTGCTTTTACGGCACAGATGCGTGACGCATCTGTGCCGTTTTTGCCACATGGTGCGCCGCATTGTAAATGCGGTGCACCATGGGTGGCGGGGGTGCAGCGCACAATAACTGGCGCATCCCTGGGGATGCGCCAGTTATTGTAAATCTGCCCTATACATTTAGCCAACGAGGGAGCACTTACTGATTAGACAGTAGAAAGTACTCCAGTTGAGTAGAGGTATTGCACAAAAAGGTGGCATCTTTGTGGACAAACACGCAGGGCGGGATTCATTCTGCCCCATGTTAGACTCGTTTTTTGTGCCCTTCTGCCCTCTATTAGACTCGGTTTTCCCTTGTTTTTGTGCCCTTTTGCCCTCTGTTAGACTCGTTTTCCCCTTGTTTTTCTGCCCTTCTGCCCCCTGTTAGACTCGTTTTTTGTGCCCTTCTGCCCTCTGTTATACTCATTTTTCCCTTGTTTTCTGCCCTTCTGCCCTCTGTTAGACTCGTTTTTTGTGCCCTTCTGCCCTCTGTTATTCCCTTGTTTTTGTGCCCTTCTGCCCTCTGTTAGACTCGTTTTTTGTGCCCTTCTGCCCTCTGTTAGATTCGTTTTTGTGCCTTTCTGCCCCATTAGACTCGTTTTTTGTGCCCTTCTGCCCTCTGTTAGACTCGTTTTTCCCTTGTTTTTCTGCCCTTCTGTCCTCTGTTAGACTGTTTTTTTTATGCCCTTCTGCCCTCTGTTAGACTCGTTTTTCCCTTGTTTTTCTGCCCTTCTGCCCTTTTTTAGACTGCTTTTTGTGCCTTTCTGCCCTCTGCATCACCACATCATCACTCAGTGCTACCCCAGCATCACTCAGCACCACCACATTATCCCTGGGGATGCGCCAGTTATTGTAAATCTGCCCTATACATTTAGCCAACGAGGGAGCACTTACTGATTAGACAGTAGAAAGTACTCCAGTTGAGTAGAGGTATTGCACAAAAAGGTGGCATCTTTGTGGACAAACATACAGGGCGGGATTCATTCTGCCCCCTGTTAGACTTGTTTTTTGTGCCCTTCTGCCCTCTGTTAGACTCGTTTTTCCCTTGTTTTTGTGCCCTTCTGCCCTCTGTTAGACTAGTTTTTCCCTTGTTTTTCTGCCCTTCTGCCCCCTGTTAGACTCGTTTTTGTGCCCTTCTGCCCTCTGTTAGACTCGTTTATTGTGCCCTTCTGCCCTCTGTTATTCCCTTGTTTTTGTGCCCTTCTGCCCTCTGTTAGACTCATTTTTTGTGCCCTTCTGCCCTCTGTTAGACTCGTTTTTGTGCCTTTCTGCCCGTTAGACTCGTTTTTTGTGCCCTTCTGCCCTCTGTTAGACTCGTTTTTCCCTTGTTTTTCTGCCCTTCTGTCCTCTGTTAGACTGTTTTTTGTGCCCTTCTGCCCTCTGTTAGACTCGTTTTTCACTTGTTTTTCTGCCCTTCTGCCCTTTGTTAGACTGCTTTTTGTGCCTTTCTGCCCTCTGCATCACCACATCATCACTCAGTGCTACCCCAGCATCACTCAGCACCACCACATTATCACTCAGCACCACCACATTATCACTCAGCACCACCACAGCACCACTCAGCACCACCACAGCATCACTCAGCACCACCACAGCATCACTCAGCACCACCACAGCACCACTCAGCACCACCACAGCACCACTCAGTGCCACCACAGCATCACTCAGCACCACCACAGCATCACTCAGCACCACCACAGCATCACTCAGCACCACCACAGCATCGCTCAGCACCAACACATTATCACTCAGCACCACCACAGCACCAGTCAGCACCACCACAGCACCACTCAGCAACACCACAGCATCACTCAGCACCACCACAGCACCACTCAGCACCACCACAGCATCACTCAGCACCACCACAGCACCACTCAGCGCCACCACAGCATCACTCAGCGCCACCACTGCATCACTCAGCGCCACCACATTATCACTCAGCACCACCACAGCACCACTCAGCGCCACCACAGCATCACTCAGCACCACCACAGCATCACTCAGCACCACCACATTATCACTCAGCACTACCACAGCATCACTCAGCACTACCACAGCATCACTCAGCACCACCACAGCACCACTCCGCATCACCCCAGCACCACTCAGCGCCACCCCAGCATCAATCTGCGCAACCATTCAACAACAACTGGTTCAAATATGTTCTCTCAATGTTTCAAACTTTATTACAAATGTCACAAAAAGATGTTAATATTTCACTTCTGTTCTTGGATTTTCGTCACAATAAAATACACTGAACATAATCTTCACAAAAGTTATTTACAAAAGTTTAAGCTATTGCCATTATAAATAAAATCACTTTTATTTAAGTATTAATTATTTAAAAAATTAAAAGCCATTGTAATTTGTAATATCAATAGAGCTAAGTCACGAAAATACAAAACATGTTGCATTACGAATGCTATAGGTGTCACATTTGTGAAAGTTATAACTATTGGCATTGTAAATGACAAAGCTATTAATTTAGCTATTTTCAAAACCAACACATAAATTTAAAAAATTGTCATTTACAAGACCAATAGCTCAAACTTTCCTAATGCGAGACCTATTGCATTGCAAATGCTTGTTTTTATATCTGTCAGTGCTTCCTGTTGAGGTTTAATTTTCGTGACAGGCGCCTCATTGCCTACTTGTAACTATTCTCTGACCCTGCTTCAAGGGTCAGAGCAGGGTCAGAGAATAGTTGCAAGTAGGCAACGAGGCGCCAGGAAGCACTTACAGGCTTACAGCAGCAGGTGCCCAAGTTGAAGTTAATTTCCTTGTAACCCTTTTGTAAAAGGTTACAAAAAATTAGCTTCAACTTTTGCACCTGCTGCTGTAACCCTGTAAGTGCTTGGCTGAAAATTCGTCCCAGCTGATTCGCGGATTTTACCGCAATTTCGCGAGATTCGCGAATCGTGAAATTGCGGAAAAACCGCAAATTCCGCGAGCGGAATGAATTTTCAGCCCATGACTAGTTTTCCCACTTCTTTTTAGAAGGAGTAGGAGTGTTTTTAGTCAAGACCTTTTTAGGACTTTCAGACATTTGAGGTTTCACTGGTTTCCCACCCAGACTGTCTCTGTCTAATTATTCATAGGATTTTTCAATTATTCTGGCTAGTTCTTGTGGTTGCTCATTTACATCAAATTCCCTAAACTTCTGGCGGATCGCCACTGATGCTGCTTCATTTTTAATATTAGCTAATACTATTGCTGAGACCTGTTTGAAATCTTTCAGTAGTTTCATACCCAAATTTAAAGCAGGCTCTGCCCCGTATTCATTTTGAATCTGTTTCAGGACATCAAGAATTACCGCCATGGACGAACACCGTGTATTTTAGTGTAGATTGCAGCAAAGACTGTACCCTAAATGGTGCAGTCTTCCAGATGTGGTGTGATCCCCATTGGTAAACAGATTGTTAAAATTCTATGTTTCTCATGCGGGCTAGTGTTAGGAAATACTGCTTCAATTTGAGTAATTTTTGGAGCTATCCAGAATGCAATCTGTTCTCGCTTTGCAGGTAACTTACCAATGACTGAGTGTAAAGTCTGTGGTGTAATTTTTAGTGTATTCCCCTGGTGAGATGTGTGTTGAGGAATCAAAATTTGCCTAGCTTATTAATGGTAAGTTTCAATTCTATTAAGGACACGGAGGCGAAGATTATGCTTTTCCTTCTTCGCTCTTCGGTCGGCAAAAATCCCTTTGTGTGTAGACTTCTGAGGGGTATCTGCCACTTCTTGCCCCTGGAACCTCGTTATTTGGTTCTTTGGGATGTCAATCTCGTATTGAATCTCTTTCTGTCATGGTAACCTAATAGGTATCTTTCTTTGAGGGAACTGTCGGCTAAGTTGGCAATGCTTTTGTGTCTGGTGTCCTGCCGACGGGTCTCTGACGTACGGGCTTTGGACATTTCCTTCTGTTAGACTCGTTTTTCCCTTGTTTTTCTGCCCTTCTGCCCTTTGTTAGACTGCTTTTTGTGCCTTTCTGCCCTCTGCATCACCACATCATCACTCAGTGCTACCCCAGCATCACTCAGCACCACCACATTATCACTCAGCACCACCACATTATCACTCAGCACCACCACAGCACCACTCAGCACCACCACAGCATCACTCAGCACCACCACAGCATCACTCAGCACCACCACAGCACCACTCAGCACCACCACAGCACCACTCAGTGCCACCACATTATCACTCAGCACCACCACAGCACCACTCAGCGCCACCACAGCATCACTCAGCACCACCACAGCATCACTCAGCACCACCACATTATCACTCAGCACTACCACAGCATCACTCAGCACTACCACAGCATCACTCAGCACCACCACAGCACCACTCCGCATCACCCCAGCACCACTCAGCGCCACCCCAGCATCAATCTGCGCAACCATTCAACAACAACTGGTTCAAATATGTTCTCTCAATGTTTCAAACTTTATTACAAATGTCACAAAAAGATGTTAATATTTCACTTCTGTTCTTGGATTTTCGTCACAATAAAATACACTGAACATAATCTTCACAAAAGTTATTTACAAAAGTTTAAGCTATTGCCATTATAAATAAAATCACTTTTATTTAAGTATTAATTATTTAAAAAATTAAAAGCCATTGTAATTTGTAATATCAATAGAGCTAAGTCACGAAAATACAAAACATGTTGCATTACGAATGCTATAGGTGTCACATTTGTGAAAGTTATAACTATTGGCATTGTAAATGACAAAGCTATTAATTTAGCTATTTTCAAAACCAACACATAAATTTAAAAAATTGTCATTTACAAGACCAATAGCTCAAACTTTCCTAATGCGAGACCTATTGCATTGCAAATGCTTGTTTTTATATCTGTCAGTGCTTCCTGTTGAGGTTTAATTTTCGTGACAGGCGCCTCATTGCCTACTTGTAACTATTCTCTGACCCTGCTTCAAGGGTCAGAGCAGGGTCAGAGAATAGTTGCAAGTAGGCAACGAGGCGCCAGGAAGCACTTACAGGCTTACAGCAGCAGGTGCCCAAGTTGAAGTTAATTTCCTTGTAACCCTTTTGTAAAAGGTTACAAAAAATTTGCTTCAACTTTTGCACCTGCTGCTGTAACCCTGTAAGTGCTTGGCTGAAAATTCGTCCCAGCTGATTCGCGGATTTTACCGCAATTTCGCGAGATTCGCGAATCGTGAAATTGCGGAAAAACCGCAAATTCCGCGAGCGGAATGAATTTTCAGCCCATGACTAGTTTTCCCACTTCTTTTTAGAAGGAGTAGGAGTGTTTTTAGTCAAGACCTTTTTAGGACTTTCAGACATTTGAGGTTTCACTGGTTTCCCACCCAGACTGTCTCTGTCTAATTATTCATAGGATTTTTCAATTATTCTGGCTAGTTCTTGTGGTTGCTCATTTACATCAAATTCCCTAAACTTCTGGCGGATCGCCACTGATGCTGCTTCATTTTTAATATTAGCTAATACTATTGCTGAGACCTGTTTGAAATCTTTCAGTAGTTTCATACCCAAATTTAAAGCAGGCTCTGCCCCGTATTCATTTTGAATCTGTTTCAGGACATCAAGAATTACCGCCATGGACGAACACCGTGTATTTTAGTGTAGATTGCAGCAAAGACTGTACCCTAAATGGTGCAGTCTTCCAGATGTGGTGTGATCCCCATTGGTAAACAGATTGTTAAAATTCTATGTTTCTCATGCGGGCTAGTGTTAGGAAATACTGCTTCAATTTGAGTAATTTTTGGAGCTATCCAGAATGGAATCTGTTCTCGCTTTGCAGGTAACTTACCAATGACTGAGTGTAAAGTCTGTGGTGTAATTTTTAGTGTATTCCCCTGGTGAGATGTGTGTTGAGGAATCAAAATTTGCCTAGCTTATTAACGGTAAGTTTCAATTCTATTAAGGACACGGAGGCGAAGATTATGCTTTTCCTTCTTCGCTCTTCGGTCGGCAAAAATCCCTTTGTGTGTAGACTTCTGAGGGGTATCTGCCACTTCTTGCCCCTGGAACCTCGTTATTTGGTTCTTTGGGATGTCAATCTCGTATTGAATCTCTTTCTGTCATGGTAACCTAATAGGTATCTTTCTTTGAGGGAACTGTCGGCTAAGTTGGCAATGCTTTTGTGTCTGGTGTCCTGCCGACGGGTCTCTGACGTACGGGCTTTGGACATTTCGGCGAGAGTTTTTTCACCGGAAGGGGTGACCTTTACATTTAGGTGTCGCACAAAATCCGCGTCAAGGACGATTTGTGTGGTTCAATGCCTGAAGGCGAAAAACAATTGCTTATTGCTTTGCTTAAGCCACACAAGGCAGTCTCATCCCCCACCATTGCCAGGTGGGTGAGGTGGATCATGCAAGAAGCAGGTATCGATACAAAATTATTTGGTGCCCACTCGGCTTGAGGGGCCATGGCCTCTAAGGCTTTCTCGTTGGGCGCTCATTTGGAGCGCTTGATGCATGCTGCGGATTGGTCCTCGGACTCCACTTTCAAAGGTTTTTATTTCAAACCTGTGGTGGACATTGCACATTTGGTGGTGATTAAGCTTTAAACTAGCATAATCTGAAGCCTCCGGTCCTGATATAGAATCGAAATTTGCCTAGCTTAGTAATGGTAAATTTCAATTCTATTAAGGACACGGAGGCGAGGATTATCCCTCCCCGGCCTCCTTTGGATGTGATCCCGCCCGTACTACAGTAAGTAGTTAGGTTTTGTTCCGCAACACTGTGCATGACTTATGAAATTGTAATGATTGTTTTTTATTGGAGCATATGGCTCCATTTTACACTGCTTACACTGTTGTATCTCTTCTACTAGGGAATGAAGGTTCGATACAGGACCAGTAGGATTTTGGCGTGGCTCGCGCGAAGAAAGAGGAAGTGGTCAAAGGAGGGACGTCCTATCTACCTGTCATGGACATTGGCGAAGGACTATTCTGTGCACTATCTTGATGGACTGATAGGATTTGTAGTTTACTATTCAAAAGCCAAGTATTTCTTTAGTGTGTTTTAAAGCTTTATCCTTGTTCTGGGATTTAAAGCTTATGTTTGAGCTTTTCTGGCTCCTGCTGTTTTGTTTATTAATTAAAGAGCGAAGAAGGAAAAGCATAATCTGAAGCCTCCGGTCCTGACATAGAATCACTATTGCAGGTTGGACTGTGAGAGTTCGCATGATATATTGTACCAATTGTCTATAGATCTTGATTAACTCTTTGAGTTGAGTTAGTAAGTTTACATCTGACATGTCTACGATGCAAGGATGTGGTGTATAGCTGGCTAAAACCGGCCATGTTGCTCCTGATCTATCTAGTGGACCGAGCCTAGTAATGTGAATTAAATGGTTTAGGGCGCCTTTAAACCAGAGCTCATGCTCCTGGTATGTGAGTGGAATTTCTATATCCTCAAAAGGAATGTATTCCTCTGGTGGTTCATCTTCTTTGTAGAAGTGAAACACATGTGTTACCGGATTTGCTTCAGGGAAGACTATCCATGAATAGAATACCTCTGTCTGGTGATATTCATGTGCCTCTATCACAAAAACTGCCCTACCACCTCTCTTTTAGGCCATTTCTTATACGTTTAATAGTTATGGCTTTCCTTAAATTTATAGGAATGCATATAGCATCCTCATCGGTTTCTTGGAAACTTGTGAAGTTAAAAGCTGCATCTGCTTGGTCAGCTGCAGCTCCACCGGCCTCAGTGTTGTTGCCGTTATTCGACATTGTTTAATGAAAATTGCAGAGCAAGTTTCAAGGTAGCAAAGATAAGGTGCACAATATTCTATTGGAGTATTATGAAAAAAGGGGACTCTGAAAAAAGCATGACTGAGTTACTTTAGTATCGAGCATTAAATTAGTGCCTTACCAAATGTTGGGTGCCATGTAGTGTAGTTCCTATATTCCCAATAGGCTCTGCGCATTAGAATAATATACACTATAGATTTGACATAGGACCGAGGTTAGTATGTCTCTATCGAGTATACTAAACTTTATTGTGAGTGCCAGCTAGCTCAGAGGTCACTAGAAACTTTCTCGAATACACAAGAAGGGATTTGTTTCTGACAACCGCATACACATGACAACTTTGTTTCCCCAAGAATTGAAACATATCTTCAGAGTTGTAGAAACAATAGATAACTAGTTCACTCAGTTAATCGTGCATGCTTTGTTTCTAAAGAGGTGCACAGTAATAGACAGACGGACGTTTTAATAAAAGGATTTATTGAACAGTCTTCTTTCTCATGCAAGAGAGGTGAACTGCTACAATCGTTAGACAGAATGCAAAGTATAATTCGTGCAGCGTAAACAGTAATATAAAATATTACTGTAATAGCATGATCTGTTGCTATGACATGTAAAAATACATACATAAATAACACAGGCTAAAATACTCAACTGGTGCTGCTAAAATACGCCTTCCCCAATGTACCTAACCTAGGTCTAGTATCGGGAAGAAGTAGGTGTTTGTCTTTTAGCATAGGTTTAGTTCTGCCAAGATTTGCCAAAGGTTTCTCTAGGTTCTAATCAGCTCCATACCTTATAATGAGAGAGGTTGGTATCTCTTTCACAGACTCGATTTCCCAACACCCAGCAAGGGGAGTCAGAAACACTGGAGCTGGATTCTCGGACGAGGATGACAGCTTCTGATCAGCGCCTCAGCTGGAGAGTTGGCTTCCTTTGGCACTTGCTGTAGCGAGCTGCGTCATGCAAATGGGTAGTCAAACTGCACCAAACCACACCCTGCTTTGCTATAGCAAGTGAAGGTATATTTATACCTTGAAGTTGTTTAGGAATGCCACCTTTGACGTCAAATCGGGCATATGAACGTCATGGATGAACCCCTAAGGAATAATTGTTCATGCATAATAATGAGTTTCTTGGAGAAATTAATATCCAGGCTAGGGGAAGTCCCTTCGGCTTAGGAGTCTGGTTTTCCAAGAAATCGTTGTGACATAGATGAAAGGATGGAAGTAGCCATGCCTGTATTTCGGTAGCATGAGCTATGCCTAAATAAGGACTGCATTTCTATGCCTATATAAGGGCAATGTGAATTGTACCTATATAAGGGCATGAATCGGGAAAATCCATACGGAATCTAAATCGCTATAAAACAGAGGAACATCATCAAGGCAACTTGTTGATCTAAATAACTGCAGATCGCCCTGGAAATCCCAATACAATTCTGAAAGTCCTTATTCAGAAACTTGTTGGATAAATGGTGACAATGGTCTAGCGTTAGCATTGTCACAAATGTAATCTGGTACAATGTATTGCACTTGGACAAACTGGAATACTTACTGGTATGATCAATCCTGCACAAAAAGAGCTTAAAAGAAGTTTGTGTGGTTGTAACCTTCGTAGGAAAGAAAAGGAAGGTTACGACCACATGATTTTCTGTTAGACTCTTATTATGCAGAAATGATCATACCTGTAAGTATCACGGTTCGTTTCAGCTTAATACACCTGCAGCTTCACTTCACCGACACTGCGCAGGAACAGCTGGATACTAAGCAAGGTAAATACGCAATAGCAGGCTTCCTGCATGTGTTGGGGGCAATCGATTGCACACTTGTACTACTTGTGCCCCCTGCCGACACCACACACAATCACCACAATAGAAAGCATACACATTCTAACAATGTGCAGGCAAAACTGGACCACCGGGGCATGTACACTAATGTTGTCGAAAACTTCCCAGGCAGTGTGCATGATTCCTACACCTTTTGCAAGCACCCCAGCCCTAGTCCCCAGACCGATCCTCCGCCCAGAGATGACTGCCCGACCCTGCGCACCCAGGCCTCAATGCTCACCTGCTGCCACCGGCGTGTCTCCAAGAGGGCCCACCATGTGCCAGAGCAACCTCCTCAGCCGCCGCTAAATTCCACGCAATAGGCCCCCAGCGCATCCTGCAGCACCTCACCGAGGAGTTTTGTTTGTACAGGTTGCTGCCTTTGGTGTACACGAGGTCCAGCTGAGCTCACAACTCACAACTGCCAGGATAGTTCTAAAGGCCTACGCATCATCGCAGGTTGCACACCCGCTCAGCTCTAGTGGCACTAACTCAGTGTAGCTCAAGTCATCACCACGTGGCAGGAGGTCTGTGTCGGCCAAAATGCCTTGTTTGCCACTAACTGTGCACCTCAAGTCATTATCACATGGCAGGAGGCCTGTGTCGGCCAAAGTGTCTCGGCTGCCACCAATTCTGTGTACCTCAAGTCATCACCACGTGGCAGGAGGCCCGTGTCAGCCAAAGTGCCTCGGCTGCCACCAACTCTGTGTACCTCAAGTCATCGGCACGCTGTGGAAGGCCTGTGTTGCCCAAAGTGTCTCGGCTGCCACCAACTCTGTGCACCTCAAGTCTTGGGACCTTTATGTTTGAACATCGTGGTGCGGACACCATCATGTCACCTCCGGTAGTGGGGAATTTGATGTGGTAGGTCCCTAGGCCCTCATGCAGGAATAATAACCACACAGACACACCCAGAGAGAGAGCGGAAATGGCGTTGAGCACGTACGCCCAACCCTTTTTATTGGCAGGGTCACATGTCCTGTGACGCCTGTGCTGGATGGGTGTGGTGTGGGTGTAAACCAACCCTGAGGGAGCGGCTGTGGCACGCTTACAGCTAGACCTGTGATCAGAAGATCACTACAGGGAAGACCTGGGACGGTGAACAACCAAATTATAGAATCCAAAATATATACAGGACTGAATATCAACTCTAAAATATAGATAGGACAGAATATCAAATTATTATTATTATTATTATTATTGGGCATTTGTAAAGCGCCTGGTGACGCCACTGGCGTGTCCCCGCGCTGTGATAAGTGAGTGGTCGCCCCCCCCCCCCTCCCACTGAAGACTACCTGCTGAAAAGGTGAGTTTTAAGCTTTTTCCTAAACAGGATTTCCGATGGTTCAAGTCGCAGTTCTGGGGGAAGGACATTCCAACATCTGGGGGCAAGATGTCTAAAAGATCTTCCTCCCATACGTGCCTTTCTTACTCTGGGTACCCTTAGTAGTCCCGCCTGAGAGGACCGTAGGTTGCGAGTGGGCTCGTAATAGGTCACCAGACTCTGAAGCGGTTCCGGGGCTTTACCGCTCAGGATGCGATGACATGTGGAGAGGGCCTTGAACTCAACCCTCTTCTCCATAGGAAGCCAATGGAGGGCTTGAAGAGCAGGTTTGGAGGGTGACCTCCTGGGGAGTCTGAGCACCAGCCGCGCCGCGGCATTTTGAAGCACTTGGAGGCGGCCCATGACCTTGCTCGTGGCCCCCAGATACAGCAGGTTCCCATAATCAAGTCACGAGGTGACTAGGGCGTGCACCAGCGTCCTTCGAGCAGAAATGGGAAGCAGGTCTAAGACTTTCCTTAAGGCTCTTAGGACACCGAAACACACCCCCGTCACCCGGCTGATCTGGGGACCAAAGGCAAGGTCTTTATCCAGCCACACGCCAAGGTTCCTGGCCTCTTGGCAAGGAACGGGGACCTCACCCAGGCAGGGTGGCCACCACGCCGACGACCAAGCAGAAGGCCCACCCCCCACCACGAGCACCTCAGTCTTGCTACCGTTCATCTTTAAACAGTTTGCGGACATCCAGGCTGCAAGATCTTGCATGCAGTTCCTGAAGATGTCCGCTGCGAGACCGGGTGCACGCGATAGGGAGACGACCAACTGCGTGTCGTCGGCGTAGGACACCAGGCGAAGGCCGTGTCCCTCCACGATGGCCGCTAGGGGGGAGACGTAGATATTAAATAGGGTTGGGCTCAGGGACGAGCCCTGAGGCACGCCCTGGCCCAACTCAATCTCCCTCGAATAACATTCACCCAGCCTGACCTGGAAACACCTGTCCGACAGGAAGGACCTGATCCAGCCAAGCGCAGCGCCTGTAACCCCACCTTCATTCAGACACTGTAGCAAGGTGGAATGTGCTACAGTGTCGAATGCTGCGCTTAGATCGAGCAGGATCAAAGCCATAGTCTGGCCCTCGTCCACACCCTGTCGTAGTGCTTCAACCGCCACAAGAAGTGCCGATTCCGTCGAGTGACGGGGGCGGAAGCCAAATTGCGAGTTGTGGAGTAGCGAAGTCTCCTCCACGAACTGCATGAGTTGTACATTGGCTATTTTTTCCGCCACTTTAGCCATGTAGGGCAGGAGGGAGATGGGGCGGAGGTTGTCAAATTTTTCAAAATTTACATTGGCTTTTTTTTGCAGGGGGAGTACGATTGCTTGCTTCCAAGCTTTGGGGACACTCTGGGATTTGAAGGAGGTATCTATTAAGTGGCGGACATAGGGTTCGAGTACTTGCAGGCTGCCCTTAAGTCGACTGGGAGTCGTCGGGTCTCTTGGGGAACCAGATTTTATCGACCCGCAAATACGGATTAGGTCTTCAGTTGGAGGGGTGACAAAGGAGGTAAGCTGTCGTTCTCCTTTGGTTTTAGTGCCCTCCCCAAGTGGAAGACTGTTGTTGTTGTTTGCCCGCTGAGGAAAGGAGTTATAGATGTTATTAACCTTGTTAGCAAAGAACTCTGCAATACGGTTGCAGCCCTCCGTAGTGCATAGTTTCGCGGGCCACACAGCGGGCTTCCCTACTGCAATGGATTTATAGATTGAGAAGAGTTCCTTGGTGGACTGTTCAGCTTCTTCAATCTTGGTGCAGAAGTACAGTGATTTGCCCTTTTGTAACAGCTTATGATAGTTACGCCTGCATTCTATGTACTCTGCTTTGGCTGGGGTGGAATAGGCAATCCTCCATTGCCTTTCGGCCCGTTTGCATGCAGCTTTAGCCACCCGCATGTCCTCAGTGAACCAGGGAGCTGATCTCTGAGCTCGGCCCCCCGTTTTGGCCGCACCAAGTGGAGCCACCAGGTCCAGGGCCTCCGTAATACGTTGGTCTAGGTTGGAATTGATATCTTCCACGCCCACACCACCGGGATGTCCTTTCACGGTAAGTGCCTGATTGAAACGAGCTTGGGAGAACGCCGCCCATCTCCGCCTAGGATGTTTATCGGCAGGAGGGTCGGTCAGGCAAGGTCCCTGAGTCCCAATGGTGAATGGGATAAGATGGTGGTCCGACCAAGGGATGGGGACTGGGGTCTGAGCTTCCACTTGATTCCAATTTGCGAAAACCGGATCAAGGAGGTGGCCCATTTTGTGGGTAGGGTGTTGTACCTTCTGTACAAACTGCAAGCTTGCCATCGTACGACAAAGATCATTAACTACCTTGTCCGTAAGGGTGTCCAGGTGTAAATTTAGATCCCCCAGGACTAGGTATTTGTCCGTGCTTAATGCAGCTTCAGTGACGTCCTCCACTAGCTTCTCAATAAAGGCTGTAGAAGGGCCAGGCGGGCGATAAATCAAAAGGCCTTTTAAGGTGGAGTTGCCATTTATCGTGATCGAGAAGGCACCCGCTTCACTACCCTCAATGTTCGTGCGTACAAGCTGGCATTGGTAATCTAGTTTGGCCACTATGGCTATGCCCCCCCCTCTCCCTTTGATTCTATCTAATCTTTGTAGACAGTAGCCCTCTGGGATGGCTTCAATGATTTCTGGCATGGAATCTTGATCTAACCATGTTTCCGTAAGGAAAAGTAGATCCCATTGCTTCCCGCTAAGGAGATCGTAGATATCGAGGCAATGCTTCCGTAGAGAGCGTACGTTCAGCAGGCCACATATCAGGGAGTGTCGGGCACTGATTTTAGCTTCCCCTGTATCGAAGGCGAAACTGCAGTAGTTGCAGCCCACGTCATTACCTGCCTCCATGCTGTGTAAGCAGGGACCCATATGCTCATGGCGGAGGAGAAGAAGATCCTCTCGACTCCAGCTGATATGAACTGCAAATTACCAAACTATAGATAGGTCAGAATATCGAATTTGGGGTAGGAAATATCGATTTCCATAATATTGAATTTAAAATATTGATTTCCATATCGATTTTGTTTTGGGTGTTATGTATGGTAGTATATATGTTAAATATGTATTAATTTTGTAATGTATGTTTAATTTTTTTTAAATAATGAATGTTATGTGATTTAATGTTTGCGTAATTTAATTCTGTAGCAGGTTGTGAGTTTATAGGGGAATAGGGTGGGTAGTAATTTAATTATAGTAAATTAAATATTACTTTTTATTTATATGTATTGATAATTAATTGATTGATAATTATTAATTGGTAAATAATTTTTGTTAATTGGTACTTATTTTTGTTAATTGGTAATTAATTTTTGATTAATTGGTAATTCATTTTGATTAATTGATTAATTGATAAATATGTTAATTGTATTATTTATTTGGAGCGGGTTGTGGGTTTCTAGGGGAATAGGGTGGGAATTAATGTAATTGTAATAAAGTTAATATTTATTTGTATTTATATGTATTGATAATTAATTGCTTGATAATTAATTATTAATTGGTAATATATTTGTATTAATTGTTAATTAATTTTTAACAATTGGTAATTCATTTTTATTAATTAATTAATTGATAATTATGTTAATTTTATTATTTATTATTTGGAGCGGGTTGTGGGTTTATAGGGGAATAGGGTGGGAAGTAATTTAATTGTAATAAAGTAAATATTTATTTTATATGTATTGCTAATTAATTGATAATTAATTATTAATTGGTAATTATTTTTTTAATTGGTAATTAAGTTGTATTAATTGGTAATTATTTTAAAATAATTTTTTATTGGTATTGATAATTAATGTAATCTTCTTTTAATATTAAATCATTACTTACCCTACTGTTGCACTCTCAGGAGTGGGAATAGTAATTTTTACCCCTACGCTATCCAATGTTTTCCCTACTGTTTCACTCACTGGATTGGGAATAGTAATTTTTATCCTCCCGCTCTCCACCGCTTTCCCGACTGTTGCACTCACTGGAGTAGGAATAGTAATTTTACCCACCCGCTCTCCAACGCTTTCCCTACTGTTGCACTTACTGGAGTGGGAATAGTAATTTTTACCCTCCCGCTATCCAACGCTTTCCCTACTGTTGCACTCCCTGGAGTGGGAATAGTAATTTTTACCCTCCCGCTACCCAACGCTTTCCCTACTGTTGCACTCTTTGGAGTGGGAATAGTAATTTTTACCCCTACGCTATCCAATTTTTTCCCTACTATTCCACTCACTGGAGTGGGAATAGTAATTTTTACACTCTTACTATCCAACAAAATCTCTACTTTTTTTTATATCACATTTATTATTTTACATTTTAAGTTTTTTTTACTTATTTTAAGTATGTTTTATTTAATTGTTTTTATTATTTAATTACTTATATTATTTTTAAAACATTAAAAAAATGAAATATTTTAGTTACCTATATTTTGGCATTCTATATTTTGGATTTGATATTCTAGTACTTACCTGTTTGTAGATAGGGATTCAATAATTTGTACTTCGATATTTTGGAGTCGATATTTTGGGCATTCTATATTATGTCCCTCGATATTTAGTCACTGAACCACTGGGACATGTTATGTTATGTTACTTTATTTCTTTTATAGCGCACGGCGACTCCAGAGGAGCATCCCGGCGCTTTAGCAAAGAATAACAGCATAAAAGGCAACCACACAACAGAAAAGGGCAGAAATGAAAAGACTATTTCCTGAAAAGCCTTGTTTTCAAATCCTTTCTAAAAGTAAGAAGACAGGGAGCCGATCTCAGGAACAGTGGTAATTCGTTCCATGCCTTGGGTGTCAAGTAGCGAAAAGATCGACCTCCCAATCGTGCACGGCGAATTGCAAGTAAAGTAATCAGAGACAGACCAGATGACCTAAGAGTCCTGCTTGGCGCATACCGGGAAAGACGTTTCCCAATATATTTGGGGCCAATGCCATGTAAGGCCTTAAAGGCCACAGTCAGGCATTTAAAAAGGATTCTCTTGGAGATAGGTAGCCAATGAAGGGTGTTCAATAAGACAGTGGCACCAGCTCTCCTCGGGAGTCCAAAGATAGAACGGGCTGCCGAATTCTGGACAACTTGCAAACGGGTCATAAGATATTTCGGTAGACCCAAAAAAAGAGCGTTTGCGTAATCCAGTCGCGACCCGATCAGTGCCTGAACGACTGTTTTCCTGTGGTTGAGTGATAGTAGAGGAAGAAATTTCCTCAACATCCGTAGAATGCCAAAGCCTTTCCCAACAAGAGACAGGATGTGAGGTCCAAAAGATAAATCACAATCTACTATCACTCCCAAGTTCTTGGCCTTAACAGCAACCTTGTCAGGGGGAAACATATCCTGTGGCCACCAAGATTTCCAGTCGTGTTCCGGTGCGCAACCGAAAAAGAGCAACTCTGACTTATCAGAGTTGCATTTTAAGCCATGACATTTGAACCACTCAAACACCGCACCCAGGCAATCCCTGATCTTTATGCCATCAAATGACCCACCCCTATCACATGTGAACAGGAGTTGGGTGTCATCGGCATAGGACACGATCTGGACGCCGAAAGATTCCGCGACTTCCGCCAGAGGGGCCATAAAGATGTTAAACAGCATAGGGCTGAGAATGGAGCCCTGCGGGACTCCCACCTCTAGCGGAGCCATATCAGCGGAAAAAGGGGGCGCCCAGATCGTTTGTCGGCGGTCGGCCAGAAATGATTTTAGCCAATTCCACACCGTTCCGCGAAGGCCACACTCCCAGAGTCTTACAAGGAGGACATCATGAGGAACGGTGTCGAAAGCCGCCGACAGGTCAAGCATGACTAACACGGCCTTTCCCCCCAAATCGAGTACTTCCCTGATGGCATCAGTGACCTCCAGCAGAGCCGACTCCGTGCTAAAATTAGCGCGGAAGCCGGACTGCGAGGTGTGCAGCAGGTCGTTTCCTTCGATGAAACTGGAAATTGTCCTGTGCACATAGCGCTCGGCCACTTTTGCCAGAGCAGGGAGAAGGGAGATTGGCCTGTAATTGGCATGTATGAGGGGGTCCAAGGTGGGTTTTTTGAGCAGTGGTAGAATCATGGCCCGCTTCCAGGCCTGAGGCACCTCCCCTGTCGACAAGGATGTATTCAGCAGGGGATTCACCAAGATGTTAATGGCGGATGCCACTTTCCCCAAGCATTTTGCCGGGCATGGATCTAGAGGAGAGCCGGATTTCAAGCCGGACAAAAGCTCCAAAGATGTACTAAGATCCATGTAGCGTTGTAGTTCCTTCCCTGTAAACGTAAGCAGAGTGGGCTGGCTTGGCACATGCCAGTCCAGCGTAGGGGTGTGAACAATGACCCCGGGACTCTGGGCGTGGTTCTGTCCTGGGCTGGAAAAGGAAGTAACTAATGGATGTGTCTTTGTTGTAGTGACGGCGCCACCTGGAGTGCAATCGATAATGTTGCACCCTGTGACTCAAGTACCAGAACATGAGCAATATGGATGTAAGGGGGAATCGCTGACCCTACATTCATGTCATACTTCTACACTTGAATGAACATAGACATCTGTGTGAATTTGAATGTTTAATTCACATTCAGTGTAATGTTGTCTTAAGGTATTTTCTGCTCTTGTTTTTGGTATAGCCAGTACTATGTTCTCATCTAATCACTCCGCCAAATCCCAAGCACTGATAAATTCACCATGCATTCTCGTTGCACTACTCTAATCATTCAGTTAGTACCCATGTACTCATGTAATGAACCAGGCACTAACAAATGCACTGCTACAATCTTCTGTACATTATCCATGCAGTCCTATAACCAACTATACACTACTCATTCGCTCCTTTAATGCCCCAGGTAGTACCCATGCAGTCCATCAATTACCCTGTCACTCTCCATGCACTCCTCCAATCACCCAGCCAGTATTAGGTACTTATCCAATCACTCCGGCAATTCCCAAGTACTTATAAATTGACCATGCAGTCTCCTCGCAGTACTCATATCATTCAGTCAGTCAGTACACATGTATTCATGCTATAAAAGATGATCATATAAGGTGTTAAAAATTATGTTTCTTTTATTAGTTTGCACAATGGTAAAGTTAAATGATGCTACATATTTTAAGATTGAATGGTGCAATAAGGTGCTGTAAGTTAGGCTTCTTTTTCTAACAAAGGTATATTTAAATTATGCCATATAAATTTAGATACAAAGGTGAAGATGTAGAATAAAAGTATGGTTTTAAAAATGTTCTTAAAAGGTGTTGTTAATTACCCTTCTTTCTTAAGTTTGTTGAGAGTTATACTTTAATGATGTCACACTTTTGTAGATAGAATGGTCAAGATGTAGCTCAAAAGTAAAAGGCCACATATTAGCCTTGCAGGCATGTTGGGCCTTATTTATGAAAGCCTTGCGCCACCGGTGCGTCACTTTTTCCCATGTTAAAAGTGACGCAACGGCGGCGCAAGGCCTTCATAAATAAGGCCCGTTGTACTTAGCTACTTAACTAGATAATATGTAATGACCGATTTATGTGTTCAGATTGTATTTATACAGTTATTTGTATGCTTAGTGAACTATTGAGAGGTGCCTGACCGATTAGATGAGTGCAAAGGTAGGGAGTAGGTGATGATTTTAAAGCTACTTGAGTAAAGATTGACTGATTCCATATTGGGCAATCACCTAGTTAGTATCCAAGCACTCATGAAATCACTCTGTCACTACCTAAACAGTTATGAAATCACCCAAGCTCTACCAATACACTCTCCCAATCAGCCAAGCACTACCTATGTAGCAAACTAAGCAGTTATAAATTCACCATGCACTCTCCTTGCAGTAGTCTAGTCATTCAGTTAGTACCCCTGTTCCTCATGTAATGACCCAGACACTACACTAAGACATGCACTGCTACAATCCCCTGTGCACTGCCCATGTAGTTCTCTAATGACCTACACACTACTCATTCTGTCCTTCAATTTCCCAGGTAGTACCCATGCAGTCCAGCAAACACCATGTCACTCCCCATGCACTCCTCCAATCACCCAACCAGTACTATGTACTTATCCGATCAATCCGCTAATACCCAAGCACTTATAAATTCACCATGCACTCTCCTTGCATTACAATAATCATTGAGTCAGTACCCATGTAGTGTTCTAATGAACCAAGCACATGCAGTGCTACCAACACCTGTGCTCTTCCCATGCAGTCCACTAATCACCTAGACACCACTCATTCACTCCTTCAATTACCCAGGTACTGGCCATGCACTCCTCCAATCACCCAACCATTATCCATACACTCATTTGATCATGCCGCCACTACCCAAACATTCATAAAATAACAACGCAGTACCCTTCAACTTTTCCAATTACCCACACAGTTTCCTTGCTCTCATTGTTGCGTAAGATCAAATGTTTTAATCTTTTTTGAACAATTTAAATGTTTTAAAATATTTCTTAAACCTTTTTTCTTTTTTTGTGTTTTTGATTTTTTTAAGAACATAGCAAAATTAAAAAAAGCAAAACAGCTGTTTCACAAAAAGAAAAGCACACTATAAAAAATATAACATGTATGTACTTTTATGGCAGCTCTAACAACATCAATGCATTGTTCTGCAATGCAGAGTTTGGTGTCACACTTCTTACAGCTGATCGCCACATCAAAAAGTTCAGGGATGATGTGGGGCCACGGCACTGGAGGAACTTGCTGCAAAGAGGTAGAAGGGGCGTTTGGGTCGTGTTGTGCTGCCTCATTAAGTTCACTCCTCCTCTCCTCTCTAGCCAGGGGAACCGGGTGCAGAGTTTCCAGGTGCTTTTTCATGCTGCTGGTTCCGCATGAGTATTTTTTTTCCTGACCCTCTGGATAAAATGCGTTGGCAAATTGTGCAAGTGACATTACAGGCATTCACTTTTTTCTCGCCCTCTGGTACTGAGAAGAAGGCCCATACAATAATTTCCTTCCTCTTCTTCACTGGTTCAATAATTTCTTCTTCCTCCACATCCAAAAGGTCCAAATATTGCTGACTAGAAGCCATAGTGTTGAAAAAAAAAATCAGAAACACACACAATCTGAAAAAAAGATGAGAGTTACAAGAAGCAGGACTTGTCACTAACAAAGCCAAATAATAAGAGGAATATCACAAGGATGGATCCTCCCTCTTACAGAATGAAAATTATTTAAACCAATCAGATTCTTTCTTTTCATGTTGACATGAAGTCGCATGGGAAACATCCGTTACAACGCGGATGTTTCCCCGCTGTGCTGTTACGACGCGTCCGTAACAACGCAAGTCGTTACCACGACTTGCGCTGGAGGGCGCTAGAAGATTAAAAATAGTAAATTTACTATTCCAACACCTTCCCTAGTGTCCACGGGGACTTGTGTTAGAATAGTAAATTATACTATTCGACATCCGCGCCCCCAACGCAAGTCGTGGTAACGACTTGCGTTGTAAGGGATGCGTTGTAACAGCACGCGTTGTGACGATACGCGTTGTAAGTCATACATCCAGTCGCATAGGGTGCGAGCACCCGTCCCTTACGCATTGCGCAACGTAAAATATAGCATACATAATTATAGACTATAAATACATTTTTATACAATATTTTAAAAAGGATGTTAGTAAAACTCTTTATTTCAATTTGGTATTCTAACTTTCAATAGCAATATTTCAGGAATAGGGGTCACGCACCATACACGCATACGTCGCGTAGTCATGAAATTTCATATCGTCAACCTTACACTGAAAAAAATAGTTTATAAACAGTTTTCTAAAGTAAATTAGTCAAATACTATAACAACAAAATTTATTGATAATTTCTATAATGATATTTCATACTTTTCAAATTACGCCTAAGTAGCGACGCAGCGCGACTTCTAAAATGTGTGGTAGAAAGATGCGTGCAGCCATGGTGTAGGGTGAGCGTAGGGTGCGCAACTTCTGTGAAATATAAACAAAAAAGATTGAATATACTGTTCCAAACTATAAATTATTCTCAACTTTGGTTTTATGGGGCAGATTTATGTTAACTGGCGCATCCCCAGGGATGCGCCAGTTAATGTGCGCCACAGTGCGCCACAGCTCCGCCACCCATGGTGCGCCGCATTTACAATGCGGCGCACCATGGGGCAAAAACGGCACAGATGCGTGACGCATCTGTGCCGTAAAGGCGGCGCATTGCTGGAGTTGCGTCGCAAGTGCGACGCAGCTCCAGCAAGGCTCGGGGGTGCCCTATCTGACCAATGCTGCATCAAGACCTACGCCTGCTTCAAGCAGGCGCAGGGTTTTGACGCAGCATTGGCCTGAAAGTGACTGAGTGAAATCTTATAGATTTCACTCAGCCACTTTTGCGAGGCGCACCTGCCCCGGAACGCCCACCCTGCGCCGGAACGCCCACAAGCGGCGCAGGGCTTTACAACGTGACGCATCTGCCTAGATGCGTCACGTTGTAAATCGTTCGTAGGGATGCGCCACGTTTACGCCGCCTTGCGTGACGCAACAGCGGCGTAAACGTGGCGCAAGGCCTTCATAAATCTGCCCCTATATATATATTACCTACTGGCGGTCGCCAGTAGGTATATATAGTTAGGATTTTTTCTCTATGGGATTTTTGAAAATTCTATGTCTAATAACTTTGGCGTTTGTGGACGGAATTGGCTGAAATTTTCAGGAAAATGGCACATTTTGTTTCTGAGCAGCCCCTGAAAATTGGGAGGGGGTTTGTCCAGGGGGGGTCGAGAAAAAAGGGGGGTCCCAAAACGTGTTTTTAACATTGAGTTTTCCATAGGGCGGTTGGCCTCACTTTTAGCCCGAACGGCTGAATGGATTTGCACGAAACTTGGCAAAATTGTAGGGACTGGTAGCCCGATGTGCCTTTTGTAGGTCTCAATATATGTGCTCCAGTGGATTTTGAGAAATAATGTTTAAAAAAAGATATATATCTGTAACAGCGGACCGGGCAGCGCTCCAGTTCGCGTACTTTTCGCGCAACGGAGCTTTGTGAAGCGAAGCTGATTGGTTCTCCGGCGTCTGTCAACATTCCAAACAGTCCGTAGCGGCCGCCATCTTGTCTCTCGGTAGGATCGAGAGACAAGAGGAGGCGAAAGCGAAGGGGCAAATGACCATAAGGGGGCATAGTAGATCCTCCCTGACCTCTTAGGTTTGATGTACCATTTTGCCAAGTTTGGTGTAATTCCGTTCAGCCATTCAGGCTGTAGACGTATCTAAATGTCAATAATCGAACGGCTGAATGGATTTGCACGAAACTTGGCAAAATATTAGGGACTGGTAGCCCGATATGCCTTTGCTAGGTCTCAATATATGTGCTCCAGTGGATTTTGAGAAATTAACGTTCAAAAAAAGATATATATCTGTAACAGCGCTCCGCTTCGCGTACTTTTCGCGTTACGGAGCTTTGCGAAGCTGATTGGTTCTCTGGCGTCTGTCAACATTCCAAACAGTCCGTAGCGGCCGCCATCTTGTCTCTCGGTAGGATCGAGAGACAAGAGGAGGCCAAAGCGAAGGGGCAAATGACCATAAGGGGGCATAGTAGATCCTTCCTGACCTCTTAGGTTTGATGTACCATTTTGCCAAGTTTGGTGTAATTCCGTTCAGCCATTCAGGCTGTAGACGTATGTAAATGTCCTATGGAAAATTGCATGGGGAAAACACATTTGAAAGTGTTGAAATTTAGAACCAATTAAAATGTTACTTTGGTTTTGTATTTGTGTGTGATGAAAGTTAATTGGTTATGTATATATGTCAAATGAGAGGAAACCACAGCCATTTTGTGATACTACTGTCTGAGGTACATTTGTGAGGAATTTTTGGTGGTGAATTTCTGGTGTTTGATTTACACAGTACTAACACTTCTCCTACTTTTAAAAAGGTGAGTTGTTAATTTGTAAGGGGAACTATGTTGTACACTTGAAGATAATTTGAAAAATGTTTTCTGTTATTTATTTGCAGTCCTTCTGTTATACTAAATACTTGATAAAGTTAGTTTTATATTATGTATTACTAAAAACGATAAATGAAAGTGATTATTTTTTTCTGCAATTTACAGCAAGCAATTTCAAAATAAAATGGCTCACAATGAAGAGACTGTGGCAATTTCTTTTGAATTGTCCACTACATTGATTGAAATTGAGAGCACCAATAATGAAATATTGTCACAAGGAGGAGATGACGTGTATGATTTCATTAGATTTATTGAAATTGACAGCACCAATAATGAAATATTGTCACAAGGAGATGACTTGAATGATTCCACTACATTGATTGAAATTGAGAGCACCAATAATGAAATATTGTCACGAGGAGATGACTTGAATGATTCCACTACATTGATTGAAATTGACAGCACCAATAATGAAATATTGTCACAAGGAGATGACTTGAATGATTCCACTACATTGATTGAAATTGACAGCACCAATAATGAAATATTGTCACAAGGAGGAGATGACTTGAATGATTTTTTTGATCAATCTGTTGATGGCGAATTTATCGAATGTTTGGAGACCATAGAGTTACAAGAATCATCATTGCAGACTTTTCATGAGGAAATTGCTGATGAGGACATGTTACTAGTTCTTTCAAATTTAGAAAATTCTGAAGAATAAATTTATATTTAGAAATCAAAAATTGTTTGAGACATTATTCATTTTTATTTTTAATTTATGAGGTTGTAGCGAAGTGATTGTAGTATAAAATGAGACTTATAGTATAGAGTGCAACATTTTTATGTTACATGGTAAGTTTACTCATATTTACTTCCCTTCTGCCACTATATTATCTCCAATGTGTATTTGACATCTCTTCTTCATCTCCGGCCTCCTTTCTCTCACTGTGTGTCTCCGATGCATCTTATCGCTGCTATTTTGTGTAATTACAGAAGAGAGTAAAATAAAATAGTTCGGAACGTGAAAAGGGGGCAAAGTAGAGTACCCCTCACCCCCTAGGCCTTTTCAGTCGGTCCCAAAAGGATCAGTTTCTGCTTTCCTGAGAGATTATGGTATGAGTTCCATATACCACAATAATTTGCATTACAACATGCAAGATATCTATCTCCTATTACCAACTTTTGGAGATATTCGCGCTAAGCGCGAATATCTCCAAAAAGTAACACCTGCCCTGAGCAGTTCTTAGACATGTTATCCAATGGGAGGTGGATAACATGGCTAAGAGCATTAGCTCGGTAATGCATGAATATCGCTGACTTTTTAGCGATATTCATGCATTGCGGCCGTTTTTTATCGCATTTGCGATAAACCTTGATAATAGCAAGGTTTATCTTCGATAATTTCTGACGATGCTTAGCGGTAAAAAATTCGTTGGTAAGCATCGTTAGCGATAAATATCGCTTAACTTTGGTAATATGCACCAACGTCTGTTAACGTTCGATTCGAAGGAAATGAGGAAGTGTTGAAAAACATTGTTTGCGCCATCTTGCCTTTTTTGAAATGCCACACTTTTGTCGTGCACGGCAGCCATTTTAGATGCCTTGACCAGACCCACTCTCTGCACGCTGTCGATTCGTAGCATGGCTCCCCACCCTCGCAAGCATCTTCCCCAGGCACTGGTCACCCCCGCTCTCTGTCTTATGCATGGGCAATAAACCTCCCCCCATCTGCGCTGCTCTTCCCTGAGAATCACACTCTGTGCCCGCCCGACACCTCCCTTTCGCCCTATTCACTACCGCACCCTCTGACACTCCTCTTCCTCTGTGTCCGATTGTCCAGGCTATCAGCTAGCCCTGCAGATGTAGTTTATGGCTCCAGCTGTAAAGAATCACCCCTCTTCAAAGGAGTTATAGTAGATCAAGGCCCACACCCGATGAGATCCGTCACACCACACGTGTTCCTACTATCTGAAAACCATCCTGTATTGTGATTGGGGAGGGGACCGAGCCTGAAGCGGAAGATTCCAGGAATGACTCTTTGTACATCAAAGTTTTTACAATTATGTGTCACATTAAAAATATATAGCACTCCAACAAAGTAGTAGGAATATAAAACTTTAATAACATATAAATATATACAACAAAACAAAAACAGTAAAAACATTTAAACAACGAAGAGACCGTGGCAATTTCTTTTGAATTCCTGATGAGGACATGTTACTAGTTCTTTCAAATTATGAAAATTCAGAAGATGTTGCCTGGGGGTGGGTCATCAGTAGCAGTCTGTTGTGCGAATAGTTCCAAGGCAGCAGAACACGCTGAAATCTAGATGGCACGAAAGTGATGTCTAGTAAGTTGCCGCCCAGCAAAAACGGCGTGGGGCGCCGCGGGGGTGAGTGAGTCCAGTAGGCACCACAGCTATTCTTACCGGCATTGCAGAATTACTGCTGGGGACAATGTCTGTGCTGTAGCAGGGTCACAGCAGAAACAAAAAGGATTCTGTTGAAGATGTTGTTGGTTTTCAATTTGAAAACAGTTCTGGTGTCAACTGCTATGCTAATGTAGTGGTTAATGTTTTGTTTTCTCTAGAAAATGTAAAAGAGGGGGAGGCAGTCCAAAGTTCCGTTAAAAGGGCAAAGGAAAGGATCGGTGGTTTGAACTATCAGTCAAAAAGGGGAGGGGGTGCAACAATTTTTCCTACCGGGTCACACTGTGCTTTCACTGGAACTGAGGTCTGCAGGATTCTAGTAATTCAAAGTGAGGCTGGCGCCAGCATGGGAGCGCCGACGTCCCGCGGATACAGTTTCGTCACTCCACGGGCGATCATGGGAGTCATTCCCCATCGGGGGTGTCTGCGGGGGTCGGAGACTCCCGCGGCTCCTCTAGAATCTTCAAGGTCGTGGAGGACTACGGTGGTGGAGTCAACCAGTGACCGGGCCATTTCTTTATGCTGGGCCCGCTCTTGCCAGGTCGACCGCCATTTTGAGAGTTCGGTAGCTACTGGCGATCGCGGGGTCAAATGAGCGGACGGGCTACACCCTGCCGGGTGAGACGTTGCAGCATCGCCACAGTGGAAGAACCCTTTTCCGGGCGCTTGGAGCGCTGAGGGTGCAGGTGGGAAGCCTCCACTGGGGAGGCGGGAGAGGCCTGTTCGCATCGTCTCTCCCTCCCAGTGCACCCCACGGCGTCTCGCTTGAGATTTGTTATGGCCGGACCAGGCGATGAGGACGAGGGGGGGGGGTCGGAGGCATGTGCAAGACATCCCCCCCCCAGTGTTGTCGCAGCCATTATTCAAGAAAGAAGAAGTGCCCCGTCCGTCTTCGGGCCGGGCTTCCGGTGGATGTCGGCCGGACGCCCCTGGCTCTGGCCCCATGAACGGGTTCCTTGGTTTATCGGCTGCAGCCGGATCCCGTCGGCCTCGGCCCCCCGACCGTTGGTGGCCGGACCGGAAGAGCATGTGGCGGGACTACCTGAAACTCTCAAGGGCCACTGCGGCCGGACTGGGAGAGAGAGGGGAGGGTCGAGGAGACATTCCCCCCCCTGCAACTCTTCAGCGTTGTAAAGGCAATCCCCTGGCCGGGTCCCGCTGGCCTCGGCCTCTCCTCCGGCTACACCCTACGTTAGGATCTCTTGGCCGAGGCGTGGCAGCAGGACCCGCCTTATATGGGCTGCTCCCGGCTGGGCGTAGCCGCAACCCTGCCCCACCTTGGAAGTTTCCAGAGTGGGGGCGGATGTTCTACTGACTTGCATTTTCCCTAGTCTATCGATTTTTTTGGAGTGGCCGGCGGTGGGACAGCGAGGGGTGATTTGGTTTCTCTTACTGTTTTTCTGGTCTCTCACCACTGGCATATTTCTAACGTTTTCTTGTTTCTAGGACATTAATAGGTTTTATCATTACGTTATGTTATCGTTTCTTTGTTCGTTGTTTAATAAAAGTTCATGTTCATCAGTGGCCTACTGATTTTCGTTTTCCTATTCTTTTCTTTCCAGGTTGTTTCATGCTAAAGTTTCTGTTAACAGGATACAGTGATCACTTCGTTATTATTGCATATGTCCTTTTCACTAGGGGTACTCTCTGGTCGGGCCAGATGACGTATCTCTAGTAAATGGTCCGGGTGAAACAGGTGCATCAATCAGTGGGGAGTAGATAGGCATGACAGATTACAACGGGGGAGAAAGGTCCGCATTACGTACCCTTTCACTATTTGCAAAGATTTTCCTACGTATATTTGCAAACAGGGAATACCTCCAAAAAGAACCAATTCCCAAACAGTCAATGTTTGGGCAAACAATCAATCAATGAGGAACGAAATAGGCACGACGTGTTAAAGGTTTGCGTTACCTACCCTTCACTATCTGCAAAGGGAGAGAGAATATTCCTATTCTTCCTCGTTTGCAGGCAGAGAAGATTCTTAAGAGAACCAACTTCGAACAATTCAATGCTCGATTCAAACAATCAAGAAGGGGTACTGTGAACACAAATGAACGCCGCTTATGTACATACACATTGGTATTATCAACAGGTTGTTCCTAATGTTTCTATTTTAGGGAGGTCAAAAAGAGATCCCATTAGTGGCCTACTGATTTTGCTCGATTCCTTTTGTTTTTTTACACGATTTTTCGCTATCTGCAAAGACTAAACAGAGTATTGCGACTCTGTGCTTGTTTGTAAATAGAGAATGAACCAAAGAGAACAATCAATCAAATGGAGAGAGAAGCAGGCACGACGGATTACAACGGGGGCAAAGGCCTGCGTTAACTACCCTTCACTATCTGCAAAGAGAGAGTACTCCTAATAGAAATGAGGGGTGGGGGGCAGCATTCAAAGCAGATCAGTGTGCATAAACACGAAAATGTTTTTACTTACCACGTACTTGACATTCGACAGCTTATGATATTTGCTATTAAAAAACCATTGAAATTCACTGAAAAAACCATAGGTTATAGACCATATATAGTTAGGAATTAGCATTTAAAAAACCTTATTTTACTCACACAAAACAATTGAAATTCCATATATAGTTAGTTGCACTAACTATATATCGCGCACCCGCAATCCACTGCTGATCATGTCACATATTACATCATTCATGACATGGTCAGTGACATCACTGATGACATCACTGATGACATCTCAAATGACATCACTGATGACATCACTGATGACATCTCATTTGACATCATTCTTGTGCTAATACGATAAACCTCTTCAGACTCTAATATAACCTTAGATACACTCAGTGTATACAGACACTCACACACTGCCACTCATCCATGGAGTTACTCACACACCCAGTCAGTCATGCAAAGAAACAATCTCACCTCCATTTCTTCAACTATACAGTTAAACACACCTTACTTATTGAAACATATACTAACACATATTTACTCTCTTATACAATCCCTGATACAAGTTCACAATGATCGATACAACCACTCACTCATTCAGTGGCTCTCATGTACTGTGTTTTACATATGTACTTACTATGACATGTAGCATTGAGATATCCATTCACTCATCAATACACTCATGCACACAGTCAACTGCCCATGTAGCTGTTTCCACATGCACTCTTGAACTCATACACCTAGTGTATAAACTGCTCACACATCTATGCACAGAGTCACACACCTTCCAGCCACCCCCACACAAACTCAATCTCCCATAGAAATACTTGGGCAACCAATTAATAACACATATAGCCTCTCGTATAGCTAATGATCAACACATGCAGCAGTTTACATCACAACAGACATAATGATGCACAAATTAAGACAGTTTAGTCACTAACCCATGCATTCAGTGAGACACATTTAATCACTCACTCATACAGTCAGTCACGCACCTACTAAATCCTTCATCCAGACACTTATACATCCACTCATTCTTCAATATGTAAGACATATTTTAACTTTACAGAAACATACAGTCACTGGATGTTGTCATCAGTGATGTCATCAGTGATGTCATTTGAGATGTCATCAGTGATGTCATCAGTGATGTCACTGACTATGTCATGAATGATGTAATATGTGACATGATCAGCAGTGGATTGCGGGTGCTCGATATATAGTTAGTGCAACTAACTATATATGGAATTTCAATGGTTTTGTGTGAGTAAAATAAGGTTTTTTAAATACTAAAACATATTTACTCACTTATACAATCCTGGATACAAGTTCACAATGATCCATACAGCCACTCACACATTCACTGGCTCTTATGCACAGTTATTTATATATGTCAACTCTCACATGTACTGTATTTTACATATGTACTTACTTTGACATGTAGCACTGAGATATCTATTCACTCACCAATACAGTCATGCACACAGTCAACCGCCCATACAGCTGTTTCCACATGCACTTTTGAACCCATACATCTATGCACAGAGTCATACACCTCCCAGCCACCCACATACACACTCAGTCTCCCATACAAATGCTTGGGCAACCAATCAATAACCCATATAGTTACTCATATAGCTACTGATCAACACATGCAGCAGTTTACAGAACAACAGACATAATGATGCACAAATTAAGACAGTTTAGTCACTAACCCATGCACTCAGTGAGACACATTTAACCACTCACTCATACAGTCAGTCATGCACCTACTAAATCCTTCATCCAGACACTTATACATCCACTCATTCTTAAATATGTAAGACATATTTTAACTTTACAGAAAAATACAGTCACTGGATGTTGTCATCAGTGATGTCATCAGTGATGTCATTTGAGATGTCATCAGTGATGTCATCGGTGATGTCATTTGAGATGTCATCAGTGATGTCATCAGTGATGTCACTGACCATGTCATGAATGATGTAATATGTGACATGATCAGCAGTGGATTGCGGGTGCGCGATATATAGTTAGTACAACTAACTATATATGGAATTTCATTGGTTTTGTGTGAGTAAAATAAGGTTTTTTAAATGCTAATTCCTAACTATATATGGTGTATAACCTATGGTTTTTTCAGTGAATTTTCAAGGTTTTGTAAATGCTAATTCCTAACTATATATGGTCTATAACCTATGGTTTTTTCAGTGAATTTCATTGGTTTTTTAAAAGCTAATATCTATAGCTGTAAAATGTATTCTTCTTTAAATCCAAAAATATATTTTATATGTTTATTAATAATTTTTTTTAAATATTTTTTTTGTTTCGCTCCCGGTCCGCGAACCGGGAAGCTTTCCATTAGCTCAAATTGATGCCGCGACCCGGTCCGCGAACCGGTAAGAAATCAACATAGTGACGGTATTGCGTTGCCGCGTAATGCATCTTATGACGTACTGCGTTAGCGCACCCGGAAGTGCCCCGGGGCGCGGACCGAGGCGCGAAACGCAGCTCTCCGGAAGCGATCCGCGGCGCGTCGCGAAAGCGCGATGTATCGCGTTGCCGCATAATGCGTCTTGTGACGTACCGCGTTAGCGCACCCGGAAGTGTCCCGGGGCGCGGACCGAGGCGCGAAGCTCAGCGACCCGGAAGCTAACCGGGGCGCGTTCCGCAGCGCGTAACATGAGCGTGAGAGGTCATGTGACTTGTTAATAAAACTTTTCATTGGTTCATTTCACTTTTGGTTTCATAATGATGTAAGGCTAGGTCAGGTGACCTAAAAATAACACTTTTCATTGGTTGAGAAGTATTGTTTTTCCCAAATGATGAAAACCCCTCCTTCTTTCCTCACTCTGACTTTCATCATTGTGAGAGGAAGACCTTTATTACTATATCAGAAATGGCTTCAGTAGTTGCTTCAGCTGGTGGACCCCCACCACCACCTCCACCTCCTCATGGGAAGAGAGGACCACCTCCCCAGGTGATGACCAACACTGAGGAGGAAGAGGAAGAAATGGATGAAGAGGAGGGAGAAGAACCACAGTTCTTAGAAGAAGTGCCCCGGGTTTCCCATAAGAAAGCCAGTTTCATCTGGCAGTTTTATTCGATCCCTCGTGGCCAAAAAAAAGTGAATGCGAGGTATGTCACCTGCCTCATCTGTAAAGAAAAATTATCCAGAGGGACGGATAAGAAATATAGTTATGGCAACCATACTATGCACAGGCACATGACAAGGAAGCATCCACTCAATTATAGCCGGGCGGAAATACGGGATTTGCAGGAAAATCCAAGATCAACTCCTGTGGCCAGATCAAGAATATCCATTTCATTGACACCAGCAGAGGCACGGGAAACTGTGCCAAACATACAAGCAAATTTTGGCCACATGATCCACACTTGTATGCACTGTCGTGCGTTGTTAGCATGTGGCAATATGAG
Source organism: Lissotriton helveticus (assembly GCF_964261635.1). NCBI lineage: Eukaryota > Metazoa > Chordata > Amphibia > Caudata > Salamandridae > Lissotriton > Lissotriton helveticus. The sequence continues at coordinate 431,581,551 of NC_136059.1, forward strand.
CATAAATGCTATCAACCTGGCGTATGAACACCATAATTGCCCTAACCGCCCCCAGTAATTTTTTTTTTGCTCCTGTTGAGCTCTTTTCAATGCCTGTTTTTTGTTGTTTCCCCCCCCAAAAAAACCCCAAAAAATATAAAATCGTTCAAAAAATACAAAAAAAACAAAAAATGTTCAAAAAAAAAAAAAATATATAAAACAACAAAAATTTTTAAAAAAAAGTTCTTTTCAGAACTACCTTCCCTATCAAAAAAAATTGCTAGAATGTTTAGCACTCTGGCAAGCTCTATTTCTTTTGGTTCGCTTCCCGGTTAGCTTCCCGGTACGCGGACCGGGAGCTAACCAAAAAAAAAAAAAAAAAAAAAAAAAGAGTAAGTATAAGGAAAGTAAACAGATAGTGATGTTAAAAGAAAGACAGCTACAGGGAGTAAAGAAGAGATACTGTTTAATAGATCTATTTACCGAAGAAAAGACGGAAGAGGGTATAACGAAGTGAAAGAAAAAAAAGAGAGTATAACATTAACAAAGAAGAGTTTCTTGGAGAATGTGAGTGAATGTTCAAAATAAGATTAAAACATGAAGAATAACAGAGAGAAAAAATAGAAAACAGAAAACAAAAAATAACAGAAAAAGATTAATTGAAACAGCAAAGAAATGTAAGTAACATAGAGCCATATCATCAACCGGGAGCTAACCTCGCGAAATTTTTAAAAAAATGTTTTTTTTTCGCACATATAAGCCTCCTCAGCCACCCTCACAAAACCTAGGGGGTCAAGATAAGTCTACCGTGCCCCCTTCTTCCCATTCTGAACATTATTTGCCCTCCATTTTGTATCTTAATTCGACCGAAACACAAAATGGTGGACTCCCGTAACGCTTAAGGTTCGCGAACCGGGGCGCTCAACAGTTCGCGTACCGGGTCGCTCCCTGGGAAGTGCACCATCAAAAAAGGTGGGAAAGTAGTTTACAGAAAAACCACTGGAGACAATTTCACCAAATATAGATTAGCTCATACTACATACCAATCCCTACCATTTTCACAAATTTGATTGGAATTCCATTTAGCCATTTAGCCTGTAGACCTCTCTTAATACCCTGTGGTAAATTACTTCTCAAAACACATCTGAAGTGTTGGAAATGACAACCAATTAAAATGTTACTTTCATTTTCTACTTTTTTTACCTGACATTTGATTGGTTATGTACCTGAATATATATAAAAGAAGAGAATGAAACACAGCCATTTTGACTACTACTTCCTGGTGTACATTTCAATTGGATTTTCACTAATCACTTCAACTTCTTTCTAAAGGTAAGTTGTTATTTTAAAAACTGAACTATATTGTGCACTATAAGTTAATATGGTAAACTTTTTCTGATGGTTATATACTATCCGTCTGTAGTAGTTATAGATTTAGATAGACTTCTCTGTTATAGTTATGGATGGGGTTAGGCTTCTCTTTTATAATTATGAATTTACTTATGTTAAATCACATACACTTTTTATATTCCTACTTCCACTCTGATACTATACACTGCCCAAAGATAAATTCTCTGTTAAAAAATGCCTATCTAAAATTAATCCCAACAGTGCCCTATCTCTACTAATATATATTTTTTTTATCCAAATTTCAGGCAACATGGAAGGCGAACAGAAAGTTTCATTTCAAATTGTCCTGCAAGAGAGCAGCCAAGAATTAATTGATCCAAATTATATAGAATTTATGGATGAAACTTGGGACCAAGAACTACTGCAATGTGTGCAAGCAGTGGATGACCTCCTTCAAAATGAGGACATTTTACACCCTCATAGATTACAAGCTATGTTCAATGAAAATGACGACATTTCAGACAGTGAAATGTTAGAAATGTTATTAAATTTTGAAACACAATCACAATAATAAATAATTGCTCAAAAAATAAAAAAAAATAAAAAATAATCAACAAAACCAACAATCAATTAACATACAGTATTTGAAAAGTCTATCATTCATTTTTCATTACAGTACGCTGCCCAGAACGCTTCCCGGTTCGCGGACCGGGCGCTACCCACGCAAAAAAAACAAAAAAGAAATTTTGTTTTTTTTGCCCCGCGGGGCCCTTTTAAAACCTCCACATTAAACCTAGGGGGTCAGGGAGGATCTAGTATGCCCCCTTATGGTTATTTCCCCCTTTGTTTTGGCCTCCTCTTGTCTCTCAATCCTACCGAGAGACAAGATGGCGGCCGCTCCGGACTGTTTAGAATGTTGACAGACACCGGAGAGCCAATCAGCTTCGCTACGCGAAGTTCCGGTACGCTTAAGGTCCGCGGACCGGAGCGCTGCCCAGAGCGCGCTTACAGATATATATCTTTTTTTAAACGTTAATTTCTCAAAATCCACTGGAGCACATATATTGAGACCTACAAAAGGCACAGCGGGCTACCAGTCCCTACAATTTTGCCAAGTTTCATGCAAATCCATTCAGCCGTTCGGGCTAAAAGTGAGGCCAACCGCCCTATGGAAAACTCAATGTTAAAAAGACGTTTTGGGACCCCCCTTTTTTCTCGACCCCCCCTGGACGAACCCCCCCCAAATTTCCAGGGGCTGCTCAGAAACAAAATGTTCCATTTTCCAGAAAATTTCAGCCAATTCCTTCCACAAACGCCAAAGTTATTAGACATAGAATTTTCAAAAATCCCATAGAGAAAAAATCCTAACTATATATACCTACTGGCGACCGCCAGTAGGTAATATATATATATATAAATATATATATATATATATATATATATATATATATATATATATATATATATATATATATATATATATATATATATATTATATATATATATATATTTATATATAAATATATATGTAGTCAATAAAAAACATTGGATTAAGGCACGTTATAGTTAGAAATGAACATTTTAAAAAACTTTGAAATTCACTAAAAAAATCATATGTTTCAGGGACGTTATAGTTAGAAATTAGCATTTAAAAAACCTTAGAATTTCACTGAAAAAACCACAGGTCTCAGGGACGTTATAGTTAGCTGGACATTTCACTCGTACAAAGCCAGAGAAATGCAGCTGTTATAGTTAGTTCAGCTAACTATAACTCACGCCCTCACAATGCACTGATGATGACGTCACATATTACATCATTTATGACATGGTAAGTGACATCACTGATGACATCTCAAATAACATCACTGATGACATCATCCACATGATAATTTGATGCACCTCTTCATACCCTATTATAACCTTTGATACACTCGATAATACAGACTACCTTCTTCAAAACCATAGACACACCAATACCAGTTACTACATACCCACTCACTGATTCCTAGGTCTACACACATGTCTACTTATTCATCCATACAGTTACTCATACATGCAGTCACTCATCAATCCAGCACTATCATATGCACTCATAAACCTATACAGACACACACACATCCTCACTCATCTATAGAGTTACTCACTTACCTAGTCAGTCATGCAAAGCAACCACACTCCAATGTATTCACCTATATAGTTATACACACCACTTCACTTATTCATACAGATACTAACACATACTTACTCTCTTCTACAATCACTGACACACGCATCTATACAGCCAATCTCACAATCAGTCACTCTCACATATAGTCATTTATATACTCCAACACTCACATATTCTGCCTTTGACATATGTAGTTACTCACACATGAGCCACTGAGATTAACATTCACTCACCAACACATCAATACACACACTCACCCACCCACACAGCCCTTCACAGATACACTCTTGAACCCTTACACCCAGTGAATCACCTACTCACACATCTATGCACAGTTACAAAACCCCACCCACCCACAGAGATACTCAGGCACCCATACAGAGACTCAGACACCCATTCAATAACCTATATAGACACTCATGTAGCTATTCACCAACCCATGCAGCCGCTTACACACTAACTGGCAGACAAAATGAGACATTCACACAGTTTAGTCACCAACCCATGCATTTAATAAGACACGATTAATGACTCTGAAGAAGAAGTGTAAACTTTGAAACGCATCAGACTAATTGTGATGAAAGGCTGCTAAAGGAATCTGCTGGAGGGACTGCATCTATACCTAAATAAAGTCTTTGACTTACCTGCTGATGTTCGCGTGCTGCTTGTCCTGTGGGCGACTTGGAGCTTTAATTTTTACACGGCTGCCTGGCCGTGAAGCATGCACCACACCGCGCTGCTAGGGGGCCACGCGGCAAAATATTCACTGCGCCGTTAATGTGGAACAACAGCAGAGGATTGAGGCTGGGCCCCACCCGCGGAGGTCCATTTGAGGACTTTAAATGTATCCGGCAGTCAGATTGTGCAGGCCTCCATCTGAGGAGTGATTTTACCGGTACTACATCTCCCAGAATGCACAGCCTCATGTGAGCGGCCCATAAAGGGCATGTATATTGAATGTGGACTTTGACCGGATTGCCACACTTCCTTCCGTCACCGCCTCTGAAGAAGAAGTGTAAACTTTGAAAAGCGTCAGGCTAATTGTGATGAAAGGCTGCTAAAGGAATCTGCTGGAGGGACTGCATCTATACCTAAATAAAAGTCTTTGACTTATCTGCTGATGTTCGCGTGCTGCTTGTCCTGTGGGCGACTTGGAGCTTTAATTTTTACACGGCAGCCCGGCCGTGAAGCATGCACTACCCCGCGCTGCTAGGGGGCCACGCGGCAAGATATTCACTGCGCCGTTCATGTGGAACAACAGCAGAGGATTGAGGTTGGGCCCCACCCGCGGAGGTCCATTTGAGGACTTTAAATGTATCCGGCAATCAGATTGTGCAGGCCTCCTTCTGAGGAGTGATTTTACCGGTACGACATTTCCCATAATGCACAACCTCATGGGAGCGGCCCATAAAGGGCGTGTATATCGAATGTGGACTTTGACCGGATTGCCGCACTTCCTTCCGTCACCGCCTCTGAAGAAGAAGTGTAAACTTTGAAACGCGTCAGGCTAATTGTGATGAAAGGCTGCTAAAGGAATCTGCTGGAGGGACTGCATCTATACCTAAATAAAAGTCTTTGACTTACCTGCTGATGTTCGCGTGCTGCTTGTCCTGTGGACGACTTGGAGCTTTAATTTTTACACGGCTGCCCGGCCTTGAAGCATGCACCACCCCGCGCTGCTAGGTGGCCACGTGGCAAGATATTCACAGCGCCGTTCATGTGGAACAACAGCAGAGGATTGAGGATGGGTCCCTCCAGCAGATTCCTTTAGCAGCCTTTCATCACAATTAGCCTGACGCGTTTCAAAGTTTACACTTCTTCTTCAGAGGCGGTGATGGAAGGAAGTGCGTCAAGTCCACATTGGAACAACAGCAGAGGATTGAGGATGGGCCCCACCCGTGGAGGTCCATGTGAGGACATTAAATGTATCCGGCAGTCAGATTGTGCAGGCCTCCATCTGAGGAGTGATTTTACCGGTACTACATCTCCCAGAATGCACAGCCTCATGTGAGCGGCCCATAAAGGGCGTGTATATCGAATGTGGGCATTTGGCCGGATTGCCGCACTCCCTTCCATCACCACCTCTGAAGAAGAAGTGTAAACTTTGAAACGCGTCAGGCTAATTGTGATGAAAGGCTGCTAAACGAATCTGCTGGAGGGACTGCATCTATACCTAAATAAAAGTCTTGGACTTTCCTGCTGATGTTCGCGTGCTGCTTGTCCTGTGGGCGACTTGGAGCTTTAATAAGTATATATATATATATATATATATATATATATATAAATATATATATATATCACAAAACAGAAAGGGGTGTCCCCTCGAACGAAGCCATCACACTGGTAGGTATTTTCAGCGTTTTATTGTTGCAGGTTAGCATCAAAGTTCAAAGGACAGATCAACATAGTTCTTGTAGCCTGACGCGTTTCGTGCTCCACTCGCACTTTTTCGAAGGCTGTGCTGGAAATTGAACGCCGAGCATTTGAACACCTGATTTAAATCTTCATCTTCCCAAGTGGGCGTTAACATCAGCTCGCGCTGTCTGCTGGTATTTGTGGTGTTGCTGATTACACTGCAGTGAGCTGCTCGGCGTTAAATTAAATATCCCAAATCTTAACACCTCATTTGGTGGGCTGAAAGGTCTCTCCGTTCTCTGTGCCCAGTGACCCTACAAACACGCACCTCCAGTCCAGAAAACTGCCAAAGCACGTTATATTTAGTTGGACATTTCACTCGTACATAACCAGAGAAATTCGGCCGTTATAGTTAGTTCAGCTAATTATAACTTGCGCTCCTGCAATGCACTGCTGATGATGTCACATATTACATCATTCATGACATGGTCAGTGACATCACTGATGACATCACTGTTGGCATCTCAAATTACATCACTGATGACATCATCCAGTGACTGTGTGTTTCTGTAAAGTTTAAGTATGTTTTATATATATATAGGCCAAGGTGTATTGAAGAATGAGTGGATGTTTAAGTGTCTGAATGGATGATTTAGTAGGTGCATGACTGACTGTATAAGTGAGTGCTTAATCGTGTCTTATTAAATGCATGGATTGGTGACTAAACTGTGTGAATGTCTGATTTAGTCTGCCAGTTAGTGTGTAAGCGGCTGCATGGGTTGGTGAATAGCTACATGAGTGTCTATATAGGTTATTGATTGGTTGTCTGAGTATATGTATGGGTGCCTGAGTATCTCTGTGGGTGGGTGGAGTTGTGTAACTGTGCATAGATGTGTGAGTAGGTGATTCACTGGGTGTAGGGTTCAAGAGTGTATCTGTGAAGGGCTGTGTGGGTGGGTGAGTGTGTGTTGGTGAGTGAATGTTAATCTCAGTGGCTCATGTGTGAGTAACTACATATGTCAAAGGCAGAATATGTGAGTGTTGGAGTATATAAATGACAATATGTGAGAGTGACTGATTGTGAGAGTGGCTGTATAGATGTGTGTGTCAGTGATTGTAGAAGAGAGTAAGTATGTGTTAGTATCTGTATGAATAGGTGAAGTGGTGTGTATAACTGTATAGGTGAATAAATTGGAGTGTGGTTGATTATTTGCATGACTGACTAGGTAAGTGAGTAACTCTATAGATGAGTGAGGATGTGTGAGTGTCTGTATAGGTTTATGAGTGCATATGATAGTGCTATATTGATGAGTGACTGCATGTACGAGTAACTGTATGGATGAATGAGTAGACATGTGTGTAGACCTAGGAATCAGTGAGTGGGTATGTAGTAACTGGTATTGGTGTGTCTATGGTTTTGAAGAAGGTAGGGGCATATTATCAAGGGGGTTTATCTCTGCTTTTTTGGCTTTAAAAGCCAAGAAAGCGGAGATAAAATTATCTCCCTATTACCTAGCTGTCGCTAACACCAGTTAGCGACAGCTAGTAGGAGATAGCATCCATCTTGGGCCCCGCTTTGCATGTCAGTGATATTTATCACTAATGACATGCAAAGTGGGCGTGCCAAGATGTTAGCGACTGGAAACAGTCGCTAACATCGCTATCTCCAATTACCAACTTTTGGAGATATTCGCGCTAAGCGCGAATATGTCCAAAAGCTAACACCTGTCCCTTAGCTGTTCTTAGCCATGTTATCCAATGGTAGGTGGATAACATGGCTAAGAGCATTAGCTCGGTATTGCATAAATATCGCTGACTTTTCAGCGATATTCATGCATTTCGACCGATTTTTATCGCTTAGGAGATAAACCTTGATAATAGCAAGAGTCCAAAGCGATAAAAATCGCCGCAGCTCGGCGATAAAAATATCGCCGCTAAACCAACATAGCGATAATTATCGCTAGTTGTTGGTAATATGCCCCGTAGTCTGTATTATCGAGTGTATCAAAGGCTATAATAGGGTATGAGGAGGTGCATCAAATTATCATGTGAATGATGTCATCAGTGATGTTATTTGAGATGTCATCAGTGATGTCACTGACCATGTCATAAATTATGTAATATGTGACGTCATCATCAGTGCATCAGTGCATTGTGGGGGCGTGAGTTATAGTTAGCTGAACTAACTATAACAGCTGCATTTCTCTGGTTTTGTGTACGAGTGAAATGTCCAGCTAACTATAACGTCCCTGAAACATATGATTTTTTTTGTGAATTTCAAAGTTTTTTTAAATGTTAATTTCTAACTATAACGTACCTTAATCCAATGTTTTTTATTGACTACATATATATTTATTTATTATATATATATATATATATATATATATATATATATATATATATATATATATATATATATATATATATATATATATATATAAATATATAAAACCAAAGTTGAGATTAATTTATAGTTTGGAAAAGTATTTTTAATCTTTTTTTTTATATTTCACAGAAGTTGCGCACCCTACGCTCACCCTACACCATGGCTGCACGCATCTTGCTACCACACATTTTAGAAGTCGCGCTGGGTCGCTACTTCGGCGTAATTTGAAAAGTATGAAATATCATTATAGAAATTATCAATACATTTTTTTATTATAGTATTCGACTAATTTACTTTAGAAAACTGTTTATAAACTATTTTCTTCAGTGTAATATTGACGATATGAACTTTCATGACAACGCGACGTATGCGTGTATTGTGCGTGACCCCTATTTCTGAAATATTGCTATTGAAAGTTAGAATACCAAATTGAAATAAAGAATTTTACTAACATCCTTTTTAAAATATTGTATAAACATGTATTTATAGTCTATAATTATGAATGCTATATTTTACGTTGCGCAATGCATAAGGGACGGGTGCTCGCACCCTATGCGACTTCATGTCAACAGGAAAAGAAAGAATCTGATTGGTTTAAATAATTTTCATTCTGTAAGAGGGAGGATCCATCCTTGTGATATTCCTCTTATTATTTGGCTTTGTTAGTGACAAGTCCTGCTTCTTGTAACTCTCATCTTTTTTTCAGATTGTGTGTGTTTCTGATTTTTTTTTCAACACTATTGCTTCTAGTCAGCAATATTTCAACCTTTTGGATGTGGAGGAAGAAGAAATTATTGAACCAGTGAAGAAGAGGAAGGAAATTATTGTATGGGCCTTCTTCTCAGTACCAGAAGGCGAGAAAAAAGTGAATGCCTGTAATATCACTTGAACAATTTGCCAATGCATTTTATCCAGAGGGTCAGGAAAAAAAATACTCATGCGGAAACAGCAGCATGAAAAAGCACCTGGAAACTCTGCAACCGTTTCACCTGGCTAGAGAGGAGAGGAGGAGCGAACTTAATGAGGCAGCACAACAAGACCCAAACGCCCCTTCTACCTCTTTGCAGCAAGTTCCTCCAGTGCCAAGGACCCACATCATCCCTGAACTTTTTGAAGTGGCGATCAGCTTTAAGAAGTGTGACACCAAACTCTGCATTGCAGAACAATGCATTGATGTTGTTAGAGCTGCCATAAAAGTACATACATGTTATGTTTTTTATAGTTTGCTTTTCTTTTTTGAGACAGCTTGTTTGCTGTTTTTAATTTTGCTATGTTCTTAAAAAATCAAAAACACAAAAAAGAAAAAAGGTTTAAGAAATATTTTAAAACATTTAAATTGTTCAAAAAAGATTTAAAAAATTGATCTTACGCAACAATGAGAGCAAGGAAACTGTGTGGGTAATTGGAAAAGTTGAAGGGTACTGCGTTGTTATTTTATGAATGTTTGGGTAGTGGCGGCATGATCAAATGAGTGTATGGATAATGGTTGGGTGATTGGAGGAGTGCATTGCCAGTACCTGGGTAATTGAAGGAGTGAATGAGTGGTGTCTAGGTGATTAGTGGACTGCATGGGAAGAGCACAGGTGTTTGTAGCACTGCATGTGCTTGGTTCATTAGAACACTACATGGGTTCTGACTAAATGATTATTGTACTGCAAGGAGAGTGCATGGTGAATTTATAAGTGCTTGGGTATTAGCGGATTGATCGGATAAGTACATAGTACTGGCTGGGTGATGGGAGGAGTGCTCCAGATATAGCAAATGCGATCCCCATGAATTACAAAATCATTTGACAGGACAGATCCGGAAGTCGGGGAGGGGGGGTCGCTGTTGTTTTCAGAGATCACCTGACCTGCCTTTCGGAGCCGGTAACAGTTTATGAGGAACATCAAACCCTACCTTTCCAAGTACTCCTTGAAGGCCATACCATCCTAGCCGGAGCGGTAATTTATAACCCTCCTGGACAACAAGTTAATATTGGTGCTAAATTGTTTACTCAACTTCTACCTCACTGTCTAACACACAAAAATGATTTAATAGTTGGGGACTTCAATATTCATTATGAGAAAAAGGAGACCCCAGTGGCGACCCAATTGGAGTACGACATGGAGATTCTTAATCTCAAACAAAGGGTAACGGGCCCTGCTCATATAGCGGGCCACACTCTAGACCTTCTGTTCACCAACATTGATACCATGACTGTTCTGGAGGTCTTGCCATTACTTTGGTCAGATCACTTTCTCATAACCTTTATGATAAGTTTACCAACCAAATCACCAGAATCCAAGGCAGCTCACTTG